>NC_088848.1:18616791-20091791 GCF_904066995.2 Poecilia reticulata | reverse complement strand
CTTTCACATGCTGGCCTGCTGGCATTTAACAGGATAGCAGAGTATCATTTTCTGCTCCCATCATGGTAGATCAGAGGCTTATGACTTCCTACAGGTAAAAAAGAACATCTCTGGTCACACTCCGCTCCTCTCTTCCCATTGGACCCATGCGACCCCCAGGGCTGATGGTTTGAAAACCCACGGATGGAGGGGGCGTACAGCGAAGGTGACAAAGCGGGCGTCCGATTGCGAGATGAGAAGTCACATTCTCCTCGGTTCCTGCGTCCCACGGTGCTTTTTGAAGCGAACGTCTCGGCCCGTCACAGGTCTTCAAAGTTCCTCTCGGCGTTTTGCGACAACTCTGCCTCGTCGCCTCGGCTGCAGACTCAACAGCAACCGAAATGTGACTTCCTAATGCTTCCCCAACGAAAGCCTGCGTTGCTAAGCAACTCGCAGCCCGCAGTGGCAAGATACAGGGGTGCTTCCTAGCTGATGAGAGAGATGTGTGTGTGAGGGAGATGATATAGAAGTACAACACGTATATAAAAACGCACAAACCGTCTGGGTCTCTGTGTCCACATGAGGGCATTCTGGACGATAAGCAGGATTCCTTCTGGCTACGCAGGATAAAACGAGATCGTAAAATCGCTCCTTTTCTTTCACGTCTCTCACATAAAAATTGATCTCTTCCCATAATTCCTCCTGAGAGACCCCATTGTGTCAGTGTGATGGTGGATTGTACGCATCCATATTCATGAGCAGGGAGATGGGGAAAACAAAGTTGCAATCTTTTATTTTATTTTTTATTTTTTGGTAAATGGATAGCATCTTGGAGTGAGGGGATACATTTATCAATAATAAAAGCTGATAAAAGTTTAATGGTGTTTACCCCTCCTTTTCTGCCCACAGAGTTGTTTGGTCAGTTATCTTTCCCCCACCTACCCTTCCGCCGATACATTCCCCTACGCACCACAGTGCAGTGGAATATACCGTATAAAACTCCATTATGAATGAGAGTTCAGCCTTATCTACTTTGCTCGCGCATCCTATTTTTGCTTGCCTTCCACTTTTTGCATTTCGCCTGTCGATCCCTCAGTGTTCATGGTTTTTTTTCCTCCTCCTGAATGCTCAATATCTCACCTTCCCTTCCCTCAGTCTCCACCCCCCCACATCCATCCTCCCTGCTCAGCTCTCTGGCCCGTTCTTTGCATCCCCACCCCCTCACCCCACTCCCTTCCCTTTCCTTTCCTCCAACCCCCTCCTCTCATATGGCATGAACTGATACAGCCAACACAACAATATGCCACTATTTTCCTCCACCTCCTTAACTCCCCAGCTCCTGACTCAGGGCTGCTGTTAAGCCCTGTCAGCGGGCGGTTTGGGATACGCTGCGTTACACCAGCAGGATTTTCCACGCAGTTAGCCGTGATGCTTCGCCGTAACACGGGGGGCCGCGGGGCTCGGAGGCGCTCCTCCTGGCATTCCTCCGCGGCAACATATTTACAAGCTCAAAGCCCCTGATGGAATTTTGATGAAACATCAATTTAACATCTGTTGCGGTACACACATGCCAGTATGTCATGCTGGGTTGTTTCAGGGGTGTTTTAAGGACAGTCCAACATGCCCCGAAGATTACTGCATTCAGACTGTTAATTAGCTTTCTTCTTTAACGGCGGGACGGGTTTGTTCAACTCAAACGTAAATGTTTACAACTCAAAGTACAGTTAAAGGGGCAGTATTTTGTATTTTCCAGACACATGGTGCTATTTTATATCACAATCAAGTAACTATGTAACATTCAGTTGTTATAAAACGCTGTCTCAAACGTGACTTAAAATACATTTGACTTTGTAATTTAACACCTTGAAATTAGGCCTCCGTCTCTTTAACCAACTCCTGTTCTTTCTGAAACTCCGCCTTCAGGAAGTCATCACAACATGGCTGCCAGCAGTCACATGCGGTTGCTGATCACATGACTCGGTTGATGCGAAAAACGTGTCTCCATTGCAGTTTTGTGAAATGCACTAATTTTGAATTTTGAAAAACTACCATATCCTAGCTCAAAACCTTTTTTTGAATAACGTGTTGTTTTCTAAACTGGCATGTTTCCACAAAGCACATTTCTTATTTTCGTATTTCCAATTTGCTTTTCATTTGTAGCACCTACTGGTGATAGATAGATGGTAACATTGAATAAAACTGATTCTAGAAGATTTGCTTAGTGGAATTACAAGACAGTACATAAAAATAGTTGCTTTACTGCAACAAATTCCTCGGATGGTTCCCAAAACGGCTGTTAGAGGAAACGCTGACAATAACACGCTCCTTGTCTTAGTACCATGACAACTAGACGCCAATTCTTCCTCTCCTCAGGAGGGGAATGCTGAAAACTTTACAAAGCCCCAAAACCTCCACCACTTCATGTGATGGTAAGCAAAACAGGAAGTAAGATTGTCAAAGATAGCTGCGAACCGCTCCTCTCCTGTCAATCCCTCCGTTCTCCAAACACTTCAAAGGACTTTGTTTGCTCTCACCTTTCACTTTTCTCTCCGTGCTGCCTTACCCGCTATTATTATGGAGGTAGGGTGACGAAAATACAACTTTTTCTTCCAGAAAGAGTGCTGAACATGCCATAAAGGGATGTGGGGGGTTAGAAAAAGGTGGAAACTGAAAGAGGAAGGATGTTCATGAAATATTGAATGTGACTGCAGCAGCCCTTTGTAATGTACTATCTGTCACTGTCATCCGGCATAAATGTGCGCATGTCTGCTCATGGACTGGCTTGAATTCACTTGTCTTTGCAGGTGTTTTGTTCAGTGCCAGGTACAGGTTACCAAGAAACTCGTTTATAGAACTCATTCGAAGACTCAACCATGTCAGTGTACGAAGAGAAATGATAAGTGTTGCATCAGTCTTGATATTTCACTAGATGTCCATTAACCTTTACTTATAAGCTTTAATGCTTAAGGCATGCAATACAAGTTTTGCAGCAAAAGATTGGTGATAAATTTGACAATAACAGCAAAAACAACAAGACATCCCAGTTAGCATACTCAATGTTAGAATTTACATCTGAAAATGTAGATTCTGAACAAGTGAGACGGTTACCAGGCAAAAATATCTCTATAGCATGGAAGCATGGATGCATGGTTCACGTTTCCGATGTCGTCTCAACAGATGTATGGTACAATCTACACTGTACAGTAGTGTGTAGATTTGTGGCTCACCAAAAAAAAAAAAGCCATGTTGGCTGATCCAATCAAAACACAGATGTGAAATGCTCAAGAACCAGTTGTAATCCTGATGTTTTCAACAAGAAGTGCCACAAAGTCAGTCTCTCTATATGCACGTTGAACTTTTCTGATTATTTTTTCCTACTATTTACACACTCTTTGTGTTGGTCCATCATCACATGAAAGATGTTCTCAGGGATGTGGGGGAAAAAAAAAAAAAAAAAAAAACCTGATTCAATTTCTTACCCGACAGACAGAATGAATAGTAAAAATGTTTTCAGCGGCTTTTGGTAAAACCTTATCATCTTTGACGAGAGGCAAAGATTAAGGGGATGAGAGTTTCAAAAGCCAATACGGTGTTGCGTGTGATGAAACGGGGTGGAGAAAGAGACGAGTGCAGAACGGCGTCCGGCGAGAGTTCTCGTAAACACAATGAATAATAAGTATTCGGAGCGGCTCGCCGGTATTGATTGCCCTTGTACTGTTTCTACCTGCTGAAGATTCACCCCCCGGATATCATGAAAAAAAGAAGAGCCGAAGAAAACATCACAGGACGAGTTCAGTCTTTATCTTTAACATCCAACTTTTCTGTTACCTTACTTCACTTGGCTTCAGCCTCCACTTGAATCCTGGTGGACGGCAAGATGAAAATCAGGAAATCAGTGGTAGAACATTAAGCTACCTCTTTCTTCTTGTTTAATGAAGGGAAAACAAAGAGGTTTTAATTGTGTGCATGTTTTTTTACGCGCGCGTGCGTGACGGAGCGAAAGTGCGCGAGAGCCGAGATGAACCCAAGGGAGCAGAACACGGAGTGTGTTTTGAGGTGCTGATTAGTTTGATTGTGTTACTTCTGAAAGTGTGTGTCTGCGGGGAGCGGAGCGTGTAGCCGTCTTGCTTTCAGATTTTGACAGGGCATATCCCTCTGCATCTTCCTTCTAATTGAATCCATCCCTCGGGGCGTCACCACTTGTTGGCATGCTGATACCCATGAAGGTGTGTGTGTATGTGTGTGTGTGCGTGCGTGCGTGCGTGCGTGCGTGCGTGCATGTGTGTGTGTGGGTTTAACAGTGGGGCAGAACACTTGGAAACACCCCGTTCTTTTGCTTAATTATAGACCGCCAGCTGGGAAGGCAGAGGAAGAGAGCGAAGGCAGGAGAGGAAGACATATTGATTAAATTAGTCGGATTATTCATATTTAATGTTTCCCTTTATCAACATGTATCTGCTTTAACCTGGATGCTTGTCTGGTAATGGGTCCAGCTAATTCCCAACATCCCTAGATTTACAGTATTTGCTGGAAATGTATTTAACGGACACGGTCTGATTTACACTTGTGAAACCAATGTACCTTTTTGGCTGAATGCGCCATTTTACAAATGTGGCTCATTGGGCTTTAATATGACCTGGTGGCTTGACGCAGACTAAAGAATTGAAGCAAAATATTCTCTTCCAACCACCACATACTTGCTAAATCAGTCAAAGCTATTATTATGACATTGTGTATCTGTTTCCCACTTTTATTTTGAAGTAATAATATAAGTATACATTATGCTTTGACGGTTAGCTCAACTGTAGCTAACTGAGTACAGTTACAGTTCTTTGTGACATGCTAGGTACCAATGTGAAAGCAAAACCCTGACAGGATAGCATGATGTATTTGATTTGAAAGAACTCTAATGCTACCGCAGACGGCTAACGACGCAAGCTAACATCTGCTTTCAAACTCTGTCTTAAGCTAAATGGCTAACGTTAGAAAACTTAGACATTCAATTGCTTCTAATTTAAAAATCTATAGCACTTAGACTGATCAAAGCTTAACTGGGTAATTCTACACTGAACTCTGAGATACAAATTGAGATTTGGGAATCCTTTTGTTCTTTTGGAGACATAGAATCTGAATTATGTGAAATAGTTGAAACTAGACAAAACCCTTCTAACATTGATCATATGACCACTTAGGAACTGAATAGTCCAAACCTGCTGAAAAACTGTGCAGGTCAGTTTTTTTTTTTTAATAGAGAAAGAAGATTAAATCACTATGTAACCATGTATTGCATATATGAGAGACTTTTGATTTAATAGTCATGTTTTTAGTATTTTATGCTTTGATGCTTTCAGAACTAAACTAAATTCCTCTGGTTGAATGTAAAATGTTGATACTCGTGAATGGTGCTGCCATCTTGCCAGGTCGCTCTTGCAAATAAAGACTGTAGATCTCAACGGGGGATTTTATCTGGTTAAATGAAGGTTATTATTATCGTCGGCCAGCAAATGGTAATTCTGACTGACTGTCAACACAACGAAAGCTGATGCCAAGACAGCTGCATAGTGCCATGGAGACTCTTTTAAGCTTTTATTCTTCTCTGGTTACCTTTTGACTTCTCCTTTGAAAATATTTATGAGTAGGTGATTTTACATAACTTTCAAATCAAGTTCTGGGCAGCTGAAGGTATTTATAGGGGTCAAGTTCTCGTCATTTTCCTCAGATCAACCTTTTAGGTCATTTTATTCCTTAGAGGTGAATTTATCTCCCCCTGAATTCTGCTACAATACAACATAATGGCTCATTTAGACTTCTTACAATACAAAAGGCTAGCTGACCCATCTTCAGTATGGGTTAGCGAGATAAATGATAATGTGTCGGCTAATGCGGTAAAAAGACCGGCAGGTCATTTTTCCTCTTGGCCAGTGTGCTCACATTTACCTTCCTCTATGACTTTTAGGTCACGCGTCACACACTCCGACACACACGCTAAAGAATGACAAACTGTCTATCGCGCCAAACCTTGTTAACCAGGCTGGGTGCAGACTGCAGCTTCAGTAGCAATTTATAATGTATGGGATAAATGTTTGGATGTAGGTGTGCAGCTCTGGTGTGTGTGTGTGTGGTGTTAACCTCTTTTTCCTTTCTATAGCCGACTCATTTGTTTGTGTCACAGTTGTGTTTAAGCCCTAACCATATTAAGCCCTTCCACGTCGACCCCACGTTGACTGACATTATCGCTATCAAATTTGTCCCATTTTCTTGGCGTGCTCCTTTGTTGTGCCTCACATCGTTTTTATCTGCTTATCCCGTTCCCTCGCCAACAATTTGATCATTTACCAGCACGCCTTCCTAGCAGATCCTTGCCCAACGGTGCGGAACGGGAGCAGTGTCAGCCACAGGTGGGTTTCTCCCCCCCCCTCATTCCCGACTCTCCTGTGGCTCATTTGCTCTCGAAAACAGTTTTAGATTTCAAACTGTACCGAAAGAGGTAAACCAGCATCCGCTTGTCAGGCGAGGCAAGCATAATGAGGTCGCTGGAGGAAACGCATCCTTCTGTTTGCCGCTTGTTGTATCTGCCTGTTGCTGTTGTCATCTTGCCATATTGCCTTCCTTAACTTGCCCTCTTCCACATGGTTCGAGCGAGCGTCCATGTTGGTGATCCTGCTGAACTGCGTGACACTGGGCATGTTTCATCCCTGCGAAGACATCAACTGTGACTCTGAGCGCTGCAAAATTCTACAGGTAAGTCCCTCACTCTGAGTCCTTTTAAATTTTCTTTCACGGTATTTTGCTACTGGTGCAAAACACCAATTTACTATAAAATATGTCCCATTGTGTTAGCAAACACTGAAGAAGAAAACAAGCTGGCCACCATCACATCAGCCTTGGCACCTAGCCCTTGCACCAAGGGCCCGCTGCCCTCCTTGACTTAGATGTTCTTTGAAAAGGAACAAGTCATTAAAAGACTTCTGCAGACCTCAATGGCACGCTTAGGAAATGGGTTATAGGGCTAGGGTTAATCCAATCATCTGTATGAAGTGTGATGGAGCAGATAATCTCTAAGGCATGCAGGACAGTGGGCTCTGGCAAACGGGGTTGGGTGGTTTTGCAGAACGGCTCGGGATTGGCGAAAGATGGGAGAGGCCTTCGGCTAAAGGGCCTTGAGACAGAAATGTAAAACAAACGATGAATTCCTCCTAATTGGTTGGAACATTGGGAAAACCTATTTCTTTTATATGAAAAGGTAAACGTTGAAATTGATTCATGCATAGTCTCCATGGTTCTTTAGTCAGTAATATTTGACCTCCATAGCCCACAATCACAATCTCCATGTTCCCTTGGTCAGTAATGTCTCTCCATCTTTGCCTACATCCTGACACCATGGACATTTTTAACAGACACGCTAGTGACTTCCTCTACAGCGTTGGGTCTTTGTCCACAGATCCAGCTACATGAAGACAGAAATTTTGGATCTGTGACCAGCAAGCTTCCCAAGTTTTAACTACATAAGGGACCACATGAAGCTCCAGTCAATTCTCAAAAAACGGATGTAGACACAGAAGTCAACAAACTGAATATCTTCACCTGCTAATCAGACAAGAATGGGTCACCATGAGAATTACAAAATTCATTTAAAAAAAAAGGCTAAACACCATAAAATGTAGATCTTTACAAAAGTTTGATGCATTTGCCAATCAAAGTTTATGTTCAGTTTACCATAAAAAATCCATAGAAATAAAAGCCTCCCCCACCACCAAAAAATAGACATTTGTATCACCACCCAAAGAGTCGGCCATGACTGTAAGCAATCTCCCAGCAGCCTGTTCAGAGCAGCTGTAAAGGCCCTCTTGATTTCCTCCACGGTGGGACAAATTATGTCTTTTCAAGCTTGACCTGACATTTCCCACAGTGCTACTTCATTTCAGCAGTTTGTGAAACCCCTAGCTGCCTGGAAAATGCCTTCATCGTCTGCGCCTCACAGCACCACTCTGTAACACACGCCTCTTCAGACAAATTGAGGTTATTCAGGTGATGTGTTTCATTTTGTCTAGCTTGATTATGTTCTTTTGGAACTTCTTCTGCTAAGACCTAACACTGAGCCCTATGTACTCTGCTTAAGTAGCAATTCCTGTGATGGGTAAAACAGACATGATCAAGAAAACTGCATATTTATACCCCTTAAATCACTTCCATTTCTTAATTAGCATTTGAAATAGGAAAAAAACAATGCATACTAATTCTGTCTCCTTTGCACTGATTACCTTAAATGAAATCTGTTGACAGGAAAACTTATAGTTGACCAGAGGTACAGGTGTAGGGTTCAAAAGACTTGACACTAGAGGACAGATTCACCTTCCAGGGGGACAAAAGCACTAAAGACAAACCCAGAACTACACTGGAACGGGTTACGTCAAAACATATTCACATAGTGGCAGAATCATTGCTGTAGGGTTGCTTTTCATCAGAAGCAACAGGCAAGCTGGTGAAAATCGATGGAGTTCTATGGATTAAATTCGACAAGAAGGAAAACAAAGAACCTGAACATTGAGTTTTAAATCACAGGGTATCAATGTGGTTGAATGTCCTCGTCAAAGTCCAGACCTAAATCACAATCTGTGGCACTCTGACCACAATCTGACGAAAAACGAGCAGCTTTAATAAGATCAAAAGGTAACAATTAAGCTCCGTGCTGCAAAAGATCCTTTTGCATCAAATGCACCACATTTGGAACTGAGATTTTCCAAATGTGTGCCAGGTGTTGTTCTCCTGCCATTTCACAAATACGTAAAATAGACTTTTTTGAGATTTATATCATGTTGTAATGTTATTACCTCATCAAAAACATACCTGTAGTGGTGCCTTGATTCTTTCATGAATGTTTCACAAATCTTTCAATCTCCCGTGGCAACCATTCAGCTGTGAAAAACGCCTGGATGGACCTAGCACTACCTTTGAGATGCCTTGAAACTGCAGTTTTCAAGCTTCCACCTCACAGAGCAGCTTTGCCCCGCATCTCCCACACTCGGCTCCTTCAGACTAGCCAGCAGCAAATAGCAAGCACATGTTGGAACAGCACATCTGCTGAGCTCATTATATCAGCTACTTCTCATTGAAACGCTGGTAGAAATGTTGTTAAAGGGTTAATAGAGGAGCCATGTTGTGATGACTTCCTGAAGGAAGAGCAATAGTTTCTTAAAGAGACAGGTATAATAACAAAGTGTTAAATTATGAAGTAAAAATTATTTAACTCATATTTGATATATACGGCAGTATAGTTACTTGATTGTGCAATAAAATGGCACCAGGTGGCTGGAAAACACACATTATTAAACCTTTAATAAAATACACCATGGTTTGGAGGTTAAGTGTTTAAAAAATGTCTTGTAGACACTTTTGCAAGCCACTGTAGCTGGACCTTTGAGCAGTCATCAGCTTGGAACATAAAAATAAATGAGCTGACAATGTGCTCACTTCACACTTGAGATTTAATTCATTATTTGGTGAAAGTAATGACATCACACGTGATGAGTCTTTATTCAATAAAACAAGTATCACCAGCTGAAAACCCTCCCACTGGGATGAACACATCCAAACTCTCCAAACGCGGAACGGCATCAGACATGCCAACGTCAAAAACTCCACGTTTGCATCAGCATTGCAAGCCAATGCGCACGACGGGGCTCAGAGAAAGGCTGGAAACTCTGGAGAGAGAACTGCTCTCTCCGAACGTTTTCCAGCATTCCTGACCTTTCTGCAGTCCTCTCCTTTTTCATTGTCCAATATGGAAAACAAACAACAGTACCGCGCGCGGGGGCGTTGCCATTAATTTGTCGACCTTCTTTAACACCACAAAAGCTAATGGAGATACACTGATGCTTGTACTGTGAAATACAGAGAAGGCAAATAACTTCTGCATCGGGTGAGGGATCCGAGCAGTGAGGCACGGCGGGGCTACATCAGCTCTCTCCAATGTCGTTCGTCTTGTGCGGCGAGGAGACGAGGCGCTTGCTAAGTGGCTCCAAATAGATAGAACTAAGTCATCCTATTTTCTCGTCCGCTGACTCCGAGGAATGAGCAGCTACGTCCTACAAAGAGAAACCTCTGTCATTTGGGAGAGAACAGACCTCCCTCTGCGCTCTCTTTTTGGGATTAGATTGAGTTTTAGTGGTTCAAACGTTTATAGTCTTTGACGCATTTTAAGTCGAATGTTTATTTCAATCTTCCAGAAGATAGATGCATCCACTTCCATCTCTTTTACCTAATATGGACTTGTATTTTGAGAGGAAGAAAAAAGGGCAAAGCAAAGAAGAAGAAAGGAAAGGGATGGCTTGTAGCATAAAACAAATTAAAATCAAAACTCTTTGGAGAGAACAAATTAAGTGAGACTTAATGTTTAGGGAATGAAAAGATGAAATGGAAAAAGAAGGGGAGAGGATATAAATCAAATGAGAAGAACAGAACAGAATGAGCAAAAGAAGGAAGCAGAATGAAAAAAAGAAGGAATTTTTGAAGGAAATATTTGCCAAGACAACTTTGAAATGGCAAATTGGACAAGGAAAATAATGAGTTGGCAGGAACAAAACGTGAACAGAGTAGAAAGAACAAAAGCAGTTAAATTAATGGCTAGAAGAAATAGACAACAAATTGAGAGAGAATAAACTGGAAAATTGCAGGACAGATAATGGAATGGCAACAGATGGAAAAGAAAGATATGAAAAGAAAGAATGAAATCCAGTTTTTCATTTCCCTGAGATTGGCTTGCAGGGACAACAGGTCTAGAAGGAACATGCATGGAACTCCCCAACCCTCCAGCTCACTCTGGGAGAGTATCTAGAGAATGCAGACGGATCAAGAGTTTATTGATCAGCTTAATCGTCATTTGGAAAGGTCAATGCAGCACATGCATTGCGGAGACTCGTGAGCGGGACGCCAGGAGAACCCATCCATCTGTTGTCTGTACCCGCTGGTCCTTGTACCTCCAGCAGCCATTGGGCAGGAGACGAGGTATTCCCTAGACTTGGCGCCAGACGATCAAAGGACAGCATAAAGAAAGATGGGGACAAACCCTAAGGACAATTTGGAGAGACCATTTGACTTAACAGTCATGTTCTTGGACTGTAGGAGGAAGGCAGAGTACCTGGACAGAGCCCACACAAGCACAGGGAGAGCACACAAACTGCATGCAGAAAGATCGCAGGCTGGAATTTCAACCTAGGACCTTTTTCTGCAAGGTAACATCTGTACCACGCCAAGAGAACGAAAGGCAGACACAAAAGGAGCGACCACTTAAAAACAAGGAGTGTAATATGACAACATTGAAGGAAAGGAAATTCATTGAAAGAAAAGATGAAAATAGGGGGTTGAAAAACAAAGGAAGGCCTGACGTTAGCAGTTACAGTTGCAGTTACAGTTGCAGTGAATAACACACATTATCTCTTCATTGTGGCAAAAGTTTGTGAGTGGGATCTAATAAGCAGCAGGAGAACAAGTTTTCCTCAAAAGTCATTTCTCCACCAACAACGACAGTGAGTATACAGATTAATTGATGAAAGGGGTTGAGGTGATGGATGGATTGAACGTGGGGATGTGTCATTGAGGGGGATGTGGGGGGAACTCCTGATAAAGGTTTGGATGGTGGCGACTCAGTGTGGGGGTGCAGTATTCAAGCAACAGTCTTTTCTCTAACCACACCGACGTGAACCTGGAACAAAGAGGAGTGGATGAAGAATGAGAATTGAAAGTAGGGATGAAGGCGATGGGATGAAGAGCAGGAGGAAGAGATGAGGTGATGTCAGGGAGGGTGGGTTTGAAAGATTGTGGTGGACAGTGAAGGATAGGTAAACTGACTAAGTAGACTGTTGGATAATTTTATCTGCTCCCCAAACTAATCTTAATAAGTTGATTTCATGTGTTCCAAGTAGGAACAATAGGCAAACATCAGGATTTGAGTGAAGTTGACATTAACAATCTTCTATGGTGAGATGACATCTCGAAAATTGCAGCTCTTGTGAGATATTACCGCTCTGTATTGTTCTAGAAAGGGGTCGGGGCGCCCCACAAGATGCCACCCTGGGCGGTTGCCCATGTTGCCCATATCAGAAACCACCACTGGCTCCAAGGAAAGGAACAGTGGTGAACGGGTGACAAGGGTCATTGGTACAGGTCAGACCAAAGTTCAATAACGTAGCTCACATTGCTAAAGAAGTTATTGCAGGTTCTGATAATACAGGTGTCAAAACGCAAAGAATCACATTTTATTGTAAAGCTACACAGTTCGAGGTTAACAGGGATTTGGTTTATTTAGTCTTTCATAAGAGAAGAATGAAGGGGTTCATTTGTTAGTCATATTTTCACCATGTTATTTAGCCATAATTGTTGCAGTTTTAGCTAAATATTTAGCTTGCTAACTAAATATTTTTTTTAAATGTTGATGTTTATTAAATCCTTCAACAATTAAACTACAGAGACAGTGAAACAGATGCTCACAATATAAATACTGTAAAATATACAACATTGAATAGTTATACAGAGAAGGACTTGAGTTTTTAACATTTTTCCCCCTGAACCCCTCCCGATCCCCCGATACCGAACTAATCTCACTCCAAGCTAAATATTGGAGCAAATATTTAGCTCCAAGCTAAACCCAAAATGTTAATCTAACTATAGATAGTTAGCTTGCTAAATAGTTAGATGTCATCTCCTATTTAGCAATAGGAGGTGTCTGAATAGGAGACATCCTATTTAGGGGGGGACTCCTGATAAAGGTTTGGAGCTATCTAAATATTTAGCTGTTATATTTAGATAGCTAGCTTCAAACTAGATATCTAGTTAGCAAGCTAAATAGTTAGCTTCACACTAAATATTTAGTTAAGCTAAATATTTAACTATGAACTAAACATTTAGTTTGAAGCCAATTATGTGGGTTAACCCAAAATATTATGCCTCAGTACATGAAGAATGCTGGACACCATGGTCAAAAGAAGACCAACATTAGTAAAATAAGACAATAGAAGTTTGAAGAGAAAGGTAGAAGTAGCTCTCTGGTCAGTGTGCAGAACAGGAGGCATTGAGATAAAAAAAAAAAGAGCCGAGGCGTTGAGGTTTAGATTCGGCTGTTGCCACGGCAGCCCGAGCCCCATCCATGCTCTCTGACTTCTCTGCTCCGGGTTATGAGATGTGATTTAATTTGGCGAGTCTCTTTTGCGGACCTCAGATGAACTTGCAGTCCAAAGGTTAAACACACTGATAGTAATTGCCCCACTTCCTCCATTTCAATCTCTCTGTCATCTATAGAGATGGTAAAGGCACACGACCTGCACACATTATTCTGTGATCTGTCTCCCCTCACAGACCAGACACCTTCCCTGAACTCGTATTGTTTCTGTTAGCTTGGTTTGGCTTTGTTTCTTTCCGTTTAGATGTATTTGGTCAGGAACCAAACATAAGCAATGTCACAAAACAACTGTTGCCCTTTACAAAGGGTTTCTAGCTACCAGCTAATTTATAGACATGGGTTCTGTTTGTGCTTTTCTAATAAAAACAGTACAATGGAAAAAAACCCAAATATATTCTAAAAAGGTTACGATGAAAGTGCTTTGTAAACTAATAAGTGGTCCATGAAAGATGATTGTCATGTTGGCTTTAAGGTTGCGAACCCACATGCAAGAACACAATCAGACAGAGCGAGTCAGAAACAATGATGTTTATTGAAGAGTCAGGGAGCTGGTGGCGAAGCCGAATCGGCGGACCGGTTCTTCTACTGCCAACGGGAGAAAGCAGGGTTAGCGGGAACTCAGCGGAGTTTCTCCAGGAAATGACTGAGGTGAGCTTACTTTGGGTGGAGGTATATGGGGCGAAGCGGAGCGCGAGCCAAGAGTCCGTTGACGAGCGATAGTAGCTCTGATGTCGGGCACGGCCTGGAGCCTGATCCGTCCAGGCGGTCCTCCGGGAAGTTCGGGCGTGGGCCTCCTGGCCCGTAGCGTCCCGAAGGGGAAATCCCGGAGAGGGATCGACGAGGGGGGATAACGCTCACACACACAGGGAGTGGCCTCTGACCGGGAACACCGGCAGGGTCGGGAAATCACACAGGAGGGAGGTGATCCACAGCGGGGAGACAGACTTACACGAACGCGGGGCAGCTGGTTTCCGGGAAACAACTAGGAGACGGCGGGAGAATCTGGCGAGGGAGACAACAAGGGTTAGACGAGAGTAATCACAGAAGGCCTCTTTCTGGAACGCTGGTTACCGTAGTAGGCAAACACTCAGGCGGTGAGACGGAGTGTAGCTGTTGCTTATGTCGCCGGTCCACGCCCTCTTAACCAGCTGCAGGTGTGTGTCCGGGTTGAACCAGGACACTTCTCAGGGGTGGAGCATGGGTGACATCTGCTGGATGTCTTGAGAAGTGGTGGTTCCAGGGACAGGTGGAAATAAAACTAACTAAAGGAAAACAAACTAAGAAACTAGGACGAGGGGAGGACAAACAGACCCTGACAGTACCCCCCCCTCAACGGACGCCACCTGGCGGCCGAACAGAGGACGGGGTCTGGGAGTCCCTAAAGTCTCTAATAAGGGAGGGGTCTAAAATGAATGATCCAGGAACGTTCCTCAGGGCCATAACCCTCCCAGTCGACAAGGAACTGGTGACCCCGACCTCGTCGCCGAGTGGCGACAATCCGGCGGACGGAGAAGGCCGGATGGCCATCGATGACCCGGGCGGGTGGAGGGGGTTCGGCCGGAGGGCAAAGTTCACTGGAGAGCACTGGCTTAATTTGGGACACGTGGAAGGTTGGGTGGACACGCAGAGACGGGGGAAGGTGGAGGCGTACAGCTGAGGGGCTAATGACTGCCAGCACTTCAAAGGGGCCAATGAACCTTGGAGACAATTTTCTAGACATAGATTTGAGGGGAATGTTGTGTGTGGACAACCATACCTTTTGTCCCACTGTATAAGCAGGAGCAGGGGTTCTACGACGGTCAGCCAGGCGTTTATTGGTAGCGGAGGTGTTGTTGAGGGCAGTGATGGTGTCCTTCCAAATCTTATGGCTTCGTCGGATGTGGTGTTGTACAGACGTGATCGAGAGGTCCTCCTCGTCGGAGGGGAGGAGTGGTGGTTGGTACCCCAGGACCACTTCAAACGGAGAGAGACCTGTGGCTGCAGAAATGTGGCTGTTATGTGCATACTCGACCCATGGGAGGTATTGGGCCCAATCGTCGGGGTTCGTGGAGGTCAGGCATCGCAGAGTCGTCTCTAGCTCTTGGTTCATACGTTCTGTCTGGCCATTGGTTTGTGGATGGTAGCCAGAAGTGAGGGATACCTTAGCCCCCAGAGCCGAGCAGAACTGACGCCAGACCTGTGATATGAACTGGGGGCCGCGATCCGAGAGGATTTCCTGCGGGATGCCATGTAGCTTAAAGACATGTTTAATTAATAACAGGGCAGTCTGGGCAGCCGTGGGCAGCTTACGTAGGGGAACAAGGTGACATGCCTTGGAGAAACGGTCGACGATGGTGAGGATGGTGGTCATACCTTTACTGGTTGGGAGTCCGGTAACGAAATCTATGGCCACGTGGGACCAAGGGCGCTTAGGTATGGGTAGTGGTTGTAGGAGTCCTGCGGGGGGTTGATTGGAGGACTTGTTCCGGGCACAGATTGGGCAGGCTGAAACAAACTCCTTGACATCCTTGTGTACGGAAGCCCACCAAAACCGTCTGTTTATTAGCCCAATCGTGCGGCTAACGCCGGGGTGACCTGAGAACTTAGAATTGTGTATCCACTGGAGAAAACGGGATCGGACAGAGGATGGAACATACACCTTACCCGGTGGGCAGGACTCTGGGGCTGGTTCTGTTTGCTGAGCTTGATGGACGATGTCTTCGATCTCCCAGGTGACCATTCCCACGGTGCAACTGGGAGGCAGGATGGGAGCTGGGACCACCTCAGCGTCATCTGGGGAATAAACTCGAGATAGGGCATCGGGTTTAACATTCCTTGAACCTGGGCGAAATGTGATAGACAGGTTAAATCGAGAAAAGAACAGAGACCAACGAGACTGGCGGGGATTGGATTTCTTGGCTGCTTGCAAGTATGTCAGGTTCTTGTGATCGGTCCAGACCAGTACGGGGTGTTCGGCACCCTCCAGCCAGTGGCGCCACTCCTCCAAGGCGAGTTTAATCGCGAGGAGCTCTCTGTCGCCCACGTCATAATTCCTCTCAGCTGGCGAGAGTCTACGGGAAAAGAAGGCGCATGGATGGAGCTTATGGTCGTGGGTAGACATCTGGGAAAGAACCGCGCCGACCCCGGTGTCGGAGGCGTCAACTTCCAGAATGAATTGCTTCTTGGGGTCAGGCTGGACCAGAATGGGAGCGCGTGCAAACCGGGACTTGAGCTCCTCGAAGGCGGCTTCTGCTTGAGGGGTCCAGACGTATTCTCTCTTGCTGGAAGTGAGAGCGGTGAGGGGTGAAGCAGTCTGACTGTAATTGCGTATGAACCTCCTGTAGAAGTTTGCAAACCCCAAAAAGCGCTGTAGTTGTTTGCGGTTTTCGGGTTTAGGCCAGTCGAGTACTGCCTTGATCTTGTCCTCGGATGCTCTAACCTGTCCCCTTTCGAGGATGTACCCTAGGAAGGTTACTGAAGGGCGGTGAAACTCACACTTTTCTGCTTTTACATACAGCTTATTCTCCAGAAGGCGTTGGAGAACCAGACGGACATGTTGTTTGTGCTCCGCGAGGGATTTGGAATATATCAGGATATCATCCAGGTAGATGAACACAAAGACATTGATGAGATCCCTCAGGACGTCGTTCACCAGGGCCTGGAAGAAAGCAGGTGCGTTAGACAACCCAAACGGCATGACCAAATATTCATAGTGGCCCATGGGGGTTTTAAACGCCGTCTTCCACTCATCACCCTCCCTTATGCGAAGGAGGTGGTAAGCGTTCCTGAGATCTAGTTTTGTGAATATGGTTGCCTCTTGGACGGGCTCAAAGGCTGAGGATAATAATGGCAACGGGTACTTATTCTTGATGGTGATCTGGTTGAGTCCACGGTAGTCAATACAGGGCCGGAGAGCCATCTTTTTTTCCCACGAAGAAGAACCCTGCTCCGAGGGGAGAGGACGAGGTGCGGATAATCCCTGCGGCTAGAGACTTGTTTATGTACTCCTCCATGGTTTGCCTTTCTGCTCTAGAAATGTTGTATAGCTTACTGTTGGGTAATGGGGCGCCAGGCAGTAGATCGATGGCACAGTCATACGGTCTGTGGGGTGGCAGAGACAGGGCTTTGTCCTTACTGAAAACAGGAGCTAGATCATGGTACTCACGGGGAATGGAGGAGACGTCGGATGGGTCGATCACAGCTGGCTCTGTAGGCGTAGTGACGACTGGAAAGGCGGAATGAAGGCAGGTACTGTGACACTTAGTGGACCACGACTCAATCTTGGTCTCGGCCCAGTCTATGTGCGGGTTGTGCTTGTATAACCAGTCGAAACCAAGGATGATGGAGGCACTAGCGGCAGGAAACACAAGGAAAGTAATCTCCTCTGTGTGATTACCTGAAGTGAGTAGACGCACTGACTTGGTTTGATGGGTGATCTGTGGCAGGTTCCCTCCGTCGAGGGCTGATACCCGGAGAGGAACTGGAAGCGGCTCGATTTCAATAGACAGTTGCTCGACGATGTCTGAATTAATGAGGTTCTGTTCACACCCTGAGTCAATGAGGGCTGATAAAGAATATGGTTCGTTAATGATTATGGAGACAGGGATGATGAAGCGAGATCTTACTGTTTTAGTCTCCGGCAGTCTCCCCGTCCTTACTGCCGGACCTGCGGGTTTAAACGTACTGGACAGTTAGCGATGACATGATTGGGTTCACCACAGTAAAGGCAAAGCCGGGATCGCATCCTCCTCTGCCGCTCCTCTGGGGTTAGCTTAGCGTGTCCCAGTTGCATGGGTTCTGGTCCTGTAGATGAGGGAAAGGTGGGTGGAGGTTGGACAGTCGACTGGTTACTGACCTGTGCGGAGCGCGGAAGGGCGGTGCGGCGGGATCGCTCACTCATCCTTGACCGAATCCGGTTGTCTAGTCTTATGGCCAAGTTAATAAATTCATCCAGAGACTCTGGTTCATCTAGAGTAGCCAGTTGGTCCTTTATCTGCTCATTTAATCCATGAAAGAATGCGCTTTTAAGCGCAGCAGGGTTCCAGCCTGAAGCAGCGGCCAAGATTCTAAAATCGATGGAAAAGTCTGACACAGTCTTCTGGCCTTGCTTCAATCCGTGTAGTTCACGGGAGGCTGAAGTCTTTTCAGCCTCTTGACAAAACACCTGCTGTAACTCCTTCAAAAACTCGGGGAAGGTACACCCATAGTCAGAGGCTGAAGAGAACCGGGCTTCGGCCCACTCTAGGGCTCGACCCGTCAACAGGGATAACACGTAGGAAATCTTAGCACTGTCATGCAAAAAACTCTGCGGTGAATGATTAAAGATGATATTGCATTGCAGAATAAACCCCTTGACCTTCCTGACGTCACCTGAAAATTTCTCTGGCGCTGAGGGTCGGACGTCCGAAAACATGGAGCGGGATGGTGGATCCGGAGCCTCAGTCGGGGAAGGTTGAGAGCTGGGAGCCTGCTGAACTGAATTCCGTAGGAAAGTGGTTAATTCTGTTAGTTTATCGTTAGTCTCGGCTTGACGACTAGCTAACTCCCGTAATGCGGAGTCATGTGACTGGACTAGCGCGTGTTGTTCGGACAGCGCTCGTCTGATTGCGTCTGCTGAGGTTACGAACTGGCCTGAGTGTTCTGTCATGTTGGCTTTAAGGTTGCGAACCCACATGCAAGAACACAATCAGACAGAGCGAGTCAGAAACAATGATGTTTATTGAAGAGTCAGGGAGCTGGTGGCGAAGCCGAATCGGCGGACCGGTTCTTCTACTGCCAACGGGAGAAAGCAGGGTTAGCGGGAACTCAGCGGAGTTTCTCCAGGAAATGACTGAGGTGAGCTTACTTTGGGTGGAGGTATATGGGGCGAAGCGGAGCGCGAGCCAAGAGTCCGTTGACGAGCGATAGTAGCTCTGATGTCGGGCACGGCCTGGAGCCTGATCCGTCCAGGCGGTCCTCCGGGAAGTTCGGGCGTGGGCCTCCTGGCCCGTAGCGTCCCGAAGGGGAAATCCCGGAGAGGGATCGACGAGGGGGGATAACGCTCACACACACAGGGAGTGGCCTCTGACCGGGAACACCGGCAGGGTCGGGAAATCACACAGGAGGGAGGTGATCCACAGCGGGGAGACAGACTTACACGAACGCGGGGCAGCTGGTTTCCGGGAAACAACTAGGAGACGGCGGGAGAATCTGGCGAGGGAGACAACAAGGGTTAGACGAGAGTAATCACAGAAGGCCTCTTTCTGGAACGCTGGTTACCGTAGTAGGCAAACACTCAGGCGGTGAGACGGAGTGTAGCTGTTGCTTATGTCGCCGGTCCACGCCCTCTTAACCAGCTGCAGGTGTGTGTCCGGGTTGAACCAGGACACTTCTCAGGGGTGGAGCATGGGTGACATCTGCTGGATGTCTTGAGAAGTGGTGGTTCCAGGGACAGGTGGAAATAAAACTAACTAAAGGAAAACAAACTAAGAAACTAGGACGAGGGGAGGACAAACAGACCCTGACAATGATGTAATTTTGCTGATACAACTTGCTATACATTCTAACTTTTACAATACATAGACAGTCTTTTGAAAACCCACTGGTCTGGTCAGTGTGCCACTAATGCTTCACCAGTACTCCATCACTGTCAAATGTGCCAATGACATATTCAGTGAAAACCAATTTTAATCAATTTAAAATATTCACACCGTAAAGACCTCAAAGTGATTTTCCTGAGGATTTCCCAGGTTTTAGCCACGTCCTTTGGTCACCTTGGAGTTGACTACTGCCTGAGTGGTGACCGTTTTGTCTTTGGAGCCATCCAGATGATAGTTTTCCATTGTCTTCAAAGTATTTCTGGTTTTAGTTTCCATTTGAAACTGTCATTTTTGTCACTTTTTTTTTAATCTTCCTTTGCTCTTCCAGCCAACCTTTTAATCAAACTCCCCTTTTCTTTTGAACGCTCTCTTCAACAACAAGTTTTATTTTGATCTTCAAAAAGTGGTACACTGTAACCAGCACGTCTCCTTTCTGGCTCTTGTTTTTTCTACTGTTATTTTTGGTTTTACAGATCTGATGACCTCACTGATTAAAACTCTCTGCTGCAATTATTTCAAGCCCTTTCAAATAGCAATTTCGCGACAGATTAATAACGACATGTGTAACATGTTGGGTCCGGTGGCTTTCTGTTGCTCGCCTGGCTGCACCTACTGGTTAATGAGTCACCGTGTGTAAATTTAAAAATTCGATTGAAATCAGTGACTGAACTCGGGTTGTGATGCTGGACTCTATGCAGCAGTAGACAGTTGCAGATTCTTTGTGGACATAGTCAGAGCCAGGAGTCCAACAGTCAATGTAAACAACCCATTTCTTAACAGACTCTCCGATCTTTACAAGCCTTTCCGGTGCCAAAAAAGCAAATAAATATAGCATTACTGCTATGTTTTTCAGAACTATAATCCTCCTTCTAACAGTTTATCCCTTTTGGCAAACAGACCTTGGATGATGTGTTTGATACAGAAGACGACACATCACAGAGCTCTCCAGCTCTGAGGGAAGAAAGTAAAGGCATGAGCTAAGGTTTGACTGATAGAGAAGTTTCAAAGAAGTGCCAAACTTGTATCATCCCCCTTTCTTTCTTTCTTTCTTTCTTTCTTTCTTTCTTTCTTTCTTTCTTTCTTTCTTTCTTTCTTTCTTTCTTTCTTTCACCCCAGAAGGACAAATTTAAAAGGAACCACATTCCTTTCTGAACAGCAGAGCTCGTACTCCCATACCACCCAAGCAGTGACAGTACATTGTGATGTCAGCCGAAAGCTAATAAAGCCGTTGTCAGTACTGTTTGAACAGCGGATTAGAGAGATACACCCAGAGAAGACAGTCTGGGGAGTGGGAACGCTGCCGTGAAGAGGAGCCGCTGTGGAAAGCGCCGCGCCTCTAAACTTGCGTTTGTGGCCTTGCAGTGATGAAACGTCGCGGGCAGCCGGTGTCTGTGCGCTCTGATTTGGCGGTGATTGAGCCCACAATATTATCTCCTCTCCACCTGTGAGGAGTGGATCTGGGCCTGAATGGCAGATTACAGTTAGCCTGGTCTATTGTTCTCACCACATGAGGCGTACGCCGCCTTTACCGCCACTTACGGCTGTCCGCCCGCCCGTCTGCGCGCGAGCGTTTGTGCATGCGATGGCAGCACCTGACCCCAATGATAATGGCATTTAGACTTTGTGACAGGCAAAATTAGCATAGAGAGTGGCTAAGATTTATTTTTAGGGAGAGGGCGCGGGGAAGGGTTTTCTCAGAATTGACGGCAGCCGTTTCAGTCAAAAACCAATCTGACAGGTGACGGTGTTGTCTGCATGGATGGCCTTTAATCCTCCACACAAACACTTAGTGTCTTGCTAAAGTGTTTGTAGTCTTAAACTTTTCAGATTTTGACTCGCTGAAAGCTCAGTTTCCAGTGAGTTTGTTTGGAGTTTAAAATTAGACCTTAAATGTGCTAATTTCTGCCTGACTGCTAACGGTACAGGATTTGAATTTATAACTTAGACAAATAACCCGACTCGCATTTTAGAAGAAAGTCATTTTTGCTCAGATTCATTAAACATTCCATCTGCAGATGTGAAAGTTGGAACAGAGATATCCTGAAAGACTAAATGTGGTTAAACGTGGTTCTACAAAGTTTTTACTCACAGGGGCTGAACATCAGATATCAAGAATATTATGATTTAGTTTGGACTGGATCCAGACTCCGAACGCGAGGTTGAAATCATATATCCTTATTAAAAAAATAAACATAAATGGTTGATGTGGTGGTTTTTTGTTACAGTGTTTGAGCAGTTTTTCCCATATTGTGATTCATTCATCTGTGATTCATGCTTTTTCTTCCTTTTGAGACGGAAATGTTTTTTTTAAGGTTATTCAAGCAAGCTACTTGTGCTGGAAAGACTTGAAGCTATTGCTCCCCCAAAATTAATTTTGTTCAATTTTACTCATTTAATAAAAGTGTATTCAACTAGTATTGAGGCCAGAGAAGTGGAAACATAATGAAACTAGTTCCAACTTTCCCTCCACAGCTCTGCCACAACACACACAGAAATCAAAATCTACAATCAAATATCTTGGAACACTTAAAATGACAGATTTATTTTGCATATCTCATATTGTCAGGTTTTAGATGTTGAAATGATCATTTATGAGTTCCATTTCAGAGCAGGTTTGGATAGTTATTCCAGATCAAATTCAACACGATTAAAGAGATAGCTAACCTTAGCATTGTTATTAGCGAGTGGCATGGTTAGCAATACTAACGTTTCCTGTAAAGCAAAGGTCTCCATCTCCAATCAATTGTAGTGGGGTTTCTGTAAAGTCGAGGACTTTAGAAGAGACTCACTGTTTTAGAAAAACAAAACTAATTTCTTCTAAATCTACCTTGTTCCTTGACTTAAGCTAATTAAGTCAAGGGTATAATAGGTAAAATGTTCACTCTTTTTTAATGGCATTATCACTGAGCTGTGAATAGCAAAAATTATATAGCAATAGCAAAAAGTTTCTTTTCAAAGAGCTTCCAAGTTCAGTGTTTCCTCTGTTTGCTAGCTCTTTCCACACTGACAACTTCCACACCGAAGAGTGTTAAGGCTCCTACATACTGGCCGTATTCTGTGAGCTGCATTGTTCACAGACGGTTGAGATTTCATAGTTTAGTCCCTACAGTTTCTGTGATTTCTTCAAATTCCCACAGTCCGGATGGATGCTAGCAAGTTTGAGCTAGTTGGGCGGATTGCCATGTTTCTTCTCCATCGAAAAATAATTCAGAAGTAGAAAAAAAAATCAACTGGACAGTCACAACTCAGATATAGTCAACCTAATAATAAACCATTTGTGATCACCAGATAATAGTCTCAAAATGAAACGTTTTAGTGCCAGAGCTCAGAAACAAACATAGGAGCAGCATCTTGTTATAACGATAAAAAAGTTTATCGTTTTGGCGAGATATAGAATCGTGTTTATCTGACAGATTACCATCTTCTCACTCTTTCTTCAAGACGCCACTCAAACGTCTCACCAGGTGTTGCCGTTTCCTGTTTTGAGCTTTCTCGTTTAAATTGGAGCATATCTTGCGTTCAATGAAGCATAAATCTGGAAACATTCTCGTTTTGCATCTCGTTATAACGAGAAACTTTTCTCATTCGGATCAGTAGAGGTCAAAGGGTTCCTCTGCGCCTCATGCAGAACATCAATATGTTTGTTGGCTGCCTCATAGTAAATCCTTTTGAGATCTCTCCCCAACAGCAGTCTGCTTAAATGTGAAAACACATGTCGTTTTTTTTTCTCCCCTCCAACCTCCAACTAGAAACGACGAGCATGCTTGCGTTTAGTCCGCCAGAGCTGCCGGACTTCACACTTGGGTGCCATACTGCATCTAATAGCTTTGACGCTCGAGCGTTCGACATTAGGGAGTGTTTAAGTGCTCTCATCGTTGGTGATTAAGAGCACTTGGAACATAAAGGCTGCGCCCGGGAGGCGATGAGACGGCCGCGCAATGTCAGCACTCGCTTCGGCAACTCGTAACAAAGCACGGCTGATGCCTGTGCGCCTGGTGAACACGTGTGTTTACCCTCGCTCTCAGGCAATATGAGAGGGAACATGGGCGTTCACGCAGGAAGACACATGGGAAGGGAGTTGTGTGAGGTTAGACGACAACAACATGGATGGAGGGAACAAGGATTTCTGATGTGTCTTATCTGTCTGCGCTAACGAAATTCAAATTACTTGAACTGTTAAGTGTTGTTGCTTTTACAACCACAAGCTTCGATGTACTAGACTCAAATTAGTGCATGATTGTGAAAAAGGGAAAGGGACAGAGATAATAGGTTGGGGATAACATCATCTTAGGGTGCATTCACACTCTGAACTCTAAAGTCTGTGAAGTCCGGCCAGCTGAAAATTAAACAAATGTTGCAACTTTGATTCCCAGTTGAACCACGTGTACCAGTCCATCACCCTTAGGGTGCCCTCAAAGAGTACACACCTTCAAGTATTGGCACTCTTGTATGCAGTTTGCCAAAAGCTTTGTAGGGGACACAGCAAACATGGTGTAGAAGTTGCTAAGAGACCACAGCGAGTGTAGTAGGGGCTGAATGCAAATCCACAAGGCACTTTTTACACTTTGAAAACAACGTATGACTTTTCAGCCACTTTACCCTCATATAAAGTCACACAATGTGGACATGTTTAAGGTCTGTGGAGTCTTTGGCGAGGCTCTGTCTATGACAGTGAGTTGGCTAAAAAAAAACCCTGGTGAGGTAAGCATTAACAAAAACGATTCAAACCGCCCATAGACTCTCACACGGACGCCGAGCACACATCCAATCCACTGTGGGAGACGTAATATACAGTAATAAGGGAGCGATGCACCCCACCACTCCCTGCGAGACAGAAGGGGGCAGTGGGAGAAAAGATAAGAGGAAGATGGGAGAGATGGAAGTCTGTGGTCAACTGCACGAGGAGGTGGAAGAATGCCAGCAGCTCACAGTCAGTGCAGCAGGAATACCATCCAGATGTTGGTGTCGAGAGACGAGAGTAGAAATGTGGATAAGAAAGATAGAAGGTTCGTCACCGGCGCAAAGCGATTTGTGCATCGAACAGATAAAAGCCGTAACCAGCGGAGGTTTGTCCTCTGCGTCCATACTCGTTAACCTACAACGCCCTGCTGTTAATGTACCCCCCCCTCACTCATCTCCTGCCGCATAGTAGGCCAACTATTGTGGGATTCCTATCTTAAAAAAAGCGTTGCTAATTGCCACTCGGCAAGCAAATGACCGTCTGGACGCGTGTGGCATCTCTACGTTCACCATAATTGCGCTCTGTAGCAATTAACCTGGATTCACTTGGTTTATTGTGTGAAGCGTTTTACGGCGGCTGATGTTGTGAGCCGTGCTCTGTGCCTGGTGTTTTTTTTTACAGGACCTGTCTGGTTGCACAGTGAAGGCTTTCCCATATCTGGCAGCAGCGACCGTGCTTTGTTTGTAACAAATACGGAGGATTTGTAGCACATAATGAAATGAGAACTTTCTGTACTGGCGTGGATTAACGGATAAAGCCGAAAAACACAGTAGAACGTATTAGAAATGACTTATTTGGGTAATTCTGTCTAGGTTGCCACAGGATGTTGTATAACCACCCACCTTATGCTTTGACCTTATTTTTATACCTTTAATTGGATACACAAGGACATATTTTTACGCTTCTTTCAGGTCAAACAGGTCAGTTTTATGACGTGGAATTGTAACAAACCTCCGACAAACAAAACAGTTCTAGTGGTGGAAGTAGTGAAACTCACAGCATTACACAAAACGTTTGGTGAAGCATTTAAGCCAATATTAAGGCAAAGAAGATATTCCAAAAAAGTTTTGATCAAGTCACATATCAGATCTGTGAAGTTATTTCCTCTTTTTTCCCCCCATATTTAAACAACTCTAATGTCGTATATAATTAACTCCTCAGTTTAGTTTTCTCTGTATACTCATCTGCTTCCCAAAAAGTTCCAATACTCAGTTTCTGAGTCTCATGTGTGCTAATGCAGTTTGAGTGTAGAAATTAGAGTTGTGTGTGTGTGCGTGTGCGTGTGTGTGTGTGTGTGTGTGTGTGTGTGTGAGCGCTGGGCCATTCAGAACAGGTGATTGGTGTCAAATCCCTCCGAGGCGAGCGTGTGGCGTTTAGGCTCCCCCGCCGTCCACATGGACGAGCAGCCAGTGAACCGTTCGCTCCAGACAGGCACAGAGCAAAACAGTTTTTCAGTTTTTTGTTTTTGTTTGTTTTTTTTTCCTCTGAGGAAGCCTCAATATTTTCCATCTTTGCCTCTGATTGGTGAAGAGCTGCTGCTGCGGCAACACTCGGGCATCGAGTGGAGTCTGCGTCCTGCGGAGGTCACACGATGTTTCACGCTCTGCTGACGTCTCACACAAGTTTGAGAGAATCAATTTCCCCCATTAGAGAGCCAGAGTCGCCAATTGCCGACCCATCAGGACAACCCTCCCACCCCCCTCCGGCCAGGGAATCCTGTTGACTTGGTGAATTAGAGGTTCCAGCTGCATTTGAGGCAAAAAACAACAACAAAAAGGAAACCTTGTTTGTGGTCAGGAAGGTTTGGCCTCGGTCCAATCAGCAGGCAGAAGCTCAATGAGCTAATATGAACACAAAAGTATTCACACCCTTTTTATTTTCACGTTTTGCTACATTACAATAACAAAACTGAGTGTAAAAATGAAAAAATACATCTCTAATTCTGTTAATGTGAAAAAGTTCACTCATTTCAAAAAGTGAAACTCGTATAGAATTATTGCAAAATATGTGAAGCCTTTAATTCTGGTCATTTTGATAACTATAGCTTACAGGAAAAAATAAAATCTTTGTCAGAAAATGTGAATTTTATGAAAAAAATGTATTCACAAAAAGTTGAGTGTAAGGAAAACCTGTGATAGGAGACATTATTTTTTATATAGTGATATTTTAAAGTGACCTGTCCATTGACAGCTGGATAGGCAACAGCATCCCTGCTCACCCCAATGGGACAAAGGTGTAAGAAAATGGATGGACGGACGGACATTTCAAAGTCTCTCTTGAATTTTCATTCAACACAGGAAAAGAAACACCATGAAGAACAAAAGACTGCAGCCCAAGGTTCAATCAATTAATCAATCAATTAATTCATCAATCAATCAATCAAGTTTATTTGTGTAGCACATTTCAGCAACAAGGCCGTTAAAGCACAACACACACACACACACACACACACACACACACACAAAAAACATCAAAATATTTAAAATTCAACCAATATCTGGTGGCAAAAATGACGTTCATAATGTGAATTCTTTGGACTAGTCTGACACGTCTGTTGAGGTTGTGTGAATGGTATTGAAGTTGTGCGTGTGTGCATGTGTATGTGTGTGCGGGTGCGCGTGTGTTTGTGTGTGTCTCAAGCTGCAGCCTTAAGGTGGAAGCCACTTTATTGCATTAGGAGCTTCACAGGATTCGGCTAATGCAAAATAGACGAGTAACTACGGCTCAGCTGTAGAGAAAGACTCTGTCATGAGAGACAGGAGAGCAGCCATGGATGGATGGAGAGTTAGAGGAGACAGCGGTGCAGTCAGTAAGGACTCAGCATGGCATATTCTGTCTTTTACACAACAACTCATTTTCTACCAGTCATGGTAGGCGAAAAAACATCTGTCAATAGTTGGACTTTGTTTGTTTCCTAACTGGATGTTATTGTGGTTTAATATTTTTTATGTTTTCCACAATTCATGGTGGGGTTTTTTTTTCTTCTTTTGTGAGGTACTGACATCTACCAAGATCACAAGATGGATTTTAGTTTAAGCCCGAGGCATGGTTTAGTTCAAGTTTGATGGGTAATAAAAATGTAGAATTTGATTTAAAAAAAGTTAAAATAATTCGACTTAAGATGTTTGGCAAAATCTATCTAAACTCTGCAGGATCTGTTATGTTTAAAAAAATGTGGCTAATTTTGTGCAAATGGGTTCAGTTTTGTTGTCAGGATTCTGACTTGAATCTCAGAATTTGGATTTTAACTCCAACTATTCAGATAGAATTCAGATGAAAATTCAAATTAAAATCTGAACTAATTAAATTTTTTTTCCCTAATCCTCTTCCTTACATCACCCTTTTCACGAGTGAATATATCCAGCTTAATTTATGTTTCCATTGACGTCTGATGTTTTTGAGCGATGCCTTAAAAAATAATCTTCAAGGCAAATGTTGAAGTTTCTTCAAGGCGACATATTTGTTTGAGATTAAGACATACAGATTGAATTTTTTTGTGATATGTACAAACATTTTACAAATATCGTATCCAAGCAGTGTCAAAGCAGTTCTTAGCGTTCCGTTCCTGTCTCTTCAGGCTTCCTATTAGCAGCAATCGCACCACGGTGTGAAGCGTCTAAATAACAGCCTCCTGTGACACGACGCAGTGAGCAGCTCACCAGAAACTATGTGGTGCCCAGATGACGGTGCAAGCCGTTTCCCAGTCAGATGAAACGTAGATCAGACGGAGTCGCGGCGCGCTGCTTTTGTTTTTCGTTTTTTTTCTCTGACCCTTTCCTCTGGAGGTTTTGCTTCATTGAACAGTTCGCTGCAGGGCTCCTCCGCCTGGACGGAGTTAATGAGTGGTGTCTAAAAAACCAAACAAAAAACAAAAACGACTTATTAACACGCAGTGATGTACGGTCACTACCGCAGAGGGAACCTGTTTGCTTCACGGTCTGACGGTTTGTGAAATAGCGGCTCTTGTGTTGCTGTTTTAAATCTTTTTTTTTTTTTTTTTGTTCGAGGATGCTGGGAAAGCTCAAGAAACTGAGACAGGCTGAGATTATTGAGCTGTAAACACACTGTCACAGTCTCACATTCCTCCATCAACCACAACTTTTTTTTTTTTTTTACTTTCAATGAACTTTAAAGCAGTGGAAGGCTAGCTTTTTCTTAAGCTAACAGGATCTGATATATTTATACTCGTCTCTGTTCGTGTTAGGATGACTCATCTATCAGTGGGTGTCCTGTGCCTTAATCTCCTTCCAGATTCTTTTTTTTCCCTTTCCCTTTAGCTTTTGTTTTTTACTCTGAGCTCTCTACTCACCGCGCTCATTCCAAATTCCTCCACCTCTGCTTTTTGTCGTTTCCTATCGATTTTTATATCTTAAGAAAGCGGTATTTGCTCCTTCCGTCCGAGTTCTCTGCCCTTGTTTTGTCTTCGGTTTGGCCTGATGAGGATTTTTGGAGAGCTGAAGCCAGACGGGCCGTAACGAAGAGAAGGAATACTGATCAACACGATCAACGCTTTCCCCGTGTTACGCTCCTTTTTTACATTTACCGCCGTAATTTGTTTTCCAGTGCCGTTTAATAAAGGAAGGTATAACGAAATCCTTATTCGATCACTTGAGGACATCACGCAGGCTTGTTTAAGTGCCGTTGAGCAAAATGTTAATCCTGTGCTGCTACAAGGAGGCTGTTGTCCTTTTCCCTTCCAGCGCAATTGTCTGACCTCCTGACGACAGGATCAAGAGACATGAATTTCTCTGCAGGAATTCATAAACTGTCTCAAGAATGTCAAAAGCTCTCAGTAGGATGTTTATCATTAAGAAATGTCTAGACTAGATAGAGGCCAATAAAATACAGACCCTAGTGTATTAAATCCTTCAGTCTTCACCAACAAATTACAGAACTCGGTTGCCTGGAGACACGTTGCAACATGACGAAATGTGCACAAGATCCTGGCCTCCAGTCCTCTGCTGGAGGGCAAAAAACTGCTAGTCAGGTTTTAGGTTTAGCTGTCAAGATGTCAACAAAACGCGCCAAATCTTAAATGTATGTGTGATCTATCCCTAAAAAGGGTTGCAGTGCTTTTCTGCTAATTGTCAACACCACAATATCTTGACAAGGTCCAAAGGTGTCACATTTCACAGGTCATGAAAAAGTTTATGTAAAAAAAAAAAAAAATAGTGAGGGAGATGGAAGTAGGTCAGGTATGCTAGGTTGACTTTGACAACCTTAGCATGTAGATGTGTTTCGGTTCAGTTGGGGGGGAGGTGACCCTCACACCGACTCTGACGGATCATCAGTAGAATAGAAGTTTAAATTACCTAATCAACCGCGGCTGTATTCAGACAGTTGCATATTAAGTGCAATCCTGTAATATTTATATGGAGTTATTGGGGCCACAGTCTGTGGTTTTTGTCAATGTGGAGAAAAAGTTACATGTATTCATTTATCTCCTTGATGAGTGATGGCATGATGTGAGTCTAAGAGCTAATTCCAAAACGCCAGACCCGGGTTTGAACTTGGGTCTTTACACACATCCTTCTGGAAATAGACCTTGAAACTGTTTTGGTGTAGGAGCTTTCTCCCCTTCATAGCCCAGGAATGTCTTTGGATTTCCCTCAATTAGCTGGTGAGTGTTATTGGAAAAAAAGGAAGTCTGAGTTTCCCTGCTGCACCTTTTACCTCTATGGCCTGATCTTTACAAGAGGAAGGTATTCAGTCGACTATAAAGTCTAATCAAACATATTAGAGTTATATAAATGCAGATTTATGACTTTCAAGAGAGCGCTGGGTGACGTGTCCTTTACGTTTTGCCTTCCGACAGATTTTCACCGTTCAGTGACTTTCAAAACGTGACGTTAACCCGTTTGTTCTATCTGTGTGTCCGGGCAGGACTTCGATGACTTCATCTTCGCCTTCTTTGCCATCGAGATGGTGATCAAGATGGTAGCCCTGGGGATTTTTGGCAAGAAGTGTTACCTCGGAGACACGTGGAACCGCCTAGACTTCTTCATCGTTCTGGCTGGGTGAGTTTACACCGTGACACGAGGGAACTCTCAGTTGGCCAAACGTCATGGTGTTCGTAAACACAACAGAGACTCAAATTTTTCTTTTGGCTGCCTCTCGGTTCACTCCTATGACCTTTGGGACATGCTCGAGATGCTGAAGATGTAGATTTACATGCCAGTACGAATTCATAAGACGTACCTTTGCACACAGTCTTTATCTACGAACATGCAGGGCGTAATACCTCTGACGCAGCACTCCACACACTCCAACTTGATGAAACACGTCGCAGAGTCTAGCCTGCTGGTTCAGGTCTGACATTTTCATCACACTACATCCCCCTCTGGGTTTTAATGCCACCCTTCTGCCGCGGCTTCTGTTGTCCGTCAGTGGGAACAAGACACGCTTCCTCCTGTGCACAAGTGTCCTTCACCAAAACACAACGGAGGATCTTCATGTTGTCGTCTTTTTTTTCCAGCTCACTCATCATTATACAGTAGCCATAAACAATATATTAGAATATTAGTGAAATGTTAACTGATTTCAGTGATTTAACAACCTGGAATGATTAATTACACACCGACTGATATTTTCAAGCCTTTATTTCTGTTAATTATGATGATGTCCTGCTTTTACCTAATGAAAAGAACATTGCATCAGACCAATGGAGAAACATATTTATTACAGAAATGTGGGCTTAATGGAAAATATGTTTAACACCGGCTTAAAGGTTTTCAAAAGGTACTTTTAATCTGACCAGTGAGCCTCGTTGAGGCATATTGTGATTGATTGCTACTTTTCTAATCAAGATATGGTTTTATTCTCTAGATTTTCAAGTCGTGAGACATTATTTTTAACTAGAGGATTGGTCCCAAATTTCGTTGCACAATTTTTCATTGTTAAAATTACAAAAAAAAAAAGATAATTTTTTTATTCAAAAATATAAATATATGTCATGATTAGTGGATGAGGTGGTGAGGAGAGATGCAGAGACCCAGGTAGTGATGAAGATGATGATGATGAATTTAATGTTAAATGTCAAGGGACAGAACAACGGGGAGCACAACGAACACAGGGAAACAGACTGGTTACACACGACGAGGATCCGACAAGAGACAAAGACAACAGGTGGGACTAAATACACTGGGAGGGTAATCACAGAAACGAGACACAGCTGGGAACAAACAGGGAAGACAGAGACTCACAGGGGAACAGGCTAATAAAAACCTCAAAATAAATACACAGAAAACACAGATCACAACAATATAGGTTTGAATATGTACATAATACCCAATTGAACGACTCATTGTACAGCTATCAGAAAGCTCCTGGCATATTTCTCTCAATATCTGACCTATATTCTTGGTTTTTAGTTTCAGACCCAAATTTTAGGTGCAGCCACAAAAATTATCGCAAATTTTGCACACGGTTAGTCATTTAAAAAAATGCAGAGCCATCATCCTTCCTGTCATTTTCTTTATTTCCACCAGTAGCAACATCCAGTTGTTGATCACGTGATTTGTGTCCTTCAAAAAAAACATTTCCATTTCCAGTTTTGAAAAATTAACCAATTTTGACAGAGCTGAAAAGCCACACCATCCAAGCGCAAAATTGTTTTTAGCAAATACCGTTTTTTGAAATCGGCACGTTTCCACTGAACAACTGTATTTTCTTCATTTCAGTTTGTGTAATGCAACTAGTAGTGTGCCAACAGTGTTCACTTTAGTGTAAGATTGAGACTTAATTATTCTTGAGTTTTTTTTCTCCCTCCTTTAATCTCAGAGTTGAATGGTTGAAATTTGGACATAATGTTGTGGTTCAACTGAACAGATCAAAACCGCTTTGGAAGTGGTCAAATCAGTCCAACCACAAGCTTCTGGAAGCATACAGTCTTCCTCCGCTTAAAATTCTTGTATTTTGTTTAAAATCCAGATCTCTTCCAGAAATCCAACCACTTTAAATGAGTTCAATACATTCTGACTAGAAGAGCGGTCAAATATTTGTCAAAGGATATAAAAAGCACAGAATACAGGCGCAACGGGGAACGGTTATGGTTACCGGGTAACTTTAGATTAGAGAATATTGCCTCCAGATTCAAGTTTGAATAATTCAAATAAGTCATTTTAAAGCCCAAACTACAAAAGAGAAAAACAAGATTCCCCGCTATGATGAGTGTATTTTTGTTTTATTTTTTTCTTAGATTTCAGAGCGAGGGATGTTTTCATTCCCAAAGAACGGCATGTTTAAATTGGAACTGTTGCAGTCCAGAAGTCTGTTAACATGCAAAATTCTTCTAAAGGACTTTCAAATGGATTTTGTTTGTTCATTTATGTTAACTGTGATTGGTTATTTTGACAGTTAATTTCTTGAAATCGCTGGAGCTGCATGCTGTTTCATGCGTACATACGTGTGTGGTTTTGTGTGTGTGTGTGTGTGTTGAGAGAGTGTACGTTAACAGAAAACAGGTGAAAGCAACGTGTTTCCCCAGGTCTGGCATCTGTGTGTCAGCTTGAATCAGCGTGTGCGGGTGGAGTGTACATCTTAATTTGTTTTCATGGCTTATGCTATTTCTGAACAACCTGAAAAGAATCTTATCTGTACGGAGAGCAACCCCCCCTGTCCCCCCCCCCCTCCAACCTACACATATGGAGACAAGGGTAGCCAAGGTAACGGCTGGTTGTCGAGCCTTCGATATATATCCTGGCAACAGTTGTTAAGTCCCCGGAGACGGGCCCTGATGAACTGTTTGTTTCTCTCCGAGACGATAATTACAGCTAAGCTGCTTTTTCAGCAGGTCTGAGCTCTCTCCTCCTAATCACCTGGCTGTCAGGGGGGGATTGATGGAGAGGCGGCCGCACAGAGCAGGTGAGACGGAGGGAGGAAAAGAATAAAAAAGAGACGAAATGAAAAACAGACTTCATGCTACACCACGTTCGGACTGGCTGCTCGGAAGGCTTTTCGCCGGTCCGCTTCACCGGTTTTAAGGGGCTTTAGATTCGGCTGCCAGAGGAACTGAAGGTGTTCGTGTTGTCAAATGTCAAAAACTGAAGCGTCACACAGTCATTGAAGGAATTTAAAGAGAGGATGATTTAAACGAGCGGCAAAAATGCGCCAAAGGGCAGCGCGTTTTGTTTTGATCCAACAAATCAGTTTGCTTTCCCCAATCTGCTCTGCCCTGCGCCCCTACAGATTCTTCTGTTTTTAAGTTTCTTTTTCACACAATAATGTTACAATTTAGAACAAAAGGCTTTGACAACTGAGAAGTAGAAGTTGAAAAGTGGCATGGAACCCGCATCTTAGAAAATATGAAGAGTTCTCCCTTAACCCCTGTTTTTTTTTTTTGTGTGTGTGTGTGTGTGTTTTTTTTTAGAGTTTCATGCCTCTGGTGAGGCTCAGACACACCGCATCAAGTGAGGGGAGGGATCACGAGTCAATTTAGATTTAGCCACTTCCATCAACCTTTTCTAATGCAATACTCAAAAATGTGCATAAAAGAAACAATGATGGAAACACGGCTAATGAGTCTTCACTGAAAGATATTTATTGTGAACTGGCACTATATAGATAAACTAAATTGAGTCGAAAGTCTGGAAAATGTATCAAATTCTACAAAAGAAAGATTCTGTAGACCACAGTTTGGTTGCGACACTAGAATATGTCAGAGGAGCTCCAATGTAGCCACATCATATCAAAATAACAGATTTATGACCCTTTTCTGTATTTGTAGATCGAAATCTCTGCCTACTACTTCAGCTAAACACCAGAATGATGGCTTTTCTGCCCAAATCTGAGGTTAAAAAAAAACACTCTGACAATACCGACTTGTAGACAAAGTGATAGCGTAGGACTTCCCTGCAGATTAAGGGACCCGAAGAAGGTTTTATTTATTTATGTACCTATCTATTGATTAGTGTGGTGGGACTCCAATCGATCGCTGAGGGAGTCTTAGTGGCAGAGCGCAGCAGCACTTACTGTCGCAGACAGGCTATCCTATTCATAATGCATCAATCAGACTCAGCCTTATCTCTCTCTCTGTGTTGCTGTTATTCCTCCCAATGAGAGACCAAAAGGACGATGAAGGAGCGAGATGGGAGAAGGTTAACACGCCAAGACAGAACGGGAGAGAAGCAGAGAAAGGTCAATTGCTTTATTTGACTCCCTCAATATTTAATCTGGCCAGATATTTGAGCAAAACGGTGCATGAAAAATACCAATATTGGCTTGACAGCTTAGTCCAGTGTTTCTCAACCTTTTTTGGGCCAGCGCCCCCCTAGCCTTTATCCAGGTCCCTCACCACCCCCCACCAAAGAATTTGCAGGCTACTTTGCACTGATCATTATTTTATCATTAATATTACTATCACTATTGTAGATGTTTTGATTTTTATGCTTATTTCTGTATTTATCATCAAAAATAATTTCCCAGAGAACAAAAAAGTCATGGAAATAGAAATTATTTTCACACGTGTCTACGAAAAATGCAATGAACATTCAAGTTAAAATCAGTAGGCCTAACAGCAGCCAATCAGAGTGGAAAAAATATTCTTATTTTGTGCCATTTTCTAATTGTTAAATCTTGCACAAAATGACCAGATAAAAGATGTTCAACATGCCAGTTTAAACTTTGAACTATTTGCAAAACGACTGAGCTCGGATAGAACTGTAACTACATTAATCATAGGCTCTTCTTCTCTTCAGTGTTTGTCATTTTCTGGTGGTGCAGCTCTGTGCTGCCTTCAGGAGAATGGGACATCAGAGTATCATCCATAAAACTTCACCCACATGCCATTTATTGTGCAAACCAGAGCTTTCAGTGGAAAAACAAAGCAAAACAAACAAAACAGTCTACGGAGCAAAACAGCTGTGCTAACATGTTTAGCTTTGGGAGAAGACGTCGGTGTTTTAGAGAGTTTTTTTTCACCAAGGCCGACCAATTCATTCTGTCTATGTGGACGGGCGAGTCGAGCCTCTGCATGACCAGGTAGTGGCGGGTTACAGGAACTACAGCGGCCAAAACTCTGTTGTAAATCCTGCCCTTCTGGTAGTTATCAGCTAACCCTGCGAAACCCCGTGTTTTTCTGCGGAATCCCGCGATTCCGTAGTTTCCTCTACTCTAAACATTCTTCCTGTCATGGTCGCCAGACGTTTGTATAAATCTTGACTTTTTCATACCGTACTTTAAAGTAAGTGGCACCTTCTCGATTTAAAAAAGTCTTTAGCCTGACATATTGCATTTCAGACCTTTGATTGAGCCACACTCGAGGAGCTGAAAGGATCCCAGAAGAGGAGCCTGAATCCTCAGCGTCGTCTCCTTTCTTTTCCTGTTGATTTATTGATGGCACTTTGGATCATCTCCAGCGCATGTGGGAAACATCAGAGGAAAGTGAGAGTGTGACGATGGAGAAGGGACGGCGGACGACATCTGAGAGGGGAGACAAAGAGCTGCGGGAGGCGCAAGAAGTTGAGAGGGAGGAAAACAGTGTGACAAAAAGGAAATATGGATAAGAATACCTGATGGGAGACGACGACGGCGGCAAAGAGCTGCCACAAAAGGCGAAAGGAAAAACAGAACTGCGCCATGTCATAACTTAGAAATATTAACATTTGTTTTGCTATAACAAAAGGTTTATTATTAGAACAGCAATGTTTTTATGTTGTAAAGTGATTTTGCCTGGATGAAGTGATTCTTCACTTCTGACTCTAGAAGGAGAATAAGAAATAAAATCTAAGCTAAATATGACGTGGGCCCAGTAAATTCGGGTTGAGCGAGGCGTCCCACTCGGTGACGGTGTTTTGATCACAACAGAGTGCAGAACAGAGGCGGACCTGCTGCGCACAGCCAGACAGGGTGACAGGCACTCAGCCATTAGCCTGACATATTCCACCAACATCTGTGTCGACATGTGTCATGAGCTGCAGGTTGAAGGTTTGGGCTTAAATTGAAGACATGAGGAAGAAACCGGGAATGAAAAGAACCTGAGCGTGAACTGGTCAACTACTACAAAGCTACGTATTCTGTTTGTCTCTTAGCTCAAGTCTCAGCTACAAGTGACTGAATAGGAAAAATGAGTCTTCAAATCAAAATGTAGTGAAGACTCAGAAAAAACAAAACAAAATAAAGTCATATTACAAAAAAATATTGTGATGAAAATAGTAGTAGTAGTATTACAAGAATAAGGTTGTATGACAGCAAGGCGAAATAATGGGCAAAGTCATTAGTAATATGAGAGTAACGTTGCACAGATGTCATAATTTGGAGAGAATAAAGTTGTAATAATATGAGCAAAAAGATATAATGACATGAGAATAAAGTTTCTATCAGAATAAAGTTGCGATAATTCATGAAAAAGTCGTATGACAACAAATTGGAAAGAATACGAGACCAAACTCGTGTTACTTGAATAATATTAGTAAAATGAAGTAGTAATTTTATGATAACTTGATAACACAAAACAATTTAAATTATGAATGTTGAGCATCTTATAAAGTTATACTTTGTATCGATTTTACAAATAGAGCAGATAATGTGAACACAGGTCTTGATGATGACGTTTTTCCTCATAATTTTATAATTTTCTTCTGGTAATATTGCATCTTCTACTTATATTATTAGTTTATTCTTGTAACATTATGATTTTATTCTCACAATGAAAAGAAAATAATCTTAGTCTGGCCCTTATCCTATCATACAGGAGTGTTTGTAATGTAAAAAATAAGGAAAGGAAAAACTAATTTGAGCTAAAAACTACTACAAATATATATATAATATCTAGATATACTAATATACTTATTAGTATACAGATTAAGATTATTAGTATACAGATTAATAAAGTGTGCAGAGACCAAATCAACAAAAGAATAACTTAATCTGTAGATACGCATTGATTTTGTTCTACTTCCCCCCAAAGAAAAACTAACACTATGGTTAAATCTTCATATTTTTCAGCACATTAATTAGCTGAAGGGGTTGTAAATACTGTCTGTTGGTAAAGAGCAGGCCGTTTGCCCTCAATCCACAAATTGTCATAAGTGCAGGTCCGGTGGTTTGCGGGTCAAACAACGACCAACAACTAATTAGCCAGGATTACAGCTGCTGGCTGTTGGCACTCCTCCATCGTCTCAGGGCTGGATGCCAAGCTACAGCGTATACCATCCACCCAAATCTCAACTCCATAGGTGTGTTGCTTTAATCTTAAATTATCTTCACAAACTGAAGAAGTGGAAAGTAGAAAAAAATTCAGCCACATTGAAATTAGAGGAGAGGAAAGGGCATTAAAACCAGGAACAGTGATGGCTGCTACACAAACTGTCTCTTCCTTTTTCACGTACTTTGACTCGGGCTGCTGAATACTCCGGGCCGAGGTCTCCCCATCCCCCTGGGTCCTCCTCCGGCATCACTGTGATTATCCCCCCACTAGCAGTGGGGTCACCTCGCTGGTCATGGATTATGATTCCAGGGAGGCAGCGATGGGATGTTTGGTAATTAAGTGTGAGACAGTAGCTGCAGTTCTAAATCTAATAACGGAGCAGTGAGAGCAGACTGCTTTCCTGAATGTCTTCAGCCCAAGCAGCTGAAATTCAATTACACTTTCTTTGGGCACTATGGGAATTCTGGTGGGTCTAAAATAACAGATGAGGGTAACTTTGTGATGCTGTATGAGGTGGAGAAAGAAAGGAATCTCTCTGAGCTCCATTTCATCCACACTAAAGTTGGGTGTGGAATAGCAAACGCCCCCTATGAGTTCACCGTTGTCTACGTACGAAGCTCCACTCGACTCTCATCTCCCTTCACTGCTCCGTTTGGGCTTTTTCCTCTGGCAGGATTTCTAGTGGGCCAATCGGTGAACAGGAGGAGAGATTGAATGATGACATCGATTTTCTGCACTGCAACAATGGCAATGGAGGAAGTTAACGAAGTCGAAAGAAGCCGTTCCAAATGTTGACTTAACAGCCGCCTCGTTCACCGCGGCACTTCTCAGTGCGCAGTGGAGGATGGTTGTTTACAGCGCAGGTAATTTCCTGTAAGCTTCATGACATCGAACTGTGGCATTACGTACGTCACGGACAAATGTCAGTGATTGGGTCAAATTAAAATCTTCTAGAGAGAGTACACGCCTCCAGGAAGCAATCGTTTCTCAATAGCCGAGAATCCACACCGTCTGGACGAACAAGGGGCTGGATTTCACCAGGCTGCTATGAGTAGATATTTGAAAACTATTTTGTCAACCCCGTAGATGTTACGGAATGACGCACGGATGTACAAAAAACCCTCTATAGTGATGGTATACTTTTCTTATCTAAAAACATTTGCTACAAAAGTGCGAAAGTAACGGTGATGGTTAAAATCACCAGCAACGCGAGTCAGTTTATAGACTGCCGGTTGTCATGACGCTTAAGGCATGGTCGCTCCACCCATGGAGAGCTCCAACTCGGAGCGAACCTCTGATAAACACAGTCATAAGGTGAAGGTGGTGAAGCTTTTGGCGAGGCACATTTTCCTCATCAACCCACAGTAATGCATTGAAGACGGGCACTGAGAAGATTTGAGCGAGTCTGTTCAGGTGTCAGGTCTGCGAAGTCATTTACGGGAAACCATGAAGACTGACTGGAGCTCAATTCCTCGAGCAAAAGATAAATATTTCATACAAGCCTGTGTTTTATCTTCAGTATTGTTTCGTTTGTCTGCTCTCCGGCGGTTATTAATATTCATTTTTGTTTGTTATATAACACTGCGCGGTATTAAAGTTTAATTATGCTGTTTTTTTGTTTTTGGTTTTACTGCATAAATATTGCCAACAGTCCGGCTGAACTCATCTCTCCCGGTCAGAAACATCCATTTCCAGCACAATTTGTGGATCGTGCAGCAAACATAATCTGCACCACGTCTTTAAACCCAGAGCATCCAGACATATCGGTGTTGTGCCGCAGCGTGATGATGTGCTGGAATTATGAGGTGGTCCTGCTGCTGAAAATTGCTATTGCTAGAGGACACTTGTCATCTATTTATTATTATCATTGTTATTTATTTGTTAATCTTCCAAATAGTCGACCTGCAGATCTATCAGTCATTGTATCAATGCCTCCTTCTCGGCATGGTCGTGTCGGCCGCGTCATGCACTCCCAGAGCAGGCAAGTAATTACTTAATGGCACATAAATGAGCTTGTGAAAATGTAAACTACATTTTGATAATGTATGTCAGGCTGTATATAAATATTTGTACCACATCATGAAAAGTCACTGTTTTACAGAGAAACTACTCATTTGTAATCACGGCACATATTTATTGTTTTGGAGCCAAATGTATGTGTTAATCTTGGATTTAGCCATCAAGTATAAAACATAATGACAAAAAAATGACATGTACTTGCAGTTATCTTCAGAAGTCCCAACAGTGTGCAGTTATAGCTGCTCCCCACAAACTCAATGACAATTTACAATGTAATGAGGTTGTTTTTTTTTGGTTTCCCCATTAAAATAGCTCTAAGACATGTCTCAGAAACTCAGCGTACCGAGACCTCCACTCCAATCATTATTACCAAAAATTACAGTAAGCTCATGTTAATCCGCGAGCGAAAACGGGGAAGTATTGTTTTTGCCTCTGTACTGCTCACATAAAAACACAGATACTTCTCAAATAACAGAATCCAAACCCCGTCCCCTCACACACAAACACCTGCCTGGGGGCTGTCCGTCACTGACAACTCGTCTGCTGTGGGATGGTCGCTGTGACAGGACGTCCATCACCGACGTGGAGGCGAACAAAAAGGAAACGGCATGCGACTAAAGCAACGCAGGACAAGACGAATTACTAGTTATTCCGGGATACGTATGAAGTGTGTTGGCGGCGGCAGCAACGACGACGATGATGTCGTAAAACTACATTCATTTCATTTCCTGAAACAGCAGGATGTGATTCCATCAGAAACTCGGTCCTGAAAGTGGAAATAGTCGCAGTCCAAGTGTTGTCACTCCTGCAAGTGCTTAAATATTACATGACTGGCTGCATTCGTTCCAGGGCGTTGGCCTTTTGTATGCAAATGTTGGTTTTTGGCAGAATAATAAAACGTTTTTAAATGGAATGCTGTTTCCTACCGAGGCGTTGGTTTAAAAACGATGCATGTTTCACATTTCCACAAGTGCATCTTTGGAAATAAATAGTGAAATAAATAAATGGCGATAAATGACAGTTGATATTGTTCTATTTGCTAGCTGTCACACTCATGCAGAGATTAATTTGCGTCGTCTTTCAGTTGCTGGAGACCTTCGTATTACAACTCCATTAATCTCTCCTCTCCTTTTCAGTCTTGCATGGTCTTCATTAACTCTTTCAAGGCTGCTCTTAAGACTCTTAAGAGCTAATGAGAACAAGATGACATTTTTGCAGCATAATTGAAGAGAAAAACAGCCTGATTATATCTCAGGCCATTTGTTTATTTAAATGATGCATTCAGATAAAAATGCAATGAGAGAGAGAAAATAAAAAGAGTGCAGTGGTGTCTGTGTTTGGATTCAACACAGTCAGCTGTTGAACACAACTACACCCATCCGCTCCCGTTTTCCTGTCTGTCATATATGGGAATGAAGCCTGCTTAACATTATCACAGTGGAAGAAGCTTGGAAGAAGACAGATGACAGAGTGGGCCAGCGGATGGAAAGACCTTCAGACATGGGCCAAGAGGTAGACAGATAAAGGGTTAGGTGAGGACAAGCTGAGTTTAACATTCCACGCTGTCCCACATTCCCAAGCTGCCTTGCATGCTTTTCTATTTTAGGTGTATCTGAGTCCCATTATGTCGAGTGTTTAATGTTTCCATAGGCTTGCGTGGCTAGTTCCAAGCTTTTAGATTCTCCTCACGTAGACTCTCTACGATGCCGGGCCTTTCCCGTCTTCCCTGACCTCTCACTGTCTGTGTCAGCATACGCTGCCTGTCCTTAAAATAACCTAATCAAATTCGGCTTCTACTTAAAATTGGAATAAAAATAAAAAATAAAAAATGAATGCACGATTTCCTTGTTGTCTTTCCGGTTACTTCGATACACTCCATTTCTCCTCAGTTGTTCCTCCCCTCTGGTTTGGGGTGGGTGGGTCAGACTCGTCTCGGCACACCAAACATCATCTGGCTCTCATCAAGTCAAGCGTGTGTTTTCGCAAAGACTATTTTACGACAGACATCATTCATCATCTACTTTTAAGTTTATGCAACTGTGTCTGATGAAGAATTACCTTAATATTTCTGTAATATTGCCCTTGGGGATTTGTAGCTCGTCTGTGGCTCTCAGTGTATTTCCTATTAGTATTATTATAATGTTGCCTGTCACTTAGGGACTACTGACCGGTACGCAACGCCATAAACTGATTAGGGGGAACACTTTGACCACTGATGGTGGGGATGAAAATAATTTGTTTTGTCATGGCAGCGGTTAGTGGTTGAGATATGCTAGGCTGTAAATCAAATGTGCGTTCTCAAAGTTTATGAGCGATTGTAAAAATTAGAAAGCATTTGACAGGAGCGCACATTTTTTTATGCCGGACAACTTGGTCAGAGGGTCGACAAAAACCCAGCTCAGGTTTTGGTGTTCCCGGTCGACAGATGTCGGTATCTATAAAAGTTGTACAAAAGAACGAAGAGTGATGACAGGATCCCAAGCAGCAAATGGCAGATAGACGCACATGGTGAGCAGTTGATGGCCTTTGTGTCTCAATCCAACAAATGAGCTACTGTTGCAAATATAACAGTGATTCTAACAGAAATGTGTCCAAAAACACTCAGTGCATCTGTGTTTGTTGTGTATGGGGCAGGATGGACCAGATGGGGTCCCCAATGAAATGGGATATGTAGGATAGGTAGTCGTAATCTTTTGTCTGATAATCATGTGTTCGCTGTATTGTCCCAATCAATTGCAGTGAAAATATACATGGCAAAATGTTCATTAAAAAAAACAAAAAAACCTTTTAGTTAGGGTTTTCTATTAGGAATGTACTTCCTATATAGATTCTTCTTCTGCTACTTGTTGAATTCAGGAGGATTTTATCTGCAGTGACATCCTCTGTTTAAAATAAGAATTGCAGTGAGTGCCTGAAGTGAAATGATACGATTCAAAAGAACTTCCTTGACCTCTCAATACATCTTCTAAGCAAAGATAAACCCAAATGAATCTTGCCAAAATACGTCCCCTGGCTTACAAACCATGGTTGTATTGGTGTTTTTAGTCTACGTTGTTTGAACCTTAATAAGGAAAAATAATACAAAGGGTAAAAATTGGAAGGGAAAAAAATGACCAGAAATGTGCTAAAATATTTCAAATGGTAACTTGAGGGCACAAAGTGGACAAAAACAACTTTTGAGAACCTGGTGAAGATTAAAAGGAATAGACTAACCAGCTGTCTGCGATCCGAGCCAGCACACTGTAAACCCCACACCACTTCCCATCATCTTCCCAGATACATAATTTTAGAAATCCCCCAAAGTTCAAATTAATTCCAGACAAAGAGTTCGATCTGCCTTCTTTTTCAGCCTGACTGCAGCTTGTCTTGTGCGTTATTTATTTCAGATTGTTTTCCTGTTTCCAAGCTGCTACTAAATTGGAGCCATAAGTACCATAGCCAATATGGCCAGGGAATTTTTTTTTTTCTCGCTTGTTTATTTTCAATAATGATGGTTGAATCACAATCTAAAAGACATTATTTATCTGAGTCAGAATTTCATGGCTACGTTTGTTCACACAAAACAAGGAATTTGACTTCAGTTTCACTTTGTTCTCAATGGACAGACATTTTAGATAAAGGTATAAATTTGGTCATAAAAAAGTGCCGTTTTTGCAAATGGCACTTTACAGCACCAACCTGAAGTTAGAAGTCGAAACACTTTGAATCCAGGATGTGTGGGGTCTGCAGAGATGCCCGCTGCCTCTCTTCTTGACCCTAGATCGGTGTAAGTCCTGGATTAAGGCCCAGAAGAGACTTCCTGGATCAGACTAACAACAGTGGTGTGAACTTCAGATGTCTGCTGAGGTGCAGCCATTCATGTAAAGAGAAGAAGAGTGGGGATAGGACACACCCCTGGGGGGGGCACCGGTGCTGATGGTTCCAGGTGCTCCCCAGCTTCATCTGCTGCTGATGTCAATGATTAAAAACTTCTAGTAGAGATTGTGGCAAGGCTTGACGGAAAGTTTACAGATTAATTCCATTTAATCTGACAGAGTTTGATCTGTTTTGTAAAGAAGAATGGGAAACATTCCCATCTCCAGGCGTGTATAACTGGCAGGAACATGCCTAAAAAGACCATCAGCTTGGAATTGAATGTGGATCCTCAAAGTAGTCTTTGAGTCTTTGGACTGATCCTAGAGGGGTTGAGTCCAAAGGCATGCCACATATTTAAAATCCTTTTGTTTTACAAACGCGCAAAGGGCTATTGGACATGTATGATTTCTTCTGTAAGACCTCATCTTCCTCTAACAGTGTAACCCCAACTGTCTTCTACTGTGTTGTTCTGTCCCAGTGTTGCTGTTTTAGTCAAGAGAGATGCACAACTATGCCCAGAGATAGTTATACTCTCTCTGACTTTTAAATTGACTTTGACATGCAACGGATTTTATTGAGGGATCCCTTTGCCATTCATTTAACAGCCCACGAGTGACCTTTTTTTCCGCCTTACGGCATGTCTTAAAAGTGAAAGGTGAAACCTAAATATCCATGAGCCCCAAGGCAGAGCACCACACAGCTGCTGAAGGGATTTGCCGATATCTTGAGACTGGCGGAAACCGTTGTTGCAACCTTGTTTCTGTCTGCTGCTCTTGGTCGGTCCTCTTTGGTAACCGTTTATCCGTTTACCTTCATTCTGTGGCCTGCAAGCCATCTGTTGGCTGCGGCTGTGTTTTCGCATACTCACTTTGTGTGTGTGTGTGTGCGTGTGTGCGCGTGTGTGTGTGTGTGTGTGAGTGTGGGTGCGTATGTGTTCGCCAACGAGAGAGGGTGTTCCTTCCTTCTTATACCGGTGCTTTGCCGCAGAGATCCAAACAGGCAGGCACCGGGACACCTTAATGTGTTAAAGGCGCGCATTCACAGGTTCATTAAGGGAGTTTCTTGCACTCCAGGTGACACAAACACGCACGCATTCACATACAGCCTCCAACATGTGTTGCGAATTTGTCAGACAGACTTGGAGTCAGCGCGAGAAGGGAATTCCTTCATCTGCACGCTCCTTCCAGCTGCACATGTGCTCAGCAGCTGCTCCACACACACACACACACACACACAAAAACACACACGCAAGCAGAGAGAAGCTCTGTGTAAAGCGAGGACGATAAACAGCAATCACAAATAAGACATCCCACAGTTTCCCTTTGAGAGCGGTGTCCTCCTGACCTCCTATCACTCTGAAAAGAAAAAAAAAGGCCTCCAAAGAGCCGCCGAGAGCGTGGCGTTTCGAGGCGGCTCCACTTGGACACCGCGTCTTCTGAGTCAGAGGGAACTTTTGCAGTCTGCTCTCGACGTCTCAAAGGGGACACACATGTGCCTGTCGCGCCTTTTGAAGATCGACCGCACAAGGACGCGCGCGCTCCGTCAGCCGCACAGACATCGCGTGCTTACTACGTTCCATGTGCTAGCACGGACAGAGTGGTGTTTCTCAATTGTTACGCTCTCGCAGTCGTAGACTTCATTGCTTTGGAATAAACTCACGCCGTTTGCCAGAACATATGCACAGCAGCCATTTCATAAATCCAAGAATGTAAAAGTTGTTGGGAATATTAAAAGATTAATTAGTTGCTGGAGAGTTTTGGTGCAAGAGCTTCAGTAACATTTGGCTTGTAGATGCTGCATTGACACATGTTTTCTGTTCTTTCTCTCTCTCTCTCTGTCTCTTTCTCCTTTTTTTTCTTTTGTTTCCCCAGGATGTTGGAGTACTCACTCAACCTGCAAAATGTTAGCTTTTCAGCTGTGAGGACGGTGCGTGTGCTGAGACCCCTGAGAGCCATCAACCGGGTGCCAAGTGAGTGCATGCAGTTTTCTCACCCTTCTAACACAACTCCTCACCCTGACTCTGAGGGTTTGAAATAATTTGCCCTCTAATAACCCAAGAACTTTATTATTTTCTGGAAATAGAAACTTTTATGTCTTAAAAGCATTGCGGTCTGCTCCAGGTAAAGCGCTATTGGTTGCAGACGAGGGACACCCACATTAATTTGGTTATATGTGGTGTCCTGATATTAAAAAGTTTGTACGTATCCATTTTGACCTAAGACTCGAACTTTTTCAAAGCTTTTGAGTTTCCACATTCAGCTCACTCACTCGGCTCCTTCAGACTAGCCAGCAACAACTAGCAAACACCTGGTGGAACTGCACATCTGCTGAGCTCGTTATACGAGCCACTGCTCAGTGCAACGCTGGCAAAAACGTTGTCAAAGGATTAATACAGGAGCCATGTTGTGATGACTTCAGAAAGAGGAGGAGTTTTTTAAGGAGTCAGAGCCCCAATTTCAAGGCGCTAAATTACAAAGGTGAATTTCTTTCAAGTCATATTTGATATATAAATAGCATCTTTATGACAACCAAAGGTGACAAAGTTACTTTATTGTGCTATAAAATGACACTATGTGCCTGCAAAACACCTTGTATCGCCCCCTGTAGCCGAGCATTCCACATTCTTCATCCGGTCCTCCTGAGATAAAACCACCTGGAATCTCTCCGTTTAAATAAACATCCCAATTATGCCATTAGCTTCCATCTGGATCACTCCACACGACCTTCAAGAAGTGCGTGTTTCCGTACCATGAGGTGTTTAGCCGGTGAGTGGGGACGTCATCGCCCTCTTCCACTGTCTCGCCAGTCGAGGCAGTCGTAGGGGGTCCGCCGCCCCTCATTAGCCGCGTAAGCACACGGACACTCGGAACGCAAGCAGCCATGCACACTGATTTGCTCATTAGGCGTCCAAGCATCCCTCAAACCAATCACAGGCTTAATGGTGGTGTTAAAGTGTGGATGATTTGGTCTGGTGGGGGCCCTGTGGGGAAAATGTCAGCACTGTGTTGCTGGTTGGTCCTGTGATTTTCCTTGGCTGATATCTGTCTGCTGCCTCCCTCGCTCCCTGCTTTCCCTACACACACACACACACGCACGCAGACACACACACACGCGCATACAACCTTTATACCTCATCAGGTCCTGCAGAGAACCTGGCAGAAGTCATCATGACTTTGGGTGGGGATGTTTTCTGCAGAGCTTCAGCTATTTATAGGCTCACTTAGTTAAATCTGAATGTGTGTTTTTTTTTTCTTTCTCCTGTTCGTTCCTTTTTCCAATAATCTCAGTGTGTAGGTAGCAAGTCTGAGGAAAAATAAGGGGCAAATCCACAGTTTGCCCTTTCAAAATTCACCGAATACACAAATGGAATCCGACCCGATTAATTTGTGCAGACACGTCAAAAGTGCTGGAATTTACAGTCGGGACCCCGGTGCCCCACAAATCAACAGTTGGTTAAAATCAGCACCTGTGAGTCATAGGTCCAAAAAAAAAAAGAAGAGGAAGAAAAAGAAAAAAAAAACACTTTCTTCAAACAGGGCTGAAGGAGACCCTGCCTGAACCCAAAGAAATGCTCGTTAGTATTTCCATAATCGACATCAAGCTTTTCATTCATGCTCCACAATCACTGGCTCATTCACAGCTCTACACTTAAGAGGCCCTGACATAAAGCAGCTAATCATGTTTGTTGGGGTTTCGCTGATGGGCCGTCATTACCTGAGTTTTTTCATAATAATTTTGGTGATTTGTTTATGTCATCTGCAGCCCTCGACGTCGACGAATTAATAATACGAACCATGAAAGCATTTGTTACTCTGGTTTTCTATGAGGCGTCGGCCTTTCTTGATAAATCCCAGCAGTCACTTAAAAGGATTTGTTCAACGATAGAATGTTATTTTTAAATATTAACGGAAAAGTTTATGTGAAATAAATGTATAAGGAGCAAAATGAACTCCATGTTCATTCTTTCTGAAAAAGAAAAACAAATCTGTTTTATGTCTTTTGTGTGAATGCAGTGTGTTGTATGATGTCAGCATGATGTATCATGATCTGGGCCAGTGTTAAATGGGTCTTAGATAAAAGTCCAAATTATTTGAAGACGTCTACAAGTCACATCAACACATATGTGAAATATTCAAAACACTCGTAGAGAAAGTAACCCTGACATACTTGCCAAACCTTTGGCGATCAGATGGAAAATTGATCCATAGCTTATGTTGCTGTTTTCTTAAAGTTTTTTATATTTGGTTAATAAGTTTAATAAGACAGTTTTCATGCCATGACATGAATCAGATTTCACTGGTTGTGACTGAATGGTGTGGTAGGGCCATTACAATTTTAGGAGCTGAGCAAAAAAGTAGAAATTTGAAAAGTATGACATTATTTAATACTGCCATTACTGTACATGATAAGAAGGCGTGTCTGGGCCTATCACCATAACAAATTTTCCTGGACGATAAATTGTTCCTGAAGTTATCGCGATAAACAATAATGTTGTTGTTTTGAGACCATTTTAATATAATAGTTGTGGCAAAATAATAATGCAAGATACATTCTAAAGGATCAGTAAACTTTAGATTGTAATGAACGTTGAACACTGGAACTTGAATACATTTTTAAATATACAAAATAAATAAAACAACAAATAAAATGAATTTTGAAGTCTTTGTAAATAAAACTGTCCTTCAAAAAAGGAGCCAGTTGAGACCAAACCACCAAACTGAAGACTTTTATCGTCCAGTTTCTGGTAGAAAGAGAGAAAAAAAGAGATAAAGGATAAATCATGCCAATGGAAATAATTTAGTTTGTTTTAATTTATCATGTGACTAATTGATTTATTCATTGTTGTGACAGGCCTATGCGTGTCAATTAAACTTAAGTTTGTGGGTTCTTCTTTCTCTTTTGCAAGTATCGCATTTTTACAACAACCACAGAAAAACTTGAGTAAATTAAATACAGAAGTGAATTTTTTTTTTGTCTGTTTCCCACTGAATGTATCTGTTCTGCATTCACAGTGATTGAGCATATGCTTTATTTCTCATATCCAGTACAATATCAAGCTTAATGATGGGCTTTCTCATTACTAAAAGGTCATATTTTAGGGAAAGAAAATATGCAAATTCTTTCTGAAAAAACTACAAAGTCTTAGATAACAGGTCTTATAATATAAATATTATCAATTACTTCATTTAATTTACTTAATGTGATTTTTGCCTTGTTGGGAATATGATGGATAGTATGAAAAAAATCAAACAGACCAAATATTTATTTCCTGAATACTAATAGTGTGGTTGAACAGACATGTGGGTCTCAGGTGTGAAGCAGCTGTGCTTGGTACAGGCTGACGGCAGCACTTGCCTCATAAATAGCAATTAGTTTAGTTCAACAAACACCCTAGGATCGGTGTGTAATAGTGTTATTGTCAGAAGGAAAATATATTTCATAGCAATCAGATGGAACACTAATTAAACAGGCTGTCGTAGCTCATAATTATGGGAACATCAAGTCTCCACAGGGGGATCTGTAATTCATCTAAAGAGTCTGGAATTGTCAATTCCAAGTACAAGAACTTCAACGTGATTAATCTGTTCTGGTTTTAGGGAAGAGAAGAAATGGATCTTCATTAATACGACATGGATTGAACCGAAAAGTTGAGCGAAGCTGATATGCAACACCTGGTGTTCAGAGCCTTTGCACTTTTGCCGAATTTTTTTCACCGTATTGGATTTTTACGTGATAGACGAACTCCGGAAAGAGTACAGTTAAGTGGAACGAAGGTGATCCAAGTATTCGTAAAGAACGAATCTTAAGAACCAGAAGACCCTGTCATGACATGCTAAATATCCAGGCATCAGAGGCAATATTTCACAACAGCATGCTAATCCACCTCACTAGCCTCTTTAAGTCTCTCTCCAGCCTTATGGTTAGTAGAAAGTCTGGCAGAGAGACATTGGAGTTGGGGAAATGATACTTGCCCATTAGGTTCAGTTGAAGAGATGGTCTGAACTTCCTCCGTCTCTCTCTGCTCTTTGGCTCTGCACTGCCACTACAAAGCCTCTATTCCACCTTCTGTGAGATTTGTTGCCAGAGTTACGAATCCAAGTAACTGTCCGAAAGTTAAGAGCATGAAAATCCTTCCCACAGGGAATAACTGTCCAGAAAGCAAGGCTTCGCCCAAAAACTGATGAAGAAATCAGAATAACAGATTTATTCCATCATGCTGCCAGCATTGAGCGGAGCAATTTTAGAGCCATGCGTACGTCCATTAGACCGGCTAATTCTTCCAGGTTTTGTTACATTGTGCAAGAGTTTGGGGTGCAGTTTGGACAGAGGTTTGTTGGAGAACATTAGAGAACAAACAGCATCATGAAGACCAAGGGACACAGCTGTCAGGTCAGGGACAACGTTGTGTAAAGGTTATTAGCAGATATCCTAATTTCATCCATGTTGGACATGTCATGGAGCACGTTTAAGTCCATCATCCAAAACTGAAAGGAATATGTAACCTCGTCGAACCTGCTGAGACATAAATTTTGCCTAAGCTGACTGACCGTAGTGACTCTGGAGGAGCTGTGTGGATCCACAGCTCAGGTGTTTACAGAACAGCGGTGAGACAAAGAGACAGGATACAGCGCAATCGTGAAGGAAGACCGGTTGGAGGCTCGAGTATTGCCATCCGGCAACAACCTTGTACAGATGGCGTTATGATTGAGTCGTTGGAACCAAAACTGTACGGTCCACTCAAAGCCCAAAACTAAATCCAAAAGAGTTTTACATTTATGTACACTGTTCAACCTAATTGAGTTTGGTTTTTCAAAGAAGAATGGGCGACAGTCTTCCAAAAAGACCTTCAGCAGTGAAAGACTCATAAAATAGTGAGTGGATAGGAATGAATGCATCACACGCTTTCTAGGTATTCATTCTAAGAAAAACTGAAAACATATTTACTTTAACCTTCTAACTACCCACTACTTTGTATTGACAAAATTGAACCTGGTTCAATTTCATATAAAACCTAAATAGAAAGCATTGCCAGAATGTGAAAATGTTTAAGTGGTAGGAAAAGACTACAAGGTAACGTCCAGAAACTGCTGCACTCCTCAGCCTGGTAAATCAGACGGAACGAGGTTCATGGTGTTTGTCACAGGTTAAAAGGAGGCAGCGCACCTTTCAGTCTGATGTCTTGCACTTGATTCGAATTTCTTCTCCATGTTCGACTGCCAGAACCAGAGCGGCTGTGGCTCAGGTTTTAGAGAACTGTTCAATCAGTCAGAGGTTTAATAGTTCAATTTCAAGACCATCAATCTGGTGAAGTGTCCGTCATTAAGGCATGAACTCCCTGGTTGTTACTAATGTCTAGTTACTATCTTTCATGACAGCTGCTTGCACAGAAACGGGAATGGCAAGGACTTTGATTTAACCGACCCAAGGTTAAGTGCAGACCCGTTATAATCACTCATTTTATCTGTCCAAACCTGGATCAGCAGATCTGCAGACTATTATAGCGCAGCAGATAATTGAATATTGAGCAAAACCTTTCACTTGTGGATACAAGAACCTAACATGGCACAGATATTCCCACGGACTTGCTTTTTTGAAAATATAAAAACCACCATTACCCACTGAAAAATTCAATATCAGGCAACAAAGTGAAAGACAAGATACGGACAACATATGAGCACAGGAAATTGTTGCTGAAAGCATGGCTATGACAACCGGTGGCTGGTCATGTAGGGTTATGTTGACCTCCATGACAGTCACAGCTCACTCTATCAGTAGCAACTGGAAATGTTAAATGTTGTACTTAAGGTCATACATAGCTGAATCACCGTCTTAAGTTTTGAAGAGATAAAAAGAAATCACAAAAAGATAGAAATCAATTTGTTGAATGTGTGGCAAAATCAAGTTCTCGTGAACTCGATATCGCTTCTCATTTGTGAGTTTTGAGTGTCGTTACACTCCTGGATCCAATCAAATAATATTTACTGATAATGTTTTTGACTTTGCTTAGTTTTGTCATGTTTGAAAAAAATAAAAACATCAGGAGTAGTCATTGGGCACAACCAACCAATCCACTAATCCACTAAACAAAAATCTTAGCACCGCTGTCTTTAAACAGTTTTTGACTCTTTTTTTTTTTTGGATAACGTTTCTATCTGTCCACATCCTCACACACCTCCTCTGTAACTCTCTCCAGCTCTACATCAGAACAGAAGAGAGAAGCTCATCCTGAAACACACACATACTTCCTCACACTTCCCTCAGCGAACACATTGTTCCTGGGATAGTATCCATTTTCCTGGACTCCGCCGAAGATTGATGCACTCGCATGGCAGTCCTGCCGGTGAAAGTGACGGACACATTACGCAGGACTACTTTGACCGGCTGCCAACACACACACACACGCACACACAAAAAACAACAAGACTCCCACATCATGTCAGCAGCACATCTCTCACAGACAGTCTGCCACCAGATTGGCCATTACCCTCATGTCCGGTGTGGGTCTGCAGGGACCTCGTTCCAGAGCTGTCAATGGTTGTATCAAGGCCAGCCAGTCGGTCTGTGACAGGCCTCTGTGTTTGGTGTTTATATTCAAAGGGAGCAGCTGTCAGGAAAAAAGACGCACGTTGTTCTAGGTGAAAGTGAAGATCCATCTCTGCGAGAGCAATTACCCGGCCACGTTGCTCTTGGCATGACTTGATTTTGTCTAGTACTAGACGATCCAATAAACCGATAATTGCTCCAATGAGTGTAGGCAAAACGCAGTGCTGTGAAAGACAAAAAGTATTTTCCAGTCTGAAATTTTTTTGTGAGTGTGTTTGGTTTTTTTTAACCATTCAGAGGTGAAATTTATTTATTGTTTTGTATTCTTTGAATCTTTTTGAACATTGTTTTGAGCTTAAGTTTGTGAATTTACGGCCTGGACGTTCTGGTAGAGAACATACGTCATGGTTCTTAATTCTGAAGACTCTTCAGCGTCAGTGGGTTTTTGGTCTTGGAGCTCTTCCTTCTTCCTGAGTCTCTTACCGTTTGATCTTAAACTCTGATGTTAAATGAGACGAGTTTGATCTGTAGTGCTTTAGATGTTGTTCTGGGATTTTATGTGACTTCCTGGATTATTTGTTAATTCTTTATTGGGGTCATTTTGAAAAGCTAACCACTTTTGGGAAGGTTTACTGCTGTTTTAGGTATTGTCACCTTCCTAAAATAATAGCCTGTCGTTTTTTATCCAAAATACGATGGAGACTTAGTCCATTATTTTAGGAAGGTGACAGTGTAATATGTGAAGAACCTGTAAATAACGTTATTCGTCACTTAAGATTTCCTCTCCTTCTGACAGCTTCTGTTGAACTGATTTAATAATCTTTATCTGTCAGTAATGACGGGGTGTGAGTGTGAATACGGTCAGTAACGGTTATTTCATGAGTCAACAAGGCATATGATGGCATTTTTACATATATTTACATCATTTAAGCTCACAGGGCTCTAAAATCTAGCTACTAACATACAAAGATAAAAAAAAAAAAGTTTGGAGTTTTCAACTTTGCTAAAAACATTATTTTTTTAACCTCAGGGCTAACTTCAACATTTCAACGCCTAGCATTCTGCATGTTAGGACTTGAAGATGAATTCAGAATAATGTTTTGCCACTCTGGGGAAAAACCCCAAACTTGTAGACAATTTAAATTGGCCCATTTGTTCTCTTCCCTTCTTATTAACGCCTTACCAATGTCAAGTGAAAAAACTGAACCTGAAGTAGGGGGTTACCCTGTGGGTAGGTGAAGGTAAACATGGGATGTAAAAGTCATTTTTGGACAAGTTGTAGCTGCAAAGAAGCATAATCTTGGCTCATGTTAGAACCAAATATACAAGATGTCAGAGAAAATGCTCAAAAAAATCTAACATTTTGCTGTTACAGATGATGATGCGACAATTTGCGGCATGTTTCCGCCATCAGTGCACGTCAACAATCAGAATTATCAACCTGTACTTTATCGCCAAATAACTCAAGCTTAGACAGGTTGATTGGAGAACATCTGTCAGAATGAATAGACAGATGTAAAAAAAATACAATTACTACTAAGTTGGCTCTTGGTTTTCTGAGGGTTTCTACTGACTCCTTTTTTTAAATCCCCAACTGTTTGAGAAAAGCAGCTTAGCAGACATTCCCATTGACTTTTCTGCAGGTGGTTGATGGAAAACCTCACTTAGATCTTTCATTAGTCACAGTAGCGTTTGGCAAGTAGTAGCCATTAAGTGATTGGCTGGCAGGGCATTGTCAGACTGAGGAATGTGATCATTGTTTTGTGAAGACAGTGTGTCGAGAGAAGATCTGTTTTTAACTTTCCTTCAGCTGAGCGAATGATTTCTGACAAACTGACTAAGGCAGATGATATTTACTACACCGGGTCACAGCGTGAAGTCTGCTGGAGGGAAAAACATGCCAAAATATTATATATATAAAACAATACCTTCATTCACCTAATGAACATGTTGGTGGTGATTGTTGTAATTGAGCAACTGCTGATTGATGTGACGATGCCTGCATTCAACAGGTGATTGTTTCTAGACACACACACACACACACGCGCACACCCCCCCACACACACACACGCACACACACACACCCACACACACACACACACACTTCTCTGTACAATAGTCAGCATTTGTGTGTCCAACACATATAATATTCTTATTTTGTCCTTTCTGCATACAAACACCACATTAAATATCTTAGAATCGTTTTTTCCCCTCTTACCATATCTGGAAATCAAATCTAAAACTTTTGCTCAAATTTGAATTTTTTTTCCAGTTTACACTAGTGATCTTTTAGTGAGGGGTTTTCCTATTGTGAATTTAAACGGTTGCTAAAACTGGTTGCTAGGAGGTTACAAAGTTCGGGTTTTGGTTAAGAGAAAATCCGCCATTGTTTGGGATCTTTTAAAAATGTTTTTGCAGTCAAAATCACTGATTTTGTGGCGCTACTTTTTAAATATCCACAAGAAAGTTTGCAATATTTTTCTTCGTCAATCCAACTTGAATAACAAATCTTCACTCTCTACCATGTACGTTTACTTCCTGATAATCTCATCCTGCATCCTATGTGACGACGTCCTGTTACTGAGCTCCAGCGTAGGTAAGGTCAGGTGTAGCTAAAGGTCAGCAAAATCCCTGACCAGGAAGTGGTGGTGTGAAAGGAGCAACAGCCAAACCAGTTCCCCATTGCCCATCATGCCCGGCTCCTGAGGATTGTTTACTCCGAGGATTATCTCCTTTCCTTTTCGAAAGACGTTTAGTCATCTCCGTCCGGAGCTGCTGACATGAAGGACGTCACCATCTTACTCTGCAAAAAAAAAAATAAAATAAAAAATATGAGGAGGACGCAGGTGTGTGCTGGCTCGCAGCTCATAAAGCTCATTAATTTACCGGACCAAAAAAAAACAAAACAACAAAATCACAAAGCAGCCTGCGCCGGACCCCGGACCTGGACGGGAGAGCAGAGGAAGCAGACCTAATCTGCCTGCTAACAGATGGCTCCCAGATCACACACAGCGGTCCGCCTGCCAGCCTGCGTTGGAACGGAGCGGCCGCCCACGGCGAGGTTGGAGAGGCCGCGCAGGCAGAGGAGATGATTGTTATTGAATATGAAATGTCGATCTCTCGGAATGAGCTCGCCATCCAGGTCGCGGGCAGGTGACGCCGATCGAATCGCTCGTCTGCCCCGCATGGACGCGGGTTCTCCTCGCGCTTTGCGGGGATGAAGAATCCGTCTCTCGTAGAGTCATCGAACAAATGACATACGACCCAGATGCTTTCATTTATAACAACCTCACACCGGTTAGTCTTCAAAAACTCATTCTGGCAACACAAATAGTTCACTCACTTGTCCACCTTTGCTGCTTCAGCTCTGCTATCTATTCAGAATCGATGAACGCAGCTTTGATAGTTTTTCTGACTTGGTTCAAGTGCAGGATGTGACCTTTACGTGGAGGAAGGAGAATAATCCTGGTTCAAACGTCTCTGGAAGGATTCTCAGGCAGTTCTCAATAGGCCAGAAAAATGTGTTACTGTGACAGACCTCGTTCTCAACTTCTTTACGTGACATTCAGATGACCTAACTTAGAGTTTTAGATTCTCTGTCTTTTTCACAGATGTTTCAATAACATTACTTAACTCAATTATCGCAAGATACCCCATCTTTATCAAAGAATTCATGCTTTAAATCCAAGCCGTTGTCAAATAAATGAAAACGATTGGCAGGAAAAACATGATCTGAACATGAGCAGTAGAAGGTAAAGTCACATTACTGCTTCTTCAATTTATAATACAATTTTTGATGAAGAGGAAATCTTCAGAATGTTCACTTTGTCATGTTTAAACCTAAATGTGGCCGTTGCTCATCTTGTGGGTGCATCCGCCTGAGGGGCTGTCAGTGAAGTATCCCATCCATGTGGCGCAGCTTCCTCTCTCTCTCCCATGAAGCCATTCAGCGTGCCGACGTTAATCCCGGCTCCTGTCATGAACTCGGATGGGGCTTAGTGGCATCTTCCCAGATCGGCATGCTGCAATAGAAGGCCGCTTGCTCTGGTTGTTATAAACCCCAAAACCAGGTCTGCCACAGGGCGACAGAAGGTTACGTTTTACACAGTTTGCACAGTTTGATAAGTTTTAGGCGTATTTTCTGACTCCAAGTTAGATAGACCTGAATGGCTAATGGGTTTGAGCGTAGCAGGTGATGTGTATCTGTGTAATGAGGGAGGGTGTGGCTACGATGCAGCTTCTTTTCTTTAGGCATAATATGCCAAAAAAGAGATTTAGTCAATAAATCAATATTATTTGTACAGCACATTTTATCAACAAGGCAGTTCAAAGTGCTTCGCATCATGAAAACATAAAAACATCATGAAGACAACGTAGCACCAAAAGCGTTCTGCTTTTTCAGATTCAAGCTGATTTTACTTGATTTGTTCATCACTAGTCGAATCAAACTTGTGTCTAACTGAAGAACAGCAACTGGTGACTCATACAGTCATTTTCAACACCGACTTGCTCATTTTTAATCACATCAGCCTGTCTTCCTTACGGTGTGGCTTTGATTAAGGTTTCCATGGCAGGCTGAAAGAGCCTCTTGGGTTATTTTGCACTCGGTTCAACCAGTATGTGCTAAACAAAGTGCCACCGTTTGACACGAGTAGAAGAAGCTCCAAAACGTTGTTCTTCAAACCCATCGGATGTCATTGAAGAGTCACTGCAGTGTTGTTGTTGTTTTTTTTTTCCAATGTTGACCGTCCCTCCATCTCAGCTGTGATTCACGCCTCTCGAATCTTTTCCTTTGAGAGAACAAAAAAGGCGTGAAAGGCGCAATCCAAGCATGGGAGCGTTTTCATGCCGTCGCTCATCCTCCTGTCCTTCAGCTATGCTTTTTTTTTTTTTTCCTGCCCTACCTTCATCTACTCTCCGTCTCTGCCGTCAGTGCCTCATTTGTTCTCCAGATCTGTGAAAAGTCTGCGAGCTCGTCCTTGTTTATCTTCACCCGGTCTGACAGCGGAAAGAAGCAAAGTTTTCCTGTGCAGTTTGTTCAGGCATTTAAAATGAAAAGTGACAGAAAAACACCTGGAATCTCATGCGGTGTGGTCTGCCACTGACTGGAGGAAAAAAGTGTTGGAATATGGATCGGGTTTGTCGTGTTTATGGGAAATCTTTAATGTCTTCGGGAAGATCAGACTAATAGTAAAGCAAAACACCTTTTATCGAACCATCACTTGGCTTTCTTTTCTCCCAATAGTCCGAGCAAAAGATCAGAAAACTCTTATCGTCTTCCTTGGTTTCTCTCCTCCTCTGCTGCATCGACTCTCCGTCCTCCTCACAGGTCACTGTCAGCTCAGGAGATGAGCTCTGTTGGCTCTCTGGCGGGGGAATGACCTGGCCTCTCCAATTACCCAGAAAACCCTAGATCAGAAAAAATGATCCTCATTATTGACGGCTGACTCACCGAGCCGCCGAAGTGGGAGACGATGGGAGAGAACGGCAGACAGCGACAGAGGAGGGAGGCGATGAGAGATTAAGAGCCGGCATGAAAAGATAAAATTGGACAAGTTTAGGCAAGATGGATAGACAGATAACAGTATCTGCGCGACGCAGGGACACTGGCAAAGGTAGCAGAGGGACGGCGTAGGCGGGTAGGAAGTGTGAGTGCGTGTTGTCAGAAACTTGAAGGAACACCGTCCAGAGCAGATGGATTCTGGGATGTCATGTACGACCGGCGAAGAAGCAGATCCGTGCTTGTCGCTTTAAATCATGAGAGCTCCAGAGCATTTCGTGCAGAGCATGAATCTCGGAGCTTCATGGTGTTGTGTAGAGCAATGGTCGGGTTTGGGTCATTTCCTGGCTTGTGTGGCACATTTAATAAGGCTGCAGTACATAAAATAAATATCAGAGAAAACCAAAGGAGGATGCAGAAAGTTGTGTTAATCTACTTAGTATAGTCTAAATAAACGAGTAGCGAGTTTAACCTGTTGAGGAAATAAAGGTGAGTAGGTTGTAGCAGTTAATCAGATTGTAACAAGCGCAGCGCACAGAACGCGCTCACGCCTCCGTCAGAGATAAGATCCTATCAATCAATCATCTCAGATGATTTGCACTTGACTCACCCATCTTTTGCTGGTTGTGGTTACAAGATGGCGCTAGAAGATGTTAAACAAAAACTACAAACGGCAGAAGACTGCAAACAGTAGAGGAAGTTAAACTGGTTACTATTAAATGGTCGCTCAGGTGAGTTTCACGCAGAACTCTAAATTCCCATTATTTGCCTTCCCTGATTGACCGACCGATCAAATTATGCTTAACGTCAGAGTAGCGTCTCACACGGTTAATGTTGCGTGGTCATTGTGCTGTACGCAGAGTATCTGACCCTGTCCTTGCCTCTCCTCTTCAGGTATGCGCATCCTGGTGACCCTGCTGCTGGACACGCTGCCCATGCTGGGTAATGTGCTGCTGCTCTGCTTCTTTGTCTTCTTCATCTTCGGGATCGTTGGCGTCCAGCTGTGGGCCGGCCTGCTCAGAAACCGCTGCTTCGTCAAAGACAACTTCTCCTTGTGAGTTCCACTCTGCACGTGTGTATTTGTGTCATTTAGTGTGGACAAAAAAAACTCAAAAAAACTTTTAGGTTGGACCGTGGGTGTAAACTTAAAATATGTTTTACTCATTGGGAGGGTCAAACAAACTCCCGCTGGCTGAAATATGGGGGTGGGGGGGTATTTCTCCAGAGGAATGTGTTGTTTAAAACGTTTTTTCATACCTCACAACAACCTGTCGACATGTTGCACCGTACCTGCGCAAAAATAATTTCCAAACAAATCCTCAGTTTTATCTGCAGATAACACAGATATTGTTAACATGTTTTGGCAACGTCTCCGAGCCATTTTTTCATATTATTACACCAGAGCGCTGATTGTAATTATTTTCAGGTGCCACTGTTTGGCATTTAATCAAAGTCCACAGACTCCAAACGTTACTCTGATGGTGGGAACCAAAGATTATGGTGATGGTAAGGAGGCATTTCAAGCCCAAATCCTCGAAGCTCGTCATCAGTGATAAGTGGAAATTAATAAAAATCTTGTCTGCAATTATAAAACGAGTTTAATTGCTGTGATGTCAAAAAAAAATTTTTTTTTCATTGATTTTGAAAATGAAAGGCATAAAAGATTTTCTTGGCTGAATAAAATTAAAATTAACTCTGAATGTGTAAAGGGTGTGAATAAATTTGGCTTAATTTTCTACACAGTTAAAACAGAAACTATAGCAAGCAGCTAAAACATTACTCTGTAATCATACAAATATCAGCCGCGTCGTTGTTAAAGTCACAGTGTTCAGAGCGTGTGAAAATGAAAGGTATAATTTCCAGAGCGCCTTATGCTCTGGAAATTACGTTAAACACAGTTGGAACGTGTCTTGGAAATAAATACTAGAATCCATTGGAAACACTAACAAGCACTGAGAGCAGTAAGACATTGGAAACCGTTGCAGACTGAAGCAGCCACCACCACCATGTTTTCTTCAACATTTCTGCTTTCTCCCCTCAAATAATATAAATGGAAATCTGTTGCGCAATGTGAAAAAGTTCAAAGGGACGACTTTTGCAAAGCCTCTATGATTTGTTGCTTCATCGCGAGAGCGCCATTGAATTGGCCAGTTGAAAGAAAGTCTGTGGGACGTCAAAGTAACTTCATCCTTCTTTCAAACTGGGTCACGCGCTACCGTCAGCGAGGCTTGCGACTCTGACGCCTCATTGCTGTGATGAATGGAGGACCGAGACAGGTTCTGGAATAATAAAAAAGGCCCTGGATCGTCTGTGCTCCTGTATTTGGGAACATTGGTACCCATAACTTATTCATGTTGCCTGAGTCATATAGGGATCATTACTCTCTAAGGGATTTATGACACCCCACATCTGTAAATTAAGTTCATGCATTATGCCTTCGGTGTGCAGACATCATTTCTGTCGTCACTGTCGGTTCTTGCGACCGGCTAGCGTTCCCTGGAATACCTGCGCCTTGTAAGCGGCGCCAGACTTTACTAACGGGTCTGCTTTACAGGCGGCTTCGCTTCGCGGCGCTCCGTCACGTCGCCAAAAGCTTCTCGGCAAACACCTGACACATTCACAACCTCCTTTTTCATGCTGATTAGGAGCATTTCAGATCGCCATTAGAGAGCCACGTCCCTCCCTGCGCGTCGAGCCATGATGAACGGACATGGGGCTCATCAGCCCCGTAAGTGGCTCTGGCAGATCTTCTCGGCGTGTGAAGTAGCTTTTAAGAAAGAGAGTGAGAAGTGATCCTAAAGTGGAAAACAGATTGGTCTAATCTCCCCTCCCCACGAAAAAAAAAAAAGTGTGACTGCGTTTTGCAATTAATAGAAGCTGCCAGCTGAAGGTGTGCTGACAGATGAGCCAGATATAACACAAACGCCAGACACATTCCCTCTCTTCCAGATGGAGGAGTGCTATGTAGCAGATATGCCAAGAGGTGCTATGGCAGGCGTGTGTGTGTTCGGATCCAAATCCCCTCAAATGACATAAGGGTCCCTGCAGGTATTTGGCCCCGTCGGCCTGACATAATCTAAAACTAATAACGGTTTACGTGGCTTTGTTTTAGATGTGCTAATCGGTAACAGAAAAAAATGCAGTTAAGACATTTGCAGGTTGGAATTGTGTCCAACCTGCAAAGAAGAGGACATAGTTTGACTACAGCTCCTGTAGCGTCTTTTACCACTGTAGGAGTCACATTTGACTCATCATTAGACTTTGAGTCACATTTCCTGTTGTTGTTTTCCTATAGGAGACATTTCCTTTTAATGGTGCCAGTTGATGCTTGACAGCTGATGACAGCCATGCTGTCCATAATGGGTGATGCCCTTAGAAATACCTTTCCTTTAGTTTTTTCATTAAAAATCTCAAACTTTGTTGAATCTGCAGTGAAAATGGTCCAGCCCAAAGTTTCCATTATCCATATATGGACATAGCTTCCTGGTGATTTTACACTCCAAAATCTCCTTACGCCACTCTGAGACATTTTCTTTTATATATATTGTGTCTCCACCCTAAGAAAACTCTTCAAAAATTTGAAAGTGGGAAAAAAAAAGACTGAATAATAGTCGAGCAAATGTATGAGTTTGGCAGTTTTTCCATCTTCAACTTGCATGGTTCTAAATAACATACAGTCATGTTCAATAAATAATTTAATTAAACCCAAATTTCTGCATTAAATATTGTTAAATGGTGTGATGTAATACTCTTATTCTAAATGTCATTGTTTTCATTACTTGTAAGTGGAAAAATCATCATAATTACTGAAATCAAACCTTCCAAGCAACCATCTGTGAGTAAAGTAATCTACATAATGTGTTTCACTTAGCAATAAGGTTCTTGGAAATAAATGGATTTTTCAGTAATGCTTAAATTCATTTGAAGGTTCTGTAACTCAAAAGCATGACCAGCTCTTTCCACATTGATGTAGATTCTCAGTCAGACGTGGCAACTTGACTTCTCTTCTTACTCCTTGAAAACTCTTCAACTTAACATTGTTTTTGGTTGGAGAGCCACGAAAAAACCGGCAGTGAACAACAATCGGATGCTTTCCCCTGTCTCGTCTTTTATGTCGAGGCGTACCTGTCAGTAACCTGTGCCACTCGTCTCCCTTCTGCCTCCCACAAAGCCCTCTGTCCGTGGAGCTCGGCAAGTACTACCACACGGAGAACGACGACGAGAACCCCTTCATCTGCTCCATGCCCCGAGACAACGGCATGAGGGACTGCGGCTCCATCCCCAAGCTGTACGACGAGGCGGGCCAGCAGTGCAGTCTGGACATCGACTCCTACAACAGCACAGACAACACCACCTGCGTCAACTGGAACCAGTACTACACCAACTGCTCCGCCGGCCTCATCAACCCCTTCAAGGGGGCCATCAACTTCGACAACATCTGTTATGCGTGGATAGCCATCTTTCAGGTAGGGGAGCCGACGAGTCCTGAGAGTTATGAGTGAATAACCAGGCTTTGAAACATTTTGGGAAGCTCAACAGTTGGTCCGGCGGATGGAACGGTTCTCTAATGCAAAGTCTAAATGTGGTCAATGCATCAGAGGATTAGGACTTTGTCACACAGCAGGGGAGACTCTACTCTTGTTTGTTGTCCTTGCATTACCTGACAGGTCTTTTGTTGGACTGTTGATCTGATTTAGTTTGGTACCAGGAGGTTATTTAAGAGGACAAAAGCCAGATTGAAGATTGCAGCAAAAGTCTGGATTTGTGTCAAAGACTCTGAGATGAAACTAAAAGTTAACACTAGAAAGAAAAAAATAACACAGAAAATGTGGCCTTTTTTAAATCTCTTCTTAGATTTTCTGTTCAAAGTAATTTGAATTGCCTTATTTCTGAAAATGTGCTTTATAAATAAAATGACCTTACCTTTATGCCATTGTTGTCTTCGCTGCCTCTGTTCCCTTTTCATAGGTGATCACTCTGGAGGGCTGGGTGGACATCATGTACTTTGTGATGGATGCACACTCCTTCTACAACTTCATCTACTTCATCCTGCTTATCATTGTAAGTCCTACTTGTTGGTGATCCTCAGCTGCTGATAAGTTTACATACCTCTGCATATTCCTTTTGTTTTTCCCTCTTGGTTTTATACTTGGTTGGCAGTTAGTTAAACTCATTTTGTCATCAAACTATTATGTTTTCTCCTTTTAAATCAAAACTACCAAAATGACCCTAATTAAAATTGTGTGTAACCTGGAAGTGTTGACCTTGTAGCAGTTTTAATTTAACACACATTAGCTCAAATGAGTAGCAAAGGGCTTCTCCTGGGATCTGTTTACTTGTAATAAGTGTGGACACATGAGAAGTCGATCAGCTCTGGCTTCCTGACAGATCGCTGCGTTTTTCTTTTTCGTCCACTGCTCCACAGATGTTGCTGGACTCTGATTCATTTGGAAAGGCTAAAGCCATTTACAAAAGTAGTTAACTTTTGGATAGAAAAACATCCAAGCCACTGAAAATGCCAATCAGTAGTATTTAAACTCTTAATTAAGTAGTGGGAAGTGAGGGCACAGCTGACATTAAGGAAAAGTCAGATGGGCTAACAAGACATCTGATCCACAAGGAAATGATTCAGAGAGCTAACATGTGTCTTGCAGAACTCTGAAACACTGGGAGGAAATATGGGAGGCAGGGTTGAGTTGAGAGAATGGAAATGTCACCATGCCATGGAAACGTAGTAATCTTCTGACCCCAAATGGCACAAAAACGGGCCTCAAAACTTTAACGGGACCACAGTTTAACTTTATGGCCACAACCATCAGCTCTACATTTGGAGAAAAGCCAATAGTTGATCTTTAGGGAATGTTTGAGCTACAAACAACAGGAGACTTGAATCACTGTCACAAAAACAATTGCAGACAGAGTTAAGGCGCCTCTTGGCCGTTGTGACATTTTTGTTCTCAGTGGACCAATGCGAGGAGGGGAGGCAGAAGTGAGCCAGCTGTTGCTACGGGCCTTAACTTTTAAAAACAGTAAGTGATGGTCCCGTGTCAGCTGTCTTGTATCGGGGCGAGCCGGCTTCGCAGGTTGAAGAAGTGATGTAATAAAGTTGTTTGTGTGACCAACCAGACACAGAAAGCCAAAACATAAGACCGAATCATTTCCAGTGAGAAGAAGAAGAAGGTTACAAAAATAATTGACATTGGAAGCATTTACTTGACCATCAACAGGATCGCCACACTGGTTTTGTCCACCATTATTTTTAGACTTAAGTTGCAAATTTTATAGTTAGAGCGTGGGGTACCACACATCAGTGTGGCATTCTGGTCATCCTTATGGGGGTTTTATTTTTTTGTGAAAGAGGCTTTAGTCAAAATTGTTGGCAAAATGAATCCTCTGACATTGACTGGAAGAAAAATTGTACTGATCGGGGCAGAAGGTCTTCCTGGAGGTTCCAATGTAAAAACAATCAAAACCTTGAAAGAAAGTGGATCTGTCATTTGTTACAGCAGGAAAAGGTGAAGTTTATGGAATGGCCGTTATAGTCTCCTAACCTCAGTATCTCAGTCTTATTACACCTCTTCAAATAAAGTGCTACTCTTTATCATTTAAAAATAGCTTCCATACTATTTGAGGCATTACTCAACCAGTAAACATGAATACTATGATTTATATTTTGTGTAAAACGGCCAAACAAAAGTTTGAGTCTGTAAAGTCATAGATATAAATGTGTAAAACATGGGTATTAACAGATGATGGGAACAATGGATGGACAACCACAGACAATGCCCAAATAACAATGCCATCTACTGTATCTCTGTTCTTCCTTAGATCGGCTCATTCTTCATGATTAACCTGTGCCTGGTGGTCATCGCAACTCAGTTCTCTGAGACCAAGCAGCGGGAGAGCCAGCTGATGAAGGAGCAACGGGTGCGCTTCATGTCCAACGCCAGCACTCTGGCCTCCCTGTCCGAGCCGGGATCCTGCTACGATGAGCTGCTGAAGTACCTGGTACACATCATCCGGAAGGGGGCCAAGCAAGTGGCTCACGTCTGCAGGTTTTTGGCCCGCCGCGCAGGGCTCAACATCGCCTCCTCGCCGCCAGCTACAGAGCCCACCCATAGCCAGAGGCAGAAGAGAAGAAGAAAATCCTCCAGGCAGGGGTCTATGTCGGTTCATCACATGGTGCACCATCATCATTACCTCCACCATCACTACCATCTTGGCAACGGCAGCATCCGGGAGGGAGGGAGCACGAGGTGCCTGGAGGGGAGAGACGTGGAGGCCGGGCCTCCCAAAGCAAGCACAAGCGTTGTGCCACTGGGCTTGGCACCGCCATCCTCTCTGATAGCCGCAACCTCCGACTCAAACCTCGCCGTGTTGGGAAACCTGACCTCTGGAGCGGGCGACTCGTCCTCGGGTTGCGGCGTGCTCAGAGGAGAACCGTCTCACTGCACTTTGTTTCCCGCCAACCGGGGAATGAATCCAGTGGCCTTCCTGGCTCCGACTCCCACGTCCAGAGCCATGAAGAGGAACTCTGTACCGTTTGCTGCTCCAGGGCCGAAGAACTACCCCACCCTCCAGGCCCGAGCCCTGGCAGAGTCCAGGAGAGGGAGCATCACCGCCAGCACGCTAACAAATCTGAGTTATAATCTCAATATCCCACCCATGCATCTGGACAGACGGCCATCCAGCCTGGTGGACACACGCACTCCAACAGGTAAACACATGGAGAACTATATGTGTGGTAAATAGAATCTGATTTGTTTTAGAAATTGGAAGGTCTACAAGGTATTAAACACTAGCGGCAGCTTTCTTTCTTTTCGCTATTAGCTTTTTCTGTGCATGGTTATTGCACTCAGACTGAGCTAGGAAAGTGCTAAACAAGTTAAAGGATCATGTGCTAAAGTGAGGTATTAGTCATGCAGTACCCAGTAGCCATTTCCAACAAGCTTCCTCCACCACATAATGACTACAAACTTTATCCACAATAATAGTCCAGTCAGGCGTCCATAGGCTCTACCTGTTTGTCCATAAGGGTTTAGGGTTAGAGTTCAGGTTAGGGTGATAGAGCTGTTGCCTATTTCTCATGGTCACTGGGCATTGGACAGATCGGCAGTCCATCACAAGGGAACACAGAGACACACATGACAAATAACCATGCTCACACACACTCTTAGGTAATTTCCCTAGATTACCTAAGGGCAATCTAGTCATGTTTTTTGGACTGCCAGAGTTCCTGCAGAGAGACCCTCAGTTCAGATTCAAACCCAGAACCTTCTTACTGCAAGGCAACAGAATCCTGGCTCTGGGTTTTTCTGCATGGAATGTTCATGTTCTTCTGTCTGTATTCCAGCTTCATTCCACAGTCCAGAAACATGAACGTTTGGTTAACTGGTCTCTCTAAATTGTACTTAGGTGTGTGTGCGCGCATGTTTTTTTGTCCTGTGTGTTTGTCTGTTGCGCTGGGATGATCTGGCGACCTGTCCAGGATATACGCCGCCTCTCTCCCAATGACCGCTGGAGATGGGCAACAGACCCTCCCTCCCAACTTTGCAAGGCTATAAAGGTGGTAGATCGAGCCTATAAAGTCTGTACAGTATAATTCTATGTCATTTCTCATTTGGCTGCAGCTCAGCTCTCCTGCCAGTTGTCGGCTCGTGAGCTCATCACCATGGATGCAGCTGGTCTGACTATGGACCCTGAGACCTGCCCTGATTGCGCAAAGGCACTGGCCCATGAGTTGGAGGGTTTCACCGAGGGCAACGAGACTCCAGGTGACTCGGATAGCGACGGCGTGTACGAGCTATCACAAGACCACCACCACAGGGACAGGAGAGACAGCCGGCAGCCCAGGAAGAAGAGTCGGAGGTTGGGCAAGACGGCTGCCAACGTCGTCCACTTTTGGAGGCTGGTGTGTGACACCTTCAGGAAGATTGTGGATAGCAAGTACTTTGGTCGGGGGATTATGATCGCCATTCTGATTAACACTTTGAGCATGGGGATCGAGTACCATGAGCAGGTTAGTGCACATTTCTTTTCTTCTTTGCCTTATGAGAACTTTTTTTTTTTTCAACAGTTGTACAAAGCGTAAATTGGATATAGTGGCAATAGTTAGAGGGATAGGAAGGATTCCAACCATTGTCTATACCTGCTTATCCTTGCTGTATTGCTGGGATCTGGTGCCTATCTCTGTTGGTGTTTGGGTGGGAGATGGACAGATGTGAACAGTTACAGGAGAAATATTCATAATTCAGCCATGGCACTAGTGCTGATCACCTATCAGCCATCAGAAGAGCGTCTTATTCAGTCGTTGAAGCAACAAACCCCTAAAACTTGGGAGCAGCTATGTGTGCAGCATTTTGAGGAAATTGTAGACTTCTAGATTTTTACAGAAGAGCTGTGGATTCATCACGTTCAAATGACACACAACTTTTTATGAACTTTGCGATGCTGTGCGACTCAAACAATGCAACCAGATGCATTGTCCGAAAAAACAAACACAGACCATCATCCTCTCTTACTACTTCCTGTTGTCGTCTTTGTCGTTTTCAGCAGTGATAGCATCCGGCTGTTGATCATGTGACCCGCGTGACTTGATAAGAGCCTCAATTGCTGTTCTGCGAAACACCTATGCCGAAAGACCACCTCATCCTCGCACAAAAACTTTGTAACGAAAAACGAGTGCTTCCAAAATTGCCGGGTTTCCATTTGGCAAATTTATTTTCGTAATTGCAGTTCGGGCAATTTTATGGTTAATTAAACTGCAGTTATAGACACACACACAGGACAAACGACTATGCCCACATACTCACAGCGAAAGACAACTTCAAGAAACCAATTAACCAAACAGTCATGTTTTTTGGACTGTTGGAGGAAGCCTGAGTACCCGGAGAAAGCAGAGCGTACAGGAAGAACATGCTAACTTCATGCAGAAAGATGCCATGCCGGGGATTCAAACCAAGGACCTTCATGCTGCAAGGCAGCGGTGCTACCAGTCTGGGGTCTGATCAGATGTGTCACTCTGTGTGTTTGTGCCAGCAACATTGCTCCCATATGCCCGAATTGTATCCCTGATGTCTCCCTCCAGCCTGGCTTGTTTACACAAGCATAATTACAGCCACGTGAGAGAGAAAGTGGGCCGAGAAAGGAAACGTTGAAGGACAGAGAATTTGTAATTGGTGTTTTACCATCTGGAAGAAAATTTATTGCTCTTAATGTGTCTTTAGTTTTTTTAAAATTTTTTATTTCCTGTCCTACCTTCACTTGGATCACGTTAAAACCCGAGGCTGTGAGTCACTGTGTAATATGATATCCTGTTTAGATAAGGGTAGTTACCTGCTAATATGAGGTGTAAATGTGCCCAGCAGGAGCAGATGGGCTAAAACTCAAAACAGATGCGTGAGATGAGCACAAATGCAGTCATGTATCTAAGAAAAGAGTCTTGCAGAGCCGTTCTTCCCCCTTAGTATGAATATCAGCAAAGCTGCAATGAGCTCACGGTTCACAATAAGAAAAAATGTCGCTGATATTGCGGTGAGGCTTTACATAACATGAAGGACGCTGACTTTTGGCGGTCTTCACTCGTTAGCATGTTAAAGTCATGTGACCAGGGCCTGAAATTCACTGCAGGATTGTAGATTTTGCGCATCATGTAACAGATTCCTTCAAATTTAGCTTTTACGACACAGGAAATTCTCTGAGGAGCCGTAAACTAAAACGAAAACCACTTCTAGCGGTCTCTCTTCTCCTTTCTCCAAAGTATGAGCTCCCTCTGCTGTCCCAGTACATCTCTTGCTAGCAAACCAATAGTTGTCGAATTCAGCACTTCTGTTAGGTAATCATTAGGAAGCTGATGCTGCACATAACCTCAAAACAGCAACTTGCTTGTTCTTCTTGTCTTCTTCGGCTTAGTTGATCTGACTTGAAGTGAAGACGGAATGAGTTTAATTCAATGAAGGAATGAAATATGGTCGTTACTGGAAAAAAACCTTCAAGGGTCAGGACCGTTTGTCTGGGACGCGCCTAAAAACCGCAGGACATCGAGCACCATCATGTGTTTGAATGGACCAGTCAAAGTCCTGAGAACTAATGCGTACAGATGAGTGAGTTTGAATTTAAGTGTTGGCTCAAGAGAGCTAAAAGCAAAAGCCTACCACTCAAAATCAGAGGATCGCTTTGTTCCCAATTTACAATTTTGCTCTACTTTGTGTTGGCTTATAAAAGAATGATTAATCTCCCAATGAGCAATAGATCGTTCAACTTCAAAGCTATGAGTAGACCTAACTTTCTTAGTAGCTCTAGTTTAGACCTACGTGCTTCATTTGGGTTTAGAAAGTTATTTAAGTTTAGGCTTGGAATTAAAGATATGTGAGGTCCAAAAAAAAGTGAAAACATTCAAAAATAGCTGCGTTTCCATGGACACTATAACAGCGCAAATGGGATTTGCGAAAATAAATGTGCTTAATCCAAACGCGCCAATTTTGAAAACTCATAATTTCAATAAGTTTTGGTAACAGGATGAGGTGGTTTTTCAGCTGTATCGCATAACACGAGTCATGATCAAAAATCGGATGTTTCCACTGGCGGAAATGTCTAAGAAGATGGCAGGAAGTGCTATGAGGATGATTTCGTGGCATGTAGTTTTTTAATGACTTATTGCGTGAACAAACTTATGCACTCTTGATTTTAATTACATTTCTTTGTCAATTGAAACACAGCAATTGCTAGATTGTGTTTTTGCTTTTTTTTTTTTTTATTTTTTTTTTTTTTTTTACTTTAGCAGAATATCAACACAGTTTGTAATAGATTCACAGCTGTGGTTACAAAGTCCAAACCGAAAATATCTAAAAGTGCTCCTTTTGATGCGGTATGAACAATTTCCAAGCCGTTTTTTTTCAGGCGAGATGTTGAAATAACATCAATGTGCAGAAAAAGAATTAGATTTTTTGTTTAGTAAAATGCTAAACACAGAGAAAAGTGGAAAACATGACAACATATTGACATTTTTGTACTGTACCGGTGGATTGAACCAAATACCATGTAAATCTAAAGTAACACTGAACAATGGCTGACATCTGGAAAGTAAAGGCTTTGCTTCCATGTTGAAAAATTCACTCATATAGCATCAAGAGCCTCTATTTTGCTTTCAAAACAGAAATGACGCCATGTTGATAGAATGTTGCCTTGGGGGTTAATGAACATAATTTGGTTTGTAGATAACCACTTAATGCGCTCACAGTGGTATTAAAATCTCGACTGATGTGTGATCAGTCGAGATTTTTGGTAAAGTGCTGAGTTAGTAAATGACAGTTTCAGTTTAATTTTGTGATTTTCTTAATGTATCTCAATATTGACTGAAACAGGTTGACAATCGTGCAATTTTGTGACGGACACCTAAAATTCCGTAAGAGATGTCTGGGCCAAAATTCTACACATTAGCTTAGACATCCAATATCAGAAACATGCCCAAACTCTTTCACTATCATGTAATATTAAAACACAATGAAGTCTGAGACAAAACGTGAAGAGAAAACTCACGCAGCGAACTGTTTAGTGTGAAAGCCCCGGTGAGGCGTTTGGAATGCAAAGTAGAGCGAAGCTGCAAAAAAAAAAAAAAAAAAAAAGCTAATGAAGCTTAAGAAATTGTTTTGGGTGAGAAAGTTCTTTTACAGTTGTTCCACCAAAGAACAATTACCCACTGTGTAAGAGCAGTGGTTTTAAAACGTTGAGTTGATCAGTTCCAGACAAACGCAGCCAGACCAGAGCCTCTCCTGCTGCAGTTATCGAGGGGAACTCAAACGAGATCCATCGTCTTTCCCCCCGCTAACACGGATCTTTACCTTGCTCTTTCAACAAAGCCGTTCTCCCTGTTGCACTCCGTGTTCCCCTCGTTGTTTTACTTCATTAAGAGCACCAAGTGGTTTTGCCGAGCACAGGTTTTGTTGTGTTTTGAGTCTCTTGTTTTGCATTTGGCACGTGTGATCCAGAGCGACGTTACATAAGCGCAGTGACACAAGCGTTTGTTGTATTGTTTGCATGTGTTGGTGTTGTAGCGGGATCCTGGAGACGGGCCAGGTTTCCCAGGGTTACTTTCGGTCCTTGACCCAGTGTTTCTAAACGCATCCAGATGGAAAGAACTCGGAGAGAGAGAGAGAGAAGGTTTTATAGCGTTTTAGTCATCAGCGTTCTTCCAACCTTCTTTTCTTTTTTTTTTCTTCTGACTTTTTTTAAACTCGCCCTCTAGCTCTAGTCTTTTTGTCTTTTGTTTTCCTCTTCGGTTTCAGCATTTCTTTTTATTCTCATGCCTCTGCCGTTCTTCCACCGATTCTACTGAACTTTGTTCCCTCCCTCCTTGCGCTGCTCATGAGCTCATTAGTGACCGTTTTGGAGATCAATCAATAATGCGCCACGGTGAATGATGAGAGATACCAATAATGACTTTCTGATGATGTAAATTTGTCGTTGATAAATCGTAGCCTCATGTCATTTCTTCTCGAGCAGAAACGATCTATACTGTAGACTACATACCAATCTGGAAAAGTATGAAGTGGGCTTTAATCATTTTCAAGAATGGAAAGTGGTTTGAGATTCCCAAACGTCATTAAGATGGATGACACATTTGTTTCAGCTCTTTCCGTTTTCAAATGTTTGACACCAGGTGACTACGAAGCCTACAACACAGACTTGATGCCGTTTTTTTTTTTCTTAGCATACTTTTTAAAAACATTGTACTTTGATCAAATCCTGTATTGAAAATTCATAATCTTCATCATCTCCTACCGATCGTCCAGTCGCTGAAAAGGAACCAAACCTCTGGCCGTTTGCTTCAAGGTTATCCTCGAACTTCTTTATGTCCCTCTTCAACACATTTTTTTTGGTGTGGCTGAAACTGATTCCTCAGGTTCCAGACAGGTTGCTAAAATATTTAAAGGGAAGCTTCACTGATTGATCTCCGTGTCTTATGGGATGTCGATCAGCCTGCAAAGACCTTAAAAGGTCTCTGGAACTTTTTCCTTGCGGAGAGGTTGACTTTTAACTCTTCCCTGTTGTCGAGTTTTTAAGGGTCAGCCTTTTTATTTGCCGTATTTAGAGTGCCTCCATGTTTATGAAAACACCAGTTGCAGAAACTTGGATAAATCTGCTGATAATAAACTGAATGGAGAAGGTTGTAGAATAAAACAATGTTTATTATGATATGTAGGGTAATGGGAATGTTTAGTGACTTTTTTTTTTCTTATTTTGTGTTGGGCACACTTCTGCTAATAGAGCTAACTTTTGCCTTAGCGCTTTAGCGTTTTTTGCTAACTTTAAAAAACGTTTAGCGCACTTAGCTTCTTTCAAACTGAAATTTTAAGTTCTAATTTTCTTCACTGTTTTGAAAATTGATCAAGTTTGATATATGTCAACTTAAGACTTCTTCAAGTAGTTTGATATCCATCTTTATGCTCTTAATTTGAAGTGGTTGAAGACCGTTTTCTCATTGTTTCCTCTCCTCACTTTCTCCACCCGTAACGGTGGAGCAAATTACATTTATTCTGTACCCAGAATGCATCATTGCACAACTACAGGCAGTAGTTAGATGGTGAAGAGTTTAACATCTACACATGTCCTATCTGCTTTCTGACCAAAGCACTACTTTGGTCGGTTAGCCAAAATTAGCAACAGAGTTAGCAATTCTGGACAACTGTAAACTTGAAACTATGAGTGAAATGTCTGTTCCAAAGAATCACTTCATAAAGCACAACCGTACTGTTAGTTCTGTAGTAACAAATTTGGCCACCAAGATATGTTATCAGGCATGTTTCCATTATAGATGTGTGCAAAACATTATCAATATTCTGCTAATCTTGGGGAAAAAAAAGCTTAGTTTTGCACTTGCGCAGTTAAAATCACACGTGAATAGCTTGGTTTAGGTTTTAGGTTTTGATAAGTCATTAAAGAACATGCACCGTGGTCCTCCAACTACTTCCTGTTGCCATTTTCTTCATGGTGACGGCGTCCGGTTATTGATTATGTGACTTGTGTGTAAATAGTGTTTCTGTTGCAGTTTTGCGAAATATACCAATTTTGATACGACCTGTAAAGATCTATCTCAACCTAGCGTCAAAACTTTTTATAGAAAACAGAGGTTTTTTTTTTCAAAAGCGGGGTGTTTCCATTAGGCAAATTTATATTTGTAATGTCAAATTGAGCATTTGTGTGGTCAATGGAAACGCAGCTATTGACACAAGGGGTATCAATATGGTTGAATTTAGCGCTTAACGTCTTTCATCAGTTCCTATGTTTATGTAGCAATCCTAAAGTTGCTTTAGGATTAGCACAAATAACATTTTATAGTAGCTAGTCGTCCTGCATTGCCTGTCTAGTTCTGATGAAGCTACAACAGCTTATCATACTATAATCAAGTATGCTATTCTGTTCAAATGCTCTTCTTCTCATTTCTACGCCTTCCATATCACAATATGAGAGGAAATCAAAGTTTACAACAAAGGGACACTATGCCTTTAAGAAACACCTCTCCAGCTGAGTAAAGTATGATTTCTTATTGATCACGTTGACCTGTTTCCCAGCCGCCCTTCCTTGTTCTTCAAGTGGATGAGAGATCCTCTCATGACGCATAAAATGAATCCCACGTCGGGTGTCACTCAGCAGAAAATGAGGTTGCAGAGCTCTGGCTGTGTCTTAAGAAGAATTTATGAGGACACAACAGCCACCCTGATGCATAATTTATGCGCAGATTAAGTGTGCAGTACATGTGGTACGCGTGAAAAGTGAATCAAACTCTGAGCGCTATTTATTTGTTAAGGACAATAAATGTCTGGGCTCAGCGTAATTACATGCTGCTTAATGGGGTTCTAAATTACAAATTATGGCAGCCAAAGGACACGCCGGTACTCCGCTTTCTGTACTCGTATGAAAGCTGCTGAAAAGCGCTTGGGTCCTATTGTGAAAAATCAGTGGGATCCACACCCCACTGTAATCGAGTCAATTCGTCCACAATCACTCACTCCACTCCAGGAGGCGGCGATAGAGCACTGCTGTGCAAATCACAAAAAAAAGTATTGTTTTTCATCGGAACTTAAAGCTGCAGGAAGTAACTTTTATCAAAAAACAGTTTTTTAACGTATTTGTTGACTCTGACACTATGTAGTGACATTATGCTATGAGACATAAAACCTGTAAAAAAAATTGTGCTCCTCTTTCTTCTCCTAGAGCTAGCTAGAAACGACCAATCAGAGGCAGGAGGCCTCTGATTGGGTCTCCTGGTACTGTCAGGAGACCCAATCTCCTGACAGTACCAGGAGGGTCCTGGTACTGCCAATCACCCTCTGTGTGGCGCTGCTTATCTCTCCTCACTCTCCTCTCTTGCTCTATGTTGCACTGGAGTTAGCATAGCCTGTTGTGAATGCTAAAGCTAGTTACTATGGCCACCAATGATGGCGGATAAAGGGTTTTCCTGCAGCAGTAAGTTGTTTCTCTGCCAGTAGCACATTTAGCAGCAAGTACACCACATTGATTGACAGTGTTAAGACTCTCCTCCTGGCTCTGATTGGTTGTAAAAGTTGATATTTTACAATGAAGGGAAGTGAATTTGGTTTCATCTAAGAAAAAAGAAAAGTTGACTTTTTATTTTTTTCTCTTTTTGCTACAAGAAGGAATTGACAGATGAGTGTGTTCAGTCCGCCATGCTGTCTGGAGGAAATTCGTACATCGAAATCCTCCGTAACTATTTTGTCTCTGAGCTGAAAATGTTCCTCATTGGATCAAAGAGGATGGAACGCTTCAGGCTGTAATCCTAAATCTCCAAACGCTCTCCAGAGGTGATGATCGTCATGACAGCAAACTGGGCTGATCCCAGTCATGCTTTAATATCAGCAGGTTGCCCTCGGACATAGCACAGCCAACAACACATGGTACCGCTCCGTCACTCTGCTGGATATCTAGACCTAGACTTTGACCTCCCACTCCAGTGACATGGACCAGACCACTGCCCTCTGCTGTTATTGGTACTTTCAGTCTTAAAGCTTTCACTCACACAAACAAACCGGTGCTCACATTGTTCTCTGCAAAGGATGGGTTTCACCAGTAAGGAGAGGCCGTCTGCTTTTTATCTCTCCAAGCTGTTTAAGAGCGTTACCATTTATGGTGGAGCTAATGGAAGGTGCGCGTCTGCCAAAAATGTGACGCGACGCCGTCTATTTACTTGGAAACCCGGCCTCTTTCTCTTACTTCTCATCCAAGCCTCCCTCCCCATCCCCATCCTCAAGCTCCCTGTCTTCACAGCCACTCTGACCCTGGAGGAGCAGCGCTGAGGCCAAAACAGATCGAGAAGAAAAGCCAAAGGTGTCAACGGATAGGCCACGCTAAAACGCATGCTTCCCGTTTTGAAAAATCGCCGCCAGTGTTATGACGGAAAGCTTTTTCGGCAACCGACATCAATATTGATCAAACACGGAGCAGTTACACGAGCACAAAGTGATCCAAATGCACTCCGGGTCACTCGGTTTACATTTCCCGCGGGCGGGCGGCTCTTCTGTCTGCGTGAACCCTGAAAGCAAATCCCTTTTTAAGACGGAGCAGAGGTGTTTGTCTTTAAACGTCGTAAGTGTGAGGAAACGCCGAGGCGCGATGGAGTTTGTTTGAGCGCTAAATGTGTTTGATCTTGCGGGTTTGCTTTCACAAGGGCGAAGGTGGCGAAGAGTTGAAGGGTGAAAGGAACAAAATGCGTTTGAACAACGAGGAGCGTTTTAGAGATGAAGGTAAATGAGATGAAGGAGGTTCATTTTCAATCTACACAAATGAAACATTTTCAATGAGAACCCTGTTTTTGTCTGAAATTGTGTGGAGTTTAAAGCGTTCGTCTGCATCCGGAATGGGTGTTTGAATTTTGCCCTAATGGGGTGATTGGCACGTCGGGAAGGGGTTTGTACTGTAACCAATGGATACCAGTTTGAATGTCCGCTCCGTCCGTCTGAGCCGTTGTGTCCTTTGGTGTAATGTGGCGCCAACTCATTTCTGTCAGTCTCCTACTAAATATTTTAGTTATCACAGCATTTAAAAACAGATATCATATGTTTGCAGCTCTAAAGCAGAGCTTGATGCCGTCTTTCCACATCCTGTCTCTACCTTCTTAACATTCTCTTTAGCAGCAGGAATCCATCCTGATGACTTTACTTCGAGTTTCGCCTCTTTTTGTCCTCTCTCTCTCTCTCTCTCTCTGTCTCTGTCTCTGTCTGTGTGTGTGTGTTTACCACATTAATGCCGCTCCAAACACCAAAACTAGACTCGCCTTTATTCAGGCAGGTCCTGGACCTGCACTTTTCCACGTGAACAAGCACTTTTCATTCCAGAACTCTAGAGGAAACCGTTTCCCCGTGCTGCTTTTCATTTGGCAGCAGCCAGACGAACTGGCTTTGTAAGAAAAATGGAGATTCGCCATCAGAAACATGGTGCCCGTTCTCCATTTTTGCCTCATCCTGTCACCAGGGAAACGCTCATTTGTTGCATATTTAGCAGTATTACAAGCCTGTCTATTAGTTCTGTTGGGGGAAAAAATGTAGGAGTGATAAACAGTTTAACATAAGGAAGGTCTTTTAAGAGGTTTGGGGAAAGCGGCTTTGGGTGTTAGGAATATAAATGCATTGATTATTGTACAGCCTGTCCATATGCATGTTAAACATCTATAACATTTGGAGAATTTTCTCTGCATATTGACACACGTCAAACCAAGAGAGACAGACGACAGACCCGTTCTCTTTCCTCGCTGCCTAAACCAGAGACAATATTTGTTTTGCTTTTCATCTGTCGACGCAAAGTTCAAAATCCGAAGACGCTGGCTGCCCTCCAAGGCTGGGCTAAGAAAAGAGTCTTAGTTCAACAATACTTACATGTAGAGAAGGCAAAACAATGTTTCCTAATCCGGGCTCCGGAGAGCGAGTGCTTTTCCAGCCCTGAAGGCCGTGAAATCAAAAAGGAAGAATCAATCGTGTGATCAAATAATGGATTCTGTTATTTGCTGCTTCAATGAAATGTCAAATTACACATCGCCTGTGGAGACAAAGTTCTTTTTTTTTTTTTTTTTTTACCCACTTCTGAGGTCAAGAAACCATTCCTTAACAGTTATTGTTTTTACTCCTGTTAGGATTTTTTTGGATTTTAGAAGGAATTGTCTCTGCTTAGATATAAATAAATGAAACTCATATTGAATATGAAAAACCGTCCACAAAGAGGATAAAAAATAACATTTTCTCAATATTTCAACTAGGGCATGAACTTTAATTTTGATAAATTAATCACATGAATTTTGACATGTTAAAAATTGAAATACAATAAATTATATTTGTTTTCTTTTTTCTACTTGCAAAGGTCCCAAACCGGAACCTTTGTGTTGTGTTTCTGGTACACTTGTAAATCTGACGCACAAGCTACACCCGCAAAACGACGATAGTTGAGAAATCTGCCTCTTTTGTTCCCGTGGGGTTAAATTTTGCTTTCCAAAAACGATCTGATGGGACGCTGGAAAAGACTGCTGTTGTATTCAAGTGGTGCTAAAATGAGTTAGCCTATCAGAGAAGCTATTCCAGACTAAAATGGCATCTCAGTGCTAAACATGTAGCAGCAGCACAGACATCCACAACGCAAGTAGCCATTCAGTTTTCAAGTGTTTCACAAAACCCCTGATCATTCCTAAAACTGCTTTGAAAGTAATGTTTTTAGAAAAGTGGTTTGTGGATGCTGACGTTAGGGAAGCTAGTGATGGGAAACGTCTATGCTACCGCTACATGTTTATCATGGAAATTCTAATTTAGTCTTGAATAGGTTCTGTGATAAGCTACGATTTTTAGCATAACTTGGAACACAACAGTAAGTTTTTCCAGCATGCCATTTGATACATTTTTTTTATATAATAAGCAAGACCCCCAGTGGGCGTCGTCATCCATCGCTTTGTATGCAGATAAATGTTGTACGTCGGATATACTAGCGTACCAGAAACGCACAACAAAGGTTCCAGCTTGTAATTTTTTTTTTTATTTTTGAATTTCATTGACTGAAATTCAGACATCACAGTGCAGACCCTTACAGCTAAATAGTTTAAATATTTAGTTTTAAAAACAAAAGGAACTCATTAGGCCTGCAGTGTCTAATGAAGGCTCTTTCAATGTGGCTTATAGGTTCCACCAGATTTTTCCACAGGATGTACACTACAAAAACATAAATGGAGTTAAAATTGTCCTTTCTTCACCTTCAACCTTTTTTTAACCAGGATAAACTCCATCAGATCAAAAACCTTTTACAATTTGTTACAAAACAAATGTCACCTGTTTCATCCACCCTAAAGTAACACTGAGTCACTGCTGTAGAGTTTTACCACCTCTGTGTGTGTGTGTGCGTGTGTGTGTGTGGTGTGTGTGTCTGTGTGTGTGTGTGTGTGTGTGTGTGTGTGTGTGTGTGTGTGTGTGTGTGTGTGTGTGTGTGTGTGTGTGTGTGTGTGTGTGTGTGTGTGTGTGTGCCCCGTGCCTCAAGATGTGCCCTGAACAAAAGACAGACAAATCTGGACACGCAGAGTGCTGCCGTTCCAGATCCTCGATTAGATTAGATCGCATCAGATTTGGCGACGTTACATTAGCGCTAACCAGATTATGCTATCCCTCATCCAGCACACTTTACCTGCTAATGCTCTCTGAGCCTCATTAGCCAGGAAACAGCCACCAAAGGAAGCAATTAGAAAATCAACAGCATCTTCATCACTCACACAATCACACAGTGGAGGCATTAATCTCCCTCCAGGTAGCAGCAGACGCCTCCTTCCCGGCTATTAGTCGCTAACAACGTTTGTCCTGCGCGACGGGCCGGGGGGTGGAGGGGGCTCGCGAGCCTTTTCTGTTTCGCTTCGCTTCCACGTCTCGTGTGGATGCGTGTGTGTCTGCGTGTGTGTTTGAGTGTGAGAGAGACTTTATTTTTTTTTTTTTACGGCACGGTGAGCTTCGAACGACGTCTGTATGAGGAATGTCCCAACACACGAGCCGAGGAGAAACAGTGGTGGGGGGGAAGAATAATGACCTGAAGCTCGGTGTCAGGGCCAGATGTCTGCCGTCCGAGTCTCAGCTCATAAACAGCGTAACGCTTGCTCTGGCTTATCCGCCGCATCCCGTTAGGCGGCGGGACGTGTGCACGACTGGGACCGTTCCTGGTGAGCGGATCTCCCTGATTGTGTTTATTCATGCAACATCAGAGGTTGTGTGTGTGCGTGTGTGTGTGTGTGTGTGTGTGTGTGTGTGTGTGTGGACATATTTTTACGTGAGGGCATTCATCTGGGGAGAACACACGGACATCTGAGCGGCCCTCGCATCCGTTTACCCTCTTAACCTTCCTTGATGACGCAGCGCGCGCCGGCGGCCGCGCTGATCAGAGCGGCGGAGGATGAATGGCCACGATGAGGCGGCGGGCGGGATCAGACAAAATAGAGGGGTTCGTCTGCGTCTGTGAACCCAGACAATGACGAAGAGGCGGGATGAAACGGAGGAAAGCTCGTCGTTCGCTGTGGGCAAATGAGTTGCCCGTTTTTTTTGTTTTTTTTTTGTTGTCTGTTTGGTTGTTAGCCTCTAATCTGCAGATCTTTTTGAGCAACACTGATGTGTTTGATGCTGCTTCAACGTACGGTGGTTCATAAAAGTGTCCTGCCCTTTGAAAATCTTCACACAGCCATAAAATTGAGTTTATTTCATCAGGTTTTTTTTTTTTATCTGGACAACAATCAGAAAATGGAAGGAAAATAAACGAGCTGAAACTCTGCAGAGGTTCGCCTCTCCTGCCTTTGCACATCGACAGCTCCTGTGGGAAACAAAAATGACTTCATCCCGAGCAACAAGCAGCACTTTCTCATTCAGACTCAGATGAACTTCACTTTAATTCACCAATTAGAGGACAATACAACAAACATTACAGACCAACAAAAGCAAAACCAACAAACACCAAATAGTGAGTGAAGCAAAGTTACAAGAGCAACGTTTAAGTTAAATTATGACCAACTATAGAAAGATGTAATAAATCAGAAATAAGAATAAGGGACAAGTGGTAAACTCAATCTGAACCACTTTGTCACAGTTGGACACATTTCTTCATCAATGTCACGGTGTGATTTTGATCTGGTGTGAACGGAACCCTCTGGAATTTGATTCAACCAGACTGGAATTTTTATATTTTTTCCCAGCTGTATGAGCTAAATAATGACTGAAATCAGCAATGGCGGTGTGTCATCGTCTCTGCTGCTCATGCGTTGGAGACAAAATGGTGCCTCGGCGGTTGAGGAGGAGCTGCTATTCAAGCAGCGGATGCTAATCTCAGCATCTCTCCTTCAGTGTGTGTACAAACGCAAGTGTTGAGTAATCCCCGCCTCAACAGTCACGGTGTGTTGTGATTAGTGGCAGCCCACCATGCTGGATTCACTGACACACGCGGTGTTTACGTTACATTACATTACCAGTTGAGCGCAAAACCATTATGAATGAAATATATATTTCGTGACAGAAATGTACAAAAGCAAGTTGGCATATTTTAAATGGTTTAATAGCTCCAAACTATTTTTCGCAGAATGCATGTCGTGTATTACGGGGTTGACAGCAGAAGTGATCCAGTGGCTCAGACAAACGTTGTCCAGCAAATTGACAATAAATTTACTCTAAACCACAATAGACGCAAAACATTTGACAAGCTAGCAAGCAATGGTATGTGAGCAGCTAGGTAGCAGTAGCCTCAACTGCTTCGAGTCAGAGAATGCGATGAAGACGTCTGCATGCGACTCAAACAACTCAAAAGATGATCATCCAACAAAATGACGATACATTTAGACTCAGCCGGGATAAATGCAAAAACCTAGCTTGCAAAGGTCTGGTAGCAAAGTACTGGTAGCCTCAACTGGCTTGAGTCACATGATGCAGTGAAGACGTCTGTGTGTGACTCAACAGACCAGAAGATGAACATCCTCTAAGAAACTAACGATAAATGCACACTTATACATGTTAGACGCAAAAAGCTAACTAGCAAAGGTCATGCTAGCAACTTGTTAATGATTGCATCAACTGCCTCGAGTCACAGAACGCAATGAAGAGAACTGAGCGCGACTCAACTCAGAAGAGGAAAGTTGTCCAACACATTGATGATAAATTTACACTTACCAATGATGTATGCAAAAAAGCTAGCAGTGGTATGCTAGCAGATAGTTCGCGGTAGCATCAACTGCCTGGAGTCATAAAATGCATTGAAGATATTTGTGTGCTACTCATACAGCTCAAAAGATAAACCTCGTCCATCAAAGTGACAGTAAACTTACACTTATCTATGAAAGATGCAAAAACCCAGCTAGCAAGGGTATGCTAGCAGCTAGTAAACTGCCTCGAGTCACAGAATGCGGCAATGTCTATGAGCGACTCAACCTTCTGCCTGACAACAAAGTCCCATGAGAATAATAAACTACGTAGAATATAAGAGATAAAATAGTCCTGACACAACAAAATGTAAGACCTCTGATAAACATATGACATTTTAAAAAATGTTTTCTAATGAATTTGACATTTTAAGGCCTTAATTTCAGATACACAGACACCCTGTTTAAAGTCGCATGTTCACACTTGTACACTGATGCACATTTCTTGATGGCTAGCGTGTGAGCCCTACAGGTCTCCGTCCCCTGTGCCTGGTCATGTGCAGTGTGTACGGTGCGCTGCTTGTGAGTTGTGCAATGATTGAACACAGATGAAAGGCCGCGTGAAGCCCGCCTTGCGCCGTCCGCAGGCGCACAGCGGCGTTCCCGCCGGCTCTGTTCTCCTTGTCGATAATTACAGACACTCGCTACAGAAGTCTGATTTCCATAGCTTGTCGTATTTGGATGTGCCGCGCCTTTTATCTCGGGGATCATGTTCTGTATCTCTCTGTCTGTGTGTTCTCGCTGCCTGTTTGCCTCAAACACTCACACACACACACACACACACACACACACACACACACACACGCACGCACACACACACACACACACACACGCACGCAGACGCAGCCATACACAGAGTCTGTTTGATGGAGATGTGAGTGGCAGTTGAGATCTCCGGTGAGCTCTGAGCAGCACCGGCGCTGTGATCGACAAAAAGGTCGGGTGTATTTATTGTATGCAAGGGAAAGAAACCCGGCCGGATCTGTCCTGTTTGAAAAGTACGAAGTCGCTGCCGTGTGTCCTGGTGTGTGTGGTGTGTGTGTGTGTGTGTGCGTGTGACACAGCGGGTGTTGTTTTTTGGTCGTTTCACCAGGAATCTTACATGGTGTGAGAAAGTCTGAAATTTGGTATAAGTGCTTTCCAGGTTTGCTTGTTTGTTGTTTTTTTTAAGTATGACTGTAGAAAATGTAGATTAATATAAACATGTTGTTCCCAAATGTTTTTTTTAGTTGTCTACATATTGAGTTTTTCTTTCCCTGTTCCTTTTATCCACTAAACATTCTTCATTAAACATTTTCTTTCAAATGTACCTTCTGGCCTCCCTTAGTCTCCTCATCCTGTCCATCATTGGTCATCATTTCTTCAATTCTTTCATTTGTTTTATCCCTCATCTTTTTTCCTTCACTGGGAGATCTTCCATTAATTATTTCCTACCCTCTTTCTTTCTGGAGTCTCTCTTTCTTCCTTCTTGTCCTCCCTATCTTCCCTATCCTTTATGGTTTTCCATTTTCTTTCTTTGTGTTTTTCCTTCTGCTCATCTGCTTTTTCTTTTTTTTCAATCTTTCCTCCATTTCCCTTTCTTTTTTTTTCTGCTTTCATCAATTCCTCCTCTCCTTTTTTGGGTCATAATTCCTTTCTTGCATTTTTCATTTCTCCCTTCCATCCTTCTTTCCTTCATTTCCTTATTTTTCATGATCCTTCTTCCCTGCATCCATCCTTTCATGTATCCTTGTATCCATTTTCTCGTGTCCTTTCTTTCCATCCTTAAACCAACTTCTTTCTGTCTGTCTCTGCATGTCCTTGTTGCCATACCGACTGCCCTCAGAAATGATCATCTCTCCGTTTACGTGTGTCCCTCTTATATGTGGCTTCCAACCATAATTTCATCTGTAATTGATCCACGAGTGAATAAAGTTTCGGAAGGGTTTTTTTTCCCCCAGCAATTCTCTCGTCCGACATCGTTCCGTTCTTCTCTTCAGTTCAGGTGAAATATTTCAGGGCGCACTAAACAGCTGCTTGCCTTGCCTCTGTCTGTGCAGCCTGAAGAGTTGACCAACGCCCTGGAGATCAGCAACATCGTCTTCACCAGCCTCTTCTCCCTGGAGATGCTGCTGAAGGTCTTGGTGTACGGGCCGTTCGGCTACATCAAGAACCCCTACAACATCTTTGACGGCATCATAGTGGTGATCAGGTACGGACCAAACCGCGCGACATCTGGCGATGATCGAAAGATCAGAACGGATCGGTCCTTGTCCTTACAAGAGAGTAAGCGTGTGTCTGGTGCTTTTTGTGTTTTCCCCGCAGCGTTTGGGAGATCGTCGGCCAGCAGGGCGGCGGCCTGTCCGTGCTGAGAACCTTCCGGTTGATGCGCGTCCTGAAGCTGGTGCGCTTCATGCCGGCCCTGCAGAGGCAGCTGGTGGTGCTGATGAAGACCATGGACAACGTGGCCACCTTCTGCATGCTGCTCATGCTCTTCATCTTCATCTTCAGGTAGGCGGAGGTCGGAGGTCGTTCGATTGACGGCTGCCACGATAGCTGCTTTGTAATTCCACCGCGACATCCCAGTGGTATTAAATGACAGTGGAGAAAGGCACCAAAGTCATCTTCTATGATTTAGTTGTCACTTGTCATTTTCCGTCCTGTTGGGATTTAAAATGGAGTTTCTTTGCACTTAGCGGCTGTAAACACAAAATAAAGACAAAAAGACTTCATTAGTAACTTGAATGACATGAATCTGGTTCTTCCATTCGACATTAACCAGCATAAAATTCAAACTTTTGCTTGACTTTAGAAAGAATACAGGATGTCTGTGCTGCTATAGCTTTAAGAATCATTACTATGACTTTATTTTCAGCTTTGTTTGGGGTTGTAGGAACAAAAATAGATGGACAAAATATGCCAGTGACCCCCTGTAGTCATGGGGGTCAAGGACCACATCTGCCTGAGAATGTTTAAAATGTGTGAATACTTCAGACCCGTTCCAAAAATGTCTCCAGCTGCTTATTTTAATAGTCCAAACATCAAATATGTCTTAATATTTAGCTAATATCTAAAGTCTCCTCTATCTTTGCTCCTGGGGCTACAGCCAGTCAGCAAGAAGGAAAATAAATGGCGCTTCCGGATTGGTTCCTTTGAAAACACCAGGCAATAGGATGTCAAGCAACATTTGCATCTACCGTATTTCAACTTCCTAAGCTGCATTTTCTATCTGAGTATTTTTGATCATTTATATGGAAATTCATCTAATTCATCCGACATTTTGTACCAAAAGAGACAACATAAGAAATGTTGTCACCGTGGCAAAAATTCTGTTGTTTTCTCTCTGCTTTTGGTTTTTCCTCAACTTGAACCCACTTCTCTACATATTTCATATTTCATAAGTCTTAGGTAAGCAGAATAGTTAGTGTGGATCTTTATTATCTAATCCTCCTTTTTTTTTTGCATCCCTAATAACCAGCTGCACTTCCCGTTCTTTTAAAAAATAATTTTTTAGTCAACAAAGAAATCAATTTCCTGCTGAAAGAAAACAACGACAGGCAGACGGATTCTGTGATGTATTATGTTTTACACTTTGAGGATTTCTAGGTGTTTGGCTCGGAACTACAATATTTTTTTGTCTTTTAATCGTATTTGAGAGCTAAGGTGAAGGTTTCTGGAACCGTGTGGTGCGTAACGCACACGCGCGACACGCTCCAGAACACGGCCGTTCACACGGAGACACGGCGTTCCGGCTGCTCTTGTGTACGCGCACGTAAACAGAGCTCCATTTGAGCGAGCAGCTGCCAGGCTGAGCCAGCGTTGCATTGATCCCTGGGCTCTAGTTGAGCTCCGCTGTCTGTTTTTTTTTTCTCAATAAAAGGCAGACTGCACAGCGGAGCCTCTGCTGTGTCATAATAATAACACCCACAATTACTTGTCTGATGTAGCGTGGCCTCTCTGTTCTCCGCAGCTTTTGTTTCACCGCCGTCTTTTTCACCGGCCGATCCACGCGGCGAACGTTACGGCAGACAGACGACAGACGACCGTCTCCTCTTCTAGTCTGAATCTGCATGTGCTGAATATCCAAGCTAATCAACTTTAATGTATTTTTTGTTAAATTTGCACCACAATTCTTAGTGTTTTTATTAAGACTTTTTTGTGATAAACGGACAAAAATGAGTTTAGCATAAAATGTAAGAGCTGGAGCAGAAGGTCACCTCCCACGAGTGTTATGTGACCTTTGGGGAGAGAAAAATAGAGAAATACCAACAAATTGAATTTTGTTTTTAAAGACCTACTTTTTTACTCGTATTTCTAGATTTTTTTTTTGTTTTAAAGAAAACATTAAAAAAAAGTTGGAGAAAAAAATTGAATATACACACCTTTTCTTCTGTGGGATGTGGATATTTTTGAAAAATGATAATAAAAAAAAAACTTCAAACCTAAAGGCAAAGAAAGATCTACTAAACATTTCTTTCATAGAAATTCAATGCGCATGAATAATTATATTTAAGAATGTTAAATTTGTTCTGTATCGGTTTCAGGCAATTTGACAATTTGAAAATAAATTTGCTTAAAACATTATTATTTTATTTTGATTAAAATTAGTTTATTTCGCAAAACTCCAATGAAAACGCTCGAGTTACACAGTCAACAACCATAGCTCACTATGTTTTGGACAAGACGAAGAAGAACCTTCTACAGGCCCCATCGTCCTGCAGGGGCCCCATCGGACCCCAGCGTCCTGCAGCGGCCCAATCGTCCTGCAGCGGCCCCAGCGTCCTGCAGCGGCCCCAGCGTCCTGCAGCGGCCCCATCGTCCTGCAGCGGCCCCAGCGTCCTGCAGCGGCCCCATCGTCCTGCAGCGGCCCCATCGTCCTGCAGCGGCCCCATCGTCCTGCAGCGGCCCCAGCGTCCTGCAGCGGCCCCATCGTCCTGCAGCGGCCCCATCGTCCTGCAGCGGCCCCAGCGTCCTGCAGCGGCCCCATCGTCCTGCAGCGGCCCCATCGTCCTGCAGCGGCCCCATCGTCCTGCAGCGACCCCAGCGTCCTGCAGCGGCCCCATCGTCCTGCAGCGGCCCCATCGTCCTGCAGCGGCCCCAGCGTCCTGCAGCGGCCCCATCGTCCTGCAGCGGCCCCATCGTCCTGCAGCGGCCCCAGCGTCCTGCAGCGGCCCCATCGTCCTGCAGCGGCCCCATCGTCCTGCAGCGGCCCCATCGTCCTGCAGCGACCCCAGCGTCCTGCAGCGGCCCCATCGTCCTGCAGCGGCCCCATCGTCCTGCAGCGGCCCCAGCGTCCTGCAGCGGCCCCATCGTCCTGCAGCGGCCCCATCGTCCTGCAGCGGCCCCATCGTCCTGCAGCGGCCCCAGCGTCCTGCAGCGGCCCCATCGTCCTGCAGCGGCCCCAGCGTCCTGCAGCGGCCCCATCGTCCTGCAGCGGCCCCATCGTCCTGCAGCGGCCCCAGCGTCCTGCAGCGGCCCCAGCGTCCTGCAGCGGCCCCAGCGTCCTGCAGCGGCCCCATCGTCCTGCAGCGGCCCCAGCGTCCTGCAGCGGCCCCAGCGTCCTGTAGGGCAGCAGTACTGATGCTTCATGGATGGTCACGCTGTCCATGGTGCTGAACTCAACCAGGAGCTCCAGTCCCATCCAGTCTGTCACAGAGACTTGGGAACTCCGGGGACATTCAACTATATTGGAGAATTGTAGTTAAAGTTTCAAAATCTAACATTCAGGTGACTTTTTTTTTTTTTTTTTTACAAAATCCCAAACGGGATAAACAAAAACGTCCAACATTTTTGCGCTGAAAGGACGAGCCAGAGATCATTTCCAGCCAGTGAAATCCCTCCGTTTATTTGTCCTGAATCTACTATGGGCGTCTGATGTAAATATTTGTCCTCTGTCTTCCTGTTTGTGTTTGTCCCGTTTTCCTCCTCAGCATCCTGGGGATGCATCTGTTCGGCTGCAAGTTTGGCTCTGAGAGGGACGGAGACACGCTGCCGGACAGAAAAAACTTCGACTCCCTCCTTTGGGCCATAGTGACCGTGTTTCAGGTGAGGCCGTTTTCCCATGCGGTTCGGTCGGGACGCTCCTTGAAACATCCAGAATCTTATCTTGTGCCTCTGGCTTTGAGCTTCTTGATGACTGGCAAAACTTTTGTAGAAAGTGCTAAATTCTTAGCTGCAGATTCAGATTTATGGATGGGAGGCCATTTTTCTTCAAGGCGACGTTGTCTGCATATATATCTTTTGAAGTTCACCATGACTGAAATGAGTGTTTTAACCCAGTAAAGAGGGACAGATGTGCAGCAGAATGAGCTCAAACTGCTGCTAAAAATGTTGGAACTGGAATAAATATGTTCTGGGCGTCTCAAACTGAGGCCTTCAGTTGTACATGTGACTCAGCTTTACAACAATTACAACAGTTTTCACCAAAAAGGTGACGTCTGGATGCCCAGGGTTTAGACATTGTTCATGTTCTTGACACTAGTCAGTCATTTAGCCTTAGCTCTGCGCCTTCGGGTCATTTCTGCTTGTAATATATCAATATCGAATATGTAATGAGGAACTTTTAAACAGGCCGTTTTCAACTCTGGAACAATCGGTCAGCTTTAAGTCGAAGCTCAGAACTCGTTTCTTTAGAGTCTTTTAATACCATGTAACGTAGAGGCTTCTCTTCTTTTTATTGTTTTTATTGTGTTTTTTTTTTTTTTCTTGTAATGTGATTTTTACTCTAAACTGTTTAGTTGGTTGTTGTTGAGCACTATGTAAATCAATAAATCAATCGATCAACCAAAGGTGACAGGTGTAGACTTCAGTCGGCTGAAGGAAAAGCTGCCTAGGAGTTCAGACTTAATGCTGATAGTCAAATCAGTTGTGTTTTTATGCAGTGGAGCAACACAAAGTGGTGCCTGATTGTTGGGTTACGGAAGAGCAACACACAGTTTTTATATTTTTCCCACAAAATCTTAAAGTCTTTTGTCTTTAGAGCTAGATTTCACCGCAGTACCAGACACAAGTCTTTGCAAATATAGACAGTGAGACTGTTTTCCCATTAATTTTTTTGAAGTTAGCTAAAGTTCAGTTAGACTGAACAGAGGTCATCCGCAAGCAGACATTTTCAGACCCTGTCTTGGATTTAGACGTGCACTTTAACTGGACCATTTCCAACACCTGAATACAACTTCGTTCAAAATGACTTTACATGGAAAAATCCCAGTAAAAGACACCAAAGTTTGCGGTTTTTGTTACAAGCACCAACACAGGCAAACGTAGCTGAAACTCTTCCGGTTTGACTTTTTAAATCCTCTTCTCCTTCCATGTATAGATCCTGACCCAGGAGGACTGGAACAAGGTGCTGTACAACGGCATGGCCTCCACGTCTCCGGTAGCGGCGCTTTACTTCATCGCCCTCATGACCTTTGGGAACTACGTCCTCTTCAACTTGCTGGTGGCCATCCTAGTCGAAGGCTTCCAGACCGAGGTAAAAACTGCATGTGCGGTTTAAATTACCGAGCCCAGAAAGAATGCGAAGGAAACTTTATGCTCACAGCTAACAGCGTTCAGGTCAGAATAACCCAGCTCGGTTCCAAGTTCTTCACTTTTCCCAGGAAAACCTGTGTTGGAGATTAATACTTTGGCACAAGTCGGCGGTAATGGATAAGTGTTTATAGCTGCAAACAGATGAGACCTTCTTGCACTTTTTGCAGTTGGATGTAAGATATAAGATCGATGGTTGCTTCATTTTTTTTTTTTTTTTCCATTTTTTTGCTTCATGTCTGTTATTCCATCAGCCTTGTCGCCTTCCACTCATTAATCCTTTGTTATTGTTCTGCTTGTTTTCCAATGCCGTGAAGTTGCAACACGTCATGAGAGAACTATGTTGACCAGACGAGATCCCACGGCGCCCAAATCCACACTTTTACATAAGGCTTTCATGCACTTATATTCTATTTATTTATTTATTTTTTTTTTATTTTTGTTGTCAGTAAACTTTAGCCTCACTTTCATAAATCACTTTAAATGCCAGACAAACAGCTATGATGTATTACGAAGCGTGGCGCTTTCCTTGTGAGAAAGACTGTAAAGAGCAAAATGAGAGGAGAAAAAGATGTCTGACTAAAGTTTGATGCAATCAAATAAGACAGCTGTGGGAAGGAACTATGTTTAAAAAAGAAAAAGGGAAAACTCATTCAGAGGCCTTTGCCGTTTTCTCTCTCCATTAGCTAGCAAAAACTTCCCCAAACAGTAATATTTCATTGCCTTGTGTTGTAGATTTTTCAAAGTATTAGATTCCATTTGGACTTTATTGCAGCTTACAAATGTGAATAAAATATATTTGAGTTTTAAGGTAGAACTTAAATTTAAAAAAAGAAAAAAGCACAGACACCTTCATGTACACTCAAACATCTAAGTGTGAGAATCTCCATGGTTCCCTCAGGGAAGAGCTGTTGCCTTAACTCTCCCTTACTTCTTTTTTTTTTTCATCTTAACATCTTTTTCTGCAAACACTAAGTTTATTTTTAGTCAGCCAAACTTTCCTTGCGTCAGGGTTGCTAGGTAACGGGTAACTTGAATGACGTGGGCCACAGCCAGGAGATGTGCTCAACTGTGGTGCCAAGACACGCACACACCGCCACACTCTGTAAAGATGTTACTTTTAATCTTCATTTTGCTTCTTTTCTTCATTAGATCCACCCTTTTCCTGCTATATATGGCACAACTAGCCTCCAACCTCCATCTAAGTACATGCTCATTTTACCTACCATTTTTTCGTCAGTATCTTTCTGTTTCAGGCTCTAGCAGTGTGCCCATGTGACTGTACAGTATCCAATGCAACAAGTGCAACCTTGCTGACTTATGTCTTTTTGGTGATTTTTATATTTTTAACCCCAGAGAGAACATTGAATTAATCATTTCACACCCAGGCATATTCTTGCAGTATCCACATTCAATGCGAATGAATACGTTTGGTTAAGATTTTGACAAGACAAACAACACTCATCTTTTACTATGGTACTAAAATTGAATTCCATTCAGTTTTGAATAAATGTACCTTTCTGAGTACATACTCAATATAGAAAAACAAATGAAAAAAAAAAGTCCATATAAGTGGAAACTGGTGGCACAGTTATTGGTACCCAGGCTTTTGTTACTTTGTACAATTTGGTCAATAGGACAGAATCTCCTAAAACATTTCACTAGGTTGTGCTGGTCTAAGATTCTTATTGTATGAACACAAATATTAAAAATAAATAAATAAATACATAAATTATGCACTTTTTAGACCTGAGGAGTCAAAGCAACACGAAGGCCAATCATGACTGTACAATTAATTTCTCTTTTTGCCCCAAAGACGCAAATGTGTGGGGCCTTAACATTTCGGAAAACTCACCCAAAATTGTTCCCCAGATTAAATTAAAGGTCTTTAACACTTTGCAGCCTTAGCACAAAGCTCAGGAGGAGTGCGGTAAGTGATGGTTGGACAGCAAAGAAGCAGGTGGCAGGAGTGTGCCATCAGGCCATCGGTTCACGAAACGACATACAAAAAAAAAAAAAAATCTGAAAAGCACACGTCGCATAGAGTAAACAGCTTGTGGGGTCCAAATGACATCATCCAGAAAAGGGTGTTAATAGCATCAAACATGGACCAGGCCAATTTGCCCTACAGCACCCCCTGAACTGAGATAGACCAAACCGAATATTGTAGAGATCTCAAATTTGGTATGTTTTAGATCCCCTCAAATCAAGAAAAAGTCTGTCCCAAAATGTGTAGGGAGGCGGCCATTTTGAATCAAAGGGCAATTTTGGCCCATTTTTTACATTTACAAACCCCAAACTTTAATGAACTCACTCACTTACTAGGGATTTTGAGCTGTCGGCTTCATTTTCTTCCCTTACATTTCATTGGTGTAATTTGGCTGATATATAATCAAAATCTGCTGGTATTTAAAAGACTTGATCATGCAGTGCTCAGTAAAAACGGCGTCCAGGAAAGATTCAGGCTTACAGCATCTCAGATCCATGACTTTAAGTAACATAAGGTACGAGGTTCTTTCCCACAAGTCCATTCATCATTTTCGCCACGAAAAGGCAAAAAGCTCCATCTTATGTGAGATTGCATCTGATAGAAAAGATTGCTTTCTGCCGACATCACTCCCAAACAACCGGTTGCCATATAGATGGACTTTAATGGTTGCTACTGGTAATTTGTAACCTCAAGCTTCCACTTCTTACAGTATCTGACAGTTTTGGGATTTTTACATTTTTTTACCTTTCCTAGCATTCTGATTGTGTGCTGCCGCCAACAAAATCTTGGTCCTGGTCCAGTATTGTGGCCAGTTGATAACATGAATGAGCTTCTGTACATTTCTAGTTAGAAGTACCGAGGAAATAACATCAACCTAAATAAGTATAAGGTACCAAAAAATGCTTTAGTTTAATTTTTTTTAAAGGAATTGGTTAGGTTAGGTTAGGGTACCAACAATTGCTCCACCAGTGTTTTTCCCAAAAACCTTTCAATGTGAGATTATACCAAGATAATAAAGGATTGATTTTTATCTCCAGAAGCTGTTTCTATATGCACAACATTAAATGAGACTCCTTGTCTTACAAGCCTCCACATTCATTAAACATCACACAGGTTAACTCTAGAGTACGACATGGCTATGCTGTTTCTATGCTGCCCTCACTTCTCATGCTTCCACAAGTGGCTTTACTGGCCCTGGCCGTCTACTTGGATTTGTTCTCTAGCAGGATGAAGTCAACATTTTCCAACATGTTGAATCATCTTTATTGTTCTCCCCTCTGCTCTCGTCCACCGCTGTGGCTCCACTCCTCTCCTCCGTGCCTCCTCTCCCCTTCTTCTTCTTCTCTCCGGCCACTTCCGCTAAAAGGAAATTTCCAAGCGGGAGGACTTGCATGCCCAGCTGAGCCTAATTCAACTGCCTGTAGACTCAGGGGTATGTACAGCTCTGCCTCTCCTCCCTTCCCTCTCTTCATTTAATCAACTAACCATCCTGCCCAGTCCCCCTCCACCCTCCCTCACCCGTCCCTCTTCACCCTTTCCTCCCCTCATCATTCCCTACGGCGGCTTTGCAGCGACGCTGTAGACCTCTCGACTGCCGGTTTCCACTCATGACAGAATGATGAATAACATCATGGAGGCCATTTTGCATCGTTAATTTGACAGGTTAATATTTAGCAGACATTAATGTAGATATTAACATGCAGCTCTAAGCCACGCTTAGCCACGAGTGCCTTCAGGGGACCGCTTAGCCTTATTGGAAAACAAAACCTTTCTAACTTGTTCTCGGTGATATTGAGCAGTGCAGGATTTAGTTTCAAATTCTTTTTTTCTTTTTTTCCAAAAGTTTCGAAAATCTTTGTGCCTGCCAGTCCAATCCAGTAGAGTACTGAATGGGAGCTTTTCCAAGGCCTTTGAATGGACGCTGCTCTCTCTTGGGTGTATAAATCAGTCGAAAAGATGAGCAACTGTAAAGATGAGCAAATAATTGGCTCTTTGATAAGAAGGCAAAACGCAGCGATTCCCTAGGAGGGTTTCGGTCCAAGACACAGAGTCTAATTAGGACTAATAACACAAGTGAGGATATGGGGAAAAATATTATTGATCATTTCTCATTTAAAGTCATAGTTTTGAAGCAGAGGTTGACCGATTCACAGGTCAAGTCTCTTTTTGGGCCAAAGCTTCTAAATTTCAATCTCAAAATTTTATTTTGAAATGAACGTTCTGGAGAGCCGGCTGTTAGTTTTCTCCACTTTGTCATCCTTTATGCACAAAGTTAAGAAATAGCAAGTCGAGGGCTACACTTAGTCCTATCGGATAATGTCTAAAGTTATTCTCCTTATATTCTCTGTTGTCTGTGTTGTACCAAGTACATCAGTGTGAAAAGGTTTTCACTTAAAACATTATATTTAACTAGTTTTTACTACTTAGAAAATGAAATTCCAAACATAAATATCTCTTAAAATGAGAAGGTTTTCAACAAAAAAGTTGAATCCCATGATAAGTCTTTGGTTCTGTCTATACCATCTCCCACCTCATCCTGAAGAACCTCCTCTGGTTGGCTGTGGTGGTTCAACGATGCTCTACTGGTACTAAGCGACCTAAAGTATGCCATGGAAATATCCCTTTATAGTGCCGTCAGCCTGAACCAAACCCAGATAAATCAATGCTTCTATATTCTTCACACCAAATTCTGACTGTAGTATAAATGTCATCTGGACTCCAGACTCATCAGACCAGAGTTTCATAGCCCATCTGCTAACCAGAGGTCAGTCGCATTTTCAGTCATCTCAAACCACTCTGACTCTGACATCGAGATGTTTCCATCCACATTCTGGATATTTGCTCTTTCTTTGGACCATTGTCCATAAACCTGATGGAACGTTGTGTGTTAAAATCACAATAGATCCTCCTCTAGAGGTTAAAAATCACGTTTACCACGTCTTGATTCTTAAAGGCACTGAGCTGCTGCTGCCATGTGTTTGACAGAAATATAATAGTGGTGACAGAGCGCAGAAGCAATTTCCAGTCGGCCATCTTTCCAGACGCAGGAGGCAAATCTCCCATCAGGCTGTCGGAGCATGTTTCCCATCATCTGCCCGTCCTCTAACCTGCTCTGCATGGCTCCCTTACTGCTGCTGAGACTAACTGAACTTCTGAGCTCACCTGAACTCAGAAGAGATAACCAAGTCTCCAACACTTGCTGTGTGACTTGCTTTGTTCTCCCTTATAAACAGACTCCATATCAAGCCTCATGTTGAACGCTCAACTCCGGGCAACGCTTTCTTCCGACTGTCATCTTTGTTCAAATTCTGTGCTGGCAATGGCAAAAATCTTCCTGTTTCAAACTCCTGTGGAGGAGAGTACGAAATGTGGTGTGGGATCTTTTTTTAAATGTATTTATGTTTTGGGAAGCCCCCCTATCAAAATGAGATAAACTCAAAAACTCAACCAGTTCAGAAGAAGACGGCTCATAAATCCAGTTTCCCAGAGCTGCCCAGTGCTCTCACAGAGATGAGACCATAACTTTAGGATTTTCCTCTTGTTCTTTAAGATTTCTCTGCTACGTGAGATCAATCTGATATCGCAGCATTTCCATTTACAAACTGCGCAAATTGGAATTATGAAAGTGTTGAATGGAAGCACCCTAATTAGAAAAAAAAGGTATTTCTATATAAAGTTTTTGCACTAGGATAAGTTGCTTTTTCAGCCGTATCAAAATTAATGTATTGCTTGAAATGCTTTTGTCACGCGATTGCCAGCCAGACGTTACGACTGGCAGAATAGACGAAGAAGATGACAGGAAGTGCTAGGAGGCTGATGGTGCGCCATTTTTAAAAATGATTTATAACGTGAAAAAACATATTTTATGGAAACAACGCAACACTGTATTTTAGTTAGAAAGTGTTTTTTTTGTTTTGTTTTTTTTACATTAGCTGAATATCAAAAAAGTTTATATTTGTAATGGAAACGCAGTTACTGAAGGATTTGAGTGAACACAGAGTGCTGTTCAACAAGGGCCGCTGTCATTAGGGTTGCAGCCAGCGATTTGTTTAGTAATTGATTATTCTGACAATCAATCTGGTTTAAAAATAATTACTTCGTCCATATTTTTCATATTTTTTTCCTTCAATATTAGAAATAAATTAACAAAAATGCAGATACACATAATCCAGTTACTTTTTAAGTAAGAAAATAAACAAAGTTAGTGTTGTACTTGTAAAATACATTAGCACAGCATTTCTTCAGTGAACGCTTAATCATTTGTATCAAAGCATGAGGGCAGGTCTGATCTATTAACTATTAATAATTGGATAGCAAAAGGTGTTAATAGGATTTTTCTTTACTGAATTTGAATCCAGTGAAGCAAAAAGTACTTCATGAGGTCTGGGTAGAAAATATTTACAGACAAAAAAGGTTTTTTTTTCTACATTAAATGCAAAATGTGGATTTTCTCATACAGTTTTTGGCCTGTTTACTGCTCTGAGCATGTTGCTTTAGAGTCTGTATACTCCAAATAATGATTTATCGATGACTAAATTAGTTGATGATTATTTCAAAAATGGATTAATAACGATTAATCCGATTAATTGTTTCAGCCCTAGAAGTCATTAGAGGTTATGTTTCGCGTTTTCCTTAGAAATGTGTGTTCTTTGTTTATCGTATATACTCACAAACTAGTCCTTTAAAGAAGCCGGTTTCATGAGGAGTATTGCAAATCTTTGCAAATATGTCAGAAAGCGATTGGAATAAAATTGTACGCAACAGTGATCCATTTGATTTGGACCACTGACAATCACACTCCCTGATTTGTGCGATGTTGAGTATTTTATTTCAATATAAAGGGTTTGTTTAAACTTAAATCCGATTTTTAACTAATCTAAAAGTTTGCGTTTACAGATGGCACTTTTAGTGGGCATGCACACACACGGAAACAATCACTCAGCTTCCTGTTATCAACCGTTGCTCTCTGGCTCCCGTTTTTTTTTCTTTTTGAAGAAATGTAATTGAGATCCTCCCGTTCGCGTCTGCTCTCGATTATCGAAGGGCCCGCCGGCGAGCGCTCCCATCTCCTCCTCGCAGGTCCGAGCCTAAATTGGGGGTGGCAGAGTGTAAACAAGGAGATAAAGGCAAACTCAGCCTCCGATTTTCCCCCCACAGATCATGTCTACATCTGATCTTTTCTGCTAAAACTCCGAATGCAGGGTGAGTAAAGCATTTACTGATGTGTGCTAACACCCGCTACTCCAGAATAAAAAATTCATAGCTTGTTTTTGCCGCTCACTGTATTTCTGCTGAAATTAATTTTCCAAACTAAATACCAGATGGGACTTCAATAATTGGTGTTTGACGACTAAATAATAGATCATGCCTGCCTGGAAGGCATTTCACATAATGAGACATATTCTGTATTTTCTTTTTTTTTTTTTTTTTTTTACCAAAAACAGGCTGAAGAATAACAACAGTGAGCTGCTGCTTCAGTTTGGTTATTTATCATCAGCTCCTTAGCAGACAGTAAACTGAATGTTACGCTGTGGATGAGGCACTTGGGTATAAAAGCCATATAACACTGTGTACGGTGTTCTCAGCAATGAAACAAGGCTAATATTAAACCAGAACTCCCTTGGAGCTCATCTTCCGGTTTAACTTGTATCTTTTCGTCTTTCCACATCGATTAAAAAAAATTAGAAAGCCGCAGGATTGGAAAACAATCAATAGATCCCAAATATTTACCAGGATGCATCTTTTATATTATTTTGTGATGAAGTGAAATAATGAGCAGCCTGAAAACCATTTTTACTGACTTTATAATCAAAGGTTGATTTTTTTTTCTCTCAATCATTCCTAACTTTAGGGCTGTTGAAGAAGGCGCTACTCGATATTCCAGAGCTGTATTTTAGTTAGAAATTCAGAACTAGAAATATCCCTTATTGTCTGAGAGTGGGTAAAGTCAGTTGTACCAGAGGCAAGTTAAAAGTAGCAGGGAAGGATCTACGTTGACGCTACTTTGTGCACTTAGAATGCAGCAGTCTGTCACTAAGCAGCTCTTCAGTCCTACAACAGTATCATATTTGAGGTGGGAAGTATACAGACAAGGGTTTGTTGCTAAATTTCTTTCACTGCCTACTAATCTGTACATCTATCAGTCAGTAATGTTTTTTTTTAACCCTCTTGCTTAGAACAACAATTAAGTTCATGAAACTTCACCAAAAGAGCCGAGCTAATTTTATGTTTTTAATGTGGTCTTGAGAAATAGTTCTGAAGAAAAAAGTTTAGTTTTTTTTTTTACAGTATGTCCTGAGACTCTTCTGTAGGTTTTGCACAGATTTTCCATGAGAAACACCCGTTACAAGATGTTTCAGGGTTTCAAACTTGCCAAGCCTGGTGCTAGGGCTGCCATCCGGTTGCACACCGGGTTTTTGAGTGAAAAAATATTGAAAGTGGACAGAAAAACTCAAAATATCACCTGGTAATTATGTGTTATTAGAAGACATCATTAACAACACCTAAACACCGACTATAAAGTCTTAAAAAGAAAAAGGTAAACATGATCAAAATACAATTAAAACAATGTCATTTATTTGAACTTCAGTTGCTTCATCCTAATAAATATAAAATAATGCTTAGCCTGGTGGGGGCACAAGTAAAGCCTCATGGCCCGCCAGGCTTATAATACATTGAGAGAAAGCCAGTCAGTTGTTGTCGTTAAAAACTAGCCACCTCTCTGTTTTGAACCTCCTGGACATGGGGAAAAAGGAAAGGAATTAGCCATAGCCGCAACAACCACAGAGAGAAACACTATAAATTTCAAATATAATGGAGCGAAAACACCTAAAATACATGTTTATCAATGAAAAAACATCTGAAAATGTCTTCTCCAACTTCAGCTCGACAACCTATAAGCTAACGCAGCTGCGACTCCAAGATATCTTGGGGTTCTTGATACGTCCTGCTGTGAGCCCACATTTCGAAACAGCAAGGAATCCTCTAAAATATGTAAATGCATGATTACAGAGACCATAAAAGGGTCCAAGTGGCCCTTGAGTTGATTGGCCCACCAGTTCATTACCATCCACTCTTGCTACATCATTCCCCCCCGCATCCCCCAAGCTTCCCAGGGTCAAGCAAATCAGATGGGGGGTTTACGACGCAGTGGCAGTAATCGCTGGGAAGAAAATGCAAATGCGATCAGAATAGAAAACCCGGAACGCACAATATTCATACGCTCCTTTTCTCCTTGGCTCGTGGGAAGTATCAAGAAAGTAATTTGTCAGTTCAGGAGGTGATGCGTGGCGGTTTGGTCCGGAGGCTTTTCTACCTACTGTTTATTCTCTCTGCTGCCACAGAGGTCTGACTCACTGGGCCGCCTTTTCATTAATACGCCGTCCACTGTGGCACCCTCTCCCGCTTTAATAATATCTGCTGGCGCCAGCGAAGCGGAACAAATACAAGCGACATATCTAGTTGTTTTTATTTCCACTGATTTGAGGGAGGAAATCCGTCCATGGAAGAGGTAACCAGAGGAGAAGCATGGGGGGGAAAGATTTAGAGAGTGAGGAAGGACGAGTTAAATGATAAGTAGAGAATACTTTCAGCAGCTACAGAGGCGAGAGATTCATCCCTAAACCGTTCTGCTGATGGTCGGATAATTTAAAGAGTAGTGCTTTGAAGAGCATCCAGCTTGCTTTGTGTAATAATTAGACAAACAGCTTCTTCTTACTCAAAAGCTCTCAGTGCAGTTTTTAGTGGCGAATAAAGGAAATTCAGAAACCTGTTGTTGTGTCAGGGCATTTGCTCCATGCTCTCAGTTTTCCTTGCACAGCAGAACTTTACATAGCTGGGCCTTTGTAACAGACATCATAACTCAATAAGGCCCAAAACACAACGCTTGTGTCCAGTTTTTTACGCTCTGACCAGATTTATGCATGACTCAGCAGTCCAACAGTTTGTACTTGAACCACACCAATAAACTCAAAGCGACTCAAACAAGAACGCTCTGACCCTTTAGTTTTTTTTTTTTCTGTACTTCTGAGCTCTTGCCACTTTTTGCGAGTAAAATATTTTAGTTGAATTCTTCCCTCCCCCTAAGCGAACGTGTCTTACTTTGCCTCACTTCCTGTCACTCATGACATTCCTGTCAATTTGTTGCTGCAGACGAAACAGACCTCAGGGAATCGCGAGTTGTCTGTGAGGCCCTGGTCACCTTAGCGGGTTCTGATCGCTGCGTTTGCCAGCCGACCCAATTTTCTGACGAAAAATAAAAATAATATCTTTAGTAAGAAAACCATAGTCTGTTAAATGTTTTATTATTCCATTCCACTTTGTGGTAATGATAAACCTTCTTCTGTGTTTGGTCTGACAAAACACCAGGTTCTGCTTTGTAATACCTCCTTTGCTCATTTATTTCACAAGGGGGACGCTTCTAAAACCGGGTCAGAGATTGATTCTGTTGCACGAAGCATGGAAGACGTCAATGGCAGCAAAAAGGACTTGTCGCCTTCAACAGGTAAGCCATGATCATCAGTAACATATACTGACTGTACATAAAATGCCACAGAGGACCGATGTGAACCGCCTGATGTAAAAAACATCTTGCACTACGTGTGTGCTAAAGTTTTATTTGGACAACCTGTTTCCTCAAGGTGTACCTCAATTATTCCCCGCCTGCTGTCTTTATGGTCGTCCTCAAACCAGAACAGCAGCTTTATCCACCACTCGTTGTTTGCCAGTTCCCATAGACTCTTATTGCTGCTCAGGCAGCAGCCTGGAAAGGAAATGGAAACACTGCGGTAAGCAGTGCAACTTCCAACTTCCCATCTGTCTCTTCAGGCACCTATAAAGCTGCGTACCTGGCTGGAAGACCAACTTCTTTACCATCCAAAATTTTGTTAAACCACAAAGGAAAAATTAGCATTTTTAAAGTTGCATTACCCTCCTATTGCTCTGCATTGGTGTTGCTGCCAAACACAATGTTCCTTTTCACTTCCATCAGATTGCTGGTGTGGCGATGTATTCATGTTACCCTACATGAACATCCTCATAGACTAACAAATCTATCCGTCTGTACTTCAACAGTAGTGCCGGTGAATGGTCATGTGGAAATGAAGACCAGTCTGACTCCACCGCTCATCACCCACACCGCTGCCACGCCCATGCCCGTCCCCAAGTTGCCCGTGGCTGGTGACCCCATCCTGGGCTACGAATCTCGTCAAGGCAGCAATATCTCCATGGACCCAGCCTGCTTTGACAAATCTCCTGTGAGTAAGAGTGTTATTTGTTTCCCCTGCGCTTTGCAGATCTCTTTTGGGATGGAAGGTTTGCCAGGATGTAACCGAGCAGCAATAAATTGCCTCCTCTTCCATTCGGCTTTGGCCACAGTGTCTCAACTGAGTGTGTGTCTCTTCCCAATGAGCGATGATGATTGATGTCTTCTATCGATCCGGCCGTCTGCTTTTGGCTGTAATCACCACTCTATGTCACAAGCTGATGATCAAAAAGAAGACTTGAGAGATTAAATCCCAATCTTCCATGCGCTCACGTCTATTTATGTCAGTAGTTGCATCTCCATTGACAATAGACAATTGAACATGGATAATTCTGCTAATGTCGGAGGAATGCAATTTTGCAATTGTGGTGTTTCCATGAAATAAGAAACGCAATTAAAATCACACATAAATAAGTTTTTTCATGCGATAAGTTATTAAAAACATGCTGCGCATAATCCTCCAGCCACTTCCTGTTGTTTTCTTCTTCGTGGTTTGCACCAGGGGCAACATCTGGTTGTTGATCACATGATTTGTGTGATGCAAAAAGAGTGTTTCCATTGTAGTTTTGCAAAGTAAACCATTTTTTGTAAGCACCTCATCCTGGTGGCAAAACTTTTCATAGAAAAGAAGTTTCTATGAAAAGTTTTATAGTTTTTTCCGGAATTGGGGTGTTCCCACAAAACAAATTTATTTTCAAGATGTCAAACTTCCCAATTATATGGTTAATGGAAATGCAGCTGGTGTGAGTCACAGCTCTGATTATCACATTGTAGAGCAGCTCTATTAAGGTCAGCTGCCCAGAAATGCAAGAAAACCACACAACTAACCAATGAAAAACAGCAAAGTCGTGAAGACTTTTCTCATTGGTTGTCCTCTTGCGCCACTCTCTCCACAGACCAGCGCCCGCTCCTCTCCGCACGGCCAGTGGACGACCGGCAGCGGCTGGGGCAGCCGCCGGTCCAGCTGGAACAGCCTGAGCCGCGCGCCATCGTACAAGCGGCAGAAGCGACAGTCTGGTGAGCGGCGGTCTCTCTTGTCCGGTGAGGGCAACTCAAGCTCTGACGAAGGAGACGGTGGAGGAGAAGGCGGAGGCGGGTTGGTGGACGAAGACGACACGTCCCTTCCTAGGACGGACTCGATGTCGCAGCCTCACGGAGGACCGCGGCACAGGAGGATGGAGTCTGTGGAAACTCGCAGCTCCATGGATTTGCCTCCTGAGGCCTTACTGCAGGTAGAGCAGTTTTTGAAGCTGTTTGGCTTTCCGAGCTTCTTTAACAGTGTTCATACCTCTTGAACTTTCCGTCATTTTGTCCCATTACAACCACAAATGTTAACGTCTTGGTAAGGTTGTGGAGAACCAACAGCATCGTGAAGACCAAGGAACCCATTGGAGCAAAGTGCTGTTATAAACATTCCACTTTCAAGCAATTCAGGAGCCCTGCATGTAATTTCTTTGAAAAAAAATTTTCTTTAGAAATGTGGACAACGACATGTGGGCAACGTATCCGCTGCTGCATCATGTTTAGCATTGAGATGCTACTTTAGACTTCCTCGCTAACTCCTTTTAGCACAATTTGAACACAGTCTTTTCCAGCGCCCAATCAGATCGTTTTTTGTTTTGTTTGTTTTTTTAAGCAAAAATGAACCCTCAGTGGACCAAGAGAAGCTGCTGCTGTTTGCGGATGTCGCTTGTGCACCGGGTTTTACGGGTGTACCAGAAACAAAGGAATGCATTGGTTCCGGATGGAATAAATATGATTAACACTGTTGAAAATTTTAACCCGTTAACATTTATGTCATTAATTAGTCGAAATTAAAATGTTAAAGTCTTAATTAAATTATGTTAACACATTTGATGGGAAATGCTTTTTTTGCGTGCTGGTTAGATAAAGACCTACATGCAAAATGCTGCAAATCACCATGACGACAGCAGGGACACAGAAGGTACTCAGAGTTGATAGGAAGATGGACAAAGGACATGAAAATGCATCTGAAAACAATTTTGTCTTTTTGCTTCCTCCGTACAGAAACTAAAATGTATCATGTACAACAGATCTGACTATCCTTTGGTTTTAGAAGCCTGTAGATCTGCATGTGTAGAACTTAGGAAGGATAAGGTAATTGTATTTATTTAGCACATTTTCAGCAAATAGGCAATTCAAATGAATTAGAAGGAAATACAAATAAAATATTAAACCAAAGGAAAGAACAAAAGAAGAAAAAGTATAAAACTACATATTAGTTCCCCTTGTTTAAGAATAAGCAGTCCGTAATGTATAAGCTAGTAGGGGTTTCTATGGATTTCTGTTCTGATAATGTTAATCTAAGGTGGTAAGGTGAGTTCCTCTGAAGTATATAAAGTAAATGTTCCTGTTCTGGGATGTTAAGCAAAAGTAGTCCCTAATTTACTTACCTTCACGTTTTTTTTGTTGTGTGTTTTTTCCATCCACGCAGGTGCCCTACCTGCACCGCTCAGCCAGCATGCACAGCTCCAGGCCGCCCTCCCTGGCCCACCTACGGCCTCCAGAACACAGCGACTGCAACGGGAAGGGAACTCCGTCGGCCCTGGGCCCGACCAACGTCTCCCTGGAGGAGAACACAGAAGACGAGAATGCGGAGGAGGAGGTCAACCAGGTTAGTCTCCACCTGCTGTTGCCTTCATACACTAACTCTGCCCTCCAGAGATGTTGGAGTCTGAACAGTATGACAAGCTTACAATTCCCAGATTTGTACTGATGGTCGCATCTTTTATTGGTAAAGCCGGTTTATCCAGCAGGAAGCTTTGGACATCTGGATGACGCATGTTCTGTGCGTGTTTTCCTCTGTGTAGAGTCGTTTTGCCAGGATTCTCCGATGGATGGAGAAGAAGCAGCCAGCATGGTGTCGGCAGAGAGACACATGGTCCCTCTACCTGTTCCCCCCAGAGTCCAGGTACGCTCCACATCAGGCTTTTTTTTCCCTTTTTTGTCAAACTCGTTCCATTGCGTCTTGCAGATTCCTATCTGTAACAAAAAAAAACAAAACTGTTTTTCAATCTCTATTCTGACTATAAAGCTGTCAAAATCTTGTCACAAAGAAAGTAAGCAAATCTGAAAATGTACTGATAAAATGTAATCTTCCAATTGACCAGAAAAGGGTCTTTTTTTCTTTTGCTGGGTTCGACTGACATAGTGCTGACTCTAAAGTCATTTTCCCGCAACATGAATGTGTCAGGTTTTTTTTTCCCTCATCCCTTTTTATATCAACTCCGATTCCCTCCCACACTCACACTTCAGAAGTCTCTTTCATCTGCACATTTCTGCCGTATCAGGGGTGAGCGAGCGGCAGCCGAGGGAGGAAGGGAGTTTTTCCCTCTGAGTGCGTCGCGTTTTCTCGGCCATGTGCGGAGTCTACACTCCTCCACCATCGTTTTTACTCTGAACTACAAAAAAAGTCAATGAATTGTTGTCCTATAATTACACCGCGATGATATCTGAACAACATTTGTATCTTTTCAACACCATTAAGAGTTTCAGGTTTCATTAGCCTCCAGTTTAAATCTAGACTTATATTTTTGAGTTGTTAAACTTTGCCTTTTTACAGCTGCAACAACCGCAGTGTCTCTCAGTACAGGGTGACATTTGTACAACTATACAGCAAAAAAAAAAGCAATAATATGGGTTATTTAGCCTGTTTTAAGAGGGAAAAATGCAGGTTTAGCAAGCTAAATATGCTCCTTTAAACTAAATATTTTGTTAGCAAGCTAAAAATGGAACTTCAAGCTTAATTTCAAATTAAATATTTAGCTCTAACCCAAATATTTATTTTATAGCTAAATATTTATTAGCAAGCTAAATATTTAGCCACAAACTAAATATTTTGTTCGGAAGCTGAATATTTATCTTGAAATTAAATGTTCAGCTCTAAACAAAATATTTTGTAGCCTAATATTCATTAGCATGCCAATTTAGCTTTGTTAGGAAGCTAAATATTTAGCTTTAAGCTAAATATTTTGTAGATCTCTGCAGACCTTTTAGCTAAGCTGTTTATTTTGACGTAGGTAAATATTCAGCTTCAAATTGCATGTTCAGCTCGAAATTAAATATTTATTTTGAATCTAGAAATATATTAGCAATCTGAATATTTAGCCTCAGACTAAACATTTAACTCCAAGCTAAATATGTAGTTAGCAAGCCAAATATTTATATTGAAGCTAAGCTAAATATTTAGCTAATATGCAAATTAACTTGCCGATAATTGGAAGTGGATTACCAAAATAAAAGCTGGATCTTGTGAACATTTATATAAACTCATGTCACACCTTTATCGTTTAGATTTAGCTTATTCAGTTTGCAAGCTAAATAGTTAAAATGGTTTGCCAACTTGATATTTACTTGATGAGCTAAATAAGCAAAACATTTAGTCGTTAACTTCAACATTTAATTTAACTAGATATTTAATTTGGAACTAAATATTTTAACAAAATAAATATTTAGCTTATTTAGGCTGATAACTAAATATTTAGCCTACTAATTAAATATTTAGTGTGAGACAGTGGCATTTATACATGAATGAATTATATAGTGAGAATATGTATTTAAAAAATGAATTCCTGTTTATTTATTTTATGACAGGTTATCTTATAACCTAAATTATTGCCGCCTTGTTTTGACCGGGTCACTTTAAAAACGGTGCCACATATTTCAGGCTCATGGGTTTTAATTCAACCTTCAAATCAACCATAACGCTATAATGACATCATTTAGTATATCTCTGCAGACCTTTTAGCTGAGCTGCGTTTGAGCTTATTTAGATGTTAAATCAAGCAAACAGGCTTTTGAAAGAGGATCAAAAGCTGCATTTGTCTGGAGGCGTTCACACGCAGCCATCCAGGTTCCTGCAGCTTCTGAATTCAAAACTGTTTTCCTGCTGACAAATGTTTGTTTTCCAGTCAGGCTGTAAATGCCACAACAAAGGTGGAAATAGCTTTGGAATGATTTATTATTATGGGCTTTTTTTTCCCCCTATCACAATAAAACCCACAAACTTAGAAGCCAGAAAGAAAAATGCACAACACATGATGAAAATTAGGTTTTCTTCATAATTTTGTTTTTTATCAGAGCGAAGAGAATAAATGCTAAGCAGATAAATGTTTTTAACAAATTAAATAAATGGTACTTCCTCGTGTTTTGGTACAGTAAAGACAAATTCTAGTTTCATTATTCGAAGTCAAGCAATTTTCACCACGCACAATTTTCATCATGTTCATTCATCTCGGTTCTTTTAGGAGACCTGGATGCTTCAGCTCCCTGGTTTCTGTTGCATACATTTAGGAAAGGGTTTATGGGGAAACTCCTCCTGGGGTCTGCTGTTGTCGGGGCTTTAGGGAAACAGAAGGAGCTGGTCTCAAAGCGGATTTGTGGCTGGTTTTCAGTCGCAGTGGGCCGTTGAGCTCGGGTCCTTCGCTCAGAGTGACACCGAGGGCACCGGCTCTACGCGTCGCCCGACTCAGACGCCCGTTTGCACTCACAGTCTTATCAAGAGCCAGCGGCGGTGCAGCGGGGGGGACTGGGATCAAGCTGCTCTCACATCGACCCAGGTTCACCTTGTCCGGCCTTTTGTGCACGTTGCACTTTCCGCCAATTACTGGGGAAGTTTTTAATGAGTGTGCACATAGTCTCTGCTTTCTGCGAGCTGGACCCCGAGTTATTTTACCTCCTGAATATCTTGTGAACTAAGACCAAGCACCATAGAAAATCTCCAAGGATATTCCGGGCTCACTGAGTGAAGCTGCTCTTGTTGATCTGCTGAAACATTTCAGTTTAGATATTTTTATCAAGAGGATCCCAATATGGGTCAAAAATCAGAAACTCAAAGCTTTGTTTTAATGCAAGGCTAACTTTGTACTGCTTACTTTTTGTTTTTTATTTTTTACTGGTACTTAAGCTAATTGCTTAATTCAGTGTGGTTCCACAACATTGTCAAAATATAATTTATCTCTAATCAGACAAAACCTGCAGAAAATGTTCCCCTGCTTTCCACAATTTGTACTTTGCTTTAGTGCTAATGCTAGCATGCTCATTCTCTAACATCACTATGAAACGTAGCTCCCAGTTATTCATAGGAAATTAGGCTTTTCAAACTTTATTTTATCTTTAGTTGTCTGTTATCAACAGAAAATGTAGCTTTTCGTGCCAGGCTAGGCTAATGCTAGCGTCCACCATCTTGATTTCACTTGAGTAATTTAGAACTCAGCTCTCTGAATATTTTTGGTTTGATTCCAGTTAGCCGTAATAAATGAGCAAAACTTACATAAAAAGAAATTGCTGCTTTATAAAATTTGTGTTTTGCTTTGGTGCTAGGCTAATGCTGGCTCGTTTACTCGGTTGGTTGAAGTGAATTCTGGTGCGGTCCGAATAGACATGTGAACGCCAAGCGGACTGGAGACCTCTTTAAAAGCAGGAAGTGGACTGTAGTGCAGGGCATTCTGGGTAGATACAACCAAAACAAACAAGTGAGTCTAGCGCTCGCTGGAGAAATGGTTTCTGGATTTTGGTCCGAAACAAAAGAGAAATCCTACAACCACTAAAATCTGACTACTTTCCATTTTTAGTCACATTTTATGAAGAAGGAAGTTGGTCAGAGGTTTTTGTGTCGTTTCCTTCAGTAGTACTTGTACTAGTAAATTCAAGATTTGATCAACAAGTGTTTATTGCCTCATTTGCACTTTTCCAAACTGCACACACCAAATTAGGCTGTGAATGTCTAAAATTCTCCATCTAAAATCTAGAACTACACAGATCTCCAGGTGTCAGAGTGGCGCTTTTGGACTTTAATCATTTTACTAAAGCAAAGATCAGGACCGAATACCTAGAATCTAATTGGAACATCTCAAGTTTGTTATTGTTGTTGTCGTTGTTTTTTAATGACTTCTGTGAAATTCTGTCAATTTCTCCTCTTGAGTTTTAATACGCTTCATAATATTTGGAAAAGCACAAAACTCTCTGTGATGGCTATCAAACACCTTTATGCCACCTGTCATTCAGGAGGGTTTGTTTTGACACCAGAAAAACCGCAAAGGTCAGGAGTGTGAGGAGGGGGGGCAGGTGGGTTGGAGTGAAATCTTCCGACTCCTGTCAGAATCTGTTTCTCATTCGCTTCCTGTTATCAGGATGACTTCTGACTGAAAGTGTTATTTTCACTCGAGCATCCAGTGACAGTTGTTTTTGTTTCTTTAGCAATGAAATGAGCTCTCAGTGCGTGTGCGTGTTCTTGTGTGTTTGGGAGTTTTGAGGTGGAGCCGTTTCCTGCTAAAGTTCACTTCCAGATATTTGCCCTTTAAGCCTCAGAGGAAGAGATGGAGCCATGTGTCCTCCCTCCCTCTGCCACTTGAGAAAAACACATAAATTCTGTATAATCAAGCCTCTGGCATGCGGATATTAATAATGCATGAAAAAGCGCAGGGAGACAACACACACACCCATACATGCGAGACTCTGCGAGTGGTGGCACAATGATGTCTGTGTTACCAAATAAAGCCAAAAATCCAGATCGGAGCCCCCGCTGCACGTTCAGACCCACATGAGCCTCCAAATCTCGCTTGATTCCTGGTTTAATCCATTGCGAAAAACAGTCGCTTCCCTGCATCTCTCAGCTTGTTTCCATCAGCCTGCAGCCTGGCTGCCTCTCCGGTGGACGTCTCGCACAGCTAACGACACCTAAATCTACACCTGTTCGCTGAACGCAAAACTACCTGGCCGTGTCGTCAATTAGTTTTAGTAAATCTTCTTTTGCAGGACAGGAGAGCATTTCTCGTTTTAGAGACGTTTAATCTTAGGAACGTATATTTTCCGTTTGGATTGCTTCCACGTTTTAATTTCACTTCGATCCTCCTCCTGCTAAATGCTCATATAAAGTTTAATGAGAGTCTAAATTACAACACTGGGAAGAAATAAACCGCCACGCGGTTTGCCAAGTAAAACTGGCTGCTGTTCCATCAGAGCAAAAAGTAGATAAGGATGAAGTTTAGTTCATTTTTAATTTTTTTTAGCAGTTTTGTGTTTGAGAAACTGTAACTTGTTTCGACTTGCAATCGAGCAGCAGGAATTGACGTTTAAAAATGAAAATGCATCTAAATTAAGAAAAAAGTGTGAATCGCTCCAAAAATCACACACGACAGAGTTCAGTCTTCAGATGAGTTTAATTAAAATCATCTACTCGTAGTAATGCCTCATTCATCCAACTCATGTCATATTCAGCTCGGATGTGCTTTTCTTCAACAGCTGCAACACTGATCTGGCATTGTGTTTTTGCATTTTTTGTTGTGATAAATTACCTGGATATGCTGCTGATTTATTTTAAATGGGCAGGATTAGGTGTTTTCCAGCCACATAGAACCATCTTATAACACAATCAAGTAAGTATGTTAACTTCGGTTGTTATAAAATCCTGCATATATCAAATAGGGCTTAAAGGAAATTTGACTTTATAATTTAACGTCTTGAAATTGGGCCTCTATCTCTTTAAGAAGCTCCTGCTCTTTCTGAAACTCCGCCTTCAGGAAGTCATCACAACATGGCTCCTCTATTAACCCTTTAACCACGTTTTTACCAGCGTTGCTCTGAGAAGTGGCTCCTCTAACAAGCTCAGCAGATGCGCATTTCCACCAGGTCTTTGCTAATTGCTGCTGGCTAGTCTGCAGGAGACTAGAGGAGTCACAGGAGAGGGCTGCTCTGTGAGGCTTGAAGCTCTGAAGCTTGGAAACGGCAGCTCAGAGGAGGATCTTTGTCCTGTAAGGCACCGCTAGGTTTTTGATGAGGGAATAATATAGCACGATGTAAAGCTTAAGACGTTGAACAGCATTACCACAAATGTGTAATACTGAGAACAAAAGCAGAAGTGTTTGCTGAAGCTTTTCAAATGTGATTAATGCCTTTAAACGGGATCCATTTTGGAGCCTCACAATGGCGTTTCTGCTTTATGCAGACCATGTGGTCCTGTTGGCTTCATCGTGTTGTGACCTCCAGCAGTCCCTGGAGCGGTTCGCAGCCAAGTATGAAGCAGCCTGGAATGAGGGTCAGTGCCTCCAAACTCTAGGCCGTGGTCTTGAGCCGGAGAAGGGTAAAGTACCGTCTCCGGGTCGGGGAAGAGGTCCTACCCCAAGTAAAGCAGTTCAAGTATCTCGGGAAGAATCTCCACTTTCACATCGTGGTTTAGTACTTCTATGATCTTGACTCCTACGCTGTTTGGACAACCAACTTCTGGTTGAGTCTCAATTGGCAAATTGGCTTTGGAAAGGTTTTGGTTCAATGATCTCGATGATGGTACCACTGAGATTGGGGAACCTTGGTCAGATTAGGAAGACAGGGTCACCTGGTGTTAGAGTCTGGGCTCCTCAAGTGGGGAAGAACACCAACATCAGACACAATGCGAATTGCTTTACAATAGAGGGTGGGCACCAAGGCATTCGGATTTCAATCTGCCCTGTAAATACATTACATTTCAATACACTCTTCTGTTATAATTGACGTTTTTATGTTTCCCCAAGGTTCCGAATCCTGTGCAACAAGATCATCACCCACAAGATGTTTGACCATGTCGTTTTGGTCATCATCTTCCTCAACTGCATCACCATCGCCATGGAGAGGCCTCGCATCCATCCCACCAGTGCCGTGAGTGTTGAGGCTTCCTCTGCTAAGTTAAACTCTTGATACCACTGGCACTCAGCCTTCAGCGATGCACAGAGAGAGAAATGTAATGTATTAATCATTAACAGAAGGTCCATAGATGTGCGAGTTCATAATAGAGGCACTCTGTGACAGCTTAACACAACCCCAACGAGAGATGCAGGAAGGGAAAAAAAAAAGCACCTGTTAGCGAGTCCAAACGCAAGGCACTCACTAAGACCAGAATTTGTTCTGTGGCTCACACTCTGCAGAGAATTGGAGCAGAACATTGTGTAAGCAGGGAACCACTCCTGTTTGATTGTGAGCCAGTTGCTCTGGGTGATGTGTGCTTTACCCTCTGTATCTGCCGTGCTGCATATTCAGCACCGTCACCTCCACAGCTGAGGCGGCATCCCTTCAAACAGGGCAGGTGTGGCGGGAAGCCATGCTGCATGGAGAAAAGCAACAAAAAAAAGACCCACAGCCATAAATACAGTCCCTTTGCTATAGTACTCATGCCCTATAGCAAACCTTTTCACATCTTGTCAAGCTACACCTCAAATAAGTAGTCTTTATGTGGAACAAAAAAGATACTTTGAAAATGGTCAATAACCCTAGATATGGTATTTATGTTTCTGTATATTGTTCTGTACTGTCTGCCTTATTTTGTTCCTGTATGTTTCTCATTTTAAATCAAGTTACTGGGGGTTGGGAAGAAGAGAATGTAATGATGCGAGATTCTTCACCCTCTTCAAAATAAAATCATGAACGTAAACGGCTAACTACTTGAAGAATCCTTAACAATCAATTTCCAAAACTTCAAGGCAGATGTCGCACTTTATTCAACTAAAACTTTACAAAACAGCCAAAATAAATAAATAAAAAATGTGATTGACGGCATCATTCGTCATTATCTGAATGAATGACACTTCGTGACAACAGTTGTAAACATTCATGAAGACTCCTTCATGTTAATGACCGTTGTCATGTCAGTCTTATGCACACATTTCAAATAAAGTGTTACAATTAGTTATTTCTAGTTAGCTCTGGGAGGAGGCAGAGGAGTTTGACTTTTTTTTATTTCACAGATTTTCTGTCTCTCTCCATACTGTCACAACATAGTGACGGTTTCAACAATTACATAAAATATATACATATATATATATTTGATCAAAGCTACATACCGCAGCTTTTGGATTGGTTTTCCGAATGGAATCTCAAGGCCCCAAAACTTTCAAATTGTCAGCCCTCATCATTGGGAAGCGCTGTTCTAATACCATAAAACCCTATTGAACAATTTATGGTTGCTACATGAGAAAAAAAAAAAGTTAAATAGCAGTAAATAGTTTACAGGGACGCAGTGTTTGTCTCAAAAATCAGCAGAACCTAGCTCAACTGCCTAATCCATAAGTGATGGATTATTCTTTTTTTTCTCTTGCCCTATTTGTGGTTGAGTGTCTCCGGAACTTCTTGTTCTGCTTGTTCTGTGTTCTCCTAATTGATTAAATTACTTGAGCTCCGGTGTGCATGGCTGACGTCCAGAAAGGCGAGATGTTTGGGGCCCACCTGTACTAATCAGTGCAAAGAGATTATACACACACTCACACACACACATAGGTGGATTCCTTCCCTCTCACCTCAACCTGCATGAGCAGATTTAAATATCGGCAATCAGTCGTGCTAGCGCTCACATCAAAGAGTTGGTATTCCAAAAAAGAACATTTTGTCATCTCCCCCCGTCCTGAACGCTGTGGTCATTATTGAAATAGGATGAAAGTGCGCGACGCAGCAGGCTGCCTGAAACAGGAGAGAGAACAGTCGTTATGGTCCTCCACACCCCATTTTGCCACGGCTGTTCATTTGTCCGTCTGGTTTGTTCCGTATTAATGAAGTCGATTATAAATCGATTTGCGCCGATTTTGTTCCGAGCCGCGTACGACGTGCCCAACATGTATAATTTATCGTTTTGTTGCGACCATTTTATAAGGAGACGCCTTTTTTTTTTTTTCCATCGCCCTCCATGTTAGCTTGACACAAAAAAGGAAAAAAAAAACACCAACCGGGCTTTCTCTGAGCGTATTCATCGTTACGCAGATGAAGTGCTTTTGGGTGTTGAATGCTGGCTGAATAATTAGCTTATTATCCTGAAAGTTATGACAAACACTTTGCATTTGGCCTGCCGTCCGTTTCTGTTTTCATTTGGCGCTGGCGGGGTTGCCTGGATACAGTCACGCTGCATCTGAGTGTAAAACATTGAGGAGCATTACACTATCTACGAGGAGTTATTATTTCTAACCGAACCAGGGGAGAGTACATTACTGTCCGAAGCTCTGAATCGAATCGTATTTGAATGTATAAATACAGTCAGTTTAAGCTCAGCATCAGGCGGTGTGATGGATTATTATGCTTTGCTGTTAAACTCATCGGTTCATCACTGTGGAAGTGGGATTTTCCATGTTGAAGTGAGACAAACACCACCAGCACTTTAACTAAACAGTATGGAGGCGATGGAAAGGTACAGTCTGTTAGCAGTCAGTTAAAGCAGGGCTGTCAAACTCATCTTCATTTTGGGCCATATCAAAATTCTGAATGTTCTTAAAGGGCCGGTTATGCCAGAATGTATTGATAAAACCCATAAAACTGTTAAAATATCAATAAATAGCTGTTTGTTTCAGCATTCAGTAAGTGTTTTGATCAGTCCATCCAGGATTTTGTGATTGTTTTTGTGTTTTTTTGCAATCGAAAATACATATTTTGTGGTGCTAATTTAGAAAATAAGTTATGTTTGACTGTTTATAGCCCACTGTGTTCCGACCGGATGATTACTTGTGTTGAGCAAAGCTTTTTAAACTTTTTTTTATTTTAAAACATTTTATTCGATTACTCAATTACTACAATAATCATTTACAACAGCCCTAGTTGTCACTGAGTGGCCCGTTTGAAACTCTAGCAGAGAAATCCACTTCAATGGAAGAAATCCCAGACGGAAGAGAGATGAGAATTGAGCGGAAGAGTGAAAGAAGGCAAAAAATATGAACCCGTCATCCCGGTGTGTAGACAAGAAATCCCTTTGAGAAAGTTTCTAGACCTGGCGAATGTGACCGTTGTCACAGTAACCAAGCCGCCACGTTTATCCATCAGAGAGAGAGAGAGAGAGAGAGAGGACAGTGGCGTCTGCAGACTGGAATTTATGGACCATCTCCACTGAAGAATTTCTACTGATGTCATTCCTGGTGTTCCCAGAGACTTCGCAAAGAGCTCCGCGGGCCTGCCGTCTCCGTTCGTAGTGTACACATGTGACTCCTCAGAGCATGTGCGGTGGCAGTCGGAGGCCGTGGGAAAGACGGCTACCTACGCCCACACACACACATCCACAGACGTTTAGAGGCAGGACAGGGTCGTCTTTTCCTCAGGCGGAGGGGGGAGCAGGGAAAATAAGCACTCGGAGAGGGGATCTTATTCTTGGTAGCCTTCGTGTTTTCCCTCTTCTGTCCTCGTTGAGGTTACTAAGTAAGCTCCCGTCATCTTCTCCTTGTTCACGTCAAACTGAGGCTATGCTGAAACGGATTGAGAACGGCCTCAAAAGTATCCCTTCGACAGGAAAAAGCTTACTTTAAGTAACCTCGACTGGGTTCTTGAATATTTGTAAAGAAAAGAATGTTAATGAGATTCCTTGCTTGAATATTTTATGGAGTGCGAATAAAGACCAAGCCTCATAAGGGGCCCTGCCAGCTATCATTAGACTGCAGCAGGAGTGTTTATAGAAAAAGATGTGCTCAGATAAAATATGAGGAAAGTAGCTGCCTCATGCATTATTGAGTGGGACTCTGGATTAGTTTACAGGCAAAACTTTAGGCTCAGCGGAAAGCTAAAGAATAAAGATGTTGGGGATCCTAACCAGTTTCGTGTCGCCTGGTCGTTCTGCAGGAGCGGATCTTCCTGACGTTTTCCAACTACATCTTCACTGCGATCTTCGTGGCAGAGATGACCGTAAAGGTGAGACGTTCACTTACAGCTTTTATTTAATCTAATTTAGACTTTTTTTCTTTGCAGCCCAGGAGGGTCAAACTGACTGCTGGGTTTCTTCAATATGCTGTGAGGTTTTTCTGCACTCTTTAGCAGAGACACTTATTAGATCCCTTTATGTAACCTTTTTTAATCTTAACTTTTTAAACAATAACAATACTTTTTGAAAAAATAAATTATAAATATATATATATATATATATATATATATATATATATATATAATGCAGATATTTAGAAATATGTACTATTACTATTATATATTTGTAAATATCTGCACTGGAGATGTGATGAGCGATACTTTTTGTGACAGACTATGTGGAACAACAAACAGTTCTGGGCCAAACACAGAACCCTGAGGGACCCTGAATTATCCCACATAATGAACAATGATAGAACAATAACTGAAATCTGCACCCATGGTAAGGCTTAACTTGATCCAGCATCAGCCCTCCACCCACCAACACCACTAACAGCAAACTTGATAGGCAGCCATGACTACCAGACAAAATGGAGGGTCTAAAGGGCCGTATTTCAATGAACATATCAGTAGATAAATGCTCAATCTATTTATGTGATACTTGTATATGATAAATATATCAAATATGTATTTATTTATTTAAGAATTACCTAAATAAATAAACAAATAAAAAAATAAACATTAGGTTAAAACAACATACCTAATTAAATATTGAATTATTTTGTGCTCCTAGGCTTCAGCTCATCATACAGTAAATGTATTTTACCTGTCATTTTCACACGTGGAAGTCGGTGGAGAATAGACAGGTGATTGGTCAGTGACTGAGTTGCAGAGTAGTTCAGCCAAGGAGATGTTACGGTTTATTTACCTAACATGACAGTGCAAGTGGTTTTCATGGTGCGCTAGAGCACAGAAAATATAGATAACATTAAAAAAAGATTTCTGTTAATTTCTCTATAAAATGAATTTACCTTTTAAAGGCTTATATCTACATTAAATAATTGTTTGACAGTTAAAAATGTACATTTACAGTGTTTTTTTTTCTGTAATCATTTAACCAACAGTTTGGTTCATAGGATTTGCATTAAAAAAAAAAAACTGTAACAACAATTTGGTCTACATGTATGGAAAGGCAGACATGCCACAATTCAATAAATCAAAATGTGTAAAAAAAACTTGTCAAACTAAAATATTTTTATTCTATACATATTTAATATAACGTATTTGACAGAACTATGATGGATATCTCATGTCAATGAAGTAAACGTTTCGTGAAGTGCAACATGACCGTTCGGACTGCAGATGTTTCAAGACTTTTGGATACATATCCAATTTAGTTCCACATGTAAAAGTGGCAGAGTTTTATTTTTTGAGAGGGGGAAAAGATCAGAATTGTACTGTTCAAATTGCCATGAAAAAATCATAAACAGGTAGCAAATGGAGAAGGAAAAAAAAACCCAACAGATTTGTGTTGCATTTCTTCGCTGTGTGAACGTAGCCCTTGAGAGGCAGACCAGCAATTGAAATTATTCCGCATTTAAAAGTATTTCTGTAAATATAGCCATAAAAATGAAAATTTTAAAACTAATTTCTATGTTTAATAAATTTATATTTTATTAATATAGATTTCGATTTATTTGCATTATTCATGGTTTTGCATTCCTGCACTTTTATTCCACAGGTGTGTGTGTTAGTGTCCTCGATGTTTTTACACAGTGGCTTCTTTACTGTGAAACACTTCGCTTATCTCATCTGGAGAAAAAAAAAGAAGATCTAAAACACCTCAGATGACCTCACAGTTACGAAAAAAAGATAGTATAAGATAGAGGACAACGTAACCAGACTTGATAAATCCACTTCAGCGGCTAAGTTCCTTGTAAAAATAAAATCTCCCTTATGGCTATAGATGCTCTAAACCCCTGAAGCACAAAGGAAAATGGAGAGAAAAGGAGTTCAAAAAGGAGACTAGAGAGAGAACAAACACGCATTCACACACACAGAAGGATGGTCTCGCCTGTATTAAAATGACTTTGCTTTGAATGGAGGTCCGTAGAGGCGTGGGCAGCAGTGAGTGGAGGCAGAGGAGAGGAAAGTTCATGGGTGTCACTCATTCAAAGCCTCTGTCTCTATTTTAGGACCAGTTACTTAGGGATGTAGGGCCACCGTACACAAGCACACACGCTTTCATGTTTCTGTTGTTTCTGATCATCTTGCATTGCAATGCATTTCCTGAATGCCTATTTTGTTTTTATTCAACTTAAATTCAGCCTAAATTGAAAGAGCAGTTGAACTCCTTAAACAAGTTTAAGTTGGGACCTTAAATATGGGCCCCAGAAAATCTGTTTTTAATTACTGTAATTTTATTTTTTTTATTTTTTTTTAAAAAGCACAAGTTCCACTTTTCTGTTTAAGCCTGAATTCCTTTATTTTCCTATTTTAACCATATCTATTAACCCAAACAGTTTGTAATTATGGTGTGGGAAAAAACATATCAACAAATCAATACTTCAAAGTCATAATTTCCTGTTTTGTATCACAAATGAAACAAACCGCTGTGGTTTATCAGAAAATTGGTTTTACAAGATTTTCAAAAACGTTTCCCCGTCATTTTTAAGGAAACCAAACATGTGCAAAACATAAAAGAAAATCTCCCTTTTAAATATGCTTCAACTGAACACAAAAATATTTATCTACTTCCATAATAGATACCTTTGTTCATTTTTATTTCTTCCATCTGTCACCAGGAATATCCGTTGAAGTTGCTTTCACATTCCTACAACTGCAACTGTGCAACCCCATTCCTCAACATTGCTTCATCAAAAATGACTGAAGATTGTTTAGTTTAATTTACTGTCCTAAAGGAAAATTTGAGGAAGTACCTTCATATTAGACAGCACTTTCAACTGATTTATTTAAATATCGAAGAGTTAGCAGCTAGCTAACAGAGCTAGCAGCTCAGTGGATAAATATGGTGAGCACAAAAACCAAATGTGCTGGCTACATCAACACAGGACAGGATAATATCTGGAATGAATAACATATGTATTATAGTGAAATTATTGTCTGTGTGGAGAGGAGAGCTCTATCCACGAGCAGTGGACAAATGCTAGTAGAGTTGACTAGCTAGCAGAGCTAGCAGCTCAGTAGCTAAATACCAGCTGTGGATAAGTGCTAGTAGAGTTAGCAGGTAGCTATAGATAGATAGATAGATAGATAGATAGATAGATAGATAGATGGATAGATAAATCTTTATTGTCATTGTCACAAGAACAACGAAATTTAAAAAGTGCCGTAAGTCAGTGCATATGCTAAAAAAAGAAAACTTGTCACACTTTACATATACTGTAAGAAATACATAACAAGTAGGTGATAAAATAAAACTAATAAATAATAAGAATAACCACATTCTCACACACATCATTCATAATGATTAATGGTTATTTGATTGCATTTAGTTTTGTTATTGCTGTAGGATAAAAACTGTCTCTGAATCGGTTGGTTCTTGTTCTGATTGCTCTGTATCGTCTGCCTGCCTATAGCAGAGCTAGAGGGTAGTATTTACCTTCTACCAGCTTAGAGGGTAAATACTAGCAGTGGAAAAATGCTTGCAGAGTAAGCGGCTAGCTAGCAGATCTAGCAGCTCAGTTTATAAATGCTAATAGACCTAGTAGCTAGCTTGGAGCTAACCTCTTCTCTGTGTCTCTGAGTAGTCATCGTAACTTGCGTCTCCGGTCAATAAGATGCTGACAAAACACACAGAATAATTTTCTCTCATTTCATAAAACTCTTTGTATATATACTGTATAGTCTTCCTTTCTTACCGACGTTGCTAATTCCATAAATACCACGTTCTATTGTAGATTACGTTTTATTTTTTAAATTCCACCTATCGGTCCACGTTATCCGCATCACAGAAATCATAGGGCTTTACTATAAATTTAATTTTTGCATAAATATTTTTTCATTTGATTCTCAATGAATATTTGTGACTTTGTAATAGGTTGCCTAATTTTGATAGCTTTTTTTTGTGAATATCTGAAATAAATTGATGACTGGAAGAATTACAAAGATATTTCTAACATATAAATCCATATAATTACATTGCCTGAGTAGAGTTTTCAAATTTCTTTGAGCCTTTCCAAAATTTCTCGCATTACAGCTGCAAACTTGATTGTATTTTATGTGAAAGACTACATACCTGACCATAGCTGTAAAGTGGAAAGAAAGCATTACATTTTTCAGTGTTTTTAACAAAAATTATGAAAATAAAGAAAACACCACAAAAGACTTGAAGCTGGGACTGTACTAAAAGGATCTTCTACAAAGTGAGTGCAACTCAGGGGAGTTAAAGTGCGGCATGCATTTGTATTTCCCTGATTTATCTTTGTTAGGGTTTTTGAGAACTGCTCGTTCTTCTTTCACTTGTGGTGGAAAAATGTTCGGAAATTAAATAAGTGTGAACACATTTTAGGTGCTGCATATACTTACTAAAATAAAATCAAAATCAAACTATGATGATCATGTGCTCAGGTTTGATTGCAGTAGTAGTTTTAAAATGCATGAAGTAAAAAAAAAACAACAAATAGTCTCGTTGGCTTGTTTTATTATGAGAGAGAAAGTGTGGGGTGTACAAATTGCTTTTTGGACTGGTAGATATGTGGAGAATATAGTTTGAGAAATGAGGTTTGGAACGCTTTGAGGCTTTCTAATGTTTGCAGCCAAGAAGACAATCAGTCAACAACGAGCATTGAGCTGGACAGTAATGAATAAATGAAAAGCTCGATAGAAAACCAATCTACTGCCACACAGATAAAAAGACAAAACAATGCAGCGGGTTAAATCATCCTGTACAGACACAGAAACGTTTACCAACATTTTCCGATGAACAACCTCTGCTTTTCTTCAGGAGAATATAATTGCGCTCTACGTCGCCCTCTGCTGTTTCAGATTGCGGCCATGGGCTTTTTCTTTGGGGACAAAGCCTACCTGAGGAGCAGCTGGAACATCCTGGATGGGATGTTGGTGATGATTTCTGTCATCGACATCCTGGTGTCTCTCATCTCCAACACGGGAACCAAAATCTTGGGCATGCTCCGAGTGCTGCGGCTGCTGAGGACGCTCAGGCCCCTCCGGTAAGTGGCCCTCCCAGGGGAACTCATGAGGCAGACAGAAGCACCTGAAGCCGGTGAAACAATAAGATAAAAGGAAATGCTTTCCTTGAGTGCTGTTGGGGCTAAAACATAAAGGACAGATAGAATCCTTTTTTTTTTTTAATGTTTCCCCTTTCAGTTCCCTTCAGACATACTACTCATATTAGGTCTTTTTTTATTTTCATTTCAGAAAATAAGAAATATGTTTAAAAAGTTTGAAAGAAAAAACAAGCACCCAGGAGAATAACAAGGTTCTCTCTGACTAATTCATCACAACTGCAAATGACTTGTGGTAAAAACTGTCATCCAAAACATAAAACTTCTATCTGCGTCCAGGCGGACATCAACTCTGCTCCAGTTCTGACCAGCATTGTTACTCTAATCTGCACTGGTGTGGCTTTAGAAAGTTCCCCCTAGTGACTGTGCTACAGGAAAGACCCAGTTTACTCGGACAACAGCCTCCACCTCAATACTCAAACTACAGAAGTCCACAACACAACAATACCTACGTTGATACTAAAAAGTTATTCGAAGAAGGGCTGCTTGATGTAGCTGTAGAGGTGGTGCTGCAATATTGGGACGCTGCGTTGTTCGTCTTTAGCTGTATTTCCGTTGACCATAATATTACTCAAATTAGAATCTCAAAAATAAATGTAACTAATTGAAACATTAAAAAAAGGGGAAAAAAAAGTTTTTTGCGCTAGTATGAGACGGGATTTTTTTCCAGCCATATCAAAAATTTGTGCATTTTGCAAAACTGCAATGGAAACACTTTTTTTAAAGGTTTTATTGACCAATTTTGCGCACATTTATAACAGAAACACAGCTACAGATGCCGACGTATTCAGTTCAACTTCACATCCCCAGCCTTTGCTGCTGGTCTTCCCACTATGGTCTATTTTCCTTTCTGAACACTTTAATAAAGGCCACTTGAGTCAAAATCCTGATATAATGCACTACCTTCGTCACTTAGCTCAGACACAGAAAAAGAAAAGTGGTAGTAGAGGCTAATTATCATGGAAAACAGAGGATTTCTTAGAGGACTTTTATTGACTTAACACGATCTATGTAAATCTTCGAACTGAGATATAGACATGTATATAAAATGCATAACTGAGATATATATAAAAAAAACTCAACTTAAAACCTTATGCTAATTGATGGTTTCATCACTTTTGTTGTTTGAATTATTATTCTGCTTCAGTTATTTTTTTACTTTTGGTGGAATGAAATCCATCAGCTTTGGGGTTGTTCCCCAGATTCCCATCACACAGGGGGCAACAGAGGCCTGTAAATGGCCACTTATTAATTTGACATAATTCTCCTTAAAAAGACAGGAACCATCTGCCACATACAACCAAAGCATGTCAGACACTGTGATGTAAGTAGCATTTTTTTTCCCATCCATATATGGTTCTCTTTAAGTCTCGGCGTAGCTACAAAGGCTTTTCTTTATTACTAAAAAGAGCTTTTAAAATGTTATGTAACCAAGAATATATTCTGAAATGTATTTGTTACGTAATGCATGTTAATGAACATTTGCTTTTAAGTATTTTGTGGATAATAATAAATCGAGGATATCAAGATCTTCGAGGTTTTTAACTGTAAATCCTTAAATATGCGACCAAGTTGTTGAGCTTCATGCTTGATTTAGACAAAGTGTGTGTATTTGGGTAAGGATATGTTTGTGTGTGTCTGTGTGTGTGGAGGCATTTATTTTAGCATCATACCCAAGTTATTGTAACCACATATTTGGACAGTCGTGTTTATTTGAGCGGAAATGCAGCGGAAATCTCTAATCTGGAGACTCTTCTTGTTCTGGTCTAAAAATACCCGTATACGTCGGGTTTTTGAGCCGCGGTTTGCGTCCGCCTGTCTCCTTCTGTGCGTTCGGATTCTCTCGGCTTCACGCTCGATTTGATTTACATCCTCATGCTCAGTGTCTCATCTGTTGAAGGGGAGCTCTGCGAGTTTTCCCTCCGCCCCCACCTTCGCCTCTTTTGAATATTTATCTCAGTTCTCGAGAGGAGCACGGAAATCAAATATTCATTCTCATCCCGCCAAATTTATCCCACCAAACATCCAGTGATCTCTCCTCTTCCCATCCTCTTGGTTCCTTGACGTTCACCTCTGACAAGCAAAGTGAAGCCTTTTGCAGAGGCTGCTGCTGCTCCGCGCCGCCGTAAAGACGACAGAATGTTTTGGCTTTACTCCCAGTTTTGAGTTTCGTCTGAAAAGTCTCTGAAAAGAAAGTTATTTTGCTCTTTGAACATGCTCTCGGATAAGAAAAATAAGAACTTTAAAAGGTATGATGCTTCGCAATTGATTTAAAATTAACACCCGAATCTAAATAACTTGCAAAGCAAATTAACATAATGCTGAATTTTAGCTTGGCACACCTGAAAACATTAACTCTAAATATTCCTGTGCTTCACTTCATTTTATATTTATTTCCCGCTGAGGGATATTAAAGTATGGCAATATTGCAAATGATCCATTCCTTTATGTCAGGGGTGTCAAACTCCAGTCCTGAAGGGCCGCTGTCCTGCAGTTTTTAGATGTGCCACAGGTACAAAACACCTGAATCAAATGGCTTAATTACCTCCTCAGTTCTCCAGAGCCTTGCTAATGACCTAATTATTCTATTCAGGTGTGGTGCAGCAGAGGCACTTCTAAAAGTTGCAGGACACCGGCCCTCGAGGACTGGAGTTTGACACCCCTGCTTTATGTAATTTCTGCTGTAGTTGTAAATAAAAAAAAGATTTAATTAGATGATTACCTCAAATACATTACATCCAGTGCTGCATGTATTTATGAAGTCATCAAATTCTATTCTATATAAAATTATAGTAATGTCAATCCTTTGTTTACCGTTTCAATGATTTATGGACAGCAAATAAACAGACTCCAGTGTAAACCAATGAATAGGCATTTATTGATGACACAGTCCAACTAACAACATGCAGTTGTACATCAGAATTCCTTGGTTTACAAGAACAGACTCAAAAACAAAAGAACTGATTTGCTAAGTTTGAAAATAAATCCACCAACCAATCTATCATTTGTAAGCACTGGGGCGCTCAGATATTTCCTGGTTAGCTGCTTTTTATGTGCTGACAATTTCTTCTTCAGGTTGGTGAGTAGACCTGAAAAACAAACAGCCTGACTTTGTGAATTAAGAGATTTTAACAGCATTTTTGCTGCTCATTTTAGAGTGTGGCATCAGTGATCATGGACTCCGTAAAATATCTTAATTTAATAAAAAGCTAAATAAGTTAGCCTCAAGTAAGTAATCACAAATGTTACATTTTCTTGTGACAGGGCTATTTAATCTTGTATGTAATTTTCTGTCAAGGAAATGTTTGAGCCACTTGTTCATTCTGTGACTCGAGGCGATTGCAGCTACCGGTAGCTAGCTGCTAATACATTCTTGCTAGCTAGCTAGCATTTCTGCGTCTATCATGAGTAAACACAAATTTATCTCCAGTTGGCTAGCACCGTTTGTTTTCGCCACTAGTTCACTTCTTCTACGAAGCTAGGAGCATTTTGTAGAAAATAAATATTTTAAGATGGGCGCTACAGGGATTAAGAACCACAAACAGACCCCAGAAATGTCACTATTTATGCTATTTTGATTGCAACACAGCAGAATTTTGCATCCTCTATATTTATTTATTTGGGGGATCTTAGATTTAATTCAAGATATTAAAAATGCTGAAATGTTGATGTATCCAGTGAAATCTTGTGAAGGCCTTGCTGTGTGCGTTCTGGTTTTACTGGTCTACTATCAAAGTATAACAAACTAAAACAAATAGTGAGAAGAAGCATCTTTACCTAGAAATAAGGTTTTAACTTCACAGAATTTTCTGTTCTTTCGGAAAAGGAGCAATGTTTTTTTTAGCAGATATTCAGGTAATTGTGTAAGGAACACAATTTTTATTCTCATCTCCAACCTTCTAACTGTTTTGGGTCATTATCCTCTTATAAAATGAATCTAGAGACTTCTTCAAACTTCCTTTATGGCATAAAGTGATTAAAAATGACACAACATTCAACAAAAGTAGAACTCAATGTTTTTGTACAACAATGCACTTAGTTTAATTAAAGAAACACTTTGAGGAGGTGAAATATTAAAGTAGCATCAATGATTAATTGATTTAATCTGATCTAAATGTAACAAGCTGGATATTCACAGGAGGCACCTTACTTTTAACTTCTGCTGACTCCTCACTGTGTTAATCTTGGCCTCGCTTTATTTAATCCCTAGATGGCAGCAAGGCTGACACAGACTTACTGTCAGCCCCGAGAAGGTTTTAAAGTCAGATTAAAGAATATAAAGCAATTACAGGAAGAAATTGGGCACATTCAGAGCGTAAGGCAAATATTATCTGGTGAGAAAGGAGAGTGTAATGTCTTCGGTGTGAGGGAAATGCAAAATGACAGTAAAGGGGAGAAAACGCTTGGGAGACGAGGCGAAAGCGAGGGACGGAGACGGGAAAATGCGCGTTGACGAAAGAAGTAAAGTAAAAACAATCATAAAGCAATAGAGTCGAATCGTTTTAAGGTGGTGATTGTTGTTTAATTCGCATTGCAGCAGCTCATAGGCAGAGACTATCACAAGTTACTGTGGGCGAGCTGACCAGCACAAAAATAATAAAACCACTTTAAAAGCATCTGTCTGGTCAATAACAGGAGTAAGGGCTTGAGTAACTTATTCATGGGCGCCACCATTGTTAAAGTCCTCCAAACATTTAGCACAGTTGATTAGCACTGCACTTGTCTAAACGTTTTGCTGCACAAACGTACCACAAGTAATTTACATCAATTTTGCTTGCGTTTTTTTAGTGACAGAAAAGTTGATCTCTGGTGACCGCTGGAAACTTTTTTTTCCTTTACCTTAGAAATGACAGCACCACACACAAAAATATATTGCTGCACAAACCACCAAAAATTTAGCACCGTTGATTAACACCACATTTCATTTGATTTTGTAACTGTGGACCGGCTGGTTGACCACTGGAAAGATTTCTTAACATATTTAAAATGGTAGCAGCACAAACAAAAACTTTTTGCTTCACAAACGTTGGACACCAATCTTATTTAATTTGATGAAGGAGAAGCAGCCATCTTCATTCAGGTTGTCTTTTGCTACTTTAACCCGCCTCCTTCAGGATTCCAGGTATACGTTCACATAGGGTGTTCTCTCATCTCCAACCATCTCTAATACCCAGATATAAATAATGTTTGTTTGTATCCAACCATAATCTTTTTGTGCTGATCCACAGCTAAAAGCATTTCTGCATTAGCAATAGCACCAGATAAATCATTTCAGCTCAATGTTTAATAAAAATCATTTTTAAACCTTGATGTTGTTCACTCATTTTGGAGCATTTCACTGTCTTCAAAGTCAATAAAGCAGCAACCAAGTGAAAAATGTTTCCCTCAGAGCTATTAAAACACATTAGCTAAGACGCAGATTAGTCATCCACAATGCCTCAGCATTAATACCGGGATCAGCCTGTTCCTGCAGTTTGATTGTGTCTGCCTCGCTCTTCAAAGGGAGTTTGAATTGGATCTCGTTCGTTTGTGTTTTTGCCTCTGGCGATGCTGCGCTGCTGATGCTGATATGGGAATATGTATCAATCACCCGTCGTCATTAACATGCTCCCAAGACAAAATCCCTGGAAGCTTGGAAGTAGAAAACACCTCTCTGTGTTTTTATTATTATTATTATTATTATTATTATTATTATTTTATTTTTTTTTTTTTTAGCCAAGGATAAAGGCTCATTTTGCATTTTGTGCAACATGTGGCGAGAAAATTCAGTGCGAACACTGAGTGCCGCACATGAAATGCACAGATGAATCAGTGCCTCATTTCTCCATGAGCGTGTTGCTGTTTTCCCTCGGAGTCAAGATATTCGCGGCACCTTCAGCTTTCGCTGGAAAAGGAGGTCCGCCGGGGTACGAAAGCATCTGCACATGTGACAGGATGATGCATCAGCTTTGTTTAACAGAGCATGACCGAGAACACACACACTCACTTACGGAGTCGTTTATCATCCGGCGCGCAACTAGAGCTGAGGGTGTAGTCTACGATTCCACCGTGTGTCACCTAACAGCACGTTTCCGACCCCCGGCCACGTTACCCGCAGTGGAGGGTCCACTTATCCCACTTGACTCCAGGCTTCGGGCGTTGTAGTCAGTAGGTCACCCCTCGTCATTAGGTGTGTAGGTTGATAAATCTCCGCTGCCGGCAACCTCGGTTTGAGCTCATTCGTCAGCTGATGATGTGATTTTTTCGAGACCTCCGATGGGGAAGCTAATGGGCTAGCTGTCTCTTGTGTTGCCTTCCTTGACCCCTGATTTTCATCCAGTTGTAATTAACATGATTTTTTTTATAGCTTGGCTTATCAAACCTATTCGTATTTCTGGGCGTTTTCACATCTGTGAAGGCTTCAGAGGTTTTATTGAGCATTAGTGAACAAACGGCATCGTGGAGACCAAGGAACACAGCAGATGGGTTAGGGAGGACGTTCTGGAGAAACGCAAATAATGTTAGGGTATAAAACAGTATGCTAGCTTTGAACATCTGTTCTAGCTAATATTTGACAATGGAACTGATGTGACGCAAACTTAGTTCTCCATTTTATCTGACAGAATGGTGAAGGAGAACATTACTCAGAGAAACAGGCAATGGTGACTCTGGAGGAGCTTTGGAGAAGCTGACGACAGGACACACATTAGCTGTTCTACTCACTAGCCTTTCAAACTAGGTGGCAAGGAAGTTACTGTTTAAGCAAAGTCATGAAAATAAGCTATTTACGTTTGGTGGAAGAAGTTGCTCTGCTCAAATGAGAGCAATGTCAAACTTGTTTGCCTCAAAGCAAACTACGTTGAGAGGGAAACCAGCAGGGCACATTATTGGCTATGTTCAAACAGCAGGTGTTCCTTATTTTCCACTCTTTGGGGTAACAGCCAAACAGCAAATGACGCTCCTGGGTTGGCTGCTCTGCAGACGCCAGGCATTGGCATGTCAAGTGGCACTGAGCCTTGGTGTTTCAACTTCCCCAGCTGCTTTTCCTTTTGAATATTTTAGATATGTTCTTGGAAAATATCTCTAATTTGGCATATTTTCTGCAAAATATGAAGTTACATTCCACAGAAGGGTCTGCCAATAGGTGTATCCACAAATACTGAATTGAAAATAGGCGGGGTTCCATAATATGAGCTGCAGACGGCTTAAGACTGGGACTCAGGTTCGTTTTCCAGCAGCATACCAACCCTAGTCATACCGCTGGACTGTCTTAGATCAAATCACATTAATGTTTTTAGAAATAGTCCCAAATCCAGTTGAAAACGTCTGACAGGACTTTAAAACTGCTGCTGGCAGACGCGTTCCAGCCAATCTAAGCTTGGGCGACTTTGTAAAGATGATCAGGCAAAACTTCCAGCCTCTGGACGTGTAAAGACGAAGCGGAGTTTCAGCCGTAATGGCAGCCGAGATGCGTTTCATCTAAGCGTCGCTGATGGGGGCTGAACACAGAGCCCCCAGATTTCTATTTGTAGAAAGAAAACAAAGCCCAGAAACCGAGTTTGGAATTTCTAAAACACAATAATAAAAAGCTGAACCTCCTCCTCTCCTTGTTTTCATCTCTTTTTCTGCATCCCGGCATCACTCAATCAGCGTTCGCATTGTTTGAACACCCCTGCCTCCCGTTTCCCTACTTGTTGTCCCCCCCTCCCCCTGAAACCCCTCTCCTCCTTTTTCTTTCCTGAATAATTTCCCGGCGGCACAGATGGAGGCGGGTGTGCAGGTGTCGAGCATCGCTGTGCGCTCCTCTCTGCCTCCTCTGTGCCGCACACAAAACAGGGACATGCTGTGAAATTATGCAGATATTTAGATTGGAAGCAAAGAACTTTTCTGTTTTTTTTTTCCCCCCCCTCCAAGCGGCTTCACGCATCTCTAGCTCATCCTTTTCATGTCCCGTACAAAGGCGAATCCTTCGCCCGTTTGTGTACAGCTTGTACTGTATTGTCAGAGAATACTGATTGGGAGTAAGTGCTTCGTCCTTCCATCATTTTTCCTCCTTAACTGTTTTCAGACTGAAGCAGGAAAGTGGAGCATGACGCAAGAAGGGAGAAAGACGAATGAGGAGTTTTATGTCCTCATGCAATAATTGCTAATTGCACACACACATACGCTCTGAAACACGGGGTATTCATGGACACCTTGGTAAAATACCTCCTGAAAAATGAGACGTGCAGTTCTTGAACGCTGCTGCCCCCTACGGATCAGAGACAGCATCGCACCTGCACCTTAGATTTTTTTTTTTTATTTCTTAAAAAAAACACACACAAAAAAAAAACACCGAGGATCAGCTCAGCTCTGTGTTTTCGAATTAGGCGTATTGATCAGGGCAGCCGCTGTCAGACAACGCTCCTCATTATCTGGCGTCTCTTCCGATTGCGCTGTTGACTCAGACTTCCCTCAACCGTATGCGCTCGCGAAAGAGAGAGAGAGAGAAACAAAGCCCGAGCAGATCACCGCGCTAATGACGTCTCTCACTGTGCAGCGTTGTATTGCTTCGGTCACACCTGCTTGTGAGTCACGTTTCCTCCAACTTCTGCGGGAGAACATTGGACGTTTTGTTGTTAGCGCCAGAAGTGATCTTTTTTTACAAACTAAAAGTAGTTGGGAAGTGAAAGGAGAACAAAGAAAAAGGTTTTCAAATAGTTTTGTAAAAAGAAGTCTGAAAAGTGTGGTGTGTATGTAGTTTAGTTTAGTTTGTTAGTTTATTTAAACTAATAAACAATGTGCAAAAAACATTAATAAAAGATGATTTGCACCAGATTTAGCTTAAGCTAGTTTCCATCTGTTACCTTTTAGCGGGTGAGTTCATAAAACAGTCTAATATCTTTGAAAGTTTCCATATACAGTCACATATACAGTCATATATACAGTACTAAATGCTAAACCTTAGCTCTATCATTACTAATGCCACGCTAATGCTAAAGTGCTAAAGCGCTACGTTCAACCATGTTGATACAATGCTAAAGCAGAGTGCAGCTTGCAGAACGGCATCGTGGGTGGAGAACCTGAGGAGAAGAAGCGTAACTGCTGCATAAACAGTCTTCACCCATTTCAAAATAAAAGCACGGATATAAACATGTAGCTACTAGAAGAATTGTTAAGTTGACAATCAAACCTTCCTCACTGATGACCAACTCGACTAAAAGTTTACAACACAGACAAGTAAATTAGAGATTTAGAATTTACCGGTAAAAATTAAAATAATAATTTGGGGGAAGCTACGTGCTAAGTATTTTCAAAATTAGCAAAAACCCTAAAGCGCTAATGAAAAATTAACTGCTCTACTGGCGGATTCGCGTGAACTCTGAAGGAGCTGGAGAGATTCTCAGCTCAAAGGGGGACAATCTGTTGACAGGAAAACTTTACTGAAACGAGATCAAAACTGGACTCCTTTTTTTTTGCTCTGTATGCAAAAGGTTAACAGAAAACTGACTGCCCATTACCCTGAGCACACCATCCTTATTCAAAAACACTACGGCGGTTCTGCCACTTTGTGGACGGATTGTTTTTTGCAGCATGGTTAAGGATGCTGGTCAAAGTTCCTGGGAGGATGGGTGGAAAAAAATACAACACAATACATGAAGAAAACCTGCGTTAGAATGGCCTAGTTAAAGCACAGTCTGATTGAGCTGGAGCATTTTTCTGAAGAACAGGCGAAAATGTTAGTTTCTAGATGTTGCATTGGATTTTAATTAAGGGGCTTATTATTCACTTTACTAGTGAATAATAATGATAATAGTAAATAAGTTGACATATGTATCATTTTTCTTCCAGTTCACAACTATACCTTATTTGTCATGTAAAATCCCAATAAAAGACGTTTTTTTATGGTTGTAAAGTAACAACATGGGACAAAGTATATGCAGCACTGTATATACTGTACGTGCTTCTGGGTTTCAGATTAGCTGGGAAGCTCATCTGGAGCTCAGCTGCAGCACCTGGTGCCTCGCTGGCACTAATTGCACATTCTCATCAGTACATTGGCTTAATTAGATGTGTCTGTTTCCTCAACTGCAGAAACCGAAAAGATGGCAAGAACGAGAAGAGCAGAAAGAAAGAAAATCAAAAAAAGTTATTTGTGAAGCACTGCGTTAAAGAAATAATAATTAAAAAAAAACAATGTGTGTGTCTTATCTTAGCCTCTTGCAATGCTCAGAGTATATGGAGGTGGAGAGAGAGAGAGAGAGAGAGAGAGAGAGGGCGAGAGAGAGCGCTCCAGGCATCCCTTCTCCATCTGGTCTCATCTGTACAGTAGTGACCTAACCGCTTGCTGCACAAACACAGAGGCCCATGCGGATCACTAACACCCTGTCCTATGTGCTCCAGCGTGATCAGCAGAGCCCCAGGGCTGAAGCTGGTGGTGGAGACACTGATGTCGTCACTCAAGCCGATCGGGAACATCGTTGTCATCTGCTGTGCCTTCTTCATTATCTTTGGCATCCTTGGAGTCCAGGTGAGAGGAAAGGGCGCTACGACAAGCTTCATTGCTCACTGTTAGCAACATCACATCATACAGGATCAATGTTTCCCCCAGAAAACTTGCTAAGCCCTGTGGTTGGGTGCTAGGGCAGTCATTCCGTCGTGTTTTTGACTTAAAAAATATATGAAGTTGACAGGAAATTTGAAAATATCATATGATAATTGTGTTATTTAAATACAGGTCGATTCATAGCTGAACACCAACTATAAAGCCTTAAAAATGCAAGCATTTAAGAAAAAAACTTAAATAAATAAGCAATGCTTAGCCTGGCGGGGGCACAAGTAAAACCTGGTGGACCGCCAGGATTATAATACACTGGGGGAATCCCTGCAGGATCACAGGAGAGTCCTTTTTTCTCTTGCAAATGCAACAAATTCTAGTTTCTACATATGTTCTCTTCAATATACCTTATTCATGGGCATTACCTCTTAGATCAGAGTAAAGAGTGCAAAGCCAAGTATCTCTCCGTACCAATAGGGACCGTGCCTTTGGAGCAGTTTGAGCTTCTGTTTATCCTTCATCAGTGTGCTAATGACCATAAACCATCTGTCCAAGTAAAGTCATGAAACATTACTGGCTGTGAGGACACCATGAGGAATACTGAATCCTCTCCTCATTTCTGAGGCCTTTCTAGCCAAAGATGTGCATTTTATTTGGCCAAATATTTCTACAAAGCAGCGGTTGATTAATTTTGTATAAGCTTTCCTACATATCACCTGCTTTAAACCCTAAAATTAAAAGCCAACTTCAAGGTTACAGTGCCTCGACCTCAGTCACCTGAACAGCTTTGCTGGGCCATGCTCTGGCCAGAGATCCCATTAAAATCTCACCTTCCAGTATTGATGTCACAGTCTGAGACAAATTATGTGTGCATTTTCTCAGTGAAAACAATCCTTCTCTGAAAGGGCTTTCCTTCCGCTGAACGCTGGAACCGAACCCAACAGTTGTGAAGTGGCTTTACTGGATGTTTTGTGTTTTTTCTCCATAGCTTTTCAAGGGGAAGTTCTATGTGTGTCAGGGGGAGGATGTGAGGAACATAACCAACAGGACAGACTGCGAGGGGGCCCACTACAAATGGGTCCGGCACAAGTACAACTTTGACAACCTGGGGCAGGTAGGAAACCCCATACCCATCACCTGTAACCCTTAAACCAGGTCGATGCTGACACCTATAACCGACCACGTCTACCACCAACTCTATTGTATAACAATGTTACTCTGCTTTTTTGTTTGAGGTCTCCCAGAAAGAAGCTTAGCTCAGCCAGTCTTATTGTTGTATGTATTCAGTAGTTTGATTCTGTGGCACAAGTTCTTCTAACTGACTTGGTTTCAGTAGGAAACCTAGAGGAACTTTGGTGAACTGAAATTTCCATCAGGGAAAGAAGAAATTGAGTGTTATTATTGGGTTCTATTTCCAAACATTGAATAAACTTGTTTGGTAGACTTGGTTTGACTGAGGGGCTTCTACTGTCAAAGATGTCACTGTGAACTCCTACGTATTCTTAAGTATTACTCAAATGTGAGTTCTTTAGGCCTTCATTAAATAACAAAACAAAAGCCCATTCCTCAGCCCAAATAAAATCCTTGGTTGAGTTCTTTCAGCATCATATTGAATTGGCAACGAACCCCAAAACCTCCTTCAAGCTGGCAGTACTGTCTGGGGCATGGGTTGTCAACTCCAGGCCTCGAGGGCTGCTGGTGTCCTGCAGCGTTTAGATGTGTCTCTGCTTCAACACATTCGAGTCTAATAGTGAGGTCATTAGCAGGAGTCTGGAGAACGTGACAGAATACAGAGGAAGTTAGTCAGCCAATCGTTTACAGTGTGTTAGGCTAGGGACATGTCTAGCAGTTGCAGGACAATGGCTCCCAAGGTCTGATTTGAAGACCCCTGATCTAGCGTTGACTTTACTGACTTTGAGATGTGATGATGGCATTGTAAACCTAAAATAAAAAATAGAAGATTGTGCACTTTTAATACAAATTCCCTCTTTTGCTTTTCTGTCAGGCATTGATGTCTCTTTTTGTACTGGCCTCAAAAGACGGATGGGTGGATATCATGTATGACGGCCTTGATGCTGTAGGAGTTGATCAACAGGTAAATATCTTAAGATGTTGACAGAACTAATGCTTGTCGTTAGTTTGACCCTTTGCCAGTTCCTACAACAATCTTGAACCTACAGTTTTCATAACCATGGAAAAACCACCTTGTATTCATGTTCATTAGCCATTCTGTAATTGTAACCTTTGTCTTTATTTCATGAAGCCTCTGGGAAACTAAAATCATTCCCTTTTTCTTGTGTATTCCAGCCAATAATGAACTACAACCCGTGGATGCTGCTCTACTTCATCTCCTTCCTCCTGATCGTGGCCTTTTTTGTGCTCAACATGTTCGTGGGCGTGGTGGTGGAGAACTTCCACAAGTGTCGGCGCCACCAGGAGGCCGAGGAGGCCAAACGCAGGGAGGAGAAGAGACTGAAACGAATGGAGAAAAAGAGACGGAGTAAGGAGAAGGAGCTGGCTGGTCGGTAGTCTTTCCACATCTTTCTGAGTCCTGCTTGAATTTGAGCTTGAGCCTTTTTTTTTTTTCTTTCCTTTTGCTTTTTAATTTGGTTTGGCCGAATCTAGAAGAACGCAATTAGTGAGCTAGCGCCAATCATAGTTGCTACTGTGCGGTAGAACCTTCCCTTTCTATTGACAATCCTCTTCCCCTTTTCCTTTAGATCCTCCCTCCCCCAGGATAGTTTGCAATATAGTCCAGTGGTCATCTGCTCTGCCTCTGCAGACCTAACCACAGACTTTGGTTGCTCTCCTTCAATACTAGCATCAGGTTTGTTACGTTGGTTGTTGAGAAAAGCTCCCAAAGTTGGAGGGTCTACAGAGTTAGAGCAGCTGACCACTGGAGTTCCCCCATCATTCCTTTCCCACTGCCCTTACCTTGCCTGGTCTACCGTAGACGTCGTGCTTGGGATGGCCCTTTGAAGCATGCCCAGTGGGTGCTGACATACAGGGCTTGCATGGTAGAAGATACACAGAGCTAGAGGGAGGGGGACTTGTTGGATAATAAATCAGGTGAGCTCCCCCCTCCCTTCCTCTCTTCTGCATGTGGTTTAGTACAGCCGCAGGGGGCAAGGGTTGAACCACAATCTGGACGCTACGCCTTAGCTGAGATGTGGGATCACTGCAGAGGAGATTTGTATTGCTGAGAGCTCATTTCCCCTCCCCTGCGGCTGTATAGGAGTTCATAACAAACTGCCTGTTTTGATTTTTGCCCTTTCCACTGCTTCCTACACCTTTAAAAAATGTGGTGCTAGCTGATGCTAGCCTTAGCCTTGTTTTGAATCAAGCGCCTGAACTCATGGTATTGTATCAGAGATGCACTGAAGAGAATTTTGCTGCCAACTTTCTATATTGTGTTTTTTGTTACGTTTTGATCGGGAGATAGGATTTGGACTTCAGTCCAAAGTAATTTAGTCAAAGTAATCAACACTATTTTCTGAGTAACGTAACTCCACAACCCGTCTATTCAGGGATTTTATTTTTTTATAGAGCAGATCTGAAATATTTGAATGAAAAGCTGAAATTATTACATTCAATGCTACTCGACATGCTACTGGCTGGCGTTTTGAAAGCAGCCAATCCAGGAGTACCATTTATTTTCCTTGGTGCTGATTGGCTATATTCTGAAGATCGAAAGTTAGGAACACTGTTGATATTAGCTCCTGTGGTTGTGCTAAAATGATTTCCAATGTGCGCAGTAATGCCTATTAAAGTATATTTGCTGTGTGAATGATCAAATTAGGGAGTTATAAGCATATTTAGTGAAGGACTCAAATATTCATGGATTTTCACTGTTTCAAAAAACCAGATATTGTGGATACAGCAGACATGTCTATTCTTTTAAGTGTTTTAGGTACTTTTTTTTTTTTACCTTACTTTAATACTGCACTCATAACAAAAATGGTCAATTTTAAGTTTTTGTTTGCACTATCATGACTGTCTAGTTCTAACCTAATAAGATGGCTTCACTGACTGGAAAAAGATCCGATTTTAGAGTTTGAGAAGTTGAGGGCTTACCAAGCTAACTATGACCAATTTCTCTCGGTGCATCTCTGTATCTTACCTCATATTTTAAAGGCGCTTTCTTTTTTTATTACTTGGTACAAGGAGCAGTGGACACAAATAGTTACTTAGAGCTTACAGTTTATAGATCTCTCCTGTATGATAAGCTAAGTTCTTGAGAAATACAGATGGAAAATTAATCTTCCTTTTACAGAAGGTGTCTGACAAGAGTATCTGACCAATTGAGAAAACTCCCCTTTCACACACAGAATACATACGCAAACGTTGTGTTGGAAGGACGGGCATCTCTTTTTTCTTCTCTCACATCTACAGTTTGTTCCTTTTTGAATATCTTTGCCCGATTTTGAGATGAACGTTGCACCTCCCCTCATACAACCGTGCCGAAAGATGGTTTCTTAGCAGTGTATCACCACAGAAAGCCAAGGTTACCTGCAGATGTCGAAGAGTTACAGGGGTAACTCGACAAGACGTTGGGTATACAGTAGGTAGCTGAAAACGTCCACCTTGTGAAAGTTCTGGGAACAAATTGACAACATTGATCAGAAGAACTGGACTCAGAATCACTGGAAAGACCTAACACAGGCACATAAACCAGCTAAAATCTTTCATCGCTTCCTTCTAACCTTACTCCATCCCTCTTTCCCTCTTTCTCTCTCTTTAACTCTCTCTCGCTCTCTCCCTCTCTCTCTCGTTTCGAACACTCAGTCCATCCTTCCTTCCTTGCTTTCTTCAGCCTCTGACTAACACGGTCTCATTCCTCTAGATTTATTGGTTCCGGGGGTGAGTTGGGCCCTCTCTGACGGCACACTGAAAGGTACAGAGTTTCCAGCATGTTGTATGTGTCCCCTTGAACACCTTACCCCCCCTGCTGCCACCGACCACGACCACCCACCATGGTGGCTAGGGTTCTAATTTCAGTGATCACGGGAGGTAGGGCCCCATCCTGCGTCGCCGCCCCCCTGCCTCTCTCCCATCAGCCTTCAATCTGCTGGACATACTGTTACCTGTTTTCTCTGTCGTGGCTTTGTCTTTCACAGCTGCTCCACTCTTGCCTGCGATCCATCCACTGTCCACAGCACCGCACCGCAGCTTCTCCACCGTAACGAACGAACGAAGACCTTAGCTAATTTGATTCAGCCTAAGATGGACTGGGGTGAGACAGGGAGAGTTTGGTAATGAGAAACAACTAGAGGAACTTTGACCTTAAGAATTGATTGACCTCTTATATTTTAAATATGTAGTTTGAGAGATCTTCCTTTAGAAGATGTGTAGAAACAATAACAATGATTTTGTACCGCACGGGAACTTGTACACTCACGTCTTGCAGTCAGGAAACATGGCCATGTTTTTTCTAAAGTAAGTTATTTGCTTTTGATTTTGATGGCATTTCAGTCATTGAGGGTTCTGGTGTATTGCTCCCTTATTTGAGTACCAATTGCCCCAAAGCAAATGTCTTATCAAATGTGCGCAACTTTAGAAATCGATACAATACATTTCTGTGGCCAGTTGTTTTTCATCAATATCCATTTTCCTTCTGAGATGAACTGATTTTTAGAACAATGTTACTTCTGAATTAAATGTGTTGCAGTTGCATGAATGATTGGGATTTTCTTATTGTTTTGTTCAGGATGGCAACAACTGTCATCACTTGTCACCCAGCATATACTTTTCAGAATTTCACACAACCTGTAATGAGACATATTCATTACTAGAGGCTTGTACGGGAATATAACAAACATTGACATCTCACAAACATTTTGAAGTAAAAAGGAACTTTTTATTGTAATTTTATATGCACAGCAACCATGTTGGATTTTGAAATTGAGGAAAAAAGTTGACTTTTAAGCAGAAAATTGGAGGCAAAGGGAACAATTAGTACTATGATACTCACAGTAACAGTGCAGTGAACTGGAGTTAAATGGCCAGTTTAACTAAAAAAGAATGACACAACTATTTGTATATTGGTTATTTATTATTATTTAAGTAGAATGGCTGGATGTAACTGAACTCAGTTACTTTTTCATTTGACTTCATTATTACCCACTACTCTGTATGTTCTCTTAAGCTACATTTAGCTTAGCTCATCTAATCTTATCATAATTTAGCTTCCTTTAGCATGACTTTGTATGTCTAATTAAATCTTACATAAGCTAATCTTTAAACAATCTTAGCTCTGTTTATAAGGAAGCTAATTAGCTTCCTTATTCCCTTCTTCATATCTTGCTAAGAAGGAGCCAGTTGCTAGCTAATTATATGTTTGAGCTTAATTTAGCCTAAAATATTTCAGTCCAGTTTCCCCTTTTGCAAAATAATGTCTGAGTTTGGTTTATAAACTAAGATAATTACCTAAACTTGACTTATTTCTCCTTCACTTCTTAATCATCAAGTACTTATACAGTATCAGTTACAGGAGGCATACTAATCAATGTTTCGTATGTGATGGTCTGTAAAAGGACAATGAGTTTTATGAAGTCTGTAACTCACTGGTCACACTTTAATTCAACAAAACATTGAAAAAACTGTAAATTGTACATTGATACCTGTGACAGTTTTATAAGAAGTAACCTTGCAGCGGTACAAGTAATTAAACCAGGTAGTCAGTAGCTACTGTAAATACAGTATATGTAAATCAATTCATTATGATCACCTCGAGGTGGACAGATAAAGTTATTATCTGTGTTAATGCTTCACATTTTTGCCCATGAGCAGCGTTTTGCAACAGTCACTGGTTGGTCTTCTTCAGCACTACCAGTGCTTAGCAGCAGCATCAGAGCCCGTTTCTATAGCAGTCTGCTCAAGGTACTGCTATGATAGATGGAATCCACAGACAAGTATCTCCAATAATAACAATCCTATCAATAGCTCAGCGTTATGAATGGCTTGTGGTAGCGTGCCGACGGCGTTGTGTCTATGAGGGCACGAGTGTGTGTGTGTCTAAGCAGGCACACATTCTTGGAAAGGAAATTTGACCGCTAGTTCAAACGCCTGCACATGTTTGCGTGTGTGTGCGCATGCGCGTGTGTGTGTGTGTGTGTGTGTGTGTGTGTGTGTGTTTGCGTGCGTATGTGAGCATGTCAGAGAGCAGATGGCTGCAGAACAGGTCGTAAAATATGCAGGAACAGCCAGCCTCGTCCTCTGAACCTCGCTCCATCTCCGTCTAGATTTCTGTCTGAGAGGCAGACCGCCGCAGCTATCTGATTCTTAAACGCAACATTTAGCCTCAGGGGAGAGCTGCTTTGCTAGATTCTAACACTTTTTTTTTTTACCCACGTGTAATTATAAAAGTGACGACACAAGACGACACACCAAACACAGCGCCCACACAGCCTGTTACTTGCGAGTTTGTGTTTTGGGTCTGGACTCCACCACAACCCCGTTGTGTGCGAGCTGTTACCCGCACTCCCAGAATAACGCTTCAGTGTGTGTGCGTGTGTATGTGTGAGTGAGTGTGTGTGTGTGTGCACATGTGTCCTGGCTGTGAACGCAGTGTGTTTTTTGGGTCTGGACTCTTATCTTTAGTTCGCACTGTGCTTGGAGCAGCAGTTTGTGGAGCACCGAAGGGAGGAGAAGAACAAAAGGAGTGAGGATGATGTAGGAAGAGCATTTATTTGAATTCATCACAGAGGAACGAGGGATTACACAAACAGACATGGGAACTGTGACTAAAGAAAGGCAGCAGTGACCCAAAGCAAACATTACCTAATCTCACTTTACGTCACACAAACGGTTAAGATGTCTAGAGCTAAAGGTGAAACTTAGCTGTCTGATTAGTTTGGCTAATGAATATTTGGTCACTCGGGGGCTGACAATTTGCTTATCTTAACTAGTTTAGCTTAATTTAGCATATTTTATCTTATCTTACTTTAGATCTCTTTGTCTTTGCTTATCTCATTGCTAATTTTTGCATATATTTTTTTTTACATTTAGACTTTCTCATAGTCTTTTAAAGTGCAACTGAGTAATATTTCCTAAGAGCTGCTAGACCATTTGGTGTCTAGAACATGACAAGTTACAGCTAATCAGTTTTATTTGTGCAGCATGTTTCAGTTCAAAGTGCTTTACTTGATGAAAATGAAACACAATGACCAAGCAGAAAAGAAACACTGCATGATGGCACTGAAATAAAGAGAATAAAATTAATTAATCTATCTCCACTTATTATTAATCAAAGGCAACTCTTAGCAATTATAATGTGCCTCATTGAGTTGCTGCACCTCTGCAACAAGTTGGTCAATTGTTGGTTCCCCCTAGCACCACTAAAATACACACTCTCCAGTCCAAAATGTAAGCGTAGGTATGTGCGAAACAACTTGACAGTCCATTAACGACGTCACTTCGTCTATTAGGTCGAGCACATAAGGATAAACGCAAGGCAGCCGATGCTGATCCCTCGCTCTAACTGGGTCAGAGCTAACAGAGATGAATCTCGCGGAAGTTTTTCATTGCCCCTCTTTCTTTCTTCTATTCCTCTGTCGCCGCACTGTAATTAATAGCAGATGTTCTTTGGGGAAAAGATGAATAAATGAGGAGGGTGAGTGGGTGCTGGTACGGAGGCAAGAAAACCTCAGATCAGCGTGGAACTCTGAGAGAGACGGTGACATACCTCAGCAATGTCGCCTCTGAAATTAGCAGCCCAGGCATGCAAACAGTGGATGGCACAAGGTGTAGGCAGCAGCACTAAGTGGAATGTTAAATGTGACAAAACAAAGTAAAAGCTATCAGCAATTAAACGCTGCGTAAGAGCAACCGTTTTAGGTTTGTGTTAGTTGAAGTAGGTCAAGTTCTCCTTTCCCTTAAACAGACAAACTTCATCTTCAGTTGTCGTACTGCCATCATATCCCATCATGTGTAATTGTCAGTTGAAACTGATTTGCTTGTCAAACTGTCTACGAAAGAGACCATCAACTGATGGCGAAATCCAAAGTAGAGTAGTGGCAGATTAAAAACAACGTACTCAGCATTCAAGGTTTTAAAGAAATTTGTGCTTTACAGGTAAATTATTTAGCTTGACGTGTGTGGTTGGAAGAGACAATGCACTGACAACATCTTGAATTAATGTTTCATGTTGAAACATGTCTCCATGAATATTTCAGTGGCTGTCAAAAGAAAAAAAAAAAACACCATAACAAAAAGCAGCCTTATTGTGTAGGGTTGCTGTTATTAAAGCGCTGTATTAAATTCACTACTGTCTCATATTTTTAGTTGTCATTTGAAGATTAGTGGGAAAACTGAGAGTGTGGTAGAAATGTCTCCACTGCTGTTATTTGTCATCTTCAATCTTTGTTCACCAAGTTGAACAGAGAAGATATTGTGAAAAAGGAAGTGGGACAAATACACAGCCTTGAGGTACACCGGCAATAAGTTAATGAAATGATGTTCATCTTGGAGTAGTGTCCTAAAAACACACTTTTATTTTCACATTTCCAACGTAAAGGTTTTCTTTACTGCCTTTTTAAAATTCACAAATTCTACTCTTCAACTTTGACACAATTATATAAGTATATGGACAGCGAGTTGTTCCAAAATTAGATTTAAATATTGAAATAAATTGGTGGCTTGATAAGGTAATTAATTTGCCCTCTACTGCACCCAAAAATCATTTTATTGGATTATACAGTGTAACATAGATTAGTATTTATAATTTTAGTAGTTTAAGGATTATCACTAGTATGTAATATTTTTTTTAATTTACAGTCTTATTGTCTTATTAGTCATATTATTAAAATGTTAAAAAAAATTAATAATCTTTCTTTTTTTTATTGTCACATTTTAGTTCTGTACAAAAAAATTCTAAATTTTTCCATAATATTTTAGTATCTTTTTTTTTATTACTGTGTTTTTTTTTTTTTTTCAGTTATTCATTGATTTAAGTCAGCTTCTCTCCTATTGCTCAACATCGAGACCCAAGCAGTGGATATCAGCAAGTATCTCCTCCTGGAATGTTTTTCGTCTCTACCTTTAACTCGCTTTAGTTTTTAACCTTGGAAACCATTTCTGTGATTCTGTCAAGCATTTCTGCATCTTCTGGTGTGTTTGCTGCAACATGAGAACCTTTTGTTGGGATTTAAGGGGAGGTAGCTGTAATTCCAGATTAAATAATGCTAAGTAAGTCTTGCTTTGTGTTCACAGATTTAATTTAGTGTCAGAAAGTTGCATTATGACATTACAACAACCTTTGCATAAAAGTACAACAATCTCATGTCATTGTAGTATTTACACAATTTAAAACAAAAATATATAGCATGAGCTAATTTCTATTCGGACGCAACAGTAAAGCTGATTTTTCAGTTAAAATTGATTTCGCCATTCATTTATTTCAACATTAATGTATGGACTTGAGCAAAAAAATTCTATAAAATTTGGTAGTCAAGTATCCTTTGCAAAGAATCTCATTCCCTTGAGCTGTTCTGGTCCTCAGAGCATTGAGCCTGAAACCTAACAGCTTTTGTTTTGAGAAAAGTGTAGTAGCCCTTTTTCATCCATCTGACCAGCAGTGTTCAGCAACAGGTAGGAGAAGGCTTTCTATGGCATTTCATAAAAGTTTTTAGTCGTTTTCCAACTGTCTACTTTTTAAAACCTTGGTATACCGGTAACCGTCCTGCAGTATATCCAGTAAGTCCTCTTGTGGAACTGTAATAGATTATATATTTGTCTCTTTAGATAATGTCTTCCTGGTTTTAGAGTGATTAAGGTCAGACTGCGGGTAAAAATGTTTAAAAAATCAAATAAAAATGGACTGAGTTAAAGTAAGAAAGTCACAGACGCTCTCATTCTGCGGTTTACCAGCTTCCCATCGGTCTGTATCTTGTTGCGCTGTTTTTCTCGTTACTCCGCCCTGCCATCCACTCTATCCAATCACTTGCTTTCACTCATTTCAATGAGTCCATCCAGCTCAAGTATGACTCAGAAAGGTGTGTCAGTCTGCCATGTGTGCGTGTGTGTGTGTGTTCATGTGCGTTGAGAAGTGCCGATGAGAGAGTGTGTTTTCACACCCTGTCATTTTGAACAATGTCACGTTTTTCTTGTTTCTTTACCTTTTTTCTTCCGGACTCCACAATTTGCTCTGCTCTCTTGTCTTTTGTTTCCAACCTTTTCTCCTCTCTCTTGGATTGTTTTTTTAAGTGAGACAGCAGAGCAATCTGGAAAATCGGTTAAATAATTGTTTGGGTTGTGTTTTTTTTTTGTTGTTGTTGTTTTTTGCTTCCAGTAACTGTTTCCGTTGACAGTTGTCTTTTTCTTTTAGACTCAGTGTTTGCTGGATTTCAGAATTGGACATCGTTTCCTTGACAATGAAGGTCAAAGTACATTCCCTGGCAGACACTGAGTTTTGAGATTTAATATTGAGCCATTCGTTAAGAAGGACGGGAGCATAAAAGCAGCTGTCGCATTAAACCAAAAGGGTGCCTTGCAATTACGGGACATCATTGTTGTTTAGCTCTTTTTTTGTTTGGCTATCTAAGCATTAAGATGCACTGGTGCTGCTTTTATCTCCGTTGCCCTTCTCAAATCTTTCCATCCATTTCATTTGTTATCCAAGCGCTAAATTTTACGTTCCTGTCAATCCCTATCCCTCATTCATTTTCCGGATCCCCCATTAATCCACACTTCCTAATTCATGAAAATGTGATCGGACAACCAGACCCAACCAACGCCTTCAGCCATTTTTAGAGCAGCAGCCATTTTACTCAATGAATCAACCATTGGGATTGAGATTCATTGTAAGATCCTCGTTTCGACCGAGTGGCCAACTCAGCATCCTTTCCACTTCACAGCTTATTCTAGACACCTTTTGCACAGTCACAACAGGAGCTCTGGTTTCAGACCCATTTCCAACATACTCAATCCAAACCAATGTGCTCTCACTTACACGATCACGGTACACTCATAGTGTTGTGGTGTGCTTACTCATCGGTCCAACAACCAATGAGGAGCCTTACTGTGTCTGTATTTCCCAAAAAAAAAAAGAAAAACGACCGCCTCGGAAATGTATGCTATTATGTTTTTGAGAGTGGCCATGTGCAAAAGCAACCCGCACGCCTAATCCTCGGCGCCTCACATTTTCCCCCGTAAAGGGAAGCGCCGACAATACAAGTGGGGGAATGTGTAGAGGAGTTGTGGCTGTTCGGGTTGCTTTTGGACAGGGAATGTTTCTCTGTTTCCTCTAACTGTTCTTCTTTGCTATTTGACAGACCTTTCAACACATTACGAAAAAGGAGGTTTTAGATCTCGTTCGAAATGAGCAAATCTAAATTTGTAGGTCGATGGAACACGTCTGCTTGAAGTTCCAGTTGAACTACAGATGAGTCATGGTGAAATCTCATGACAAGCTGGATGTTGTGACATGTCAGTGGGACTGGCGTTATCTTTTCCAGTTTTCATAAGCCTGCACTAGCGATTCACTTTGTTGTTGGCGGTGCGGTGAGTTGTTGTAGGTACACAGTTTTTTGAGTATTCTCCTGCCAATCAAGTGGAATTGATTGATTCTAGACAAAAGCAGAGAAATAGCACAGGAATATGATGTTGTAAATGTAGGGGAGTCAATAGTCTTGGTGTTGATGGACTTGATTTAGCAATGGCAATTGCCCTTTGCAACCAGCCATTCCTAAGATGTAGCATGTTGGATACTTAGGCATTGAGCTCTGCATTAGGTTAACTGAATTCAGCCTCCTACGCTGGCATTGACACTATGTTGGGTTCCATTGAATTACCCAAAAAATTTTGGCAATTTCGAAAAATGTTTTTGCGCTAGGATGAGGGGGTTTTTCGACTGTATTGAAAACTGCAATAGAAACAGTTTTTTCACATTGTACAAGATCAACAACTAGATGTTACTACTGACAGGACATAAAGGACGACAAGAAGTGGTTGGAGGATGATGGCACGGTATGTTTTTCAATGATTTATCGGGTGAACAAATTTAATCGCGTGTTATTAGAGACAAAGATTATCGATGTCACACAGAGTTTGCAGTTGAGTCTACATTAAACCGGAAGGGATGACCTAGTCACCGGAGACTTTTTAAGGAAGTACTAGTCTTTTTAAGTGTTTACCAATCACAAACATAAAGGCTGGCTTGGTGCAGACGCTACTAGAGTGACCATCTGTACCACTGGTTCAAGTCAATAGTTGAATTACTTTTTAGCTCCTGTGCGTTTTTGCAGTACAGTTAACAAACACAGTGGGATCTAAAACTCCTTTCAATGGTTGTCCTAGATGGTCTGTCAAATATTCTTTGGCTTTGTGTCAAATTTAAAGGTGAAAATACAGGGAGCAGGTGCAACGATCGCAGAGAGGTTAACCCTGACCTCTTTGCACATTTGCACTTGCTTCCCTTCGTTTCAGAAATTACATCCATCCAACTTTTGAGAGAAGGCTTCACCGGCCTCATCAGTGAAGGAACTGAGTGAGTAGAAGGGGCAAAAGTGGGAGCAGGAAGTCTTATTTTGTTAATCTTCCTATAAACCTTCCTAATGTAATTAAAAAAAAGAAGCACAGCCTTGTTTAGGGAGAGTGACTTTCTATTTGTGAAAGAGGAAAGGCTAGTGAAAGTGAGAGCAGCAGAGGTTTGGTTCTGAAACCTTGACCTCGCCTCTCTTTGTTCACTCACTCTCAAGACTAGTTAAGTTGTTGTGGAAAAAAACAAAACTTTCTTCTCCCACATCCCCCTGTTTCTTGTTTGGCCTCGCCCTCTTTGCTCTGTTCATAATACAGGGTCAGGGCAGAACGACTTTCCTGTTTGCTTCATCACACAATTAGGATTGAAGACAACCTGGCCTTCCCAATACCACAATAAACACTTTTCCCTGCCGCAGAGCAACGTAATTGGGGCAGTTGCAGGGTAAAACATAACTCCATCTTGTGCAACAGAGTTAGATGCATGAGAAGCGAACCAGTTGCATCTGTCTCTGTCTGCCTTAGCTCGCCTCGCACCTGCAGATAGTAAGTAGAACAGAGTAAGACTAATGCCCGCAGTTCAGGAGATGATGAAGAATCTTGTGAATACAAACTCCTGGTGAAAGAGCCACGCTGTTGCATCCAGCAACAGTTCCACCCACCTGCTCAGATTTAAAGCCGCTCCCGCAGACGTTTCCAAGACGCCCTAAATCTCCTCGGTCTGCCCAGCGGCCATGTTGTGTCACGTCTAAAATTATAGGCCTGTTTATAGAGAGCGTCTGACAAGATGAGAAAGTGTTGGTGTCGCGCTCAAATCAGGTTCGGAGGTGCTGAGGAGCATAGCACATGACAAAGTATGTCAGCGAGCTGAGGTGCCTTTTATTTTAGGAGTCTGAGCACACCAGAGGCCATGTTGTTTCCCCTGTTTCTGGCACGCACATCTCCCCAGGTGTTCAGCGATGGGCAAACTCCACAGCCAGCCGCCCGGCGGCTCACCCCACTTGACTGCTGTTCAGGTGGATCTCCCCTGTCGTCAATATCGATAATTACCAACAAGGACAAAATTAGCTGTCAGCAGCCGTGACCCTAAAAACCAGAATTTCAAATAATTAAGTTGACGGCACTCAGAGGAGGTGAAACTCCAGCCCTATAAGGTCAGCATTTATTTCAAAAATATCCAGGGAAATAAAACATCACAAATTGATTCACTTAGTTACTCATATTCACATTCATGTTTTATTTTATTTAAATTTTTCCTTAAATCTAATGTAATGTGTAAATGGTAACAGGAGTCTTTCAGTTGTTTTACTTTCTCCATGTCAGTAACAATCAAAATCTTTTCCCCTGACCATTTAGATTGAAAGCTTTTAAACATTTACAACAGTATGATCATTCCTCTTTAAATTATTTAATTGACAAAAAGGCTACTCCGCTCATCTAACATTTGACCCATAAAGACTCTTTTTGAACAAATCTTAACACTTTTTAGGCAAAATTGAGTTCTAAATTATTCATACCCCTGGCAGATTTAAAATTGCGTTCACTCAACCAAGAAGTCTGTCTCTGGCCCGAAAAGAGAACAGTCAGTAAAGCAATGTAAAAGAAGTACCAGGCTTGAAAAAATTTACTGTAAGAAATTATTTGGACCTTTTCTGTAATCAATAGTGAAGTTTTTATTGGCATTATAGCAACCAAACTCCTGTCATTTTGACAATTTATCTTTGATTAGTTCATAGTCTACAAAGTTGCAAGAGCTTCTTGCTATCATCCTAATCTTTAACTCTGTCCACAGATTCTCTATTAGACTGAAGTCAAGACTCTGGTTAGGTCCCTTAAAAATGCTAATATTACCTCCACTCAGAATAAACATGTACCGTATTTTCCGAACTATAAGGCGTACCTTCAATGAATGGCCTTTTTTAAAACTTTTTTCATATATAAGGCGCACCGCATTATAAGGCGCATAGAATAGATGCTTCAGTCTGGGTTGCCAATTTGTTCCGTACTCTATTATTACACATCCACATTTGTAAAGAAGTGTTCCCCGAGTACTTTATAAAGTAGGCTGTCCCAGTCATTGTTTCACTCACAGTGTTGGTGTTGCGATATTGTGCCCAACTGCTTTCTGGGTTTATTAACAAACCAGCGTTTTGACAACTATCCCAGCATGCCGCGCATGTCTTCTTCTACGGGGGAAAATGAAGTCGGCGGCTGCTTACCGTAGTTGCTAGACCTGTTGTGGCTCAATATTGGTTCATATATAAGGCGCACCAGATTATAAGGTGCACTGTCGGCTTTTGAGGAAATTGAAGGTTTTTAGGTGCGCATTATTGTGCGTAAAATACGGTAGGTCAAATGAGAAAAAACAAAAACAATCTTTAACCCTAAATCTACATGGGCATGCAAAATGTTGGGCAAAGCTGTATATTAGCTTGCTAACCTGTAAATAATTTAGTAGCCTACCGTAAATTTGGTGGTCTCTTATTTTCTACTTACTATTAGCTTACTGGGCTATTTTAAGCTTTTTGTTTTAGTTTGCTATCCTACTGCTAAACTGTTTGCCTTCTGTTAACAAGTATTAGTTTTGTAGCCTATTAGTTTGTAGGTCTATTATTAGCCTTTAGCCCTTTAATCGTCTTTTAGGTAATTAAGCTATTGCTAGCTGTTCTGCTTGCCATACAATTTATTTGTTTGGTTTCTAGTAGCTTGTTAGCTTACTGTTAGCTCATTAAAATATTGCTAGACTCTTAGTTTACTTTTAGTCTCTTAGTCTTTGTTTGTTTGCTAACTAATAGCTCCTTAGCCAAGTAATAATTGTTTAAAATTAAAATTAGCTTGGTCATCTGCTATTATTTTTGATAGTCTATTGGCTTGTTAGCCTGGAATTTGCTTTTTAAAATACAAATAGAATACTAGATACTTGTGTAGCCAACTTACCATTAGCTTCCTAGCCTGCTATTAGATTACTAGTTTTTATTAGCTAACCGTTTAGCCTCAAAATAGGTCTGTTATTGACGCGTCATGACATAAAACTAATTAAATAGGTAAACATGAATGTAGTTAACTTAGCTTGCATTACATTATTGTATTTTTCTCATCAGTATGTTGTTATTAGATTGGTACAACTTTTCAAAACAGCAGTGATAATCTTAATTTTTTTACCTAAAACACTTAGTAACAGGTAAAAAAAATAAACCTATTCCTATGAGAAAATCTTCCCTGCCCCAGTTTTGTCCAAACTTAATAGGTGCGGCCGTTTCTCACTAGAGAAAACTTCCCATTAAGAACACCAGATTTGGAGCACAGACTGGAAGGCCGTGTTGGTTCTTTCTAAAGATCCTGCTAAGTAAGCCTTTCTGTCTCATTACCTGATTTATGAGTGGAGTTCCTTGGACTGGATGGGGAACCCTCTAGGTGCGCACCAGGAACCACACACACACACACACACACACGCACACACACACACACACACACTCCTGGGAATCATCTCAGACCTACACAGCTGCTGCCACAGTAACTGGTCACACAGGGTGCTACACTCCAGAGATCCAAAGGACTTCTGTCTTTTAATCAACTGGTTCGATTATATTCCATTCTTTAAATTCCCGCATCTCCCGTGACCTCTCCTTCACTGATGTTGGCAATAAGGTGATGGATGACATAAGCTTCCTCTTTCTTCCTCATCCTCGCTCTAAACCCATCTATCCTTCCAGTCTGGACTGAAGGAATAGAGGAGAGACCGAGTGATGGATGAGTTTGCGAAACTACTTTCCTGCTCTATTAAGTTCTCCACCTGAGAGAGGTGGATGAGATAAGGAAAGACAGATCATGAACGGTTCCAGAAAAGGGAGATCTCCTGAATATAGTTTCACTGAGCAGTTCATCCGTCATCGCATTCAAAGAAAGTTTCACTGTTGCTCAAAGGAGAGCAGCGTTCATTTCATCCGTCATAACTGCACAGGGCTCAACAGGAAGTCTCTCTTTGTCTCTGTCCGTTATCTGGTCTGTCTTTCTGCTTTACAGTCTCTCACTTCTTTTCGCACACTGTTGTACTGTCAGTTCGAGTCAACCATTAAACTTTTACTAATCCCTCCCTTTTTTATTTTATTTTTTCCAAGATGATTCATTGGCTTTTTTCCCCCTCAGCACTGCAGGCCTACTGTACGCTGTCCCTGCCTATTACCTTCTGGCTCACTTTTTGACCACTGCCTCCCCTTCCTCCTCTTCCCGCTACCCCTCCTCCTCCTCTTCATTACCCCTTGCCTTACTCCCCCCACCCACCCCACCCACTTCCAACAGAAGCTCAGAGTAAGCCCTACTACTCTGATTACTCCCCCACTCGGCTGCTCATCCACAAGATGTGCACCAGCCACTACCTGGACCTCTTCATCACCATCGTCATAGGGCTCAACGTCATCACCATGTCCATGGAGCACTACGAGCAGCCACAGGTCAGGCGATAAACATCCCCTGTACATGTTGACACCAATGCTCGGTTGACTTTGCAGAAATCTTCAAACCTTGTCAAACTTGCCTTGAAACTCAAGATTTTATTTTAGAAGACCCAAAATGTCCATCATGTTTTTGCATCTAGCCTTTTTTTACTCCTAAATGAAATTCTCTGCATCCAGTTGTCTTAGTAGCTAAAAACAGGATAAATTTAAAGGAAAACCAGCAAGATTTCATGCATACAATGGAATGAAAGCAGGTCAATATGTTATGATGGCCCAGCAAAGTTCGGACGAAATTCCAATTGAGAATTTGTGGCAAAACTTAAAATTATATAACACTTAATCATATCTGACAGAGCTTGACCTATTTTTGTTTTATAAACAGACAGTAGGTTTCACTGGATCTCATTGAGGGGTGTCGGATAAAAGAGGTTCCAGTTTTCACATGTGCTGAAAATAATTGAAACGTATTGTTGCGACATGACGAAGCGTTCGAGGATGACGATTGCTTTTGCAACTCACTTCGACTGACATGCTTATCAGTTTCCATAACACTCATAATCTATTATTGTTTTGGAATGTTTACTTTTTGAGTTCAGTTTTCAAAAAAGATTTAATTGAGGGGGGAAAAGAAGTAGGAAAGTGTTGCAATTTCCTGGAAAAAAAAAAAAACTTTTGGAGAACTATAAAAGTTTAGTCAAAACAATAAAATGAGCATTACGGGCAAATCAATAACAATGGAAAAAAACAATAAAAACTGAAAAAATATGACTGACTTAATGATCCAGTGATCTTTTAACAGTGTGTTTTAAATATTCTCTTTAAATGCAAATGGCAGTAAAATATTACCAGGCATTGCTAAGGCTACAAGGAAAGCAAAAAAAATGAACATTACCTACAGAATTGCCAAAAGAAAGGTCAGAATAACTTCTCAGAACTATAAAAGCAAGGTCAAAACAAAAAGTTAAACCTCACTGCTAAACCAGTTAAAGACGTAAAACAATAAATAATTGATAAAACGTTAACTTTGATCAAAAGATAAGTTTTTTGAGAACCTACCTCAAAAATCTTTCTTGGGTTCAAGAAAGTCCAACATTCAAATGATCTGATCTTCTTTGTCACTTGACACTGAAACTGAGATGAATTATGCTGGAAAAAATAGATAATCACCCAATTTTCTGTAGATAGTGTATGAAGTTTCTTTTGAGGAACGTTTCGATCTCACTTTATGGCAGCATTCATGAGCAGAATCGAGAGTCAGTACAATCCTTTGAAATAGAAGCAACTCAATACATCGATATCAGCAGGACTCAAGATAAACCTTAGAGTAACGCTCTTCTTTTCTTCTTCAGACGATGCTCTAGATATCAAGATTATTAGAAGGTGGACTCATCAGAGGATTTTCACTTTGGACTAGTCTTCTGGTGTCCATCCTTGAACTTCCCTCAAAATTTCAGACTGTCCTGGATCTTTTTCTGGGACGTAATTGTCATATCTGCTGCCATCTTGCCTGAAAGCCTTTCTCTAAAAGTCTTCAGCTCACTGTGTGTACAGAAGCAATCAAACTCGCCTACAGCCACTATAGAGAAAACTCTACGGTGGCGTAAAATAAATCATCCAGCAGTTCAGGATCTTGGACATTCTGTAGCATTCTTTACTGGAACTTGACTTTCTCCACGATTCAAGAATGATGCAGGTCTTTCAGGTAAAATTTTCCCAGCAGCAATTTTGTCAGATGTGAGGTCAATCCGGTAGTCAATGCACTGATGGCTGCACACCATTAATAACCATCCACTAATATAATGAGATGTTTGAAATGCATAACATTTGATTCATTGCCCAACTTCTGGGGCGTTAAGTATAAAACAGCTGACCCCCGTCACCCAATGTGAATATATCTGAATGATTTTAAAAGAAGTGAAACAGAAGATTGTCATGTGAATTAGGAAATTTATGTTTGGTCAGTCGTAGCAATGCTTCTTCGCAATACATCTTATACAACCGGTGTGAGATTTGTCACAACTGGCACTGCAAAGCAACGTATTCTCTACTTTGAAGTTGTCTACCTGATTAGATAATGGAAGTTTGAACAAACGAGCTACATTAACAATTAACAATTTATCCATAGATAAAATGAAGCTTATCAATAGTGTGTGGGACAACACACTAGCCAAGACAGAGTGACATCTGAGGTTCTTCCCCAAACCAATCAAACTGCATCTATAAAAAGCCTATTGCTATTGACGGGGAGGATTTAGGAACCTCATGGTGGCTCCTCACTTGCTCATTGTTTTTAAAATGTGGCAATGCTCAAATGGAAATAAACTGGCTTCCGAACAGCATAAAGGTTTTGACACACAAGAGGCGACATTTATCTCCTTGTGAGATGAGGCAACAATCGCTTCAGCTAAGCAACCGGCGAAGTTTGTGCATGCAGGTCATACATAATTTGTACACATGGGGCTTGTGATGTGACACAAGAAAGTTGGAAAATCTACATTTGTAGCTGTGATTGCTACCGTCGCTATTGTAGCTGTCGTTGATATTGTTACTGTCATCGCTGTCGTCGTTACTGTTGGATTTTACCCTGGGAGGCAGAAACTCGTTGCTGTTGTTCATCTCTCTCCGTGTTTATTGCCATAAAGCATTGTTACAACAAAGTAAAAATTCAATCAAATGCAAATTTCCAAACTTTTATTGATTAAGTTTAGAGTCCTGCTTGAAACACAATCGTGTTTGAACATTTTTCCCTAAAACATTAAAATGCTTTTAGAGAGGCTCAAGGAGGGGACGACAAATCTACTGTAACATTTACGTGAAATTTCTGTTAAAGGGTTGTACTCAATAATAAGCAGTAAATTTAAACCGATAGCAAAGTCAGAGTAGACGGTGAGATAAAGAGATATTTTACAAACTGGGCCTTTCTGTTCGGGGATAATTTGCCACCCAGGAGGGTTTAGTCAAATCCCCGCTGACCAGCCGTGCTCTCTTCGTCTCTCTGCAAAAGGTCAGTTTTTACATGCAGATGGAAGTGGAGAATTCTCCCACAGGCAAAAAATGGACACTTTGATTTTTATGCCCTTTTCACTAAAAATTGAGAGAGGACAACTTGAGCCATCTAATAACGGTAAGATCTATTGTAGAGAAAAGAGATGAAGTCTAGTTGAAATAGTTTTTTTCTACAATGTTTTTAGTACAGTATCATTGTGAATTTGTGAAACCCTCTGCTCTGTTTAACTGAAAATATAGTATGAGGTCTCCTTCTGCTTTACATCAACTTTTTCTGATGTCCTTTATAGGAGCTTGACAATGCGTTGAAGATCTGCAACTACATCTTCACCCTCATCTTTGTTTTGGAATCTGTCTTCAAGCTGGTGGCCTTTGGATTTCGGCGCTTCTTCAAGGACAAGTCAGTATTCCAACCATGACCACGCTTCCTAAGTGATGTTATTTTCAACCATCGATATCCGATTCGACGTGTGCGTCTAACGAACTGCTTACTGGCGGTGCCGTTCTTTTAAGCGCTGACTCATGTGGAAAACTTGAACCCGTGTTAAGCGAACTCTTTATAAGCTGCGTCGGTAAAAGTCTGTGTGAATACAAAAGGCCTCGTTAAACGGCCATAAAGCACAACCGCTTCAGATGATATCATAGTTTTAAAATTCCTGGCTCCCTTTTGAAAACCGCACAGTAACGCACTAGAACAATACCAACGGCGCACGTGCTCTCCAGCACACGTTACCGTAAATATGCACCCGAAACACACGCCGCACCTCGTCTGTTTGAACCGGAGCTACAGCCAGCCAGGACTTCACGATGCCCACTGGCTCTGTTACAGTTAGAACCTTATCCTGTTTGACTTTGGCAGGAGTTTAGCTAAACATCTCAACACTACAATTCATTCTTATTCCTAAGGAAAATAACCCACAGCTGTAACTGAGAGTTGTACAATTTTAAACCCATTTTTCATTTTGATTCTGTATTTTCCAGTGGTTTTCTGATGGACCGAGTTGAAACACTGGAAAGGCTGCTTAACTACCTGCATCTTTATTATCTACACAATAATGATCTTTCAATGTGTTTTTGGACCTTTTGACCTGAAAGTGGATAATGAAACATGGAGTCAGTTTGTTACCGTCAGCCTATATCTATTTCACAAGCAGTTTTAACAGTTATTTTAATAGCATAAGGGATGTGGACTCCAACTGAGTCAGACATGTCTTTTTAGACAAATTTAAAATATTTCATTGGCGATGTAATTTACGAAAATGGTACGCTAATGCAGCGCTAACTTAATCGTATTGTTCAATCACCTGCTATGTTATGCAAATGTTCTGTCTGCCATGACGAAAACTTGCCTCTTTATTTGACAAAAATCAACATGAGATTCAAGTCGTTTGGGGCTTAAAGGTAACACTAACAATTTTTTCAACAGACCAGGGAAAAACAGTAAGAGAAATCCATTTGATACAGTAAGATTGCCATATTTTTACTCTTTTCCTGGAAGTCAATTTGAAGGTTGAGTTTCCAGTCTCAAATTCGTGACTCCTTTGAGACTCAATTCCAACTCTCGAGTTGCCGCTTCAGTCCTGGAGGCGATGACTCAGAAAGAAGAAGTAGTTCTCCTGTACCTCTTTGCAGGGAATCATATTTGTCAAAGGCTTTGGCGAAAAGAAGTGATGCACAGCAAGTCGGCAATGGTGACTGATGAGTGCTTGTGTGTGTGTGTGTGTGTGCGTGTGTGTGTGTGTGCGTGTGTGTAGGTGGAACCAGCTGGATCTCGCCATTGTTCTGCTGTCTATCATGGGCATCACTCTGGAGGAGATTGAGGTCAACGCTTCGCTGCCCATCAACCCAACCATTATCCGCATCATGAGAGTGCTGAGGATAGCAAGAGGTACGATCTCCCTCCCTGCTGGTTATTTCCGCCTCCTTCCTTGATGCTCTGCCAGATACGTCCGTGCAGCTGCTTCTTACTTGCCGCTTTGCCTTTTAAGGATCCTTGTAAAACAGACGCATCTCTGGGACTCCCCTATCTGTCATTTTCGCATGGCAGGTCCCAGCAGGGCTCGGGTTGAGGGCGAGCCGACCAGATGGCACAGGGAAACTCGCTCGGCAGACAAACAAAGCACCGGCAAGGTCTTAATCTGCAATGAGCGTGGTTATGGTAGAGGGAGAGGTAAAGACTGGCGTAGGGAGGAATGTAAGGAATGATGAATAACTTCTGACCTGGAGATCCATCACCGGGAGATGGGATGAAGCCATAAAGAGGAGCAGTTGCTGTCAGAGCGAGAAAGATTGAGATGAAGTTAATGACGAGGGGAAAGAGATGGAGGGTAGGCAGAAGAAGCCATGGAAGACGAACAGGAAAGGTGATTTGGTAGAGGAGAGAACAAGCTAGGGAAATTCAAGAGTACCAATTTACTTAGGTCCGATATCTGTCCGGTTAATGGATGTAAATGAAGGCTTGTTTGGAGTTAAGCGGAGGCAAGGGACCAATAACCGCCCGCAAATTGTTGGAATCCAGAAATGCTTACAGCTATATCTGAAAATGATTAGAACTGCCTTTATTAATAGCTTAAACGTCAAATGTACTTTTTATACATTGGACGGAAACCGTCTTAGCGCAACTCCAGATGCAAACATCCTCGCTCTTCCTTATCTCTGCTCTTGGTGGTATGTTGATTGGTTGACCCTCCTGGATTGTTTGCTTTGCAAGTGCTAGCCAAAAGTGTGTCAAATAGCATTACGCCGAGATATTTGAGCTTCTTTCGAATATTTTAGATATATTGTACGAAAGTTAGTTACATTCCACAGACAAATCCACAAATAGACAGGCATCAGCGCTGTAAACAAAATGGTTTTTGTTTCAGCTTTTGATATTAGTCTTATAGCTTTATATGTCTGTGAGTTTGATGTTAAAACAGGAAATGCACCAATTCCAAGGGGATGAGCCAGTTTGGATGGCAACAAAAGATGTTTAAAACAATTTCTTGACCTTTTCTTTACTAGCTCTGTCACAAGAACAGAATTGCTTCCTAATTCTTTATTGATTTGGCAGCTTCAAAAGAGCCAGTTGCCCAAAACCTGGAGGTGGAAAATCAAAGGACAAAAAATAAAAAAAGTGGCATGTCTAAAAACACAGAGAAGCAGTTTGCAAAAGTGATATTCTTACGAAAGAGAAGGGGGAAAAAAAAGAACCTCCGGAAAAGACCTCACACATGCATCATTCTTAAGTTGATTCAACTGTAATTCGCTAAAACCTCATTAGAAAAGGTCCCAAAGGAGGGAGGCTGCTTGTCCGGAAGCCATTCCGAAGAAAGGGACGCAGAACGAAAAGGAGGATGTGAGTCAAATTACACAAGAACTGCACCGAAGATAAGTCTTACAGAGAAATTATCACTGATTAGGACGTTACGATGCAGGATGCGGTAATTAAAGCAACGTGTGCAAAGTTGGTCAGACGAGACGTGGAACATGGAGTGTCTACAGCCATCTGTAAAATACACTGCAGCCTTTGTCGTGTTTTGGGGTGTGTGTTGCATTAAGTTGGGTCGGGAGGTTTTCCCAAACAGATAGAATTACAAATACACAAAAGTCCTGCCAGATTTTAAACCACCGTACAAAACTGTTTCAAAAGCATCTGAATGGCGACATGGGGAGGATCCAACAGGACGATGATGCCAAACAGACGAGCAGAGAAATGAAACCATGTCTTGGAAAGAAAAAGAAAAAGAAAAGCAATGGAAAACTAATAGTAAGAGAGAGTGGAGGAATCTTCTTGGACAACAGTAGGATGAAAGAAATCAGTAATCAAAGAAAAGCTTTGCAGTCGACTCCTGACTATTTGCAGCTCAGTATTGGTGGATTCATGTATTTTTCTGTGGACCGTGATTATAAAATATTCATGGAAAACCTGCTGAGTCATAGGTTGTTGTTTTTTTGTTCTAAAATATTTGAAAGAAAAGGCATCTTGGGAAACTGAGATACCTAGATGCAACTTGAAAGCAGCCAATCCACGTACACATTTCATTTTCCTTTGTACTGATTGGCTATAACCCCAAAAGCAGAATTAAGGAAGACTGAAGATATTAACTTCTGTGTTGCGACGAGTTCCTCTGCGCATATTAATGTATATTTTATGTTTGAATTATTAAAGTAGGCGGTTATAACTGCAGGTTTGAGCTATTGCTCAGTCGCTGTGCTCCATCATTCCTGCAAATACCAAGGTTTCACTGAAAATATTTTTCCAAATGTAGGAGAACTGTTTTTAAAGAGATATTATAAAAGGGAAACTTACTATAAAAGGGAAGAAGATGGAATCTCTTAATTCTCATGGAATAAGTTTCTTCCACTCAATCCACCACCAAGCTTGACATCGTCAAGTGTTCTGATGTAAAGCACACTACAACTAGACTCTAGAGATGCATTCACACCAGACCTGTTTAGTCCCCTTTAATCGAACTCTAGTTCGTTTGCTTAGGAAGTAGTCTGGTTCATTTGGGGAGGTGTGAACGCACAATCGAACTCTGACCAAAACAGTGAACTCTGGTGATGTTCAAATGCATATGTGTATAAAAGCGGACCAGAGACCGCTCCAAAAGCAGGAAACGGACTATAGTGCAGGGCATTCTGGGTAAATATGACCAAAAAATTTGCGAGTCTAGCGCTTGTGGGAGAAATGGCTTATGTTCTTTAGCTAAAGACAAAAGAGAAATCCTCCAACCACTAAAATCTGACGCCACTGCATTTTTGCTCGTGTCTTCTTCTGAGGTTTTTTGTGTTTTTCCCTTCCGTGGATCTTGGTGCAGCGCCACCACAGTTTAGGGGAGGTATCAGGTTTTTCAATTCTGTTGGTTTGTTTGGCACAGTACAGTAGGAAAACAAACCGCACCAACTGTGAAAATGCAACAAGTGTTGCAACTTTGGTCTCCAACTGAACCGAGTCCGTCGGTTCAGTCGGAGGTGTTTTCACTGCTTTAGGAGTGAAAACACCCTAAAGCAGTGACTTGTTTTCAAGAGTGAAGAGTCATGTCTTCCTCAGATGAAGGAGTGTAGGTTTTGCAGTTGCTAGGAGAATGGCACTTGCCATCAGGCTTTGTCTCAATAATCCCCAGAGGATTACAGCATGGGCTAATTTTCAGTAGCTGGACTTGACTTCTTGCTGGCACTTAAAGTAACCTATCGTACTTTAACATCCCAAGACGTTTTAGAAAACTTCATGTTCCCAACTTAGTGAGAAACAGTTTGTGGATAGACATGACTGCACACCAGAGCACAAAGAAAGGACAGTGAAGACAAGGATAAGACTGTCCTCAACCCAACAGACGCCTGTAGAATCAATTGGTGGAAATTGCAAGCTTAAAGTTTCATCCAACATCGGTGTTATATGCACTTGCATAGACACAAAACACACAATGTAGCGGAAAGTTTTACCAGAAGAGACTAAGCTGTTGTAGCAACATATAAAACCGTTTGACTTAAGAACGGGACGTCAGTCAAGTTCATGTCTGCGTCAGGGCAGAGAGCAAATATTGCTTAGAACAATTCAGATGCTAGTGCTGATTCGGTCAGCCGGTTTTTAATCATTACCGGGTTTCAACTTTGTAGAAGTTTTGATGCGACATCCCAAGTTATATAACACTGACAACTCTTTGTTAGGAATCACTTTTTTAAAAATTATTCTTCATATGTGTGTGTGTCTCCGCAGTGCTGAAGCTCCTGAAGATGGCGGTCGGAATGAGAGCTTTGCTGGACACCGTTATGCAAGCTCTGCCTCAGGTAATACAAGCCGCTCACTTAAACACCTCAAAGCCTTTGAGTTCCCCATGCTGTCTTTTCTTTTTCATGGATACATTTTTTTTTTACCCAAACACATCCCACTGCTCTTGTCTGTATAATTACATCTCAGAAGCATTTTCATTCAGTCCATATTTTTATATTTCACAGCGTCATCTTTTCCCACCAGTCTATCCCCCCTTCGACTGTATGCAGCCTTATTTGCATTAGCGTTCCCCCTCGCTGCGGCTGGGGAGGGGAGCGCAGCTCCAGGTTTTGTTTGGAACAGTGGTGGGCGGATTTGCCGGGTGAGAGACTTGGCAAATTGGAGCAACTTTCTACAGTTTGGATTTAGAAAAAAAAAGAAAAGCAAAAAAAAAAAAAACGAGGCGCCATGCTCCGCTCCCAGCGTTCTTTGATAGCACCTCTGTCGTTTTCATTCAGACAGAGACGTTGTCACAGCGAGTGCTGTTCCGGGCTACATTCTGCCAGAGCTTGTCAGAAGTGTTCAGAATTAATAAAGGCGATAACAGGAGGCGATGTGGGTGCGAGCAGGTTGCCACTCGCTAATTTGCACTGACAGCGAATCCGAGAACTCTTTATTACCCCAAAAACCCACCTTCGCGACAAAACCATAATCCGCTGTTGCATCTGTGTCGCTTTTGTCTGTTAATCGGCGGCTGGGCTTCCTCTGCTCAAGGCTTTACATTAAAATGGACGTTTTGTCACCGTTTGTTTCCCCGTCAGACAACTGAAGCCTGAGTAGCGGAGACACGGCTGCAGCCATCTTGCATCAGAGGGATGAAAAGGGTTACATAATGTCAACTGGTACTCCCATACAGTGTCTTCTATGATTTTATGTGATAGACACAAAAAATAATTGTCAACAGAAAAAATAGGAGACTGTCCACCTGAAAAGAGTTTGTAAACAGGATTGAAATGATTTATTTCAATATTTACCATAGTTTGCATCCATATCCCTCAAAAATCAGACTAAGGTTGTTTTAAGGGGCAGTTTTATGTGAATAGTAATAGGAAAATCTTTTTTCATAGCCTTCGAGGACGAAACTGCAGTTTTCAAGCTTCCACCTTACAGCCCATTCTTAACCCGCGTCTCCTCTACTCAGCTCCTTCAAACTAGCCAGCAGCATTTAGCAAACGTCTGGTGGAACTGAGGATCTGCTGAACTCATTATACTGTATGACGAGCTACTTCTCAGTGAAACGCTTGTAAAAAAAAATTTAATTAAAACATTGTTAAAGGTTGAATAGAGGAGCCATGTTGTGATGACTTCCTGAAGGCCGAGTTTCAGAAAGAGCAGGAACCTCTTAAAGAGACAGAGGCCCAATTTCAAGGCGTCAAATGTTTTTTAAGTCATGCTTGATATATATCTAGCATTTTTATAACAAATTAAGTTAAGACAGTTGATTGTGCTATAAAACTCCAATGTGGTTGGAAAGTACATATTACAACCCCTTTAATTAAAATATTGCATGCTTAGTCTAATTAGCAGGTAGAAAAAAATACATGTTTTTGTGTCAGATTTAGCAATAAAAACACATTAGATTCAAATTGACACAAGTCTGAACTATTTACTACATCCTGTCTGTATTTCTTTCATAAATGCGTGAGAACGGGCAAAATTCATACTGAAGGGCAAGCAATCACATTGATAACTATTAGTTTTTATATCTCATACTCCCATGGTCTTCAAACTGTGGTACAAGTACCTCTGGTGGTAACGTGGGCTACCTCCAGAGATATTTCAAGTTGACTGCTAATAAGGGCAAAAAAATGAAGCTAATTCATGTTTGTAAGTTACTGTGGAGAAAAGCTAAAAAGTCCAATGTGCCAAAAAGAGAAAATAGGCTGCTGGTATTTTAAAAAGCAACTCAACAGGGAGAACAAGGCAACTTATGTGAAGTTTCTGCAGTAGAAACTGAATTTGCTGACAGTGATCCATAAACATGTGCAGGTGGTTACAAACGCTGTGGCCCATTTATCTCTAGAGCTGGAAATTGGACCTCGAAATGTCAGCTTTGCTTTATGTTGGGTCGAGTGACCAGGCAAACAGACAGATGCTATAAATGTGTGGCCGCCATATTGAATATTTAACATATGGACAGGAATGGAACACATTTAAACCACACATGCAAAGAAGTAGTGATATTTATTCTATAAACCGATTACGTTCATTTCACTGCTATGTCAAAACCAGCCATTACAGTGGTACTTGGAAAACATACTGTTGATTGAAGTGGCTTTAGTTTTTAAAAGGAAAAAATGATGAATCATGCTCAATTCATACAAAAGGCATCTTCAAACGAAACAAAAAAATTTAAACCCAACAAATAAATATACACTGCTCAAAAAAATAAAGGGAACACTTAAGCGTTCCCTTTTTTGAGCAGTATATTTATCCAGCTATCTCTCTCTCTCTCTCTCTCTCTCTCTCTCTCTCTCTCTCTCTCTCTCTCTCTCTCTCTCTCTCTCTCTATCTATATATCTTTCTGCCTAGCTAGTTAGTTAGCTATTTAAAAATCTTTCTAGTAATCTATCCATCTATTTATCAAACTAAATTTTTACATGCCTTGACCTGCCACTCCTTTGTAAATTTTTTCCATAAAGTTGCTATGACAGTAGGAAGTGGTAATTGTTCCCCTGACAACAGCGCTGACACGATCCCACCTGTTTGTCCTCTAACACTCTGATCCCTCACTCTTCGTCTCTCTGCAGGTGGGGAATCTGGGCCTGCTCTTCATGCTCCTCTTCTTCATCTTTGCCGCGTTGGGAGTCGAGCTGTTTGGCGACTTGAGTAAGGACACGTCCGCGGTTTCAAACAGGCGGCTTAGATGGAAAGAGTTTCACTCTTGAATACTGCACAGAGTGCACAGGCATGCTCTGAGTCTTCCCTTCGCCCCTCTCAGGGTTTAATCTACCTGATTTTAATTGCTTTCCGGAATCTTTTGTTGAAACATCATATTGATCTCGCTAATTGTGTCCCAGAGCTTTCAGATTAATAAAACAGCGTCACGGTAATTATTTCACTGCGAAGAAAAGGCCCTGAGTGCGGCTGCCTTGACGTTTCTGGCTTTCTCTCTGTCCACAGTCTGTGATGAGCTCCATCCATGCGAGGGTCTGGGCCGCTACGCCACTTTCAGGAACTTTGGGATGGCGTTCCTGCTGCTCTTCAGAGTTTCCACTGGCGACAACTGGAATGGCATCATGAAGGTGAAGCTCTTGTGTATTTCCACTTTGAACCAGCACGTGTAGAAAGGAGAAGTGCCGCGTCAGAAGGCTGCCGGTCACCGATTGGCTATGGGGTGAAGTTGGTTGTGACACGAACAGAGTTGGTACATTAAAATCCTGCCCACATTTTTATGAATTCCTAATCACAACATAACATAAACCGAACCTTTCTCCGTGTCACCACCTGCTTCTGGGACTTACTCGTCTTTTATCGCCCTGCTGCAGGACACTCTGAGGGACTGCGCCCACGAAACGGGGACGTGCTACAACACCGTGGTCTCTCCCATCTACTTCGTCTCCTTCGTCCTGACCGCCCAGTTTGTCCTGGTCAACGTGGTCATAGCCGTCCTGATGAAGCACTTGGAGGAGAGCAACAAGGAAGCCAAAGAGGAGGCGGAGCTGGAGGCCGAGTTAAAACTGGAGCTGCAAATGGAAGGAGCAGACATGGCGCCGAGGTCGCCCCAGCTCAACCCCCTGGCCCTGGGCATGGATCGGTCGAGCTCGGGGGGTTCCCCCTGGAGGTCCGCCGGAGGGGGGGACATGGAGCAGGAGCGGGAAGGTCCTATGGACTCTCCGACCGCTGATATAACCAGAGACTCTGTAGACATCAGAGCAGAACCCCCCGCCTACCCAGAGCCCCAGCTGGAGGTAAATAGCTGCTTTTTTTTTTTCCAGGATCTTTTGTGCTGTTTGGCGCTGTCCCATCTTTTAAAGTCTCATTTTCTTAACAAACATGGAAATGTTGTAACATCAAGGGATAAAAAACTGATTTATGGCTAAAAACATTACTGCTTATTTTTGTACCTAATAATAAAAACTGTGGATGTTAGAAAACAACATGTGCTTCCAAGACCTTGCATGCACATGATTTTAAAGCTGCTTTCAGGGCTCTTTTCTTTTTTTTTTTCTCGTGTTACCATAAAAAGATTGAGGTTCATTGGGATTTTTTTAGGGACATACAGCTGAGATTCAGTCAGGCTGGGCAACAAGTCATGAGAATACATATTTGGTTGTCAGATCTCCCTTTGATGCAAAGCATTAGTTGTTTTTTTTTAGTATTCTTCTTATCCTGTGGCACTCAGAATTGTCTGATTGCCAAGATGAGGCCCAATAAATGTATCTCACAAGCCTTCGATGTGATTCTCTACTTGATATATATACAAATTCTAAATTGCTTTGGGTTTATCTCAAATATAATTGACACTGAGACAGAAAAGAAAGGAGGAAAAGTGGTGTGAAAGATTTAAAAGGCAAGAAGATAAGAGCAGAAGAAAGAACACAAGTAAACACCCCAGAGGTCTGCTTCTTCACCTGCAGAAGGAGAGAAAATCAAAACCAGGAAACCATAGCAACAAACATAACAATACAACATCTCTGGAAAGCAAGATGAGATTATTAGTCAACATGTATATAAACCAAACCAGACATGGTTTTATTTATCTGACCTGTTCACCTTTAGATCTTGTGAAGTACGCGATCTTGCAGTTTTGGTTTTGGTAACAGAACGCATCTCTCCGTTCCTCTGGAGTGTGTGTTGGTGTTCAGTCAGAGAGCCTCCAGTGGTGACTCTGGAGCAGCTGCAGAAATTTAAACTGTCAACAAAGTCATTGTTGAAATAAAGTGATGAGTGGTTTCATTCAGTTTGTCACAAGCCAATAGGAGACAGAGCAAAGATGTAGAAGACGATCCCCTGGGATTAAAAGGAAATGGTTTTGGGGTGGCAAGCTAGCACTGGAGTTAGACATGGTGGTGGCAGCATCATGCCACGGAGAGGCTTTTCTTCACCATCTAAGAGAAGTTAGCCAAAGTTTCTGGTAATTTCCAGAAGAGGAGTAGTGAGCAGCTACAGAAAACTTGATGATAGAAATCTAGTAGTGTGCCCACCGTCAAAGACCAGCATCTGTAGTTGTACCAAATAGAAGTTTTCCAGAGTATCGGGTCATGTGCTGCTTTGTTTGGCTAAAGCATAGAATCTCAATGAAATACATTGATGTTTGGAGCTGGCAAAAGGTGGAAATGTTCATGAAAACTCAAGTCTGACTGCTGAGGGTTAAACCGGTGAGCCGTCATGTAACGATAAGTCAAGAACTGGCATCTCTTTAAGTCTGAAAGCATTTTGGTTATTTGTCAACTCGTTTTCTAAGACCTTTCTTCATATTTGCTACTGTGTACAACCTATTCTGACTCATAGCAGATTGGTTTATAGTTTGTGCTCGTCACTTACTGCATTTTTCTAAGTGTGTGCTAGTTTGTGCATGTGTGTGTGTGTGTGTGTGTGTTATGGTTGGTCCCTGAAGGCAGCATGCCAGTCAGAGACAGGTCACAGTGCCATGGGAAAGCTCAGCTGCGGGTCTTGTTGTTCACTTCAACAGCTATTTCCAGACAGCAGGGGGAACTTTTTGGAGGATAGGAAATCGAGGTCTTGCTATTGTTATCTTTCCCCTTTTAAGATGTTATCCATCTGTCTCTGCTGCTCTGAGTTGTTACACCAGAGTCTTCTCTCCATCCCCACCCTGGGAGACCAGCTCTGGTACGGTGCTGTAGTGCCCCCTTGTGGGCTTACAGGGAAGCACATGTGAGCTTAGAAGCAGTGATTTTGATTGTCTACATTATTCCTTTGTTTTTGTATAATTGATCGATCCGTCTTTTTTATTTCCTCCCTTCATTTAGTCGTGTTTCTGTGTTTATGCACATATATATATATATATATCTGTCTTCTCTTTCACTCATTTCCTGTCGTTTTTCTTACTTTCTTCTCTTCCTCTGCTCTCTCTTACTCTCCCTGCGATATCCAAGTTTGTGCAGCGGAGACCTCTGTTTGACTCCATCTCCCTGGTCATCCAGGGCTCAATGGAGGGAGAGTTGAGTTTGATGGACAACCTGTCCGGCTCCATCTGCCACTACTACGCGCTGCCCCCCAGGCCCAACAAGCACAGCACCGACAAGAAGGTCAATAACCACCAGAAACGCCGCTGATGGCTCGCTTCCTCCATTTCATACATTCATTGGCTCTTGATAGGCTGCAACTTGTAGGGCACAGCACAGCAAACGGGGAATGAAAGAGGTTTTTTTTGTGGGGGAGAGAAATTTCTAAGTGAAAAGATGAACAAAACAACCACCTGATTGCTCTTTAAGGCTCAGTAGTTTTTTTAAATGATCTGCACATGAAAAGGTTCAGACAAAAGGTCGATGTAGCTGTCGCTCCAACAGTTAGAATCATTGAATTACTTCTGGGTTCCACCTAATCACCAGTAGGAGGCAGTGTACTTTACACAATAAACTTTTTCTTCTGTTATTACCTCAGTAGCAATGTTTCAAACTAGTCTTCTGTTCTCTAGTTATGTAATAGTATCAACCTTCATTTAGCCCTTTCTTTATTGTTTCTTGTCATATTAGAGATGCTAATGATAGGAGGTGGTATATATATATATATATATATATATATATATATATATATATAATGGGTTTTCATTGTTTGGCTTGCCAGAAAAAAGCACAGTCTGTTTATACTTTTTTTTTTACAATACATTGGATCCCCAGCTTTCACGAAAATCGTAAATTTGCGACTACTTTAGATTCGCTCTAAAAAGCTTATAACCGCCTATTTTAAAAGTTTAAACAGTATTGACAGTATAAAGTATTGATTAATTGACTGATTGAAAAGTTCAAATATCAAATATACATTAATATGAATTAATGGCCACAATGTGAACCGTCTTGGCACTACTGCAGAAAATGTACTTTTAATATGACAAACAAGATTCATCCGGATGTTGATTCTAGTTTGTTGAATGCGACTCTGTCAACATCCAGACTCAAATTCAAAGAAATATCATTTTTTAAGTACATAGTCCGTTCTGCAAACTGTATACAGGATGATAGTTGTGCATGTAGCTCCTCTCTGTAGAACCCAGTTCCATTTTCCAGAGAAGGAAAGCATCCAGTGTGATGTTAATCTTGCAGTCTTACACCCATTACCATTTGTTTTGTCCTGGCGTTCCTCCACATCGAATATTTTTCCTCTTCCCAATCAACCCTGTTGCCCGCCACGGCGCCCGCCGCCGCCCGCCGCCGCCCGCCTCAGCTATGATCTCATTCCCTCATTTGGTTAAACTCATTCATGCTCGGCAGGTTTTGTTATTCGCAGTCCGGTTTGGCAGACTGAGAAACACAGTTTTAGGGCTTCCTCTGTCTCCAACGCTCACCGTCACTGTCATTCTATGTGTTTGTCGCTGTGACACTTCTGTGCGTTTTTTTATTTATTTATTTATTTTTTATAGCTGATGGCCTGCTTTTCCCCATCAGTCACAGCAAAGCGATAACTTCCACCCAAGGCTCTCCTGAGGCCAGCGCAGAGCAAACTCTTCCAAGTCTGCAGAGAAACGGCTCAATCGATACGCAGCGTGAAACTGAATAATGCATCAGCGTGCCTGTTTTCTTTTTAATTTGTTTTGTTTTTTTTCTCATTCAAGGGCAAAAATTGGACTGTTACGTCAGCACTGCTGAGTTCCATCTTCTGAAATGGGTTTTCATGTTGGTATCAAGATGCCAGAGCCCAGGCCTTCTCTGTTAAATTCCTGATCTAAATCGTTTTTTTGTTTGTTTTGTTTTTCAATTTCTGGCCCTGGTTGTTTGTCCCTTGATTGGTTTTCCTTATTAAAATGTATTTAACAGAAGCAGGAAGTGTTTAGACTCTTCCATACTCGAGCCAACCTCTGCAGAGTTAAAAAAAAATAATAATTTTGCATTCTTTTTTTGGCTATGTATGCATTTAAATGTGCACATTACATCATTGTGCTATTGTATGGCATCTAGCATTGTCTATTTTGCATCAATTTAAAGCAATTGGCTGCCTTTTTAGACTTATTTGACATTAGTTGATTCCAGAATACAAGCTAATGATGCAAATTATAAAAGTTGAGAAAGAAAAAAAAAAATCTTTTTGTTTGCAACCCTATATTGAGCTTTGTAAGTGACCTTTGGAAGACGAAAAAACAGTGGAGCTTCGTTTGTAGCTGAGATATTTTTGTCAAGGATCCCAAGTGACTTTTCAGAGTCCTTGCAAAGTTTTGCAAGATCCGCAGTTACTTCTGCAAGGTCCGGCAACTTTGTGAGATTGTCGAAAAGTTTTGCGAGAGCCCGCAAAAAATTTGTTGAGATACTGAGTTATCTTTATGCAAAAACCAGGAAAAGATTTGGAAAATACATTTGTTTTGGCAAGATCCGATAGAGCAGGAGCGTCAAACTCATTTTCATTTTGGCTACATTATCACGAATGTTCTAAATCAAATCATATTTAACAGTTTTTCCACATTCATCAATCCCTCTAGGAGTTTTTTTTTGTCATTTTTTGCAATAAATTGCTCATTTAAAATTATTAGTAAGAAATTTAGCAATATTTGCATTTATGTATGATGGTAAATGTGACTTCATTAGTAGCAAATAGTCGATCACAGACTAGAACTTGACATCAAGTAAAGCAGAAGTGTAGAAGTAAATTATACTGCCACTTGCAGGTGGGAGTTGGCATCACTTCAAATATATGCTTTTGACAATTCTTCTGGAAAACCTTCAGTAAACTCACAATTATGCATTCGCACAAAAGAAATGTACACAATTTGTTGATTTTGTGTGAATTTCCACGATTGTAGTAATACTGGAAGAATTGATTAATGTAATTTGGCGATAACAAATAAAAGCCATTTTGATTGAATTAAAAAATAATGTTTAAGCACACAACTGTTATCCTGTAGGTTTTATTTATGCATAAGTCTAGAATCTAGAGGGCCACATAAAAAGCTGCGGCAGGCCGCATTTGGCCCCTGGGCCTTGTGTTTGACACATGTGCCATAGAGGTTTTGCAAGATTCGAGTTTACCTTTGCAAGGTCCCACATATATATATATTTTTAAATTATCTCATAATATCTCCACAATGTCCATCTGTATTGACCAAAACAAAAAATTAAGTCCAACAAAAAGTTATTGTACTTTCTTGTCGTAATGGTTGTTCCAGTTATCATTAATCTTTTGAGCAAAGGAACTTTAATGTTCAAATAATTGGAAAATATGTAACAATTTAAGTAGATGTAGATCTTTTCTCAGCTTGTACCAATTCTGATTTTTTGTCAAATCGGATTTTTTTGCCGTGGCCGTTAACACTTCTCCAGTGTGAACAGCAAACAACCAGAAAGTGTCCCACAGGCGCAGCAGGGGGCACAATAACATCACACATAGAGAGCGTGCTCAGTGTTTTGCCAACCACCATAAAAAGAAGAAGTGCTCAGTGTTTTCAGAAGTAAACATGGATACGAACGGTGGAGCTTAGCTTACGATTTTGAAGTTGTTGTCCGACCGGAGCAGCACATTAACAACATGATCCCCATTATAGTCCGCCATGGTTGTTGTTTTTCTTCCTGCTTGCGTGTATCAGGACGCGGAATAGTGACGTTTGTCGAGTATCAGTGACGTTCAGGACCTGGCCGTTATGATTCAGGTCACAGTGGAAAAGATCGGATACGCATCGGATATCCCAGTGATCTGGGTCACATTTGAAAGAAATCTGACCTATGCTGTTCAGGCTGTCATGAAAAGATAAGATACAGGTCACATTAAGGCAAAAAAAATCAGAATTGGGTCACTTCGGGTTGCAGTGTGAACGTAGCCTGAGATATTAATCTTAAGCAGTTCGTGGCAATTCTGTGATTGTTGGATGTTCTGAAAAATCCCCTGCTACGTATCACAAAACCTTTGTCAGATATTGTAAAAATGAATGTAATTTTCCTTAATGATCCCTTCCAGAGCTCATCACAATAAAGACTTACACTCCTTCCATTCAGATAGGCTTTCTAAAGGGTCTGTTTTCCTGTTAGCTCCAGGTTTTATGTGTGTGTTTCTATATCTGTGTGTCGTTGGGAGTTTGCGCTGTTCTCTCTGCTCACCAGCGGTTGTCTCTTCCTGCCTAGATCCCTCTAGCGGAGATGGAAGCTCTGTCTCTGGCCTCAGAGAAATCCTGGTCCCTAGCTCTGCCTGACGACTCGGCCCCTGGCGATTTTAGCCCCCTCTTTCTAAGCGCTGTGGAATGCAATGTACTGACAGTTCTTCTCTTTCCACCTCTTCCATCGCTCTTCCCTGTGCTCCGTCCTGCAGTAGCTTGTACTGTCTCCTTCCCAGGGCCACTTCCACAGCAACTTGTACTCCTACTGCACACACCCAAACAAATTGTTGCTGGAATTAGATTACGCCAAAGAACTTCTTTTACCTGTAGCCAAATAGATAATTTACCAAATTTACCTCCCAGTGCCAAAGGCAATGACAGGTCTGTATAGATACCCAACATGGCTGCCACTTAGAAACCATAGAAATTAGAAATCGTCATTTTAATTGACTAAGGGTTTTAAAACATGAAAGGTCTCTTGTTCTTGTTTGATAAAACTTTCAAATGATGGATTACTAATGTTTAGCTATATACTGGTATGAATGAAAGTGGAAACTTAAAATGAAATGGAAAAGAAAAAAAGAGTTATCAAGCTAAAGAGACTTATGCTTTGATTGGAAACTGCTGGTATTTTCAGATCTTGATTGGAGAAAAGCTCTACGTTTGGACGGGACCAAGACTTTGAATCACTTGTTATTGCCATGCCTGGCCACTAGGTGGTGCTGTGATTTAAATATGTTATCAAATCGCACATGTGCTTTCATGGCATTTGGACCTGATGAACCAAGTGCTCATGGAGCACAAATATACAGGTCCTTCTAAAAAATTTGCATATTGTGATAAAGTTCATTATTTTCCATAATGTAATGATAAAAATTAAACTGTCATATATTTTAGATTCATTGCACACCAACTGAAATATTTCAGGTCTTTTATTGTTTTAATACTGATGATTTTGGCATACAGCTCATGAAAACCCAAAATCCCCGTCTCAAAAAATTAGCATATCATAAAAAGGTTCTCTGAACGAGCAGTTAACCTGATCATCTGAATCAACAAAGTAACTCTAAACACCTGCAAAAGATTCCTGAGGCTTTTAAAAACTCCCAGCCTGGTTCATTACTCAAAACCACAATCAGGGTAAGACTACTGACCTGACTGCTGTCCAGACGGCCATCATTGACGCCCTCAAGCAAGAGGGTGAGACACAGAAAGAAATTTCTGAACGAATAGGCTGTTTGCAGAGTGCTGCATCCCACCTCAGTGGGAAGTCTGTGGGAAGGAGAAGTCTGGCAGAAAACGCTGCACAATGAGAAGAGGTGACCGGATCCTGAGGAAGATGCTGGAGAAGGGCCGATTCAAGACCTTGGGGGAACTGAGGAAGCAGTGGACTGAGTCTGGAGTAGAAACATTCAGAGCCACCGTGCACAGGTGTGTGCAGGAAATGGGCTACAGGTGCTGCATTCCCCAGCATGCAGCTGGGGAATGCAGGTCAAGCCACTTTTGAACCAGAAACAGCGACAGAAGCGTCTGACCTGGGCTACAGAGAAGCAGCACTGGACTGTTGCTCGTGGTCCAAAGTACTTTTTTCGGATGAAAGCAAATTTTGCATGTCATTCGGAAATCAAGGTGCCAGAGTCTGGAGGAAGACTGGAGAGAAGGAAATGCCAAAATGCCAGAAGTCCAGTGTCAAGTACCCACAGTCAGTGATGGTCTGGGGAGCCATGTCAGCAGTTGGTCCACTGTGTTTTATCAAGGGCAGGTCAATGCAGCAGCTATCAGGAGATTTTGGAGCACTTCATGCTTCCATCTGCTGAAAAGCTTTATGGAGATGAAGATTTAATTTTTCAGCACGACCTGGCACCATTTACCAGTGCCAAAACCACTGGTATTACTGACCATGGTGTTACTGTGCTCAATTGGCATGCCAACTCTCCTGACCTGAAGGAGAGTCAATATCCCACAGAGAATCTGTGGGATATTGTGAAGAGAAAGTTGAGAGACGTAAGACCCAAAACTCTGGATGAGCTTATGGTCTCTATCGAAGCATCCTGGGCTCCATAACACCTCAGCAGAGCCACAGGCTGATTGCCTCCATGCCACATTGAAGGCTGCAAAAGGATTCCTGACCAAGTATTGAGTGCATAACTGAACGTAATTATTTGAAGGTTGACTTTTTTGGTATTAAAACACATTTATTTTATTGGTCGGATGAAATATGCTAATTTTTTGAGACAGGGATTTTGGGTTTTCATGAGCTGTATGCCAAAATCATCAGTATTAAAACAATAAAAGACCTGAAATATTTCAGTTGGTGTGCAATGAATCTAAAATATATGACAGTTTAATTTTTATCATTACATTATGGAAAATAATGAACTTTATCACAATATGCTAATTTTTTTAGAAGGACCTGTATTCTTTATCAGGAGATGTGTGGAGCCCAAAAGGAATTACAAAAATAAATTTGCTTAGAGGAAACATGACCGTTTTGGAAAATCTCACATTTTCAATAAAACGTTTTAGCTCTGGGTTGAGTGTATTTCACAAAACTGCAACGGAAACACTTTTTTTTTGCATCACACCAGTTTGTGTACAGCAGCAAAGCGCTTATTTGTTGGCACTAGCCTCCTTAGGCATGTTAGCTCTGTCTATATCAGAGCTAACAGCATCATTCAGTTCATCTAAAGTTGAGTTTGAGCCGACTCTCAGCTCAAACTTACAAACTAAGACCAGCAAAGATAAAATCCAGGAGGTTCCCATACCAGACACACTCATCTCCACTACTACACCTTCAGATCCTGTCAGTGAACATCACAGAAGCATTATTGTCCACATTATTGGCACAAAGTCACATCTGTTCCTGGTGTATAAATATAAATTTGCTAGCTTGAAAATGTATTTTGTGTTGTATTATAAGCCTATTGAGACCTCTCGATACGCTCGTTATAAAATCATTTGTAAAAATAAATGTTAAACTTCGACATTGAACAACATCTCTAACTGCAGTGCAGTATCACCAAAGTAGGTAAACTCTGTTTGCCATGGGAACAGATTATTCTTCCTACCTCTGGCTAGGCTTTACAGAACATAGAAAAATGGAAGCGGGTCCAATTACTGAACCACAGAACAGTGGTAAACAAGAATCACCAAAACCCAAGATTAAAATCTATCACAGCAGTGGTGAAAGAAGTAAAATATTAAAGCGTCGTGAGTGAGTGAGTGGTGTAGAGGAGTGCAAGTAGCCTTGAAAGTCCCTGGTGAAACATACCGTCTGCCCAAATTTCTCTTTCTCATTCCACATTTCCAGCGTGGTGTTCGTTTTTTTGTTTTTTCCGGTCCAGTCCAGTAGAGTAGTACGCCACATCACCAGTTTACAGATTTTTCTCCCCCACCCCCTCTGCTCCTCTTGAAATCTCTGCTCTCTCTGTCAGCTTTGGTTTGACTCTGTGCTTTAGATGTGAGTCCACGTCTCTTCTTCACGTCGTCTCCCGCGCGTTTGTGCTCGTACCGTCCTCTGTCCGCTGGCGTAGTAGTTTCCCCCTCCACTCTGAGCTTTCATGTGTCTGTTACTGTGAAGTGTGGTGGAGGGAGGCCTCAGGTAAATCTGTTGTGGATGCAAACTGGTTCTGTAGTGTGACCATATAAGATGTAATGAGCGAGGTCTTTGTCCAAAAAGAAAAAGATTCAGAGAGGGTTCTGTGGTGGCCGTGCAGTAGTCAACTTTAGTGTTTGGAGTTCTCGTGTTCTCTGTGTACGCTGATGATCACCGTCTCTTTGTGTACAAAATCTTACGGCAGTGTTTCTCAATTCCGGTCCTCGGGGACCACTGCCCTGCTTGTTTTAGGTGACACAGGCCTTATTTGAATAAGTGAGTGATTAACAGACTTCTGCAGCACTTGATGACATGCAGAGGTGGTCATAGAATCATTTGAATCAGGTGTTCTGGACTAGAAACGCATCTAAAGCAGGTCAGTGGTCCCTGAGGACCAGGATCGAGAAACACCACTTTAGAGAAATAACAACCGTAACTGTGTTTAGGAATCTGTGAGAATGCCCGAGTGAAAGAGCAACCGTAGACCCGGTCCGGCTTAGAAGGACCCTAACTCTCTGCTTTGTGTGTACAGCTGGAGGCACCGAAGGCCAACCTGCTGAGTGTCAGAAAGCCTGCGGTGGGACGCACTCACTCCCTGCCCAACGACAGCTACATGTTCTTCCCCCTTCACCCCTTTGGTTCCTCGTCTCCATCCCCAGCGCAGCTTGTAGCACAGTCACAGGGGCCCCAGCACCTAGTGGGCACTCACAGGGCCCAATCAGGTAAGGATGTTACCTTCTCATTGGGAAATGTCTTCTTGTCATTAAGCTTAACGCAACCTGACGTTTCCTTGGAGAGCCGCAAGTCATTTCCTGTGAGGTAAACACATCTGCGGTGCAGTAATTACTTTGCTGATTGTTGCTTACCTGCCGGCGCTGTGTGTCCAGGCTCCAGAGGCTCGGTGCGCTCTCAGCCAGAGGAGTGCTCCCAGCAGCTGACGGTCCCCACTGACATCTTCAGACCCATCAGCCCCCACAGCCACTCAGACTCCGAGAGTATTCCTCGACAACCCCCGTCAAGACGCACACATGCACTTAGCCGCACGCTCCGCCGACAGGTGACTATGCAACCCTGCTCTAAAGCCAATTCATAAAGAGATTGTTTTTACTAGAAATGGTGTTTGCCCATTTTACTCTTGACTGGATCTTATTGTTGATCAGCAGCAGCAAAGTTACAACTTTGGGCTGCTTTTGAAAAAATCGTTTTATGTATTGGCTAAAATCAAGATCAGTAGGACAGAACTTTATAAAAACTTCCTGACTGCTGTATCTCCAGTTTTCTCAATAAATATAGTTATTTATATAACTATATATACAAATATAGTTATATAAATAAATAAGCTATATTTATTTATTGAGAAACAAACTGTTAGCTTAAAATCATTAGGCTTTACAAATGTTTTCTTCTGATCATTCTTTTTGAGTGAACCTATTGCTTCCCACTTGGGAATCTATTTAAAATGTTAACAAAAATTGTCATTGCTGAAGACCTGCAGCACTGTGCAAAAGTTCCAAACCATGCCACATTTTTTTTTACTTTGTAACTTGAAACATTTTGAAGTATTCTTCAGGCTTTCTGGAGGTCTTTTCTACATTTTTCTGTGACACGTTTACAGGTAAAAGCCCTTGGTGGTGCTAAATTACTATTTTATGTCAGACTCCTTTCGAGACCTACATTACAGAATCGATCTTGGTCCAAGAGGTTAAATAATTAATAGCCAAATTAATGAGACAGCAAATGATGGCAAAAGTTTTAAACAGTTTCACCTCTGAAATGGGTAACGACGATGGTGTCCATGCTAGCTTAAAATATGACGTATGTGAGCTGAGTTATTGAATTTATGGACAAATCCAAGGAAGTCCTGGATGCTTCATATATTTAATGTTGGCTCATCAGAGCAAAAGGTAGAGCAAAGCCACTAAGACCCCGTACGATTTTATACTGAAATGGTTGACATATCTGAACATTGGGACATTTCTAGACTCTATTGCGCAATATAAATACATGAAGTCATTCAAACCCAAAATAAAAACTCTTTTAAAATATTTCTAGTAGAGTAAATGCAGACATCCTCTGCTCTTGGTGACCAATGATCATCAGTAGTTGAATCCTGATTCCAACACTTGTACCCTCTGGCTTTTCTTCAAGATGCCAGTTGTAGGTTGGTTTATGACAAAGGATGTAAAGGACTTATTTACTTCTCTGAGTTATTGCACAGTGCTGTGGTTTCTCACTTTCTCTCTAAAGTAATAAAACATCTATGTGAGTTTCTGAGTTCCACATCCTGCTGAGGCCTTAAATAACAGGTTTTGTTTACAAATCTTACCTTTATGTTCACGTTGGAAACTTTATTCTTCTCACAACTCCTTCCCTTAAAGTGGCACTAAATATCCACCATAGAATTTAACGCTCTTCTTGCACATTCTGAACTATTCCACTGTCTTCCCTCTTTCTTTTCTTTTCTGCTCCTCATGATTTTCCTGTTGTGTTAAAACCGACCCGCTCTCCCCCATTGATTGTATCTGTTCACTTTTGATCTCAGCTCAGCTGGGCCCACAAACCGCCCGACCCTGAGCTACTGCTCAAACACAGATACTCCTGTTTCTGAAACGGCGACAGACGAGCCGACATCGTTTCCCCTCGAGGCTTTTTCAGAAACACGGGACGTTACGGACGCACACGTGTAGACTCACCCCCATTTTGTTTAGTTTTTTTACCTTCTCCTCATCTATCATTCACCCAGATATTGTTTTTTAACTTGTCATCAAACCACAGAGCATCTATAACTCTAAGCAAACACCTGTTGGAAATGAATGACTAGAGCAAAGTCACATTTATTTACCGGATATCAAGTGAAGTGATTGAATGTATTAAGGCACAGGTGTAATGTGGTTACAAGGGAAATTCACCCATAATGCAATGCACTTTTTATATTTTAGATAATACAACTCAGGGGATTCTACTAAAACAGCAAGAGCTGTCCATATGCATTTGGCCATTTTGTACTCCATTACAGTAGAGCACCAGAAATTTTTTTTTTAAATCCCAAGATTAGTGCTTTAACAGTACAAAAAAAAAAAAAAGATCCAAGTTACAGGGTGATTAAGGTAGCATAGTCCCACGGTGCACTTCTGTAATTTGTGACTAGGTTTTGCATTGTTGTGGCTGTAACACGTTTCTCTGACCACTAGGTGTCTCTGTGGTCTCACTGTTCAAGGCTCATGCAGGGAAAGGCTTCTTACAATGCTCGGCCCTGAAATGACATGCATGCCTCGCTCCCGCTCACTCATCATTGCCATGGTGATGAACACGAGTCATCGCTGACCTGAGATCTGTCAGGTTTCAGGAGCTGTCACTGCTAACCCTTCCTTCCCTGCAGAGGTTTACATGTCATGTTTACCCTCTGTCTATTGGCCTCAGACCCTGTGCCTGGCTCTATACAGAGGTGACAGTGGGGGAAAAACAGATCCCACTTTATTGACTTCAACAACTCACAGTTTACAGGGTTTTGTGTCAATGGGCAAAGGTTGTGGAGGGTCATTTGGTCTGGCTCAGTGCTCAGTGTCTCTGCCAGCAGGAAACACACACATTACTGAGAGCTTTCCAGTTACATTTTAGATTGATTATATATGAGAAGAAAAGAGATTATCTAAAGGAACCAGCATGGTGGGAACAAAGTTGAACTGTTATTGCGTGTTTTTGAGGCATTCAAGGTCCACAAGACACCAAAGTGAAACCCCGCCCACTGCAATTCACATCATGGTGTTTTGACACGTATGTGGTAAACAACAATACAGTAAACACAGCAATCATAGCAGAGAGGATCGACCATTACAAGATCACAAGTTTGGAGGAGGAGGAGGAAATAATGATGGATGAGATGCAACATCTCTCTCAAATCATCATTTCATTTTCAATGTAATCAGAGACAAAAAGTATGGAAGGCGTCGGTGGGACGTTCCGTCGCTCTATCAGACCAAAACTGAGCAGGGAGAGTTTAATGTTAGTCCAACAGTACGTACTTCCTCATACTTTGGACAATTGTCCCTCAAAGCTATACTTTCTGCTCTGTGGCTGAAAAACCAGCTTCTTGAGGTTAAGTAATTGGGGATGTTTTCCGCATAAACAAATTTGGCAATAAAATTCTGATCAGTTACACAATAGTTTCGCATTGAAAGGGGAGCGAAAAGTTTGCCGAGCGTGTTGTGATGAAAAGGGGCTTAGAACAAATTGATTTTCATCACGCAACTGCAACAATAAGAACCAATTTCAACAGTTTGGTTCGACCATGCAGAGTCCTTATTAACCCTATCTGCTGCAAATGAGCAGAGGCTGAGAAGGATTTCACAGTAGTCTGAAGTTTCATTTGATGTCCACAAAAATAAAGTTTTAGCTCCATGTTTGGCCCCTAACAATCAGCAGAGTTTGGCTGGTAAGACAGACATCTCTGCCTAGTATCTCAGGAGACCTCTGGGGAACTCTCTCCAATGTAAACACGTCAGAATCTGACCAGGTCGAGCTCAAACATCTTACACAGACTCAACAGACCGAGCTTGCCGAAGGCATCCACTTCTGTCAGACGTTGTTTACCCAGTGTACTTCTGACAATCTGGACTAATGAAACAGAGCAACACAGAGCAGAGCCTCTGGGCTTTCGGGTTATGATTCACGGCAGGATGTTGCAAGTGAATTGCATAGGGAGTTTTGTGAGAACACGCTGGCCAGACGGTGAGCTTTGACCCAGACTGCTGCTTCTCATCCTCATCACCTCACACTAACTGCTCTCCTCCCCCCTCCCTCTCACCCTTGATCTCCTCCTTCCCCACCTCTCCCCAACCCCTCCATTGGACATTTACCCCCATTTTTTTCTTGAATACTCCACTCCCCCTCCCTTCCGTGCCCCGTTTTCCAGGTCGCAGTGTCCACTGATTCTCAGGAGGCCCTCTGTTCAGATGAACGGGAGAGCAGAGAAGGACTTCTGAACGTGGCAGCTTTGGGTCTACCTCCATCCACCTCTCCCTCCCATCAGCATCATCATCCCCATCTACACCCAGCTCTCTGCCTGGTGCCTGCCACACCAGGTGCCTTCCCTAAACCCAGCAGCGTGCACACCCAGCAACATGACCAGCACTGCCTCGCCTCCTACTCTTCATCTGCGTTACCGTCCACGTCCTCCCACCCGCTCCCTCCTCCCTTACCTGCCAGGCCCCAACAGCAGCAACAAGAGGAGGTGGAGGCGGTGTCGGAAGATCGTGAAGTTTCTCTAATCATCTGTGGAGGACTGGTGGGAAGCGACAGCGTCACTGTGGAGGACACGGTGTGCCAGGATAGTCGGAGTCCCTGCACGAGGCAGCTCAAGAGGTTCCACAGCGTCGACACACAGGGGCGTAGCACCCTACTGCCCCGCCCGCGCCCTTACTCCTGGCTGGACGACCCGCGGCGCCATTCCGTAGAAGTGTACCCGGCGGAGGACCCTTGCCCACAGCGCAGCGCCGCCTCCACGTCTTCGGGGTTTGTGTCACGGTCCGACAGCCTGCAGATTCCCACCCAGGCCCCACTGCCGTCCCCCCGGCGCAAGAAGAAGATGAGCCCACCCTGTATATCCGTCGACCCGCCCGATGAACTCGAACCCCAGTCTGGCCTCTACCCCAGCCTCAGTGGCATGGGGTTGGCAGGATTAGGAGTGCCCCCTCCTCTGCCCAGCAGGGACACATGTCTGAGGAGGAGAGCCCCCTCTAGCGACTCCAAGGACTCGTTCGACCTGGGAGTCGGAGAGGGCTCAGGGCAAGACGGAGGCTCGCCGAATCCCAATCCCAGCTCCAAGCTATTGACTCTTCCCAGCTTCTCCTTCGAGAAGACAAGCTCCGAGCACTGAACATCAACTCTCCCATCACACACAAGAGCATATAAACGCACATACACACACACACGGATGAACCCTCTGCATACACACACACAAACACATGATGCACTCTGTGTATCTGTGATGGTGATAGCTCTAGTAATAATGCTGTAGAAAGTAATAATGGTAAAACTACAACAAACAGTGAAACCATCCTTCATGAGGAGTGCGGTACTGTGGTAGTGTGACCATTCCTCGTCTTTGTATTGTTACTGCCAAAACAGCCAGAGAACGAGTGACCACCTGAGACGACAAAACAAGACTGTTTCTCTTCTGCGACACCTTGCAGCTTGACCCCTGAACCTCTGGAGCAACATCAGCATCTGGGATTTGGCACCCCCCTGTGGCCGCTGTCAGAACGGCCTGGTGTTGCACAGGGTGGATCTGGTCGGTGGAGATACAAAGCAATATGAACGTTTTAGAGACACTATTTTCTTAAATTATTGGGCCATCGTGTTTGTACAGGATGTTGTTTTGTTGTTGTTTTTTTTATGTTTTCACATCTTATTTGTCTTTTTTTTTGTCAATTATGTTTTGTCTTTCTTTTTCACTGTAGGATATTTCTAGCGTCCTTGGCTTACCGAGGAAAGTGAGCGTTTTTCAAAGTGCTGAAAACCATGTATTTGTAGGAATAATATATAAATATATATATATAAAAAGAAATCATTAAACTGAGCTTGGATTTTTAAGCACACACATCAGACCTTGGTGGTTTTTGATTGTTTGGAGGAAGAAGGTCGGTCCGCTTGAAGGGGTTTGTATTGATTTCTTTGCTCTCTTTTATGTTTCACAGAACCCAGACCCTCCTTTACAGGATGTGAACGCTGAATGGAGAGCAATTTAAAAAGTGCAGCTATTTCAAATTGATCTCATGGTTGTTGTTTTTTTCTTGACTTTTAAATTGAACCACTTTCAACTCAAATGGAACCAGAAACTAGCCATGGAAATCATCCAAATTTAAATTTTACTGCACTTATACACAGACACAGCCTTCATATAAACACAATGTTTATTACAGTTACGGTCAAAATTATTCATACCCCTGGCAGAATAGTAATCAGGTTACCATTGATTTTAAAATGACTTTGATGATGTAGAACAAAAAACTAAAACAGATTAACTTTGTATGGGAGGAATAACTTTTTTTCACAGCATTGTACAGACGAACAAAGAAGAGATTTCATCTTTCTGATCACTTAAGCAAAATTCTGATTACTTAATAATGAATATTTATGAAATCAACTAAGAAAACATGAAGAAATCCCGTGTTTTCCACTTCAATGTCACACAAGCACAAATATTTGATCTCTCCTGCCGAGGAGATTCATTGACGTCTTTGGTAAGTTAAAATACCACGTTATCCAAGCAGGCTGAGAAAGATCAAAGCTGTATTTGTTTTGTTTTTTTTCTGTATTAATGAGACACTGTAGAGCCGCTGTGAAAGTTTATGTTGTTTTTCTGGACCGGAAGCTTCACCGGAGCCAGCATGCACCTCTTCAAAGCTTCCAGTACACCTTTAGGCTGTTTGTGTTTTTCTCCAGCAGGTTCCTTCTGGTTGTGAGGACAGGGGAAGCCCACATCAAAGGAACAGAGTCACTTTACTTTTTTTGCTCCCTATTTGAGTTGGAGAATACGACGGTAATAGTTCTGTCAGCAGCAGATGTCCTGCTGGACGTGGCTGGAGTCTCTTTTACTTTTTAGATCTTACATCCTGAAGAGAGACAACAGAGCTGCTATCAAACGGCCAAAGCTATCAGTTTAAATCTGTCCATTCCCCACAGCAGAAGCTCCTGAAGTTCAACCTATTATGCATAATTTATGACATGCTATGAGTGTATACGACTAGGATACAAATTGAATATGTATAAGTGCTTTGGAAATTTGATGAATGCATTTTTGTTCAACTGGTAGTTTTTTCAAAATGAGCAACTTGAAAAAACCCAGCAAGGATTCTGTCCAACTCGATAATGAAACCACTTCAGTTAACCAAAAAAAGTCACAGCTGATACTTAATAAACAGCTTTTAGAAAATGTTGAATTACTATAATTGAGGTAACTCTTTAGGTGGGAGAGAGGGGCATTTATGTATGTTACAAGCATTTTATATCACAAACAAGCAGCTGTTACCTTTAGTTGTTAGAAAAATGTTGTATATAACAAAAATAACTTAAAAGAAACTTGCGTTTGCAGTTTGACACCTTGAATTTGGCCTTAGTCTCCTTAAGAAGCTGCTACTCTTTCGCCCTCAGGACGTCATGACAGCAGTACTCCTCCATTATGCTGTTGACAACCGATTTAGGACTGAAAAGTAGTTTGTGCGATGAACTCGGCTGACGCAGAGTTCTACCAGGTGCTTGCTAATAGCTGCTGTGTCTTAAGGGGTCGAGTGGGGAAGATGGAAAAGTGAGATTAAAAGATGCTTGAGAGACTCAAAGCAACACTCTGGGTATGTTTCTGATGATGGAATAACATTCTAACATCATGTAAAGGTCCAAAAAGTTGATTTTACATGATGCCGCCCCTTTAAAAAAGCTAAATCTGGAATGACTAGATGAAAAACTAAAGACTGGAAATCAACCCCAAAAGGTTGATTAGTACAAGGCTAGTGTACAAATAAGATTAAGCTGGAATTAGCTGCGTTTGCACCAGTGGCAAAATCCAGTTGTTGATCATGTGACTCGTGATGCGAAAAAAACGTTTCCATTGCAGTTTGGTGAAATAAACCAATTACAATACAATTACACCTCATCCTAACGCCAAAATCTTCAAGTTTTGTTTTCTAAACTGGGATGCTTTCTAAGCTGGGAATTTATTTTTAAAATGTCAAATTGCGCATTTATTTGGTCAATCAGTAAATCAGTGGCAGCTGAGCGCCACTGATTTACTGTACCTATAAAAAGTATCCATCCCTACAGATCTTTCTGACATTGTGTGCTTTTGTGAGATGATGTAGCTCTTTTTGACAAGTATTAAAATGATGTTGTGAAATGTCAACACAAACCATATTTTACCAGGCAAAGTCAAATAATTCTAAAAGGTAAAAAGTAACAAGGCGGCTGCATAAATGTTGACGCCTATTATGGTTACTAATTCAACAGAACTCCAGCTTACTGACAGTGTCACAGGTGATAAAAAGATTAACCTAGAGAAATGTACATAAGCTTTTTTTCTGAAATGCCACCATTTTACCATTACAAACATGTGCACTCACATCAGGTTGCATAATAAAAGAATAAAAACATTCACCAAATTCTGGCAGCTGTTTGTCGTCATGTCCAAACAGTCGAGTCTGATTGAGCCCACAGTTGGTTGTTTGCCTCTAGGCTTAATGCCCAGATCCATCCTGTTTGTCTCTGCTCTGCCAGCAGCATGCCTTTTCAAAGCCAGATAATCACTTGTATTAAACTCATTTAGTTGCAATTGATTTGGTCATCCCTTCCAAAAAATGGAAATGGGGATGCAACTTTCGAGCACCGGGACAAAAGGCGGTGATCTATAAATTGTTTAAATGTCAGATTTTAGTGAAAATTGAGGAAAGATGAAATGTTTGTTCATTACAGAAAGAAAAAAGGGATAAAAATGTTATTTTTCTGTCATTTGACCTTCTGTGTGCAGCTGTGTCTAACATCTGTTTCCAGATAAGAAGTGTGAGCAGTGACAGCAGGAAGTGTCTCTTTTAGGGTGCATTCCCTCCAGCCCTCTTTAGTTCGTTTAATCAAAGGAAATTCAGATTCGTTTGCGGAGATGCAAATATGCAATCAAACTCTGATGTGGACCAAAAAAACAAACTGGTCCACCTACACACCTCTGTCTCGTTTCAGTTGAAGTGAACTCTGTCACGGTTTAAATGTATGTGTGAACGCCAACCGGACCGGAGACCACTCCGAAAGCAGGAAACTGACTATAACACAGGGAGTTCTGGGTAAATACAACCTAAACAAAAGTGTGTCTAGTGCTTGATGGAGAAATGTCTTGTGGTCTTTTAACAAAAGTCAAAAGAGAAATCCTTCAACCGTTAAAATCTGATGCCTCTCAATTTTTGTTTACATTTTGTGAAGAAGGAAGTTGCGTTCATGTCTTCCTCAGGGGTTTTTGTGTCGTTTCCTTCACTGGTTCTTGCTGCAGCGCCACCACTGGATTTCAAAGGGTTTGGTTTGTTTGACACAGTTAAGCATGAAAGCAAACCGGACCAGCTGAAATATAATAAATGTTCCGGTTTTGGTCTCCAATCGAACAGTCTACCGGATGATCAGGTGTCAAAACACCCTGAGTGTCCAAGGAATCCCGTTTCCAAGACTATGTTCACACAGCAGGCATGTGACACAAATCCACTTTAATGATCATATAGCAAAAAAAGCAACTTTTTTTCACAGCAGTCTGAGTGGCCCAACTCGATCTTATGGTCTTGTGACAATACTGCCGACTCCCATGGCTGATTATACTAGCTAAAACCAATCTGTAGGTGGCTCCATCCACTATTAGTTCTGTAAATGGTGGGCTCATGTGTGACATTAAAGTTCTTCTTCTGCACATGCACACAGAAGTCTGATTGCACTCGCAATGTATGAACAAACTAACAACAAAAAAAAAGATTTCAGAAGAAAATTGGAAGTAAGCATCAAGACTTATAGGAACTAAACCTGTCAGCCCAACAACACGATCTATTTGTTTCTGCAGCTTTGCTTTGTGAACGATGTCTGAATAAGATGCTGAACATCAGAGCTGGTGATGACTCAAAGCACCTACGCTGACACTTTCCCATTATTTATGCCGCTAACAAAGGAGCGACGAGGCTTTGTCTGGTGAGTCTTGTTTTTCTTCTACCTCATAAGACCAGCTGTGTCTGCTGCTTACCACACGGCAGAACGATCCGCAGATAGAAGATCACCCAGCAGGCAGATCCAAGTTCTGCCTGCAGTCTTGGATTGCGAGATGCATTTTGTGTTTTGCCCGGGTCAGAGATGATTCTCAGAGGGGAATTTTCTTTATTGGTTGATTCGGTTACCTCTGTGATGTACGCAAACTTGAAAATGTTCTTGCATTTTTATCCAGTGGTTGGCAAAATCCTAATGGCCTTCCAAAATGTATGTCAAAGTTGAAAGAGCTTGCTTTCTTCTGCAAAGAAGACGGGGAAATCTGGAAGCGATTTCAATTTTGTTTCAGATGTTTCAAAATCATTTGCACTAAATTGTATTGATGTATTACATTCCATAAAATTTCACCCAATAAAATACATTAAAGTTTGTGTTTGTAATGTAAAAAAGTAAGAACCTTGAGAAGGGCAATACGCTTTTTTGTCTGGCACTAAGAACTAACAACCACAGCTGCTAAAGTCAGAGAATGTGTTTCAGTCCAGCTCACACTTTCTGTTAATGGACCCAGCTTTTCAACCAGTCCTCAAGGATGCTTTGACTTTCCACTTCTCTCCGTCTCGTATTGTATCTCCATCTGTGCTCACTCTCACCTGTCTCCTTCCTTCTATATTTTCATTTCCAACATTATTCACGGCTGATTGTAGGACAAGAATACTCGGGTTCTGTTTTCCAACGCTGTAGGTCCGTGTGATTGGAGTTTTCCTTTGTCGTATTGGATGTCTCGCTTTTATTTATCCTGCAGTTATTCAAGCGCCCCTCGGCACCCTGGGAACAGGCAGAATAACACTCCGCCAGCCTCGCCTATCATAGTTGTAATGGAGGTTGGCCTCCAAACATCAATCTCTCTCTACTGGTCAGGAGGGCTGCAAATTGGTCATGCAACAGGAAAATAAATGGATTGACAAACCATTAAAGGACATCGACAGGAAGCGCTTGTTTACCGCTGTAAGTCGGTGTCAACAGATCACATCTGTTATCGGGCCAAAAGGGGGAAACCTAAAAACAAGGCACAAACAAGACTCCTGGCCGTTTCTGACTGTTGTGCAACTGTTGGGAAAATGGCCATTGTGAACATTTTAAAGTAGCAGATATTTGGCGTTCTTATGTATTCCTGTGATATCCTCTCAGTTTTGTGACTTAAACAAAGACAAGGTGAAAGGTTGTAGAAAATTCCTCTTCAATTCTATATTTTAAACCCTTAAGACGTCCTTCCAAATTCTTATTCACTAATATCAACAAATGTCTGCGTCTGTAATCTCATAATGACTATTCTCCTAAATTTTTTTTTTGTATTTTGTCTTAGCACTTATGTCTTAGAAGAGATAAGTGCAGAAACAAACTGCAACTCCCTAATATGGAGTTGCAGTTTTTGGCGCTACCAAGAAAAAAAAAAGAGGATGGATGGATGGATGGATGGATGGATGGATGGATGGATGGATGGATGGATGGATGGATGGATGGATGGATGGATGGATGGATGTCTTAGTGTAGCAAGTAGAGCTCCAGTTTGCACTTTCTCCACTCCTTTGCCCTTTCCTGTTGTTTTTTTTTTATTACTTAAAATACTCCACAAAGTATCGCTATTGGTTTTAAATCGTCGGCCATGTTTGTTTACTCTGAACTCGCGTTTAGTCTCACAAGGTTTTACGGGACTTCCTGTCTGACATTTGAATGTTGTTGAGTGAAACTGGTCAGTGTGAGGTGAGTTGCTCCTGCTGTGTGACTGGACAACACACACTGTACGGCCAAACTTGTTACATCTAAGATTTTTTAATTGTTTAATTGTGTTTGGTCTCTCAGATTTGGAAAATCGATTGACAGTTTTAATATTTTGCCATGTGAACCAGGTTTAAGACGGTATCATTATCATTATCCACAGTGAAACATGACTTGTACCCACCTGGGCTTTTTCCTTTAGGAGCACATATTACCAGCACCATTAAAAAAAGCAACATATATCCTGCTGTTGGAGACTTTAATCTGAAACTACCTTCTGTTTATAGACTACCTTTGTTGCACAGATACAGTGTTAACCTCTCTCAGGTTAGCAGGAAACACGAGTGAAAGTTCCTGCACATGAAGTCACACTGATTCATAACTGCCTTTGGACCAGTGCGACTGTAAAACTCAGTGACCCACAAAGGATGGCGAGGGCAGTGATAATAACGTGGAATCATGGGCGACACTATGTGATGCAGTGAGATCAATCATGTACGGCTCCAACACAAACCACAGGCCTGTTCCTGAAAACAGCCGGGTGACTTCTGAGCTTTACGGGTCAAACTAAGACTCACACTTTAAATCTGTAAAAAAAAAAAAGACAGTTTGGTTTGTTGCTTCTGATTGCTGGTGGTGCCACCAGTAAGTCGCAGTCTGGACCATTTATGTATTGACGAGATAAATAGCCAATGAAAAAATGAAAAAAAAAAAAAAGTTCCCACTATCTGGAATAATAATGTTAAAGAAAACAATTAGGAAGGCAGAGTTTCTGTCACAACGTGACTCTGTTGGACCGAGCCATTTCCAATCCAAGCAAAAAAACCTTCACCGTTTATTAAAATGTTTGAGCCGGTTATTAAATCCTACAGAACATACGAGCATTAAGTATGACACAGGATTAAGGCCATACAAAGAAAATAAAGGTCATGCAAGAATAAAGTCATAATATTACGATTTTATTCTCATCATTTTATGACTAATCTCGAACGATTTTATTCCTGTAATATTATTTTTCTTATTGTGGCCCTGAAACGTCGTCTTAATTAAGAAATAATCCATTTGATTAAGTATTGAGAGGATCATGTGATGTAGTTATAAATAGTCAATATTTTACTTGCAGTAGACATTTAGTTTGCAGTAATCTTGGACTCTAGGAGAAATTCTCATCTAATAAAGTTAGATAATAAAAAGTGTTGATACGTCTTTTTTACAGTTACTAGAATATGTATGTTTGTATAAATCCAGCAGTTTTGTAATGGCCTAGTGTAGTAAACAAAGTGAATCGGGAAAACCAACAAATGTAGCAGGCAGGTGGAAAATAACTCTCCATCTTTGAGGTGAAACACAGTGATGCTTTTCATTGGCAGCTGGACCGAGTTGATTGGAAGATGGATGGAGGTCAGTAATGGAAAATTCTGGAAAAAATAAACCTTTTTATTTATTTATTTGCAGATTGAAAGTACTAATTAATGTAAAATGTCCAAAGTACTCGATTAAATCTACTTGAGTACAGTAACAAAGTACCACCCAGAGTACTTGTGCCTTGTTAAAATCTCACCACGTCTTTACACTTTATGTTCTAAATCATGACACCATGCAGGATAAATACTAATATGTTTTATACGTAGTGTTTCCATTGCAGAATTCTTATTGTTTAATTTAATATTCACAAATTTTCATCCATGCTCTCAAGTCACTGTATTGCATTCACTTGCAATTGAATACTAATTGCTAATTAAATAAGAATACTAAATATTATTTAATTTTTTTTGGGAAGATGGTCTTATAATTAATACAAATAACAGACAAAAAGAACGAAAAGTTACGTTTCTAGAGATATTTACTGCAAAGACAACATCTGTTAAGCTGTGATTGCATCTTTCTGAAACAGTGGACTAAAAGCTTGAAATAAATCAAATAAACTTCAGACAGTGAATATGCGAGGGACTGCAGTCATTAGAACATTCCAGGCGAGGGATGATGCATCTCCACAGCATCTGTGGAAAAGCAAAATAATCAGCTGGTTGAGATTTGTTGCGTCTTTTCACTATCGTCATTTGTCCTGCAGTCTCACTGGTGCATTGTGGGTCAGCCATACACAGAATCATAAATATTACATGAGCGTTGTCCCTAAAGTAGCCTCGAAGGGCTTAGAATCTTTTAATCTTTGCCATCAATCATATTTACCCAATCAGATGACTTCACAGTCATTGTTTGTTAGCCGTCTTTGAAGTTGTAGGAATAAATCATCATGTCTTTCCTTTTCTAGCTCACCGTGTTCCGGCAAAGTTCTGAAAGGAGAGCAAAGCTTTTATCTGTTATAGATGACAATATGGAAATACAGCCAAGTGTTCTCAAAAGACAAACAATTTAGTCTCCAACGGTAACATATGGACTTAAATATTCTTCCAAAAAGAACACAGAGACTATTTCTGAATACCACTGTCAATAAGCTATAATTAGTGGAAAGTTGAACTGGAAATATCCCAGCAGACATGAGGGAAAACAGAGAGAAGTTCTCAGATCTTCTTTCGACTCACGAAGGGACGGCTACACACGAAAACTATTACTATACACCATTGAAGGTACCATTCTTAATCCCACATTCATATCAAATTTTATTCATATCTGTCCTCAAGATGGCACTTTTTTCCTTATTTAGCAATCGTCCATCCATCATGTCATCAACCTTCCAAACTCCCAACCCTGCAACAATGAGCAGGTATAGACAATGGATGGATGTTTTAGGTTGAAGGACCTTCAATTATTTAAGGTTATAAAGAAAAAGATTATGTAACTTTATCTTTTAAGATTTTGGGAAGCTAAAAGTCTGTCCTTAGAGCATATAATTTAAAGGTAAAGAGATTTTCTAGGACCCTGAAAAGGTCAAAGGCTGAGTCTACAACAAAGTCCCTCCTTCTTTCCACTATCAAATTGGAAGTATAACATTTCAAGTTTTTCATTACGCTCACTTTTTAATCTGTTTTAGCAAAAATCTAGACTGGCAAAGAAAACAACCTACGCTTTGCTTTGACTCAGCTATTGATTAACGATTCCTTCCTGGTTTTACACCAGTTGCTAACTTTTTCCATGACCCATGAAATGCACCAGTTTGACCGGAATTCGTCTACACTGTAAACAGCTGTCCTCCGCTACGAAGAGATAAGTGCAGAAACAAACAAAATGTCTGTTAATGTTACTTCAATATTTGGAGGCGTGGCCAACACGGACTGGACGTCGTTGTTCACTTTCTCCGCTGCCACTGCTAAAACCATGGGCATACTACAATTTAAAAAAAAAGCACAGAAAAGTCGACATCATCATTCACAACTTCTTCTGATCACTGATTGGCCTGGTTGAAATTGTACCAGAGAAATCCAAGTCAATGGGAGGAATCCCAAACAAAGCACAGAAGGGAGATGAGAATCAACTGGATTTCCATAGGAAGCCAACGACCAGGCTAGAACAGAAGCAGCATCAAACAGAGTTGCAATAAAATAAACTTTCACTAACTGCTTGTACCGTCCCATTTGCTATTTGCACATCAACCTGAAATATCCAGATATACAGAGGATGACTGATCTAAATGATGATGACCAAGCAGCACTCAGAATTGGTCAATTCGATGACAAGAGGGAAAATAACCTCTTTGTCAACATGAACAAAACAAAGGAATTGATTTTTGACACAACACAGAACCCTACGTAAGTGAAGTGGAAAAGACAAACACTAAATTAATCCCTTCAGAAGAAAATCTCATTTGGTCAATAAAGCTCAGCAGCAGCTGATCTCTCAAATGAGACTGAAACGAATGCAAACATCCTCATTACCACATAGAACCGCATCATCCCCAGCATCACTGCTGTAGACGGTAATCTGGACCACAAAACCTCTTGGGTTACCAACCATACTGAACATCCAATGTTACGCAGAGTCACGAAATATCCAATGGTTTCTGCAAGAGCGTACGTAGGCTCCCATGACAACCGCTACTTCCGTTGTGCGGTTTAATACTTCCAGGTACCCGAAGCAAGAATTTGATTTCTTTGTGCTGTAACAAGCAGCTTTATCAGTAATTCTTCCTTCTTGGCGCCACTCTGCACTTGTCTTTCTGGCAGAGCGTACACTTACCATTCAACACCTGAAGAAGGATTATAAAATCCAAAACGTCGTGTTTGTAAGTTGTTTTTCAGTGTTGCCTGTACATTAAAGTTTGTTCCAAAACTTGTGTATAGGATCTCTCTCGTTTTTAGTGTCACGGAAGTGAATGTTTTCAGTTTAATATTCATTTGTTCATCCAACTACGGACGTAGGCTTTTGTTTTGCAGTTTCAGTTTATTAGTTTAGTTTAGTTTTAGTTATCCTTCTGTTTTCCGCAAAAAGGCAAAATTATGCCTCTCTACTTTGAGGAAGACAACGAAGACCTGGGATGGACGCGGGTCCTACACAGAAGAAGAAGCGCGCTGCATGCTGGGATAGTCGTCAGAACACTGGTTTGTTAATAAAGTTTGACTGACCTATCTACCCATAGACCGTCTATAATCAGGTCGTCTGCAGGTCCTTTAGCACCACAGAGAACAGAGAAGGGTGACCATCGTCCGGTCACGCCCCGGCCCAGGAAGGCTCTCCTCGCCGGCCGGAGTCGGACTGTTATGTTGATATTCTTTATGTCAACAAAGTGGCTTTAGACATTCATCCGGGGTGCTTCGACTAGGGTTACCAAGGGACCAGCCCCTATTCATTTAAAGCCGGGGGGGCGGCGGGGGAAGAGAGACAGAGACTGTGGCGGCAGCGTGGCGGCTGGTCTGTGTTACCCAGAAAGCAGTTGGGCACAATATCGCAACACCAACACCATGAGTGAAACAATGACTGGGGCAGACTACTATGTAAAGTACTCGGTGACCACTTCTTTATTATTACACATCCACATTTGTATGGAACAAATCGTACTCTACAAATGTGTAGACCACCCTTAGCTGCAGCGTCTATTCTATGTGCCTTATATATGAAGAAAGTTTTAAAATAGGCCATTCATTGAAGGTGCGCCTTATAGTGCGGAAAATACGGTAAACAATACTATTCTGGACCAACATATTCTTTTCCATGTATGAAATTATAGACACTTTAGATGTGACAAAAGTTTCCTTAAACATAACTGAATTATTACCTCTTGTGGTATTTAATTTTCAAAAATAACGTACTACTCACAGCTGTTGATATTTGTTGTTGAACTTGTGATGTGCTGAGCTGGTCAGTTATACTCAGATCAGCCCGACTGGCACCAACAACCGTGACACGTTCATGACTCCAGGAGCCATTTCTGTTTGCCCATGAGCGCTTTTTCTGACCGTAAAAAGTTTGGTTTGATGATGAAAATGCCTAAGGAGTAACTGAGAAACTACTAATCGGGACAAACTGAGGACAGCGACATTTGAAAAGTTACCCATGAACAAGACCATAAAAGTAATACAAATGGCAACAGAGAAGTCAATAAAACACAAATTAACCGAGCACTCAAGACCGTCACAATTCTGCTTTAAACATTCTCATATTTTTTAGAGATTATAAAACTTGAATTTACCTCAAAATGTTGGAGGAAGGGGGGTGCTTTTTCCTCAGCATAAGAGGCAAAAGATGAGTGCTACAGCAAAGTGGTAGGAACATAATTCAATCTCATTGTCTTAGGCTTTAATCAAACGTTTTAAAATTAAACTACAATTGAAATGTGACGTGCTTGGTTTAGCTGGTACTCTTAATATTTAGATTGAAACTCATGGGAAGAATCACACGCCACAGGGTGCAGGAAATGAATTCAGCGCTACAAACGTTCAGGAAAGAGCCTGTGGGACGTGACGTTTCCCCGTTTTTACCCGCAAGCCGTTACCTTATTAGGAACTGGTGTTTCCTGCCTTGCAGATTTTCCCACTGCGTTTTGAAATATGAACATTAACTATAAAGACGACGAAGCCAAACACAACTAACATGTTCTATTACCCAGACATGTATGATTAGTAATAGGGCCAGTATGTTTTTATCCCCAGTTTAATTAGATTTCGTAATGAACTTCATTTATGAAACCTTAAAAGCATCATAGAGTGAAAAGAGGCAAACATGCTTCGTCCTGCGGGCCAAAGAATTCTCGAGTATCTACAATAAATCACGATCACGGTACTTGAAGATATTTAATAGTTTATGCACTGTACGAGTACGAGCAGAACCATTTGGAGAGAAATCAGATGAAAAGAAAACTTGGCCTTGCTTAAAATTTAATCCAAACTGAAGGAAACCAGCAGGGGCTGAAAGTTCTTCGTTTCAGAAACTTCTGTTGGAGTACTTCTTCCATCTGTCTGCATTATGGGGATAGAAATTATTCACGCTTTGGATGTGAAGTTTTTCTGAGCCAACATGAGTTATTTCTTCAACTTCAACAAACCGCTCTATGAGGAACGGAGCTGCTTTGTTCCCATTTTTGATCTTCAGCTGTATAACAAGTGTGGATCTAAAATGGCATTGATTTTTACAACGAGATCTAAAATAAAAGGGCAGTCTTGATTAGACAAGGAACTAATCAGCACCACTTCTTGATGTCCAGCCATTTTAATTTACCCAAAAGCTCAGGGTTTCATCAGCAGTACGAAGTTTTATAGGCCTGATAAACATATTGCTCCTGTGAGATCAGAATTTCTTTCTTTTTTAAAAAGCAAACTTGTTTTGTTAAAATGGAAACAATGACGACCGATGGGTCTGACTAATTTCAGTCCATTACAAGTGTTAATATTTTTAAGACGTTTTGTCACATAAGCCTTAAAATACAGTGTTTTTACTTTATATAATACATCAATATTTTAAAGCAGTTGTCCAAGGAGATGTTTGTTCTTGTATGAATTGCAAGTGGGAGATTGGAAGTACAGTTTTAAATGAAAGTGTATGAAAATCTGGCAGCACTAAAGTTAAACGTTTTTTAAGCTTTTTTGATGGATGCGCATGCACACATTTTTTCTTAGAATTTCTGTATAAAAGTTACATTTTAAATGAATAAAAATCATTAAAAAGCTCAGTAAGATCATTGTAACAAGCTGAGATTTGATGCAATTGCACATAAACCGAGGTAAGCATGGGAGTACATATGGATGATCAACTTTTACATTTCACAACCTCTCTGGTCTTTACCAGCGAGGCCGGGCCTTGCGAAGGATGCGGCTCCTGGATTTGGACAAACCCACAACGTGTTGTATGTAGGTCCAACGATTTCATTTTGGTTTTATGTGAGCAAAACATTGAATTATCAACATTGCCATCCTAGAGCATTTCTGCGTAAAACACGGTAACAAATGTCTTGCAGTTTGGCTACGCTACTCTGGATTGTTTTCGAAGTAAAAAATCTTCACCTTGTGAACTTTGGGCAGAATAAAGCTTATATATCAAGCTTGGTTTTCTTAGGGCATTTGGTAAAAAAATCAAAATGAGTCCAAAAGCTTGTCATAAACGTGGCCTTTAGTTTCCCCTTTGTTTGGTGTTTCGGTACCTGCTCCATTGTGATGTCATGTTCTACGTAATTACAAAATGGAGGCTAACATTTGTTTTATTTTTTTTAAATCGAACCTGAATTGTAGCAAGTGCGAATCCTAATTCTGAATAAGTGAATAATCTTTTTTTAAACATCTGTAATATGAATTTCTTGGTTTTGCTACGTACAAAAAACAAACCCCAACAAAAACGAATAGAATACATCCTAGATTTTAAGCTTACGTTTAAAATTAAATGTTAATACTAATTTTATTAATACATGACTGTTAATAATGGCTTTTATGAGGCACAAGATTGAGAATTTATTTTTTCAGGCTCACCGTTACTTGCGTTGTTCCAAACGGCTCAATCTTCAACGTGGGATGTTATGGATTTACGCTCAGTATGAAGATACAGTGAGTAAAATCAGTAAGTTATAAAATAATTTGTTAACGTTAACCTGTTCGTAAAGGTATGCAATTGAATTTGAATGTACATTATTGGGATGATGTTATTTTATATTTCTATAAATTAACTTTATTTTTTTAAAAAGCCATTTGAGGAGCCATTTTTTTCTGTGAACTTATAAAAAAAACAATACTGCTGAGATACATAACATTTGAATTAGGGCTGCACAGAACTTCAATCTTTTACACCAATCTTTTAATACTTCATGACGCTAAAATAATCTTTCCTTGCTTTGTAAACCACATTTATAAATTCTCACCTTCCTGTTGTCTTTGATACAATGCAGCTAAATTGCCACGTATTTCATCACAAGAGCCCACGAACAATAATGAAACAACAAAAAGTGTTGAAGTTTTAAAATGCCTCACAGCAAGAAATAGTGACATCAACTCCTCCTCTTTGTTTTGAAACCTTTCTGGATGGGGAGACGTTTGAAAATCCTGGAGCGTGATGCAAGAGAAAGTTCCTTTTAAATTTGTTTGAGAGTGGATTCTTGTTGATCTGTTGTTGTATTTTTAACAGTTTATATCCATAACTTGGATTCATTTTTTTATGTCCTATATGAATAAATTTAACTTGAATATGATTTGTGTGAGGCAGTAATGAAACCGTCCAATCTGAGAAAAACTAAAAAAAACACTCAGCTAATTAGGCTTCTCTGCAGCTGAGCAGAGATCTTCAGCTTTATGAGTTTCACTCATGCTCTTTTGCAGCTCTGACATTTAAGTAGACATACACACACACACACACACACACACACACACACACACACACACACACACACACACACACACACACACACACACACACACACACACACACACACACCGGGGGAGGAGGAAGAACTTATTCTTCTACGTTTAGGCCGTTTACGTAAAGAGCGCGGCAACTCTGCAGCCGTGTCACTTCAGCTTTTCATCAGCTGCCTTCATTATTTCACTGAGGCCAGTTAATGAGGCGCTGCAGTGTTGAGACCAGGCTACTGCGCTCAGATTTCATCAACTGGCCAAGAGAGCCGGCTGCCAAGTTCAACATTTCACGCGGTCTTCTCAGCACGGCGGTGCTCTTCTGTGTGACCGCAAACATGCTGCTGGGTTAAGTAGCTGATTTAAACAGTGAAGCTTTGGGAACTCGAGTCTTGTAAAAGATTCAAAGTCCATAAATATTTCCTTGTTTTTTCAGAATAAAGAATTGTAAAATGTAAAATTTTATTCGAAATTTTAGCTTGTTCTTTTCATATCTTTATTTCTGTTTTCCGCCGATTAAAAACACAAGATTGCAATATTACATTAGGCCAAACAAACATTTTAATACAGAAACGTGAGTTTGTTAAAAAAAAAAAGAAGAAAAGACAATCAGTTAAATCTTTAAAAATAATGATTTATTAATTAGAATATATATCTTTAAATTACTAAGTTACTGTTGTGCAACTGTAGTGCCCATGAAATAAGAAACACCATTAAAATGATGTGATTAACTTTGTTCACTTGACAAGTCATTAAAAACGCAAGAAGACTGATGACAGATCATTTTAAGCTTATTTGCGCCTGTCGTGACAGTGTGCTAATTAGATAATTGAGTTATTTCAGATGAACTCTTTCACAGCTTCCCCTGTGCTAATTATACTGACCTGAGAAGCTTTTCCTTCGCAAAATACAGAGAAATGTCATGTTTGAAGCTAATTAAGAATTACCACCTGCATAAATCTGAATAATGTGTGTAAAGCGTATATGAACTGTCCTCACGGCTCTAATGAAACCTTGTGACATTGAACCAAAGTTTAATCTTTTGTGAACCTTGGATATTATTATTGTTAGTGCTTGAATCTAAACTTCATGTTATACAGGTCTGTAAAAGAGGCTTTATTCGCGTCGCACATTTCAGCAACAGTCAATTCAATGTGCTTTACATGATAAAAAAGAACAAGCAGCATTTTTAGAAATGATCATTGTGAACAATTGGACTAAAGACTAAAATTAATCTGTTATTAAGGCAGGAAGGTCCAAAAGAAATTGGGATTTTCCTTTTATTTAAAGCAACTCAGTGTTTCAGCAGCTTTGTAGTTTTTTGAAAATTTGTTCCAGATTAGTGGAGATGAAAAACTGACTGCTGCTGCTCCATGTTTGTTTCTAATTCTAGGGATGCAAACAGAACAAAACTAGAAGACCTACAATAGATCTGTAATGTGTTCTGTACTACTAAGCCATTCAGTGATTCATAAACTAGCAAGAGTATTTCAAAGTTTATTCTTTGGGAAGTTAGATCATGTGAACTAACTCTAAAAAAAAGCTCACTGACAAAAGTCCTAAAGGATCAAGATAAGAATGTCATGTTTCACTTTATCAAATGTTTCAGTGAGGTGAGAGAACCGCTGAACAAACAGCAGGATTGGCTCAAGATTGTCATTCATAACTCCAAAAAAGGGCATCATCAGTTCTGTAACCTTACACCAGAGAGTACAACCACAAAAGTTTGAGGGTTTTTTTTCCCCTGGAAACCAATTCTTGCTAGACGTCTTACCCTGACTGGGTCAAAACCAAGAAAAATTCATGGGACCCGACTTTGTGTTCGTTACACGTGGATGTCATTGGATATTTATGATACTCTTATGCTTCAAAAGTCCCTTCGCAGTCATTTCTCATGATTTAATAGATTTTTAAAATCTAAGCATCTGATTGAATGCACATCTGAGACATATCATGTTAGTTTTGCTTTAAATTAAATCAAGGAGAAAAAGTCTTGAGATATTCTGATACTCTTACTGGAACACGAACCACTTTTCCCGCTAGGCCTGGGCTGCTGAGGTAACCTTGTCACACGGTCGACGTTGTTTCACTCGCTGTACTGAAGATTGAAAGAGATCAATCAATCATCTCTGATTTATTCTGCCATTAACCTTCACTGTCATTTTTGTTACTTGTACACTAATGGTTGGATCACACACTTCAGTGTTTCCTTTTGCCATTTTTCAGCCAAACACTCAGACGGTAATGCTGAGTCTTGCCCTCACTGGGCTTTCTATTCCCATCCTGCTGTTTCACTGAGTTTCAAGAAATAAAAGCAAAGTGTTGGGAGTCTGGGAAATTCACGAAATATACCTGAAAGATGGTGTAATATGCTAATTTATGCAGCGCCGCGCAGGGACTACAAGCGGAAACCACACAGGTTTCATTAGGTCAGGTTTCCTTCACCTCCTGAAACGTGCCTGAATTCCAGCCTCATCATAAGAATTTTTATGAGTTAAGATCGACTCATGTGGTCCTGTTGGCTACAAAAACACACAGGAAATCTTTATCAATCTATATCAAGTCACAAGTTATAGTCCGGAAATCACGGTACGCCACACATACCAAGGAATCCACTTCAAGCTCTGCTTTCTGATGGTTGGAATGATGTCCAATGATTCCTGATTTTGTTTAATACCTAAATCTGTAAGCATTGCTTGTGCTACCTTTGAACTATAAGATTCTTCAGTTTTGTGGATGAATTTACTACCATTATTTCTCGCCACTAACAACTGTAGGCAATTGGTGAATTAACTACAACATTTTAGGCCACACTGCCAGTCTGAACTCCTCAGCAAAGTGTTAGACTCTAATTAGCTCAGAACATAGAAAGGTTTCGACCTAGAACTTGTCGACAGAGAAGGAACATCAGAAACGAGGCCTCTCTTATTCCTAGAGACAACTCCCATTGGTGACCCAAACGACACTTTGGAGGGATCTCTGCAGGCTGCTCCCCTCGTTCCAACGAGCGGCTCATGCTCACTTCGAAGAAAGGCCGTGGCGTTTCTTACATCTTCCTTACTTTGAACTTCAAGTCCTTTTACTCTCAGATAAACAGTCACAGAGTGCCACATTGAAGATTAAAGAATGTGTTGGGACTGTTATCTTCAGAAAGGAAAATAGCTTTAAGTAGGGAAGGAATCTCATTTCAAACATACTGTAACATAAAGCTCCACAATAACCGAAGACTCATCTCATTATATTCTGTAGCCATCCATACAGGAGGTTAAAAGGTCCTGGCTGCTGACCACAGCTCGACTTTTCCTGCCACCACAGAAATCTTCACACGGTTTGATGTGATTCACACACACAAACACACTATCTCCCAAGAAGCAAGTCTATGCATCTGTATGCTTGAGTGCAGATCATCTTGGGTGCTGCAGATAAAGGGCCTGTGACCGAAGGGGGAACAGAATCATGGACAGATCTTAGGAGAGATGTAGAATACAAATAGCTAAATTTGCACATATTGAGACTCCACACAGCTTCACGCCACAGATATTTATTCATAGAAAATGCTGAAGATATTCCAGAAAGGATACATTTGTAGTTTAGTCGTGGTACGTACAGCAGAGAATCATGTTTGTTAGGAACTTCTGACCAGATTATGACAATCTGGTCAAGGAACTATGCATTTATGAAAATACAACAACTTCTCTGCGTATCATCTGATGCCTTTAAATTGGTCTCCGTCTCTTTAAGAAGCTCCTACCCTTTCCGACACTCTGCCTTCAGCACATCACGACAACCATGCTTCTCCATGATGTCGTTTACAATCGTTCTTAGAAGCGTTGTAGTTTGTTTGATGAGCTCCACCAGGTGTTTGCTAATTGCTGCTAATCCCCAGACTGTTGCCACGGGAGATTCAAGGATTCCTCAGACGTGAAGGAATGAGCCTGAGCATGTTTTCGATGAGAGAACCATGTCATAGCGTGAAATGAATCTAAGAAAACCAAAGGACTTTGTGCAAAAACGCTTTTTATTGAACTTGATAGGATCATTACCACATAAGCCAAACCCAGCAGACTCATCCTCATAAATAAACAAAGCTGCACATATTTTTTTCTACTTCCAAAAGCTGACAGTAAACACCTAAACGTCTTTAAATTATTAAGTTCCCGGCAGTAGATGTGAGTTTTAAGCCAGAAAACCTACATCTCTTATTTGTGCCCGCTTTCAACCTTGTCTTGTTTTCCTCGCCTTTGATTAAATTTAAGCCGATAAACTCACACCCTGTGAAATCATTCCCACCGAGATCTGCTGAGAAGTCCTCTCAAAGTCCTCCTCGCTGGATTTAAATCTGATAAATCCGCTCCGTCTCCAAAGATCACTGGGGGTTTGACTTGACGTGGAACTGTTGCAAGAGCTGGAAAGTTGCTGAAATCCCCCTCATCAAACTTCATCATTTCCTTGATGCCTGGTTTGAACTCAGTCACTTTATATTCTACAGCTGTTTGTTTACTTGCCGATGATAACTATGCACATATAGCTGGATGTTTTTTGTTTTTCTGGATGCCAGCACCACAGCGAGGGGGAAGACTTCTGATGAGAGGAAGTTTGTGGAAGCTTTTGATGCTGAGGGTCCGCTGGACCAGAGGAAGTCTTCATGTCCCTGAAAGCCTGACTGTGGGAAACCTCTGTAATCTCCTCTTCCCAGTGCCAAAGTCTCAGCTCCATGCTAGCTTTGTCATGCCAGGCCTCACTTTGTTTTAAACACACACCTCTCAGATAACTACACTTATGGAAATTGAAGTAAAGCTAAACGCTATCCCAGATTTTTTCCTTTTTCATTGGATAACGGTTTTGTTTTTTTATTTTGCAATCAGTTTCCTTTAGATATTTTTGACATATTACAACTTCAAGCATTGCCTCCTGTCAGCTTACGTTGACTGTGATGTGTAATTTCCACATTTTGATTTTTTTTCTGTGAGATGTTTAAAGCTTACTGCTGTTTGTTCACTAACGTTCTGAGATCTTCACAGGCCAGCTGAATTTAATTTAATATTTATATTTTGATTACAAGTAATTGATTGTATGTTCATTTAGGAGAACCAGTACAAAATTAGCTGAAAACATAGGCATACCACACTTTGTTTTTAGATAATTTGTAAAAAAAAAAATCATGTTATTTTTGTACATTTCAAAGCTGTGCACTGCTGTATGTTGCTCAGTCACATTAAGTGTAAATGATATGATATTCACTAAAATTTGTTGTAAGAGACAAAAAAGGAAAATGTTTTACAGGTGCATATATTTTTACATTGACTACATGTGCTGTAAATCAGTGGACCAATTGGTACCGCAAGAAATAGTGAAATATTTCTGTTTTATGTATTATTTGAGTCTGGAGGATCTTTTATTTTGAAAATCCTTTAACCGGATTCTCTCGGTTACTTGAGCGCCAACACTGAGGCCACAAGCAGCAAAATGAGTAAGAAATAGATCAGATGTCTTTGGAAAGTTTCTTTGAAAAGGAGAAAAGGCCCAGAGAAGAGACAGGAGAATGGATTTATCCCAGACCGGTAGATGAGTCCCACATTACAAGCCCGCTCTGCGTAACATGCGGCGACCGGCTGCTAATGAGGCAATGAAGCTTCAAGCTGCTTCGCCACGTAGAGACCAAGCAGGCTGTGGATATAAACAACACTTCGGGTGTTATTGTCTCTCATCACTCCCAGATGGGGCCGTCTCATTGCAGAGAAACAAGATCAGGGCTCCCGTTAGTCATTATCGTGAGTTAAAGTTTTCACGAAAGTAAAATGTTCGTTTTTGTGGCGCATCTGTATCTTATTTTGAAGGGATATGTAAATGTTACCATGGCGACCAGTCAGAGCGTTTGGGTAGCGGTCGAGAGGAGATGAGTAGAGCTTGTGAGTCTTATCTGGTTTATACGGAAAGATTTAAGAATTGTCGGCCGATTCTCCAAACTTCTGTGACCACAGAGCTGATGAAATAACAAGTTCGATTGGTTCGTGTCTCCGGCCACAAGGCAGGAGCAGCACGAACCGATTCCAGTCACGAACATCGCGATTCCAGAGGATAATCCACAAAACCCCCAACATAGAGGGAATTTAGAATAACCAAACATGGATGACGATGTAGAAGCAATAGTGATAGTTTGTGGAGTCATTTTAAGAGATAAAAGACATAACAAAAAGAAAAGGCGGTGGATAAAAGACAACGGGAGCAGCCGCTCTATTTGCTGCACAATATTTTGGAGGTGAATGTGTTTTTTAATAGTTAACATTTTTAACTGAATAAACATAACAATGATCTTTAGATTTAATAATAAACATTTCCACATATCATCTCCGTTGCGCGATATGTCAGCTGTTTAGGATTCCCCTCTGTTCTTACATCACCGCGCTTTCTGATTGGCTACCTGTCACATTCAACAGGTTGTGTTCTCGTTCCCAGACATGAAAAACCCCAGAGGTTGCGATAAAAACTCCAAGACAACCCAAATTGGGCATATTCAGGATTTAGCGGGAACACCAATATGCAGAAGCCTTATCTGACTATTTACCTCCACCCCGTGGGCCGCAGCAAAATTTTCCAAGTCTTGACCGGTCCGTGGTAATAAAAAGGAGGATGCAAACGGTAAATAGACAAATTATGCTGAGGAGGAAGAGCGAGATCACAATCAACAGTAATCTCAACCCATCGCTGCAGGCTTGGCATTTCCCACCGACTCTGAGAGAAATAGGACCATCTGTAGTTGTTGCGTTTCCTCAGCAATCCGGCCTGCTTCTGATTCAGCTGCGCACACGAAAACAAATATTAGAACAGCGCTCATCACTGGGCCTGCAGGAAACAAACTAAAACAGCTTAACTAATGTGGATATTCCTTTGGGTTACTTGGCACTTAGAAATTGTTTGAGTAGAATTAAAGGATGTAATGTACAATTTAAAATGTGAATGTATGTGGAAGGAGGAGTAAAAAGATGAGAGATCTCTTATATGGCCTTCAATTAGATTACAAGTGGAGGAGAATTCAACAACTCCTGCGTAAGCCAAGAAGAAATTTAACAATGTGAAGATTGTGCATCATGATTACTGAGGGGAAATTAATCACAGTTGTGTTAATAGTCTAGTGGATTCCCACCTATTTCTGTTCCAGTATTTGCTAACTTTTTTCATGTGTTGTTTTTTCACACCTGATAGTCTGGTACACTGGTTCATTCACTGACCCAAATTGCTATGTTTGTTGCATTTTCAGCTTAAATGGTTCACTACTTGAAAATCCTCCTCGCCTGTTGGCTCTGCACCCTGAACCGCTGAAGGAAATGACACAAAAACCTCTGAAGACACTGAGTGCAACTTCCTTCTTCACAAAATGTTCACAAAAACAGAGTGCTGATATTTTAGCGGTTGTAGGATTTCTCTTTTGCCTTTGGTAAAAGACCACAAGCCATTTCTCTGTCTAGCAGTAGACTCACAGGTTTGTTTTGGTTGTATTTAAATGCCCTAAGAAAAATAGATTAGGGCATTCTAAGCTATTTTTGCGTCCTGCTTTTGGAGCGATCTCCGGTCTGCTCGGCGTCCACATATGCATTCAAACCACACCAGGGTTCACCTTCACTGGACTGAGACCGGGGTTTGTAGGTGGACTAGAGTTCATTTTTTTGGTCTTGTGACGTCCCTTCCACTTTACATGGAGGGATCCGTACCTGACACTAATTGTTCTTTGTCCCGATTCACACTGAAGTAGTGGCATCCAGGAACCGCTGGGCCCAACGTCTCCTGGCTGTAAAAGCAGCTGTGCTCCTTCTTGTCAGGTGGTGGAGCTGAGTTGAAGCTCGCTTGGGGCTGAGCTGACTTCTCCACCCAGCTCTGCTTTTCAGATTGGCTCTTGCCTGACTTACCATGCCCACCCAGACTTTACTTTCCTTTTTCTTTTGCAGGTCCCCCTGCTCAGACCACCTGCCTTTTGGGCAATGCCATTGGCCACAGGGGCTGCCTGCTTGTTAGGTTTATTTTGCTCGTTTTATTTCATGTTTGATGCTCAATAAAGAGTCTAATCATTGTTGAAATCCGTGTCTCCCTGTTTTTTGTTACAGCTCAACGAGCCGGGTTGTAACAGGCCTGATTAAAGCGGTCCAAACAGGTGAATGCACTCTCAGCCTTAAGCCACTTTGAGGACATCTCAAACATGCGGGAAGTAGGGGCTTTTTGACAAGTAAAACAGGAAATACAGCATTTTTAGAACTTGGTTATACCCATGTCTGATCAGATTCTTTTTTGGTTGTTTGTCAGCTGACATCAAGATTTAAAAAGTACCACTAAGAGTGAAATCAAATCATTGAACTTTATTCAACAATGATTTCATCCACTTTTCATACATGTCTTTAAGGAGTGTTCGCAGCTCTTTGTGTGTCTCGTCATCCTTTACCGTCGTGGCCCGGAACCTCATTCGATACATCTCAGTGCTTATCTCAAATTTTCCAATAACCGCAGTTTTTACTTTGTCGTAGTCCATAACTACATCGGTCAGTGTCCATAGCTATGTAACCAGCTCAGCGGTGCCACACATTCAAAACACCATTTGGTATAACCCAGTGATGCAATTCCATTTGTCATGACAGGACAAATGGAAGAATGGAATGATAAAGGGAAGGAGACAATATTTAGACAATGTGATAGGAAAAAGACTTTTAAATACTTTTATTCCTTTTTCCATTTCTTTCATACAATTATGTTCCAAAATGTTACAAACTAAGAACTTAGTGTGACCATCTAAAAATAGAGATTTGACACCTCTAAGACTTTGCAGAAAGAAACAGCAGATCTACCTTACAAACTGAGAAACTCCAGACAAAGGCACAGATGTCCAGAGGAAATGAGTCACTTCACCAGAAGATCATAAAAAATTGCAGAATATTGTGAAGATTACATGTTTATAATATAATGATGTTGTTTGGAAATTTTTCAAAGCCAATTTTCCTTCAAAGGTTTTCTTCCCCCGTCATGCGGCTCCATTTCCTGTGAACAAGTAATTACCCAAAAATTAACACCGACGCTTTCTTAGTTCAGCTACGACAGAGCGGAACGGCGGCTGGATTTCCATAACACCTGTAGCTCAATCAGAAGGAATATTAAGTCCTCTAATTAGAGGATGATGGGGTCTCATCAGCACCAGGCTTTCTCATCACATCAAAACGTTTTAAGTTCTAGTATTCTTCTTAGACTTATTCAAACGAACGGTTGAAATATTTCACATGTTTTCAGTGTTTTTCATTAATATCTTATAAAGTTATTAAGTGCTTTATGTCCTATGGTTACACAATTATTTCTGGTGAAATTTCCAGCTTGTCAGGTGCAACATAGTACCTCAACCGTAACACGACGTTCCTTTCATTGATTTAATTCTGTTGTTTTTCAGTCAGTGGACTCAGATTGGGCTTTTTACATGAGACACAATGCATGTATTTTTGGGGTGTCATATGCATCACCTCAAACTACACACCACAATTTACATGAGGTAGGTCAGGGATTGCTCTGTTTCAATTAACAGTAAAAGTTTTAAAGACCTTTTAAAAACGCTTCTGATTTCAATTTAAGACCTACGTGAAGATTTTGCACCTCAAGCGATGGACATGCTTGACATGGCGTTGAACGCTCAAAATGTAAGTAGGAGCAAAAGAGGTAAGTACATCCCAAATCGTACAAATCGTGTTTATATTGCAGGTATAATAATAAGTAGTTATATTGTTGTTATACAGGATCAACTCCAAGGTTGTCAGACAGAGCAGAGCCAAAGGAGACCTGGTGTAGGAGGCACTGGCTGGTTAGGGATTCTGAAATGAAATCCTGGCACCAAAGCATGAAGAAAACTTACGGAAAATAAACATTATAATTAAACCAGCAGATAAAAGCAGTTCTATTGTAATTATACAATATTTATAGGAAGGAAATAATTATTTAATACTGTGGAATGGACGAGCTTTAGCTTCGTCTTTTAAACTCAGCTTTAATGACGGTTGCAACGAACACACACACTGACGGACGGCAGCTCTAATGGTTTTCCTCCAGAACCCGACACACAGCGCTCACACATACAAGAGTCTTCTGTAACCACAGAAACAAAGTAACAGTAACAAAGTGACGGAGTTCGACATATGACAAATACCACATATTGTAAAAAAAAAAAAACACTAAGCCTATGTATAAAAATACTCTCTCTATGGTAGCTAAAATTATTGATGATCTATATAAAAAGAAACGTATTAATGCCAGACAGAGGACTGAACTGATTGGTTCCTCTGAACCCAGACGGTTCTACTTGCTGCCTAAAATACACAAGGAACCAAAGCAATGGAGTACGCCCGTTGACTCTGATGGTAGCAGTGAAATTTATCATACAGCAAAATATATTATTTCCATTACATAGTAGTTATATTAAAGATGCATATGATTTTGTAGATAAAATTAAATCAGTTGCCTTACCTGACGAGTCAAATTTTATTTACCATGGATATAAATAGCTTATATACAAACATAGATATAAATGAAGGTATTAATTCTACGGGGGGGAAAAACCCTATTTATTAAATATCCCAATAATAAAAGGCCAGACAAGGAACCACTTCACCTGCTGGACATTAACTTGAGAAGAAATGATTTTGAATTCAATGGTCAGTTCTTTCTACAAATCAAACGCACAGCAATGGGTGAGACGTTTGCTCCAGCGCATGCTAACATTTTCACAGCAGAAAACAGGAGTACTTATTTGCAGACAGGATGTTAGCCAAAGCGTTTCTCCTGCATTAGGCTGAACTAAAGCCTCCCAACATTGTTTCATTCGTTGAACTTGTGTTTCCTCTGCTACTAGCTGGAAAGGCCTGTCCACTGTTGGTGTGTGACATCTACAGCTTTGCTCCGATTCCTGTGGTGCTGCATGGAAGTACATGCATGATTATTATTATTATTATTATTATTACTGCATGATTATCTTTGCAGTGGTGACTACCACTGCAAAGATAATACCAATCTGGAGGGAAATTAATATTTAATGAGTAAACAGACGGTAATACTTTGTAATTAAATGAAGGAAAACTCAATAGTTTTATAAAACTGATGGAAATTTCACTACGAAAATAGATGACAACTGGAAAAGCTTTTTAAGGTTTTTGGGTCAATTTTCTCATTGTTTCAATTAGTGGCGTATGTAAACTTTTGGTTTTATATTTAAAGTTTTTCCGAAAACTTTGCCAACATCTTGGTTTCATTTCTTTCTCTTCTCAAAAAATGCGTGACGCTACACTGCTGCTATTAACTCATTAAACCTGGCGTAAAGAATGGTGTTATTAAATACTAGCTGTTTTAATTAACGAGTTCTCTATGATTATGTAAGAAGCAGAGAGAGGTGTACGGTGGGAAACGTTGAAGGACTTTCATAATTTCTGAACCTTCAGACTGCTACCTCCTCATTACCATCAAACGAGGAAGATTATAATAGCAAAACAGAAGCAGCTAACCTCCTGAGGTACCAGTTTATCTATAGCTACATGTTAAAGAAAACATTTTGAGAAGGGTAAAGATTCATTTTTATTAAAGAGATTAATCTCTTTAATAAAATAAAGATGAATTTAACCCACACCTTTGTTTGGATTAAAGAGTTGACATAATGTATTCTCGTATAGGAATCTTTATCAAAACGAGGAGATTTGTGTTCGTGTTGCATCGTTTTCCTTTCTTCCTTGATGAGGCGCTTGCCTGATTTAAGCTCAACTTATGTTTTTTTTTTTCTCTCTTTCCCTCAGAAGAAATATTTGTTTCCACTTTCCCACCACTGCATTTCCTTACGTCAGGAACATTTCTGTCGCTCTGCAGCTTTAAATTTAGATGTTTGGATTTCAAGAAAATGATACAAAGTACTGCAACCAGATGCTGCTAAATTTAACATAAAAGTCAAGCTATTTGAGGAAGCGACATGAGAAACAAAATCATACCTCTTGAAACTTTAAACACCTTTCCTCACATTTCAACCATGGGGGTTAAATGCGACATATCAATATGAAGTATTGTAATTAATTGTGAAGCAAAAGAAAACTATTCAGTTTTTCCTGCTCAAAATTAAAAAAAAAAAAATTGAAGACCTGACTTCAGATTTCAGAAGTGCCTGTGTTTTACCAGCAATGTTCATGTCAGGTATTGGTCAGAACCACTAATTTAAAAAAAAATTTGACATGCATTAACGTTTTAGTTTTTTTTAACGTGTCTTGTTACATGTGGCACCAACGAGACGTCTGAATCCCAAAGTGAGTCTTAACAGATCCACCATCAGAAGTGGAGCATTGTGAGTTTTGCTACAATGCTCCACATAAATAAAGTGTGTGTATGTAAATGTATATAAAATTGAGTTTATTCTACAGATAATGTACATGGAGATGTAAAAAAAACAAAAGTGAGAGAAACATGGGGAAATGGAGTTGACATGGGTTGAGGAGAGTACTCTAAAAGTCTAAAAGGCTTTTATACCTGAAGAAAGGGAGAGAAAATATAAACAGAAATCACAGAGACAAACATATTCATATATAATAATAATAATAATTACATCACTGAAAAGTACATGGTAAAAGTGTAATCTACTTTAGATGTTTTTGGTTTTTTGCTTATTTTAGTTTCTAATATTGAAAATCAGTTCAACAAAATTCCAAAAAAATCCACATGCAGTTTACCTGCCTGTAATTATTACAGCCCTGCAGGTGAAATGTGTAACATTTTGTTAGCTTTCATGAGTAAATTTTCTTCAACGTACAAACAAAAGCATAATAATATTCTTTTTGGCCCATTTCTCAAAAAGTACATGTGTTCACGCTTGGGCTGGTTTTTCATCTTCCATCCTTTTAATATCCATTCCAAAAACTGATTGCTGATATTTTCTATTTTTTGACTGAATATAAAAGAATTTGTTACAACGCAGAAAGGCAAATAAAACCTTAATTCAAAAAAATGAGAAACAGAGGCATGGTTTGGAACATGTTTTATTCAATGGTCTCGGTTGAAGAATCATGAGCATAACATGAATGGAAAGAGAAACCGAAGGAGTCCACAGTGGAAAGTCAAATCAAAAGTGGCTGGAAAAAGAAAGAAAAAAAAGCACATTTAAAATAAAAAAAAGAATAGTCAGAAAACTAGAAGTAAATAAATGCTTCAGCTTTCGCAAGGTTAGATGAGGAAGACCTGGCAGTCCAGCAGTGATATGCACTGGGCTGCCCTGGGAACTGAGGACGAGCAGATGGTGAGTCCTTCAGCAGCTCTCAGAAGGGTCAGCGGAGTGATACAGGCGCCTCAGGGCAGATAGAAATAGAGGTCACCAACTTCTGGTAGTTAAGGAAAACCTTACAAATGGATTTGCAGTCCGTTTCCTTAATCTAGTCGGACATCACCTGCTGCAGGTCATTTGTATTCAGAGTTGTAGAACTACTTTCTTACTTCTACAATAATTAGTAATTTTTTGCCGCTAGGCCAACAGAGAGACTGAGATGGAGGACGGTCGGTGTTGGAGGGCGGACAGGTCAGTTCTTGAGTTCACAGAGGATCGGAGCAAGAGAGACAGCCAACAAGGAGGACCAGGAAGGTTTGGTTACTGCGAGGGAGTAAGTGGAGCTCAGGCTAGTGATGGGTTATCTGAAGCCAGGCTTCGAGGCGTGCACCGAGTAAAAAAGGGGCGTGTCCGATGAAGCCCTGCTTCGAGGCTTGTGTCATCTTGCTGAAAACCACGTGACTTGCAAAAAACGATGCCTCGCATTGCATGGGTCACGTGACTGCTTCATTTTGAGTGTCGGTTTTCAAAATAAAAGCGCGATGAGCCGCGCTGCTTGTTGTTGTCCATTTGGTTTCATCAGAGGAGAATATTTGTCTTAAGTGGCCAAATAAAATGAACATTGACCAACATATTTGATGAGTATTGATGATGGCACTCATCAAAATGTAATGTTTGTTACTGGTTTTCTCAATTGTAGATCATGTTTTTTTATTTTTATGACTTTATATTTTTGTGATTTTATGATGTAAATCTCTTTGACCTGCATTGTTGCTGAAACATGCTACACAAATAAACTTGATTGTCTGAAATGGAGCCAGCAAGAGGAAAATCTCAGACGTCTGGGAAAACTTTGAGATTATCCTCAAAATAAAATTCTTCTTGGATAATAATTATCCCCACCACCTCCCAATTTCTCACCTTCTGCAAAGTTCCACTAATATTTGTAGTCTGATTAGCAAAGATAGATCAGTCTTTCACAGCAGCAACAGATTTAATCCAGTTGCAGAACTAAAATTCAACATGTAGCCAAATATAAGGGATCAAATCCAATTAGAAATCCAAGAAAAAGTGAACGCCCCAACAGGCACTGCACTCCCAAGACACTAAAACATCAAATGTCTTTATTGTCAAATCTGTCTATGACAAAAGAAAACCCAACACAACCACTGACGTTCAACATAAACCAGGATTAGATTGGCTACAAATAATTTTAATTAAAACATAACAAATATGGTTTCATTGATTATCCTGTTACTAAACATGAGTTTGATGAAAACTTTGACAATATTGCATTTAGTAGTTTTTGGAAGTATGATCCAACTGAGTGACAAGGCTGTTAGTTTCACCAGCAGATGTCACTAGTGAGCCATGAATGAAGCATCGAGTAATGAACCTTTTTGCAAAGCAAAGGGTTGGAAAGGTTCATTGCTTCATGAGGCTTCATTTGCCCATCACTAGCTCAGACAGTCGAACACTGGCAGCACAGTAGAGCAGAAAACAATGGCTGAGCACCGGCAGCAACAGAACAAAGACTGACTCATGAGAGCTTACGCCACCACAGGACTTCACAGTTCTGCTGTGGCGACTACAACTAAACGAGAACACCAACTAGACAGGAACCACTGACTTGCAACTGTGACACTCAACAAGGATCCGACTAGAGACAAAGGCAACAGGTGGGTTTAAATACACAGGGAGTAATCAGGGAAACTAGACACACCTGGGAAACAATCAGGGAGCAGACTGGAAACGACAGAGACTCAGAAACACAGAACTAAAACAAAAAACCTCAAGTTAAACATACAGAGAACTCAAAGCACATAGAAAAACCCAAATCCTGACACTTTCTGTGCATCAGAAATGAAAAATAAATCAATAAATGAATGAAAAAGAATCATTTTCTGGCTGATCGTCTTTACTTTCATGGTTCAGTTTGTTCAGGTGATATTTTCCTGAATATTTTGTTTAACTTCAATTTTTATCTAACCACTGATAAAAAAAGAACACTTTTGACAAATCACTACTGCAGAATTACAGGCCGATTTCCAACCTCCCATTCATCAGCAAAGTTATTGAAAAAGCTGTTTAAACAATGAAATAGCTTCCTAACGATAACCAGCCCCTTTGACTCCTTCCAGTCTGGTTTTCGTGGTCACCACAGCACGGAGACGGCCCTTGTAAAAATGTTCAATGACATCCATAGAAATACAGACAGAACAGATCAATGAGTGGATGTGCCAAAACCTTCTCCAGCTGAACAGAAACAAAACTGAAGTTATTATCTTTGGACCTAAAGAGGAGTGAACCCGAATCAACACACAGCTTCAGTTATTACAACTAAAAACCAGCGATCAGGCCCGAAACCTGGGAGTAGTAATGGACTCTGACCTGAACCTTCAGAGCCACATTAAGACAGTCACAAAGTCGGCCTTCTATCACCTGAAGAACATCTCTAGGATTAGAGGACTTATGTCTCAGCGCGATCTAGAGAAACTCATCCATGCGTTTATCTTTAGCCGCATTGATTACTGCAACAGCGTCTTCATGGGTCTGACTAATAAATCAATCAAACAGCTGCAGCTGATCCAGATGCTGCTGCTCGCGTTCTCACTAAAACCAGGAGGATAAAGCACATACAGTATCACCAGTTTTAAAGTCCCTACACTGGATCCCTGTAGCTCAGAGAATAGACTTTAAAATACTGATGTTAGTTTATAAATCACTGAATGGTTTAGCACCACAATACCTTAAAGATCTGTTATTGCTGTACCAACCGTCTAGACCCCTCAGATCTTCTGGTTCTGTATGCCCAGAATCAGAACCAAACGAGAAGAAGCAGCATTCAGCTTCTATGCACCACAAATTTGGAACAAACTTCCAGAAAACTGTAAAACAGCCGAAACACTGGGCGCCTTTAAATCTCGGCTGAAAACCCATCTGTTTAGAGTTGCTTATGGAACATAAACAATTGGGATTTGAATCCCAATCCGGGTTCAAGCGCTAGGGAAAAAAACATATTTAGAAAATGTGTTCATTTTCTAAATGTGTTCATTAGAAAATGAACAAATTTTCTAATGATGACTTAAACTTTAGAAACATTAAATAGAGAAACACACCTTTTCTGTCTTTGGAGAAGATCAGAGGAAGCTGAACATTTAGCTTTGAGTTAAATAATTACTTAGCAAGCTAAATATTATGGTTCTGTAAGCTGCAGTGTGTGCGTGTAAGCAGATAAGAGGCGAAATGAGATAGAGGAAAGCACAGAATCCAACAATTTCCGTGATTGGGGAGAGGTTGGAGAGGTTACAGCTGTGTTCAATTTCACAAAATGGATCTCATCGATGTGCTAAGAGGAGACCTCCAGATTCTAGTCAGTGATTGTGAAATACCTGCGATTGAGGAGTTTATTTACCAAATTCCGGACGAAGGAGATCTGGAAGATTTGTCACTGGGCTATATAGATGAGAGCATCACAAAGAGGACCAAATATCTTTTGCGTTATCTGACGGATGTCTTTTCAGATGTCGTTCTGGATTTCGTTGAGATCCATAAGTACAAATACGACGACTTAAAAGCCTCATTTGAAAACTTGGTTTCTCAGGCCTTTGCCCAGGCAATGGACATTGAAGAGAACATAAAGTCTCAGTGTGCAGAGATATTTGACATATTTTTTCTAAAGCATGTCACATCGACGGTTACATCTCCCTTAGATGAAGAGGACCCCATAGAGTTCCTCAAGGTGAGATTAGGATTCAGTTCCTTGATGAAACCTGTTATCAACATCATCCAGGAACCGATAACGTTGAGGCGTCAACTAGAAGATCTGAGACAGACATGAGGAACAGAACAAAGACATGATATGACTTTTTGTGAAGTCGTTGCTGTGCAGAGGCATCAGGAAGTCAAAGACTTGTTGCTGTCTCTGCTACCTGAAAGAGACACAAGAACACGTTGTTGATAACATCTGGGACAAAGTTGAGGAACAGCGATACGAAATCCAGCAGAAATGGATTCCTAGTCTGAGCAAGAAGGTTTTCAAAGACATTTCTAAAACCTTGGGCTGTTCTGCTGGATGGACGCTGTCTCTCATGGAGCATCAGGTTGTCAACGACATAATCATGTCGTGTCTTGAGAGTCAGCTGAAGACGCGCCAGAAGAAAGGAGGCAATTTTATTACAAGGATTTTTTTCTGCTGCTGGATGCCTAGCATAGAGGAACAGTGGTTAGCACAAGTTTAGTGCTGAAAAACATAGAATCCTCTCTGATAATACATCGATTTTACATAAAGGCATCCAGAGTGGGACTTTTTTAAGCCAGCAGTAGATCTCTATTGGAAGAGACAGCAGTGGAGGTGAGCCTGAGGGCAAATGTAACTGAGCGAGAGTGTGAAGGATCCCTTCTGTGAGTCTGTCTTGGTAATGACCTGTACTTGGCCAAGAAAACGGCTCAAGCTTTGGTGCTCGGTTGAGAAAACCCTTTTGAAATGTTGGTACATAATTCATTAGCCCACTTCTACTTCTCCAAAGTTTTGTCAGTAATCTTAAAAGTAGCTGAATGTTTGGTCAAGGCAGATAAACTCTGAAGTACAGCAACTTTCAACAAGTAAGTAACGGCTGCCGCAGACTTCATCCGAAGTTCTGAAATCGTCCCTCATTGACGTAAACGTTGTTATGTTCGCAGAGAGGCAGCCGCCTTCACTTCTCGACACCATTGCAAACGTGCGCAAAACTTTCCCAATATTCTTTTAATGTAGAGAAAACAAAATTTCACAATTGCAGTGTTTTTGTTAAACAGTAGAATGGAATTAAAATCATATTGTGAATAAGCTTGTTTGCGTAGCATCATTAAAAGTCATTCATAGAATGAAAATTTCTGTTTTCACTTTAATTTAATCTAACACTGATTTATTTTCCCCTTGTAGAAAAGTTCACCTGAAGACCATTTTCAGGTAGATAAAGTAAATTTTCTCCTGCCAAACTAAGCTACATGGCACTCAGCAGATAAGAAAGGCTTGTGAGAGTGTATGAATTTCAGAAAGTCTTCTGATCACCAGTCCAAAGCGAGGGTTTAAGAAATCCTTAAGGAGGATTTCTTAAACTCTTGCAGTACACAGTTGACATAAAATGCCGGACGGAAAGAGGTGAGAGGTGAGTGTTATGGGTTCAGAGGGCGAATGAAGGATTGTATGGTTGCTGTGGTAACCAAGAAGAGGAGGCATGAGAAGCAGCGATAAGCAGAGATTTTTGATGTTGGCCTTGTGAAATGGAGCCGAGTGTATTACTTCCTTTCCTCCCGCTGTTGCTCTCCAGGATGAGGACATGCATTAGCTGCTCTGTTGTCTGCCAGCACTGATGTGAACAATCATTAGATGGAAGGTCTCTGCTATATTTAGGAGCTACGCCTGAAACCAAATATGTACACACACTGGGGAAAAAATGGCAACCTTTATTTTCTTAGCTTCTTGTCTTGAAATAGACAATATTTCCTATTTGGGGTCATTTATAACTTCTCCATCACCCCTAATCCACACACCACCGCCGCAAAAAAATAAACAAAAAACAAATGTAAAGTGTATGTGCACCCAGGATATTCAGCTTTTAACCTAACATATAATTTGGCAACGCAAGTGGTTTTAGCTGTTAAAATAATCCTGCTATCCATTTGCCTCTATAGAGCTATGACAGCTTTAAAGGGTGCAGGTGGTTCTGAACTCAATCCTCTTTACCAGTGTTTGCTAGCAGAGTTTACAGTCAGGTTTAGTTTGGAAAAAAACACTAGGAAGTTGTTTCTACAAATGGTAGGTGTTGGCATTTAGCTGCTTCAGGTGCAACACAGATTGACACATAGCATGTTGCCTGCAACAGTACAGGTGCTTGAAGAGATTGCCTCTGAAGGCCATCCACAAAGAGCTGTTAAAACAACAGGTTTTACCATTTTCCCAAGTCCAGTAAAACGACCTGTGGCTGTTGTTCAGTTGTAGTGAAGAGCTTCAGACATCCACTGATTACTCTGTTACATTGCATTAGTGGGAAACACAGGAGCAAAGTTAACTGGAACTGTCAGGACTTATTGTGTTTCTAAATACATTGCAGCCTCACAGTTGGAAATCCTGGATGGATGTCAGAGCTGGACCCTTTTTTCTTTTTTTTGGAAACAAAGGGAGAAACGATTCAAAATATCAATACTTTAATCCTCTGCTGAAAAACAAGCAGAAAAGCAACATAAAAACACTGAACGATAAACTCCAGTCCGTAAATCTGCCACTGTAGATATTACTAGAAATCTTTACACTAGACTTCTTTTCACATTGCTAGGATGGAAGGCATTGCAATAACATCTTTTCTGACTTTCAACAAAACTTTGCTCCAGGAGGTAAGCTGGTATCTTCAGCCTTACTCACATATTTTCATCAGTAATGAAATCCCTGAAATGAAGTCGAATTTCAGGACCCAGAAAGTATTGCTACAATTTTAAAAAAATAAATAAATAAAAGGTAGATCAACAGATTGCAAAGGCACCGTAAAAATCAATCAATCCTTTATCTCAGCCTTGAGCCCTGGTTCCATCTCGAGCAGATTTTTCTTTTTGAAACACAGATAGAGATGAGGGAATCATACAGTTGTCTTCCAAGATTAGATTTTGTGAAATCCCATCATTTCTAACATGTATCTCCAGACGCAGCATTTATTTCTATCTGTATTTCATTTTTTGATCTAATCTCTGATAATAATAATAAAAAAAAAAAACCAGTTGGAAGTTTTGATAGCAATAAAGTTCCATATGGAGTTTTTTTGACAACGAACTAGAAGACTTAGAACTGGTTTCTGGAATCTCTGATGAAAAAAGTAAAATAAATAGAAGGGTGATTTTGATTTTGCCTCACTTCCCATTTGAAACATGCTGTTGTAATTTAAAGAGAAATTTAAAGCTGCATGGTGGTAGCAGACAAACCGCCAGAGAACAAAACAGTCTGTTCTTGACTGTAATCTAAATACATCGTGGCGGAAATATGTATGTATAAGCTCCATAAAATAACAACCATACATCAAAAGATGCGTATTTGATATTGAATCGTTGTCTTTTTAAAGACTGACTATTGGGGGGGGGAGAGAATTTATGAATGAAGAGTGATGCTGAAAAACTAACGATTGAATAATTTCAGTTCTCATTTCCTCCATTGCTTCTCTCTTTCAGCGCTGAAAGCATCTTTGATGTGGCCAGTTACCCACTTTATTGATGTAGTGTTTAAGAATGATCCGGAAGTATTACTGAACCGAAACACAGCAGCACATCTAAATGTTATGGTTGTCAAAGTCAAGCTAACACAACTGACCTACCTACCCATGTGCATGAGCATGAGCCAATGAAACACGGCTTGTCTATGGTTTTAAAGCAATCTGATTGGCTGACATAGGTTATACCTTAGCGCTGCACTGACCCCTGTGGGTTTGGCATATTTAAAACAACACTGGTATATTCATGAGTGTTTCTAAGGATGAAAAAAAGTTTCTTAAACTGACCCTGTGTACAATATAGATATTTTTAAATGATGTGGCAGAGATATTTGGTTTTAAGAGTACCCAGTTATGTGTGAGCAAAACTCTTTATAGACTTTTTACATTCCTTGTAAAGAGTCTATTATGCACATTTGTTTTTTGTTTTTTGTTCCTTTTTTATTTGTTTTTGCACTGTTGGTTCAGCCTTAACCTTCTTATCTATCTGGTACAGCTTCATAAGGAAAGATACATTTATACATCAGAAAAAGTTTTTAAAAATCTTTTTTTTTTTTTTTTTTTACGTCTATAATAACTTTTTGTAAAAAAACAAAACAAAAAAGAAAACTAAAACAAATGCAAACAAAAAGCCACCCATGCCACTTGACCTGGTAGTTAGCCAATCCACCTGCATAAGCAAGTCACCAGAGAGCAGCTTCTCACGAATGGACTCATTATTCATATTCAGGTACACTGTGGATAAATGTGGTGGGGGATGCATGCTTGTCTCAAACAATGTGGAACAAGAAAGAGGAGGAACGAGGGTTTGGAGCCTTTCTCACACATCAGCACCTTAATATTAATCTCTGTTTACCTGAACACCTGCAGTAGAGGAAGAGGGCACGATGTTAGCATAGCGCTAAGAGAAACAATTCCATAATTAAGCATCTGGTTAGTGTAAACCAAAGTTGTTCATTTCCCTTCTGTACTTGTTATTCTCTCCTGAGTTTATATTTGATCTTTGCAACATGTCTGTCCTTTGTTGTCTTTCTCTTGTCGTCCTCTGCAGTATGTCGTTCTATTTTGTTTAATGCACTGAACTAATGAGCCGGAGGAAGCTGCCACTGTGACATCGAGGCTCTGCACTTCAGAATGCTAATGCATTAAACATGCTGTGCACTCATGCAGGATCATACTGCACACAGAACTGTGTACACCTGTAAATTAGCATGTGTGCACTCAGGCCAACAGGCTGTTTCTGAGTGATATTGGGAGGATTGAAACAGACAAATGACTGGTGCATTGTAGTTTTTTTTTTCTATTATTACTATTATTTTTGCAATATTCTTTGTCGCTAATTGATACCGAGGTCCTCAAAAAATATTTTATTCAACTTAAGACTCCACTAAGGTGTTTGTAACCTGGAGGACAAAAGCAAACATTCGCGACGTTTCCATTGCAAATGTGCGCAAAACTTTGTCGATATTCCGCTAATGTCGAAAAGACACAATTTTGAAATTGCGATGTTTCCATTAAATAAGCAGCTAAATTAAAATCACACGTGAATAAGTTTGTTTGCAGAATAATTGATAACAGCACCATAACAATTTAGATGTAAAAACAGTAATAATACTGTAGGTTACTTAGTTTTTATAAATGTTTATAGAATATTTTCACAGGAATGTCCCGATGTTGTTCACGCTGCAATGCATTATGGGTAAATGACGTGTAATGGTCCAACTGCCTGGCTCCTCCAGTCAAAACGGTGACGAGTAACGTTATTAAGCCTTTTCAATTTACAAGAGCGCATTGAAATCGATCGGAACGTAGAAATCACAAGCGGTGATGAAGATGAGGAGGTGCAGCTGGGCTGCGTAGAGTCCGGCGTCACTATTAGCGCCGACACCAGACCTCGTGGGTCCGATCGGATCAGCAGGCAGTATAGCTCCTGTTAGCATCTCAAAAGAGCGTCTAGCTCTGCCTGTCTCAGCACAGCAGCATGTCATTCAAAAAGAGTCCCACCTACGTTCTTCAGACTGTCATGAAAAGATCAGAAACGTCAAAAAAAAAATTGTATTTCAGTCACGTCACCAGTTTGACTCCATTTGGAACTTCTTTTTCTTCCTTTGGTCCTTGTCTTTGAGGTAATGTGTAGTTTGCTGCAATATCAGAATATATGTATTCTGATGGTAGAAATGTGTGACTGGGCGTGGCGCTGCATCATTTGCTGTGTAATCAGTCCTGACCTGCAGCCCTCATGGTCCTTTAATAGCCACTCATCAGAGCTCCCTTAACCTCCCGACAGACTGCGTTTTATCTTTGAGGGTGACCTCTAAACACACACACGCACAACGCAGAAGGTATGTAACCCCACGCTGCGATAAGGTCCTTCAGCTACGTGCCGCATGACCTTCTCGAACACTCACTCAGTCACAAGTTTTCAAGGAGAGGCAGCGAGTGTTTCCACCCACCTGCACCTGCCTGACACAAGAGTTCTTTGGCGTTTATTTCCGCCATTTTGTCAGTATGATTTGCGTCCAAAGACATCATTTTCCTACAAGTAATTATTGTTGCGTGTCGGCTTCACTTACATTTGGGATTTACCGTTTGCAATGTTTGTGCAAGTGTGCGTGCGTGTTTATCTGGTTTATAAAAAACTATTTGTCAGGTTATTTACCAGGATTGTGAAACCAATGCATTCAAGACTCCGCTTTTTGATGGTTTTGTACTTTGTGACTTTTAAACTCTTATAACTTTCTAGAAATATTAGAAGAGTAGCAGACTTTGCAAGTACTATTACAATTTCATTTAGTTATTTCAGCAACCTAACCTTTCTTTTGATTTTGATGGCCTGAAATAGAGCTGGTTGTTTTAGAGTTTGACGTTCCTGACCACAATGACCTGTACCTTTTACTCCATGGCTATAAGTGGAAATGCAGCCAGTTGGGTGAAAAGGTCAGAGCTGTAAACATGAGTGTGAAGAGCCTGGATGAGAGTCCGTTCACTGTGAAGAAGCAAACAAAAACAAGGTGTGTTGAGTTTCTTGGTCACTTCTCTTAAAGCAAATGACAGAATATGGTGCAGCGACAAACTGCAGCGTTTTCTATTGGGAGTCATTGTGATAGAGCAGCACAAAGTAACCAGAGTGGCTCCTCCACCTTCTTCAAATCTAACAAAATTGGTGTCAAACCTTTGTGCTGGTTTGTGCAGTAAAACGTTTTGCTTGTGCCGGTATCATTTTAAAGATATAAATAAAGACATTCCCACAGGTTGTCATCAATATCTTGAAAGTAAAAAGCAGCACAGACAAAGGCTTTTGCTGCACCAACGTAGCTGAGCTGATTGACACCAAATTTGTTAGATTTTGTAAACGTGAGCGGTAGGGGGCGCTGGTTGACCTTTGATGACCTCGGGAGACTTTTTATTAATATCTTTAAAATTATAGTGGCACAAATGATTTTTTTTGCTGCACAAATGTAGCACAAACATTTGACATTGATTTTGTTTGATCTATGCATTGTGGAGCTGCTGGTTGGTCTTTTTGATCATTAAACTTTTGTTAACATCTTCAAAACAAAAGCAGCACAAACAGATTTTTTTTGCCGCACAAACCAGCACAAATGTAGCAGAGTTGAATGGCACTACTTTTGTCTGAATTGAAGAACATGGGAGGATGGTTGACCTTTCATGACCTCTGGAAACATTTATTAATATCTTTAAAATGATAGCAACACAAACTAAAATCTTGGCTGCACAAACGTTTGACACCAGTTTTGTTAGATTTTCGGGGGCCAACTTCACTCAGGTCACAAAGTAAGGAATAACTATAAAATGAGTTGAAGCTTCACTTTTTTACAGAATTTATTACAAATAAAAATCTTACAAGTATAACAAAAAAAAGAAGGCTCTTTTCTAAGTTTCCAATTAAAAACCCAGCACAACTACTGGAAATTCAAATCTGTCAACGTCTTGGGATTCAATTCAGATTTTTAGGGTCACGATTCGCATCGCGATACATAATATTTGCCAAAAAGTAGACTAGTTTCTGTGATGCAAAACATTAAAATGCTCTATAATTTCCCCAAAAGAGGTTTGACATTTTCACATTTTGTCTTGTCAAAAACCTCAAAGATATGAACACCAGTTCAAGACGACTGATGCGTAACAATAAGCAATCAAACATCTCTGTGCATAAAAATCTAAGATTGCCACAAAAAATGGAAAAAGTCAGAACTGTTTATACTTCACTTACTTAGGGAAATGGGGTCAATCAATGCCTCAGACCCAGCACATTGAATACTAATCATCTCTCTTGACCCAAAGAGCCCACTAACATGTCAGTCATGCAAGTGGATAGATTTGATTACAAGTGGTTCAGCAGGGACTGTCCAATCAGTCCGATTATGTTTTGACACCTGAACAGGGACACACTGGTTGCCAAAGTCAGTGATATCTGGGTTGATCCTGAGCGTCTTGGATGGTAGAGTGTTTTGGGAACTTTCTGGATAGGAGAGGAATGTATAACTCTCAGTTTAGATAGTTCAAGCACAAAATATATCTAAATATGCATTAATGTGCTCAGTGGAAACCATCTTGTTACTACCAGAGAAGCTAACAGTCACGATCCTCATCTCCTTTCTTTGGCAAACAGCCAGTCAGCACCAAGGAAAATGAATGGCGCTCCTGGATTGGTTGCTTTGCAAAAATGCAAACGCCAGCCAATGGCATGTCCCAGCTGCATTTTCTTTTGAACATTTTAGATACACGCTACAAAAAAGAATCTGTAGTTTAGCAAATTTCCCACAAGTAATTATGTGTTTGGCTCCACATAAAAAAATGTGTAAATAAAGGTGGACTTTGGCTAATAATTAGATGCATTAGCAAGACAATTGGTTGACTTGGAATTTCATTAGAAGTATCAGAGTAAATGTGACTTAATACAAATACATGCAACACTGAGGATTTTATATTCATTTAATTTTTCTTATATTACAAAACAAGCTAGTGATAGTGATGCAGCTGTTTACTACAGTTCTCTGGGATATTAGGTGACCAGAAATCCAATTTGACTGGAATTCTGTAAGTTCTCATCATCACTGCACTTAAATCATGAAACATGTATTATTTCACTTAAACCTCATGGTTCTGCTCTGCTCGTTGTTGGTCAATCACATTAAATCTGAATGCATTACATTAGAATATGTTGAAACTTGAGAAAATGTGGGCTGTGAACACTTTAGTTTCATCTGTTGCCATAGAAATGCAACAATTTCATGAAGACATTGGTGACGTTGCATGGTTTTGCTTTGTCGTTTAATGAGCAAGAAATTCACACAACCATCTCTTCTAATTGTACATCAAAATTGGTATGATTTCTCTCAAACTTTTGCTCTGTGAAATTACAGGATTTTGGCTTTTATCGATAGAAGCTGTGCTCCCAGAGCATAATTCATCTATCTTTCTGAAAAAACCTCCACTCCTGCTGTCTCAGTTGTCGCCTAGCACTTCGTTTTATTGCACTTTGCTCTGACTTTAGCACAAGAACTCAGTTAGAAATATGCTTTTTTTTCTCCTTTAAAAGGTGATTTTTACCAGTTCCGTCTCGCTGTTAAATTCATTCTCTCCACTGAAATTGGCAGCTAAAAATCATATCTAACTTGGAGTGCTGGAAGTGAAATGTTCAGAGGACCAGTAATGACTTTTACTCTTCATTTTCTCTTTCAAGCTGTTGCAGTTAAACTCACAATTTGACCAAGAGTCGTGGTTAAAAGAAAGTTCATCCTAGTTTAACTTTGGTGTTTTTCACAATACAAACTTCTAAAATCATTTAAATGTGTCCTCAGATGGACTGTTGTTGTGAATTGGCACTATGTAGGTAAAATTTAATAGAAAATTTTTTTTTGATTACTTTAGCTTATAATAATCCATAATCATAAAAAAGCCAATAAATCAAAATGGTGGCCTCATTGCAAAACTAATCCAGCACTCATGTTGCCACACACAATATCTATAAAAAATGTAAAAGTTTATTATGCCAACATACAATACATATGACAGAGTATTAGGGCCATTGTAGATAGAAAAAAAGAGGAGTAGATTTCTGCCAAAAAACTTAAAATTTTGGGGAACATTTCTGAGTTTGAAAAGTTGAAAATTTATTAGATAAAACTTTAAAATTTGCTAAAAAAAAAAAAAAAGGAAATTTGGTGGTTTAAAAACTCAACAATTTCAGCTTACAAAACTCAGGAATTTAGAATTTTTCTATTAAATGTCTGAGTTTTTCTTAGATTTTCGGCTTTTGAATTGCAAAACTTTCCACTTTTATTTCTAGAAAATTTTGGATTTTTGTTTCTAGCAAATTTTTGACCTTTTAATCTCTTCAAATTTCCTTGTTAGTTTTTTTCTTAGAAAATTTCTTTTTCTTTCTTTCTAGTTTTTGGGTAAAAATGTGCTCCTCCTCTTTTTATTTTCTATCTACAACGGCCCTAAAACGACGTGGGAAATACAAGACTGAAAAACAACCTTAGTTGGGTTTTTGTTCTCCCTTCTTTGAATTTTTGGTTTCCTTTTTCCTCCTTTTTAATCAATAAAAAACATTATTGAGCCGGGCAAAAAGCATGTTCTTAAAATTGACAACAATTCTCATTGTCGTCAATTAAAATAAAAAAACATATATAAATTAAAACCTAGTAAACACATTTTTTATTAAGCCCTGATATGAGAAACACTACAACTCTAAGAATGTGTCTCAGAACACGTAGGCAAAAACCTTTAAAATATCTGTTTACTGGAAAGTACATTACCACACAAGTGTGACGGAAACTCCCATAAACATATCTGCAATTAGACAATCCAGGAAAAAGGATGTTGTTTGTATGACTTCGTTGTTTAAAAACTCCCAAAACAGGACCCTGAAATAACCAACAATCTACGTATGAAGATATTGTTTAAACTTTTTGCTCTAATTGAATGCCGTTGTCATGGAAATGGAAATGGGAAACACATAAACCTGTGTAGAAACCTCACAAATGACTGCAAACTGTCACAAAACAAATGCATATTTCTATCAGGTACAGTCTGCTCTCGGTTTCCTCGGTACGGTTTGCTTCTTGAAACACCTTTGATTGAATAAATCACCGGTAGTTTTAATATGTCTTAGAAATGGTGCCAGTTCCTCTCAGCTGTTTCTAACCGAGCCAGCTGAGCTCCAGGCCGAAGCAGACCTGGTTTTGCTCCTCCACACAGCTGGAGGTGATTTATTTGTTTTACCTGGGCTCTGTTGCATCAAATTTGGCTTCAGGAAGTCACAAAGTGTTCTCTGCATGTTTCTGTGATCAGTTCATTTTCAGTAAAAGTCTTTGCGTCACATGTGAAGAAATTCAGGCTCCTTCCTTTCCATAAAAGGAAAATGTACAAAGGAAAAATTTGAATAAAACCAATAAGAAAAATTGTGCAAATCTGTATTTTGTCTCCCATACACAGTTTAAGCTCTACACGCTGACGGCGCAGTATTTCTGAGTATGTTTTCATTTGTTGGTTTTATAAACGTATGGTACATTTCCACCAAGTTCCAGTTCTTCCCCGTTTCAATTGATCTTGGTTAACTGAAATGTTTTCTGATTTTCAGATTTCCTCAGTGTTACATAACAACCTTGTTTGCGACGTCGCATTCTGTTTTTGAAACGGCTCGTTTTCCAGATACCAAAAAAAACATGAACGTATTCCAAAAAATCGTGTGTGTGTGTTTGTGGGTTAGGGGCACTGCAGGTTGATTTTTTTTTTTTTTAGCATGATATATATAAGTATATATTTTTTACTGCAGGTGTCCCCAGGGCTGCTCTGTCAGCGTTAAATCCCGGCGAGTGGCACTGCGGTCCGCTGCTGCCTGGAGATAGATGGCACTGGGGCTGGAGCTGGGAGCAGAGCGCATTTCCTGCATACCTCCCCCTGTTGCCTCCTCTCCCCCACTTGGGGCTTGTGAGTGAGAGCGTCGCGCTAAAAGCATGCTCTTCTCTCTCGCCTCTCTACCTCTGACACACACACACGCTCTGTCTCTCTCTCTCTCCCTTTTCTCCGTTACTCGTCCTCAGTCAAAGACAGGAGTCTCCGAAAGCAGCTGACGCTTTCCGTAATTCCCACTAAGCATCATTTCATTGACGGTTTTTTCTCTTCCCATCTCTGTGTCTTCAAGTACTTTTTCCCCCCCCTATGTTTTTTTTCTCTGAGCTGGATTTCACAGCTGCTGAGGTGACTTTAGGCGTCTGGACGCAACAGAGGAGCGATGGACGGAGGAATTGGAAGATAACTTTCCACTCTGCAACCAGCGTAAAACACTTATGTCATCAGAGGAGGAGTGTTTGTTTTGAGAGAGACTTCTGGAAAAAGATTTGTGTTTAATTTTTCAGCCATTTCTGATGGGATGTGCGGGCATTTTCACGGTGGGAGATTTTTTCCAGCAAGTGGAAAGTTTGGGATGCGGCATGGCTGATGGAACTGCAGCTGCCTACTGAAGCTCTTCCTCCAATTCAGTCCAGGTAATGAGTGATTGATGTTGGCTTGTCAGTTTGCAGACAGGTTGTCCTGTTTCACATCTGTATAAGTATGAAGTAGTGGGAACACGATTAGTCTATTACACAGTGGTGTGACGCCATACTGACGGCTTTCTGCTACTGTTTCAGTCACAAAGAGAACTGAATGTATTTGTTCCTCTTCAGATTTCTTCTACTTTTTATGCTTTTGTCAAATTTAAATGTTAAAATGTGAGGGAAGGTATAAAATCCGATAAATACAATGACTAGTTGTCAAAAGATGACTTTTTGAGGACATTTTCTGTCTAAACCAACCTGTGTGGAAAGGCACAGTCATGAATGAACTGATATTTACTATATCCCAGTTCAATTTATTTATCCACAACCAGACGTGATTAGTGCCAAGCCTGTAGATTCAAATCTCTTAAATAGAGCCTGTCTGACAACATGAAGTAGGCTAAAGGATCTCAAAAAGCAACATAGATCTAAAGTAAGTAAAAGAGGTTGCCATTCAGTCTGTAAGGTTTTGGTACTCTGGCAACATTGCAGTTAGAGCTAGAAACAGAAAACATGGAGCCTCTGGAGTAGCACGTCTGTTGCTAAAGGTCTGAAACTCAAACTCAGATTTAAGTCTCATTAAAAAATCTTCAACTCAAGTTAAGTGATGAAAAGAAGCTGGTAAATAGTCACGTACCACAGCTGTCCTGTGAAAAGGTATGTTGGTTTATTAGCCTGTTAGCTGTTGTGTTTCAATGTTGTGATGTTAGGAGGAAATTCAAAAGGTATTTTGAGAAAAATATATAAAAAGTCAAGAGCTTACAGAACAACTTCATCACGTGTTTCAAACTCAAGATTCAGGGGCCAAATCCGGCCCGCCATAAGGTTTAATGTGGCCCTCTGGACACTAGAACATGGGTCCTTGAATATATATATTCATGGATATATATTTTTACAATCCAAAGATAAAATTTCGCCCTCAGTCCAGTGAAAGAAAACTTGTTGAGAGCCACAAATGGAACAAAACCTTTTGGAAAAACGATAAATTGGAAGGAATTTTGTTGTTATTTTTAAAGAAACAATGTTTTTTTCTTTTTCTGTTTTTTGGATTTTAAAAAGTGTAGAAATAGAATAGATAGATTTTTTTCTGTGGGATGTTGACATTTGTGGAAAAATATGTAAAAAAAACAACAAAACAAAACAAAAAACCTTATAGTTTAAAACTTAAAGACCAGAAATTAGATTTAATGAACCTGGTCTAGTGAAATCATTCCTCTGTTGGATGAAGGTTTTGAACTTTGAACTGTGATGCTGGAAGTAAAATCTCTCTTCATCTACAGTTTTCTAACACCTGCCGCTTTGGGCCCAAACTGACTGAAACAGAAACTTGGCCTCCCTTCACTAAAAGTCTAGTTTGTCTGAAGAAAAAGTCATCCTAAACCGTGATGTTCCCTTTGTGTGCTGTGTTCGTTTGGTCATGTTATTTTGTGCCAACCCAAACTTCTAGAATTGTGGCCAAAATTTCACCAAACATAGAAGGATCCTTTGGAAATATTCGTTTGTCGTTAAACTTGGTCGAGAATTTCAGAGACAACAGGGCATTGCTGCCACATGTAGAACACAAATTCCTGCAGTTCCTTCATTACTCCCCCTGCTAACCTCTTTAGTCTTCTCATTTCATAAATACATTTTGAGAAAAGTGTCTTTTTTTATGTCATAAAATCCTTGCAGTTCAGCGCAGGTGTGCAGACTTCTTCTATCCACTGGTTTGATAAAACAGTGCCATGAATACAGCCGTTAGATAAATATTAAATGCAAACAAATTGTTCAGTTAAAGAAAACAAACATCCCTCCAGTGTGAACCACTTCATTTAGGTCCCGCTGAGGATATGACAGATATTCAGGACCCACTCTTTCAGAATCTCACTTAATTAGTAATGTCAACGTTTCAAGGGCGGGCTCCTTTCTTAATCTGGAACATTCAAGGATATATATTTTTTAAATATTTAAATAAGTGTCAAGCAAACTGTAATGAATTGTGTGCTATTTTTTACAGCTTTGTTTATAATTGCACACAAAAAAAATACAAGCAAAGGATTTTTTTGACTCCAAGTTCTCTGAAACGAAAGATAAAGATGAACTACATGAGAAGTGAAAACGGAGTGCAGACAAGATGTTTTGCATATAAAGCAAGCTTATCTATTCAATGCCTAATGGCTTTTTCTGTTCCAAAATAGAGAACAAGACTGTCAGAATATTTGCCAATAATGTTCTCCACTATTTATGTAAGATGACTAAGAGGCATTGAGTATTGAAACCAGATGTACATCTGTCACTGACAGTGAATCAGACCGAACCTTTCCTGTTGCAGGGAAAGCCAAGAGGACCAAAGTTGGCTATATTTACTAAATGCCGGATTTATCAGACTGAATATATAAACTGATATAGTTTCAGAATGTTCCTTTCTGATCTGGTTCAACTGCAATATTTGTCTTTATTGGAGGCACACGTGTGAAAACTCTTAAAGGCAACAAATCAAAGACTTCACTTCCTTGTGTGACATCATGGCAAACTTAACCAAAACTTCTGGAAGACAACTGCAGACATGTACAAGTCTGGTTCATCTTTTGGTACAAATTCCATCTCTTCAAATATGGAAAAAAAAAAAAAAGAAATGAAGAGAAGAAAAAAAATGACGCCACCAAACCATTTAGCCAGGAGACAGCTTCCACAGTCCAGAGACAAACCTGGTTTTTAAACAAACATTTTACACCAAAAACAGAAGTATGTTTTTGGCGTCTGTTGGTCGTAATGAACATTGTCACATCTGAAAGAAAAAAAAGGGGACGCTTGCAATACTGCGAACCCCATCCCAACTGTCACGTATGGCAGTGATGGTAATGTGTGGAGGGTTTTTGCTGCAGGAGGGTCTGGTGCACTTCACAATATAGATCCCATCAAAAGGAAAGAACATTATGTGAACATATTGATGCTGCATACAAAGATACCAGCTAGAAAATGTTACCTTTAGTCATAGAATTGTGCAAATTGAAATTTTAAAAACAAATTTTCTTAATGGAAAACAAGCCTAGCCTTCAGTAAAAGCAGCTCTGTCAGGAAGAATTGGCCAAAATTTCAGCAAACAATTATGAGGCGTTTGTGGAAGGGATGCTTGAAATATTTGACCAAAGTCATACACTTTAGATACTGTCTTCATTATCCAGCCGTTTGGAAAACAGCAATAATTTTGCCAATGCTGGCTGATCTAAAACAAGAACTGCTGAGTAAATATGATTATGAATATGATTCTTCACAGTTTCTCCCACATCCAGGAATGACGACGGCATCCATGGAGCCCGTAGGAATCCTGGTGGAAAGGGGCGCCAATGCCACCGTCCCACCCGTGAGCTCTCACCAGGACGCCGCCGCTACCATCACCATGGGCACCATCCTGTCCATCATGTGCTTCGTCGGCGTCTCGGGGAACATTTACACCCTGGTGGTCATGTGCCACTCCATGAGGACCGCGGCGTCCATGTACATCTACATCATAAACCTAGCTCTGGCAGATCTGCTGTATCTTCTCACTACCCCCTTTGTGGTGTCCACTTACTTCCTGAAGGGCTGGTACTTCGGGGACGTGGGGTGTCGGATACTGATCAGCATGGATTTCCTGACCATGCATGCCAGCATCTTCACGCTGACCGTCATGAGCACGGAGCGATACTTTGCGGTGCTCAAGCCCCTGGACACGGTCAAGCGGTCTAAAAGTTACCGGAAGGCTATCGCGGTGCTGGTCTGGGTAGCCTCTCTAATCCTCACCCTGCCTATGATTGTGACCATTCAGCTTACAACAGCTAGAAAGAAGGCAATGTGCCAGTCCACTTTATCCCAGCAGTCTTACAAGATTTACATCTCTTTTCTGTTCTGCACGAGTATCGTTGCTCCGGGCCTGATCATCGGGTATCTCTACATCCAGCTAGCACGGACTTACTGGATATCGCAAACAAAAAGCTTCAAGCAGACCAAGAAGCTACCTAATCAAAAGGTTAGTACTTAGCAAATGATCTGCTTTGAGTGCTTTGCAAAAGCACACCTTGCCTAACTACAACTTACATCAAACTTCGATATATTTTATTTTGATTTAGGGTTACAGATCACCATATTATGACGGAGTGTTAGGACCATTCTAAGAACATATTAAAAATACAAAAATAACATTCCAAGAATAAATGTGAATACATTTTACGAGAATAGACTCGTATGAGAATAAAGTCATAACATTTTGAGAATAAAGTCATGGGATTATGTGAATTAAGTTGCAATATAACTGCATTCTCATAATACTATGAGTTTAATCACAAATTATTGTTTCTCATTTGATTGTATTTAATTTTATTTGACTTACATGACCGCTCCATGAGGTCTTCCAGTGTTACTCTGCAGTAACACTGAAGACTTTGAATTAATATGGGTTATAACAACATTTCATTTTCCTTTGGCATCAATAAACCATTTTTGAATTTGAACTGAATATTAATTCTTGTAAAACTATAACTTTATTCCTGTGATATTACGACTTTATTCTAGTCATTTTTTCCCTTCAAGTTTCTCCAATAATCCGTTGTACATTATAAATAATGAACAATCTTAAAAGTTTGGCATATATTTAACTCATCCCTTTCATAATCCGGTGCCCTTAAACAAAACGAAGTACTCAAGGTTCGTTAGAGGACATTAGTGAACAACCAGCATGACGACGATCGAGGAACATGGCGGACGGTTGTAACGTTTTAAGGCAAGCTTTGGTTATGAAACGAAACCATAAAATGACCGGAGCAACTGCAAAAGCTGCCAAGGTATGTTCATCCACCCAAATGAGGAGGAGGTCATTTAAGCAGGAAGCAAGGAGAGCATTAAGGGAAGCAACTAAGAGCCTAATAATGTTTTTTCAGTTATTAAAAAAAGTAACATACTCACATTAAGAGGCATGTGCAACTGAGTACATCTGTACATTCATTTAGTGAAGAATATACAAGATGTGCATGGATAAATGTGTTCTTCTAGCTGCTGCACCTTTTTGCTCAGTTGGGTACCAAGGCTTTCATTCACTCTGCTCTCTTTTCCTTGAACTTACTGCAAGAAACTTTGAGATTGACTGAAGTGCTTTTACATCCAAACTACAAGTTCTTGAGGCAGATTTAATTACATGTATCTGTTTTTGTTTTGTGTTTTTTTTATTGATTGTCATTTTCTTTAAACGGTGTTACTTTCTATGTTGTATTTGTTTCTGTCTCTTAGCCAGGACTCCCTTAAAAGATGTTTTTTAATCTCAATCTTTATCCTGATACAATAAATAAAACATTTTCAAAAAATAATTAAAATTGTGCAGAAAAAACTGACAACAAGAAGTGAGAAAAAGTCATGGAGTTGGTTGGGAGCAGTAAAATAAACTGTGTCAAATAAACCAATTTTGAAACGGCCATAATATATTGTTCACCGAACTTTTTATCAAGAAGGTAGAGTTTTTTGGGGTTTTTTGCCGTGTTTCCATGAAGCGAATTGATTTTAGAAATCTCAAATTGCGCAATTAAACAGTTAATGGACCATAAAATTGCAGCTGATGTCCAGGGCTTCTTTGTATCCCCAGTCTATTTCTGGTCAGAGTCCTTCTGTCTCCCACCACATGATTTGAGTGAAGGGGGGAATAATGAATAACTAAAGACTTTTCTTTTCAACCACAAATAATTCTAACACTAATTTGTGGTTGTATGGTATTGCTGAAATCTTCATTTCCCGTGTTCCCCTAGGTGCTGTACCTGATCTTCACCATCGTGCTCCTCTTCTGGGCGTGCTTCTTGCCCTTTTGGATCTGGCAGCTGCTCAACCAGTTCTGCCCCTCCTTGCCCCTCTCCGCCAAAGTCCAGCGCAACATCAACTACCTGACCACATGTCTGACGTACTCCAACAGCTGCATCAACCCGTTCCTCTACACGCTGCTCACCAAGAACTACAAGGAGTACCTGAGGAAGCACAAGAAGTCGTGGTCGGCCGGCAGCTACTTCAACAGACGGAACCGTTTCCAGCGGTCGCCCCGCAGGTCGCCGTCCGCCAGCAGTCAGCAGTGCACCGAGAGCTTCATGCTCACACACACGGTTTCCCTGCGCGCTCACAGCAGCAGCCTGTGCGGTAGGAGCAGCCTTCTTCTGGCTTGAATTAGTGTAATGTGTGTATATATATCGCCCACTTTCAACATCAATATCTTTCAACAATGAAACCCTGGCAGCAACCTGATGCTTTAGTCTAGGGCTGTCAAACTCAATTTCGTTTTGGTCCAGACCAATAATCTGAATGTTCTTGAAGGGCCGGTTCTGACAGAATGCATTGATAAAACTGTCCATTTGAAGACTAAACACTTGCATCATCTTAAGAGCATTTCACAGAATGAACACTTCATGGATCACGATGAAGCTCTCACAATCCAGAAGCTTATTGGATTTGCTTCTGGTGACTTAATTAAATTGCAAGAAACCATTATGTTTAACATTTCACCGATGAAATTAGACATGCATTATTCAAGTTGGAATCTGGATCCATCAGCATCCATCTCAGGAGAATAGTAACAGTGGACCATGAAAACAGTAGCAAAATGTCCACGGAAATCTGCTGAGATATTAGTCTTTGTGATGTAATTGTCAAGATTCTTTTATTGTCTTTTTGGATGTTCTAAATGAAAATGAATATTTGTACTTCATACCTGCAACATCCAATAAAAAGTCTCAGTTCAGGGTAAAGTCCCACACACACTCGGGTGTATTTCAATTCGAGGAACTCAAGTGGATCTCACAGCAAACAGCCAGCGCACCAATCCGCACAAAGATCGATTTATTGATCCATTTCTACGTTTTTATGACTGCGCACAGTGTTTCAGCGTAAACTGCTTAGCTGTAAACAGTGTTCACGTCATTTGATTAAGGAAATGGAGAAAAAAACTGACCACGCGTGAAAACAAATATATTATTAATTCCTTAGTAAAAGTTTGAGATTGTGTTGCTAAACTCCCCTGTTGTATTTTGTCCTGACTTTTTCAAACCTGTCCAGTTTTGACTGCTGGCAGATGCAGGTATGATACTATTTATGACTATATGAAAACTCCTTGAAAGGAAAGACATATTTCTTAACGCTACTGTCTTGACAAAGTTAGTGTGTTGGTGAGATTCTCGACAGTTACCAAAATGGGGCATTTTGGGACTACTTTTTTCCAAAGATGAAGGATTATTTTAGCTTCCTTTTAACTCTAGGTGCCCCACTTCCAGGGTTGGAAAAACAATTTCTATATTTGTTCATGTGCCCGCCGGTTATGAGTCATGCATGCATTAAAGGGCTTTAGATGTAGGGCACAAAGGTTCCCGACAGGGAATGCAGGGTGACGAACAGCAGATTGATGGGAAATGGAGGGAACACAAAAGTAATGTCTGTACAGGTGGAGCTGAGAAACAGAAAAAAAAAGAAAAAGCAGCTGCAGTTCAGTGCAGGGTCTGATTTGATTCTGCTGCAGGTAATATCTGCTACATAGGTGATGAAATATCAACTCAGAAGTTTGATCAGAACTAAGTCCCAATGGATAAAGCAGAATATTACAGCTCTCGTCACACAGGGAGGAAAACAGAAGAACAAATCCAAAGCTTGTAATCAGATTTAGAGTATGGTGTTTCTTTGTTAGCTTCGTTTGTTGTAGTTTCTGCTCATGCTGCCTGCTTTATTATCCTTCAGGAAGTCAATAAGTCACAGCAACCATAACTCACAAGAGCATGGAGGACGACACAGAAACACGCTGCAGATGGGACAAATTTAAAGGGGCAGTATTATGCATTTTACAAGTACATAGTGTCATTTTATGGCACAGTCAAGTAACTGTTACTTTCAATTGTTATAAAAATGCTGTATATATCTAACAAGACTTAGGAACTTCGTTCTCGAAGGCGGAGCTAGGTCCTTCCAGGTGTTTTACACAGCTGAATGGTTGCCATGGGAGATTAAGATTTCTCAAACATACATGAAAGAATCAAGGCAACACTCCACGTATGTTTTTGATGCGGGAATGACATTATAACATGATGTAAAAGTAAAAAACAGTCGACTTAACATAATACTGCCCTTTTAAGAAGCTCCTGGTCTGACACTCCACCTTCATCAAGTCATCACAACAACATTCCTCTATCAAGTGTTTAACGTTTTCCCCAGCATTTCACTGAGAAGTGGTTCATAGAATGAGTTCAGCAGATGTGCAGTTCCACCAAGACAGAATTAAACAAGTCAGGCTTTGACTTAAATGTTCTGCACTTCTAGATTATTTGAAACACATTGTGAAACATTTCCGTAGCTTGTCTTATTCTCGGAAACACAAAGCGCTGTACTGTCTGTTCCTGTGAGATGGAAATAAAGTTACATCATCAGCAGTCACCATGTAGGTTAATGGTCAGTAAGGCCAATAAGCGTTTTCGTCATCTGCTTTTCCTCCAATATGTGGTGTAATATTATAAAGAGACATAATCCATTTAATAGCAGTTTAAGTATTTTTACTGTTTCTTGTTTTTTGTTTCTCGCCTCAACTTTACCATGGGTTTCCTTGTAAAACACCTCATATACTTCACACCATACTTAGTTTTAGCAGCTAAACACACACACTCTGTTTATGCAAGGTTTGTTGGTTTAATAAACTCCAAACACATCTGCTGTGATTCTGACTGGGGTTGTGTTAGGGGAGAAGCAAAGAAACTGACTCATGCCTATACTGGTTTGTCAAACCTTCAAAAGTTTCTTTGCTCCTGTTGAGCCACTCTGCTCCTGGATCCACATCTTCCTACTAGAGGTGTGTGATCCTGCATATTTTGGTAGTGAATCAATATGCTGTAAACACAACGTATCGGTTGCCTGTATCGCCAATACCAATACTGATACTGATACTTGATATATCTTCAACCTTTTGAACTTGGTTTTAATGTGAATTATTTTGTTGAAACTTTTGACAGAAGTTTATAGGTGTCTACAAAATACTTTAATAACATATTAACATGGTTTGTGTGCATTTTTTTCTAAACAAAGTACAGAGAATTATTTTTTATGGTTGAGAAACTACAATACAAAAATAAAATCCAATTTCAATAATATGGAATCCGAAACTATAATATTGAGCTCAATACCAATTTAGTATTGATATTATTAATATTTCTGCATTGATTTGCGTCCTATAGCAGAAAGGCATGTCAGTCTCAAAGGGCTGTTTTAATGCTGCTATTTGCAAAACATTGAGATTAAGATTTATTTTTTTGACCACTAATACCAAAGATGAGCCTAACATGAAACAGGATGAAGATGAGGAAAACTTTCCTCTGTAAAGTATGGTGTGATGATCAGACACTTTGCCACATTAAAATGTGAGGCATCATGGATCATAGTAGTAGATAAAAAAAGAGGTTGTCACTGTTATTTTTTTCAAAGATAATGAAGCAGAACATATGCTCAGTTCAGTGCAGAAGTTATTGACCAGACACAACATCAGTCTTTTTAATTAGCCATCTAAGTTGTGGTCAATCTCTTCTTAAGTCAAGATAAATATTGAAAGATTCCAAGATTATACAAAATACTTACAAAAAGTGCCTGATATGAGATTTTATTTTTCCAAATATGCTTGTCGCTGCCTATTTTAATAGTTCAAATGTACCTTACAACCCATTAATATGGACAATGGAAACCGACTTAGCAGAGGAGGATCTAGAGGGTAAAGTGGAGATCTTTCAAAGTATGAATGGCGTTCTTGGATTGACTGCTTTACAAATTTCATCAAATAGCATGTCAAGTCATGTTGTATTTCAGCTTCCCAAGTTGTATATTTTAAAAAAATTGGGGGGAAAACAATCCATGAATAGGCAAATTTTCATTTAATATTTTTGAAGGAAAGAAAAACTTTCAAACATGTAAGAGTTAAGAATGATTTTGCTTTCAGTGACTGTTTAAGAAAATACTGGTTGTAATGACCTCAGGTTTTAAGTTAAAGAAATATGTTATTTCTTTTTATTATTTTTTTTTTACTTTTGTAACATTATTCTACCACAATTTAGCAAAAAAACTTTTTAAGGCTTTTCACACACTCTGCGGGTTTGGGGTGAGGGGTCAAATGTGAACCCGGTCTTGTTTGCCGTGGTGATGGACAGGCTCACCGAACGGATCGGGTCAGGCAGGACTCCCCACGGGTTGTTTGCAGAGAACATTGTGTTCTTTAGTGAGAGTAGAGCGAGGTTGCAGGGGAGCCGGGAGATGTGGAGGTATGCTCTAGGTCAAAAGTGAAAAAAGGCACCAGAGACAAGTCAGAATGTGTGCATGTATGTGAACGTGATGAATGTTTTGAGGAAGACGCAGAGGTTTTCTGAAGGTAGAGAAACTCATCTAGTTCCCAAAAACAAGAGAAGTGATGCTTGTTAGGGAGGATTTGTGACAGAAGGATGGCTGCGACAATAAAAAGGAAAGGGTAGCTACATGGTGGTGTTATGCTTTGGAGAGAGGTGAGCTTTCCTGGAGGTGGAGGAGCTAAAAAGATGGTTAACTTTTCACAGGAAGTGACCAAAATGGACAGGATTAGAAATGAGTAAATTAGAGGGACAGCTCTGGTTTAGCAGTTCGAGATGAAGTGTGAGATGTCTGGGTGAGATGAGTTGGACATGTGCAGACGCGTGACAGTAGATGTACTCTGCTAAGGATGTTAGACAAGAGGGATGCATGGGAGGAAGAAAGGAGGAGGATCAGAAAGATTCATTCAGGAAGATTGTGCAGAAGGTCGATGACACAGAAGAAGATGCCAAGAACAAAGTGGGATTGAGACAGATGTTTGGGGTGCCTAATGAAAACAGCTGAATGAAGAAGAAGCCTCTTTTGTCTTGCTTTGTAGCAACAGTAAGATGTCGCAGGACAACAAACAACGCCTGCAAACATTATCGTATTTTTCACATCACAACCTCAAATGCCAGCGTCTCACAGGACACACCAACACAGCGGAGCAGCTACATTGGTAATGAACTGGACAGAGTACTGGGTACACTTCCGCTAATCCTCTAATTAAGTTTTTGTTTAGCACTTTTGCTAACTTTGAAGATGTTTAGCTCACTTAGCTTCCGGTAAATGAATTTTTCCAGATTATTTCTAGAGCTTTAATTCACTTGGCCATATTGTGAACTTTCAGTCGAATAAAGTTCAACATCTGTGCTGAAGATTTGGGTATCGACTGTTTTCGCTCACATTCACGCCCCTATTTGAAGTGGATGAAACTGTTTATGTTGCGTTTCCTCTCCTCACGTTCTCCACCCATGATGCAGTTCAGCAAATGATGTTCCTTCTGTACCCAGAATGCATCGCTGTAGGACAGTTTAAAATCTGATGTCCTGCGTACTTTCTGACCGACGCCACACATTAATATCAGTTAGTTAGCTTCATAAAACTGAAACCGCGAGTGAAAGGGTGTGTTCCAAAAAAAATCGCTTCTTGAAGCAAAACCGTACAAGTCGGTGTGCAATAACAAATTTGACCCTGTGGAGGGCGATATACTATGTTATAACACAGTGTGTACTAACGTGGTTGGATTTAGCGCTTTAGCATTAGCTTCCACTAAATACCACTTTGGTATAGCGCTTTAGCATTAGCCATCTAATGTTTATGATTAGTGCTTCAGAGTCAACGCAACTAACTTTATAGCTAGCGATGACCAAAACTAGCTGCTTATTTTTCAACAATAAAAATGTTCAATTACAGCACAGATATGTATTTATCCCCAATACTCTTATCATTCAGTCATTACATTGAGTTTTCATAATGTCTGTCATGTAATATCCCAGAAGAATGTCTAAGAATGTATATTAGTAAAGTGGAAAAATGTGAGACGGTTGAATGCCGAGTCCTGTTGCTTGGCACTGCACAACTTTTACTACATATGTTGCCACACGCTTTTAATGCTCTAAATATTTAGAATGCAGGCCTTTTTATTTTGTAGAAGTGCATAAAATGTTAACCGCTTTGCCAGCTGCTTGGAAGGGAACACGTGAGTTACCTAACGCATGCTGACATTTATTATGGGAGCTCGAAACTTGGAGAGAGAAATAAGAGAAATTATAGGATCCAGGAATTTATTTTTTTATGTTTTGGAAAACATGTATTACCTTGTTAACTCTAAACAGAGTGTGTATTTTGCCACAGTGGCAAAAGACAAAAATAACCCCTTTGACTAGTGGAGTTGTTCCATTCATATAAAACATTCATATTCCCGATGCACTACGACATTTATTCTTGGCTTTGACAAAGCGTCCCAGGAAGCTGCTGGGCGGAATGTGGACATTGTTTCAGTCAAGTCTTTGTGCCGTGTTCATGGTGTTATAAAATAAAAACCTCACCCAAAAAGTGGGCAAAGTCTGTCTATTGGTTTGTTGTACCGTGTTATATCCACGAGGAACAGACATAAGATAACATTCTCTCGGTGCAAGCAGCTTGGTTCTGATAAGTTCCTTCTCTCGACCCGTTCTAAAAATACAGCTATAGATCTCGCATATTCATTGTTGCACTGGCAAGTCGGATCGCTTGTCTCTTTCCTGGTAGATAAAATGAGGAAATAAATCAGCAAAGCCAAGGGGGGATTTTCAAGGAAGCGTAACGGAATCATGCTTTCTTGATACAGTGTTAAATGAACTTTTTTCTGTTCCCTCTTGCCAGGGGAAAGCAGATAAATTAAGACATACAGACTTTTTGCAGTGCATTTGTTCTACTCCTATGCATTATTCATTAACAGTAGAGTGCTTCTGTAATTTTTACAGGTGTAAATGCGGAGCTTCCTTCTCAGGAAAAGGTCAGATCCCTGTGAGCTGGTAAGAAAAAGCAAATAAGAAATCAAAAGATGAACCCAAACAATGCAGTTGTTTCTCTATTAAAGATTACATTTACATATATCTAAGAATTTATTGTACTGTTATGTAAATATCCTTTTTTGCTGTTTAGCGTAAAGCAGGAGTGTCCAAGCCCAGCTATCGAGAACTACTATCCTGCAGCTTTAAGATGCTTCCCTTCCACAACTCACCTGAATCAAATGAATACCAGACCTGTCTAGAGCCTGACTGCTGCTGCAGAGGGAATTCAGATATTTGATTCAGGTCTGGTCTGTTGAAGAAGCATGGTACCTCTCCAGGACTTGATTTGGGCTCCATTGGCCTAAAGACTCAGGCAGTTCAGGTTTCAACTTTCAAGACGTATCTCGGCTCGGCTGGTTCTGGACTAAACAAAATATTCATAATTTAATTCTGTAAAAATGTATTCATTTGAACAATGGAGTTTTGTGGTTCTCTTTTTACTGATAGATTATTTCAGTAGTAACAGTAGAACATGCGGATTGATCTTTTCATATTGGGAGTAAGTCTTTACCTAAGGTGGTTCAACTACAGTAGGCGTCTTGTGATGGTAGGATGGACCAAGAGATGGGTAGATAGAGCTAATCTTTGCCTGAGTCATTTTTATTTTCAGACTTATACATATGACCATGAGTAATGTGTTTCAACCGAAAGAACAAGATCCTGGTTCCAGGCAAATGTAATGAGCTTTTTTTCGTAGGTTGCGCAGACTTACCCTCTGGACAAGAGACAGAGCTGCAAACCTTTAGGGATAGAAGTCTGGAGCTCTGCTGTCCAGGGAAGCTCCGTTTAGATCCTCCGTTCCTCTTCATTTACGCAGTCAGCCGAGGTGCTTCGGGTGTTGTTGAGTTAAAAAAAAAAACAGAGTTTTTGTTCATGTGGCAACAAATCACAAAACTATTTCTCTCCTTTAATGTTTTACTGATGACTCAAGGCTTGGTTACGCAAGGACGTTCCTGTTGTTCAACCCGCTGCACTCACAGCATCCCACAGGGAGAAAAGCAACAATCAAACAGTGCATACATGTCTCACACAATGGGTGACATGGAACAATAACACAATAATACAATGATTGATTATAAGAAGAAGCAATCCATGGTTAAACCTTAGAGCTTTGATGGTGCACATGCTCTTTCAGTAGTGGTCAGACCTCTCCTTGTCTATCACCCTCTCTGCCCTGTAATTATCTTATCTTGCGTTGTTGCTGGGGTTGCGTCACCACCCATAACCTCAGCTTGTTGATGTAACTTCTGGGTTAATGACACATTGTGTTCTGTGTCAGACTACCGCATTCCCCGCCCCAAAATGACTTGTTTTTACAACTTTAACAGCATCTAATCAGGATACAGCCCGACAGCCTCACTTTGAAGGTTTTCTAGAGATTTCAATCTGTCTGAACCAGCAATCCACCGATTACAGAAAAAATGACTACAGTCATCGCCCCAAAAGATAAGCATATTAATAAAAAGCTTCTCACTGTGGGATTTGGTTCTCCTGTAGTCAGGCGAGCAATATTATTCCTGCCCTGCCCGACCGTATTCGATGACTTTTAGACATTTTGTCTTCACTCAGTCATGTTAAGATTTAGTTTTTGTTCAGACTTGAAATTACACATTTCAAAGACCTTATCAGAGTTATTATTATTTGAACTAGCTCCTTTCACTTCCTTGCGGGTGGCTGGGTTTTAGTTTTGTGTTTCTGGAAAAAGGTTTATAACAAGTGTGTTTTTGGAAGAATAAAGAACTTTTTACCCCAATAACTGCTGCTGACTTCGCTTAGTGAAAGCACAAACATCACTGCAGCAGAAGCAGATTTATGTTTGTTTCTTTCTTCGTCAAAGCCCGTTGCCCATAGTCGGAGTGGAATTTGACAGCCTCCACTTCTGTCAGTAATTTGAGTTTGTCATGCTGGTTGCTGCTGGTTTTGCCTGAAGGCTTTTGCCTCTAGCAGGTTCAAGAACTCCAATTTTCCAGCTTCTCACCGACACATTGGGAGCTCCCTCCTAATGACAGCATACAACTTCTCCTCTTTACAACTCAATAACTGCAACTCTGTAAGCTACCAAATTCATCTTGTAGCAACTTCTGCTTAATAATATCGCTTCTTTTTTTATGCGCAGCTGTTTTTTAAAGTAAAATGTTCCAGTTACAAAGCCATATTTCTGCTACTTGTCAGTATGTGAAGTACTGTCACGACTGGTATGCTTCCATTGTGACGCGAGTTTCTATTTATAGACTTGGTGCACAACCTGGTTTGCACTTCGCTGTTGATGACAGGCAATTATGCACTATGCTGCACTATGAACTAAAACGCCAATAAAATGTGTATCTTGTCGGCGTGTCCAAAGTGTTATATTTTTTGCATTTAAACATGATGTCTTTAGTTTGGATTCTGTCTGTTTCATTAGTTATGCAGCCTCTATTCCTACCTAACTAATTCCACTCGATTCTCATCTCCCTTCATTGATCCGTCTGCAGTTTCTCCCGTTAAGCTGGATTTCTTCAGTAGAATTTAAACTGACATCGATTTTGTTTTAGAATTGCTGCCTGCCTGTCGTTTCTGCAGCGGCAGTAAAGGAAGTGAATGAAGCCGTTCAGTTTGCGTTGGCCAGATGTTGAATTGACATTAACAGCCATCTTGTTCGGCTCAGCACTTCTGTCTTGGCAATGGAGGATGGTTGTTTACAGCGCGGGCAATTTCCTGTAAGCTTCATAGCACCGAACCGGCGCGATACACACATCACGGGTAAAATTTAAAACCTTAGCAGTAATTCGTGTTCCCCTGGAGCTGGTATGTATCCAGGTGTGTTTGCTGTTAACATTATTTAGTTGTAAGAGCCAAAGACAACAAGCAAAATGACTGCATGCATGTGCATGCAGTGTGTTAAATGCACAAGAAATCCAAATGAGTATGTGAAGTTAATTGGTTTTGACAGAATAAGCAACAAGATGATCTCATTGTATCAATATTTATCCCAAAGGGAAAAACCTACCACCATTACTCCCCACAACACAGTAAAATGCCCCCTTCTTCATTACAAGCCTCTGGTCCTCCGTTGCCCATATTAAAGCAGCTTGTGGTTTGGCTCTGCTGATTTTCTGTTCAAGTGTAGCTGGGTGAGCGCCTCTGACCATGCCTGTTCTTTATTCACACAGGGCTGAACTGGGAGGATTTTGTTGTTCAGAGGACAACAAAATCTGATCTGATTTAAGCTCGAGGCTTGACATTTTTCTTATGATGATGCAGAAACGTTCAACTGCCTCCCTGCATACATGCAACTTTGTAAAATTCCTAAAGATTTTTTTGTGGCACAAGATCATCCAGTTCAGAGGACAATCCGTTTTAGATTGATAAATAAATTTAAGCTCCACAGTAAACACATAATCTCACACAAAACCAGTTTCTAATTAAATATTTCATGTAATTGCCTCCTAAATCTAATTACTGGATGTCCCACACTTGGTGTCAACAACTGCCATGAAGCATTTGATGAATGGTAAGGAGACTTTCACATTGCTGCAGAGGAATGCTTGGCCTAAAGACTCTTAAATGTGGCTGAGTTTGTTCAAACTCAGCCACATTTAAGAGATTTGGAGAATGAACGGCCGGTTAAATGCCAATCAGATTTTAGTCCAGCGTCTCTGTTTTCTTTCCCCCTTTTGAGAGGTAGATCTCTAATAAACATCAGTGACTTTTTGTTATCTGTTAATGTTATTTATGTCAGTGCATAATGTATTGATCTTTGGATTCTTAGCCTACTTCTTGTTGTGAGGCAGGTTCTCTTTATTTTTTTAACAGGTCTGGCTGTAGTCAGACTTTGCCATCACTAGTGAACTTGAACTCCACTTTCCAAATAATGTGATTATAGTCACAGTTGAATCGTAATCACTTTTTCACATTGGGACCAGTTTTGTTTCGTTTCCCAAAATACCACCTTTTGAAAACTATTTTTCGCCTTTATTCAGGTCATTCTTTTTTCAGTTCAATGATCTGAAACCAAAGAGTCAAAACACTAAAAATCTTTAAGAGGGGAAAGTCTTTTCAATAATACCTGAGATTGTTCTTCACTGACTCTTTAGAAAAAGGTTCGACCTTCAAAAAAAACCTCCTATTTTATTTGTGAAAACAGCTAGAAGGACAATATTTCTGTGCTTTATTGGAAACATCGTCAGACAAGAATAGGATTCACCTACGTGATGCTCCAGTCTCTCTGGCAGACAAAATAAGCTTCAGATTTCTAGGAGCTGTGAATATAACCCGCATCAGTTTGTTGAAATATTGATTCAGAAGAGGATATTGTGTATTGTTTTTGTTACAAATATTACAAGAGTAGTTTGAAGGTCAGTGCATGACGGATTAAAGCTCAGGTTCCCTCTCTACAGGTCATTCTGACAGTTTCTCACTGATCCCTTCTTGCTTACTCAAGACAGAGCAAGAACTATCGATCTCCTTCCCAGAGATTGCATTGACTCGACTCCTTTTTGGGAAATGCAGATGAGAATTGCTGATCTTTTCTAATCGTAGCAGATCTGAAGCTTTGCCGGCGATAGCTGCATGAAGTGTTGTCTCGGAAACTACCGCCTGCAATCAATAAATGTCCCAACTCACCCTCCTGCTGTCCAACAAGATCCTACAGAGATGAAAGGGGATTGAGTGCCTCTTTATCTTGGTTCATGTTAATCTTCTGACCCTGCTTTAAACAAAAGTCTTAAAACATTGAAACATGGGTTCCACTTATGATCTGAGCACTTAAATGCAACACACACACTTTCCTTTCCTTTTTGGGGTCATGCTCTAGTTTCCTTGAGGCTCATAAACTCCAGTACTTGCATGTTCCTACACCCATGACGGGCCATAAGGGACACACAAGCTCCATAGAGTGAGTGCTTTCAAATGTTAGAGGACCAGTTTTAAGTTTAAGCATAAGAGCTTCTGGGTTTGTATGGGATCTATCTTGCACTTAGTTTGTGTGGAAGCCCATGGCTTCTGGGGATGTATCGGCTGTACAGGCCTCTTACAGGCATCCAACCTTCCTGACCTTCATGGGTTAGCTTACCAGGTGAGGTGGTTATGGGTCTACTCTGCCCTGGTCCCTCTAAGTTTTTAATTTTTAATTATTTTTTAAAAATGTGTTTTGATGGAGTTTTTTTCCCCAACTTCCCGATTGTGCCTGATAAACACCATGATGCCTAGTGGTGGTTGTTTATGGATTAAAATGTTTAATTGAGATAATTGCAGGGTCTGTGGTTAATTTATCGCAATTAATCACATTTCAGTCAAACTATATGTAGACAAAATTAGCAATATTTTCAATTCAAAAATCCTTTTTGCTGCTAAAATATTGATAAGTAGACATAGGAGTTCAACAACGCATATATTATTTTTAATCTGTTTTGTTTAGTTTATTCAAGCATCAGATTGGTGCAAAATGCTACTATACTTGTTGAGCTTTGAAAGAAGCTACACCAGGAACCCCTGATGTAGCTTCTTTAGAGGCTGCTGACATTAGCATTGGGGATGTCTGTGCTGCTGCTTCATGTTGGCATTGCTGTGCTTTTTTATGCTTGAATAGCTTTACTGATGGACTAGCTGCTTCTGCTACAACATGAAAGCAACAATAATCTTTTCCAGCGTCCAATCAGATTGTTTATTGAAGCAAAAATTAAAACCCATTGGGCCAAGAGACGCCCACTGGCCCACTGTTTTCTGATGTGCGTCGCATTTTGGGAAGTACCAGAAACATGCAAATACAAAGGTTCCAACATGAGACTTTTGTATGTAAAAAAACAAAAAACATTTTGATTAATTATGTTAAAATTTTTAACGTGATAAAATATAATATCATATATAGCAACCTTAAAGTTTTGGTCCCTGTAACATGACAACATTATAAAGATATGAATACGTTACAAAGCTCAAGGACATTAAGCGATATTTTCAAACCCTGGCTCATATAATCAAAACAACTTCCTTGACAATATGACTTCTAAAACTCGACGTGCTTCCTTTACAGTTGCCACAGCACAACGATTGAAGCTGCAGCCGTTTGAAAAACAGACATGTGATTTGGGAGGCATTAAAGCTCAGCGACTTTATCTGAAAGTGTCATATGCCTGCGTGGCTTTAAGTCGTTGAACAGGCTTCCAACCTCTGGAGGCAAACTGAGGGGAAAGAGATAAATGTAAGATGAGCAGGAGCAGAAAGGGTGAGGTTGTGTCAGAGGGTGGAAAAGCATCTCTCCTCACGTCATTAAAAAGTGATGCTGAAGGTATGGTTGGGGGGAGAAATTGATAGATTGAAATTCTCAATGAAACGCCACTTGGAATATTTATGCTTGTGTTGTTGCGCTGAAGTGTGTGTGACCGACTCGGGACAGCTGTGTGTATATCGTTCTCAGGTTCTCATCTGAACACATGCTTGTAAATACTTATCCACTGACCCAGGGGAAGAGTGTCTGCTGTCTGCACACAATCTGGTATTGAACCCAGAGGCAGTTAAAACCAGAGCATAAAAAAAAAAACCCCACCTCATTCTCCTGAACTCATTGCTATTGCACTGCAGACAGGAACATCTCATATTCTGTCTCCTCCTGCAGATTCATTTGGAGATTCTGAAGAGATTTCAACAGAAATGGTTTTCACTGCAGAAGCTGTAAAATAAATGTTGCATCTCAACAGGTTATAGTTTCTTTCTTCTTTTTTTTTTTCTTTTCTTTTTCTGGTCTCAAGATAGAAATTGCCCGTTGGACCGTGAAGACTCTCGACACTTTCAGCTTCAGTCGCTGTGATTTGTCATGTTTGAGCACCACTTCAGATCTAGGGCTGCATATATTTCTTCTAAATTCTGCTTTTGAAATGTTTATTCAGACTTCCGCTTTTTCCGTTGTAACTGTAATTATTAGACCCCCAAAAATGTGGAATTATACAGTGAGGGAAATGCAACAAAACAGCCAAAGAGCTCCACGTCTAATGACTGTAATCTAACTTTCACAAATAACAGTCCTGTCGTCCAGCAGGACTTCGAGTGCTTTTGTGAGGCATTCAGAGTATTTACCTGTCATTTTTATAAAGAACAAAAAAAAAAAAAAAAAAAAAGACGTCATGAGCAAAGCAGAGAATCTCACATATTTGACATTTAAAAACATGAAAGCTGGACAGTGTTTTTTTTTGTTTTTGTTCAGCTCCCAACCTCCCTCTCTTTGAAAGCATGGCTGACTCTTACAACCTTGTTTCTTCTCCCATCTTCTGATGCGTATCTTCAAGAGGTCACTTCTCTAAGAGGTCATCACAGGTATTTTTAAAACCAACAAGAAACTTTAATTTATGTCCTAAACTTTGCACTAAATTTGTTTTTATGGGTTTTTTTGTTTTTTTTGTTTTTTTTTTTGTTTTGCTTTTTGAAGGTCAGTGGTCCATTGAACGTTTTTAGTTTATTGGCTCTCTGATTTTAGTTTTTTTTTTTCCCCGTCCACCAATTCCCACTTAACCACAACAACAAAAAAAAATTTTCAATTTTTTTTTTTTTTTTCTAGTAAAAACCTCTGTTTGGTCGAGTCAAACTTTCGAAATCGGTTCTCATTGTTGCGTGATAAACATTGCATCAGTTTGTTCTCAGCCTCTTCTTTTCACTTTAAAACTGGTTCAGGTCATACTGTGGTGAACAATTTTAATAAATAATTCTCTCTTTTATTTTTAAATATTAGTTTCTTGAAAGTAATTGAAACAGTTTGCTCAATTATTTCTTAGCATCCACGCTAACCTATCTTGTTTGAAAAAGGGGAGGAAAAAAATCAGAGAGGGTTTAACCAATTTTATGGCAGAAAAGTTGATGGCAAACAAAGCAGACGTTAATGACGCCATGCAGTGACGTTGGGATGCTGGATTTGATTGACTTCATTCATTTTTCCCGTCTCCACCAGCAGCAGCGTCAACAGAGCAGTCTGTTTTGTCCTTGAAGATGAGAAGGGCTATAGATGTTCCCAGTAGGAAAACGTTCCAGTATTGGCTTCCCATCCTTGACATATCAACCACTTTCAGATTTCTCTGAAATATCTGCGTTCATGCGTTATTGATGCAGGAGCATCTGCTGCATTCATCAGTAATAACCCCCCTTTGCCCACGCAGCGTTAAGACCTGATACCGTCAGCGGATCCTCACTGCCAGCAAGAGGGAGACCGGGAAAACTCGCCATGATTTATCTAAACACATTCTGAAACAACGCGCTCCCTCTTCCGACTGTCTTCTCCACGCCACAGGTTGTGAACAGCAAACGGTTGAGATACGGTGTCCAAGGAAACAATGAGGTCTTCGTCAAAGCTCTATATTGTGATAGTTTATGGTTGTTTGCTGAGGGATTCACACTCTGCAGGAGCTGATCTGGTGCAATAAATCACAGCCATGTAGCAGAAGAGCAGATGCAATCAATAGGACGTCTGGATGTTTGCTTACAGAACGCGACGCTGCAGCTTTATATTTCCTCAACTCTTTCTGTGAGGACAGTGAAGGCACCTTTGAGTCTTGGGGACAGTGAAGGTGTTTTTGTTTCCTTGCAAAAGTTTTCAGAAACTTTTTCAGAACTTTATGTGATGGGTTAGGGTTAGGACACAGAGTATTCATGGGAAGGTAAACAACATTAGAATACAATAGAATACAACATTAGAATACAACAATAGAATATTAGAAATACATTAAAAGATCCCAGTTAAATGAATGACTTAAATGGAAAAAAACAAAATTTTGTTGTCTAAAATACAACTTGCTTGATAATTTAGAATATAATGTATCTGCAGCACAAAAAGACCTAACAGCATGTGAAAGGCTCTGCTTGACTTAAAAACAATGCAGTGTATGTTTTTAGATTGATAACTGATAGCAAATGGCTTAACAAGAAACTTTATGTTTACAGAATAATATTAATATTTAATAAGTTTTCTGTAGTTGTGAAAAATAGTTATTTTTGTTGGCATGTAAGGTTTTCAGAGTGAATCCCATCTCTGGGTTGAAGGAATGTATCAACAGCCTACATGGAGATTCTTCTCACCTGGATCTGAACTTTTCTTCTGTTTGGCTCCAAATCATTAGAGTGGGAATAAAATCTGGAACGAGAGAACTCGTCATTTTAGAGTCGACCTCTTGTCGAGGTAAAAGTGTTTGTGATGCTACCAAAGAGGAGAAGAGAAGAACGCCGTCCGACATGACTGTTTGACCTTTTCCTTCACGTCCGGCCGTGTTTTCCTCTGGGGATTTCCTGTTCGGTTTGATCTGAGAGGAAAGGCAGAGATGTCAGTTCAGCTGTGCTGGTGTTTTCTTCCAGCTAATTGCGCAGTTACCACGGAAACAAACACAGTTACCCCATGTATTCTGTCTCACCTTTCAAGTCAAACTATTTATACCTCTTGGTCTTTCAATGTTTCGTCACGTATTTTATTAGGATTTGAAATGATCGTCTAATAGAGAATAGTGGATAATTGTGATTTGGAAGCAAATGTTAGTCTGAAAACTGTTGGACACATTTGTATTCAAGTCAAGCACCGTATAGAGTCACCTTTTGAGATATTTCTCTACATAGACAGACACTTTTTGATTTCCAGTTTTAGTTTTCTTCCACACATAACATTTTGTAATAAGCTGTTTGCTTCTATAATACCTTTAGAACCGTCTTCCTGCAATTGGACTTTAACTAATGACAAAGGTCACCGACTTTGTAATGTTCTTGGTACTTTGACCGACAAGTGGAAGCACTCAGCCAGCAGCGAAAGGTGGTGCAAACTGGTGAAAATGCACAGCAGACACGCTAAAAAACAGACGAATCCAACTGAAAAACGCTGCAAATTTTTTTTTGCGATCATAAAAATAGAAGAAAAAACCTACTATTAACAAATCATATCCAAATGAAAGCTGATGGAACCACAGAAAATACAAACAAGAGAAAATGCTGCAAATAGCAAAAACTATTGGAAGCTGCTCCACAAACATAAGTTCTCCAGACCACTAGGGGGAGTGTAGAGTAAGTAATATTGCCTATGTAAATATTCTGATGTTCAATAACGTTGCTAAAGACTGTGTTTCACAAAAACATGAAGTATAACACACACTTCCTTCCTTCCTTCCTTCCTTCCTTCCTTCCTTCCTTCCTTCCTTCCTTCCTTCCTTCCTTCCTTCCTTCCTTCCTTCCTTCCTTCCTTCCTTCCTTCCGGACTTCCCCTTTAAATCATCCTGTCTTTGCTACAGACACATAATCATTGACAGTCTTTACTGAGAGTCTGGTCCCAAATGATTCATCAGTCGACTCCCCGTATGATCAGGAGGACTTGTGTTTTGTGGAGTGAGTCTGCAGAATTTCATACTTGATGTTGTTTTTAACTAATGAAGATATTTTCCCACTTGCTCCCATTTCCTGTTTGTAACTAGACCAAATGTGAAAACGTTTAACTTTGCCAGGTATAACAGATTCTCTTGATGTATTACAATTGCCCTCCCTGTCCGAAGAGTTCATAAACATTAATGTCAGCTTAACCCTTGTGTGTGCGAGGGGGACTGAGGCAAATAATGCAAGTTTTACGTGTGGGGGGTCGGTAGGACCCCATTTCTAGACACAAGGGTTAAAGGCTGTTGGTGAAATGATGGTAGAATGAGAGTAGAGTGACCACAAGGTTGTGGGTCTCTGTGTTGGTTCGAGTGTTGCAGCGTTTTCCAACCCTGGTCCTGAAGGCACAATGTTTCCCTGCTTCAGCACACCTGATTTCAATTGATGGCTGATTAACAACTGAACTGAAGTGATTTGAATCAGGTTCAAAGCAGGGAAACATCTGAAACATGCAGGGCAGAACGCCTTTAGGACCAGGGCCTAATGGTGTGTCATCATCACTGACTTCTGGGCTGAGCTCCAGCTCCCCGCCGGGTCGCTAAACGAGACAGAGAAGGCAGAGAAGAAGACTTGTGGCGGCATCATCGTTTAAAAATGCTGCTCCAGGAACTCTGGTAAACAAGGAGGGGAGTACAGCAAGAATAAATCAGCAAGTAGCTACAACGAACTACCAACCAATTTATTGTCCAAAACAATAACGTGTATATTGATTAGGGATGAACCGATTCACTTCTTTCACTGCCGATACCGATATCTGAGGTTAAGTTTCGGCTGAGATGATCCGATACAGAAAAACGGCTGAACTGACTACAAATGTTTCCTTTTTTTAAAACGGAGACATAAATGTGCTGCATTACAAATATAGTACAGAACACTGAAATACACCAATAGCTTCACAAGCTTGGTCGAACATGTGAAAACAACACAACTTTAATTTGTTCAGTCAGTGCAATTAGGAGTAGAAGAGCCGATGTAAAATAAATAATGAAACTGGCAAAAACAAATGGCAACAAACCTTTAAATGGTTCAGACAGTGAGCTAGGAATTCTAAAAATGAAATAAAATAAAATAATAAAGCAAGACGTCACGTAGACCGCAAATCATAGAATTAGACTGACTAGATCTGCCCTCGTGAATCGGGACCGCTGTCCCTGATATCAGATCTAGAATTATTTTCAATATCTGGACCCATACAGGTATTAATATTGAATCAGTGGATCTACATTATAGTTATCATCATCTTGTAATATTCTGAACCAAGTGTACAGTTTCCTAGTTTCTCATGTTGGACTGCATACAAATAAAAGCAGTGAGTAAACAGGTGTAGTTTTAAGAAGAGCGCAGCAGATTAAACAGCAGTCGTCTCTGTGAGAACGTGGTTTTGTTGGTCTGTATCAGTAACAGCAAACAGCAAAATCTTATCTCACAGCAGCCGCCTGCTGGCGCCTCCATTTGCTCTCAACCACCAAAAACCCACCGGTGCAATTGCATGATGAATAGAGCACCGAGATCTGATTCACACCGAGACTGAGAGGATTTACTGATACAGGCTTTGCAGCGATCTGTGATAGATTCTGCTCCGCTCCACCGAATTAGAAACATCATCAACTCAAGGCAGGTTTCTCTATAAAGTCAAAACTTTCTGAAATGAAACTTGATTCTTCCCGGTGAAATAAAACATCAGGAACCAGAAACGCTCCAACATTGGCTGAAGAAAACAAGCAGAAAGAGCTGCATGTTTTATAAGCTTTATGCTTATAAAAACTGTGTTGGTCTGTCACATAAAATTATGATTTTAAAAAACAACTTAATTTTGTGTTTATAATGTGAGAAAATGTAGAAAAGTAAAAAAAAATTTGCCAACTCTGAAGAATTGTTTATAATATTTATCATTTTAATTTTACAAGCTCAAAATTCTGCTTTTGATTGATATCATTATATATTAATATAAAACATAACCAGAATCGATTTGAGTTAAAAGAGTTTTCCTTACCAACCTGCTGCTTTGTGAAAAGCATTTTCATGTTTAAATAACTCATGAATTAACTGATTAAAACATCTTTTTGGTTTGGAAACAAAAAAAAACACTTAAGCCTCATTTGTTAAAATTTAACATTTTAAGTGTCTGCAAACTATAGTTGAATTACAGAAATTTGAGACTCATATTTTGTTACTGGCACTTTAATGCCAGTATTTTTTTTTATAACTAAAATTTTAATTAAAATTAACATTTTCTAATTTTAATTTAAAATTCAAAATTTTAGGCTTTAAGAACTTTGAATCCAAAGTCTCTAAAACTTTTGGTCGACTTACAAAAAAGCAGAAATCAAAGTTTGTCAAACTCAAATAGTAAAGTTGAAGTCCTAAACTTCAAAAAATCCCTGATGTTTGTTGCCTTAGAGTTTTGAGTTCTGCCAACTTTTCTTCCTTTTGTTTTGTAACCGTGTAACTTTATTGTTGGTTAATATGATGATGTTTTAAAAACTGCTTTTTCTCTGATCTGGAACATCCTAAGTGTGACAAAAAAAAAGCAAAACTAGACATTTGTAAGAGGCAAAAATACTTTTTCACAGCAGTACATCAGTCGGAAATTGCTGACTCTAAGTGCCACTGGTTGGTGTTTACATGATTTCAAACTCTTCAGTAGTCCTACCGCTCTTTAGATTAGAAGGATGTTTGGTCTCCAAGGTAAATTCAGCACAAGGAGGTGATCAGTTTCAGGTTTTAATGTTGTGCAGTCACCCTTCAAGGTTAGCGGAGAAAAGTTAAACAAATTAAAGCCAAAACTTCTAACTGCTGTCTGTCTGCAGAGATGACTGTAATGTTGACTCATCATAGTGCAGAACTTTATCTTGATTTTGACTGTCGCTTTGTACCCCTTTGCTAATTTCCTCAGGCGTCTAACACTTTTCAGACCTCGTCCTTGTCACAGTCTGATCCCCACCGGTCTCTGGGAGCCACTCTGTGCTGCCTTTTTATCCTCATATTACTGTTTTTATTTTACAAAGTCGTTGGAATGTGAATACAAGGCTTTCTGTGTTCTGTTTTCACCCATAAATCAAAAGTTTGGTCATTGTCTTTGACAGAAGGACGGCAAACAGATTCATCTTTCCATTTTTGCTCTGCTGCTCCATCTGTCCTTTCTGACCTCCACCTTGTCATTATCTGCAGTAACGTCCGTAACTACAATCACCGTTATGTTCACACCTCAGATGGGCGATTATAATTGGACACTCGTTTTGTTCTCTGGTTTCTGCAAATTAAAGGACCAAGTGATCAATCAAATTCAAACATTCAGTCTACCTCTGCAAACGATTAAATGCCGTAAACAGTTCAATCAGGCACTGGGAAACTTCCATTATGCTTCATTATGTTGTTACCGTTTTTCATTTGAACTTAAGTTGTTCTGCTCAGGTTCCTAAAACCTGGAAGGTCCGGTTTTCAAAGGACATCCTCCTGCATCTTTTAGGTGCCGAAGATTTGCCAGAGAAATATGGAGTTAATTTTCTGGTTCAGTAAATAATTCGTTTTGCCACTTTAAATAAAAAAGACCATTTTGATTTATGAGTTTGTGTTTTCACACCTGATAAACTCTGGAGAAGCCGCGCATTTAAATCCCAAGAGGTTGCCTACAATAAAAACCACATTGATGAGCATTACTATTAAAGATGTGTAAAAAAAAAATAAAGAATCATTTTGTATAAATAACAGGATGGAGCTCCTTATTGATGGTTTCCTGCCACATCTTTACCTTGAATGCACCGAAACAAGAGCAATTCAGATAATATCATTTAAATCCATCCAAGGATCCCTTAAATGTCACGGTTTGAGTGGCTTGTTGAAATGAGTTTGTGTGTGTGCATAAATTGAACTCTTTCTAAACCCAACTTGGAGCTGTTTCTCTCTCTCCCTCTGTGGTTTCTCTGGCCCTGAAGCTAAAATTAGAAGCGAATTAGTAACACTCTGGCAGTATTATTGCTTTATAATTATGATGCAGTTTTTTTTTAAAGATGTAAAATGTCTTCAAAACATGTCTGAGTGCCTTGCTAATGGAAGGAATCCTAAATAATGTAGGGCCATTTTTAAGAATACCCGATTTAAAACAAATACAGTAAACTACTTAAACCGTGATGTCACAGTCATGTTTTTTTTCCTCATACTTATTGAACATTGATGGAAGTTCAGGGCTCTATGCAAAGTCTGCAGCTGCGTTTCCATCACAAATCTGTGTAAATCTTTGTCAATATTCTACTAACGTCAAAAAAAAAACACAAGTTCGCAACTGCTGTGTTTCAGTTAAATAAGTAGCGCAATTTAAATCATGCGAATGAGTTAGTTCACACAATAAGCTATTAAAAATTATGCCGCGTTAACATCCTCCAACTACTTCCTGTTGTTTTCTTCTTCATGGTTTGCACCAGTGGCGATGTTTGGTTGTTAATCACATGACTCAAATGACGCAAAAAAAAAAGTGTTTCCGTTGCAGTTTTGTGAAATACACCAACATCGATACGACCGAAAAATCACCTGATCCTTGAATGAAAACTTTATATGGAAAAGAGTTTCTGTGCAATTATATGTTCAATGGAAACACAGCTAATGACTGCCTCCAAGTGGTCAACTAACTATTAGCTAGATGAATCAGAAAATGGGTCATACTGCCCTCCTGCTGGAGTCACTTCAAGCACTTGGCATGCTGAGGTGAGCGAATCTTCACATTTACATAGCAATTCCAAAAATTCAGTAGAACTGACCCATATTCAGTAGTAGTTTAAGACGGAGAAGAGTCAATTAAAACGTTCACATATTAGTTGTGATCTTGTGTTATGTGTGCAACAGCAAAACATTTCTATTGGAATATACTTTTTTTTTCCTGCTGATTTAGTGGGCAGATTTTGACATGATGAAATCTGATAATATGCTGGTTTCAATCTTTTTAATCGTTTCAGAGTTAATATTAGTGAGAAAAAGAACAATGAAGATTTTAACCTTTGTAGTTTTTCATCCGAAGAATCGGCCGTTTTCAGACAATATAAGATACCGACTGAGTATATAGATACTTTTATAAAATGACTGCTGTTTAATAACAACACTAAAAGCTGCCAAGTGGCTCTATGAATGGACAATACTGATAAAACTTTCATTGTTTTCACTGCTGTTAGTCAAAATATGACAGTAATTTGGTGTTTTACGGCATTACCCAACCGAAGTGATTTGTTGCTCCTCTGGGGGAGCATCTCAAGCCTCCAGCTGTTACTCACCCAGCACAACACATCTCTGATCTGTTCTTGATAAGTCCATGCACAACATTGTATGTGCTTTGTCATATTCATGATGTATAGCCAAGCACACAATAACTCCTTCCCTTCATTGTCAGGATAACAAATACTTTGCATTCCTCGACCGGGTCTGCAAATAGAAGCAGATGCAAACGTATTAATCGAAACATGAAGGGGAAAAAAGCATATTTTACTAAAATCCAACATTTTGAGCTCAGTTTATGAGACCTAGTCAATTTTTTAAAATTTTTTTGTTGCCAATGTTTCTCTTGTTTCAGTTTGATCAGAGCTTATCATCACATGACATCTCCCTGTGGATGATCGTAATGATCTCTGTAGGTAAAACTAGATCTGATCCTTGTGTTGAATATGAATAAAAAGTAGAAGAATGGCACATTCAGTAGGAAACAGTGATTCAATTATTACTGATGACATTCTTTACTTTTGAAATTCAGTTTAAAAAGAAGCTATGAGTCATATATATATATATAAAAAATTCCCTTCTCACCCTCCGCGGGTGGTCTGTTTCATCCTCTGAGCTCGGGTCCTCTACCAGAGGCCTGGGAGCTTGAGGGTTCTGCGCAGTATCTTGGCTCTGCCTAGAACTGCACATTTCTGGACTGAGATGTCTGATGTTGTTCCTGGGATCTGTTTGAGCCACTGCTCCAGTTTAGGGGTGACTGCCCCGAGGGCCCCAATGACCACAGGCACCACTGTGGTCTTCACCTTCCAGGTCTTTTCCAGTTCCTCCCTGAGGCCCTGGTATTTTTACCAATTTCTCATGCTCCTTTTTCCTGATGTTGTAGTCACTTGGTACTGCTACATCCACCACAACGGCTTTCCTCTGTTCTTTATCCACCACCACAATGTCCGGTTGGTTCATCATTACCATCTTGCCTGTCTGGATCTGGAAGTCCCACAGGATCTTAGCTCGGTCATTCTCCACCACTTTTGGGGGTGTTCCTCACTTTGATCTTGGGGCTTCCAGTCCATATTCTGCACAGATGTTCCTGTACACTATGCCCGCCACTTGGTTATGTCGTTCCATGTACGCTTTTACGCTTTCCCTGCCAGCATCTTGCACCCTGCTATTATGTGCTGGACTGTCTCAGGGGCCTCCTTGCACAACCTATATATATATATATATATATATATATATATATATATATATATATATATATATATATATATATATATATATATATATATATATATATATATATATATATATGTATAATATGATAACTATATCATCAATAACTAATGAGTTACACAATGTATTACTTTCAATTAGGCAAAGAAACTAAAGATTTCTGTAATTTTCACAAAATATTTCTGGGAGACGGCCACAAAAATTAGCCTTGTGATCCACAATTAGTTCTGTCAATAATATTTCTGATGTAAAAGCAAAACAGCAAAAATACTGCAGGTACAGTGTTTAGACACAAGAGCTTTTAGCTTCACAGGAAAACTGCAACACATTCAGACGTGACTCACAATTCAAATAGCCGATCGAGCCACGTTGTTCTTTAGCTTCTGATTTTGAAGGCATGAATAAATAAATAAATACATCTCTGACATATTCTTTATCGTGTTATTGTGGCATTTAGCAAATCAAAACAATTTCTAGCCCACCTAAAACGAGAGAAGTTTGGTTTGACTTAACTTCTGACAGAGGGTGAAAAGAAAAGATGAGTCTTTTTATTTGATGTTTGAAATAAGAGATTATGGGTTTTCTTTGTCAACATGCATTAGAAAAGCTCTTATGATGTTTCTGTTACGGTAGCAGAAGGCCTGAGCCACACAAGCACTCAAAGAAACTCCCTTTTTCTCCATTTCTGCACTCAGGAGCTTTAGACATCAAGGGGCTCCAAAACGGCAGCAGTGATAAATGCGGCTCCATCCAACGGGGCTGGAAACAAATGATGTCTTTGCCACCTGCTGCCCCTCAGGCAGACCTTACAGCCTCATCACACACCGGCACACACAGCTGGCTTGAAGACTGAGGAGCGGATCGCAACAGAAACACACGACTGCACAAAGAAAGGGACTCATAAATGAACACACTTAGAAGAAAACGTGCTCAAAGAAGGGAGATGTTAAGAAAGTCAAAGTGATTTCTCACTCTTCTAATAGGAATGAATGCAGATCCCGATGGTTGATAAAAAGGTTCTTTGACATCCATCAGGGTCTGGGATTGAAACTCCCACCAACGGTTCTCACAGACTAATTACACAGTGAAACGCTTGACTCTGAGACGCACTGGGCTGCAATCATAAATAGAGGGCTTCCCAGGGGCACACGCTCTACGAAAACACCAATCAGAATCCCCAAAGGAGCGCAAATTAATCAGAAATTCTGCTGTGGTGAAGCCAAAGAAAACCGAGCAAAAAATAAGAATAATCTAGACAGATTACTGAAGGAGGAGGAAGCTTTTATGGCTGACTTTTTAATATTTTCATGTTACATTTATAATCGGGTTAAATTTGTTTTGTGCTTCGGTGGGAAAAAACTCAAATACCCCACCTAAAAAAAATTGTAGGATCCGCACTTGAGTTTTATTTGTCTTTACCTTTAGGATTTTCAGTAATAGACTGCAGTTGATTATCATTTTACAGAAACACTTTGTACCTTTGATAGAGTCATGTCGCAGTCCGTGGAGAGATGAAAAACAAACAGACTGAGACGAATGAAGAGACATGTGACTGTGTTCTAGGCATTAAAGGTGCAGTATGTAACTTTTTTACATATTTGTTCAAACTTTTGCTTTTGGCCTGCCACCAGTTTAACATACCTCCAGATCTGACTCTGCCCCCTGCTGGCTTCGTGGAGCAACTTCTCCTGTTTTTAGCTTCTGCTTAGCGTCTTCCAGCTCCGTCTGGTCGCTTGTTGTAGCTGCACGGTGAGTCAAGTACAAATCATCTGGGATGTGTGACTGATGGGAGCAGAGTAGGGCGACTATATGCCAAAGCACAAAAACATGATACAAAAGAAAGAAAATCAAAACTGGATACAAACATCTGAGTAAAATCAGAATAAACGCATTATCAATCATTACATCTCCTTTGTTATAGTTTTTAATTCACATCTTTGTAGGAGTTTATTTGTAGTTTGTTTGGCTAAAAGGAAGAATAGGCAGGAAAAGTGCAAACATGATCATATTTCATGATCTAGCTCCAATTATACATTCTGCTGTGACTGTAAAACAACCTCAGGCACAAACGTCAAAAATGATTAGTCAGCAGACAGAGTGACGATGGCTCCACTTGAACCGGATCCGCCCAACATGACGGTTCATGAAGGATGATCCAAGGTGTTTTTAAATCCAGCAGCTGAACGCTGAAAGTTAAATCCTTCCTGTTTATGCACTTTGAGGCATACTGCATCATCTGGATGATTAGTATGCAAAATGACACACATCTCAGGGGAGGATACTAAAATATGGTGCTTATAAATGACGGATTTCTGGAAGTGCATTACAAAAAATCAAACATAAATATTAATAGATTCATGCAAGTCCTCAGGATGATTACTCCATGTGCTCATGTTAGCGTTCATCATGGATCGTCAGAGTCGTGTATGAAAGACTTGAAGCCTGTTGCATCAGGATCGACTGCTCTGTCCGAGCTCTGTGCGTCAAATAAAACGTCCATCTGACTGGATAAAAATGCTTCAGGATCCATGTTTGAATTTATTATAAGTGACTTATTAAGCATCGTGTTTATAGAAGCTACTAAATGACTCTGATGCTCTGACTGTCCTCACCCTGTCAGGTCAGGTACTCTGGATGTTCACTATGTACTCTAGAGGTCTCTCAAGATTTAAATTTTGATCCTGTTTGTTTTTATATTAATTATACAGTTCAAAATTAAATCCACTGTCACATTTTTAAACGCGTCCCTACCAGGGATTTCTATAATTGTGGGCAGTCATGTTTGTCCAGTTTAAGGCTGTGGTAAACAATTACATTTTGGGATCAAGTAATCAGGTAATCTATCAATTATTCTTATGATTAATCAAGTGATCAAATGAAATATTGGTAAATTCTGCCATAACAGCAGTGGTCATAGTATTGACCCAAATTTTCATATTTGTGCATGCCAACAACTTTACTGTAGCTTAGAAAATTAACTGTAACAAAAATAGCGAATTGTTTAAATCAAATCTTGGCAAAAATTACACAAAAATTTGAAATTATGTTTTGATTTAATAAAAATAATAAAGCAGCAGGCTGACAAAGACAAAATAATACTTCAGTCTTTAGTTTCCATATTCACCTTCAGCCATTTTAGCAGGTGAATTCTCACTTTCCACAGCTGTTTATGGGTTTTGTGTCCATGTGAGCAACAGGACCTCAGGCCCCGAAAAACGACAGAAACCCAAACATGTGCGGGGAAAAGAGGACGTCTGGTCTCTCTGTGTTATGCTAATGGCGCTTAGTATTCGTCAACAACTCATTGGCGGAAGTAAGAGTGTTGCGCAACACAAATAATTATCTGGCCTTAACACATTACGCTAACAACCTTAAACATAATCTAATAGAGCTTCAAGGCAGATAATTTGCCTCAAATAGTTAAGATACTCGATTCCATGAATCGAATGATTCTTTACAGCCTCTGTCCAGGTGCTATGTTCCTCTCTGTTACATTTCTTATCAGAATTGAGTTTTCTTCACTTGTTTTTTATTTTTTCCAAGGTTAGCTGGTTTTTTTACATGTGAAACTTGTTACATTGACTAGAGAACTGCAGACAGTGAATAGTCATGTCCCCTTTTGTAACCGTTACTATGGGGTTAGTGTAATTGTCCAGTGTGCCGATTGGGATTTGGCTAAATGGGACATGAGGAAGACTAAACGCCACAATGAGCAGCTTGAAAGTTTCAGGAATCAAAGAGGAAACCTTAATTGTTTTCTTCTGTTTTGAAAGCATGACTGCTGGTCGTTAGGGGGTCCGACTGCTCTCTGGAGGTTTATGCTTCATGCTAATTAGCGTAGTTTAAAAAGGTTCTCTGTTGGTTTTAGCCTTGATCCGTCTCCAGACGCTCAATCATTTGATCCAAAGCAAGGACATGCTTTCACTCTCTGAAGTCTTGAAACTTCAAAGAGCTAAAGATTTCACCGTCTAGATGTTTAGCCTATGTGGAATCTCTCATCGGCTTTGGTTGACACGAATCACTTATTCATCTTCCACTAAGCAGCTTTCTTCTTCTATGATAACCTTTAGGGAAGCGCCATTGAGAAAAAAGTGAGATAAACAAAAAAGTATAACTTACATCTGGTTGTAAAACAATCCAAGATAAAAAAAGTACACTATGCGTCATAAGCCTCTAAGGCAATATCACTATAGCAGAAACATATTCTGAGGTTATGACCTCTGATATCAGAGAATTTTATCAATCCACCTCCATGTTAATTCCCCAAAACCCTTTTTGTGCCCTTCAGCAGCTGCAACACCACTCCCCTCTGAAAGTAGCCACTTCAGTGATCTGACTGTCAACTCGACCCCTCTTGGAACTGTGGGAGGGTTAAAAGGCAATTTTGGCAAACAATTCAAAATTAATGTTAGCTACAGAATTTCAAGTACGTGAAAAATATATAAAACATTAGTGAAATGAACATAAATCTGCCTCTCCTTAAATACAAACAAAATAGTTATACACACTAAACCAAAACTATAATGGGCCAGTAAGGTCAACAACAAAATCTGCTAGCAAACAAAAGTTATGCTAACCTATGCTAACTTCCTTTTAGCACCTCTTTGAATTCCCTGTCAGCATAGCTTCTGTTGTGGCTTTTGTAGTTTTATAGCTAGTTTTATGCTAAGTTGCCAAAGCAGAATCTTTTTATTCTTTCAAAGATCTGAAAAATATATTTATGTCTTCATCACTGCAATTCCATTAAACTGGCCCTGACCGATCTTTATTGCTAACAGTTAGAAAGATTTCACCAATAAACCAAATGTACTGACCGGCTCTAAGCCTTTTGTCTCCTGTTTTTATATGCAGAGATGAAAACATTTATAACATTTGGATTCCTTGGACTTACTATACAAGTACAGGCCATTTAAAATGTCAAATGAAAGTGTAGTCATTAATTTAAATGATTTTTCAATTTTATTTTATTGTTTTTATAAAATTTAACATAATTTGGTTGGTTGATAAGAAGTGAATGATTCCGGTCTAAATTATACCCTAGAAGTTAATATCGCCTGAACAAAATGAATCACACCAGCCTGGCTTGTTAAACCAAGTCAGTTCTTTGAATCCAGATCAGCCACCCTTCAGATCTCCGGCCCTCCCAGGTGAGAAGACTTAATCGCATCCCTGCTGTTTTTGCAGATTTACACGGGTTGGTTGCCTCGTTTCACACTGACTTTACGTTTCTTTTACTTTCCTTTAACATTTTAAATGGATTAGCACCCACATATTTAATCATCCTGCTTCAAAAGAGCACTGAAGTAATCCGACTAGATGCTCTGAACGCAGATAATGCCAGGTTTGAAGCACAGAGAGGATCAGGCATTGGCCGACTGAACCTCTCTTCTGCTTCGTTGGTTTACATGATGAACAGTCCTGGTTTTAGATGTGATATAGAAAGACGGGACTAAAACCTTTCATCAACCTTTACAGTTCATCAGGCCTCTGATCTATGCTGCTTCGCATAGATCTTTCATAAGATCCAGCTTGATCACTGAAGAAGTTTGATTATAACAGATCAATACAAGCTGGGATTTGTAATCCAAAGGTCATTTCAAGTTCATCCTGTAAGCCTATCACACCTGACTCAGCACAGGCCTTGAAACTTACAGAACTTAGGCAAATGAAGTCTTTGTGTGACTTTCTGAGCAAAGACTTTCTGACACTTTGGATTACTTGTCCTAAGACGGGCTGCGCGCATGTCGGGTTTGGTAGAATTCATGTCATCATCCGAGGTGTGATGTAATCTAATAAACATCTCGCCTGTCTTCATCTGGCCAAGGTAAACAGATTACCCATCCCATTTCAAATGTTAATCGAGGCAATTAGGCGCCGTGGCAGCATGTTTGGAGGGCGGGACCGGCCCGCCAAAGGACGAGCGCGCAGCAGGAGGCGTGGGAAGAACGCGTTAAGTGTTGGCTGACAGATGGTCAACTGATTACGGTCGGATCACACAGGGAGGAGGCAGGCGGGGACGTCGCACTGCCTAATGGGAACTCTGCAGAGCCAAGAAACGCTAACAAACAGGAAACCCCTGCAGATGCCCGCATACAACAGAGGGCAGGGTTAGGGTTTGTGCTTTATTTCACCATGTTCCACACTGCATGAAAGCTTCACTTTGGCAGAAATGTGTGCAGACAAATCAAAATTGATTCAATTATTTACACTGCGGCTCCAAGGGGAAGCGGGACACACGTGGACAAGGCTGCTTAATTATGTTATGCAATGTTGGAGCAATGTTGGAAATCTGGGGAGGACATGAAAATACTAACTACCTTGATTTTTTAAAACTTGTTGTTACAGTGGAGTCAGAAAGTCCAATGCGTTTAAGCAGAATTATTAATAAAATACACCAACACAAGGCAGTGCAAATCAGCAACAATATATACTGAGATACGCACATCATTAAAATCAACAGACAATACATCTGATAGAATATTCAATAATTTCACTAAACTCCGAGATGTGAGCAGAGGAATGACTTTAGCCGCTCAACCTCTCACAGCTAGCAAAGCATCAACTAACTCACCTTGGTTACCTAGCAACAACCTGTTGAGTAACTTGCACAACAGCAGTTTCAGGTTTGCTACCGCATCTCGACGCAACTGCTTAAAAATAAAAAAAATGATGTGGAGTGAAAGGAGAAAATGAGCTCAACATGTCAAGAGGAAATGGTTGATAAAACAGGAAAGGTCAGGCCAGCAGTTTGGCAGTATTTCAAATAAAACTTCTATTGTGATTATTGGCTGATATAATGATACTATCATTATCATTATGTATATTCCAGACACATTGTGCCTTTTTATTAGCACAATAAACCGTTAGTCATTGTGAAAAACCTGTAAAAATGAAACTAATGTAAATTAAATTTGACATAACATCAGAGCATGTGGCAACTTGAAATTGGCTTCTGTCTCTTTAAGAAGCTTCTGTTCTTTCTGACCCCCGCCAGTCCCCTCACACTGCCATGGAAATGCTGGGTTATGAAACGGTTCGTATGAGAAGCTCAGCAGAGGCGTAGTTGCACCAGGTGTTGGCTAATTGCTGCTGCCGCTGAGTGTGCTCAGCTCCTCCTTTTACAAAAAGACATATTTTTGTAAAAGTTACATACTGTAGCTGTAACCAAAATAAACATAGGCTAAACAAGGATAAATGGACAATCCTGATTTCATTCTTAATTTAAGCTACGTTAAGCAACATGCTAGCAGGCTAACATGCTTTCAGTTGCTATGGAAAACTAGCAGCTTCCAGGTCCAAGTCTTCTCTCATTCACTCTGAAACCACAATGAGTCCAAGTGTTTTGTTTTCACGCCTCTCTCCGCCATGCTGGCTTAATTAACTGGTTTCCTCACCACCGTTTCCCTCTCACCTCATCTTTTGCCCTTTCATTAGCCTGTTCCTGTTTGTTCACACGTCGTTTCCCTTCACCGGCCTGTTTAAAACACCAAGCGTTGTGGCGGCTGTTCGCTTGATCGTCGGCCACTTTTTAAAAAAAATTTCCATCATTAAGTTCCATGTTTACAGAATAAGAGTTCACTCCATTTAGGCCAGTGGACTGGACTGGACACAGTAACAAGCAGACATACAGGTACAGACTGGAGGAAGGTCGTTGGTGCTAACATTAATTATTGAAAATGAAATGTGACATGTACGTTTCACCGTGCGCACTCTGCGACTCGCTGAGCAAGTTAATTGGAAATGCCTTCAGTTAGTCATTAATTCATCCGCACACAACAGAACGGACGAGCTTCACTGTGGAAGTTCTGCAACAATTAAGGTCATATTTCTGACCTTGTGTCCGTCTCACAAGTAAACACCAACGCTGTTATCTAGACAAAAACAGGTTTTAATGAAAGGAGTCGCTTAATAATAAAATGAGTTTCCACCAACTGGGGTAAGAAATAAAAAAAAGACCCAAACATTCTTTAATAATTGCAGGCTTTTATAGACTCATGAGGGATGTGGTAAACAAGAGGATGCAATTTGTTTATCTGCCATCTGCATGTGTGACTGGATGCGATCGCAACATGTGTCCAGTTTAAACAGCAGGGCAGATCCACAGAATGAGATCTAATTACAGGGTGTGTGTGTGTGCGTGTGCGTGTGTGTGTGCGTGTGCGTGTGTGTGTGTGTGGTGGGGGGCTGAATGGATCTGGGACCCTCAGGATAGACGTAATGGGATGTATTTTTCTTTTCATTGCAACAACAAAATGCTAACCTGTGTTTGCGACTCGTAGCTCTGAGTCTTCTACATCCTGAGGAACTAAGACTGAGATGAATCACTTCAGGACATTCCCAGTAGGAATTCTGTAGTACAAAATTACACTGATGACATTATGGAAAGGGGAATGTTGCTTTGTCATCTGAATATGTTGATGAATGATGTTGGTTACGGACAAAGTGGGTTTTAATTGGGGAAACGATGGGAACTATACAGCAAATGATTCCTTAACAAATGCATTTGTTACACTCAGAATCTGAGGAAAGTCGACCAAACAAGTCAGGAAGCCTCCTCAGCAAACCCTTCTGTCATTCATCTATTGAGATATTTGAGAAGTTGGTCATTTGAATCACTTCAGTTCTCCGTTTGGGCTTTCTCCCATTGAAGAGGATTTCTCCAGTAGAATTTCTGCCAGGCCAATCAGCAAACAGAAGGAGAAGTTGATGTTGTTTTAAACGCTGTTTTAGATTTGGGTAACAACATTTAAAACTCTAACAGAGTTCAAAGAAGCTATCGTTTCTCAATAGCAGAGCGTCCAGACCCCAATCCGTACGAAGCAAAGCACAGAACAAAGCACTGGTTTGTACCAGGCAAATGCTGATGGTAAGCAATTAAAAACAGGTCAAATTCATAGATCTCTGTTCAAATGCAGTTGATGATTAATGTCAAGAGTCTGTGTTGTGTAGACTTTGGTTCTCTAAAACCAAACATGTAAGGTCAGTTGGTAAGAAAGAAAACCTACCTTTAATTGTTTCTTAACCATCTACAGAAGTAGTCATGCATCTCAAGCTTTCTCCCAAACCTCCACTCAACTCTCGTCTAATGGGTTTTCTTTACATGTAGGACAAAAACAAAGTTGTTCTCATCTGAGTAAAGCACGTTTTCCCACAGTTTGCTTTGTCCCGTCTACAGTTTGTGGCAAATAGGACTCTATTAAACGGCTCTGTTAAATTATCTTTTTACAGCTGTTTGATGAAAGGTCAAACTTGTGAGGTACAAGACTAATAGCTGTCGTTTGGACAGAGGCTATAAACGTCTTTATAACCACATCCCTGACCCTGGGATGCTGTTTGTTCCCTAACAGACATTTATGGAACAGTTGGATTTGCGCAGAGGTGAAGACTTTTTTGGTATTTTAGAAACTTTTGAAGGCAATCGGTTGAGCAACATTTAATTGAAGTATATTCAAGGCTGATTTTTATTTGAGGTACATCCAAAAGTACTGCAGTACTTCCTGTTGGTCCATTGCTTAAAGTATAAATAAAATACATTAGTGAATGTGTACAGAATTGATTACTTTGTATGGCACTCTGACATCTTGACATTTTTATTTTTTTTACCATATGCAGAAGATGTGCGTGGTGCTACAGTTAGCATCACTACATTCTTAATGCTAACTGTAGACGCGCGACATTCAGCTCTGTTATCTCAATCGAAATGTCTCACGGGGAAAACTTGGTCGCCCGGCGCTGGACTCCCAACAATCAAAGCAGGAGGACGAGACGACGTCCTGCTGGAAAAGCTCCTGTAAGAATCCTGTAACGGACAAACTGGAAGCTTTGCTCCTTCAGAGGATCGCTGACATCATGGGCTGCATCGCCGCTGCTGCAGAAACAAACGGAGATGAAAGATTGTCACTGTGAAAGCTTTGGCAGATTTATGGAAAATGACGTCTAAATAATCCTCAAAACTGATTAAAATTACACTCAATATAGTATGGGAAGAAAGCGTATTCCCTTTGTGGATAAACCATGAAGTTTTTCCAAGCAGAACCTGATTTTACTGAACACGGCTTCCACAGAGGATTCCTTAGAGACTTTCCACTAATTAGTCTGATCTCAAAACGTGTCGCAGCATTAAACAAGTGATTACAAAGTAAAACTGATTAATCCACACAGATTAAAAGCATATTTCTGATTATGAGTTTAAAAAGCGTCTCCCATGTGATCTTGCGCTTGATAACATTAATAATATAGCATAAAACTTCAATAGACTTTTATTTCCCCCACAGCTAATGAGCGATAGCTCATCAATATCACTCCAGTGGAGGAAACGGTCAGAGATTCTCACTGAGCTGCTCGGCTACGAACATCAGAGGGACTGAGGCGCTTCACTTGGAAAATTCTTCACACTTTTATTTTTATTATTTTATTTTATTTTGGAGAAAGAAAGGTCACAGATGGATCTGAAGATGCTCAACCATATTTCTCCACCTGGACATCGATGGCCAAGAGGAACTGAACTCGAGTGAGACACAAAAAAAAGACGAGAAAGAACAAAAAAGAACCAATAAACCCAAAGGCTGATTTTCCAAGAATGATACCGGAGGGTAAAAGCTCAGTTACTCACCAGGTGTGAGGAAAAAGAAAAAAAAACAGCTAATCTAGGAAGCTGTGTTGTGTTTTTCACATTATCTGTCTAAACACAGTTGCTTTTTTTTTTTTTACTAGATTCAGAATCTTAAAAAGCAATCAGTGATAATTGGTTATTATTTGTTGGGATGTATTTTGTGTAGAAATGGAGCTCAGGCACAAAGATTAAAGTCAGCTTCAGATTGTAGTCATGGTAACGCAACAATCCAACTATACAAGATTATTTTGTTTGGCACTGTTACAAATTAAACTAGCTAACTTTTTAAAGTATTAAATTTACATGATGAACAATTTAAGATATTTTAATAATCTATGCTGAAGCCATTAAATCAGATTTAATAACATTGTTCTCAATAAAACAAATAAATGTAAATTTTATCCCTACAGTCTCTGGTGAAGTTTCATCATTTCTGGGGGCCCCTGAAAGTCTGAGGGGCCCAAAGCAGCAGCTGCTTAGTTTGCTATAACTTTATGAAGATTAAACTGAAGTACAAAAATGTATCTCAGTATATTATTTTGTGCCTGTGCTAAAATGTTGTCAATAATGTCTTACAATAAGCCTAATGTTTTTACATTTCCTGTCATCTTGTAACATTTTTGACAGAAAAACATGGCGGCCTGCTTGGTGGCCGCTTTAGCGCCGCTAACACCGGGCTTAGCAAGTTTTCTGGGGGAAAACTTGCTATTTTTTGTTTTCAAATGGTAATTCTGTTAACTTCCTTTGCTAGAGAAATTCAGGTTTAAATACTAAAATACTAAAACCCAGAACTCTGGATGAGAATATGAGATTTCCAGCCACCCGACTGGAGTATTTTCTACTCTTTACAGACATTTCCACACATACATTATTTTTTGTGACTGTTCTTCACACATGACTTGGCCCACTCATCCATTTAGTAGGATTCCAGAGCCTAGCGCTCTGCTCGGAGCTCTGAGGCATTTTGGTTTTCGGCCATGGACGCGGCGAAAGCAAAAATCCCCAGCTTGCATTAGTCGCGGTTCACTGGGAAACCGCTGCAATCTACCAGTTAGCCTTCCAGGATCCACTGGGGAGTGTTCACTGCAGGAAGGAGACCTGGCAGCAATCTCCAGCAACCCCCTTCCACACACAGGGAGGGCTGTGAAAATACTCTTTATTATTGTAAGAACTGCAGTTCGGTGAAAGAGTATTTGCAACATTTTGCTTTTTGTTGCACTTAAATGTTTCAGATAGTCAAATAAACGTTAATATCGGACAAATATAACCCCAGTAAAATCAAAAGGTTTTCAAATGGTAATTCTGTTAACTTCCTTTGAGAAATTCAGGTTTAAATACTAAAACATGTAGAATCCAGATAACATGAAGAAGGTAAAAAGATAAGACCCCAATCTAAAGAGATTCAGGAATAAATGAAAAGTTGCGACATTTTGTTTTAATGCCACCCAGTTTTAATATATTATAATTCATAATATGGTAAAACTCTCTTGTTCTTTTCATCAAGAATTATCTACTTAAAACAAGCTCCTATTTCTTGCTCAAAAGTTACTTGTAAGTTTGTTTTGTCTAATTTCAAGTGTTTTAAGATATTTGCTTTAGAAACTAGACCAAAAATCAAATATTGTACTAACACTTTGTGTTTATGCAGTGATCCTGATAACCTCTTGACTTTAGGGAACGTATTCTGGGGGTTGGTGAGACAAAAGTGGAACTTTATGAGTGGCGTTACATCCTGCATAGAGCCAGCACCAGTTTATAAAAGGACATGATATTATCAATCCATTATGGTGTTGGAAGTGGGACGATCTGGATCTGCTTTGCTTAGCTGAACTAAATAATAATAATAACAAATAATAAATTACAGTAATTTAGGGAATTAAAATGTCTGCCTTCTACCAGAAAATGCTGAAGCACTCAGGATACGCAGCAGGACAAATGACAAAAAACATCAGCGAGATAATGAGCCACAGATAGTGGTGTGGCCTAGTCAAAGTTTGGACCTAATTACTATAGAGTAGCTGCGTCATGAGCGTACAGTAAGATGATCTTACTGGAAAACCCTCTGAGGACTTAAAACAATTACGGAAAGAACAAAACATTACGGGGTGTGAGTAACTTTGCCGTCTCTGTGAATCCAAAACCCAAAAAAAAAAACAGATTTAGAGGGAAAAATAATTCAGAAAAAATTGGTTAACATTTGCCTGGGGTAGGAGAATTTCATTTCTACACATGACAGTCCTGACATTTAAGATCTCACTTACATCCTCCGGAGTCCACTGGAGTCGAATGAGACAGTTTTAGGTTTAGTTCAAACTTGTTTATTATCAGTCGTCTCTGAGCGCTGAGGTTCTGCAAACAGGAGATATTAAATCAAAGTAAGTTATTAAAAATTTTCTGTTTTGGGGTTTTTTTCATCCAAGCAGCGAGACATTTAGACCCAAACTTCATATTTGCTGCCAGGCTATGTGGTGAGGATGATATTTAAAATGGAAATGTTTTAAATATCATAATAAGCATCCAGTAAATTAGACCAACTGGAGCGCAGCGGAGGGATTTAAAGGAATAGTCCACGTTCTTTCAGGTTAACATCTTTACCCACAATATATATATTGTCACTTGGCATCTTAATTTAGTATAATTGAAAATGAGTTGGTCTTGAAGGGTAAAACCTAGAAGGAAAGTCTGAGAGGAGACAAAGTTTTTGCTCCTTAAGACCATTTCTGTCACTAACAGTTTATGTAAATGTACTTTTCATTGGGCGTGGCGAAATCTTCTTCCTCTCTAAATGTTGAAACAAAGTGTCTCGCTAAATGTTATGCAGTCAAGTAAGCTTGAGCTGTAATTTACGGAAGAGGATTAGGGCCACTGTAAAAAATAAAATAAAACAGTTCTGACTTTAATCTCAGAATTCTGAGAAAAAAATCTGAATTCTGACTTTAATCTTTTTTTTTTCCAGTGGCCCTAATCCTCTTCCGTAGTAATTATTATGATGGTGAAGACTTTAAATTACTCAAAGAGGAAGAGCACCAACTCCTACCTGCTTCTCTGTCCCCAAGGACTGCAAAGCACTTTACTCTACAGTCAGTCATTCACCCATCCACACACACACACGCACACGCGCACACACACGCACACACACACGCACACACACACACTCTGAAACACATGAACAGAGTTGTTTTCTGATGGGAGAAGGTGATTTCAGTCCTGTCTTCATTTGGATTAGCCATTAGCTTCAGTCTCCACGGTTAGCTAATCTGTTAGCACTTGAAACTCAGGGCATCTGCAGGTTTTCATTTAGTTGAATTCAAGACTATTTAAGACCTTTTTTATTGCCATATGTAATTATATTTAAAATAATAAAAAAGATTGGGTGATCCTCCTGTATTAGAATTTAGCGTAGCATTGTGACCTTTCTGATGTCTCTTTGTAGCCCTCAGCTTTTGTTGCTATGGCCGCTGTTGTGTCCTGTGTGTTTGGTTTCACCCTGAGTGGCGATGACTGTCGTCTCTCGCTGTCGTTTGTCGTTCTGCTGATAGACGCAGCACAGCGGTCTAGCTAGTAAAGGTATTAGCAGCTAGCTACCGGGTACCTCCATCGTCTTGGGCCACAGAACGTCTGAGTGCAACGCACATTTTTGTTGTCAGGGGGAAAAAAAACTACTTGCAAGATTACATTTTCTCTTCATGGTAAAATTTAAACATTGTATTTATTTATTTTTATGTTTTTTTCAAATTAATTTAAGACATTTTAAAGATTCAATTTTAGATACACAACTTTTTAAGGCTACAGGGACACCCCGGAATAAAAAAATAAAATAAATAAAAGCATGTTGTTGCTATGGTTACCCATCACAACTGTCACAAAGATAAGAAAAAAGGTAACCGCAAAAATCCATCTAGCTGCACAGCATCCACAATCAGGTGGAATAATTATTCAAAGAAGCAATGAAATGCTTTTCTTTAATAGAATAAATCAGAATGAACGTAACAGAGCTTCTCCAACGAGCTTTATCCTTGAGGGACGCAAGCCTCGAATAACTGAACCATCAAACTTTTTCACATTTTCCAGTCAGCTCCAGTTTGTTTTGTTTACCAAGCTGAAACGTTCCAGAAAATGGCAGCGAAAAACCCTTTCAGACAGCAAGCCGGCTCTTCCTCAGATTCACGTGTGTGTCTGATGAGTCTCAGTGACGATGGCAAAAGGTCAGAGAGGAGAGAGAGAGAGAGAGAGAGAGAGAGAGAGAGAGAGAGTCTGAACATCAGGCAGAAAGCCAATGATTATTGTTGTCATTAGTGTGAACATTTTTAGCTTTGCTACATGATGGCATTCACTTTTAAATGGATAACAGCTTTTAAAATATGAACATGACGATGTATCGATGAGTCTCGCTTGATTAACATTTTCAGCGTTTCTCCAGGTTTCACCAACTCACATTTAAGACTTTTCAAGAGCTTTGAGAGACCATTGTGAATAAAATGTAAAAAAATTCAAGGCCTGTGTCAAGACAGAAGGCTGGCAACAAAATGAACGCTGTCCAGCTAACTAGCAAGAAAAAATCTGCATAAAATATTTGAGATCAAATAGTTCTGGCAGAACTAAATTTAAGACCCGTGATTAATCAATTTAAGGCCAACTTACATTTTCTTTGAATTTAAGGCATTTTAAGACTTTCATTTTAGATAATTTAAGACTTTCTAAGGATGCGCAGACATCCTGAGTTTGCACTGATCAATATTTTTGGCCAATTCCTCTGATTATTGTATAACTTTGACCTGTCCAGGCCATTTTCACCCAGCTCAGTTTTCTGCAGTTTAGGAAAATACAATAAGACTAATGAACAGTTTTTTTTCTAGCCTGCAGGGGGTTTGGGGGGGTGGGGGGCTACTATTGCTGTGTTGGTAGCAAAGACATTTTCAGGATACATGTGAGAAAGCATTCGCTGTAAAACAGTTTAAGCGTGAATAGCTTTCAGGCAAGTGTTGCAAATGATCAGTCTGAATAGAACCAACATGGTGTTGTACTGTAAGTGCTGGTTGATAGATTTGCCTCCAGTATTAAGTGTTTTTTGCCACCATTGAGCAGTAAAGCATGTGAAATGCATCTCCTTCATGACAGTAGAAGTGTTTTCTTGGCTGACTAAACAGCTTTTAGCCCATAAACTAGGAATAACGTCAAACTTCAATGTATGTGAATTCAAATAACCTGCGTTGTGCTGTTTTCTACTGATGACACATCAGGATAAACAGGACACACAACTTCACAAGGGCATTTTTAATTTTCAGTTTGTCCAGCGTTATTCTGTGGGCCAAATGTAAAGCTACAGCCAAAAATTAACAACAATTAGCAATAAAATTTGGATTATTTAGCCTGTCATAGCAGGAAAAACTGGGGGTTAATTTTTCAATTTCAATTTTTCTACACTGTATTTTCCTTTTTGCTACGCGTGACAGCATTTTGAAAAACACTTTAGATTAAAATAAAGATATTTATTTCACATTAAAGAGATACAACACAGCTGTCCTGAGCTGCCCGTCTCTAGTTCCAGACAATAATAAGCCATTAACATTAACACGGCCTATTTTCACTTATCTATTCTGAAATGGATCAATTATAGCAAGTTAATTGGAGGAGAGCGAAGGGCTGATTGGGCCGATCAGCTTTCAAAATGTTCCCTGATTGAAGTCTGAGCTTCTCCACGTTCCGAAAATAATTTCAAAGCATAATTGAGGTGGAGGCGGTTCAAATTAAACGGCTTGATACGACACCGTTCATTACATAATGGAGGGATTCCCTTTAGGAGCAGCTCAGTCTGCAGGTGGAGTCTCCATGAGCAGGAAGTCACACAGACATCGGAACAAACATGGAAGTGAATAGACGGCGATTAAAGCGGCGGAGTGGCCTTTAAAATCAGAGCAGATGGCAGCTGTGTTGGCTTACAGAGCTGAAGGAGGGAAGGAGAGAAGAGACGCTGAATGAAAGAGCTGCATGTTGTTTACTTTGTTAAAGTGGTTTTCATGTGAAGTCTGCCAACACAGCAGGAAATAAGTAAGGTTATTTCACCTTCCAGATGATGCAAACAGCAAAAAAAAAAGAAAGCAGTTATTTTAACACCATTTCACACAAAAAACCCTGTTAATTCTCACAAACAGATCTGTTTGTGAGAATTAACAGGGTTTTATATATATACATATATAGACTCATACTTAACTCCACCAATAAGCCAAAAGGGTTTTTATGTGTCGTAAATAAATTTCATAAAATTACGGTCAAAGAATCAAATAATAATCACGTCTGGAGTGTTTTGCTAATTTACACATGTTGTTTTCACATGCGGTCTTTTTGTAACCACAAATATTAATCTGTTTTGTTGAGGTTTCAAGAAGATTTTATGAAGTAGAAATCATAAAGATGATAGATTATTTTCAGATATTTTCTTTTCAGTTCCAGCTGAAAGTCTTTTGAAGAATTCTGTATTCCTACCAGCTTTGCACGTCCAGAGACTGAAAGATGATCTGATCTCATTTTCCTTAACAAATCAACAATTGAATAAAAAAATAATTAAAAAAAAGATCTGTCAATATTCAAGTATTGCTGCAAATTCAGGCCTTGACTTTAACTAGGCCAGAGGTTTGCAGCTCTGCACTGTTGCAATTACAAAATCAAAAAGGAAAAGTTTTCCTTTAGGAAAGCAACAAGAAATGGTCTCTGTAGTTCTTCCATAAATTCTTATGCAAAATCTGCTTCTAATATCAACAACAGAAATTGTGCTACCAACCTTTTTTTAATATATATAAATATATATATATATATATATATATATATATATATATATATATATATATATATATATATATATATATATATATATATATTTATTTATTTAAAAGACTAACCTTTTGTTGGTCTATTACATAAAATCCTGTTTGATTCCCTCTTGACATCAGCTTTGTAAAAGCAACGAGATCCAAATAAAAAGCTGGGAATGATAAAAATGTTATTTCAGAGCAAGTTAGTCAATAATAAGGAGAGTTATTATGGAGGATGTGCCAAACTGTGAGGTAAGTGTTGGTGTGTAAGCGCCAATAAAAGATCGAAGCGGTTGTTTTCTTTTATCGTACGTCGTTTCACACATCTATGAAGAAGAGAAACGAGGAGTAAGAGGCTTAAACTCATCGGCTCAGACAACCAAACACTTTATCACACTGAGGGAAGAATGTGCCGAGATTTACTGTTCAAGGCTTAACCGTCCCAATTTACTGAGGAAACGTATTTCAAATGTGTGGCACAGATTTTTAAAGCTGAGTTTATTTCCTTCAGTAACAGGGATGGAGGTCTGGAAGCAAGAAGGAAAACAATAAGGAAACGTTTTGAAGGTGTAGCGAACGGAAGAGAGCAAGAAAATACTGACTTGCTAAAATGTTCCAAAGCTGCCTTTGCTTTCCAACAGGAAGCAGCTCTAAACCTAAAGTCGGGCCCCGGGGCCGAAGAGGAGCTCAGTTCAATACTCAGGCTGTAATATTAAAGTAAAGGGACTTTTTTTTTCCACTTCCATGTTTTGCTCCGATGGGAATCTAAAGTTTGTAGCTCAGCCCTAAAGTTTATGAACATATATTTATTTCACTCAGACGCTGCTAGTTTTGAGCCTTTCCCAGAGTGAAGGTATGTATGACCCCCTCATGTTTTCTTAAACTAAATTGATGCATCTGCAAAAAAGTTGACCAAAAGTCAGTCTCTCTCAGCGAACAGATCATAGTTCTTTAGAAAGATTTGTGGATTGAGCTCAAAAAGCTGGAAACATGTTATTTCCAAAAGACTATATGAAAATGTACAAGCGCCATTTTGAAATAATGAATTTATTCCCATTTCAAGAAGGAATGTTGCAGAAAACCCTTTATTGGCATTAATGCAATCAAATACCTTCTGCCATCCCTGGTATCCTGCAGTACTTGTGACAATTCATTTTACATTCAAAATTTACCCATCAAAAAAATAACTTGAGTGTGAAAAAGGCTAAAATTAGTAAAAGCAAAACGCTCGGGAACCTTTTGTTTCCAAGGAAACGCTCTTCTCAGCCCTGTGATTGTTTAATTTTGTCAGAAAAATCTTCTCCATTCTTTTCTTCTTCATCCTTCATAGTTACTGACTGTTGAATCTTTTCCTCATGAATCAATGAACACGAGACAAACACTAAACATATAATAATATTAATATGTCCTTTGAATGGAGCAATTCTTTTATGCACAATTTGACAATTATCACAAAGTTATATTACAGATGGGGTTTTTTTTTGTTACTGTTAGAAAACAGAAGCCAACGCCAGGGAACAAACGGCATATTTTCCATCATCATTGGAGACGAATTATGGTTCTTATATCTGTGAAAAATGTTCTGAAAACGTCAAAATCTGCCTTTGTCATCAGATCATCAAACGCATATTAAGATTCTGACTTTCCAGAACAGAACTACGGTTCTTCTTCTCAGGAGTGCAAAGCTCAGTTATTAGTTCTTTCCTGGTCTTTTCAGGCTCTGCAGAGCAAACTCTAATTTCTTTGAACAAATAAAATTGGAACTTCAAATGAATATTCTCCTCTTCTCGTCTTTGAGGCAGAAGAGAACAAAAGGTTCTCGGGTTCAGTTTTAGACGCCGTCAGAATGTGTCCCTGCAACCGAATATTCCTCCTCCTTCTGTCAGGATTGGCACGGCTAATTTAGTCGGCATAAATTGGCTCTTTGAAATCTTGCAGCACCAAGATGACGTATGTATTAAGACGAAGAAGAAAAAAATAACCTCAGAGTTCTTCAGTTTCATCATTTCACATTCATTTCTGACCCTCTCTATTTATCTTCTACAGATTAGTGGCCCACAGTCTCCCAGAGGTGTAGCTGAAAAAAAGTCATCATCACCTAAATGTGCAGAACTGACATATGAACTATGGCACATGTGTCAAACATGAGGCTCGGGGGCCAAATCCAGCCCACTGTGGGCTCTCATGAGGCCCTCTATGCTCTCCAGATTATCTTTGATCTGATTTTATCAATCAGATCAAAGCAGGTTTTATCTTTTTACTGCCAAGTTACACCCATCTCTCCCTCCAGATTTTTGCAGAAATTCATGCAAACTCGACAGATCCCGGCGTTTTATTTTTTATTTTATTTTTTGCACTAATGCATAATTGTGAGTTTTTGCACATTTTATGCAAAACTGGTCAAAAACATTGGGGGTTTAATATGATGATCAACCTGAAGGTGGCCGTGTGTCTGACTTCTGCTCCACTCAGCCTGATGACATCAAGGTGCAGTTATTTGGAGAGTAACAAAGTCACATTTACCATCAACATCTCAAAGCTTCTTTCAATTTTTCAACTGGCTCCACAAAATCAGTGATTTTTGATTACAAACCAAAAATGACTGACAAACTGGAGGAATCTTTATTCTTCTTATTCTTATTATTATTATCATTGAAGTTATTATCATTGAAGGATTTCTTGGCGCTTGAATTCTGTATGTGTATTTACTAAAAGAAGCGTAATTAGATGTGCCAACCTCACTATGTCTCCGTGGGAACTGATACCGGCTTCCTGGCTAGTTTTAGCCTGTCTGCCGCTGCGAAGCGCCGAGATCGTGAATGAGCTGAGAGCCTCGGTGCTAATCGCGTCGCTCTGTCTTCTGTTTCTCTGACAGAATGAAACGAAGAGAAGAGGAAACAAACGGAGGGAGAAACAAGTGAGAGCTGACCGGAAACTCCTCGTGATTTGAGAGAGAAGACGATGATGGCGGAAGCTATTTGGGCCTTTTTACGCAGCGACTGAATGACGATAAACTGTTGGCATTTTTTGACTTTTTCACGTCTACGTCGGTCTTAAACTTCCTGGCGTAAAAAAAGAAAAGAGAAAAAAAACTGTTCTCTGTTTTGCTCTACCTTCATCTTGTTTTATATCATGTCATCCTGCATGCAGAATTCTTCGAAACTCTTCCTATAATCGAGTTTGGATTATTGGGTTTGAAGCGCGGGTAATGTAAGAATTACGAGTCAGGATTGATTTTGTTGGATATACTTTTTTATATAATTTTAAGAAGAAAGAACATGGTGTGTACATAGATATGTGTTTTGAATTATTTTTTGTCTTGTTGAAAATAAACTAAGGGTCAAAAATAAACTAAAATAAAAAAACCCAGCTTGGGTTTGGTTGATTTTTTTCCCCTTTGCTGTAACAAATTAATGTTTTTTTGCTTTTGGAAAACCTGTTAAATTTCACTTTCATTAATAAAAAAAAAAATGTTTCTTACATTTTGTTAAAACTGTCCTTATGTTATGACAATATAATCTGTGGGGGAAAAATTGGAGCCTGCTTCCTCCCTGTGGTCTTACTGCCATCTGCAGAAAAACACCACTTCCTACCAGAAACAACCAATCAGAGCCAGGGGGGCGGGTCTTAGCCTGACAGGGTTGGATTCGCTTGGAATCAGAAACTCAGAACAGCTAATTCGCAGCTTCTTTTCTTCAGCATTTTCACTTTTTTTATTTAAAATTTGTGGATGGATGGAAACATGACTAATGAGAGTTGAGGTGCAGAACTGACACTCAGGTCAAGATCTGATCTGGAACCCAAATACTAGAATCAACCTACAAATTATTTTACAGCTAAAATTCATTACCAAGAAGCAAAGATGAAAGAAGATCAACCAAACACAAATGTCCTTGATTTTTGTGATGTAATGTATGATATATAAATAGGATGAAGAAAAACTCCTGAACTTGTCTTAACTTAACAAAGCTCTCCACCAGGTTACAAAAATGTGTTTTGATTTTATTTACCTTTTATTTGAGATGCATCCAAAAATCATCCAATGATGTGAATTGATAGATTTTAATTTTGACTGGTCAAAAAAAAAAGAAGCCATTTTCCAATCTGTGAATGTATTGTACCAAAAAACCAACAACACTCTTCAGTGTGGTAGCTGTTACTGTGTGAGGAACACTCGGTCATTTGAGAGTTTACACATTTGTCCAGTCAGATCAAGGAAATAAAAAATGCAGTTTAAGAGAAAATTAGGTTTGTAAACACGTTAACTTTCCAATCATGTAACAGAGAAGTTCATCTCTGGTCGCCATTTTGTTCCATCTCAGCTTTAAGGATTTTCTCATTTTGGGGGATTAAAACAGGACGTCTATTTGTACCATTTTCTGTTTGATTGCTCGATTGTGTAAATGTATCCTCAGTTATAAAACCAGGATTTGTCTCTTCCTTTTAAAAGCTAAAATCAAGCCGAGTTTATGGATTTAAAGCTGATTTGGGTGAAGCAAAATCAACATTTCAATAAGTAGTAAAACTTTGTTCAATAAGTTTTGTCATGACCAAAACCTGGTTATGAAAAGACGAATAGTTTGTGTTTTACTTAACATTTTACGTTTCCACTGATTACAAATAAGACTCCATCTGCATCCATGCTGGACGGGCCAAACTTTCATCTGTTCTACTAGTTGGTGTTTACAGACTTATTAGGAAACTTTTTTTTTAACTATTATGATTTTTTTTCATGGAGGTAAAAAAAGTTTTTTATTTTTTTTTTCAATCAAAAAGCTATTTTCATTGTACCTTTTTATTTCCTCATCAACAAGAAACGTCTCAAAAGAGACAATCGACAACAAATGTCTGCACATGTTGTCAAAGCAATAATTAACCTTCAATTCTGTTACCATGGAAATTTATTAAGCTACTGAGCATTAGCTGCTTTGTAAAGTTGACAGTTTCATTGCAAAATTATGACACAATTTATTTTTGAGCTGCTTTTACCTAAAAATGTAAATTTGACATGAAATATTTTGAAGATTATCGGCCACAACGACGATCTCTGCTTTTTGCTGACTGTGTTTGTTTTCATGTGCACAGATTTGAATTCCTTTGCGTGTAAATGTGACTCTTCAATGTTTTCAGCGTCTACAAAACCATCTGCGCTCAGAAAAAGAAACAAAAAGTCATTTTGTGTGAGGTCTGACAGGTTTCTGTCTTCATCCAGTTTGATCAGCAGCATCCGTCTTTCATAACACAAAGGATGAAAGGAGCTGAAAGCCGAGCTGTTCCACTTTCATTGATTTTATTCCCAGTTCAATGAAGGAAAGGCTGCAGTCGTTGCCTGGCTGATGCATATTAAACTGACGTGTCCTCTGAAGGAATCTTGTTCTTGGGTTTGAAAGGTTTGGAGATGCAAAGTGGAAGAAAAGTTGCAGATGTAATAAAGTGGATTTAATCAAATCTTTCGCTCCTCTGGATTTGCACACATTCAGCCGTAGAGTCGCTGGAGAAACTCTTCACGCTCTTTTATTTACATTTTTTTAACAAATTGTCACATTATAACCACAAACTTAAATGTGTTTTTGCAAGAATAACATGGTAAACCAACACAAAGCGATGTGGAAATGTAAGGTAGAAGAGAAACGATATGTTGTAACATTAGTTTGTTTTAGCCCCTCCAGTCATACTTAACTGTAACTCTTAAAACTACACACTGCACCTTTTATACAATTTATTTTTTTTTTCTCATAAAGTTGCATATCGCAGCTTTCAGGAGTAAACACCTCGACCAGCTTTACACAAGACCAGGCTGAAATTTTTTGCCTATCGCTCAGAAATTTCGCAGTTGGACGAAACCATCATATCGTTTGACCTTTTCATTGCTGCTCTCCTGTGTTTTTTTTGTTGTTTTTTTTTTGCCGTAATTTTCCCATGTCTTGACAGATTTGTAGTAATCCCACGCTCCTTCCATGTTCAGATTGAGCAGATCAGATGTTCAAAGACTGGCATTTTATTTTATAACTTACCTCAAATGTAAATCTCTACTCAACCTTCTCGCGGACTTCTCTTCTCTGTCGTGTTTCTTGTTCTTCATGCTGCTGCTTGTGCTGATGTGCTTTAGCAAACTAAACCTTCGCAGGAAAGCTTAATGTATACTAAAATGGAATTACACAACACTGTTTTCCTCCCACGTCACAGGTGCACAAAGTTGTCGGTCAGTCACAGAAAATTCCACAAAACATTTTCAAGGTCAGAGATGAAAAACGAAAAAGAAAAAGAAATGTACATTTTCAAGTGGCCTGAATACTTTTGCTACTTTTACCTTCTCCACATTCAGAGGAATAAAGTCAGATTTTAATCCTCCATGCCTGAATTTCGTTAACTTCCTTTCGCCTGCTTTGTCACAGAGGAAATCTGCTGCTTCTGCATTGTGCAAATTTCACATTATTATTTCAGCATGCCCTGCACATTTTCTTTTCCTTTTCATTTTTTTTCATGAACAAGTAAATTTGAATGAAATACACTGTTGGTCTGCAGGATTTAATTGCCGATCAGAGCTCAAGCAGCACAGAAGCGCATCCTGCCTGCGTTTGTATTGATTCAGCTCCTATTGGAGCAACTTCAGCATCTACTTTAAATAATATATGAATGATGCGTGAATAATGAATGATTTTTGCCGCTCAGCCAGTGGAAACAGAAGCACAGCGACTTCCGTCTGAAGGAATTTTCGGTTCATTGGGAAAAATAAGCATAATTATTTTGACTGTGTCAGCTGAGATATTTTTTTGTGCTTCCTCTGTGTTGCCGTTTCAATAAGACCAAACAGTGGCAGTTACTCTGCTAACTCACTGAATTTCCGTTGATTTATCAAGTTCAAGAGTTTATTTTCTTGCAGGGAAATGTTGACTGTTTTAAAGTCAACTTTACATGGAGCGGAATTATCTACTTTTAATTTTGCCTAAAATTGTTAGCTAAAGAACAAAATAAGATTATTCTGAAAATGCTTAATTAAATTTCCGAAAACCATAAAACCTTCTGCGAGAAGGCTGTTTGGAAAACATGACATTAAAAATTAAGTACCAAAATTCTCTTAAAAATAAGAGAATCCCAGCCTAATTATTTTTACATTTTTTTAAGTTATTTTAATTTGGGGAAATAGAAATGGATCTTGGCGTTGTCACGTTTAACTCAACTTTGCTTCAACAGTCAGCTGAAAGCCGCATAGATTTTTAAATGATACTTTGTGAGCAAATTTTTGAGATAAAAAAAAGAATTATCTTGCTAAAGCTAACATGAGTTAGCGTTAATTCCAAAATGTTCGAAAATGTGTAAATCCCATAATGCTGCTGCAGCATTTTCACCAAAATTAGCCAGACGTTGAAATAAACACATTAGCTGCTCACCCTCTACTAGCAGCAGCCATGTTGGATTTGAGGTCAGACGAGGTGAGAAACCTCAAAGTTTTCCATTCTGATTCTAGGCACACGCCTGGAGTCAGAATGGACTCCAGGCATCCAAATTGGAACGCCTGGAAAATTCCAACAAAAAGTCGGAATTTTCGTTTGCAGAAAATTGCAACTTCTGCAAACGACTTGAACACAGCAGAATTCTTTCCCCTTTATGCCAGTCAGGATAAAGTCGGGTTTTTAATGCTTTATAAAAGCATTAAAACGGCTTACAGCTACTTAGTAGAATACTACGCGCCAATAACAGAAACTAAATGCTCCGTTTTATGAAGCAGAGCTGAACAGACGTTGGACCGGGTCAGAACAGCAGCTGACCTGCAAGTTTTATCTGATCTGATGTGGAGAAATAAAGAAAGAGGAAATACTGATGTAACACCTAACAAGAAAATTCATATATTATTATTCAGATTCTACATTAGGGGAAACAATTACTGCATAAGAGAGGAAAAAATGACTTTGTAGTTATTTAAAATAGCAAACCCAGATTCAATGATATGTTAGGGGAAAAAATCCTTTGATTATCATTTATTGGAGTAAATAATTGAGAATCCCAGAATAAAGCAGGACACTGAAGATGAACTGCTGTGAATAAAAGTTTTAAAGTTCAGAAGAAGAGTACATTTTGTCCCACATCCTTTACCAAAAAGACTGTAGCACTAAAAGCTTTTTGTATTTTTCAGACACACAAAACCATTTTATAATATGTTACCATGAGTTACTATAAAAAATGCCAGACATGACTTGAAGGAAATTTTACTTTGCAATTTAACGCCTTGAAATTGGGCCTCCGTCTCTTTAAGAAGCTCCTGCTCTTTCTGAGACTCCGCCTTCAAGAAATCGTCAACATTTCTCTGTTGACCCTTTAACACTGTTTTTACCAGCAGTAGTTTGTGTGATCAACTCAGCAGGCGTGCAGTTCCACCAGGTGTTTGCTAACAGCTGCTGCCACTAGTCTGGAGGAGCTGAGCTCTGTAAGCACAAAAATAAATTCATAAAAATGATCTCAATGACGCCAAGACCTTATCTTTGCAGGATTTCTTCAAGGGGAATAACTACAGGCTTTAACTGACATGCTTGAGGATTTAGCGGAACTTGAGTGGATTGTTGAACACAATTAGTCTGAGAAAAAACCGACAACCTTATTTGCATTTCTTCCTTGATAACCAGCAGTCAGAATTCCCTAAATGTCATTTTGTGCTTATTGAATATTAAATACATGTGTGTGTGTTTTCTCTCAGATAAAGAACGATCCCAGAGTATTTACTAAGGTATGAATCATCCTTGTACGCCACAAAACCCCGACGGATTTCCGTGTCCTGCCGAGTTTTCCTCTGTGAGGTCGGGTCCATTCAGAAGAACGTGAGAGAGCCGCATGTTTCTAATCATTTCTGCAAGGAATTTAGGTAGATTAGACAAACATGCTGACTGGATGCTACTGGTTCAAACAACAGAGTCCGCACTGACTGCACTGCAACAAAGAGGAAGAGCCTGAGGCCAGTGATTAAAACAGCTCAGAGGATGATGCATAAAAATAATCTTTTTTTTTTCTAAGATGTTTTGCTGCAGTGATATTTGCACTGCAGCAAAACAGTGCTGCAGTGCACTGCAGCACTGTTCCTCTAAACAAGAGGAACGACGGAGACGGTTTTCCAACACTTTGGATGAGCAAAACATGGGTTAGCAACGGCAGCGAGGAAATGTGAACGTTTTTCAACTGTAAGAGGAGCCATGTTGTGATGACTTCCTGAAGGCGGATCTTCAGAAAGAGCAGCAGCTTCTTAAAGAGACAGAGGCCCAATTTCAAGGTGTTAAATTTCAAAGTCAAATTAATTTTAAGTTACTTTTAATATATGATGTAAAAGTTAAGTTCAGTTTTTCTGAAAACTGAAGGTAAACTCAGTATCTTTATTGTGCTGTAAGATGATTCTGTGTGGCTGGAAAACACATTTTCCCTTTTAAGACCTTCATCCTCACATCTTCGTGTCTCAAGTTTCACACAGACGATTCCTCTGGCGGATTCCCCAAAGCGCTGACATTATTGAATGTGAAGTGGCATCCGGACGTCCATTCGGTCCGAAGCGTCGGGGCCGGAGACTTTTGTCTTAAAGCTCCAGTGTTATTGCTGGAAGGTGACTCATCTCCCACGGCAACCGGTTGGTCCAGTCGGGAGCACAAACACCAACCCGGCCTGCAGGGACCTCTCTGCTGTTGGCATCCCGACCGCTCTGCATCCATTAATGATGACGTTAATCCCTGTTGTGTTTATGACACAAATCATCCAGAGTTAAAGCCGAGTTATTTTGGAACAGTGGCGTCCTGAGTGCGGCCCGACGGCCGTTTGCAGCTGCAATTTGAGAATATTATAAATCTGGAGTTGAGGAAAGATGGTGGAAAAAATGTTCATTTAGATGAACACGCTTGGCTAAGCTAATGTTTGTTTTATTTATTTTTAGACTTAACAGTTAACCTGGGGGAAGAAAATTGTCCCAATGCTGAGATACATGGGATTTTCATTAATAATTATTAATAATGATATTAATTAAATGAATTATTACATAATTAATACATAATAAAAAGTATCGTATTCTTTTTATTGCGTATTGTGACATCTTGTGGCATGAATAAGTAACTATGTTGTTATAAGAAAGCTCATAAATGACTTAAAATAAATATTACTTTGCAATTTGACACCTTGAAATTGGGCCTCTGTCTCTTTAAGAAACTCCTCCTCCTTTTGAAACTCTGCCTTCAGGAAGTCATCACAACATGGCTACTCTTTTAACCCTTTAACAACATTTTTTTCACCAGCATTTCAGTGCACAGCTGAATGGTTGCCATGGAGATTAAAGGACTTCTCAAAGATGCATGAGAGAATCAAAGCAACAATCCAGGTGTGTTTTTGATTAATAATGTTATAACCTGACATAAAATTCAAAAGTAAATTGTACAAACACACACTAAAGGCTGCCGTTGCATTGTGGGAAGTGACATTTCTTAAAGCTAACATGGAAAACAACGCGGCTGTCTGTCAGCTCAGTTCTGGTGTTGGTTCAACTTTCTGAAAGGTGTTTAATTTGTAACAGAGAGAAATAATCCTGCCACATAAAGGCAGCTGTGCTGGAGTGATAAAGGGCTGATAAAAGCAACACAATCCCCACATAATAACAAATGAACCTCTTGGTATCTGTGTGGCCTGATGATGAAGTACACCAGCCGACGACAGGACCCTGCAGGACTCCCCATCAATCTGTCAGCTGTTCACAGCTTCAGAAAACCTCAGTGACCCTTCAGGAAAACTCCAGGCAGCAGGTCCGTTTCGCTGCGGCTGTTTGTGTCGTCTAACCCAACCCAGCGGGCAGAACGGATGGTACTGGAGTGATTAGAAAGCAGTGGAAACCAATGTGGTTGAGCTTTCTGGGGAGGGAGCTCTGCAGACAGTTACAGAGAAAAAAAAAAAAAGAGTGTCTTTAGTTGTGTTTTATTGTGACGTACCAAAGTAAAGCTCTGGATAAATGAGCAGTGGTTGGAAAAGAAAACATGTGGTTTTTAAAATAAATCTTTTCTTTTCCAGCTCTTATTGGTTTTGCCAGTCAGCTCACTTCCTATTGGCTCAGCAGGTTAAGCAGGGAAATGTGGGACACTTGAGATTCAAATTCAAATTTAAAAAAGGAAGAGACGCAAACGTGCCTCAACCTGCTGCGTTTTCTGTACAAACGTGCGCCAAACTTTGTCTGGAAAAATAATCACAATTTTGCGATTGCAGCGCTTCCATTAAATAAGAAACGCAATTAAAATCACAGGAATAAGTCTGTTTAGGCGATAAGTTATTGAAAACACGGAGCACCATCGTCCTCGTTCCACTTCCTGTCGTCTTTGTCGTTTTCACCAGCGGCAACATCCGCTCAGACGTTTGGAGAGAAACGCTCATTAAAAACGTTTCATCAAAAACAAAAAGACTGAGCTTTTTTTGGGTTGTTTTCCCCTAAAACATCTGTGTTTCCATTAAGCAAATCTTCTTTTGTATTTTTGTAATTTGGGTCATTTTAAGCTCAATAAAAGCTTCTAATTTCACCCTCTCATCTCAACATGAAATGATCCGACTTGATTCTCTCAGTAGTAATCCAGATTGAGATGAAAATATTTGGCAAAGAATGTTGACCAAATACAAATATCTACAAACGCTAAGCTAATACAGAAATACCAACATTTCTGCATATTAATGAATGCCACACTTTCAGATTTAAATCTGTAAAATCTGTTGAAAATGATCATTATTTTCTTTCCAATTTCTAATTATGTTACTTCCTTTTGCTCCAGCACATGAAACTTGGATCTGACGCGGCGAACTGAGCCACACGAGAGCCTCTGCTAAATATTTGATCATGTCTGGAACAATTTAGGACATAGCATCTAAAATAATGCAGCTGCTGAACTCGATGCTTCACTTCAGATCATTTCACCTGCTGTGTTTTCCGAAATTCCCAGGAGAATTTTTCAGTTTTCTTACAGCAGCTGGGAATCTAATAACACTCTCCCTGAAGAAAAAGAAAAGGAACTCTGAATTATAATTTTGCACACAGACATCTGAAGAAATCCTGGGACGTTACTAAATTCACTTTGATTTTTTTTTCAAACACAAACACATATATATATATATTTTTTTTTTTAAAACCTCTTTCCACTTCCTGGCTCCTGGCAGCTGGACCTCTCCAGCAGCTCGGATCGCACCGCGCCGTTGGCCCGCGTCCTCCATGCAGCCCAGAGCTAAACGGCTCCTGCCGGGCTTTAGAGACGCTGCAGAGCGCGATCCAAAACCAACGGCACCAAACCCAGTGGCTTCCTGTAGGAACATCTGGAGCGCAGCCACTTTCAGTTCTTTTCCTCCCTGGAAGCTGCGGGATGATTGTCGTTTTGCTGCATCAGCAGCTTTGGAGCTGAAAACGTTTCACCAAAACAGTCAGGTGTGAGGACATCAGACAGACATGTTTTCATTTAAACGTTTAAGGAAAGTAGTAAAAAACACATGATGACAAATTGCTATAAATCTTTGTTATCCTGAATGCGGAGAAAGAAAGTCACACGTAAAAATCCCTGAAAATGCAACGTAATGGAGCATTTTCAATTCTAACTTTTTACGCAGATGCAGTATGTACATTTTATAAGGTGAAGAAAAAAAAGTCTAGCTCCAGCCCATTAGAGAAAAAGAATAAGAGTAAATTTTTGTCAAAAAAAAAAAGACATTTTCTAGAAAAGCCTTGGAAATTTCTAAGTTTGAGAAATTAAAAGTTTCTTTTTAGAAATAAAAGGACTTTTTTTTCCTTAAAACTTACTTTTAAAAAAAAATTCTGGGTGTAAGCTCTGGCTGTAGAATATTCATTTTTTGGTAAATTATGTTTGTTTATTGTTTTTTTGTTTGTTTGTTTGTTTGTTTGTTTCCTGAGTTTAATGTTGACAATTTACCAAAATAAAGTGAACTGAACTGAAAAGAATTCCCATTACATAAAATACTGCAGTGATTAACTGGCAGCTTCACATGATATGCCTGCTTGATACAGTGTTAACTCTGAAAGTTCGGTTTGTTCTGATTGGCCAGAAAACAAAACATTTCATGATTCTTCTCAGTTCAAACTAAATGAATTATATTCAATCTGGATGTATGGTTGATGCAGTAACACCTCCTAAGTCCTTTCCGGTCGGTTTCTTCCAGAAGCAGGACAGGATCCAGCCTCCATGAGAACCAAACGTGAACCTCAGACTTCAGGGAATCCCAAAACATCCAGTGGATTTTCTGTCCCGAAAAGCTGCTGGATTCTCCCAGAAGAGGAAACGGCATTTCCTGTGTTGAACTGGTCAAAGTGTCTGTTTTACACGCTAAACCCAGATCAAAGGTGAGAAAAGTTCTGTTGGGAATCAGAGACATGTGAGATATGTGAATTAGAAACATTTGTTAGCATGTGCTGCACTAAAAAAATTATAAAACAATCCAGTAGAAGACTTTAGGAATATCCATCTGCATGCTACTGATTTATTTTTCAAATAACAACCTTGTATTTGGAGAAAATGACAATTGATCATCTAAAAAAAAATAATAATAAAAGTATTTTTTTTTACAAAAAATTTTTTCCTGCCTTTTTTTAATGCCTTAAGGAAAAAAAATATATATATATACATATATACTGTATATAAAACTGGAAAAAATCCTGACAAAGGATCATAATTCATGCTTGAAAGGACCAGCTTCACATACATCACATACATCAGACAGAGTTTAGCATTCCTTTTATGATGTGATTTAACTTCATTAAGCCTTAAAGCTGCAGCAGGAAACTTTTATAAAAAATATCTATATGTTTGTACATATTTGTTAAAATTATGACGTAGCCTTCCTAAAACAATGGCCTAATTAAAGTTAAAAGGTGACGTAGGCCATTATTTTAGGAAGGTGGCGATATGAGACGACCTGGGATGAAATGCAGCTCCTCTGCCTGAGGTCCTACTGCCATGTGCAGAAAAGGTTTCTAGTCAGAAACAACCAATCAGAGCCAGGGGGAGGGTCTTAGTGTTGTCAGTCATCCTCATGTACATGCTGCTAAATAGAAACAGCTTACCGTTCCAGGAAAACTGTTTACCTGCCGTGGTCGGTGGCTATGCTAATTAGCTTCAGGCAGGTTCTGTTGTGGTGAACCAGCTGTAGTGAAGCAGAGAGGATGTCAAGAGTCCTGTTTATATTACATGTTGTCAAGACCCAGTGAAAGTTTTCATAAAAATGCAAAAGAAATATTTCTATATAAATAAAAGTTGCCTACTGCAGCTACACCTGGAATGCTGTTGTGAGATTTCAGATTTTAAAAAACTTGATAAAATCCCTTTGACATCTACAACAGATGGGACTGGTATTAGAGTTCAAACATACTTGAAAACAACGGACCAGTCCAATCTTGTCTTGAGCATTTAGAAAGTCTAAACGTAGTTTATTAGCAATCCATTCAGTTTCAGGGAGATGATCCTCTGGTGGTGAAGTTCTCCTTTGAAACCTGCTCTCTGGTTGCCATGGAAGCGTGTCCCTCACTTATTTGGAGGAGATTGCTTTATGTAATCTCCACTGTGTCAGATAACAAAGATCAAATCCCACAAAGCTGAGGATCAGTTTCAGAACAAATTGCTCATTTTCTAACGTAAAATGAGTTTTTTCTTTTGTCCAATAATGGAACATCAGCGCAAAGTTGGAATTAGGAATCATCCCTTCCTGTCTCCGAGGAGGCATGCGAAAGAGTGATTTCCATTATTGCTCTTTTCTTAAAAGATTTATGGTTCGTAGAAAATAACCTTCTGGATCTCGGTGTTGCTGCGCGACGCGCCGCGGTTTAATTAAACGGCTCGATATTTAAAGTGTTGCCATATCTCTGGAGGAAAAGGTGAAGTTCAACAAAAACAGGAGAAAGAAACTCCACTGAAACCAATAAGTGAAAAGAAAGTCCATTCTCTGTTACAGGATGGTTCATTTTGACTGGCGTGACTTCAGTAATGTGATAATGTCATTAAACAAACAAAATAGATAATTGTATGGAAGTCATAGATACGTAATCCTGTCACGATACATTTTATTGGACGATGAATTGCCCCAGATGTTATTGCAATAAACGATAATATTGTTGTTTTGAGATCATTTTCAAATGATATAATGTTAATGGCAAAATAATGCAAGAACACATCCTCAGGGATGAATGAACCTTAAATCCAAATAAACTTTTATCATTGAAATTGGAAGACGTTTTAAATATCCAAAATAAATTAACTAAACAACATAAAAAGCAAATAAAAGGAATTATTAAGTCACTATAAACAAAACCAAAGACTGAAGACTTCTGTCATCTAGTTTCTGGTAGAAAAACAAAAGAAAAATGAAAAGCGATAAATCCTGCAAATGGAAAGCATTGAGTTTGTTTTAATCTGTCATGCAATCAATTGATTTATTGATTATTGTGATAGGCTCATAGATACACTTGCAATTTGTGGGGGGTGTGAAGGGGAAACTGCTGCTCTGATGGACTAACGCTGTTCAGGAGATCTTTAACTCTGATCCAAGAAACGCACCGAACCTGTAATGACTGAGAGGATCTGCTGTTTCTGTGATTCATCTGAAATGATGGCAATTTGTTGACGCCAAAACCAAAACCGCATCATGGAATAAATCAGTGCTAAACGTATCCGTCGTTCAGCCTGCTGCACTTCTCCTCTTGAGAAGTATTGGGCTCGACATTTCAGCTAACTCTACAATTTAGGGCACGACAAAAGGGAACAGGAAATTGACGAAGCCGCTATTAAAATCGACAAGGCGATTACGGAGCCGTGACAGCTGGTCAGAGCCGGGGACATTTTGGGTCTCAACGCTGCATCCCATCCTGAAACGATACATGAGGAACATAAAGACAGCAGCAGCAGCAGCAGCAGCAGCATCTATTGAGAACCAGCAGATCTTCACATCCTGCAGGATGGTTTTTCTGACACAAACGTCGCTACTTATCAAGAATGAATGTGTGTGTGTGTTAATGATTCAGACCGTGTGTTTACTGGAGCAAATATAAGCCCGGTTTGGTAAAAGGTGAAGAAAGCAAGAAGAAAAAAAGGGAAACACAAAATTTGTCAAAATTTGGAAGAAAATCAGAAAAACGCCAAAATAACAGGAGTAAAGTTAGAGCTCCAGACGCCTGCTGATGTAATCAACGACGCAGACCTTAAAGGAACTGTTTTTATTTACGTCATTTTATGAAATTGATGTTGGTGAAATAAAAAATGACAGCTGTTCTCTAAAAAAAAAAAAATCCTCTGGCTTTGAAAATAAAGTCATAATATTACAACTTTATTTTTGCTGAGACTTTACTTCTCATATCATTGAACTATTTCAAGTTTATTATCGTAACATTATCCTTGTCATTTTATGACTTTTCATACGAGTTTATTCTCGTAGTATTAAAACTTTATTCTCGTAGTACTAAAACTTTATTCTCGTAGTATTTAAACTTTATTCTCGTAGTATTAAAACTTTATTCTCGTAGTATTAAAACTTTATTCTCGTAGTATTAAAACTTTATTCTCGTAGTACTAAAACTTTATTCTCGTAGTATTTAAACTTTATTCTCGTAGTATTAAAACTTTATTCTCGTAGTATTAAAACTTTATTCTCATGGCTATCCGCATAATATTCCAACTTCATTCTCAAATGACTTTAGTCTCGTAACTTTATTTCACTTTTCTCAGCACGGCCATTCAGTGCATTTCAGGTGAAACTTTTAAGTTTCATTTGAAGGAACAGAAATCTCTGTCATTTATGTACTGACAGAATGAAGCTTATCTTTATTCATGTTTGCCTTTTTGTTTTGCCACCTGTTGTGTTGCTGATTGTGTACAGTAAGTCTTCAAGGGTTCATTATCATGAAATAAGGTTTTTCTGCTCACCTCACCCATAGAAGAAGTAAAGAAAACGCACCAGAGCGAAGCTTCACGGCTGTCAGGTCCTTACAAACATCCTTTGGTCGCATTCAGAGACCTTAGAGTATATAAACTTGGAGGTTTAAAGCGATTTCAGTGATTTCACAGGACAGAAGCTCAGTATCAACATCTAATCAAATAACCGTAGCGGCTGACATCACACCTCTGCTGGCTGTCAGAACGTCTGATCCAGAAGCGAAGTCAGCCGGAGCTGTACTGATACCATCTGACCCGACATTCACTTTGAAGCCAGGAGGCTTGGATCTGCTGAATCTGACGCTGAGGGAGGGAAAAGGCCACAACACGTTTTTCTGCTTCAAATGTGGCGAAAAGCTCATTTTTTTTCCGGGCATGAATTGAAAGAGGATAAGAAGTAAACCAGCAGAAACACTTGGTTTAAATCAGTTTTGTGTAAAAAGTTATGTAGAAAGGTAAATCCACAGACTGTAAGTCCACAGTTTCTGCACCGTAAAAACAGAAGCGTCTTTAATTTACGTTAAAATGCCGGTTCTGTGGTTGCCAGAACTTCGCCGTATACTTAAAAATCACAGCTGCTGGTATTTTAGTATAAATTATAGAGTTTATTTTGTTTATAGTGTGGATTAGTGCAATACACTTATGTCCAATAAATTAGAATTAGAATACATGTTAGTAAATTTATGCATTTGAGTCCTTTTTTTTTGTCAAATTAAAAGTACCCTTTGAAAATAACCTTTAAGCAAGTATTAAAGATACTTATTATTAAGCCCACATTCCTGTTTTTAGAACTAGTTTATTTAATTAGTCTGGTGTTGTAGGTTTTTGTCTTACCAAAGTACTGGTGCTGATCAGAGGGGGAGTTTGATAAAGAGCTGACTTTTTTCTTTTATGTAATTTCTGTACAATAAAACCATCTACAGATCTAATTTTTTTAAAAAAAACTCTCCCACACCTTTAAGTAGGAGAGAGTTAGCTCTTCTACCACTTAAAGCGCTAACAGTGAAGCTAAGCTCAATTTGTGGTTTGAAAAACGATGCTGTGTGTCAGGTGGAAATGCCGAGGAAAGTGTTTCTGTCAGATGACACATGAGCGGTTTGAGTCTTTTAAATGGAAGATGAAAAGCCACCCGCCTTGACCCAGCCGGAGTTCCAGCTCATTTACTCAAACGCCCGGCTCCCTTTCATCATTCTCACCGTCCTCTGCTGGCAGCGACGGAAATGAACGACACGTTCAGCTGTACGCCCAGCTGAGAGCGAAGACGGTCCGTCTGAAACACAGCAATCCGTTTAAACCCGTCTAAACGTTTCCAGGCTCAACGTATTCTCTGAGAAATAAAGTGAAATCCATCCGAACTGCTTTGGACAGACAAGACGAAGTAATCGTTGGGACAACACACCAGCATTCAAGGGTTAGGAGCCTTAGTGGTGCATGCACTGACTTTCCGTAGGCCAGTTGTCGAAGACGTTTGATCCTGCAGGCCATAAATACCTAATTTAAGCCTGAGTTGGACACGTATGTTCTAGTTCTAGTGGACAAAGGTTGTAGTTCTGGTGACTCCATGTTGGTCACCTGTCCCACATCGAGCTCATTGGAAACACTGACTGTCATTCAGGGCCTGATCGTCAAATAGCATGGCGGCGTTCAGCCCTTTGAGAAATACTCTGATGTTTCGGTGACTTGCCTTCCTGCTCTGTGTTCCTTGGACCTGTCTACTCACATTATTACCTTGGAGTGGCCCCCAGAGCTGAGTACTTGGAACCCCTCTTTTTATAATTAAAAGTTTCACTCTCAAACACATAACCCGCTTCCCCTTCGGAATATTACCAACACTTGAATAAAGTGCCTTGGTGTAGAGGTGAATGAGGGCAGAACCAGCTTTCATTAAGACCCTCTGTTCAGTTTGTTGCTGCTTGTTGACAACTAAAAATATTTGCCTTTTTCATATTTAAGTTGAAGCCGCTTCGTCCTCTGTGTGTTTTGTTTTCACCAGAGGAATTGAGGTTTGTGAAACACTGAACTGTACTAGTCAGTATATTTGGCAATGCTGTCCTTTTCTTACAGCTAAAGTCGTGCTAGATGCGTGTGTATGTGTGTTTCTTTTTCCCATTTCTCTCTCCACAGGGATGCCTCTAAGCCTCCGTCACTTTTTTTTTCATTGTGTTTTGTCGTTGCACTTCAGTCATACTGTATAGAGAAGCTGGTTGTCTGAGGATGCCAGGGCAGATCTGATCTGCAGAAAGGAGACCTCAAACTCTCACTGTTGGTCCAGCTGCTCATGTGAGCCACGAATTAATGAAGTCTGCCATTATTGACATGTGGAATGTCTGTCAGGCTGATCTGTCCAAGCAGGTTACACTGCCATCAATGCGGTTAATCAGTTCCTTTTTAAATATTGGTAACACTTTATTTGAAGGGGTTTACATAAGACTGACATGACACTGTCATAAACATGACATAACACCTGTCATGAAAATGAAGAAGTCTTTATGAATGTTTATGACAGTTGTCATGAAATGTCATTCGGTCAATAATGACACTTTTAATGCAAAGTTGCTCTAAAAGTTGCATTTAAAGTCAATTAAAAGTGCCAACTTTGCATTAAATTATCATAATTTACAAAATTGTACATGTAAATTGTTGGAATGACAGGGCGACACGGTGGCCATCATACAAAATCTGGCCAACAGCGCCAAGTGGCTCATCACAGCTGATATACGAAAGCACTGTCAAAGTTTCAGCAGAGACTCTTAACTCCTATAACTAGACCGTTTATAGGAGGCGGTGGTTATGGTAGAAGCTCTCTTGGTTTTGTTCTCCAACAGCCTGGGTAAACTTTGAAAAGACATCAGTCAAAATGAGCATGTGGGTGAAGCATATGGCCACGATCCAATCCGTCTAAACCCGGCAGTTGCTTAGCTTGTGGGTGGAGGAGATTTGGCCAACGTGCGATGCTAACACTGCTGCCACCAGTCCCTTGATGAGAGCCCAGCTGCACATCTGTCTGATCCGTAACGACCACGACCTAGATGCAGCTGCTTCGTCACCACTTTCAGAACACCTGGGATCGCTCTTTATTCTCTCCTCGTTTAGCAGGTGATGCGGTGGCTGCGGACGTCAAAGTTAACATTCGTTCTGCCAGATCCGCAACGAGTTCGGCAATCACAATCTGCTGAGCTAAGCAGCCCGGAGCCGTTCAGCAGCTCCTAACCTGATCGTTTACGACTTGCAGCAGAGAGTGATCTTAGAGGCAGCATTCAGCTTCTATGAGCCTCAAATCTGGAATAAACTTCCAGAAAACTACAGAACAGCCGAAACACTGATCTCATTTAAATCTAGACTAAACAGCCCACATGTTTAGAGTTGCCTTTGAGCCATAATAAATGGAGTACTGACCAACAAGGTTGACAAAATGGCACTTGACAAAATGTAACATTTGTTATTGGTTTTCACAACCGTTGACTAGTTTATTATGGGTTTTTTTTTATCTTTTCATGATGTAAAGCACTTTGAAATGTAATATATGAACAAACTTGACTGGTTGACTGATCTTTATTTGATGATCTGAAACATTTTAATGTAACATAAAAAGGAAAGATAGAAAAAAATAGCAATTTTTCACAGTTTGAGGTTTAAATTACTGTAAGCATCATTACTCTTGATTATAATCTACACTGTGAACTGTCAGCAGAAAAACAGTCAAACGTTTTGACCCAGACTGTAGATTATGAAAATAGTAAAGGTGTATTTTATTTTTTACAAATGTTAAACATTTTATTTATCAGTGACATCCAAATGTAGATGACTACAAAAGATGTCATCGAATAAGCAGCTGTTCTATCACTGTGGGTTTTAGCTTCATAAAGCTTCCATATCATAAAGTTCTTGAATTAAACTGTTCACTGTTTTAAGGACAATAGCTCTAGATGACATAAACACAGTTTCTTCATTAAATTTTGTCATTTTTTGAGCAGTTTTTCATATTTTGTGAGTATCCTCTGTGAAGAATCCTCCATAAGACTCCAAAACGGTCAGCAGATCACGAAGGGCTGGATGATTATTTACAATACATGTCACCTGCCTTCGTATTTCATATTCAATATAAGTAAAAACTTATACGCTGACACAACCTCCCGCTGCCAAATCTGATGTCAAAGTCAGAGAATATATACACTCCTTTCAGCTCCATTGATTGTTTTCCGAACCTAATTTTCCGAACCATTCTCTCAGGATTTCCAATAAACTGAAAGGGTTTCAAAACAGAGCAAGAATTTCCTGAAAGCGTCGTTAATCCTGTGATTCAATACAAAGTGTGGGATTATTGACGTCTACTGAAGATGAAGGTCAGACAACCGACAGCCTCCACCGCGTTAAAGAAAGAAAAATCTTTTCATGAAGCCCCGGAGGCCTCCATTTTGATTTAGTTTTTTTTTTTTTCCTGTTTGAAGACGATCCTTTGAGACATACAAAATTAGCTTCAAAGTCACTATTAGATGTTAGCAGAGGAAATTCTGGAGGAAGTTCAAGTCTTGAACTTTTTTAAAAGGAGATGATTAATTGAAAAGGTGCAGAGTGGAGTAAATTTAAAAGAAAAATCTGCAGCCATTTATCAGTATTGAAGCGAACTGTAATCATAATATTGATTTTAGGCCATGCCGCTTTTGGCTTAATGAAACTTAAGCTAATTTATTATTGGCAATATTTTAAACTTCTACCAAATGTGGGCAATGTCCTTTCTTCATTTCTCCCATTTCTCTGGTGATATCCTCCCTCCCCACCAGGACAAACTAAACTCAGATTTCTCAGCCTGTATTGTAACGTCTCCTGCTGGGCGCTCATTAGCACCCCTGAGTTTGGAGCTTTTGAAATGCTTCTGGAAAACCAGCAGCAGCAGTAAGTGGCCCGGCTGAGTTCCCCATCAGAGACGTGGCAGCAGTCCAAAACAGAAACGGATAGCTTAAGCCGGCCTATTAAAAGGCCGATTGAAATGTGCTGATGAGCCAAAACGCCGTGACCTCTGCCTAATACGCTGCTGGTCCTCTGATTGCCCCACACACAGCTGTGTTGAGAGCTGGTAATGACTACAGCGCTAGCTTATTGTACTGTTAGTACTAATGTCCCGCTGTTTCACAAGACTTTTTATTTTATCCATGGACCAAACTAAATGTCCAGCCATTAGCAGTTTGGCACTGGTCATTATTTCCTCCAGTATACAAGACACAGAAAACAGAGTTGACTTCTCATTTGTAAGCTGATAGTAACTGCGGGTGTGGAGGGGAGTCCCATGATCTCTTTGGAAATTTATGTCATAAAGAGAATGGTCAGTTATGATATTCATAATTTTATAAGTTATCTCTAGATGCTCCAAAGCAATCCCAGAACTAAACCAGCCTCCTTTATGAGCTTCTTTAAAGCAGTATTATGTATTTTCTAAGCACATAATGCCATTTTATACCACAATCATATAAAACTTACACCTTCAGTTATTATAAAATATGAAATTTGACTTTGTAATTTAACGCCTTAGAATTGGGCCTCTGTCTCTTTAAAAAGTGCTGCTCTTTCTGAAACTCCATCACAACATGGCTCCTCTATTAACCCTTTAACAACGTTTTTTACCAGAGTTGAACTGAGAAGTAGCTTCTATAATGAGTTCAGCTGATGCGTAGTTCCACCAGGTGTTTGCTAATTGCTGCTGGCTAGTCTGAAGGAGCTGAGCTGGGAAATTTCAGCTGTGACGATTACCATTTACCCACCATTTCCTCACGCTTCACTTTCCTTTCTATTGTTACGAAAACGCCATCAATCTTTGTGAGTCTACAAAAACAAGTCAGAAATACGTGACTCAATTCCTATCACCTCTATGCCCTCATAATACACAAGTTATTAGAAATCTCTTTCGTAATAACTTCTACTATATTTCTACCGATCTTTGCTCCAAATAAAGAGCTGACTTAAATTTGTGGACAGCAAAGTTAGGAATTGAAACACTAATATGTATCGTACAAAACATACAATAATTTTTCAAAGTTTCAGCAGTTATCACCTAACCCCATATTCATATGTTTCTTCTTGTCGTATCCATCAAACAAGGACCCAAAAAAGCCAATACGGTTGTATAAGATCAAAATCTCTCTGGTACAGTTGTAGCTTCTGCAAAGTAAAAGCCACAAAAAGTGCAGAGAGTTTAATTTAAACGCGCTATAGTACAAGGTTGGACACGGTGTGTTCTATTTCAAGACCAGAATAAGCAGCCAAATGCTTTTAGTGCCCAGACAAAAGGAGGCAGGTCAAGTGGAGTGAGTGTTCTGCACTTCACTAAGTCACTAGTATTAAAATGCACATGCGCCTCTGGTGGCTTTCAAACACTCAAACGGTGTTGTTGTTCACAACCAGAGTCTTTCTTGGGGGAGCGGTTGGACGAGGGCGATCAGATTCATGTTTCTGGAGCTCCTTGGAATGGTCCTTGTAACAAAGACTGCACCTCCAAACTGGAGGGAAAAACCAAACAAAAAAGCAGCTTTCCCAAAACACATCACGACACCACATGGTGGCTCAGAGGGTTGACTTCCACTCTCCTTTCAGAAATCACACAAAGATAAGTAGATGAGACCAGTAGTCTTGGTTTGATCAAGGACCAAAATTACAACATTTCTTACATTTTCAACTGTTCGATTGCGCTTTCACACCTTCCCAAACAAACCAGACTTTTTAAAGCAAAGGCCCTAGGAATCCTGTTAGAGTAGCATAGCTAGTGGACTATTAGCAAACCATTCATCCATCCACCATCCTTAGTATGTCCAATAAGCAGCCAGAAGGAAACCCAGAAATCTATCTCCCAGCCTGCAATATCCTAGGTACCCAAAAGGTATCCTGACCTAATGCCAAAATCCCCTCAGTTGAGTCCCTTGGATGCTTGGCGCAACAACTCTGACCTTCTCATTGGCTGATGACACTCCTCACCCTATCTCCAAGGCTGAGCATGGTCACCCTAAAGAAGAAGTTAAGAAATAAGACTCAACAAGTAAACTAAAAAAAATTTTGTCTGCTGATTCTTCGGTGGTAAGAACCTGACTTTCTAAGAAACGAACTAGAGTTTGATTAAAGCGGACTAAACAGGGCTGGTGTGAATGCAGCCTAAGTTTTTGTGATAGGAAGTAATCTCTTAGGGAAATAAACTACAAGTCTCTCTCCTCAATAGCTCTTTGTTTTGCAAGAAACACTCAACTTCACCAAGTTGGTATTCCTGTCACAACGTGTTAGTTGGTAATAAACCCTCTTGCGTACATTCCTGTCTATCAGGAAATGCTACACGGTGCTCATGTAACATTTCCCCATGCTCAGCAGGTCAAAATCAACTCTATTAATGTGATGGACATCTCTCCGCATCTCTTGATCTGAGTCTTTACCGTAGCATGATTGGACGCTGTGCATGAATTATCTGAAAACTGCAGGGATGCTGCACCCCCCCCCCCCTCTTTCCCCACTTGCTCTTTACAAAGTAGCAAGATATTGCCTACACTTCTCTATGAAATTATATTTAACAGGAAAACCATAGATGAAAAGAATGGCCAACAGCAAAAACGGAGCTAAAGGTGAAAGTCTTTGAACTTTGTGGTATACATCACTGCTTCTGATTAAATATGTATGGCTTAGTAAGAAATTCAATACAGAAAAAAAAAATCTCTAAGTCAGTCATAATTCCCAAAGTGTTACTATAGGATTTTGTAAGGGTTATGGCTTCTTAAAGCCTAAGCCCTAGTGCTGCAAGACTGTCTCTAATCTCCTCAGACAGTCAATAGATATCCTGGTGGGCGTCCAGCTCGTAAGCTGGGATAAAGTCCAACCATGGTGGTCCTACGCCAGACACTGTGCTGCTTCTACTCATTTCAAAGTGCCTCAAGGCAACTTTAGTGGTCCTGCTTTGGCTGTAAAAATGAATCAAGATCTTTTAATTATGTTTTTAAAAGAAAGTAGTTTAATTATAATTGCTTATTTTTGAATAATCTCTTTTTTGTTGTTTCTGACAGTTTATAGCTATGGAGAGTTTTTTCCCCCACCAACAAGAATGTTTAGTTAGAAAGCTGCTCTGACGCCGCTGTGCTGGATGAGTAGCACAGCTGCTAAGTAGTACTACAAGAAAAGGTTTTCATTGTACTTTATAAAACTTTAGTTCTTTGCAAACATATTCAGACCTGGACGTAGCTTTCTCAAAATTTGGCTAATTACAAGTTGGTTCGTGACGAAAACTGTAAGGATGCCAATGTTTTTCCAAGCCACTAGCTTAAAAATAATCTCGTAATAATGGCTTTCTTTTCTTCTATACACAAAAAACAGCAAAAAGTCTAACTTTGTGTAACCCACGAGACAAGTTACTTAAAATACCCTTAGTAGTAGATGGCAAGTTAATTTACTTTACAGGAATACAGGAAGCCTACAGGATACAGGAAGTTGGGCCTGATCAGGAGATTCTAAATTTGTGGGAGCCTAGGTCCAAACAACAGAAGAGAGCACACAATGTATATATATATATATATATAAAAAAAATAGAATTTAATATAAAGAACATTTGTGGATCCACATTGTACAAATAAACAAAAACTGTGCGCTTTTTAAAAAAAATTAAAATAAAAGAAATAACCCAGTCTTTTTGATGTCTCTGTCAAATGTTCTTTCAAAGTTTGTTTAGTCTTTGCAATGTGTTCGTAAATTTTTTTTTTTTCAATATTTCACGGCTGGTAGGTCACCATCTACTGGTTCACTCGGTCCTCTGGGCTGGGGCTCGCCATCCAAGTCCTTGTGAGTGTGATCTTGATGTCTCTGGGCACAATGCTTCAAAAGTACTCCATAAAGAAAAAAAACCTGACCTGGAACAAGGTCAAAGTAAAACATCTTAAAATTCAGGATGCAGCAACAATTCAAATAGCTGTTTTATCAATTTTCAAGTTTTTCCATGTAGTACAATATTATTCTAGTTATCACAGTTAAGTATTACCAATACATCAGTAAACTACAGAAATTAGTTCATAGGTGGTAAAAAAAAATATATATACATTTCAATCTAAAAGTGCCAAAGTACATCTATAACACTAAATCTAACATTCAGAATGTGGATTAGAAACCCGCATTATATTAGCTCTGACCTACAGAGAACAGAAAGTTCCTAAGTAATAAAAGCACATTACAGCACCATGACATTAACAATGTTGAAATATTAAAACATGTGCTAATTGAAAAATAAGTAAAATTACATTTAAAAAAAATACAACATACACAATAATGATGATATAAAATTTACAATACAATTTTATTTTTTATTAAATTTGATCAATCAGTTATTAGGTATTTTAGCCCATTTTTAGCGAATTTACTGGGCGTTGGCCCAGTAAATTCCCAGCCGTTGGGCTGAGCGCGTGCGATTACTCACCGATGCTTCAATGCTATACAACTACAGGGGAATTTTTTCGAGCGTCAGCAGTCAGGACAGAAGCTTTCTGAGATCTAATTTAAAAAAAAAACAGATTCACTATTTTGAATTATAAATTCTGCGATACTATTTTAACATTGTCTTACCAATTTCCAAGATTCTTCATAGAATTTAACACAATCTTACAGGCAATTTACGGAACAACCGTCAGCTCTGTGCTCTCAAGGATGTTAGACGCAATCTGAGCTAAATCTCAGCGCCGCAATTAAAGGGGCGGGACAATCAACCTGATTGGCTGATGTGAAATCAGACTGTGCCAGTTATTGGTTGCTTAATCCGTCACTAAAAGCAATCATAAAAGGGATATTTCACAGGTTTTAAAGATTTTTAGCACTTTTTATCCTATATTCATGAACATATTTACAAACGTATTCTTTTTTTTAACTTTATTATTTTTTAATCTCGTTGTAGAATAAGATATTAAATTAACATCTAATCATTTTTTACTTTTGTTTTTAACACTGGGTTACATTTGCTTACCACTACTGTTTGAAAAATGAGCCTGAATTTCCTTGACAGTGGCACCACACAAGTGTACAGTTGCTAGGCAGGCTGTCACATCTCATGAACAGCAACGTCAGGTAAATATAGCATGCAGGGAAGCAGGTGGAATCTGAAAGGAGACGGTGACTGAGGCTGCTGCTGCTCACTAAACTCCCACATCGTAATCACAACAGACCGGCTTGACAACGCCAGGGAGAGGAAGTGCATTGAAGCAAACAAAGACAGACGGAGCGTTTCCTTTTGGCTGCAACGTGTAGAATACCTGTGGAAAATGTTCTTTAAAGTAACCTGGGGAAACCTAGGGAAAACCATAGCTATGGTTTTCTCTAGGGATTGAGATGAATGAATGATTTTCCCACCAGTTTCCTCACAGACAACCATCAGCCGCTTTTCTAAAAAGAAACCTTTTAAGGAACTTCATGTTGCAGTTGCTATTTGTATGGAAGACATTGTAAAAGACACTAGTACTTTGATACAGGCCTCCTGAAAAAGGGTCTTTCATTTCGGATTGAAGCATTTTTGCAACATCCTACAGGATTTAGCAAAATCTGACAATTTTATTTGACCCAACGCTTTCTGTAACACTAGCCGAGTTTTTATTGACTTTTGTGAAATTTGGAATTACAAAAACGTATTTGCTTAATTTTGAAAAAAAAAAAAAGCTCACATATTTTGCACTATTGATGAATTAATTAATGAATGAGAAGGAGAAAAGATTCAAAATTTACAGAGAAAAGAACACAAGAAATAAGTAAGAAACGATTTAAAACCATTTAAAAAGAAAATCATCGTCTGAATAAAGTGTTGTATCCAAATACAATTACTGCTTGGCAGTAAAACCTACAAAGGAATAACCACACGATAAAGTCTCAACCAAAAGCTAAAGGGCAAAAGCATGAGTTAATCTGAGACTCTTGGTTTTTAAAGGTCTAAAAGGCGTGACAGTGGAAAAAGAAAAGGTCTGCAGCAGTCAGAAATGTGTTGTGGAGTGAGCCAGAGTGGATAACAGAAGGAGAAATTGATAGGACAGAGGATGAAGTTGGAATTTAATGGAATTAGTGTGGAGAAAAAAAAAAACCATCAGGGAAGGACAAATCGAAAACAGGCGACAGACAGGGGGAAAAGAAAAAAAAAGACAACACCACCAGAAAAGAGGCTGAATCTGACTCTGGGGAGCAGAGAATGTTGGAACAAGACAAAATGAAGCTGAGGATCAAAACAGACTAACAATGTTATATCACCGTCTATGTGATATATATATATATATATATATATATTTTTTTTTTTTTTTTTTGCCTTGAAACTCGTGCTAATTAAATGGCTTCAACCCAAATGGCCCATGGATGTGTAACCAAAGAACTATGAGTCTGAAAGGAGTTTTCTCAGATTTAGTTAGACTGCAAAAACTCATGCAAAATAGAAAGAGGGCTACTTGTTCATTAAAAGTCTTTTATAATGGATAAAAATTACTTTCTAGATGATTTTATCCATCTGGTCTACTATTTTCATTATCGCCTTTTATTATACTTTTATATGAGCCAACACTCAGGGCACCAGACTTAAGGTGTTCAAAAATGAGAAAAAATAACTCCAAAAATAGTTGGAGCAAAGCACCAAGTTTCAATAAAAGTTTTTCAATAAAAAAAAAAATAAGTCAAATGTCAAATAACAGATTTGGACCAAACTCAACTGAGTTTGAACACAAACAAAACTGACCTGCAAACAAACAAAGAACTATGAATGGAATTTAACACGAGTGCAGTAACCTAAATGTGCCACACGAGGGAGGCACAACATCACAAAGGAACAAACAAATATAAAATTAGCTATGGCAACAAGACGCAAATAAAACTAAACTACCTTTAACTTAACACTATTAAACTAGCCCTAAATGTCAAGGTGTGCACCGTGAGCATGACGTCTCGCTCTTCAGAAAGCATCCCATTCCTCAAAACCGCTGCCAAAAAACAGACAATTGGTACTAGCTTTGTTTAGCTAATTTCTTGTTCTGATCATGTCACTCTCAGCATATTTGCAGATTCGCAACAAACAATTGTTATTACAAGGTAGGAAGAAACTTGGAGAATCAATTCTCCGTTGCTGTTCCATGTCACCTAGATGTCTAACTGAACTCTCCATCGGTTGCTACGGTTTTTGGGTGATGACTATTATGTATTTCACACCTTTGTGGCACCGAAGAGTCTAAAACTTCACATCCATCATCTGTGGAGTGTGTAACTATGTTTTTTTTTTCTTTTGACAGAAACCAAAAGTTTCTGTCCCTGTATGACTCTCTCGGTCTCACTTTCTGCTGCTTCGGGTGGAGTTGGGAAGAAACTTTCCCCATTTTTCATACAGAGAGCTGCCAAAACATGAAGAAATGTCAAAGGAAGACATTGAAAATATTCAGTAACTTCTGTCAGGTGTCTGGCAGTGGAGCATCTCGGGGGGTCTTCTACGCACCACTTCCTCTTCCAACTTCCAAACAATCTGAAAAATGCATCTTAATTATTCTCTGGCTCTCCACGGCATCCATCACCCCATTGATATTTACTCTCAAAGTGAAGCCAAACAGACCGGAAGACATATAGAAAGCCTTTGTATTGGCGGCAGGATGAATTCCATCCAAAAACAAAACATTTCATCACAAATCTAATTTGTGAGGGATTGTAGGGGCTCTACGGCACTGATATATAATTTACAAGTAATGTGTAGCATGCATCTCTGTCTTGTGCAGGCTGCAGGCGTGTGAGCCGAGCTTTAATTACACGGAGCCTGCCGGCGGACTCGAGTGCTGCCCCCCCGACAGCTGCTCTCTGCCCCGTGAGCCATGAGTCGCCGCGCCGCTTCCCTCAGATGAGTCACGTCCTCCGTGTGTTCATCTTTTGTTTCTCTCTCAACATTTGACTTCTCTGCACTTCAGAGGAATCGCTGGACGAATGTTAAATAAGTGAGAAGGGTGCCGAATGTATAAGCGATGACGTAGCCAAATTTACAGGACAGTAATTCCGCGACGCTGTCTGAAAAATTCCAACCATTTCTGGAAGTGGAGACGCTGCGCTTTCCAGCCAATATCGGGTTATTACGGTAATTTCGCCCACACTGTAGCAGCGAGTGAAATTAATCTGAGGGGCATGCTTTTAATAGACGGGAAATTGCGCAAATAACCTACAAGATGGTAAAGGTTCCAGTTGTTATGGATAAATGGGCTAACATATTTACTCACAGGACAATTGAAGAACTGCATACAATTGAAAAAAGTAAAAATATTCAGGTCCAGATTTGAAAATTTGGGCTTTAAGGGTTAATTTCCATCTGACTGGTTTTTTTCCCCCACATGATTTTATTTTTTCATATTTCAACTGTGTGCTTGTTTAGAAGAAAAAATACCTTCCAGATACTGAAAATTGTGAACTACCAACAGAGGAATGAGAGTAACATGTTCATTTATAGATTCATTAACTTGGCAGACAGTTTTATGACTCAGAAGTCCCCATTGTGTCATCTGCCTTCCATTGTATTTTTTATTTCATTCCTTTTGAATGTATAATTCAAGTGCGGAGTTCAAGTACTGCAATTTTCTCTGCGGTTCACATCCACGACTGCACTGATTAAGCTTAATAGACTTTCATATTTTTAGATTTCGTCAGTCTCAGGCCAACCTGACCCCAGAGAGATGGATATCTCACGGACTTCGCCGTACGCTTTTAATTTTAAGACAGTTTCCACACAGACACACAAAACGGAAAGAACAACTGACTGGGAAGGCACCAGTCAGGTCTGCCTTAGGATCGTGACAGATCTCCATATAAACAGAAACAACAAACAGTCGGGTCGACCAAAACCCGTGACTGCCTCAGAACCTACGGGCGACATGCTGAGGCTTTTTTTCATTTAACGGGAGACATCTCTGTGAATCTTTGGCTGATGCCTGAAGAACAAAGAAACGGCACCAGTGGATCAAGTTGCAAGCCGTTTAAGGTTATGCAGCAGAAAGTGGGGCATGGAGAACTCCCTCCTCCGTCTGAAACTGCTAATCCCTGCCACTCGTTCAGACGTTTGAAAAGGAAAGCAGAACAATGCGTAGTAGTGTTGTTAGTGCTGCAGTTTTGTCATAAATGCAAAGTCATATTTAGCGTAAAAGTGTCATTGTGAAATTCAGTGAATTTCTGCTCCGTCCCTCTGAATCTTTTACTCTGAAATAACAGCAAGTACAGCCCAGGCTTGGGATAGTTTGGGTTTTTCATATGTTGGTTTAGCTTTATTTCGTAGCGTCGCCGCCAGTCAAAATCAATTTCACATCAGTCAATAGATTCATAAATGGAAAAATTTAATCTTTGCAAAATCTATCAGTTTAGTATGTTTTAGTTTTCTAAACCCGCAACATAGTTATAGTTTTTGTCTATTAATTACTGTTTTCATTTATTTCAGTTAACTGAAATGTTTTCTGAGGTTTGGTGGAGAAAACAACTTTATGAAGACCGCAGCAGACACCTGGGATTTAAGTTAAGTTAGAAAACAATATTGGGAGCTTTAGTTTGCTTTAGGGCTGTAAATATTCATGATTTGAGTTCCTCAATTATTAAAATTTGAGGCAAATTATCTTCCTCGAGGCTTCGGTAAATTATGTTTTACTATTTAGCATTGTGTGTCGGCTAGATGATTATTTGTGTTGCTCAGAGCTCTCACTCCCGCCAGTGAGTTGTTGATGTTTGTTAAATGCTATTAGCATAATCCAGGGTGACATTTACCTGGACATGTTCACTTTCCATGATCTGTCTGGGCACCAGGCAGCTCAAATATTCCATCCATCCATCCATCCATCCATCCATCCATCCATTTTCTATACACCCTTGTCCCTGAGTGGTGTCGGGAGGTGCTGGTGCCTATCTGAGACGGGGTCACCCTGGACAGGTCGCCAGTCTGTCACAGGGCAACACAGAGACACACAACCATGCACACACACTCACACCTAGGGGCAATTTGGAGAGGCCAATTAACCTGACAGTCATGTTTTTGGACTGTGGGAGGAAACCGGAGTACCCGGAGAAAACCCATGCATGCACAGGGAGAACATGCAGAAAGACCGGGGCCGGGAATCAAACCCAGAACCTTCTTGCTGCAAGGCAACAGCTCTAGCTCAAATATTCAGTTTTCATAATTTTTCAGTAAACCAAATGTTGTGATGCACGTCAGACAACAGCCTTTCTTTCATTGGCTGCCTGGTGGGTTGCTTTGGAACGAACGAAGATGAAGTGCGTGGCGTGTGTATGTATACATGTGCAGCCTGTATACACACACCTGTATGCAGATCGCTCACATGGACACAAAAGCTATAAAAAGCTGTGCAAAGTGAATTAAAAAATTGGACGCCTCTTTTAGATGTTTCTCTGGTTCAGCATGCCTGACTCAAATGAATGATTCCTTAGTGTGTTCTTGCAGAGCTTGATGGTTTGGAGGTTATTCAATCATCTATATCAGCTCTGGTGAAGCACATCCAAAACAAGCCAATCATCATCAAGACACCAGACCTTGAGGATTGGAGTTGGACATCTCTGTGCTGGATGTATTCCAGGATCTTTGCTTTCATCTTGGTGGAGGCTTTACGGTCTCCCTCCTTCCAGCTTGATCAGCTGTTTTTTCAGGATCTCCATTACTCTGTGTTTCTGATTGTGGCTTTCTTTCTTGTGAGTGCTTTCTGTGGTGGGCATCCCAAAATATTTGGAAATCTGCAATGCCACCAGTAGTTCAACTCTTCAGCTGTGATCAAATTGCCTCTCTGTACTGTTTAAGATGCCATGCTCTACAGTGTCGTCCTCCAAACCATAATGGTTTTCTGAATAACTTACAAAACAATAAATGTTTGATATTACATTTCTGGTTTCTACCATATGGTGGGAATGTTTCTGAGCATCCAGCTGAGTTGTGGGAGGTGAGAAGCAGAAGCACCGTGTCCATCTGCCTTCTATTATGACTTACACAGGACGCTATACGGGGGATTGCAGCAGCATGCAAATGAAGGCTCTGCGTTTTATGAATTATTTGGATGGATAAGCCTATAAGGTGCTATTTAAATGCATTTTTTTATATTTCAAAGCTTGTTAACACGGTTCTGAATTCAAAGCAAAATCAGATTTTCCAAGTTAAAGGTGTCACTTCCCCCAGCCCCCACTTTCCAAAATGGGAGTCGCACCTCCAACATAGGAGTAGATAAAGTTTGGTTTCATCTCTTGGGTTTCAGTCCATGTGCTCATGTGTTAATAAAATGATTTGGGACAGCTTCAAAGTCACCGCTGAATTTCCATTTATCACACTCTTCACCCTTTAGGGCCGCCTTTCACCACGGGCTTTTCTTAATTTTCAGTTCCAGGCAGGCAGTCGCACCCATGATGGAGAATATCATGTACCCAGCAGTGATTCAGCCGTAGCGTTGTGTTCACAAGTAAACACAGGAGATTATTATCTCAGCCGGTCAAATATATACCACTGCTGAAGCTGCAGCCTGTGGCAACGATTGACTGGCAGGCACAGATCACCACCGTAGCCACTGCCGGAGGTGTTTATTAAACTATTTGCGCGTCCTTCAGGATTCCTTGATGCATCTCTGATAAGTCTGTCAAGATCAGAAACTAGATCCCTGAAAAGGCTTCGTTCCAATGCTCTGCAAAAGCCATCTTAGCAATTGAACTTTCTAGGGCAGTGTTTCCCAACCCTGGTCCTCAAGGCACACTGTCCTACATATTTTAGAGGTTTCCCTGCTTTAATGTGCCTGATTCAGCTGATTGCAGTTCAACAAACGCCTGTTGGTCAGTCATCGATTGAAATCAGCTGGGCTGAAGGAAGGAAATAACTAAAACATGCAAGGCAGTGAGCCTTGAGGACCAGGGTTGGGAAACACTGTTCTAGGGTTATAATAGTTTGCGGTTTGTCATTATCATTTCATTGTGACTTTTTTTTTTTTTTGGCTAATTCAGTTAGTTTTAGAGTGTGTTTTCTAGTTTGTATTAGTTATTATTAGACAAATATTGTTTAGGTTTTATTAGTTATAGGAATAGTTTCAGTTTTTTTATATTTTGGTTAATTGGAGTGCTGTTATTTGCTAACGTAAACTGCTTGTGAGGGGGGAAATCAGATTTGAAGACTTATAAATATATTCAGAAACATGAAAATGAAGGATATTATATCTATAATTTTAGTAGGTTTTAGTTAGTTTTATAAACACATGACATAGTTCTATTTAGTCACAAATTTTCTCCATAAATTAATAAAATTGTTGTTATTTCGTTAGTTTTAGTTAGCTATAACAACCCTGGAACTTTCAAACATTTTGTCATGTTACAACCACAAACTTTTATTTTATCAATATATTTATCAATATATTTTAATGAAGTTTATGAATCCCGTTTGCTCACCTCAGTGTTGTCATGACGTTTGACTGCAGAGTAGAGTAACTGGAGGGATTTTTCAGTGTGATGTTTAATGTTAGGATTACACCACATGTAATGATTTGCATGTCGGTCACTTAGGCTACATTTACATGAGACCATTGCCTAGAAACTGCCAGTATTTTCCAAAGCTGATTGGGAAAAAAAAAGTCTACATTTAAAAGTCTCTGCCCAGACACCTTGAGTCAGCTGTAGTTGTCCTTCCAGGCCACTAGGTGGCACTGTCATTTTAGCATGTCATTGAATGTGCATGCGTTTTTAACCCTTAGCTTCCATCCATTTTCATCCATTTTCTTTACACCCTTTTCCCGTAGTGGGGTCGGGAGAGGTGCTGGTGCCCATCTCCAGCTAACGTTCCGGGCGAGAGGCGGGGTCACCCTGGACAGGTCCCCAGTCTGTCACAGGGCAACACAGAGACACACAGGACAAACAACCATGTACACACACACACTCACACCTTTTACTCAAATCAACTCTCTTTAAACTTGATTTATTCCCTTTTCCCTTTAATTCCTCTAGTTTGTCATCCTGTTCCTTGAAATACTTCTGTCCTTTTTTTTCAGCAGTTTGCAATTGAACTAACCAAGAACTGTCAGAAACAAAAAAATGCAGTTTTTTTGCAAACTTTACTGACAAAGGGAATCCTTTTCAATGATGTTAAAGCATCGTATCTAGGCAGGATGCAGAGGAAGAAGGCCTTGTAGTCTTAAGGAATGAAAATCTGCTTGAAACGTCACGAGTTGTTGTGTGGGAGAGAGTAAGGTAGGAGGGGGTTAAAATGCAGTAAAAAAAGAGGGATGGAGGTGAAAGATGTAGCTGGAGGCTCTAGGGAAGTGTTAAGTACCAGATAAAAGGGATGTTTGGTTTTGCTACGGTAGATATGAATCCTCACTTGGAAAAGTTCAAATTAGGTTTCTATGGTGTGGTTAGAGAGGAAATATGAGTAAATGACAGGAACAGTTAATATACTAAAAACATCTCAAGAGCTCGTTATTGGACCAAAATAATCAACTGAAATGCAAAATCTCCAAAACGCTGATTGTTTGACAGTTTTTTTTTTCATCAAAAACTGGTGTTGAGCCACATAATTCAAGTTTTAGAAAATAACTGGTGTTTTCCATGACGTTGTGATTAATGAGACCAAATACATGAGTATATATAAATATAAATGTGAACATTTTTTAATGCTCTTAGTCATGCAGTTAGTAAAACTTCTGTTAGCTTGTTTTTGCACGGGACCTATGTTTGACGTGTTGTATACTGTACCCCTTTCTGCGTTGAGATGATCTCTCTCTTAATTTTATGTAAACAAGGACTAAGACGACAGTGATGCAACAATAAATATCTTGAAGTAAGCGTTGTGCTGCTTGTCTTTTTTTCTTCGTTGCACCAGAATCAGAACAACTGTTTTTCTGAAACGGTTAGAAATACCCACAAATCACAATTTCAGCTAAAACTCAAAGCAAACCAGAACAGTGTTCTCTGGCATCTATTTCTGCTGTCTGATGGCCACAGTTACCGCGGTTGCTGGAGGTTTTTGTTGTTCAGTGTCCCAAGTGTAACCCAGTGTTAAAAACACAAGTAAAATGAATAGATATTGATTTAATATCTCATTCCACAACGAGATTAAAAAGTATTTAAGTTTAAAAAAAAAGAATATGTTTGTAAATATGTTCATAAATATTGATTAAAAAGTGCTAAAAAATCTTTTAAACCTGTGAAATATACCTTTAATGATTGCTTTTAGTGACATTTTAAACAACCAATAACTGGCACAGTCTGATTTGACATCAGCCAATCAGGTTGATTGTCCCGCCCCTTTAACTGCAGCGCTGAGATTTAGCTCAGATTGTGTCTAACTCCCTTGAGAGCTGACGGTTGTCCCGTAAATTGCCTAGAAGATTATGCTTTGAAGAATCCTGGAAATTGGTAGGACAATGTTAAATTAGTATCGCAGAATTCATAATTCAAAATAGTGAATCTGGGTTTTTTAAAATTAGATCTCCAAAAGCTTCTGTTCTAAAAGCTGACGTCCGGAAAAAATACCTGGTAGTTGTGTAGCATTGAAGCATCGGTTAGTAATCGCACGCGCTCAGCCGTTGGCCAGTAAATTCGCTAAAATTTGGCTAAAATACCTAATAACTGTTCAAATTTAATAAAAAATGTAATTGTATTGTAAACTTTATATCATTATTATTGTGTATGTTGTATTTGTCTTATGTAAATTTACTTCTTTTTCCATTAGTACGTTTTAATATTTCTACATTAATGTCATGGTGCTGTAATGTGCTCTTATAGGACAGAGCTAATGCGGGTTTCTAATCCACATTTTGAATGTTAGATTTAGTGTTATAAATTTACTTTGGCACTTTTAGATTGAAATTTGAATTATTGAATTGCTTTGTTGATATTAGCATCCTGAATTTTAAGATGCTTTACTTTGACCTTCTTCCAGGTCAGGTTTTTTTTCTTATGGTGCACTTTTGAAACATTGTGCCAGAGACATCAAGATCACCCTTACAAGAACTTGGATGGTGAGCCCCAGCCCAGAGGACCGAGTGAACTGGTAGACGGTGACCCGACTGGTCACCAGCCGTGAAACAACAAAAAAATATTTCACAGACACATTGGAAAGACCAAACAAACTTTGAAAGAACATTTGACAGACATCAAAAAGACTGGGTTATTTTTGTATTTAATTTTTTTTAAAGCGTGTAATTTTTGTTTATTTGTACAATGTGGATCCACAAATGTTGATTATATTAAATTCTACTTTTTAAAATTAAATTCTACTTTTTTATATACATTGTGTGCTCTCCTCTGTTCACACTAGGCTCCCCCGAATTTAGAATCTCCTGGTCAGGCCCAACTTCCTTATACTTTTGTAGTGTTGGTTTTAGTAAGGTAAATTAACTTAACTTGCCATCTACTATTAAAGGTATTTAAAGTAACCCTTCTTGTGGGTTACACAAGGGTCACTGACAAAGACGCGATGCACACATACTTAAGATCAATTTCTATCTGTTGTGTCCCACTAGCCTGGAAAAAACCAGCTCCTTGAGTTACGCTATGCTTCATACACAGAATCTAGACCCTCGCCTATTGAGAAATGATTGCCTAATGGAGGTGTGAACTTCAAGTTTCAAAGAATTAGATTACGATACATAATTGCTGCCGTTTGGCCGTGACATATAAAATGTGCCATCTCGATCATGAAGGAATCTACGCAATGAAGCTTACCGGAAAATACAAACCATCCTAAAATAGAAATGCCAAGTCAAATGGCATCTTTACCAGCAATAAAATGTCTTAAAACATTCTTCTTGGTTCAACTTTAATTTCTCAATGCTTGGAGAAGTGGCCAACACAGACTGAAAGATTTTGTTTACTGCAGGGTTAGTGAACGAAGCTACAAGTAGGTTATAACCCTAAAGGAAGCCAGAAAATCAATATCATTGTTCACAACTTCTCCTTCTGTTTGCCGATTGGCCCGGTTGAAATTCTACTGGAGAAACCATGGTCAATGGGAGAGATCTCAGACAGAGCACTGAAGGGAGATGCGAATCAAGCTGAATTGCATGGAAAGGCGTTTGCCCAGCTAGTCTTCCACATCGGGTTGATGGGGCAACAGGTCCAGAAGGGAACCACACGCATCTCTCCCAGTCCAGACTGGACACATAGACCATCTTCATCAGTTCATTTTAAATCCTGAATCGTATTAAAAAACAATCTAATTATTACTAATAATAATGCCGTCTGATGGAGACATAAAAGAGAAGCTACTATTCTTCTAAAAACAGATATAAACATTTGTTTGCCAGTTGGTTTAATAGTTAAAATACAAGAAAAGTGAAAAACCAACAGACTCATAACCAGTTTACAGGAAAGCATAGAAATTGACTCATTTATCTCCTTCCTGGCTATCAGCAATATGGGCTGCTGACGCTGTGCTGCTGTTGGTGTCGAGCTCAGTTACACAAAAAAAAGCTGGAAGACATTACGTTCTGTCTATTGTTTACATTTCCGCACCGTACAGAACAAATGTGTTCGAGTGGGTTGTTTACAACCCATCAAGTATGGAGCGGCAGCGTCATTTCTTTGGGATCATCCTTTATTCTATTTTTATGCTAACGTGTTAAGTTATTAAACTAAAATTATTTATTTGTAGCTCTTTTCCAAGCAGGCAAAATTTCTTGTCACAATTTACAACAGCAGCAGCAGCAAATGTTTGTCAGTTACATTTAATTTTTTTTGAAGATATTTTTAGTCAAGTATAATTCAAAATTTTAAACCCGATAGAATGATGAAAAACCCTACTTAAATTAATGATTTTAACATAACATTGTCAATCTAAACTTAATATTCAGCCATTAAAATCCGTGGTTTTAATCCCTAGCCTCCTGAAATTTACCCTTCTGAAGTCCGTCATGGCGCCTCGAATGATTAAGTGATGGAGTTGCAAAGGGTTAATAGTTTGAGACATGCAGAACTGATTTGACTGTTTCCATAGCAATGATCAGAAGCAAGATATTCCCCCAGAACTACAGTGAGCTCATTGTAGCTATGACCTCATCAATGACATAGATCAAAGAACATCTGAGGTTATGAATGCTTGGGTCTCAAAACAGGAGGTTATATCCAAGTATCTCTTTTAGCAATAGCACCGTGTTTGACATTTTCATAATGCAACACATCGGATTTACAACAATGTTTTTTCCCCTGACATTTGGAGCAGGGTATTTGATCACAACGGGAGTGAGAAAGCTTTTTAACAAGGTACTGCCTGGGATCACTTTCGACATAAGCAGTTACAAGGACGAGAATGAGTATGACGAATTTGATCAGTACCTTTTCAAGCCTTCCCCAACTGTCCAGCAAGCTGCCCCGGCTGGGGCAGAACAGACGTCCTCGGCTGAGGACGTCTGTTCTGACAATAAAGGGCAGACGTCCTCGGCTGAGGGCGTCTGTTCTGACAATAAAGGGCAGACGTCCTCGGCTGAGGGCGTCTGCTCTAAAAAATTAACTGGCATATTGAAGAAAGGGGAAGGAAAAAGGAAAACTCACCGCGTTGATTTTGTGGATCCGCCAGAGACGTTTTGTCCGTCTTGGTGTCCGTCTTGTTGTTCGTCATCTTGACGGACAACAAGATGGACATCAGGGGGAGCTGATTTTTAGAATGGCAGAGAACTTAGCCAGATAGCACATCACAGCAAGCTGACCCAGGCGGCTTGCTGTGATGGGGTCTACACCAGGAGAGACCCCGGTAGAAGGGAACGATGTATCCAAAATTTCTAAAGAGCAGACTTCCTCGGGCAAGAAAAAAGGACTTATGTGTGCAATTCGCCGATCAGCACAAAGATAGAAATTCTTGTGGCCACAAATTCTTGTGGCCATAGTGGGAGTTTTCAGTCAGCTCTGTCTGACGAAAAAGCAGTTTGGAGCGGAAAGGAAAAAGACAAAACTAGAAGAGAAGAGGAAAGACGGATCTGCTGTATGAGCTGAATATTACAGTGTTTGCAGCGATTCTTCTGTTCATCGATAGAGAAAATTCATCAGAGATCGTCTGACTGCCGCTGCTGGATAAATATTCAACATCACTAAGTAGTAGTAAAAAAGAAAACAGATCGACCATCAACTCAGAAATCCGGGATCATAGAGTCGTTAGCGGTTGAGATTCGTTAGCCACTAACGGTCTCACCTCACTTTGCGAGGAAAAAGACAACAATCAAGAGAAGTTTTTTCTGAGTTGAATATTTGGACATAGCATTAAGAGACGGAAAGATTCTGGTTTAAGCGCAGTGCTAGATGTTTATTCAGTAATTGTTGCTATAATTTTCAGCGAAGGCGGCGGGGAATTCCGGAAAGAACCAACCGTTAAACATTGTATCAAAGAGCCGTTACCCAGACTTGATATTTATTTTTGTTATTATTAATAAGCGCTCCCCTGAACACAGCGGTGGTTATTTAGTTAATTTTAAACTCCTGCTCTGCTAGTTATTTTGGTAATGGAACCGAAACGCACAGAATTGCGCAGCATCTTGTTGAAACAATAATCACTGACATTATTATTGTTGTTGGGTCATTAATTTGAACACGTTTTGTTGATTTTTTTTGTTGTTCTTTAATAAAGTTACGGACGTGTTGATAAGGAGCCAGAGGAGGACGTGCTGGTCACAGCGTCCTGGTGGTGTTCAGTTTGTCACCTAATGCCGAGACTCAAAACCTTCCGCTGCTCTAGCAAAGCACGTACAGTTCAGAAACAATACACTGCAAAAAGTCCCCTTTCAAAAACAAGAAAAAAAAGTACAAAAATAGGGTATAATTTTCTTAAAATAAGAAAAATTATCTGCCAACAGAACAAGAAAATTTATCTTGTCAAGATTTTCTAAAACAAGGAAAAATATCTAACCAAGATAGACCTACAAATATCTTAAAATTAGTGTATTTGTACTTAAAACAAGCCAATTTTACTTATATGAATAAGATATTATTATCTTATTTTAAGAAAAATTATCTCGAGTAAAGAAAATGAATTTCTTGAAATCAGCGTAAATTTTTCTTATTTTAAGAAAAATGTTCTATGTATTAAGAAAATAAATCTCATATATTCTATTTGTATTGGTAAAATTGGCTTGTTTTAAGAACAAATACACTAATTTTAAGATGTTTGGAAAATCTTGACGAGATAAATTTTCTTGTTCTGTTGGCAGATAATTTTTCTTATTTTAAGAAAATTATACTCTATTTTTGTACTTTTTCCCTCTTGTTTTTGAAAGGGGACTTTTTGCAGAGTTATACCTAAAACTAGTTTATTTTTATTGTTGCAAAGGGTTAAAATATATAGCATAAGCATAAGATTTTTGTCTTATGCTAAGACAAAAATCCAAAAATTGATCCTGTGAATACTGGAACAAGAGATGTTATTGGCTTGCTGAAATGAAGACATAAGTTCAATTACTTTTAACATCTTTATTACGTTTAAGTTTCACATAAACACAATAAAACATGACTACTGGTCAGAATTTAAAGTCTGGATGGGCATCTGATTCTGAAACAATCCTGTAAAATGACAGAACAATGACGATCTGACACATCTGCCGCACTCATAAGATGCACTAAGAGTCAAGCAAACCAAATTGCTTGACTCTTAGTGCATCTAAGAGTAGTTTTAGGGACTAATCAGTGTAATGATGAATCAGTATCATAAATTTCTTACCTCAAGAATGTGAAGGACGCGGCCACTTGCAATTCCCAAAGTTTCTTGTAGATGGTGCAATACGTGATTGACAATGTGTCTGGCATAGGCTTCACCATGGCAACAGTTTGGTTTACTTGAAAAATTAAACAAGTCTTATTTTAGTTTATGTGTTCAATTACAATATTACATGAATTCAAGATGGCAAGAAAGTTATTTTAATTAAATCAAATAAGGACGACTTAAATTCACCAATCAAAAATAGTGTTTAAAATATCCTGGTAACAGTGTGGAATATCTAACCTGGGCTTTTAGACTCATTGCATTTAAGTTTTTAAATTACAGCACATCAAACACCCTCAGTTAGTGAAATACTAGGCGGAATTGGCCTTTAACCATTTCCTGAATCAGAAGCTACGAATGAGAAGCCACCTTAGCTATGTTAAAAACGGAAGCTACCAAGAACTCGTGTCGATATTATTTTTAAGCCACAGCTATTGTGGTTAATAACTGTTCAAAGCTCATATTTACAAGAGCGGCTCTTTAACCGCGGATGAAAATTGGCATTTCACGACATGCTAACTAGCTTCAGTTAGCTTATCTAAGAAAGACAGACTTTAAACTTACCTCTGAGTACAGCAGCTGTAGGGTCTATACACGTAAAAAAGTCCTCCATCTTCATTCATGTCCAACCGAGATTAGAGAATTTGCCAAAAGAAAATCTTATAAAAGTACAGTAGATAAAAGCTTAGTTAGGCTGTTACAACTGAATTAACCGTTAATCAGGGCAGTTAAATGATCTCTGGCGTTGCCGTTAGTGATGTGCGGATTGATACTGAAATATCGATTCTTCCGATACCAGAACTTAATTCTTTAAAATCTATTGTCAGATCCAAGGATCAATACTTTCAACATTAATTTGAGATAATGTAGATTACCTAGAGTACATTAGAAAGTAACTAAATTATTGAGATCTTGCCTAAATGAAACGTTGTTAATGGGAACTACTTTTTATTCCGCCTGGTAAGTATGTAATGCGCAGCGTGCTGCTGACGCTCACTCACTCAGAAATGAACATGTTGACAGATTATAAAAAAAAGTGACATGGAGCTATTTCAGCTGTCATTTTATAGTAGTTTTAATAATTAAACAAGGATGTATTTAGTAGGGTTATTACTTTAATAATTTTCTTTTTTTTAGTTTGCAACTCGATTTTCACATGTTTTGTATATTTCAGCTGAATTAAAATAGTTTATAGTAAACGAGATTGTTCTCAATGTACTTCTGAGTTTAAAATGAGTGCATCAGAGTACATTGTGTTCTTTTTATGAAGCCAAGATATGGATTACATTTATTTTTTATTTAATTAAGAAACAAATTAACTGTCTTTGCACAAAGTATGGGATCTGTATTGCCAATACCAGCTTAAATTTTACTCGGTATTGGATCGGAAAGAAAATCTGTTGTATCGAACATTAATACTATCTCACTGACATTTTGGGCGCTTTCCCATTTGGATTGTATGATGTCATAATTAAATCAAACAAGGACTACTTGTTATTGTTAGTTTGAACAATAAAATATTGTTCAAACTAATATTAGTAACTTATAAAGTAAGAATTTGAAATATAAACCAAAAGTTAAAATATTTATCATGACATTGAGCTAATCAATATTGTTGATTCTAATCTCATTGTGTGGAATACCAGCCATCAATAGAAATTTCATGACATGTCAGTAAGAGGTCCCACATCTTGCATCAAGAAGATTAGATTAAGAAGGTCCTTAGCAGATGGAAACATGCCAAGAATTATCTTGATATATAAACTGATATTGTCTCTGAAATTGTTGTGTAAAATGTCCATCCATCCATCCATTTTCTTGCACCCTTGTCCCTTAGTGGGGTCGGGAGGGTTGCTGGTGCCCATCTCCAGCTAACGTTCCAGGCGAGAGGCCGGGTCACCCTGGACAGGTCGCCAGTCTGTCACAGGGCAACACAGAGACACACAGGACACACAACCATGCACACACACACACTCACACCTAGGGGCAATTTGGTGAGGCCAATTAACCTAACAGTCATGTTTTTGGACTGTGGGAGGAAACCGGAGTACCCCGAGAAAACCCACACATGCACAGGGAGAACATGCAAACTCCATGCAGAAAGACCGGGGCCGGGAATCAAACCCAGAACCTTCTTGCTGCAAGGCAACAGCTCTACCAACTGCGCCACTGTGCACCGTGTTAAATGTCAATCGTTTAAATATTAAATTATAATTTCCAGTACACTCTGCCAACTTATACAAGAATATAAGTTCATGGGGTTTTTTATTTTTCATTGACAATAACACAAAAGATTCCATTTGGACATAGTCTGTTTTAATTATCTGAAGACATTTCATTAAGTATGTGATTTTGCTTTCTGTGCTTGAAATAAGAAATTTTTATTTATATAAAATAAGTTCTAGACTTGAAGTTTGATTGGTAAATATTGATATTCTAGATTCTAGAACATATTTACTCATAATAAGTAATATTTTCTTAATATTAAGCTTTTATATCTTACTGAGATAAGTACAAAAACACTTAAAATAAGAAAAATATTCTAACATAAATCCCTCTTGGTGAGAAAAATTATCTTGTCAGAAAGAAAACAAGAAAAATCTTCTTAATTTAAGATATTTCATCTTACTAAGATTTCAGTTTTTGCAGTATACTGTTTTAGATTTCCTACACCTGTCTGCTGAGAAAGGCATCCTGCAATGGAAAGAACTTGTTTTCCCCGTGCCAGTGAATGATCAGATGTTATCTTTCCGTAGCATTGACACAAAAGGCGCTAACAGCAGCTGATTAAATCCTCGCTCAGAGTCACGTAGGACAGTCAGACTTTATTTACATTCAAAGCATTTTTATGTTAAATAACCGCAGCAGGTGACATCAATGGGCCATTCAACCTGTTCGTTTGCTGACATGTCAGCACCTCGTATGTCTGTCATCCACTGTTTCACCAAATTATATTGTATATCACCAGCTGAGAGAAACCCTTCAGAGCGCTACAACTCTAGTAGTGACTGTGGAAACCTGTGTACTAGCTTTCCGATCGGTATTGGATCGGAAAGAAAATCTGTTGTATATCGAACAGATATACAACAGATATCTGTTCGATATTGTGGGCAACTAACATAGTTAGTATGTTAGTTGCCCACAAAAAATAGTAAGGTACTGTGTTAGCTACACACCAGCTAACACGCTAACTAACACACCAGTTAAGTGTGTTAGTTGCCCACAAAAACAGCAAGGTACTGAGTTAGCTACACGCTTTTCTGTCTCTGTTGAGAATTTTTGTTTGTGCAAAGGTGTTTATACCCCTCATCTTATTTTATTTTATTTAATTGAATGCCATCACAACCACAAAACTTCAGTAAAAACACAAATGTGAAATGAAAGGAAGATAAAATATGGCAAAAATACATGTATAGTGCATCCAGTTGTCTTCAGAAGTGGTCTAGTTAGAAAACGGTGTCCATAAGTTTCACTTTCAGAGATGACTGACCAAAAATATTGCATTTTCATGCAATATTCAAATTTTTTGAGCTGCACTGGTAAATATTCTACAAAACGGTCTGATTAACAGTTTGTTTGAATGTAGAAATTAAACCCCTTTACCACCAAACATCAAGTGCTGCCCACCTGTGACCTTCACTCATCAGCGAAGGTCACTCAGCCTATTCTGAGTTTTAATTTTCACGATTTTTATTATTTTTATAAACATAAAAAAAAATTTAAGCCTAAATTTCTTTAATTTTCTGGCTCAGTATATTGATGTTCTGGTGATTTAAAGCAGCAGAGTTTTTTCTCAGATTTAGTAGACGTGGCTGAAGGCTGACAGACAGCCTGATGATTAGTGTAATAAGTGTCATATCCACAGGCAGGCTGATCAAAAGAAGTCTTTAGATGAGCTCAGAGCAGCTTTTATACCGCTCAGACCGCCACAATTTATATCCAATGAGGTACAAATATGTTATTAGTCAAAGCAGAACTTTGTTGGAGCTGAGCTGTGAGGCCATTCGTTTAAGACTTCATAGTCTTATGAACAACGTTCAGTGAAATTGTTCTACAGTGCCTTTCAAGGTTTTCATACCACCAAAAACTTGTCACATTGTATTCTCAAACTTCATTGAGTCTTTTTGGTATGTGTGTAACAGAGTACGCAAATACCAAACACAAATTCCAAAGTACCAAATACCAAAGTATAGAAGGTCCAAACTGAAACCAGCTTTTAAAGCCACATGAGCAATTCGGAATGATGCTGCAGCAGAGAGATGTGTAAATGTATCTGGGTCTAGCTGTCAGCTCTGACAGGGAAAAGCACCAAGGCACACATGCATTAAGCATCGGCGAACGGAAAGGTTGGCATGACACGTCTGAAAGGAGCTTAATGCTCACACGCCTGACTGAATATCGCACATCGACCCCAGCACTTTGGTTTTTATCTAAATCAAACACCATGTCACTGATCAGCCCCTAAACCCCAAATCCATCATTCTGCTCACCTGCCTACACTGCTTTCATCAGCTACTCAATCAGCAGAGTCACTGATCGATATCCTGCTCGGGCCGTCGGCAAGGATTTTCCACTGAAGTCACTGAAATTCAAGGACCTTTGTGTTGACAAGCGTTTCACCCAGAGATTGTTTCAACAACAAGGACTGGTGTTTAGCCAATATAGAGAGAAGTATTTACTCCCTTACAATTTCTTTGTTTCTTAACCACATAAGCTGAGTAAAATATAAAAGAGTTTCCAAATGACCCTGGTCCTAACCAAAAAAGTAACTGCCCCCTAAACCTTATAACTATCTGTGCTACCCTTGGTAGATACAACCTTCGACTGACCAAGAATGACCTGTAGCAAGAACTGGTGACAACAACCACTGAGATTTCATGCTAAACTCTGACTGACTCCATGTCTGAACTCCAAGATGTCCACCGCTACCAACTCTTGCGAACCATAAAGGTCAGCTCCTGTTTGCTCACAGCTGTGTAAATAAGCAAAACAGTGTTGTGGACTCTGTTCTTTGAAGAGATGATTAGTTTTCTGGAGAGTTTTAGCCCTGCCATGTCAAAACAGACATTTCTGTGGTCTGTTTGTGCCTCTCTGTAGCTTTAACCCCTATAGTGTTGAGCTTTTTTGTACAGAATTCACCTAGCATCAGGTTAGCAACAGAAGCCAGCGAATGGCGAAGACAAGGATCATCCAGAAAACTGTTGATAAATTTGCACCCACCCATAACAGACGCAAGTAAAAGCTAGCCAGCTAGCAGGGGTATACTAGAAATAAAAACCTCTGTGCGCAACTCAAACTTTTCCCTGACAGAAAAGTCCCGCAAGAAAACAAAACTAAAAACGCATAATCAAGATTAAATAGTCCTGCCGCAACAAAATTTAAGGCCTGTGATTAAAGTATTTAAGACCAAGTTTTGTTTTTATTTTAAGGCCTTAATTTTAGATACATGAGTTTAAGACTTTTTAAGGAGGGAGGGATTCAGCTAAGTATGAAGAATTTACAACGGAGAATTTCATGTTGCCTGCGAGGAATCCGAGGCTTGGACCTTCAGCCAAACAGCTGAGGACACTCAGCTTAAACATATCTCGAAGTCCACCAAGAAACTGGCTTGGGAAGAAGAAGAAGCCCTGGGAGACATTAGACTGGCCATCACAGTCACCTTGCTTGAACCCGACAGAAAATACTTGGTTGGGTTTGAAACGGGCCGGATGCAGAACACAAACCCAGTAATATTCATGAAGTAAAGGCCTCTGCTCAGGAGGAGTGAGCTAGGTAAGATTCCTCAGGAACTCTACCAGATGCTGGTGTCTGGATATGAATTATGGTTGCAACAGATCATAACAAAGTGTGTACATTTGTAGCTCATAAGATATTTCTTGAGACAATCTGTAAAGATTTATCAGAACAAAAGATCAGAGAGCAAAAACTCAAACTTCTGGCCAATCCTGCTACACAAGTCACTCTTATTTGTTTTACACTTAAACTTTGTCAGGTATTAGAAATTAGAAACACAATTCGTCTTCAATCTGTCCTAGAAAGTCAAAGAACATTAATATTCCTCCTACCGTTTTATCTTTTATGCTATAAAATAATATTTTATCCCGACGGGAGAAAATCATTTTCTGACAGGTTGAGTTTTGACCTGAAGCTAAGTCCAGTTTTGATTGATGACCTGCGTTGTTGTGGTTGTTTTATTCACTGTATATTTTAAACCGTCGCCATGATGGATGCTGCTCAGCCTCCTTTTAGAGGGCGTTCGGTCAGAGCGTCCTCAGGGGAACGGTGCTGCTGCCCACTGCCGGTGTTTATGTCCAGCTATTTTAAGTGAAGTTATTGAATGCAGGTAAAGAGGAGGACAGAGGAGTAGAGGTGAAGCAGATTTATGGAGGTTCGGCTTCTTTGGGCTTTTATCCAGGTCCGCAAAGTAAGCCGCTGATCGTTTTCACGGGTCAGATGTTCAGCGGCTTCTCCGAACACACACACACACCCGCAAACACGCACACACACAGCTCCTTTAAGTTTCTCCCTGTTTGTCACATTAAAGGCCCAAACTTTGACCTGCTTTATTTGAATTTTATGAGATAAGGGTGGCTTCAAAGCTGTAGAGTAAATCAAAAACGATTCACGGTTTTGAAAGATTTTACAATTGTATTCTCTTTTGATAACCCAGAATATAAAAACAGAAGGTTTTAAAACAGGTTAGCTTATAACATCTCAATCATCTCATGCAGCTCTGCTCAGTCCGTCCTCTGAAAATAGAAATGTGTAGATCAACTGCAGACCTGGCAGGTCATCGCCTCCACTGTGACATCGGATGGTAGTTAGTTATTTATTTCTTTATTTAGTTTTTTTCTGTGAAACTATTTTTCAGCAAAAGCACAAGAAGTAAAAATGCTGCTTCTGAAGACTTTGCAAGACCTCTAATTAAAAAAAATACTGTCTCGTTATTACAGCAAGCCTTCAACAAAAAAATAAATCTATCTCAAATATTACAAGGACACTTCTGACTGAAAATAGATTAAAATAAAATAAAATAATTTCCATTCTGTTATTTTAATTCACTGACCACACTTTGTCTCTGTAACTTTAATTTATATCTTACATTTAAGGTTGTATATATATATATATATATGTGTGTACGCTTTCCATGTACGCTTTCCCTTTGGCAGGGAAAGCGTACATGGAACGACGGCGGGCATAGTGTACAGGAACATCTGTGCAGAATATGGACTGGAAGCCCCGAGATCAAAGTGGGGAACACCCCCAAAAGTGGTGGAGAATGACCGAGCTAAGATCCTGTGGGACTTCCAGATCCAGACAGACAAGATGGTAATGGCGAACCAACCGGACATTGTGGTGGTGGATAAAGAACAGAGGAAAGCCGTTGTGGTGGATGTAGCAATACCAAGTGACTACAACATCAGGAAAAAGGAGCATGAGAAATTGGAGAAATACCAGGGCCTCAGGGAGGAACTGGAAAAGACCTGGAAGGTGAAGACCACAGTGGTGCCTGTGGTCATCGGGGCCCTCGGGGCAGTCACCCCCAAACTGGAGCAGTGGCTCAAACAGATCCCAGGAACAACATCAGACATCTCAGTCCAGAAATGTGCAGTTCTAGGCACAGCCAAGATACTGCGCAGAACCCTCAAGCTCCCAGGCCTCTGGTAGACGACCCAAGCTCAGAGGATGAAACAGACCACCCGCGGAGGGTGAGAAGGGAATTTATATATATATATATATATATATATATATATATATATATATATATATATATATATATATATATAAAATAAAGGGAACACTTAAACAACACAATAAATCAAACTTCTGTGAAATCAAACTGTCCACTTAGGAAGCAACACTGATTGACAATCAATTTCGTCAGCACATTCAACTTTGTACTGAACAAAGTATTCAATGAGAATATTTCATTCATTCAGATCTAGGATGTGTTATTTGAGTGTTCCCTTTTTTGAGCAACACAATATATATATATATATATATATATATATATATATATATATATATATATATATATATATATATATATATATATATATATATGTATATATATATATATGTATACATATATATATTTATTGAATAAAGGTTTTAAATGTGGATTTTAAAAAATCAGTTCTCGATATAAAAATGGCCAGAGTGACGAAAAGAAAAAACCATCTACACCCTATTTAGTGTGATGATATAATGAACGATTGGACAACGGGAAGGCATTGTAAACTGGTTCATTCATTACAGACACAAAGAGGAGTTTTTTTGAATCATTCAGAAATTAAATATTAACAAGTTTCAATCTGTTTTTATTATTTGTTTTGGAGCATAAATCCCTAACAAAAATGTTGTTAATCTTATTTCATCGTTGCCTGTTTTATCCGGGTCAGGACCTGTAGCTCAGCATTAGCTGCTTTTCAGCAGGTGAATTTTATTCTGCTCTCTACCCTCAGTGGAGTCTCTGACATTTGCTGTTTGCCATTCGTATCCCCTCGCACACTGTGAAACATCTGGTTAGGTTTCAAATTCATCGTGGTCATTAAAAGGTAATGTTACAGATGTGAAGCGTATTCATCAGTAATGGTTTTGCATTTAGGAAAGTAATCATAGTTTACTTGTTGTCTTTTTCCTCTCAAGAGAACTGCATCTCATGACAGCGTTTCTAATTTAATTGAAACCTGCTGAGCTCCGGCAATTCAGGACTTGTTGGGTCATTAGTCGTTAGAGGAAAACATAAAATATATTTTACTGGCCTGGCCAGAGGCTAGTTGGCACCTGTGTCGACTGAAGATCTGATGAAATGGGATCAAGAGTCATATTCCTGGGCATGGATTCCTAAGCAGGTGTGTTCTGCCGCCAGTTTTCTCCACTATACAAATAGTTTTTGAAAAATTGATGGGTTCCACTTGTGAGACCATCTGGAAAATCATTTTTGAAAGGACAAAATTCCATTACTGGGCATTTACTGGTCAAATTTGACCCAAGGCTTTCAGTCACACTGAGCAATGAGTAAAACAAAACAAGCCCAACAGAAGTTGTACCCGCTAACCAATAGCAGTTTCTGATATGGGTAAAATCACAAACAATGTCAACTTCCTGTCTAGGGCAGCATGACCTCCAACATTCATGTTAAAAATGACAACAAATAAAGTTCTTGTTGGGACTCATGAAATACATTTCTTTAAAAAATAAAATAACTGGAAGAGGTTTGGCTTGGAATATGCTAGCCTGTTAGCAAACAGGCTAAGAAAAGCCTGTTTGCTAGTTGTTAGCCGCTTGTTATGTCAGTTCCTTAATCCCGTCACATTAGTTGGTCCTACATTTTTGAAACTGTGAAAAATCAGCCATTCCGCCTTCAATTCATTTTATTTGTTTATTTACAACAGTAACAATGTGCAAAAACTTAAATAAAAAATAATTTTCACCAAAGTTAGCTTAAGCTAATTTCCTTCTGTTGTCCTGAGCAAGTGAGATAATAAAACAGTTACCATAAAACATACATTAGAAGTCCCAATATAAAAAAATGCTTCATTGCTTAAGCTGCTTAAGCTCTAGTATATTAAAGCAAAAATAAAAAAGGGTAATTTTTAATCTGATATCTAAATAAAATGTAGTGCAACCAGCTGCTTTCAGAATTCTACTTTTCACATTAACATACATTAAAGTAACTGAGAAAAAAAAGCCTTATTGTGGCTTAATTTTAGAATCATTTTCATCTGTGTACACAAACAGCCATTTAATTGCTGAGGAAAGTTTGAAGTAGTTGCAGGAATGAACTATCTGGCAATTTAGTGGGGCTGTGTGGAAACTGGAAACAAAGAGGAAATGAGGCAAGATATTTGGGAGTCATCATCACTGCAGACAGTTTAATATTAATTTCCAACTTGATTACTTTAATGTTAGATTAAATAAACCCAGCTCTGGGACGTGAAGTCTATATTTTCTCCATTTTCTCAAAGTGATTCAAGGGTGTGTGCCTCCGTGATTTGGTCGTGATGAGGCGATCAGGATGAGGAACTCACACGGATCAATAACGAGTCGAGAAAGGCTCAGAACCTGAACCACGCCGCCGTGCATTCGCTTTGAGAGAGGAGCGTTCACCGCCGTCATCTGAATTTGTATACGGCTGATGAAACAGAAAGCTGTCGCAACAGTGGAGACCTTTCAGTGAGTAATTGCAGAAATCAGCAGCAGCTCTGTTGACATTTACTTAGCTGACGGCGCTAAAACTTCAAACTTCCTGGAGTCATCTGGCCAATTACTGCTGCAGCTACTGGCTTTTATGGAAACACCACAGTTCAGCTTAGGGAGTGTTTGAACACAATTATGTAAAAAGGTATTTTTCATTTAGGTGATGTAAATACAAACAGAAGTTTTTAAGCTTAAAAAGTAATTGAGCCAAGACTTTGCAATACGTGGAAAAGTCGTTTACATCACCGTAAAGGAAATTTGTCTCACTGTTCTTTGCAGAGTTGTGCTAACTCACACTGGATTTTATTGTGGTTTATTTTGAACACAGGTTTTGTACAAAATGCTTATGATTATAAAAACAAACTGTAAATTAAAAGCAATAAAAAAAAAATCAAAATTTATTTTAAAGTCTTAGGGAATAATATACAAATTTAAGCATCTTAAATGTTAATCCATCCAGGGATTTTTCACACATTTTGGTAAGAAGTTTTGAACTTGAAACTCTACAACAAACCCTCTCTTTTTCATGGTTGAGTTTTGAACAGTGTTAATATTTTGGTTTAAAATAAATGAAATAATCATTTTTGAAAACTTGGCTTTGTATATGTTTAGGCTGTTTTGATCAAAATTTTAAATTAGTTTGACGAGCTGAAATGCTGCAGCCACAAAAAAGCTAAAGTAGAAGAAATCTGTATGAGGCTTTGCTGGACTGGCAGTTGGGCATACAGGGCCGTTGCCACTGGGCTTATAGTGGCATCTATTTTTTCTTTTCTACTTCTGATTTTCACCATTGATTCTGGGCTGGACCAATCATAGCCCATGTGATTAGGAAGTGATGGACTTCAGTCTATCTACAAGGCAAATGCTTTTTCTCATCACTGCAGACACGATTCCAACCAGGATAACTTGTAAAAACACTTACAGGACTCATCTTAATCACAACAAACACAAACTTTATTCTGTACGTTCTCCTGCTTCCGTCAGCCTGTACTTCGTTTCCGAACCCACCGGAGCGTTTAAAAAGAATTTGCTGCCGGAATGTCAACCTGTAGAGTTATGGACGTGGATCAGCTGATAGTACGAAGGGATAGTAAGTCAGACATTCATACCAAGTCTGTGGCCAATGCCCGTTTGAGCAGAATTTGCTGTTTTGTCAGCATACTTTTGCTCTTACTCACTTCTGTGTGCTTATGTAATGAGCACCTGCTTCGTTTTTACATGTTGCTTTTGGCAGACAGACTTGAAATTACAATGTGTTGCCATAGATCAATAATGTTGATGTGTTGCTGTCATGTCATTTCTACTCTGCCAGTCTTGCACTGCAGCTAATGAGGGACATCTGGGACTCAGACCTCTTTGCACTGAAATCCTTTGCAAAGAAACAAATAGAAGGAACTTGAATTTTTGTGGAATCTTAGAATGTTTTACTTCTATTTTTGTTTTTATAACATTCAAATATCTTCATCTTGGATAGAAGCTGCAGAAATTAGCTGTCACTTAATTATCAGCGTTTCCATTATAATTGCTCAAAAAACATTGTCAACATTTTGTCTATATGAAAAAAAATCAACCACAATGTGCAATTGTTGTGTTTCTCCCAAATGAGAAAAGCAATTAAAATCACACTTAAATTAATTTATTCACGCTATAAGTCGTCAAAAAAACATGCCATGCCAACATCCTCCAACCACTTCCTGTCGTCTTTTCCGCCAGTAATAACATCCGCTTGTTGATCACATGACTAGTGTGGAGCAAAAAAATTTTCCATTGCATTTTTGTGAAATAAACTAATTTGATACACATTTTATAAAACTCTTTTATAAAACTTTTTTTTGTTTGTTTTTGTTTTTTAGAAATTGCCATGTTTCCATTAAGCAAATTCATTTCTGTAATTGCAGTTTGAAAACTCAGCCATTAAAATATAACATTTATTAGCTTCAGCTTAACAAGGCTGATTAGAAACAGCTTGATCAAATGAAAGTACTTTTGGTTTTAAGAGCCGTTAGTTATAACCCATAATGTAAAACATGAGAAAACCAAACTGTGGTCATCACCTTGACTCTCAGCATTAACAAATATCAAAGGGACGCATTCAGTTTTATTAACTGAACCCCCTGAAACTCTCCCCTTTCTTAGTATTGCGTCAAAAGAAAAAAAAAATCTTCAAAGCTAATGCTCACCTAAGAAGTGGATGTATTATGCAGGATGATTGGGATTATATTAGTAAAAAAAAACCTTTGAAGCTAGAAATTGCTGGGGTTTACTGCAGCTGTGATTGAAAAGAGCAGATTATCTGTAAAAGGTGAAATAAGCCCAGCTGTAGTTTTACATAATGTTCCCCAGATGTCCTGGCCTCACACTACACTCAAAACACAATGTTCTACCATCATCAGCTACCTATTTACCAGAAACTTTTGCTCTTTTTATCCTTTTATCCTACATCTCAGTGAATTCTGTTTAAATACTGTAGCAATGTTTTTTTTCTCTCAGTTGTTATTAAAGTTCTGTCTCCCACAGCAGAGTGAAGGTAATAAATAATATTTGATAGATTAGAGATTAGAGCTGTTCCTTTATTTGTTTCCAAATGTTGGAAACATTTGTGAACAAATTGTATACTCGTGAAAAGTTTCAGAACTTCAGAAAAGTTTTATAATCTTTCACATCCATCTTGTTTCTCAACAGAGCTCTCATCTTTTTATTTAAGTAAAATAAGTAAGCTTATTTTACTTAAATACTTTTTAGGATTTATTTCGGGACATTGTTCGATACAGCCAGGTTTGCGTTGTGGACTGTTCTGTCTTTTAATTCCATGTTGAGTGCCACATTATGTTACATTTTAAGGGAACTGGCTAGCTTCTTCCTCTGTCCAAAGGAAAACCTATGTATTTTCTGCCTTTCTGCCTGGACATCTAATAAAAATAAGCATTTACGAAATATTTGCTTAATTCTTAAATTTTTATCCCAATTTAAGCAACAAAAACAATGACAGACAGCACTGTGCTGTGTTCAACATTAACCTGGTTAGTTTAGCACGATTTCCAATAAGGAAAATACATCTTACATGAGCACTTAATTCATGGGAGACTGAGATGGGTTAGGTTCTGGGTTTGATTCCCGGCCCCGGTCTTTCTGCATGGAGTTTGCATGTTCTCCCTGTGCATGCGTGGGTTTTCTCCGGGTACTCCGGTTTCCTCCCACAGTCCAAAAGCATAACTGTCAGGTTAATTAGTCTCTCTAAATTGCCCCTAGGTGTGAGTGTGTGTGTGGGCATGGTTGTGTGTCCTGTGTGTCTCTGTATTGCCCTGTGACAGACTGGCGACCTGTCCAGGGTGACCCGGCCTCTCGCCTGGAACGTTAGCTGGAGATAGGCACCAGCAACCCTCCAGACCCCACTAAGGGACAAGAGTGCAAGAAAATGGATGGATGGATGGACATTTTACACAACAATTTCAGAGACAATATCAGTTTATATATCAAGATAATTCTTGGCATGTTTCCATCTGCTAAGGACCTTCTTAATCTAATCTTCTTGATGCAAGATGTGGGACCTCTTACTGACATGTCATGAAATTTCTATTGATGGCTGGTATTCCACACAATGAGATTAGAATCAACAATATTGATTAGCTCAATGTCATGATAAATATTTTAACTTTTGGTTTATATTTCAAATTCTTACTTTATAAGTTACTAATATTAGTTTGAACAATATTTTATTGTTCAAACTAACAATAACAAGTAGTCCTTGTTTGATTTAATTATGACATCATACAATCCAAATGGGAAAGCGCCCAAAATGTCAGTGAGATAGTATTAATGTTCGATACAACAGATTTTCTTTCCGATCCAATACCGAGTAAAATTTAAGCTGGTATTGGCAATACAGATCCCATACTTTGTGCAAAGACAGTTAATTTGTTTCTTAATTAAATAAAAAATAAATGTAATCCATATCTTGGCTTCATAAAAAGAACACAATGTACTCTGATGCACTCATTTTAAACTCAGAAGTACATTGAGAACAATCTCGTTTACTATAAACTATTTTAATTCAGCTGAAATATACAAAACATGTGAAAATCGAGTTGCAAACTAAAAAAAAGAAAATTAGTAAAGTAATAACCCTACTAAATACATCCTTGTTTAATTATTAAAACTACTATAAATTGACAGCTGAAATAGCTCCATGTCACTTTTTTTTATAATCTGTCAACATGTTCATTTCTGAGTGAGTGAGCGTCAGCAGCACGCTGCGCTTGGGCATTACGTACTTACCAGGCGGATGAAAAAGTAGTTCCCATTAACAACGTTTCATTTAGGCAAGATCTCAATAATTTAGATACTTTCTAATGTACTCTAGTTAATCTACATTATCTCAAATTAATGTTGAAAGTATTGATCCTTGGATCTGACAATAGATTTTAAAGAATTAAGTTCTGGTATCGGAAGAATCGATATTTCAATATCAATCCGCACATCACTAACGGCAACGCCAGAGATCATTTAACTGCCCTGATTAACGGTTAATTCAGTTGTAACAGCCTAACTAAGCTTTTATCTACTGTACTTTTATAAGATTTTCTTTTGGCAAATTCTCTAATCTCGGTTGGACATGAATGAAGATGGAGGACTTTTTTACGTGTATAGACCCTACAGCTGCTGTACTCAGAGGTAAGTTTAAAGTCTGTCTTTCTTAGATAAGCTAACTGAAGCTAGTTAGCATGTCGTGAAATGCCAATTTTCATCCGCGGTTAAAGAGCCGCTCTTGTAAATATGAGCTTTGAACAGTTATTAACCACAATAGCTGTGGCTTAAAAATAATATCGACACGAGTTCTTGGTAGCTTCCGTTTTTAACATAGCTAAGGTGGCTTCTCATTCGTAGCTTCTGATTCGGGAAATGGTTAAAGGCCAATTCCGCCTAGTATTTCACTAACTGAGGGTGTTTGATGTGCTGTAATTTAAAAACTTAAATGCAATGAGTCTAAAAGCCTAGGTTAGATATTCCACACTGTTACCAGGATATTTTAAACACTATTTTTGATTGGTGAATTTAAGTAGTCCTTATTTGATTTAATTAAAATAACTTTCTTGCCATCTTGAATTCATGTAATATTGTAATTGAACACATAAACTAAAATAAGACTTGTTTAATTTTTCAAGTAAACCAAACTGTTGCCATGGTGAAGCCTATGCCAGACACATTGTCAATCACGTATTGCACCATCTACAAGAAACTTTGGGAATTGCAAGTGGCCGCGTCCTTCACATTCTTGAGGTAAGAAATTTATGATACTGATTCATCATTACACTGATTAGTCCCTAAAACGTGGTTTGTTTTGTGATTGTTTTTCTGTCTGTGCTCCAATTAGCAGATGACCCAACAATTTCGAACAAGACCACTTTTCTGTGGTGATTGTGAAACCAACTTTGTACTGGCCATTGGAACCATGCCTGCCCTGATCTTCTGAAAGGAGGACATCACAGCTACTACACCTTTCAGCATGCTTGTCTGTGGCCACTCCTCTCTGTGCTGCTGACAGACGTCTTGAGAACAGCGTCCGTAACTGAGGCAAGACTTCCACATATAAAAGGCTATGGCTTATTGGAAGAAGTTCATTGCGGAGGAAGCTCCTATTGTTGACATCTAATCCCAAGATTTTTTTTTTGCTTTGGACAATTTGGTTTGCTTGACTCTTAGTGCATCTTATGAGTGCGGCAGATGTGTCAGATCGTCATTGTTCTGTCATTTTACAGGATTGTTTCAGAATCAGATGCCCATCCAGACTTTAAATTCTGACCAGTAGTCATGTTTTATTGTGTTTATGTGAAACTTAAACGTAATAAAGATGTTAAAAGTAATTGAACTTATGTCTTCATTTCAGCAAGCCAATAACATCTCTTGTTCCAGTATTCACAGGATCAATTTTTGGATTTTTGTCTTAGCATAAGACAAAAATCTTATGCTTATGCTATATATTTTAACCCTTTGCAACAATAAAAATAAACTAGTTTTAGGTATAACTCTGCAAAAAGTCCCCTTTCAAAAACAAGAGGGAAAAAGTACAAAAATAGAGTATAATTTTCTTAAAATAAGAAAAATTATCTGCCAACAGAACAAGAAAATTTATCTCGTCAAGATTTTCCAAACATCTTAAAATTAGTGTATTTGTTCTTAAAACAAGCCAATTTTACCAATACAAATAGAATATATGAGATTTATTTTCTTAATACATAGAACATTTTTCTTAAAATAAGAAAAATTTACGCTGATTTCAAGAAATTCATTTTCTTTACTCGAGATAATTTTTCTTAAAATAAGATAATAATATCTTATTCGTATAAGTAAAATTGGCTTGTTTTAAGTACAAATACACTAATTTTAAGATATTTGTAGGTCTATCTTGGTTAGATATTTTTTCTTGTTTTAGAAAATCTTGACAAGATAAATTTTCTTGTTCTGTTGGCAGATAATTTTTCTTATTTTAAGAAAATTATACCCTATTTTTGTACTTTTTTTCTTGTTTTTGAAAGGGGACTTTTTGCAGTGTATTGTTTCTGAACTGTACGTGCTTTGCTAGAGCAGCGGAAGGTTTTCAGTCTCGGCATTAGGTGACAAACTGAACACCACCAGGACGCTGTGACCAGCACGTCCTCCTCTGGCTCCTTATCAACACGTCCGTAACTTTATTAAAGAACAACAAAAAAAATCAACAAAACGTGTTCAAATTAATGACCCAACAACAATAATAATGTCAGTGATTATTGTTTCAACAAGATGCTGCGCAATTCTGTGCGTTTCGGTTCCATTACCAAAATAACTAGCAGAGCAGGAGTTTAAAATGAACTAAATAACCACCGCTGTGTTCAGGGGAGCGCTTATTAATAATAACAAAAAAAAATATCAAGTCTGGGTAACGGCTCTTTGATACAATGTTTAACGGTTGGTTCTTTCCGGAATTCCCCGCCGCCTTCGCTGAAAATTATAGCAACAATTACTGAATAAACATCTAGCACTGCGCTTAAACCAGAATCTTTCCGTCTCTTAATGCTATGTCCAAATATTCAACTCAGAAAAAACTTCTCTTGATTGTTGTCTTTTTCCTCGCAAAGTGAGGTGAGACCGTTAGTGGCTAACGAATCTCAACCGCTAACGGCTCTATGATCCCGGATTTCTGAGTTGATGGTCGATCTGTTTTCTTTTTTACTACTACTTAGTGATGTTGAATATTTATCCAGCAGCGGCAGTCAGACGATCTCTGATGAATTTTCTCTATCGATGAACAGAAGAATCGCTGCAAACACTGTAATATTCAGCTCATACAGCAGATCCGTCTTTCCTCTTCTCTTCTAGTTTTGTCTTTTTCCTTTCCGCTCCAAACTGCTTTTTCGTCAGACAGAGCTGACTGAAAACTCCCACTATGAATTTCTATCTTTGTGCTGATCGGCGAATTGCACACATAAGTCCTTTTTTCTTGCCCGAGGAAGTCTGCTCTTTAGAAATTTTGGATACATCGTTCCCTTCTACCGGGGTCTCTCCTGGTGTAGACCCCATCACAGCAAGCCGCCTGGGTCAGCTTGCTGTGATGTGCTATCTGGCTAAGTTCTCTGCCATTCTAAAAATCAGCTCCCCCTGATGTCCATCTTGTTGTCCGTCAAGATGACGAACAACAAGACGGACACCAAGACGGACAAAAAGTCTCTGGCGGATCCACAAAATCAACGCGGTGAGTTTTCCTTTTTCCTTCCCCTTTCTTCAATATGCCAGTTAATTGTTTAGAGCAGACGCCCTCAGCCGAGGACGTCTGCCCTTTATTGTCAGAACAGACGCCCTCAGCCGAGGACGTCTGCCCTTTATTGTCAGAACAGACGTCCTCAGCCGAGGACGTCTGTTCTGCCCCAGCCGGGGCAGCTTGCTGGACAGTTGGGGAAGGCTTGAAAAGGTACTGATCAAATTCGTCATACTCATTCTCGTCCTTGTAACTGCTTATGTCGAAAGTGATCCCAGGCAGTACCTTGTTAAAAAGCTTTCTCACTCCCGTTGTGATCAAATACCCTGCTCCAAATGTCAGGGGAAAAAACATTGTTGTAAATCCGATGTGTTGCATTATGAAAATGTCAAACACGGTGCTATTGCTAAAAGAGATACTTGGATATAACCTCCTGTTTTGAGACCCAAGCATTCATAACCTCAGATGTTCTTTGATCTATGTCATTGATGAGGTCATAGCTACAATGAGCTCACTGTAGTTCTGGGGGAATATCTTGCTTCTGATCATTGCTATGGAAACAGTCAAATCAGTTCTGCATGTCTCAAACTATTAACCCTTTGCAACTCCATCACTTAATCATTCGAGGCGCCATGACGGACTTCAGAAGGGTAAATTTCAGGAGGCTAGGGATTAAAACCACGGATTTTAATGGCTGAATATTAAGTTTAGATTGACAATGTTATGTTAAAATCATTAATTTAAGTAGGGTTTTTCATCATTCTATCGGGTTTAAAATTTTGAATTATACTTGACTAAAAATATCTTCAAAAAAAATTAAATGTAACTGACAAACATTTGCTGCTGCTGCTGTTGTAAATTGTGACAAGAAATTTTGCCTGCTTGGAAAAGAGCTACAAATAAATAATTTTAGTTTAATAACTTAACACGTTAGCATAAAAATAGAATAAAGGATGATCCCAAAGAAATGACGCTGCCGCTCCATACTTGATGGGTTGTAAACAACCCACTCGAACACATTTGTTCTGTACGGTGCGGAAATGTAAACAATAGACAGAACGTAATGTCTTCCAGCTTTTTTTTGTGTAACTGAGCTCGACACCAACAGCAGCACAGCGTCAGCAGCCCATATTGCTGATAGCCAGGAAGGAGATAAATGAGTCAATTTCTATGCTTTCCTGTAAACTGGTTATGAGTCTGTTGGTTTTTCACTTTTCTTGTATTTTAACTATTAAACCAACTGGCAAACAAATGTTTAAATCTGTTTTTAGAAGAATAGTAGCTTCTCTTTTATGTCTCCATCAGACGGCATTATTATTAATATTAGATTGTTTTTTAATACGATTCAGGATTTAAAATGAACTGATGAAGATGGTCTATGTGTCCAGTCTGGACTGGGAGAGATGCGTGTGGTTCCCTTCTGGACCTGTTGCCCCATCAACCCGATGTGGAAGACTAGCTGGGCAAATGCCTTTCCATGCAATTCAGCTTGATTCGCATCTCCCTTCAGTGCTCTGTCTGAGATCTCTCCCATTGACCATGGTTTCTCCAGTAGAATTTCAACCGGGCCAATCGGCAAACAGAAGGAGAAGTTGTGAACAATGATATTGATTTTCTGGCTTCCTTTAGGGTTATAACCTACTTGTAGCTTCGTTCACTAACCCTGCAGTAAACAAAATCTTTCAGTCTGTGTTGGCCACTTCTCCAAGCATTGAGAAATTAAAGTTGAACCAAGAAGAATGTTTTAAGACATTTTATTGCTGGTAAAGATGCCATTTGACTTGGCATTTCTATTTTAGGATGGTTTGTATTTTCCGGTAAGCTTCATTGCGTAGATTCCTTCATGATCGAGATGGCACATTTTATATGTCACGGCCAAACGCCAGCAATTATGTATCGTAATCTAATTCTTTGAAACTTGAAGTTCACACCTCCATTAGGCAATCATTTCTCAATAGGCGAGGGTCTAGATTCTGTGTATGAAGCATAGCGTAACTCAAGGAGCTGGTTTTTTCCAGGCTAGTGGGACACAACAGATAGAAATTGATCTTAAGTATGTGTGCATCGCGTCTTTGTCAGTGACCCTTGTGTAACCCACAAGAAGGGTTACTTTAAATACCTTTAATAGTAGATGGCAAGTTAAGTTAATTTACCTTACTAAAACCAACACTACAAAAGTATAAGGAAGTTGGGCCTGACCAGGAGATTCTAAATTCGGGGGAGCCTAGTGTGAACAGAGGAGAGCACACAATGTATATAAAAAAGTAGAATTTAATTTTAAAAAGTAGAATTTAATATAATCAACATTTGTGGATCCACATTGTACAAATAAACAAAAATTACACGCTTTAAAAAAAATTAAATAAAAAAATAACACAGTCTTTTTGATGTCTGTCAAATGTTCTTTCAAAGTTTGTTTAGTCTTTCCAATGTGTCTGTGAAATATTTTTTTGTTGTTTCACGGCTGGTGACCAGTCAGGTCACCGTCTACCAGTTCACTTGGTCCTCTGGGCTGGGGCTCACCATCCAAGTTCTTGTAAGGGTGATCTTGATGTCTCTGGCACAATGTTTCAAAAGTGCACCATAAGAAAAAAAACCTGACCTGGAAGAAGGTCAAAGTAAAGCATCTTAAAATTCAGGATGCTAATATCAACAAAGCAATTCAATAATTCAAATTTCAATCTAAAAGTGCCAAAGTAAATTTATAACACTAAATCTAACATTCAAAATGTGGATTAGAAACCCGCATTAGCTCTGTCCTATAAGAGCACATTACAGCACCATGACATTAATGTAGAAATATTAAAACGTACTAATGGAAAAAGAAGTAAATTTACATAAGACAAATACAACATACACAATAATAATGATATAAAGTTTACAATACAATTACATTTTTTATTAAATTTGAACAGTTATTAGGTATTTTAGCCAATTTTTAGCAAATTTACTGGCCAACGGCTGAGCGCGTGCGATTACTAACCGATGCTTCAATGCTACACAACTACCAGGGATTTTTTCCGGACGTCAGCTTTTAGAACAGAAGCTTTTGGAGATCTAATTTTAAAAAACCCAGATTCACTATTTTGAATTATGAATTCTGCGATACTAATTTAACATTGTCTTACCAATTTCCAGGATTCTTCAAAGCATAATCTTCTAGGCAATTTACGGGACAACCGTCAGCTCTCAAGGGAATTAGACACAATCTGAGCTAAATCTCAGCGCTGCAGTTAAAGGGGCGGGACAATCAACCTGATTGGCTGATGTCAAATCAGACTGTGCCAGTTATTGGTTGTTTAAAATGTCACTAAAAGCAATCATTAAAGGTATATTTCACAGGTTTAAAAGATTTTTAGCACTTTTTAATCAATATTTATGAACATATTTACAAACATATTCTTTTTTTTTTTTTAAACTTAAGTACTTTTTAATCTCGTTGTGGAATGAGATATTAAATCAATATCTATTCATTTTACTTGTGTTTTTAACACTGGGTTACACTTGGGACACTGAACAACAAAAACCTCCAGCAACTGCGGTAACTGTGGCCATCAGACAGCAGAAATAGATGCCAGAGAACACTGTTCTGGTTTGCTTTGAGTTTTAGCTGAAATTGTGATTTGTGGGTATTTCTAACCGTTTCAGAAAAACAGTTGTTCTGATTCTGGTGCAACGAAGAAAAAAAGACAAGCAGCACAACGCTTACTTCAAGATATTTATTGTTGCATCACTGTCGTCTTAGTCCTTGTTTACATAAAATTAAGAGAGGGATCATCTCAAAGCAGAAAGGGGTACAGTATACAACACGTCAAACATAGGTCCCGTGCAAAAACAAGCTAACAGAAGTTTTACTAACTGCATGACTAAGAGCATTAAAAAATTTTCACATTTATATTTATATATACTCATGTATTTGGTCTCATTAATCACAACGTCATGGAAAACACCAGTTATTTTCTAAAACTTGAATTATGTAGCCCAACATCAGTTTTTGATGAAAAAAAACAAACTGTCAAACAATCAGCGTTTTGGAGATTTTGCATTTCAGTTGATTATTTTGGTCCAATAATGAGCTCTTGAGATGTTTTTAGTATATTTACTGTTCCTGTCATTTACTCATATTTCCTCTCTAACCACACCATAGAAACCTAATTTGAACTTTTCCAAGTGAGGATTCATATCTACTGTAGCAAAACCAAACATCCCTTTTATCTGGTACTTAACACTTCCCTAGAGCCTCCAGCTACATCTTTCACCTCCATCCCTCTTTTTTTACTGCTTTTTAACCCCCTCCTACCTTACTCTCTCCCACACAACAACTCGTGACGTTTCAAGCAGATTTTCATTCCTTAAGACTACAAGGCCTTCTTCCTCTGCATCCTGCCTAGATACGATGCTTTAACATCATTGAAAAGGATTCCCTTTGTCTGTAAAGTTTGCAAAAAAACTGCATTTTTTTGTTTCTGACAGTTCTTGGTTGGTTCAATTGCAAACTGCTGAAAAAAAAGGACAGAAGTATTTCAAGGAACAGGATGACAAACTAGAGGAATTAAAGGGAAAAGGGAATAAATCAAGTTTAAAGAGAGTTGATTTGAGTAAAAGTGTTGGGACGGTAAAAGGTTTGGAGATGACTGAGAGATAAAGAACTGGTGGAGACGTGAGTCACCGTGGGTCTGAAACTGAATCTGTTATGATCCCAACCAGTGGAAGGTGTGGGAGGAAAGTTTCTCATTAGTGATCCAGCTACAGTGTTAAAGACCTAGCAACAGGGACACGGAGCCAGAGAGCACTGAAGAAACTAACTTTGACTAACGGTGGTACATAAAGACATTGAACAATTTGCTTCTTTTCCTCCCAGTCCAATGACAGTTAACCAGCAGGAACCTGTCTTTTCCAGAAAACACATGTTGGCTGTTTCAAAGTGTAAATTACTGCAGTGTTATGGTTTTAATGGGAAGATGATAAGTGAATGTTATTGACTTTTTGTATATTGTAAAAACTTATGACAGGGTGTGTTGAATATTTGAGTGCGGCAGAGTTAAATTACCTTATCGTTGTACAATGTTTGTTTAATTCTTTAAAAAGAAAGGTCCTCTTTTATCTTAACACTCATAATACACAATTTTTGATCAACTGGCCCAATGCAAATAAATTGCAACTTGGTTGAAACTGTTTTGGTTCAGAGCAAAGCTCAATTTCTGGACTATTTACTGACCACTCAACAGCATGGCCGAATACAGACCAATACCTGAGCAGATGTGCCAGCCCCGGCTCCAGATGAGTTTAATCAGCTTATTTTGGGGGGACAAAATGAATACAATATTACTCAAATAAAAGAAAAAAGGTACAGTGCAATAAAACTACTCGTATAAGTACCTTTTTTCCAAAAAAGTTACTCAATGTAACAAGTACTACACACTTTTGAACATAAACAATATCAGTAGCCTAAGTGTGTGTGTGTGTGTATATATATATATATATATATATATATATATATATCAGTGACTTGCGGTGAGGTTCATAGCTGGTGAGGCACTGACTTAATTATAATCAGATTTACAAATCTAGACCCCTACATGTTATTGTTTACGTAAGGAAATTTCGCGCATGCGTACAATGCTGGAGGGCAAAAAGACTATTCTTTAACATGTGATGCTTAGCCGCGCCGCTGCCGCAGAGTAATTCCGTTATCTCAATCAAACTTAGACATGTAGATATTAATTTCGTGCTGTGCTTAACAGCAAAGGGAGAAATCGTTAAAGTACAACTCAAAACCATGACTTTCCCGCTCTCTGTATCAGCGCAGCTACTGTATGGCTAGATCGCTGTTACCGTCTCTTACTCCGCAGTTGTGGAGTCACAATGTCTGGGTTCATGAGCGCCCCCAGCGATGAGGCACGAGAACTGCCTGCCTCACCTCGAATCTGTACTCTGCCCTTTCTGATCACTCCTCAGCACACAAAAGACGTTACACACACAGTTGGTGACAATAAAAACACAGTACATTAAATACATAAGCTAAATTATGGAAAATCAGTTCATACATTAAATGTTTTTAACCATTTTATTGGCGATGTACAGACAGAAGGAGAATGGCAGCCAGTGCAGTTAGCAAGAGGTTGCGCAATCCCAGGTGAGGCTCAGCTCGCTGTTGCCTCACCGGCTTCGCTTCCACGCATTTTAATGGGAAAATGAGAAAATTCAGCGATTTTGAAGAAAAAAAAATCAGATTTGGTTAAATTAAATGAAAAATAGGTACTTTATAGTACAAACCACCAGGTTAAAATATTTTTATAAATTACTTTATTATTATATATTATTTTTTCATGATAACAGGTGAGGCTCTGCCTCACCTGCCTCTCCTGACCACACGTCACTGACTCTCAGCTAATCTGTCAAAAACAAAATCAAGCTTCTCTGCCTCCTCTCTGTGGTCCTTCTGCCATCTGCAGAAATACACTGCTCAAAAAAATAAAGGGAACACTTAAACAACACAATATAACTCCAAGTAAATCAAACTTCTGTGAAATCAAACTGTCCACTTAGGAAGCAAAACTGATTGACAATCAATTTCCCCTGCTGTTGTGCAAATGGAATAGACAACAGATGGAAATTATTGGCAATTAGCAAGACACACTCAATAAAGGAGTGGTTCTGCAGGTGTCTCAACCAGCGTCCTGCACGGTGTTGGGCTGTGAGCACAAGTGGTCACAGCCCCCTTGTGCTGTGACCTCCCTTCGCAAGTGGCTCAGGTAGTGCAGCTCATCCAGGGTGGCACATCAATGCGAGCTGTGGCAAGAAGGTTTGCTGTGTCTGTCAGCGTAGTGTCCAGAGGCTGGAGGCGCTACCAGGAGACAGGCCAGTACACCAGGAGACGTGGAGGAGGCCGTAGGAGGGCAACAACCCAGCAGCAGGACCGCTTCCTCCGCCTTTGTGCAAGAAGAAACAGGAGGAGCACTGCCAGAGCCCTGCAAAATGACCTCCAGCAGGCCACAACTGTGCATGTGTCTGCACAAACGGTTAGAAACCGACTCCATGAGGATGGTATGAGGGCCCGACGTCCACAGATGGGGGTTGTGCTCACAGCCCAACACCGTGCAGGACGCTTGGCATTTGCCAGAGAACACCAGGATTGGCAAATTCGCCACTGGCGCCTTGTGCTTTTCACAGATGAAAGCAGGTTCACACTGAGCACATGTGACAGACGTGACAGAGTCTGGAGACGCCGTGGAGAGCGATCTGCTGCCTGCAACATCCTTCAGCATGACCGGTTTGGCAGTGGGTCAGTAATGGTGTGGGGTGGCATTTCTTTGGAGGGCCGCACAGCCCTCCATGTGCTCACCAGAGGTAGCCTGACTTCCATTTGGTACCGAGATGAGATCCTCAGACCCCTTGTGAGACCATATGCTGGTGCGGTTGGCCCTGGGTTCCTCCTAATGCAGGACAATAGACCTCATGTGGCTGGAGTGTGTCAGCAGTTCCTGCAAGATGAAGGCATTGAAGCTATGGACTGGCCCGCCCGTTCCCCAGACCTGAATCCGATTGAGCACATCTGGGACATCATGTCTCGCTCCATCCACCAACGTCACGTTGCACCACAGACTGTCCAGGAGTTCCCTTTATTTTTTTTAGCAGTGTACACCGCTCTGTCAGAAGAACCAATCAGTCAGGAGGAGTGTCAATCACCCAGTGTACCCCCTGCTCACATTGTCTGTCTTTCTCTGCTACGCTGTAGCTGGTTCCCTACTCTGAAACCTGCCATGAATGCTAAGGTTATTTAGCATGGCCACCCAGAACAGCAGATAAAACAGTTTTCCTGGAATGTAGTAAGTTGTTTTTCTGTCATGAGTACATTTAGCAGGGCGTACAGGGATTTTAAGGGGAGGGGGGGAAATCACCACAAAACGATGCTAATTATTCATGAATACGTGGAATTAATTTATTCTATTTATTTATTTTTCAGTTTTTTTAAGTGGTGTCCAAACTTCTTTTATTGCAGGCCAAAACCAGAAGTTGATACTTCTCATTGATATTTTTTTAAACACCAAACCAAAACAAAATAATTTTATAACATTTGTCTTTCTTCTTACCTGCTGGCATGCAGCTAACACATTAGCTTACTGTTTTTTGTGGGAAACTAATTTGTTAGTTACCCACACTGTACTTAAGTACAATTTTAGTGTAGCTGTACTTTACTTAAGTAGATTTAATAATGGATACTTTCTACTTTTACTCCACTACATTTTACAGTAAGTATCTGTATTTTCTACTTCACTACATTTCTACAAAACTGCCGCGTTACTCGTTACATCCAAGTCGCATTGCTCTTTTTTTCCGTTAAAATGTGAAGTTCAGGGATTTAAGGTGGCGCCGTAAAATCCAATCAATAACGTGACTTAGTGTCTGTTGTCACCCATCGCCTCCACCTTTACTCGCACGCGGAGCTGAAAGACATGCGCAGTGGTTTCCTCTGAGCGGGAGAAGATGTCTGTCTAATTGTCAGTAATATAATAGCGCTGCATAAATCATAATATATGGCGACATGTAAAATCAGCAGCGCTTCGCTTTCACAGATGGTGGGGACTTCGTCCAACTTTTAGCGTCACTTGGAAGGAAAGCTTAAAGAAAGGTAAGCTCCGTGGACGTGTTGCTAGCAAAGCTAGCAGTACTGAGACACATGTTGCATCTGCGATGAAAAAAAGTTGTCACTCATGCGCTGAATTATTGTGTGGAGGTGTTGACTGAGGTGTCGCATATATGGGACAACGCTGGTACCAAAGTGCAATATTGTGGTACGATATTCAGGAACGATCCGATTCTTCTGGACGGATCTTTACTGATTAAATTTATTTCAGCTCTATGTATTTAATATCTAGTTTTTTATGGGAATGTGGATCTTTTGAGAAGCAATTTTGATAGGTAAAAGTAATTTTTTTGCTTCACGTACTGCGGGGTGCTGGTCTTGACTTGGTCTTGGGTAGATGGTCTTGACTACAGCACTGCTACTGGCTCCTTGGTTCCAGGTCCTCCCCTGCCAGTTGGATTTCTTTATAAATAAAAGCCACTAGCGGCAAAAAAAGTGAAGTTTATGTTATGTTTGGACAGGAGACAAGATGTTTCCATCCCTGAAATTATGATGCATAGAATCACATATCTAATCTATGTTACAGAGAGTAAACACAATAAAAACACGCTTTCTCTGTGGCATTGTTCATTAAAATGCCAATTTCTAATGTATTAAAATTAAATACGATTGGTTCACTGAATGATATTGTATTAGGAATTAAGTAATGCATTCAGCAAGTACTTTTGCTTTTAATATTTAAGTATTTTTAAAAGCCAGTACTTTTTACTTTTACTTAAATACAAATGTTAATGTGGTAGTTTTACTTTTACTTGAGTGCATTTTTGTCTGTGTATTTGTACTTTTACTTAAGTAAATCATTTGAGTACTTTTTCCACCACTGCCACACTGTTAGCTAACACACTATTTACTGTGGGTAACTAACACACTATTTAGTGAGTTAGCTGGCGTGTAGTTAGCACACTAGCTTACTGTTTTTTATGGGAAACTAACGCACTAGTTTACTGTTTGGGAAACTAACAGCTTGGAAATCTGTAAATTGTTTTTCAATTAGCGTGCTCTCTAAAAACTTTTTTTTCCCATTAAAACAGAGTAAATATTGAAGGAACATACTATTTTTTTTCCTCAATTTATCCCCCCCATTCTTTAACTCTTCCAGACGCTGTGTAGGTGAGACCTCTCCCACTAGCCAAAGGCAAACTTTGCTGATGAACTTTTGTTGTTCTAGAGAACAGAAAGGGTTGTTGTTTTTTGCCAGACATGACTCATCCTGCCTGGATGCTTCAGTCAGCAGCAGCACCGCATGAATACATTACTTGCTTGCAAAAAGACACATGCATTCACTGTGGCAGGCAGCATTCAAAATGCAGCCTCTCATGTTCAAAGGTTTGGAGAGAGTTAAGAAAAAGGCAGATGCAAATGATTTTTGTGTGCCAGTGGTTGATGTTAAGATCTGGTGAAATCCATCATGGCTGCCTGTGGAGCTACAAGAGATGGTAATGTGTGTGCACATGTGCAACGCTAATGATTTGGTTTTAGTCTTCACACCCAAACTCCAGTGACTTCAGTTGTTCTCAACTCACTAGAGAGGGAAGTTTGAATCTGTCTTAAGGCTCTTTGCTAACTGATGAATAAAACTATTGTGCTGTTGGGATCAGTCAGCTCTTGGCGGGTTTTCACTGCTAAGTGATGAAATTGCATTTTGTTTCCCAATAACCTTGATTCAGAGTAAAAGGAGTTACTGAAATATTTTAATAATATTTTGTAGTTGGCGAGATTTTCCCTTCGTCTTCTGGACAGCAGAATGTTGTCTTGACTGTTAAAGAAGCAGTATTAGGAGTGTAATATTGTGAGTTACTATTACAACAATAAAAAATGTAAAAAAAAAAAAGAAAAAAAAAAGAAAGAAAAACAATTTCTTTAAAATATATTTGTGACTGCATGGCACAACAAATATAGTTCTCAAAAACATTCTCATTTGAAACAGGTTACTTCAGGATACTACTTACTTTAAAGAAGGGAGATATATCACTAAACTGCACACAGAAACTGCATTTAATCATGTTTTCAAATGTACTGATATTTATTCATGCTCTAATAGAACAAATAGTGAAGAAAATAGTAAAAATAAAATTTACAATAATACGATATTTGATCCAAAATTCTTATCGCGATAAGAAATTTTTCACGATAAATGATGAACGATATGATAAATGACCACCACTTGGCAATACTGTGTATTTTCCAGACATTTTACCATCAAGTAACTGTTACCTTCAGTTGTGTAAGCAAAATTGTTGCTTTGTACAAAGGGTCTGGTCTCTCGGTTATTGAGAAACAATTGCTACCCGGATGCATTGATGTTTGAATTTTACCCAATAGCTAATGTTTGCCAGTGACGTATGTAATACGGCAGATCAACGCTACAAAGCGTCCTGGAAAATATCGTCCACCGATAGAGAGAAGTGCAGAGCTGAACGAGGCGGCTGTTGATGTTAATTCAGTATTTGGAGGCATGGCTGACATGGCTGCCATGCCATGTCAGCCTCCCTCTGCTAAAGCTACAGGGAGGCTACAGCTCTAAAACAGTGCAACGCCACTGTTCACAACTTCTCCTCTCCACTGATTGACCCGGTAGAAATTCTGCTGGAGGAATCCAAGTGAATGGGAGAAATCCCAGACGGAGGTGTGAAGAGAGATGAGAATATAGCAGAATTGCGCAGGAAGGCAATGGCCAGGCCAGGCATCGCCTGGTCTGACAGAATTTGACTTCAACTCCTGGAAAACTTGGAGACTGAGTTTTGCTTGCGAAAGCTCTCATGGTATGACGGACAGTCGCTAACCCCGGCCAGATTGTTGGGCAGAACCAAGTGCTTAATCTCTGATTTCTCTCATTCGTGGCATTGCATTGACATACTCCATGTTCCAGAGCAGGAAGCTGTCACAACCCCAGCTTTCAGAGGGGTTAAATTATCCGCAGCCGACTGCTAAATACTATGAATGTCCGTCCTCGTTATGTTTTAAGAGCTTTCCACACAGAGCGTTCCCATTGTGACGTCCTCTCTGCTTTGTAAATACAGACTGAATCTGTTGTGTGCTTAAGGTTAGACTTCAATAACTGCAGAAGCTGGGAAACACCAGATCACACTTAATGTGCCTCGATACTGATTAGATTGGAATTTAAAGCGGATTTATGTTCTTTTCATTATGACCATGCTGGCTTTGCAGTCCTTGGAGAAATAGTGCAGCATAAAAAGTTTTCTGCTCCTTCAAAACAACCCGAGAGTTGGAAAAGAATCTATTCGCGTTTGTATTTGTGTGGATGAAGCACATCGTAGCTTATGCGTGCGTACAGTATCTCTTATAGCACTCTGGCATTACAGCAGGGAGCCATCTCAGAGAACAGAGAGCTGACTGTAAAGACAACATGGAGAAGAAGAAGTCAGCGCTGTCAGATTCTGACTATAAGTACATAGGGAGGGAGAGGGAAGAGTGTTTTCTGCAGTGCTGCAAATCTAAAGCGAAGCTCTTTTTTTTTCCAGTTAAATCCTCATTGCAAAAACTGGCAAAATACAGGTTGAAATTATGCTGCACACTGAAAGCATAACCAAAGTGATTTATTTGCTGTGTTTCAGGAGATTATACACATTATCTTGTTGAAGAAAAAAGTCTTCAGATGCAGGAAAAACAATAACTGCTCTCGCTGTGAGTCGCAGCCTGAGCCAGATAGTTTATTTTCAGCTTAAATAAGGGAATAAATTTACTGAAGTGCAGGGCGATATGAGAAATAATGACTGGGATATATATATATATACAGCTCTGGAAAAAGAATTAACCACTTAAAATGACCATTTCACTTTTTATAGGTATATGTTTGAGTAAAATGAACCTTGTTCTTTTATTCTATGAACTACTGACAAGCAAAACTAGTATTTATTTGGAGAAAATGAGAAATGGTCAAATTAATGAAAAAGATGCAGTGCATTCAGACCTCAAATAATGCAAAGAAAACATATTCACGTAGAAACAACAGTGTTTTAACTCAGAAAGAGTTCAGAAATCAGTATTTGGTGGAATAACCAGGAGGTTTTCAATGGGGTTCGGTGCAGTGGGCTCTTCATTTTTTTCAGAGCTGTGTACATATATAGGTCACATTTTTTTGACCTAGTTGCCGCCCTGTTTTGTCGTATTTGTGTTCTTGACAACGGAATTTGAAGCTGAATAATGTCATCCTAACTGCTAATGGTTCAAAACAACCAGTCAGAGCCAGGAGGAGGGCCTTAGAGCTGTCAATCAACCTCATGTATGCTGCTCAATGTACTAATGGTGGAAAAACTGAAAAAAATGTTTATCCTCTGTCAGTCGTGGCTATGCTAATTAGCATTAGCTTTTGTGGCAGGCTATGTTGTGAACAAGCGACAGCAAGAAGCAAGTTGGAGGGGATGAGAACAAGAGTGACTGACAGCGCTAAGACCCTCCTCCTGGCTCTGATTGGTTGTTTCTGACTGAGTGGTATATTTCTCAAGTTAGAACTGGGAGCACTGGGAGAAGGCAGAGGAGCTCGAGTTTTTTCACAGATTATATGTCTTATATTACACTGTCATGACATAATGATCATTTTAACAAATATATAAAATACATTTTTAATATAAAAGTTAAATAATGTAGTTTTAGCGAGAAAATGAAAAGTTGTTTGTCTTTTTATACTTTAAATACAGTATTAACTGTAAATATATGATCTCAGCTGGGAGATGGGAAGATGTCATTCTAAAAAGATTTTTTTCATTTCTCTGTCCTGGACTTATTCACACATCATTTTGGACTATTAAATCAAACCCATTAACGAGAAGCGCCAATGCTCGATAAAGTCCCGCTCCTTTATTAGTCTCAACTCAGAACCATTTTAGACGCTTGATCTGGACACGCAATCACCTATTCAAAGTTAGAGCTGCCTGTGTAACCATGGTTACTCAGGCAGAAAGACATTTGAAATACAATATGGGATTGTTTCACATCGGTGCCTGGAATTTCATGACAGAAATACTCTGACTGCCTGCTGAACAAACGCCATTTAACAGAAATGACAATAAGATTTTACAAAAAAAATGAAGGTACAGTATATATATGCATTAGAAACAGGAAAATTATTATTCAGCTATCCTTACTCTGACCCTCTCAACCATCGTTAATACTTAGACTACATCAGCTATTACTGACTCATTCCCCTGACTTGCTGTGGTATTAGCTGACCAAATTTGCTTGGCGGAGAGAAGGTCGCACAAAGCTCTGCTTTGATCAAGAAAGACATGTAATATTCATAAGCTCTGTATAATTGCTGGTTAAATTGTCCTCCATCGCCAAGTGGGACTATTCTGGGATTTAAAGACCTGCAGAGGTTTTAACTGGACCTGTGAAACCCAAAGTGTTTGCTGCAGACAAGAACGGTAAGTTATTTATAACTCCATTAACAGAGTCTACCAGCTCAGCAATTCACACAAAAAAAAAAAAAATATATATATATATATATATATATATATATTTTTTTTTTTAATATATATATATATGTAAAGGCTGAAGGTTGTGTACTTCAGTACAAAATTAAACTCACTGATATAATAAATATCTTCAGAGGCATCAAGTAATTGGGGATGGATGCAAAAACACATCATAGTTTTGTTTTGCATAAAAACTGTTAAATTTTGAAATGAATCCCAAAAGTCTTCCAGAAAAACAACTTGGAAATTTCTGAGCCCCAAAAGTCTAAACTTTTTTGAGAATCTAGAAATTCAAAAAGTTTTAGATCTCAGAAATTTTCTCAAAAAAATGTGGAAATTTCTGAGATCCAAAAGTTGAAAATGTTCAACTTTTGAGACTCAGAACATTTCAGAAAGTCAAAATTTTTTTAACTTGACAAGCTGGGTAAATTTCAAAGTTGTTTTGAGAAGATTTCTGAGATTAATCTCAATTTATGAGTTTTTTGGGCAGAAATGTACTCTTCCAATAGTCCCAATACATCGTAGCATATAGCAGCATTGATTATTCATAAGGGGAAAAAAAATGTAGGTGGAGGTTTTTAATTCATTTCCACACTTTTGGTCAAACTTACTTCATTTTGGCACCTGTCACATGGTTACTTGTAGCAGTCTTACCACTGAGCTTTAAAACTGAGCCAAAAGTTAAAAATACCAGCTTAAGTCAGAGTTTCTACCTTCAGCTAGAACGGTGAAGCAAAGTTATCCTGGTCAAACTAAATAAAGCTGACATTTTTTTTCTCCTGAAAAAAAATGTCATGAAGTCTAAGTGACTGAGTTTGGAATCCTGAACCACTTGATGTGATCTCGTTATAGACATGACTCTGTTTGTTAATACTGTTATTTCCTGCTCTCAGAACTGATTCCAGGATTTTAAATACCACACACACACACACACACACACACACACATGCAGAGTGCCAATTAGCTGCTTTATCGCCCACTCAGCTGAGGCACTCTGCAACAGGAAATTTACAAAAAAAAACTGGAGGGAAATGGCTGTACATATTCAGCTGCAAGGACTCAAAATCATTAGTCTCCAAACACCGTGTCCATTGGGCCTCAGGAAAGGATTTTCAATGTTTATTTTGACACATTTTCACCCACACCTTTAGACTGCGCTGCCTCCGATATGGATGAGCTGAACATAAAGATCTTCTTGGACGTGTGGTACGATGAGATAGGTCCTAACTCACGACACCAAAACGGGATAAACTTACCTACCCTGATAATTATCAGGGCAGGGTTAGGGGAGAGGAGAGCACTGGCGTTTGTATCAGTTTATTTTTTTTAAAATACATTGAATCCTGGAATCAGTTCTAAAAGCAGTCTTCTCACTGGATCACTCAACCTGTTTTACTGGAAAGTTTTTGATCTGCTTTCATTTGACGTGCTGGTTTAGAGTTTGAGGTCGTTTGGATTAATTTTGTATTCTTGGTCACGTTTTGCTTCTGTCATTGTTTCACCTTCCTAATGTGCATTTCCTGCATTTCCCTTGTGCTTTCTGGTTTTTCGACATTTTTCTCTCAGTGAATCGGCCCACGCTCCCTCACAGCTGTTCATTATTCAATTAATCAAACACACCTGTTCATCATTCCAGTAATCACTTTTCCCATAATTTATTTCCCCGGGCAGTTCTTTGTCTTTGTCGGATCCCGCTGTTGCTGTTTCTGTTGTGTTGTTACAACTGCAATAGCATTTTGAATGTCAAAAGCTGCGTGTGCTGTGGTGGCGCAGGGGTTAAGCAAAACCCACATAATGAGGCCTTAGTCTCAACGCAGCTGTTGCAGGTTCGATTCCCGGCCTTGGCGACCTTTGCTGCGTGTCTTCCCCCTTCTCTCATTACCCACTTTCCTGTCAATTAACTATCAAATCAAGGCCACTAGAGCCAAAAAAGAATGTCAAAAACAGCTCATTCAACACAGGTTTTGCAATGCGATATTTCTAATTTTGGAAAAGCGTCGGCAAACGGATGCTTCAAGCTGAATGAGACGGGATGTTCCGTTTCCCTTAACCCACAACATGCCGGCGGCAGCATCGTGAAAACCAGAAACGGCAGATCAGGTACGATTTCAGCACATGCAGTAGCAGCGCTAGCTACACTGATGGACTCATTTTTAACATAATGACTAGCAAACGTGGCTCAAGATGTCCAAAAACATGTGTATTTCCTGCTAGTTCAACCTCAGCGGCATTAACGCCACTTCACTGCAAAGGTTAGAAAACACAATTTGTTGAGGGCGAGAAACTTTGAAAAGAGTTTGGTGGTTCTTTTTATTCTAATCTTCTAATCCATCTATTTTCTCCAAAACACACTAGCAAAATGCAGCCATCCGACATAACAGTATCTACATCCTTTTCTCCATTATCCACAGGTTTGTCAGCAGATACGAAGCTGAACCAATTACTGGGAAACACATTTGACCCTTTTCCACTTGCAATGACCCGAAGACCCCACTGATAAATGTCTAATCAGCTGCACACTGAGCTGTCAAAGGTAGCAGTACAATACACTGAATATGTCTCTCGCATCTTCACAGTGCCATCTGTGAGGGTGGAAATGTTGCGTTAAATGCTAAATCAATCCAAAACGATCCATCCAAACTGTCTAAGTCCTGTGCTTCCCTCATTATGTGAACTTTTCGTCTCCATTTGTCTTCACTCCCACATGCCCATGCGTGTGGAGTCGGTAGAGGGAGTGGGTCAGCTTGGAAAATAACTAATTACAGCCTGTTACTCATGAATATGATAATACCAGCAGGAAAGAAGACGGGGTACATCCATCACGCATGCATCTGTGTCACTTTGGCGAGTCGAGTCGGGGAGCGGCGTTAAATCACGGCCGCTAAAAAGTACACATTTTAATTGGAGTGTGAATGTCTGAAAGTGCGCTGCCCAGTGGCTCGGCAAGACCGCGCCGTAAATGAAAATGTTATATTGCTCCGAGATTAGCTGGGAATGAGGCAGGAGAGCAGAGGGTGGGCGGTGTCTTACCCCAAATAAAACGTCTTAATGATCTGCCTTCGTTTGCCGGGAGTCCGTTTGAGTTAGATTCCAACTTCCCTGCTGTATTTGAAGTAAATGAGAAGCAGAACTTTCTCTCCAAAACATGACTTTCAATTTTGTTTTGAAGCTACAAATAGAGCTGCGGCTACATTCTGTACAAAAAGCAAAAGCTTGTCGATAAAAGAATAAGCAATTAACACCCCAAACACACACATAGGTCTGTCACAATCACTAATGTTGTGTAATTATTGAGATAAAAAGTAATATTGTTCTTTTGAGACCAATTTCAAGAAGTGCATTGATAATGGCACAGCAATGTAAGTTCATTCTCTCTAAGATTTCTAAAGTTAGATTTTGTAACAAATCCTTAACACTGGACCTGGAAATTGTATTAAGTATCCAAAATAATATCAACCAAAAACAATAAATAAACAGGAAATTAAAACGACACCCAACCAAAACCACAAATAAAGTTGATTATGAAGTGTCTGTCAGCAAAATTGCCAATTTCACTTTAATTTATCGTGTGATTAAATTATTATCTGGTTAGTGCCAGGCTTATACACACACGTGAAGTCTATGTTTAATTTCTACCACAGCTCTTACAACCAAAAGTAAAGGATTTACATCTTTGATTAACTTTGAAGAAATGATTTTTTGGAACACATTTTTATCTTTTTAGCAAAAAGATAAAAATGCAGCAATCAGGGATAGCTGCAGATCCCTGCAGCAAATATGTGCAGCAATCCCTGCTGCACATATAAATCTAAGATGAACAATGATGTATTTCTACTGCTGTTCAGAGATTACCCATAGTGACAACCTTGGCAGTCAATGTTTAGTGCATATTACATGATTTACTTCCTTATAGTTGATTCTATCTTTAGTTTTCCTGTTACTATGGCTTCGGTTGCTAAAAGAAAAAAATGTTTGTGGACAGAAAATCTCAAAGACATTTTAACAAAATGTGACTCAGATCAGTTGTGGCAGACAGGATGAAGACTATTTGTAAAGTCCTTAAAGTAAAGAAGCTACTGGCCAAACTATTACAGAACAAGTAGAATTTTACATTAAACAAGGCTTTACCTACTAAGTCAGACACAATCAGACATAAAAATACATGTCGAGCAGACACACATTCTGACATTTTACACTTGCGACTGTCTGATCTTTGTCTCTTCATCTCACCGTTCCGCAAATAATCCTCAGCCTTCGCCAAGAAGGAAATTAGCCAAGATGAATGTCTCAATCAATACAAGTGCACTAGAGCGAGTCTTTAAAAAAAACCCTGCCCATCTACTTAAAGCAGAAAACTAACTTATAAACAGGAAGTTGAGACACACGAGGAATTTCAATTATGCTGCACTGAATATAATGTGACGGCCAGATAATTGCTGGTGGCGAAGTGCCAAGAAAGACTCCATTTTTTTGTGTGTTATTCTTGGTGTCTGTTCTGACTGAAAAGCATCGATACCCGTTGGTCCTTGCCACATTTTCTCACATTAAGACCCATGTATTCTATTGTGATTTTATGTGACAAAGCAACATAAAGCAGTGCAAATTATTTCTTTCATTTGATTTAAAAGAAAATAAAGACCCTTGACATTTTGCTCAACACCTAGTGTTATGTGCGTTTGGTTTACATTCAAAGGCTTTGGGGAGGCGCGTCCCATGCGTCAAAATAGTTCTAGCCGTTGTTTTTCATTGCTCTTGACGCGTCAAACGTTCCAAACTGCCGCACTAGACATGCGAAAAGCACCATGACGTTTCCTCGACGCGCCTCCACATAGACTTTGAATGTAAACCTGACGCTCAAAACGCGTTTGATGTGAATGCACCATAAACCAGACTGAGCTGTAGAACGGTGTGGAGCAAAGCCTGCGTTACGACGGCCCAGTCAAAGTCCAGACCGAATTCTAACTGGGTATCTGTGATTTAAAGAAATGCTGTTCATAGATACGGCTGAACGATGCGACTGAAAAATTTATAACCACGTAAGTATTTCACATCTACCAATAACTATTGATTAGTTTTTGTTTGAAACATGATATGTTTTATTTGTAAGCAGTTTTGCGGCACAGTGACAAAATTTCAAACTGCTCAACATGCTGCTACTGGGTAACCAATGAGTGAGCCAGTTCATGCCGCCAACCTAGCTTAGCTCGCCGAGAGAGACTGAACGGGTTCTCCTCTGCCTACATCCCCCAGAATGCTGTGCGGTTCTGGATTGGAGTTCAGTGAAATTCTTGATTAGATGTATTAAATATGGATATTGATTACGTATATGTTGTTACTGATTTATTGTGCAGCAACGTTCACAGATGTTCTCCATCCAGTCTGACCGAGTTGAGCATCGGTCAGAATTTCAGTCTCTAAATTTCCAGATTACATCTATTCATGAATATGTTAATACAGAGACTGACAGGTCTGTTGCACTGCTTCTGATAAATGACACTCCTGGCTCAGCGATTAATATCATGTTAGGGTCACGAGCGAAGAGGCCGGGATGCATAATTCCCTGTTGAGATGGATAATTGCTCAGAATTATCCTTCTGTCGTGATTTGCCCATCTCCGTACAGCAGCCGGATAGTGTTGATGAATAATTAGTTATTAAATATGATGCCCAATGAAAAAGAAATAGTTATTGGGAACACTAAGGTGTTCATTATACAAATGAAATCCTCCCCAGACCAGGGAATCAAGTATTTCTTCCCGGTGTAAAACGCATAATATAAAGGTAGTAGATGTTGGTAATAAAATGCCTGAACAAACAAATCAAGAATCTTTTCACAATTCAAGTAATTTTCATCAAGCGAGGCGTCTCGACATCAACACGAATTAAAATCTTATTCAAATGGAAAATATAAGGTGCGACATAAAGTATTCAGCTTTCATCAGCCATGTTTTTGCTTTTGATTTTATTAACAGTGAGACAGGACTTGTAAACATTCGGTGACTTCTACTAAGGAGAAGATAAATTGAACTGGAGCAGATTTTAAGTTTGAACGATTTGTTGAAGGCTGATGTTCCTCACAGGACCAGTGGGATGAAAAGGTGAACGCTTACTAATGAGGTTCTGTAAGTGAAATATGGAATTTGAGGAACAGAACATCAGACAGGGTTCTTAGTGGTGGCAGAATTCGAGCACCACTTCAAGCGGTTAGTACATTTTCAAATATTTAAGGGTTTTTGACTGACATTATTAGACACCGACGCCAATTCTGATGCATTTTTTCGTCTTTGACGGACAAAGAAAAACTCACAAAGTTTATAAAAGGTCTGGTTCTGAAAGTTTAGGCTGTGTTTGAACTTCACTTGTCCTTACAAAAGAACAAAGCAGCGGCTCTAAAAGCGTCACGGTGAACCTTCACGTTATCCTGTCTTCTTCTCTATACTTTCCACTGAACTTCTGAACCCTACATCTACAGTGTGTGATGGAATCCCACGTGTGAATCCGATGAGTTACACAACCTGACATATGCGATGACGCCCGCTGTCAAGCTTTCCAAACGCCAGCTGGATGACTGACACAAGCTATAGATGTTGGTTGTAAGGAGGTTTAGTCCACCTGAGCTGCAGAGACTGGATTCAGCTAAGAATATCTGGCTGCTGACTTTAAAGCTTTCCTTTGAATCCTTTGCTGAGGTCAAATCAGATTTTTTTTCCCACCTCAGCTGGTGAAAAAAAGCTAACTTTTTAAAGTTCAGCCCAGAATCCTGCATCACTCCAGCAAGATTTGGATGGAATCTCTATCGCTCAGTATTACAAAAAATATAATAATGTCGCCGACTCAAAATGTCTTTCAGATATTTGCTCAAATAAAACGCCTTGTAGAAGACACAGGATGCATCATCCTCAGGTAGCAACAAGCAGCTATCGAACCGAAGGTTCATGAGGTTTCTTTGGTTTGGCTTTGATTAACGTAATAAATGCTGGAAGCATTTATTAACAGAAATTTATAATTTAAATCAAAATGACCAAATTTGGGCAACCAGCTAGTAAACAGGGAATAGCAGCTAGATAGTTTTCAGCTTCAGTCTTAGGTTTTGATACAGAGCTTGAGGAAACACACACACAGCGCTTCACTTTTCCGAATTTCATGATGTCAAGCAAATTGTATTAATTCTACACCCAGTTATGACAATGTTGAAAAATCTTTGGGTGTTTTGCAAATTTATTAAAAACACAGAGATAAATTCTTCACTACGAAGCCGGGTCTGTAATAATGCATATTTACACTGGACTGAGGTGTTACTTCATATCTCTGTACGAGTTCATTTATGTTTCATTCATACATATTTTTGATGCTGCTGTGTGAGTAGCAGACAATTTTTGTTTGTGCAAACTAATCTTAATTATCTGAAAAATAGTCTGACCTCGTTTCCAACCTTACGGACTTTTTTCTAGGTTAGGGAAATTAAAGATTTTGTTGATATATCTTTGACTCAACCTTATTTAGGACGATTAAACCCACCTTTTTCTACTTAGTGCACCTTCTGGTTTAGTTTTCAAGATCCTGGTTTCCAATTTAGCTACATTTCCTAGCCATTTTTGAGTATTTCTAAAAATCAATGTCTTACAAACAAGTGTCTGCAAAGCTTTGGTAGTTTTTGCAGTGTTTGCACAAAATCTTAAATTCTAACTTTGACAAGTTTGTTCTGAACATGCAGTCCAAGTCAAACAGAATTGTTCCTGTGTTCAGCGATGCAGTTTCCATTGGTTACCACCAACAAATGAGGAATTAAGGCCATTAAGTCTGTTAAAAGCATGGAATTTTCTAGTTCTACAAAAATAAGGGCTAAAGATGTTAAGAGTAGAAAAAAACAATACTTTTCACAGGCACCAAGGGTGTAGATGCGTTAAAAACCTTCACTTAAAAACCTTCATTTAGTTAGTTAATGTGCATTAACTAACTAAATGAGATCAACTAAATTAAACTTAATTCAGCAGAAATAAAGAACCACAATTAACACCAACATTTATGGTTTTCTGTCACATCCAAAAATGTCCCTAGTAGGGGTTGCAAGGATTTTATAATAGGAAAAAAAAAAAAAAACTTTCATCAGGACTGCACATACCTTCCTTGTTGGCAGTCATGTCAGGGCGATGATTTGAGATCTAATGGGGCTGATTAAACGAGAGACGGCTTGACGTCAAGCTGCCATTACAGACTGTGCCTTTAAAATGATTGTCTGTGGAAGGAGGAGAGCAACAAAGTCAGGGACCAAACAAATCATCAGTGCCCGTCGAGCTCCAACAGATGCAATAATTAGCGTTGTAAGTGAACAAAACGCGATAAAAATAGAGCAGGATGAGAAAAGGTTGAAACATGAACAATCTACATCAAGGAAGCAGTTAAAGTTGAAAAGACTGGGGGGGAAAAAATAACTTGTGATATTTAAATTTCATTGCTAATACTGACATGTTGGGATTTTATATCTTGCTCTCAGAAATGTCCCCGGAAAACTTTACTGGTAATTACTGAAGAGAGAACCTAAAATTTAAAGAAAGCAAGTGTTGAAAACAATAATTTAATCAAAACAAATGATCTCCAAACGCACAACTACCATAAACACAAATCTAAATGAAACTAAATTACACAAAGATGTCAAACTTGACGAGGTTTAAGCATGTGAACAATGCAGATCGAGATGGAAACTGGAAAACTGGGTGCTGTTTATAGTGGAAGACACAAAGCTCCAGGCGATGCTGGGAATTCAGAAAGCCAGCCAGAGGCAAACTAACAGACGGGAAGAAAACAAGGAAAAGAGAAATGAAATAAACACTAAAATAAGGACCAAAAAAAAAATGCATTATCGAAAAATAAAATAAAATTCTGCTCACTGACTTTAAAGCTTTACCTTTGAAAGAAAATACCTATTGCTTAACATGGTTATAATGCATAGTATTGATAATTTTTATGTTATTAGAAATGACTGGGTTTATTGCATATACATACTGAAATAAAACGTGTTTTAGGTCAACAACCCTAAATAATCGCAGTCAGAGCAACAATTGAATAGCTCGTCTCCAAGCATCGCTGCGTGTTGGGATGGCCCGGCAATACCCAAACTTAAATCCAAATGATCATTTTCAAGACTTGCAAAAATGACTTTCATAGACGATGTGCATCGAATCTGGCTGAACTTCAGTTTATTAAGCGGAGAATAAAAATGTCATGATGTAGCGGTGTATGGTGGTGAGAATGAACGCAGAGAACCCAGGTTGGAAGATGAAGGAAGAATTTAATGGAAGCAACTCAACAGTCCAAGAAAACAGGCAGCACAGTGAGCGGAGAATAAAGCTAACAGTGGTAGCGACTGATCAGGAGAAGACGGCACACGAGAGCTGATGCCGACACAGGACTTAACAGTTCAACTGTGCCAGCAGACAAACTTTCATTAGACAAGACTTGACGACGTACAACGAGGATCCGACAAGAGACAAAAGACAACAGGAGGACTTAAACACACAGGGAGGGTAATCAAGGAATGAGATACACCTGGGAAGCAATCAACAGAGAATACAGGATAGGGACAGGGCTAAACACAGAAAACTTCAAAAATAACTACTCAGAAAACACAGAACACAACAAAAAATGCCAGTCTCAGTTATTAATTCTAGCTAAAGGCATTTCTACAAACTATCGACTCTGGCAGCTGAATACAGATGACTATGCCGTGCTTTTCTCAGATTTTTATTTATAAAAGACTTTGTGTTGGTTTATCACACAAAATCCAATAGTTAAAAAGAAAGATCATTGAAGTCTGAATACAAGTGCATTTTTGTGTGTGTGTTTTTATGATGTAAAGCACTTCAAACTGCCTTGTTGCTGAAATGTGCAATACAAGTAAACTTGATTGATTGATTGATTGATTGATTGATTGATTGATTGATTGATTGATTGATTTATTTATTTCATGGCAACCTCTGTAAAAGAAACAGGTCAGAAGAAAGATCTGATGCTACCTTACCTCTTCATTGTAAAATCTCTGTTGGTCTGAAGTGACATTACATTTTCTGTTGCCCTGTTGTACTGAGAAACGCAATATATGCATGTCATTGCTAGTTTTTGTTGTTGCATGCGATTATATGAACAACGCTTAAAAGATCAATTGATTCAAATCTTCTGATATCAAATGAATTGATCAAAAATGATTGTTGACTGGTCTGTTTGACTCCGGAGTTAAATCAGTGGCAACTTCCAGGTCTTCGGGAGAGAAGCTGTGGAAGAACGAAAGGAAGAGACGGAGGGGGAAAAAAAACCCAGCGCCGTCTCAACCATTCTTCTCCACAGCTGTGAAGTGCTTACAAGTGGGTCCTCACTTCAAAGGGTGATGGTTACCCACTTCAAAGGAAAACATATCCCACACACCAGTCGGGCTCTGATTATATTCCCCCCCGTCATGCGTCAACAGAGACACACGGAGAGCGGCACGACGCATGGCCGCCGTCCACGCTCTTAAAGCCACCGTTTGTTTTCCTCATTTCACCTCCCTGCATTGTACGGAGAGAGCTGGCCAAACAAATAAAACATGCACATGAAATCAGAAGGTTAGAAACATCAAACAAAAAGACCAACATACATTTTGATCCTCACTGTCTTAAGTCTGACTAAACTAGTCCTGCTTTAGCCGTGTTAGAATGATCAAAATGATTTGTTTTCACTAAATTATGACAGTAATATGCTGGAGGATTAAGGCCATGCTAAGAGAAAAGAACAAAAAAAAATATTACTAGAATAAAGTCATAATATTAAGAGAATAAAATTGTGTAAGTAGTCACCATATTACGAGAATAAAGTTGTACAAGAATAACGTTGAAATAATACATCAATTTAGTCAAAATGTTTATGAGCATAAAGTCATATCTTGAAAATAAAGTGGAACGAGAATAAAGTCGTAATATTACAAAAATAAAGCTGCACTGCTACAACTTAATACTCAAAATACTATAACTATTCTCATCATATTGGGACTTTATTCTGGTTATGACTTAAAACTCGTTAATTTCTGGGACATGGTACCTGTCTCCTGTCTTGGACGCTCTCATCTGGTCTACTGTGTATAATTGTTTTAATGGATGAACGCGTCACCTTCAAGCATCCGGAGATTGTTCTCAACTATGAACCAGACAGTTCCAGCTCCACAATTATCTTCCAAAAATCTTTGTTGATTTATCTTGACCAGCCAACATGCCAAACTAGAAAGAAGTGTGGTCCAGGTGTGGCCATAAAATACATCCACAAGTCTTCCTCCGATTAACTCAAATGGGTCTTTCAACCTATCAGAGGTTTCCAAAGCAATGACATTACCATCTGAGCTTCCCCTCATTGCTCAAGCCACTTGTTTTCCAAGCTTAGTTCTTGAGATCTATTCTCTTGTAGGTTTTAGATACAACCCAGCTCCCACGGGATTTAATCAAATGACTGATTGTTATCAAATTTGACTAAGGCCTGGTTACCATCTATTCATGTGACTTGGCTATAGGGTTGTATCTAAAACCTGCAGGACAGCAGATCTCAAGGTTGGAGACCCCTGATTTAAACAGATTGTAAACATTCAGAATGTAAAGTTCAGGCTAGCATGGATGGTGTAATACTGTGTAAAATGTTTTCTTGACACACAATGAGCCCCTTAGGACCAACTAAGCTTCTTTTATACACCACAACCTCTCAGCGCATCGCTGATGCCCACGTACGTCCCTTTATGACGGAAGTGTACCCATTCTCCAATGGCTACCTCTAATAGTCACTGACTGTACTCCGTTGATTTTCTATAGAGAGATAGCATGATGTTAACATGTCAATATGGACGATAATCTCTCAACAATGTTTCGGATACCTTCTTGAATTTTCGCCACAAAGAATTAAGGTAGTTCCGGAGGTTCTGATGGCATGATGCCATATGTACTCTACAGAGTAGTATGAATTTCTGATTCCACTCAGCCCTCGTCTGAAACCGTTTTTGATAACCGACATTGTTTCACAGCTCCACGTTGTCACGTCAACTTATTCCAGTGCAGCATCGAGTCGGAAGACAAATTGCTAAGCGTTCCTGATTGGCCTGGAGGGGGGGTGAAGGGTTGTCTGTGTCTGCAGGGTGAAATGACACGTTCACTGACACTCAGCGAAATCTGGCTTCCTGACATTTTTCAAAATTAATCAGAGGTATTCTACAATGCATTCTGTTTCATCCCTCATCTGACTTCAGAAGTTCTTAATATTAGGCTTAAGGAGAAGTGATAATGTTATTTGCTTTAAAAAAAAAAAAAGGAAGCTCTGAGTTCTGATAATAAGCTGCTTGCAGGCTTTAAGTTAAGGTTCTCACAGTTTGTCAAAACTCAGCTGAAGTCTCTATCACTCCCACTGTGCTGACTTTTGAGCAAAGTGCATCAGGGGACTTTACTTGTTCCCAAAGGCAGAAGCTTCCTGTTAAAAAAACATGGAAATATGACAGATTACTACACGGAGTTTTAGGCAACTAATCAGAAGCTCTCTGTGTTACGGCTCTGCAATTTTTCTCCACTTCATGATTATGAGCAGTTGGATTGAAGGGTAGTTCATCAGCATATCCAGAGCATTTTCTTTTTGTTTGAACAAATGTATTAAGAATTTACTGGTCACTTTATTTGGTACATCTTGCTAGTACTGGGGTGCAGCCCTAAATCTTAATGACGGAAATTCAAAGTTGTGTTAGAAAGGTTCTTCAGAAAGTTTAGTCCATACTGAGATGATATAGCCTCACAGGTTTTTGCAGATTTTTTACAAACTCTTATACATGTTGTGTTTCCCTTTCTGTTTCAGCTTTTAAGCCAGGTCACAGAAATACTAAACCCAATTTTACTAAATCCAACATGTCTTGAAGATACGCTTTTGTATTGAGACTGTGGACGACTGTGGAGTTCATGTTTTGCCATAATTAAAAAACTAGAAACGAGCAATATTACGAAATGTAGATGAGAATAAATTACAGGTAGCGAAGAGGATCCTACACAAACACGTAACCAGCAGATTTAATTTCAGTCTTTGCCAAGTTGAAGACAAAACAAAACATTTTTTCTTATTTTTACAGCAAAGACTAGCAAACAGTAGCACAAAAGCTACCCCCATTATTTTCTATTATAATCCACCGCACCTGAAGTGGATTTCTAAATAATGCATTGTTGATTACAGAAGTGATGTTTCGCGCGATGAAAGTAGAAGGACAACATAGTTTTTTGTTTTGCCACAAAGTAAGGATTAATTGTTGCCATTCAGACGAGACCTGGTTAACTCTGTGTGTACATTACAAATGATCAATACTCGCAATTATAACAGCGGTGGAGGTTGGGTGTAGTTTTACACCTACTCCCAACCAAGTAGTTTTATATCTACTTGGTTGTACATCAAACAAATACAGTTTAGATGATGTATAGCAGTACTAATGTACTGTTGTAGCCAATGGGAAAACTTCACTTCGGTCGCCATCGTTCAAACCAAAACAGGCAGCACTTTAGCATTTTACTCTTTAAAGAACTTCAGTTGCTCGATTTTTGTTACTCGTCCCATCGATCACTGTAACTAAAGATCGAGTAAAGCAGAAGTACTGTTATTTAATCCCAATTTTTTTGACATTTTTGTGGCAAATTTTCAATAAACTCAATTATTTATTAGAACAAAAAACTTGGGGATCTGTTAATCCATTCATCCATTTTCTGTACACCCTTGTCCCTTATGCGTTCGGCAGGGGGGCTGATGCCCATCGCCGGTGAACGGGGTACACAGAACAGGTCACCAGTCCATCGTAGGGCCACACAGAGACAGACAGCACAAACAACCACGCACACTCATGCCTAGGGAGAATTTAGAGAGACCAATTAACCTGACAGTCATGTTTTTGGACTGTGGGAGGAAACCGGAGAACCTGGAGAGAACCCACGCATGCACAGGGAGAACATGCAAACTCCATGCAGAAAGATGCAGGGCCGGGAATCCAACTGTGCAGCCCCAGTTTCAAAGGTACAGGAAGAGGAGAGAGAACCTGAGACTTCAATCTGCATGACTTGAAAACAAATTCAACTCGAGTACAAGACACTGCCTCTTTCCTCACCACAGCAAAGAAAGTTTCACCTTTCGACTTAGGAAAAACATCTACAGCGTTACGCACAGTGGTAATAAAATAAACAGTCAAAAAGGCAAACTTCAATGGGTTTGTGTTCATGATGGCAGTGTCACCATGGTGACACAGGCGTTCTTTGCTGTGGTATCAGAATGAACTATTCTAACCCTCCTTCCTCCACAGAATATACTGAGCATGAATGAAAAAATGAAGCTAATGCAGGCAGATATTTAAAAAAAATCTATCAAATTATTTTTACAGTGTGAGCTTTAATATGCAGAGCAAATGATTATTCTGTGTTAATTACAATGTCCTTCTGGCTTCTTTCTTCTGAATATTTTATAAGACTTAAAGGGAGGAACTACAATAAAGTCCTTTCTGTGACACTAAATCAAATCACAAATCAGTAAAATTCCAAATTCACCTATTTAATTATGTTAAAACAGTCCATTAAAGAGAAAATCAAAGTCTCTTCCAATGCCTGTGGATTTTGAAGTATTATTAGGTCTTTAAAAGAAAAAAAAACAACAAATTAAACATTTTGGGTTAAATTTTAGGTTGTTCACTCTAAACATCATATCTGAAAAACATTCAAAAATAGTGCAAGGTTAGGAGTACGGCTAGAACTGCAGCCAATAAGGATGCACTTAAAAAAAAAGAGTCAGGCCTTTTTTTTTAAGTACATCCTTACAAAAGTAGTTCTTTATGAGAACATTTCTTTACAATTTTTGATATATCTGTATCCTGGAACAGAATCAGTATATTTGGCAGTACGCTGATATAGTTAGCTTTTCATTTTCAAAATATCTCTTTGATATCGAAAAGTCTTTCAGACCTACAGAGTAGGTCTGAAAATAAAAAAACAGTCAGAGAGAGATTCCTTTGATGTATCAAAGAGTGATGTCATCACTGCCATCACTGCTGATGTCATTGTTACCATAGGAACAGAACATTCTAATGGTGCATTCACACCAAATACGTTTTGAGCGTCAGGAGAGTCTGGTTTACATTCAAAGTCTATGTGGAGCGTCCAACGCTGCGCTAGATGCTCTAAAGGCGCCGCCTCCACATAGACTTTGAATGTAAACCAGATGCGCCTGACGGTCAAAACGCATTTGGTGAACGCACCACTATATGTCCAGTGTCATATTAGCTCCACCATATTAGGACCAGGCTTTGGTCCTAATATGGTGGATTCATTGCATTGGGTCAGGGGTAATGTTTAGAGGTAAAATGCGAATTAAGTTTTAGTTAATTTTAGGTTAGGCAAAATCGCAGCAACTAAAATGAAGGGAAATCAATGCAAAGTTCTAAAATTGGTCAAAATAGTTTTTGACAAACCTGTATAGAATTTTGTTTTTCAAAATCATTCTATAAATAAGGATGAAATAATGTTAAGTTGTTTTTCTGCCAATTGCATAGCTGCAGTACACTAGTAGTCTAATGTGTTGAATGTTCTGAGACACATTCAACGCATTAAAAACCAATCAGAACCAAAAGGCAAACTTTTGGTTCTGATTAGTTGTTTCTGGAAAGCAGCAGAGCCAGATGAATTTTCACAGATTCTCTGTTTCATATTTTACTGTCATGGATAGATGAATATTTGTTTATGACAACAAATATTCATCCATCCATCATCTAACACACATATCCTTGCACACACACATTTATACCTTGGGACAATTTAAGAGACCAATTCAGCAATTAATTTTTGAGAAATTTTACATGCTTATAGGAAGGTTTTAATAATGTTTCTTATGCTCTTTTGAACTCTGAAACTGATCTTGTTTTTTTCTCCATTGATTTTGGAGTCAGTGATTGTATTTGCGTCGAGGCTTGTGTCTGTTTTTATTTCACAAATTTGTGTAAAGCCTCAAATTTACATAATGCCCAGTGTTGGCAAAACCTGGGTTTGGATAGTGACCCAGGTTAGTACCACCTGGGTGTGGGTCGGTGTAAAGGCCGAGCCGGGCTTAGCTTCTTCTTCATGCGATTGTCAGCATGAAGACCCTCCATGCAACCAGTGGAGTTTGGTTGCATGGAGGTGTGCCTTTCCTCGGACCTCCCTGATTCATTAGAGGTCCATCTTTCTTCAGACCTCCCTGGTGGGTTGAAGGTCTGTCTTTCTTCGGACCTCCCTGATTGGTTGGAGGCCCATCTTTCTTCGGACCTCCCTGGTTGGTTGGTTGGAGGTCCATCTTTCTTCGGACCTCCCTGGTTGGTTGAAGGTTTGTCTTTCCTCGGACCTCCCTGGTTGTTTGGAGGTCCATCTTTCCTCGGACCTCCCTGGTTGTTTGAAGGTCCATCTTTCTTCGGACATCCCTGGTTGGTTGAAGGTCCATCTTTCTTCAGACCTCCCTGGTTGGTTGAAGTTCTGTCTTTCTTCGGATCTCCCTGGTTGTTTGGAGGTCCATCTTTCCTCGGACCTCCCTGGTTGTTTGAAGGTCCATCTTTCTTCGGACCTCCCTGGTTGGTTGAAGGTCCGTCTTTCCTCGGACCTCCCTGGGTGATTGGAGGTCCATCTTTCTTCGGACCTCCCTGGTTGACTGGAGGTCTGTCTTTCCTTGGTCTCTTCAGTTTGTCTGGAGCCTTCAGTTTGCAGGAGGACCTCTGGTCGGGTGGAGACTCTAAGATGGTCGTTTTCCAGCGCAAGCTTCAACTTTACCTTCAGGTCTGCAACCTGACCCTGCAGAGATTTTACAGTTTCCTCCTGCTCTTTGAATTTGGAAGCTTGCTCAGAGTAACTTTTGAGCTGCTCCTCATATTTAAGTCTCACTCTGTACTCTTCCATCATTACGTCTATCAGACCTTTGTTGCGGAAGGCATATTTTTCAGCCTCCCACTTCAAGTGCTCCAGCTGTTTCAGAACGCTCTTGTCGGCTGTAACTTTAGAAGAGCCAGTAACCTGTTCACGTTGGACTTGCAGGTGACGTTCTTTATCCAACAGTGTTTGCAATTTTTTAATCTCCTCCTGCTGGGATTTGACTTCAGCCTGGTATGAAATCCTTCTGTCTCTTTCCTCATGGAGATCCAAAATTGTACTCTGCAGTTCTGTTTTAAGATCGTCAACCTGCTTAGTCAGATCTCTAACGTGTTGGCTTGTCTCTTGCACTAAGGGGGTGATCTTGAAGTCAGCAGATGGAGTCGTTTCCTGCGTGACTTCCAATGATCTTTGATTGCTCAAGTCGATGGAAGGACTTGATTCCCCCTGGATCTCTGCTGACTGATCTTCCAGCTCATTGGAAGATGAATCAACAGATTCATCAAAATCGCTGTCGTCTTCTAACGGGAAAACGATTTCATCGTAGTCAACTTGGATGTTGAGCTCCATCATTTCGAACCATGAAAGCTCTGCTGGTACAGCTTCATGTTCACATCCAATCTTTTGTTGTTTCATGTTTAAACTCTGGTGATATCTTGCTCTTTCCGATAAACTTCGAACGTGCTCTGTAGAGTGATCTGCCGCAATAGAACTGTGGAACAGGTCTGAGAAAACGCTGAGACAACTTGACAGCTAAAACCAATCATGTTAGTTGGTATCGGAAAGTGTTCCGTATTTATTTTGTTTGTTTGTTTTATCTCTCTCCAGGAGTAAGCTAGGTGGCGGGACTTTGCGCACTTGATGTCAACATCAAAAATAAACCCGGCTCTGCCCCCACTCGAGCAATCCACCCCCAATCATTCCAGGGCATTTGTCAGCCGGTAGTAAACATCCCATTTTTTTTGTCATAACGACACTTATTGATAATCAAATCAAGCCTGTAGCGGTTAATTAGGAAAATAGGCAAGACTTTATTTGAAGGGGTGTGCATAAGACTGACATGACACTGTCATAAACATGACATAACATCTGTCATGAACATGAAGAAGTCTTTATGAATGTTTATGACAGTTATGAAGTGTCATTTGGTAAATAATGACACTTTTAATGCAAAGTTGCTCTAAAAGTTGCATTAAAAGTCCATTAAAAATGCCAACTTTAAATTATCATAATTTACAAAATCATGCAAAGTTGGCACTTTTAATGGACTTTTAATGCAACTTTTAGAGCAACTTTGCATTAAAAGTGTCATTATTTACTGAATGACACTTCATGATAACTGTCATAAACATTCATAAAGACTTCTTCATGTTCATGATAGGTGTTATGTCATGTTTATGACAGTGTCATGTCAGTCTTATGCACACCCCTTCAAATAAAGTGTTACTGGCAAAGATGCATAGACAAACACAAGTGACTAATGAAATGAAAACTATATTTAGATATACCATTTCTCATAAATGCTATTTTAACAAAACCAATGTAATATTATCTGGACATAATCTGGCTAACGGATCAAGGCTAACAGCTAAGGGCTTAATGCTAACGGCTCAAGTTTAATGGCTGAGAGTCAAATAAATACGACTCAGTCTGATTAAAATAACAATGCTAAACATCTAAACATTTCCATATCAATTACTGAAGATAGTTATGCTGGATTTTATGTGTGTAAATTCCAATGGTAGCTCTATGTATACTATAGTATTTATATTTAAGCATTTATGCTGTTTATTGTGAAGCATATTCCCGAAGGCAGCTTTTCACAAGCTGGCATTTAAGTCGTTCCTCATCCGTTTTTGTGCGTGTAAAGTGCATCGTACACAACCTTTGTACTCACATCCAAGGAGCGCTTGGGTCCCTCGTCATTTTTCCTCTTGGGTTTTATTGTTGATTTCGCCGTTGTTTCCCGAAAATAACTGTACACATCTGATGCAGGACTTATTGGACAATTTTCTTGTCCGCTGTCAAAATAGTGACAGAAAAATGTCTCGGGTCACGAGTTCCACTTATTCCAAGGCGAGGTCCTTCTCACTTATTCTGCCATTGTAACACTGTTTGCTTGCCCAGGTTTGCTCTACTTCCGCACGGGGACGACATATCTTGGATAAAAATGAGTATTTATTTTAATACATTGAGTGTTGTATGTATGGAAAAAAAAAATAACACCATAATTTATATTTTAGTGTGACAGAGCCATTTCACATACCTCCTTCAGCTCACAGAGTTCAAAAACACTTTATAGATACCAAAGGAAAATTAAATAATTATGTTTATTATGGTCTTTCCAGATTCCAAAAGGCACCAGGAGCTACACCAGAAATTATGTATGCCATTTCTCAAACAAAATTACTTTTGCAGTAAGGGATGTTTAAGTACTTGTAGCCTCATCCTGATGTGACTGACAGGGATTATTTGTGTATTTCATGTAATATTAGCCAACTGGACGTTGCTGGGGATCTTAGAGCTTTGATGTACATTGCCTGTTGTTTTAACTAGTCTGTTTTATGTTGTCTGTTTGAACTTGTGTTTTTAACGTGGAGCTGTGTTCCTGCTTTCCGGACCAAGATTCCTATTAGTCCTGCCCAAAATTAGAACGAACAAAGATGTTGAAAGTCAAGTTTCATTGACCCATTGAACCCATTTTAGCCTAATTTACAGACCAGTAGACATGTCTATATTGAATATCTTTTCATCTTTTACTCTTCCACCCAAATACCATGTTTAAATTGAAGGCTTAAAGTTAGCTTTTCTATTTCTGTATGCCAAAAACCTTTGGGAAAAGGTGGAAGAGTAGAGCTAAGGACCAAAACCAAATCACAGAAATTATTCCAAACTGTTTTTGTTTTTTTATTATTATTTTCAGTGTAATTTGCACGTCTAATTTGACAACTGAATTAGTTTTTTCCCCACAACCTAATGAATTGTTGTTGTTGCTGGATGATTGACAGTAATCCTTGAACCAAGAAGATTGTCTGTTTAAATCTCATTCAAAAATATAATTAACACCGAGTGTTGCAGAGGATAGTGGTTATACTCACACACAGCTGGGTCCAAAATTTTGGAGCAAGTTCTGACAAAAATGTTGAGATTGTAAAAAAGGAAACCTCCAGTTAGACCAAAGAAAACGTCGATACTTCGGGGAAAAAATAAAAAACAAAGCAAGAAAATGGAGAGCATTAACATTTGTTGTGTTTCCATTACAACTAAACTCGGACAATACTCTGCTAAATGTCAAGAAAAAAAATATCATCTCACAATTGTGTTTTCCTTAAATAAGAAACAATTAAAACCACACATGAATAACTGTGTTTACGTGATGAGCTTTTAAAAAACAGGATGCACCATCGTCCTTCAACTACTTCCTGTCGCATTCTTCTTCATGGTTTGTGCCAGTGGAGACACCCTGTTGTTGATCATGTGACTCACTATGTTATAGTTGGCAATACCCCCCACTGCTATCTACAAGAATCAAAAGTTTAAGTTAAATCCTTTAGGATTTTCTTATCGCTCTTAAACTCGTCATTGTTGATGGTCAGCTCTCTTTATTGGCAATATTATTCATATTGCTTCACTGCCTATGTTGACACATGTTTCATACACATACCTATTGTACCTAAACTATTGTGTATCCATTCGGTTTTCTTTGTAGTTTAATATCTTCAAGCATTATTGCGAAACTAATCAAATGTATCATTTAATTTTGTAGCAAAATACCAAATTTCACATCGTCATTCCATTTTTCCAATTCGGTCCAATCAACACTTACGAAAAACGACGAATTATGATCACTGACCAGACCAGAGGAACTCAAATTGACTTCCTACTGGTGGAACCCCCAACGTGGGCACAAACTGAGACACGAATCATACAGAAATCTTTTTTTTTTTTTTGTTGAACTTCTTTCGGTCACTTTGTTGAGGAAGGCACCTGTCTGATCTCCTGACTCGTCTTCCCACCTTCAATTCTAGTTTTGTTTTTTAAATCATTTTCATGTATTTCCAGACACATTACATGCATCTCGTCAATAGAAATGGACGAATGGAGAAGGTCTCAAAAGTGCCCACAGCAGAATGTTATCAGTGAAGGATTCTTTACTTCTCTCTCAGATCGGGTTGAAACAGAAGTAAAGTGAGGTTCTGTGATGGCCCAGGCAGAAAGCCGATGGAAATGCATTGCCAGGTTCTTAAGAGAGCAACTCAAACACGTTTCTACAAACCTGAAGGGAAAGCAATTTTGTTAAAACAAAACTGTAGAGTGAAATTCCTTCAATGACATGAGAAACTGAGCGATTCAGTTTAGCGTACTTGATTTTTTTTTTTTTCACACGCTGCCGCCTTTTGGCTCAGTTATTGTTCTATAAATATCGGCAGGCTGCAGTTTCTCATGTGTTTCTGTTCAGCTCGTTTTACATCGCGTGCAGGCGTGAACAGTGCTTGACTTCACTCTGTTGTGACACCTTGACAGAGATTATGCTTTGTTTTTACGCGGTCACCCTGGATAATGAACAGCGTGAGAGCAGCACGAGTGATTCTTAAATAAAAAAAGGTGCTTGTTTTTTTCCCCCTACACTCTAAAAACTGCTGGGTCGTAGTTCAAACCAGACATTGGGTCAGAATTCGCGACCCAGCTTGTTTAGCTTCACCGTTCTCCCTTTTCATTTTGAACAATGTTACTTCTGACTGGGGGTCATAATTTTGCTGACTATTACTAAGAGGGGTATAAATTTTCAGCATATCATTTAATAAAATATAAAAACAAAATGGGTCAATCTATCAATTTGAATCATTACACAAATTAAAGAATCAAAGCAACATTCCTGGCATGTTCTGGATGAGGGAATGACTTTATAACATGATACTAAGCTAAAAAAGTTGATTCTACAAAGTTTCTTTGTCTAGCCTTTAAAGGGGCAGTATCTTAGCTCCTTCAGACTAGCCAGCAGCAGTTAGCAAACACCTGGAACAGCTGTGCATCTGCTGAGCTCATTCTAGGAGCCACTTCTCAGTGAAACTCTGGTCATAACATTGTTAAAGGGTTAATAGAAGACCCATGTTGAGATGACTTCCTGAAGGCGGAGTTTCAGAAAGAGCAGTTTTTTTTAAAGAGACAGAGGCCCAATTTCAAAGTCAAATTTCCCAAGTCATTTTTGATAGATCATTTTTTTATAGTAACTGAAGGTAACATAGTTACTTGACTGTCTGTGCCATAAAATGACCATATGTGGAAAAACACATAATCCCGCTTAACTCTGCTGCCAATAAAGACCTCATCCACCATCAGTTTGGAAGTTTTTTGTTGTTTCTGGCTGGGACGCTACATCCCGTCTCTGCTCAGGCTCAGCTCACCAGATGTGCAAGAAGCATCAGGTTGTTTGTTTCAGAACATGTTATAAAGCAATTGTACTGATCCGACGTTTGCCTGATTATTTTCAGACAAACAAATGTAAAGCTGCATTCCTCCACGGCTTTTCCTGTTTTTGCCACTGTAAGCTGTTTGCACACATCCTTCTGTGATCACTATGGAAACTAAGATCGGAGACTGAGAATAAACACAACAGTACGCACACGTTGGGTTTCTCTTGAGTGCTGTAGAAATACATTTGAAATTAAAACAAAGGGCCGCAAATTCGACGGTTGTGTGATCCACAAATACACTGAAACTCTGCCAATGTCGTCAGCTTGAAAACAAAAATGCACAGTTCTTCCGGTTGACGATGAACAAGCGAGACGCCTCTCTGTTGTTTCTCTCAGAATATGAGGCATCGTGTAAATAATGCATCAAACGGCAAATGTGCATCTGTGACAGGTGTTGCAGAAAACAGTGTAAGTAATGCATGATGGTACACCTGGTGAGGCTTTTTTTCCTTCTTTCCCGGCAGATTGGAATAACGGCGTCGAATCCTCTTATTGGTTATGGAGACTCTGCCAGACGGCGGGGGAATAAGTTTTGTTTTCATGGTACAGTAAAAGTGGCTCTTGATGACTAAACAAGCAGGGCAGCTCGCAAAGGCTTGTGGCTGAAAATAGACTCTGGCTTCTGATGCAGAGAGAATAAAGGAGGCCTGCGAGGCAGGAGGTTCAGTAAACAGGACTCAGCAGCGAGACCCGGCCGCAGAAAACAAGCGAGAGTTAGTAGCAACAGGCTAACAGGAAAACATTGATATTTATCGAGCATTGTTAGGGGGGGGTTTTATGCTGAATTTGTTGTTGAGATTTTGGGTTATAAAAAAGAAAAAGTTTAGTTTCAAGAGACCAGAACGTCCAGTGTAAGGGGGTATCTCTTACTGATGAAGGTTGGAATAAATTTGATCAGATGGATGTTGGAATTTGATTAAAATGTGTACGAAACGGCACAATTATTATCGCAACATTTTTATTTTTCATATTCTTCCCTCTAACGCACCTGCCAAACTCAAGGCCTGCTGTCCAACATACATGAAGTTTCGCCTTGTTCTTTTATGCAATGTTTGAGAGATCCTTTAATCTCCATGGCAACCATTCAGCTGTCGCCTCATTGAACTTAAGGGTTAATAGAGGAGCCATGTTGTTATGACTTCCTGTAGGTGGAGTTTCAGAAAGAACAGGAGTTTCTTAAAGAGACAGAGGACCAATTTCAAGGCGTTAAACTATTAAGTCAAATGTCTTTTAAGTCATATTTAAATATATACAAATATATTTAAATTTAAATATCTATACATCATTTTATAACAACTGAAGGTAACATAGTTACTTGATTGATATAAAATGCTTCTATGTGCCGATTTAAGTTTGCATCTCCCTGTGAGCCCTAAGAAGAAGGCATCCTTTTCACTCTGGTGTTATGCTGATGTTTTATTTGTATCCATGACTCAGCTGTGAGTTTCTGACTCCAACACACACTAAAGTGTCCTCTTCCAACTTTCAGAGAGGCCGGCAGAGGTAGCTGCTCAATCCCCTTTGGACAGGTCAGTCTGAGGACTCTTTAGTCCGTCTCGGGAAATGTCATCGCCTCATCATCGCTGCTGGCCTCGCCAATAATCTGAAAAGACAAAGGAGGTTAAAGGACAGCAGGTCCAATACTGATACCAATGAGAATAAAAGTAACAGAAAGTGCCACAACGTGTTGCGCATGACGCTGAAAGGCAAATTGAGAAAATAATGCAATTTATCAAATCAATGAAGAGCCAGAGCACAGATACAGGAGGCTGTCGGAAAATAAATGAGTGGAAAAGTGAAGGCCATCCAACCTGCGATTATCACATTTTAATCAAATCAAGTTCATTTCACAAGATTTCAAAGTTGTTTAGCTCAGGACCAATGGCAGGTGGGCCAGCATCCGCTTCATCTGCTCCCAAATGTACCATTTGTCAAGCATGGTGATGGTAGAGTCATCCTGTGTTTTTTTGTGTGTGTGTTTGTTTTTTAAAGGTACCGATCCGATATTAATATCTGTATCATTCTCGACATTGAAAAAAAAATTCTAACTCGGGTATAGATCTTTGCGTAAGGAGAATGAAGTAGGAAACAATTTTCTCCCGTGTAAAATCATAATCGTATTGCGACAATGTAGCCATAAGGGCAGATCTACTTTGCGTAATTCTATGCCATCGAGCAACATCATGAGTTATTATGTATTTTACATTATATTTTGAATTCCTAATTGCACTTTCTTTGAAAGAAATTTTGTTGCAGTTTATTTATGTCACCATGTCACATATATATGTTACATACTGCAACTTTAAATGAAGTGTTTCACTTTATAAAGTGAAACACTTTATGAATTAAGCTTTATAAAGTGTTTCACTAGTAAAATTCCTGATATAAATGGACTTTTCAACAATATTCTAATTTATTGAATGGGTAAATGTGTATACACATACATCAGTGAGGAGGAGTGGCTCGCGTGGCTCCCACACTGCTGAGATGTGAATAAAATCCGTTCCTTCTGCTTTCTGTTCTGAACATGTTCAGGTCCTGCTGCGCTCTCTCTGCAAACATGAAGTTTGTCTGTCTCACCGATCTTTGCGTAAGGAGAATGAAGTAGGAAACAATTTTCTCCCGCGTGAAATCATAAACCGTCAGCTGATTAAGTTAGCCTACATTATCAGTCTAACGTAAAGGGGGGTGTCGGTGATACGGGGGTGACGTCAGGAGCGGGGAGCCGCGGCGCCGCTGAGCGCAGAGCAGGACAGGCAGAAACACCAGCAGTGCCAAGGTGCGCGCGCGTGCCCTCTCTCTCTCTCCCTCTCTCTCTCCCCAAACTCCCTCGCGAGCCAGAGGAGCGGAACCGGGAGCCGAGCGGGAGCGGAAGCGGCGCGGGGCATGATGAACAACAGGTCTGTGACTCCGCGGCTCGCCGGGGCCGGAGCCGTGGACCACGAGCTCGTCATCACCTCCACCTTCGGGACCCTGCTGTCCGTGGTCTACATCATCGGCGTGTCCGGGAACGTGTACACGCTCGTGGTGATGTGCCACTCCATCCGCTTCGCCACCTCCATGTACATCTCCATCATCAACCTGGCGCTCGCGGACCTGCTGTACCTGTCCACCATCCCCTTCGTGGTGTCCACCTACTTCCTGAAGGACTGGTACTTCGGCGACGTGGGCTGCCGCATCCTCCTCAGCCTGGACCTCCTCACCATGCACGCGAGCATCTTCACGCTCACCGTCATGTGCACGGAGCGCTACCTGGCCGTCACGCAGCCGCTGGACACGGTGCGGCGCTCCAAGAGCTACCGCAAGGCTCTCGCGTGGGGCGTGTGGCTGCTGTCGCTCGTGCTCACCGTGCCCATGATGGTCATGGTGGCGCAGACGACCAAGAAGACGTCGGACGGCGGCGTGAAGAGGATGTGCGCGCCCACGTGGGCTCCCCTGGCGTACAAGGTGTACGTGACGGTGCTGTTCGGCACCAGCATCATGGCGCCGGGCCTCGTCATCGGCTACCTGTACGTGCGCCTCGCGCGCACCTACCTGGAGTCGCAGCGCAACGCGGCCATCAGCAGCGGCGGCAGGCGCTCCCCGAAGCAGAAGGTGCTCATCATGATCTTCACCATCGTGCTGGTGTTCTGGGCGTGCTTCCTGCCCTTCTGGATCTGGCAGCTGCTGCCGCTGTACCACGCCGAGCCGCTGAGCCTGGCCTCGCAGACGCACACGTGCATCAACTACCTGGTGGCGAGCCTGACGTACTCCAACAGCTGCATCAACCCGTTCCTCTACACGCTGCTCACCAAGAACTACCGGGAGTACCTGAAGAACAGGCACAGGAGCTTCTACAAGTACACGTCGTCGTTCAAGCAGCGGCCGCCCAGCCTGCACTCCTGGGGCAAGTCGGCGTCCTCCAGCAACCAGTACGAGTTCAACTCCGAGACGCTGGTGATGGGGTCGCTCAGGTGACTTCTTTCTTGGAGGAGGTGGGGAAAAAGGCTCCTAGAGACAAGAAGTGCTACAGGCGAGTATAGTTTTTATTTTTTATTACACCGGATGTTGCTTGGATACTTTAAAAAGGAGAACGCACCGTGCGTAAAGAGCGCGCAAAGTTTGGCTTTGATTTTTAGTAAGCAGCTCGCTTATTAGTAGAACCTCAAGAACTGAAGCCTTTCAGAAATATTTAGCTCACTTTAAACTTTTTTATATTTGTCCTGTCAAAAAACCCCAAATCCAATTCATTTTATTAGGTTTTTACGCGATGTATCAATAGACAGTATATTGCAGAAATACGAGAGAGAAAAAAGGCTCATCTAAAATTTTCTTTTTGCCAAACAGCTCAAACTCTGTAGTTGGATTGAGCATAAGGCATTTTTGAAGATTAATTTCAACTCTTGCCACATATTCTCAGTTTGATTTATGTCTGGACTTTGACTGGGCCAATCAGTGCATGCACCCATATGTGCACCGATTGCAGTTTTCTGGCCAGTTGCCTATCACTGATCCTCAAAAAACCTGGCATGATTTTGGCAGATACCAATTTTTTTTGTCTGAAATGTTGCTAAATATAGCTAGAAAGTTCCTGATTTGGTGACAGTGGGGTGACTATGGTTAACTACAAATGTGCAGACCTGACCTGGTGGACTGGTCAGTCAGTCCAATGCCTCTCACTGCAGAGCTGAAGAGGACAGTGGTTGATTTTTAGACCTTTGCTGATTAGTTGATAGGATCGGCCTCACAAAATGAAGGAAATGGGGGTCGATTTGTCGGTGCACCCTCCTTAAATATGCTTTTACCTAAAACAAAGTGTCAAACTCAAGGTCCAGGGTCCAAATCCCCTCATGGCTTTTTGTGTGGCCCTCTAAACTCCAGAATTACAGAAATCAGTCCTTCCAATTAAAACTGAATAAAAGTGACTTGGATTAAAAGTCAAGCTGTTCCATGCAGGACATATGGTTTACCACCCAGGGCAGCATGACGGAGAGAAAAATTGTCGGCTTTCAGTTGTGTCCCAAACTGGTGTCACGGTAGATTGTTTTTATTTCTTTTATTATTTTATCACTGTGCACGGGAAACATGAATCGGGAAAAGTAGCCAAAAGCTCTAAAATATCCTGTGTTTGAATGACAAAGTCCAATCACAGTCCTACGCCTTTCACAGGTTTTTATTTTTTTCATGTGTAAATATCAAAAACTTTATATACATTTTCTCCCACTTCGCAGTATTGTACCTCGGAGCATTAGGCTATGAATTTTGAAGTCGAAACATGAACAAATAAACGGTTCCAAAACATGTAAACTGTCATCAGCTCTATTTTCTTAATCCTCACCTATGAATCAGACTTATGACATCATTCATAAGACTAATAAAAGCAAAAACAAATTTATATCCCTTATAATAAAACAACTGGGTGAAAGCTAGATGACCCTTTAAGGACAAGCATTAAGGCTGCAGACAGAAACTTAACTACATTGTGGAGGTAAAACCGTATTTAAATCCATCTAATGTAGGATCTACACAGTTTAATCCAGGACTGGTTTAAAGCTCATCTTGGTGGTGAACGAGATAAAAGTGACTGTCAAATGAAATAATTAGCAAAAATCATTGTTTACCCCCGAGTTCAACCGAAGAGCCAAAGAAACAAATCCAATCGTTTCTGCATGAACCTTTTGCAGCTGTGTTTCACCTCGTGGTTGCTCAGCTCTTCAACTCTTAAAAACAAAAATCGACTAAAACTTTACCTGTGGTTAACGCGCTGCATTTAAAAACCCACAAAGATTTGATTAGTTTGAACATTCTCCCAGCAGGCATCAGGATTCATGAGGGGCTTTGCATTATTGACTCACAATAACATGACGTGTGTGTGTGTGTGTGTGTGTGTGTGTGTGTGTGTGTGTGCGCGTGCGTGCGTGTGTGGAAGGTGTTGTGTGATTGATGGATGTGACTAAAGAGGTGAGGAGGACTGCAGCGGTTGATGCGGTGTAGGTGTGAATCTGGAATCCGTCCCGTCCTTCTGGGATCATCTGAGCTCGTAAACTTGTCGCAAGTAGTTTTCTGTTCCTGGGTTGACCAGCTGATGGCTGGACAGCCTGGAATCACAACGTCCTCCAAAGACCCAGGAGGTCAGAAATCCGTCCCAAGGTCGGGTTCATTTACCACAACATAGTTGGGTTACGAGTTTGACCTGGTTAGGTTTTTAACCCAAAACCTTTGTTGAAGTTACTAATTCCTGCAAATAGCAAAGGCTACTCGACACGCTATTGGCTGGCATTTGCAGAGCAGCCAATCCAGGAACACCGTTCATCTTCCTTGCCGCTGATTGATTGCATCCCCAAGAGTGGGGATAATGAAGCCTGTGGACATTAGCTTCTGCATTAGCGCCAAGACGGTTGTGTATTAATGCATATTAAGGTGTATTTTGTGTTTGAACTATTGAAACAAGCAGGTATAAGTGATTTTAGAAGGGGGAGGTTCTAGATCAGTGTTTCTCAACCCTGGTCCTCACCGCCCCCCTGCTCTGCATGCAGTGCATCCAAAACATCTCTATTGTACCTCTATTCCAGGTACATTCCTGGAATAGAGGAATGTATTCCAGAACAGCTGATTCAAATGATTGCATGACCACCAAGTATTGCAGAAGTCTGTTAATCATCCAGAGATACAATTCAGGTGTGTGGCAGAAGGGTCAAACCTAAAACATACAGGACAGGGGGGCGGTGAGGACCAGAGTTGAGAAACACTGCTCTAGATGTTGCGGTTGTGGTCGTTAACCCGTGTGAACACCGGGCCTCCACCGAAAACGTCTCTTTAATCTAAAGATCCTTTAGATTACAGACAAAAGGAGTTTCAAGAGTTCACAACTGACAAACTGTTGCTAGTGTATGCAAGCTTAGCTTAACAAGTTTAAGTGTATAAAAGAATACAGTGAAAAAGCTTAGCTTAACAAGTTTAAGTGTATAAAAGAATACAGTGAAAAACATCTGGATGAGGCATGCAGAAACACAACTCGTGGCTTCTGAGAGGGAAAAAACACGGACGGTGGACAGAAGGAAATGGAGGACATGGTGATGCATGTCTGGACACGTCTGCCGTGGTCCTCACACCCAGCAATGAGACAAGGAAAGCATCACATTTTCTCTCATTATGAAAATGATTTGAATGCAATCCTGAGCTGTGACATTTTCAAGCCAATGTCCCAGCAGGGGACCGGCGGAGGAGGGGGAACGTTTCGGACGGTATGGTATATGTGTGCAGACTCATGCATAAATTCATTGGAGCCAATTTCTCCGTGGTACAATGTCAGAGAAGACGGGAAGTGATCCGACTCCTTTTGTACGTCAAGATTCATGAAAAATTCGGGGCTGTTTTTGTAGGAGGTTGTTGATGTTTCTCCTGAGTCCCAAAAAATGTCCTCATCCTCTGAGCTCACGTCATTTATTAAATATGACTGACTTTAACTCATAAATAATAGCACAAAGACTATAAACGTACTCAAGACTAATGTGGCCAACAGCTGGTTCTACCCACTCAAACAAAATAAACATACCATTCCCCCCAGAAAATGACCTAATCTCCAATCACTAGTCAGGAATTTGATCTATTATTAAATGTTCTGGTTGGATTTGTAAGCAAAATGGACCAAAAAAAAAAAAATCACACCACCACGTGGCCATTTTATGGAGATGAGATGCAATATAAACATTCACAGCCATGTAAAAAGTAAATACACCACATTTCACTTCAAAACCTTCAGTATTCTGACCAAGAATACTGAAAAGGTCTAAACAAAAACTTTTAATCACAGATTCTCTTGAGGGTGCATTCACACCAGCCCTGTTTAGTCCACTTTAGTCGAACTCCAGTCTTAAAAGTCTGGTTAGTTTGGGGAGGTGTGAATCGAACTGGGAGCCGGACCGAAACAGCAAATTCTGATCCAGCTAAAAACCTTTTTTTTTATATATTGCATGAAATTTGGTCTTGAATTCCAAGTGATTATCAGCCAAATATTCAACACACTTATCTCTAAATCGCCAACTGATCTGTGTGTTGGTGTATTAATGTGTGCGTTTGTGATGGCCATTGGGTGAATGTGGCTGAAATGTGCTCTGAGTGGAAAACTCACCGTATGAATTCAATTCATTTACTATTTAAACTCCCTGGGCAGACAGGGCCTGTTTTGGCCGCTGCTGCCAAGAGAGACGAGGCCGAGAGGCCCTGATGATGGAACCTGGCCAAGAATCCCAAACTGGTTCCAAAAAAAGTAAATAACACCTGATCCAAAATAGAAGTACTCCTTCTCCTGTACTTTGATGAGGTCGTTTTCTGACACCCCAACCTCTGGGCCTTCCTCCGTTTGGACCACTCGTTAATTCTTCAAAACCTCCGCTCCTGGCAGGTACGTAAAAATCCAAATTATGTGCGTAAACTGAGTATTCTCTTCCAGAGAAAGAAAGACTCACTTAAATCTGTATCAGGTGAAGAATACCTCAACCTTATTCCTCCAACTCTTTCAAAGTTCCCTTGTTTATTTTCCCTTAGCATTTAAGTACAGAACATACAAAGAAATATGTCTTTGTATGTGTCTGTACGTTGCAGCCAGCAGCTTATTTGGCACGATTCTAGGTTTCAACTTCCAACAGGAACAAGGCTAATTTAGGTACAAACTCTGTGAAAATTGAGTTTACTCGCTGCTGGTTTTTCTCTTTCAAGGAAGGAAGGAATAATCTGGTTACTTTAGTTCATCAAATCCTGCTGCTGCCAAAAAAACTTCATTTCTGGTGTCCAAACAAGATCCAAAGGATAAAAAGACTGGGGCAGCTCATTTACCACATTGGTATGCAATATTGCACTGCTATTTGACTATGAAAACATTTCAAATTGCCGTTATAAAAGTTGAGAAATTAAACTGCCTTTGTCTCTAGAGGTCATGAACGTCACTAAAACTCGCAATCCCCCCATTTTTGATGCTTTATTAGGCATTTCGTGCATAAACTCTCAGCTGCTGGTTGTTTGGTCTTTGTTTTAATTTTTCGGGCCGGGCTTCATGAGGCTGTAATTGAGCTGGCAGTGTGTCCCTGTGGACCACAGCAGTTTGACCAGCTGCTCCTTCGTTAACACCAGTGTCACTGAAAAGTCCACTCTGACTACGGACTCTGGCTATTTCTAGATCCACTAAGGTTTTCTGAAATGCCAATGAAGTCACTGTGGGAACCTGCCCAACCACTTCCAGCAAAGGAAGACTGCGGTGTTGATGATGGACCGACATACCCAAGTGAGTCTAACTAAGCTGAATAATGTGAAGAGGTGATTCATTATTATAGCACAAACAAACCTTCAATCAAGTATTTATATGGTTATTTTTCTCAGCAGCTATGTTGACAAAACTACTGTACTCTTCAAACGCCAAGTCAAGCCTCAATTCACAGTGTTTCCAAGTGGCTAAAAAGCTAGCCTATGATGCTAGTCTAGCACTTTAGCTGGCTTTAGCTTTGCACAAGGGTAAAAAAAAAAATTATGACTCAATAATTTGCCTTCTGAGATATTTTAGTGTCATTTCAGGTAATTTATTTGCAGAGAGCTTACAGAGAAGTTCTCCAGTTTCATAAACGTCAGTGATGAGTTTGTCCTGCTCTTCCTCCCCTAACCACATTACCACTGGCCATAAAATTGTGCAAAATGGAATTATGAAAATAAATTTGCTTACTGGAAACAATTAAAAAAAATTGCACTAAGATGAGGTGTTTTCTCAAAAGTGATTTTGAGAAAAAATAAATTCTTGCCAAAAGTCCCCCATCGTCCCTTAAAAAAACTCTTGGCAAAAAAACTCATTTTAGGCAGGTGATAATATTTAAGGCCAACTCACATTCTTTTTAATGAATTTCAGGCATTTTAAGGCCTCAACGTTAGAAGCATGAATTTAAGACTCTTTTAGGATGCGCTGACATCCTGCACTTCTCCCAGCACTAACAGGGCAAGCTAGTATCAATGTGTAGCTAATGAACATGCCTCGCCTGTGAAACAAGACGAGGAGAACTTACAACTTGCTTTATTCTCCTTTGCCTGCTCTTCACTTGTGCTGGGGCAATTAGCACGGAGTGACAGAGAGGGCTGGTGGTCCGCTGAGTCACACTCTGCCGAGTGGAGCCCAACGCAAATCCTTTCAAAGTCTGGGGCAAACCTGGTCTCTACGGTACGCTCAACATCTGAGGGTGCTCTTTTTTTCTGAAGTTGTACCAGCGCAGTCATTGATGCAGACAATAAAGATGATGGTATAAGTCAGGAGAAGGAAGGTCCAAACCTTCCTAGAACCAGACATGTCAGTTCATACGATGCTACGCCAGAAAAGCTTAGGAAGCCTGCCTTGAGAAGATCAAGAGCGACTTTGAACATGACAGCTGTGTGAGGCCTGGTGTTACCTGAGCTTGTGAACTTGATTTTGGTAAAATACTTTAAAATTAGATGTCTGACACCTCACATAAATTGAGGCTCTTATAAAACACCATCACAAACTAATCACTATGCTTCTGTCGTGTACATTATATGCATCAGATGGGAAAACTTACACTTCCCGCTTCGTTTCCTCTGCGTCAGAATTGCATTTGCAGCAAAGCAGTGATAAGTTCTTTGCTTATAGCTTTTAGTCTTCAAATGTGCTCATATAATTGTTGTTTTTCATACAGTTACAACTCGGAGGTATCCCAGTTTTCCTGTTTCGGTGTCGAGGTTCACATATTTGCAAAACGAGACGCAACACACGAACGAGCAAACAGCAATCACTTTCGAAATGTCTGAGCCAAAGCGAGCGTCCAATACTCAGGAGGAGTGAGTAAAAACCTGAGCTCGGAAAGCGTACACACCAAACTTTGACAGACGTCATCAAAGTGAAATAGAGTTTCAATGAGCGACTCTAAAAGCAATCCACACAATCTATTAAGAATAAAAAGGGAATGGAAACAAAGGATTGGCTGCAGGAGCTGTGCGGAAAATAAGAAAGCCAAGGAAGATGACTCCTCACACCGATCATCAATCAAGCAATTTCCTGGAGTGGCTCCCAAGGTGCGGATAAGAATGGAGGCATACGCACGTGTCATCTCGGCTGATTTTTATAAATACAAAGTGTTCACTCAAGTGTTATGGCTTCATAATTGCTGAAAGAAAACAGGACATTACATCTGTGTGCTAAAACGAGGCATTGGCACATGGAGTTCACGAAGTTCAATCAAACGAGAAAAAAAACACGACAAAAACCTTGGCACAAGGAGAAAGAGAGATGTGACCCTGAGAGTCTGAAGATTTGCATCTGTAACCCGGTTTCATTTTGAGCAGAACGTTCAAAAAGTTCAGAACGATCAGAAACGTCCATGAACCCAAACAACTGAAACGGGAACAACCAGAACCGTTGGAAGACGTAACGGAGGAGAAAAAAGCAACTGCTCCCAATTTTTCCTTTGCGTTTGTTGATTTAACAGTTTGTTGTATAAGACAAAGATAATCTGAGTAAAAGCCCAAAAAAAAAAAAGGTTTTCGGGTGATGATTTGTTAAATCCTCCTGTTTGTCTAAGTTAAAAATTTTGCAACAGTAAATTCATCTACTGTAAACGCATCACAAGTTGCCAGGTTGGCTTCCACTGAAATTATTTGAAAACGTCGTCTTTTACTTACTCAGGTTATCTGTCTGACATTAAATTTTGCTTCATGAAATGTGAAAATGTGACAAAACCAAAGAACAGAAGAAACCAGAGGACAGAAATTTACATTTAGACACACAGTAACCAGGAACACAAAGCCATGAAAAGCTGTCATTACCAAGCACTGGGCATCCAAATAAAAGATTTGACTATTAGGGGTGTACTGAGCCGATATTCATATCGGAAATCGGTCTGATATCAGGCAAAAAATGAGTATTGGATTATATCAAACTGTATCTAAAATCTCCGACAGATCCACTCTTCTCCAGCAGCACTTTGTATCTGCAACAGTTTGGTTAAAGGATCAGTTCTTCTCATACATATTATTGTTGACCGTCGTTTTCTGTTTGAGAAATTGATTTTTGCTTGTTTTTCCGTTTTTGGTAAAGCTTTTTATAACATCCCACATTACAAATTAAATAATAAAAGTATTTACGATTCATGCTGATATTGTGCCGGGGCAGTATCGGTATCAGCCAATACTCAGAGCTGTAATATCGGTATTGCATCAGAATTATTAATGTCTGAATTTATAAAGAAGTGTCTTGCTGAAGAAAGAGTCTTAGTGTGAAATTTAAAAGTTGCTGCTTTGACGCAAGACAGTCTGTGTGTAAAACTCAATATGGAATGTTGAGTTGAGGGACATTTCTGGAATATGACGGATAAATATGGAGCTGCATTTTGCAGGAACATTCGGAAGACTTGGACTCTCATCAGTGGTGGAATGATGGAGAAAATTTGTGCCGTGGACTCCCAGCTTGTGCGCCGTTACGTCCAAACAACCAGTCTTTTCGCTTCGGTAGAAAATTGATGTTTCCGAGGAAGAATTTCTGCCGCGGTAAATTTCCCATCTGAAGTTCATCGTCCTCCGTCTTGAGGCTCTCCTCCAACAGGAATCATAAGCTCGTCAATTTTTTGCCGCTCGTGTCCGACACAGCAGCCGGCGATGTTTCTCGATCACAGCTTGTGCACCTAAAATAAAAACGTTTTTTTTTCTCTTGTTCACTTTCTTCGTCTCCGTCTTTGTTGCAGGGCTCGTCGGAGAGCACGGGGAAGCAGCGCCGTCGGCAGACGCCTCAGGGCAGGGAGGGGTCGGAGATGGCGTGACTGGGGTTACAAGTGAAGGAGACGGTGATGGCGTAGCGCGTCCCCCACGTTACCTTCTCCACGCGGTGGAGGTTCTCCGATCCAGAGGAGAAGAAAGACACCCGTCCTGGACAGGAGAGAGGAAACAAAACAAAACAAACAAAACTCTTTAGGGAGGAAGTGAATGTACAAAAGACTTCAAGAGGAAGTGCAACTTTTCAGGAAATATTTGCCGTTTGGCTTTTATCCACATCTGGTGATGGGACATTTGGTACAAAGCTTTGAACATTGACTTTTTAAGAAAAAAAAGGTAGTCGGTGATCTTTACTGAACAAATGTTAAACAGGGTTAAGCTTAACAAAAAATATAACATATTTATTACATAAATTGTGAAAGATATTTATAATTTAAATAAAAGATTTTTTTTTTTAATGGTCTACTTTTCACCAAGTTCTCATTTATCCGTGTCTGTAAGAGTGCGGTTAATCTTCAGCTTAGGACGTGAAAGTAACGCAGTTTACAGTCATTATTGCTCCATCGATAGTTGATACAGCTACATGCTGTGTCCCTTATTGTTTGACAAATAAATATCAATATAAAAAGTGAAGTGCGACCAGCTTTCACTTTAATCACAGCAGTAAGTCTCCACCATCTGGAATCCAAACGTTTTGCTCATTCCTCTTAACCAAACAGCTCAGATTCAGTCAGAACGTCCAAGTCATGAATACTTTTGAAGACGAAGAAGTTTTATTTATACAGCACTTTTCAGCAACAGGGCAGTTAAAAGTGCCTTCCCAGATTTTACCGCTAAAGTTAACAGCTTTGTTGTCTGTCGTGGACTGATGAGCCGAGGCAGCAGTGAAACACCAAGCGTGCTGCTGCTGCTGTAAGTGAATGAAGGAATGGAGAGAAATGATCGTACGAGAGCAGAAGATGGAGTGAGGGGGGGCATTTTCATTTGAAACTCACAAAAGGACTTTGTAAAGTGAGCAAACAAAGTCCAGAATGCTACGGAAAACAAATCAAAGAAAGAAGACTTAACAGCTGGCAGTTTCAAACCTGCTGATGTGTTAGCAGGTTTAAGAAGCTACTCCAAGACTTTAAAGATCTGACATCAAGCTAACCTTCAGCTGAAGTTCCTCCCTCCATAGCAGTGAAGGTTTTTGGTTAGATTCCCAAACGCAATTGGAAGGAAGACAGGCATGAAAACAACTCAAACGGAAAGGTTTTGAAAATGAAGATATTTGAAAATTGTAAAAATTCAACAGCCTAGTTACGGATGACTGCTCAACAATTGTGGATAGAAAGTAAAAAAGACTGAATTTTAAATGTAACTACTTGTGGAAAAATGAGAAAAAAACAAACTAATTTCTTTCTCAAAACCTAAAATAAATCCATTTACTGAAACCTTTCTCAAGCATTTCGCTCTTTAATCAACACTTGGTGATTTTCTGAAAGTCTCTTCATTTATCCAAGGCTAACGAGCTGCTGCCACATTCCAGCCAGCGCAGACCTCACTAAATACGGCCCATCCTAGATTTGCATAAAAGTTGATACAATCCAGAGAGCGGCTGTGCATCACAATTCTGTTTTTCAAAGTTTTTAAAAGTCGTTTTAAAACTTGCTATTGCCTCGGCTTTTTTTTTAAAGGGGTTAACTCATTAAACGAAACAACAACAAAAAAAAGAAAAAGCCGAAGTCGGTGTTCTACTTTCCACCTGATGAAACAAACAACTCGTGTCCCTGTGTGATGTTCTGTGGGAGCTTTTCTGGGGGAGTTGCAATCCCCCTGGCAGCCTGTTAGATTAGAGGTTGTCAAAAGAAATTAGATCTCACTGTTAAACAAAAGAACCTACCGTGAAGAAGAGAACCAGGAATGGGCGGTAGGACAATTCACTCCCAAACGAGGATGAGCAGCAAATACAGGAAAGGACTGCAACGTGAAGAAAAACAAGGACATTTCTCCACGCCCGCGTCGGCTGCGTGGCTTTAGATAACTTCCAAATGGCATTATCTGGAAATAATTCCCTGCAAGTATCAGTGGGAATGCTCACGGTGTTTACTGTGAAGAACGTTTTAGACTCTCAACAGTGGAGTGAGGGAGATTAGCCGCGGCACAAAGGAGAGACGCTGCCGGTGGAGTTCAAGAGGCTTAGACAAAAACTTTTCCAGGTCATTTCCAGGCCGCAAAGGAACTAGGAAGTAAAAGGGAAAAGGTTCGCCTTTCCTCGCGTCCAGACCACGGATAATACCGAGAGAAAATCCACAGGCCAGAAAAAACTGCAATTGCTGCTCCTCTAATATGAAGCATATAAAAAAATGAATTTCATTCCATTTTATTCACAGTTTTTGTGTGGGATGAGAGAAGAATTGTGCATTTTAGGGCTCAAATCAATATAGAGCCTGTGTTTTAGATGGTGGTACGTGTCAAAGTCAGAAACTCAATGAATCTGAAACTTCTGGCTACATCAGAAGTTCTGGAAAACTTGGACAAAGCAGATCCAGATACAAGAATTACACAGATAAATCCTGTTCTACCAATAAGGAGCTGTGTAATGCATCTGTAGAAGCAAAAGCGACTAACTGCTTTACAAAGCAGCGTCCAATTTTAAAGAGGCATAAAATTATCTTAGAGCAGTTTAACGGCAATGCCAACTGACTGAGTTAATTAGTATTGAGAGGCGTCAATAAATAATTTATAAAACAGTTACTTAAACATGTAATTAAATCATTAAACTTGGCAAATAGTATAGCTTATTCAATATACCGCTCATAAAAAGGCACATAAAACCAGTCCACTTGTATTTAATGGACACATGCTGCATGCGCACCATGAATTTATTTCATCTCTCATCATCATGCATGCAAATGATGTTCCGCCTGAACAGCAGCGACGATGAATTCAAAAAGGCAAAAGGCTCTCACTTAGGGCGAAAAGACTGTACAAAACCCAAAAGCCAATTATAACGACATAAAAGATTGATTTCTGAAGCAGATGGAAAAGCAGATCCGGGCTACGAAAACAATCAGAAATGCAAATTATATTCTGCTGAGAAACAAAGAGTTGTGCTGTGAATTTGTAAAAGCTGATGTGACTCGTTAGTTTGGGCGGTTCGGAAGGTACAAAAAGCTTGGCGTAACGTCTTAAAATTTAACCCTACTTAGACATCTGCACAACTTTACCTAGGCGTTCCTGGGTCTTCGTGATGCCGTTTGTTTATTAGCAGCAGGTTTATTAAAGGTAGATTTTATTTAGGTGTGTAAGGAATCTTCTTCCATTGGATTTAAAGTATAACCAAACAATCAGACAATTTATTTGTACTTGATGACGCCTTAAACTTTAGTGGTGCAACTCAAGACACCGTCAGGTCAATATATAGATCACTCCCACAGGTTCGTAGTGAATCAGCTGGTTTTAATGCCTCAAAGGATGATGGTCCAGAATAGGTCATTGGCTGGAAATGTGTTCCCAGATACAATCAACCACTTGTTATATTCTGATTAGCTAGAACGCAAACACTACAGATGAATTCAAATCCATCTAAGCATCTTTCTTTTGCCGCTAGCACAATGCTAGCAGCGGCAGATGATTTTCAAGGGCCAGCATTATTTGTTTTTCAGCTATTTAGTGTCATTTTATAGCACAATCAAGTCACTTTGTTACCTTCAGTTGTTACAAAAATGCTTTGTATATCAAATGTGACCTAAAAGAAATCCTCCTTTTTAATTTAACGCCTTGAAATTGGGCCTCTGTCTCTTTAAGAAGCTTCTGGTCCTTTCAGAAACTCCGCCTCCAGGAAGTCATCACAACATGGCTCCTCTATTAATCCCTTTAACATTTTTTACCAGCGTTGCACAAGATGTAGCTCCTATAATGAGCTCAGCGGATACTCAGTTCCACCAGGTGTTTACTAAATGATGCTGGCTAGTCTGGAGGAGCTGAGTGGGAGGTGGAAGCTTGGAGGAGAAGTTTCGTTTTGAACAACTAGGTACAACCAGGCGTTTCGCATGGCCGAATGGTTGCCATGGAGATTAAAGGATTTCTCAAACATGCATGAAAGAATCAAGGCAACACTCCAGGTATGTTTATGATCAGGGGATAACATCACAGTGTGATGAAAAGCTCAAAAAAGTCGACTTTACATCGTACTGCTCCTTCAAGTGAAGCACCGACTCAAACCTTTTAAATCATTCAATAACATCAGAACGTCATCTAAAGACCCCCGCCGAGTCTTTCCTTACATTTTACTTTCTAAAAGGGGGAAAACAAACGTTTTCATTTAATGTCAGGGGAAACTGTAACAGGAGGGGGTTATGTCCAACAACAAAAAACTGATTATTACAGTCACAGCAGTCAGCAAGATAGAAATGCAAAAAAAAAAAAACAAAAGAGACAAAAAGAACGGGCACAACAAATATCTGCGAGCTGAATCCAAGAGAAGATCTGCAGGAGGCCTGTCGGGTTTCTTGGTATCGATGCAGACGAATGCGCTGTTGGACTGTTCTCTCATCTGTGTCGAGCTTTGCCTCAGAGTTTGTTTGGTTTTATCTTTTGTGGCGTTCCGGCAGCAGATTTCGTCGCCCTGCAGGGGGGCTCTATTCAGCTGCTCTCCCTGCTTTCTTAGATAATTTCATTGAGGCGTCCGAGGTGCAACGGTAGCCGCTGCTTCACGAGTCGCTGTCATTTCGACACGTTGTCACATAACCACAAAATTCAACGTTCTGAATGGTTTTTTTTTTGTGTGTGTAAAACTTCAACACAAAGGAGTTGTGAAATGAAAAGAAAAATTATGCATTTAAAATGTTTTTACAAGTAAAAAATTTGCGGCTAGTTGAGCAGTTGTTGGCTCCCCGTACAAAATCCAGTACAACAAATGGAGGTGCAAATAAGTAATCAGAGTAGCAACCAAGAGGTGCTTCTCTGGAGGAGGTGCAAGGATTCACAGCTCAGGTGGGAGTATCTGGTGGCTTTAAGACTCAACAAACCTGGCATTTATGGAAGCTGGTCAGATGAGATGAAATATTTTCCACCCAATAAAAGCAGCTCTGTGTGGTGAAGCAAGTCAAAGAGTCATTGTGGACAGAAAGGATCACTGGTAGCCCTCAGACTTGACGTAGGACAGCCTCGACATGCTAACATAATAGTTTCCGGGCAGCAGAGGCGATATTCCACAGTAACATCCTGAATGACGCCATCACCTGCTGGCAAGCATCGCTAATTGGTCGGACTCGCTTTTGCTGCTCCTCTCTGATTTGCCGTATGGTTAGAAACCTGGGTAAAGAAAACTGTTGGGGTAGGGAACACGATCGTTGTCCATTACGACTTGAGCTACAGACCTAAACTTTTCAGACTCTCCTGTGGTACTGTACGCTAGCAGGTTAGACCACTACTGACTGCTTGGATTTTCATATATTCCTTTTCCATCTGTTGCTTAAATCTACCCTTTCCAGCCAGAGATCCGTCACCTTACATATCATCTTTTTATCCAGTCCTAAATCTCCTCTAAGAGACCATTTCTTTCCCCAGCAAATCTATAAATCAAATCTATTTTCTGCTACCCGACATCTCCTCAACCCGTCTGATAAAATTTCCCTCACATTCTCAACTTTTCTTCTCTCTAATCGTCTTGATGATGTTCTAATTACACCTAATTAGATGGTGTCACTTCAGAAGAGCCGTAAATATCTATGCAAACCCACCAGCCCTTCAAATCTGATGAGCAGATTCTCACCCATTAGGACCTGACAGCCACCTGCCTCGCAAAGTCACTGGAAAAGATTTAAGTGATGTGAAAAGATGAAGCGGTGCAATTATACGCAACAAATTTATCCAACTTTTTCCATCTTGTCATTTTCACTTCCTCGGCGGCAAACGCAGTTTAATCAGATGAAGATAATCCGCATACCGCCCTTCCTGTTGCCTTAAGGTCAGTCTAACTTCACTGAAACACGACCGTTGACGACGACGCCAGTGAGCTGCAGTCATTTTTTACTCCAACGTGACCTTCAGTTAACTTCCCTCACCGCTTCATCACGGCACGTTGTCAAGGGGCCCCGGATGATTCACCGAGGCTTGATTCACCGAGGCTTGCTCCTCAGCGGCGCATGAGGACTTTGATGGAGCAGATGTGAAGCGACGCAGGGGAAGAGAAGGAGGTGCGACAATGGGTAGAAAATTGGGGACAAAAGTGGGCTTTTTGTTGGTTCGCTGGAGATTAAAAGAGGCAAAGGAGCTAAACTGGGACAGAGGACAGAAGACAAAGTGTGGAGATTAAGGGGAGGGGGGACAAAGAGGACAGAAGTACCACGGGACTGCTTTCTGTCAGATGCAATAAAGGCAAGGTGGAGCTGTCAGGAAGTAGGAGAGAGAGCCGAGGAGTTGTTTGCCATACTGAGCAGACACACGACGCTTTGAAATATGCAGGAGGAACTCCATTTACAGACGTCACAGCAAAGAACAAAGCTGGGAAAAAACTCATCCAACGATTACTATAAATATTCAAAAGATAGACATTATGCTTGACTTTTGTTTCAAGGATGTCAAGACGATCAACAGATCAGATGCTGAGGGGAAAATAAATAATAAAAAAAATAAATAAAAATCACAGCACAGACATCAGAATTCCTGTATTCTTGTCTAACATAAAACAATCCCCTCATGAAGGCAGCAGACAGTTTTTAAATAGTCGATATTTTCAAGGGTTTCGAGATATTCAAGGTAAAACTCAACAGTCACCCAAAAAAAAAAACCACTTACATGGAGGTCAATGTAAGTGACCTTGCATGTAATCGTTGTGTCCTTATGATAGTTAAAGGCTTTTAAAAGCGACATTCTTAACTGTGTTTTTGCCTTTGCTATTAACACAATATAAATGTCATGTAGGTTTGAAAGTAATAAAAGATACTAGTATCTCAACACAATGGAAGACATTGTGTGAGAAAGTTCAGTTGAAATATTTCTACCTTTTCCCAAGAGAACTAAAAATCTTGATACTTCTTCACACACTTGAGAAAACTTACTCACTATGTTACCTTCCTTTTTCTGCCACTGTGGACAGTTTAATGAGTCGACTTAATTAATTTCTCCTTCACTTGTTTTTGGTTAAGTGCTCGTACAAAGAACCCACTTCGATAAAGGTAGATCGCCTAATTTCCTCAAAGTGGAGGATGTCTAACCCTCTGAGAATTTGCAGCAAAGTAAAACACAATTCCCCGAATCTTCACTGTGCAGAGGTCTGATTACCCACTTAGAGAGGATTACAGTCATTTCGCTGCTCATTTTGGTGCTCTTAGCCCCCTTTCAGAGGAGCAGCTGGGTTACAACAGGTCAAGCTTCTCTGTTTGATGTAGAATTAGTAAATGCATTACAGGATATGAATACATAAGGCGATTTAGCCATCAAGAGATAATTAGTGGATCTCACTGTGCTACATAAACAAATGATATGTCCTTCACTGGAAATGTGCAAAGTAGACATGAATAAACCCTTTTCCAACTTAAATCAGACAAAAGTGAAGTTATTAATAGAAGGTTATTTGGGGGTTGAATTTTTTTTTCCCCGCCCCGTTTTTCCCTTGGCAAAGAAAAGTGAGCCGCTGGCTAGTACCTGCCCGTGGTTCCACGGTTCGATTGCCATTTTGGTCCATGAAGACAAATCGTCCGCCGGTGAAGTCTGAGCCGTAGTCAGACAGGTACAGGAGAGATGTGTAGTCGAAAGAGCCATACGTCTCCTAAAAGACAGAGAGAGTTGAGGCATGACTGACCCACCAAACAGCTGAGGACATTTTCAGAATCAGAATCAGCCTTTACTGTCATCATCTATCAGGCACAACGAAATTTGCTTCAGTACAGCCCATCCAAGGAAGAAAAACCCCCCCAAAAAAAACAAACGCCATCGGACATGAGTAGACAGGTGCCAGAGGACTCAAGCAGTGGAGTCTGAAGGTAGAAAATACACGCCATGTTTGTTGAGCTTATTGCTTACTTTCATACAGCTGTACTTGCCAATTCTAGGTCTTTCTGAAGTTTTCCACAGGTGGGACTCCTGAGAGAAATGTAACGGCTTCACCGGATTACGTCCCCTAACGAGCTCACTGGGATCTTCATTAATGACACATAGTTTCTATTACTATGTGTCTAGAAATTATTCTCCAACCAATCAAATCATGCTGGTGGCCACCGAAAACAAGGCAGGCCAGATTTGGATACGGGATGGAATGGTCACATATGTGGAATTGATCCAACCAGAAACGGAACATCTGGGCAGACTTGTGCAACATTGGGCTCAGATGTGGTTTCCGAGTACTTCTCAGGGGGTTGCAACATAAAAAGAACAATACTGAGTAGATTTGATCTTGGTGTGAAAGACAGGCAGTGGTTTAGCTGAAAGTGAGAGAGTGTGGAGTTGTGTAATAACTGGCGTGGACAAAGACAACCTGCCTAGCAACAATAATAGTGGTAATTACTGAAGTATTTAGTAGAAACTGAAATGGGTTACTAATTGCTGGCACCACAAACCATCTCCAGAAATCCTTTGCAGCATTTTTTGCAAGATTGAAAGCAATCATTCATATCGTTTAGCCCTTGCTCGCTGCCCTATTCCATATATATTATGAAATGAATGCTTCGGGTGTCAAATATTAAACTATACGTTTTACAACACGGCCTTTTTTCAATAGACAGGAAGCTGTGATTAACGTAGAACCCACTTTTCCGACAGGTAAATACTTGTAATATAAATGAATAGCAGCCTGTGTGGTATGAAGGCCATAGAAGTGCTCCACAATTCAGGTTGAAATGCTTTGGAGTGCCTGTTGAATTTGTTTAATTATTTCCCATTACTCCCAGAGAAACACATTGCTGTCATCTTTATGGAACGATCAAGCAAAAGCAATGAAACAAGACGCTAAAATAGCTTCAGAGGAATTTGAAACAGTTCAACATATTCTTTGATCCGCCAATAAGGCTGCATGCCGTTTTATACGCTGGGCTTTCATGGGAACAAGCAGTGCTTGTTAGAGCTCTTGTGGGTTGTGCAACGTAAACAGTTCACGCCGCATTATTGAACTGCTGCTCTATCACAAAGCAGGTCTCTCTCCTCTGTGGCCATGTATGAAGAGCTAATTAAATGTCCATTTCTTCTTAAAATATGCTATATTCCTCCTGTCTAATTAATCCCAAAGGTTTTGTAAGGAGGGGAATTGGGAGCCAAGTTAAGCAAAGTACTATCTAAGAAGGCAAGGAAAATGTGTTAAAAGTTGCTGACATAGTGACCACGAATATATGGTTAATTTACTGCAGTGCAGATGTGCAATATATTAAATACTGTAAGTGTTGCTTCCTTAGATCAAATACAAAATTATCATTCCTTATGCAAATAAGGTTTAAATACACAAATGAAAAGACAAATCAAATCATAAGTGGCGCTTCATGTTTTTGCAGTCATTTTGACTCTAAGTAAAGTTAGTGACTGGATTGTGATATAAAATCGAACTATGTGCCTGGAAAATACATAATACCGTCCCTAAATTATGAACAATTAACCTACTGTGGCCTCCATGGACCTGAATTCCCGACCTGTTTGTTTGTAATCAAATGTCTCAGTGAGTCTTGCTGCAAAGGCTACTGTCATGAGGCTTTGGGCATTTCCCTTGGACACGTCTTCTCATGGGGTGGTGAATCCGATTCACTGGTATTACAAACGCCACTTCAGCCAAAGTTTTGAAATCGGGGAACATTTCCCTATTCAAAGTGATCCGAATTCAACAAGATCCCGAGAGTCCTTGTTTTAGCGGGAGGAATATGCACTCCTTCTGTACCAGTGGTTCGGATAGACTGGTCCGAAAGCCTGCATAACTCTTCAACGTGCCTTTAGCACAATAAGATGTGTCGAGGATAGAGTTAAAGCTCAGATGGGAATCTTTTTTTCTTTTATTAATAAAAAAGTGGAATCTATCTTTCCTGTAGAAATCAGAACAGTTTTTGAGTCAAAGTGTCTTTTTGTAACTTTATCAGCTAATATTGAACTGCGTCTAAACCCGTCTGGAAAGTCTTGAATGAATGCCAAAGAGGTGTATAAAACCCATCTTCAGCTTGGTTTCATCATGACAGTAATCCAAATTCTACTAAGAGGACGGCTGAGGCTATTATGCAGATCTGATTGGCTATCAACTGGAGTCGAGCTTCCCTTCCGCACAGAGACGAGGCCGGGTCAGGAATGTAAATGTGTCGGCAGCAGTTTGCAGCCAGGTCCATCTCTAAACCATAAACGATAAACCCGTCTCTCTGCTGTCACACTTCAACTGTAGCTCTGACACAATATCAACTTAATGATCGATGGACAAAAGAAAAAAAGCCACCACTAAAGACGTTGGAGGCTATTTGCATGTAAATGAGGGTAGGGTTGCCCAACTGGCCTCAGAATAGTGGCAGAGACAGATGGCGAAGTGAAGAGGTGTTTTTCTTTTGATTTGTTTGTTTCCTGTTGCTCAGAGCCAGAAGGACACGGTGAAGAGGCAAATATTAATATGTTTGTAAAAGCCAATACAGGATATTTGACAACACAAAGGGTGAAATGGAAGCAATCTAGAAATGAGGCAGAGAGAACAATAGTCGTCAAGGTGTTGTGCTGCTTTTCTAAACGCGAAAAACAGGTCAATATTGGGACGGACGCCTCGACAAACATCGATAAAGCAGAAAAATAATTTGACATCAAGAATACCAAGTCCATTACAGCTAATACCAATGACTGTATTTATTCTGTTTTAGTCCTACTGGTTGAAGAAATGATGTTTGATTTTCTACTATTCTCTTAAAATGATTAAATCACAATCACATATATTTCATTTTAGATTTTTAAACAATTTCATTTTACTCCGTAAAGAGACATTCCTTTCAACCAAAATGTTCTTCAAACCTCAGAGAAGTGAATGTCTTCAGACAATAGCCGAGGTGGAGAAGACTTTAAAAGATCCAATTCATGAATTCTGATAAAAACCGAAGCATGTATGATGTGAACAGCTTCAGAAAACAACATTAAAAAATAACCTGCAAAGATTAACAAAATGACGAAAGGAGGAAGGGTTCGCAGTTATTTATGTTAATTTATATTCATATTACAATATAAATGTTTACTACAAATTTGTGACAAAGTTTTGTATAGTAGGCAAATTTTAAATGTGGATAATGATCTGGTATTACAAGTGCCACTTCAGCCAAAGTTTTGAAATCAGGGAACATTTCTCTATTTGAAGACAGAGAGAAAAGAAGTGAAGAAAGCAAGTATGGAGACCAGGAAGGAAGGAAAGGCGCAAGAAAGAAAAGAGACAAAAATTACAGAGAAATATAGGGAGGAAGGATGAAAGAAAGAAATAGAGAAAGAAGTAAAGAAAGACAAAGAGACAAAAAAAGTGAAGAAAGTAAACAACAGTAACTCCATTTTCCCCCACATATTACCTGAACCTGCAAAGTGACTCAACCCCAGGCTTTTCCAGCCGACGCAGCAGCTCTGGAAGCAGTGAGGTCACAAACCCAAATCTGCGCTGGCTTATCTGCGGCCAAGCAAACTCGCGGCTCTGTTTTTGTCCGTTACCTTATCGATGTGCGGGTGCCAGTACTCGTCATGCTGCGTCTTGGCTGCGGTGCTGTTGATTCTGGAGAAGAAGGTGGGCTTGGTGAGGTACATCAGGGTTTGGTCCAAGCCAAACGTCTCTGCAATGACGGCCTGGATCCGGCCCCGCACATCTCTAACGGTGAAAATTGGGAGAGACGAGTCGATTTCAGTATGATTTATGGTTCCTATACTCTCTGTCTGAGAGACATGCTCATACCTAAATATTCTACATTCAATTTGAATTTCTTTTTCCATCCTAACAAGCAAAAAAGGTCTTTACTTTCTTACTTAACCATCCCGCAGACGGGTCCAGTGGACCCTGTATGAACCTTTTACCTCTAGTGCATTTTTATGAGTTTTTTTTTTTTTTGTAATGTTTCAGGAACTGATAAGACACTACCATCGTCTCCCCATTAATCAACCGTCATCTGAGCCTTGCGCTAAGATTGTGGGAGGGTTCAAAGTAAACTACTATACTTTATTTGGAGCAAATCTGTGATATTGTGTATTTATTACGATTATTATTATTACGATTAATAACCCTAATAAAAGGAAGTAAAAAAAATGAAAGAAAAAGAGTACATTTCCGCCAAAAAAAAGCCCCCCAAAATTTTTAGATTAATCTCAGAAATCTCAGAAACATTGAAATTGCTGAGTTTGAAAAGTTTTACATGTACTAGAAGTCAAAAATTTTGACTGCTGAGGAATTTTCTAGAAAAAAGTTTAGCTTTTCTGTTTGAAAAGTCAAAAATTTGTTAGAAAATTTTGAAATTTGAGTTTTAAAAGTCAAAAATTTGAACTCAAACTCAAAACTTTCCTGTTTTTTTTTATTTACAATGGCACTAATACACCATGGTACTTTATACTCACCTGTAAAGCTTGAAATCCTCTTCTGTGAAGACATCTGCTATCTGTTCCCCAAAATACCTGCAGCGGAACCACAGGGCCACAGGTCACAGACACACAGGACAGAGGGGAGGGGGGGGGATTATTTAATTGTAGTATAAATAGTTTCTCTCCTGAACACAGCTGCACTCCAAAGTGTCGCAGTCAGACATTAAAGCAGCAGATTTTAAGCAAGCGACTGACAAAGTTTAGATTTTTGAGTGGAAACTGTTAAGTCAGCATCTCCGGATTAAAATCTGACAGATGTTCTCTGAGAACCCTCAGGTGTCGACCCCCTGCCGGGTGGGACAGGTAGCCGACACCTGAGGGGGGTGTTTGAGAGCGGAATATCCGAATAGAGTCGGATTCCGACAGGAGTGATGAATGACGCTGGGATGGGGTCACTGGACTGGTGGCTGACCTCACGGTGTGAATTAGAAATATCATGAAAACACTGAGAACCCGTCAGGAAACGCCAAGATGGCCAAATAAAGGCAAGGTGCGACTTCCCACCTGTATATGTTGACAAACTGTTTCCCCATGGACAGAGCTCCAGAGTGAAGGTCCAGGATGGAGGCCTAAAGAGAAAACACATATTACACAATTCAGTTCAACTACAGTAACGTGTGACGAGACTCAATGCCAGTCAATCTCCAGTGTTATTTTTTCTGCAGATTGTTGCCCTTTACTTGTTTACTGCTCATCAAATCTTCTGGGACAAAACACGTCAGCTTCTCAGAGGCCGCTTTGCTGCTTTTAGTTGCTTCATTCAAATATCTGACAACTCTGTAGTTTCCATCTCAGCTGATGTCTCCTCGCTCCGTTTTCCTCAGCACCTCTTTATGCACGGGGATACTGTACAACACCGCCCTCTACAGGTTTAAGGTAGAACTACTTGAACGGATCGAAAATGCCTACATTTAAATCTGAGGTTGTGTTCCCCAGCAGAAATCTACCACAATAGAAATGAAGTCATAATATTAGCAGGATAAAGACACAATATTACCAAAAGAAAAGTTGTTAAATGAGGAAAAAAAACTTGGATAGAGTTACAAAGATCCTATGTGACCAACTCGTCTCGTCTGTAATTTTTTTTTCTTCAAATTGCACAATCATTTCAAAGTCCTGAAACTGATCATTTTATTTTCATATTACTATTTTACTCTCGTAATATGATTTATTCTCGTGTCATTATGACTCATTACAGCTTGATTCTCATGACTTTTTGCCATATGATTTTATTCTCGCATTATTACGTTTTTCTCATATTACAACTTCATTCTCATGACTTTTGTCGTACGATGACTCTATTCCAATAATATGACTACTCTCATATTACGACGACTGTTCTTGTAATACGAGTTTATTCTTGTAATATTTTGACTTAGTTCTTGTACGACTTTTTTTCCCTTGTAATAATTTTATTCGCTACATTAAAAGTCCCTAATACACTGTCGCAGAAATCTCATCACTGTAAGGCGGCAGATGCAGTCGTAAATATAAATTCTCTACCACCACAGGCTCAACTTCGCTGATGGGAGCATCAAAACATCCTGCCATTTCAACTGCACTTAAAAGTCCAAACATAACAGCTTTTTTTCCAGCAGCTGAGCAGGAATATCTCTGGGTCGACTGTGAAAACTTCTGGCAACGTGTCACAACTCCGAGTGACTCTGTCACAGCACTTCACAGGCGCGCCGATGAAATATTCATGAAGGCGGCGTTTGAAGGTGAATTTAACAAAAGACGCCAACACAATGAAGGCCGGCAGACCTCAGAACTCCTCAGCTGAAGGTGTTTCTGCAAAGTATTGGCTAAGAGGGGATGAATACAAATCCATGCTACACTCAGATTTTTATTTGTAGAAAAAAAAAGTGAAAGGATATGAAAAGCAACCTTTGCTTCTTTTCCTTTATATCTCCAGCTACGCAGTAGTTTGTTTGTGTATCAAAGAAAGGAAAAGATTAAGCAAAGCACTGGATCTACAACACAGATTTCACTGCAAAACACACTAAATTTTACCAAGTACTTTTGATTGAGTTTCAAGAGAAGATGTCATTGAACACTTGAAACAAGATGAAACGTTCACTTAATTAAAGGGATGAACAACAAATCAACAACAGTATGTATCGTGATGGGCAGGTGATCAATATCAATACAGAATACATCTGATAGAATGTTCAACATGTAGAATATTCACTGTACTTTCATCCAGAACCGCTCAGCATTCTGGGGGATGTAGGCAGAGGAAAGACTTCAGTCGCTCAACCTCTTTACAGCCAGCTAAGAAAGGTTCTTATCCGTTTCTCACACAGATCACTGAGGGTCGTACAGTAACCCTACGCACTTATCAGAAAAAACACCTGTATTGTAAAAATGACTCCAAGTTAATCTAATTCATCTTATCTTATCCAGACATCCCATTACAACTCTCCAATATCACATCCAGTCAGTATGCAGCCAACCTGATGATGGGCACACACAAACTGCTGCCAGAACAGGTGAAGCGTTCCCATGGCAGCAGGATGATATAACGTTATATGGAGAAAAAACAATCCCTTCCTTAAGCTCCGTTAGCTATTTCTGGGTGAATCCCCACCGGAGGAGCAATCCGCTAATTTAGTTACTAGCAGCTTATCGAGTGAGAGGCCAAGCAAACATCCCCGGGCTCCACAGATAAGCAGGACTGGGGAGGATTCTGAAATACAGTAAATATGTTTATCGTAAGTCAGATTTAGGCTGAAGAAAGCAAAAAGTGGCATGTTTGTCTTTCACTTAATTCAAGATTTTTATGATTTCCCCCCAGATGGATTTGGAGAACTGTGGACAAAACAAAAAGTAAGCATACGGAAAAACAGTCGCTGGTTTTAAACAGCTTTGGTTCTTTTTATGTTTGATCCTATATATATAAAAAAATACCTAAAGTTTTATATTCAAACTCCAAAAAAATGAAACCCGATTACGAAAAGATCGACCAAGAAAACAAGACATACTTCCAGAACTCAAGACTCGCATTTCTGGATTTTTTCAGCCATTTTAAATAAAGTTCTAGTCTTCTGGGTAGAAAGTATTAACTATGAACCGATTTTAAAAAGATGATGAGTTTTACTTCCTCTACAAAGTCAAAGTGCCACAATGAAAGGTGAAGACCGGCTCCAGATCGGAAAATTGGAAGAAGGACAAATACCTGGAACAAACCTTTTTTTTATTTATCTGGTTTTCATATTTTGCTACAAGCGTTAAGTGTATTTTGCTGAGGTTTTACATGACAGATAAACACGAGTTCAATAACTGAACTAATTAAATCGGTGACGTTCAAACTTTTATCCATGAGGTCCAAAGTCATCGAGTTGAAAGCAATTGGGGGCCACATTTTTTTATATATACATATTTAAGAAGTAAGAACCTAACTCTGCTTTAAACTCGAGTCATTTTTCTTCCATTCAAAACTGTGTACCACTTTATGCTGGTCCCGCACAAAACCCCCCCAAAAAAACTCATTAATGTTTGTGGCTGTAATGTAAAAGAAAAGTTCAAAGTCTATCAATGCTTTCGCCAAACGCTGTATGCTGTTAATAATTAAAGAAAGAAAACTGTCGAAGTCTTCTGAAAGGAGCAAATTGCCTTCTGGTGCCTTGCCAAAGACACTCCCACACATCAACACTAACAAGCTCTCTGTCTTTGTTCTTTGGAGCTTTTAATTAGCAATGGGTATACTGTACGCTCAACACCTCTTGAGGATAAGTCTCTCTTTCCTTGAAGAGAAGACATCACATGTGGCTTCAGCTGTCTGAATGAAAAGAATGTTTTATAACATTTTCTTGTAACTTGTTTGCCGTGTTGACCATCAAAATGTGGTCTCGAGTACTACAACAATAACTAACAATTATTTTAGTAATTGATTAATCCATCATTGTAGCGATTAATCGATAAATAGGATTCAAAAATTAAATATTGTACAGATTTTTCATTTAACCGGAAGTAGAAAAGTAGTAAATAATACAATTCTCTTTTTAATTAAGAAAAAAAATGTATTGCCTAAAATGCAACAACATAGCATTCCTTTAGTAAATTCGAATCGGGTGAAGCTAAAAGTACAACACTGTAGTTTTAGCTTCACTGAGGATTCTTGTCTAAAACATATTTACAGACAAAGGTGTTTCTTTTTTATCTTAAATGCAGAATGTATACATTTCTTGTACAGTTTTGGCTTAATTATTGCTCTGCATGTGTTGTTTTATTCAGCAAACTGCCTTTTTTGAGTCTGAATACTTAATGATTAATCGGTTACTAAATTAGTTTATTATTTCAATAATCAATTAATCACAGTTAATTAAGATCAATGCAATTAACTACGATTAATCACAATTAACCGTTAAATGTCAAATGTTTTTGAGTCTGAATACTCCAGCTAACAATTAATCGGTTACTAAATTAGCTGGCGATTATTTCAATAATTCATTAATCACAATTAATTATGATTTACACAATTAAATTAGATTAGTTGACATTATTTCAATACTCAATTAATCATCATTAGTTACAGTTAATCCAATTAATCACGATTAATCCAATTAATCGTTTAAGCTCTAACAAAGAGCATTATTTTATAGCAAACTGAAGAACAAACATTTAATTTGCGAGAAATTAAAATCTGGGTGTGTGAAATATTTACCCCTCCCTCAGACCCGGCCAGTGCCAGGCCCCGCTCAGCCAGCCTGCGAGTGAGAAGCAAAGAAAGTGTTTAGAAACCGACGCAGTCGCATGGAAAGGAGCCAAGGCGGGCTCGGGGTTTACCTCCGGAGGGCCTGAGCCTCTTCGCTGGTCACCACGCTGTCGGTGACGGCTCGGCCGCACTTCTGAGGGGTGCAACCTGACAACAGGGAAACATGAGGCAGCGTTTCACTACACAGCCGCAAAATTAACACACACAAAAAAAACATTTAGTGCATGAAAAAGAGTTTTTGTTCTAAGTGTGAGTAAACTGAGTTTTGATTCATTGTTGCAGAAGTTTAAGCAACTTCCTGTTTTGAGGCAGGACTGAAATGAAATCTTGTAGCAAATTAAACGTATATCCATAGCTGAATAGCGCCAAACATTGTTGCGGCTCATTTAGAGCACAGGTGTCAAACTCCTGTCCTCAAGGGCCGCTGTCCTGCAACTTTTAGATGCAGATGCGTCTCTGCTGCACCACACCTGAATAGAATAATTAGGTCATTAGCAAGGCTCTGGAGAACTTATCTACACAAGGAGGAGGTAATTAAGCCATTTCATTCCAGTGTTTTGTACCTGTGGCACATCTAAAAACTGCAGGACAGCGGCCCTGAGGACTGGAGTTTGACACCCCTGATTTAGAGAAATCACTGATCAAACATTCTTGTCTTCTCAGTGACATCATGTCATAAACACACTTATGTAGTCTGCAGTGCCACCTAGTGGATCAAAAAGTACATTATTGCTGTAAAAAATACAGAGTTCAACAACTGAAATCTGACAGTAAGTTAGAGGCTCAATCTACATATATTAAAGTCCCTTTAAATCAGGGGCCCCCAACCTACGGCCCGCGGGCCAGATCCGGCCCGCCTCCACATTTGGTCCGGCCCTCTGAACAATACCAGAGAGCATTCAGATATTTTTCATTTACCGTATTTTCTAGACTATAAGCCGTTTATATGTGGATTTTTCTTCAATCACCAGGGGGCTCTTTAGCAGGAAGTGAATCATTGGAAGTCTGGTTACTTGCGCACCAACATTGAGCCCACAAGCAGCAAAATGAGTAAGAAACAGATCTGATGTCTTTGGAAAGTTTCTTTGCAAAGGGGTAAAGGCCCAGAGAAGAGACAGGAGAATGGATTTATCCCAGACCGGTAGGCGAGTCCCACATTACAAGCCCGCTCTGTGTAACATGCGGCGACCGGCTGCTAATGAGGCAATGAAGCTTCAAGCTGCTTTGCCATGTAGAGACCAAGCACGCTGTGCTCAATCAACACACCTCGGGTGTTATTGTCTCCCATCACTGCCTGATAGGACCGTCTCGTTGCAGAGAAACAAGCTCACGGCTCCCGTTAGTCATTATCGTGAGTTAAAATTTTCACGAAAGTAAAATGTTCGTTTTTGTGGCGCTTCTGTTATTTTGAAGGGATATATAAACATTACCATAGCGACCAGAGTCAGAGCATTTGGGTAGTGGTCGAGAGGAGATGAGTAGAGCTTGTGAGTCTTAAGTCTGGTTTAGACGGAAAGATTTAAGAATTGTCGGCCGATTCTCCAAACCTCTGTGACCACAGAGCTGATAAAAGTACAACAGGTTCGATCGGTTCGTGTGTCCAAGGCAAGAGCAACACGAACCGATTCCAGTCACGAACGTCCCGATTCCAGAGGATAATCCAGTAAAAAAAAACAACATAGCGGGAATTTAGAATAACCAAACACGGATGACGATGTAGAACCAATAGTGATAGTTTGTGGACTCATTTTAAGAGATAAAAGACGTAATAAAAAGAAAAGGCGGCGGATGAAAGACAACAGGAGCAGCCGCTCTATTTGCTGCACTATGATTTGAGATAAACATGTTTTTTCATAGTTAACATTTTTAACTGAATAAACATAATAATGACCTTTAGATTTAATAATAAACATTTCCACATATCTCCGATATCTACCAGACTCTCAGTTGAGTGATATGTCAGCTGTTTGGGATTCCCCTCTGTTCTTACGTCACAGCGCTTTTTGATTGGCTACCTGTCACATTCAGCAGGTCGTATTCTCTTTCCCAGTCAGGAAAAACCCCACAGGCTGCGATAAAAGGGCCAAGACAACCCAAATAGGGCATATTCAGTATTTAGTGGGAAGTGTTATCTAACTGTTCACCCCCCCCCCCCCCCACCCCACCCACCCTCTCCACGCCCCCCATACTCCCTTCCTCTCTCCCCCCCAGGCCGAAACAAAATTTCCAAGTCTTGACCGGTCCGCGGTAATAAAAAGGTTGGGGACCACTGATGTAGCACATGTTAGTAGCAGATACGAAGGATCAGCACTTTTACTGTTAGTTATTGTTCGGAAACTACCGTAATCAGTTCTGTTAAATCTAATCTTGGCAACTTTTTTCTTTTTCAACCGTAATAAATGTGATATTCAATCGACCTGTTATGACTCAAATTTTGGGTGTCCGCCCCCCTCTACTTCTGCTGCTGTATCGTTGTGGAAAACCTGGAGCGGCAGAGATATCTGAGGCTTAGATGTGTATGTTTACCGGTTTAAAAATAAAAAAACTTTGGGGTTGTGGCTTATAGTCCAATGCAGCTCATATTGGGAAAATACGGACTATAATCCTTCCTGGAATTTTTCTGTGAAGAACCCAGAGAGGGTTATTTGGTTATTTTTTATTTCATTAATAGTGTTATTATTTATTTCCTGACATTTGTTCCGTGAAGAACCCAGAGAATGTTATTTGATTGTGCTTTCTGGAAAACAATACATTTTTACATTTAGGCACTCCTGCAATTGTCACACTTTTTCTGTTACAAACTGACTCCCGCCCCGCAGCAGAGAAGGGAAAAGTTATGTGGCCCTCACAGGAAAAAGTTTGGGGACTACTGCTTTAAATAGATGCCAGAGAAGAGTTTGGTTTGGCGACCCTGCTGGTCAACAGGATGGAAAAAAAAAAACTCCAATATTTTTTTTATTGCTTACAAGAAAGACAAATTCATCTGCGGCAACAAATTTACGAAGTCACCATTAATTAATATTTAGTCAGATGATACTGAGAAATCATTCAAGTTTACTTTAGATATGTCTTGTCATCTACAAAACACGCTGTCATGGTCAGTTTTCCGACTTGTTTTGGATTTTAGTCAACTAACCTATAAATACTATTAACAGACTATCCCACAAAGCTGTATCAGATCCGGTACACAGAATTACAACGTTTTTATTCAGCATTTTGAAGGAAGTTTACCCAGAATATTTAATTTAACATGCTGCTGACAGCTGGAGTGAGAGTGGCAATAGTAATTGTGTCATGAGTGAAACTGACACAGGGCAGCAGCCTGTGAGTCTGTTAAGGGATTTAAAGATGCCACACTTGCATTGGCAACCAGTCATTGAGCAGCACAGAAAATAGTAAAGCGGAGAACAGTTTAAGCAACTGCTAACCTGCTCAGGTAAAGCTTTAAAAGCAGGTTCCCCACTAAAACAAACTGTCTTCAAAGACCCTAAAATGTCTTCATGGGACATTCAGCAGGTCCTTGCAATGTGAAGACGATAAAGAATGTGTAATAAGAAAGAAACTGCACACTTCATGGGAAGAGTGCAAGGTTGGAAAGAGTGGCACAAAGAATGTAGTCAAAGACCAGGGCCCATATTCTCAAAGGTGTGTGGATGTGTCAGAATTTTCTCCAGCATAACAGAAACAAAAGTGAATGATCTAGAGTCAGCTTGTAGCTTCAGTTATTACAGATAGAAACTAGTAATCAGGTCCAAACTAAAAAATCTGGGTGTAGGGATGGACTCAGAGATAAACCTTTAAAGAGACATAAAGACAGTTAAAAAGTCAGCCTTCTATCATCTGAAGAGCATTTCCAGGATTAAAGGAATAATGTCCCAGTGATATCTAGAGAAACTTATCCATCCATCTTATCTTTAGTCGCAATGATCAACAGTGTCTAACAGCATCTTCATAGATCTACCAAAAAAAATTTAAAAATGGAAAAACAAAATCAATCAATCAATGAGACAGCTGCAGAACACTGGCGATAAATCAAATCACCCCCGTTTAAAGTCCCTACACTGGCTCCCCGTAGCTGAGAGAATAGAAGGAAAGAAATTAGATGGGGGGGTTTTCAGTAGAGCCCAAAGCGTCACCTGGGTAGCGCTTGTAGTTCTCATAGTCCTCTGAGCATTGGACGCTGTAGACTCTGGGCTGAGGCGAGATCATTTCCCTCCGACTGGCAAGAGTTTCTGTGATGTCACCGTCCAAGGAAGCCAGGTAGAGCCAGGCGGCAACTGTACTAGCACACAGAGCGACCAGGAGCAACGCCAGGAGCCCCCGGGAGCCCCGCCACGAAGACCCCTGCCTCAGGGCATTTCCCCTGGTCAGGACAGACAAAGGTGAGTGACAATAAGCACAACATGACAACATACACAAAGATTGTAATTGAATTTCTTTAATTTATTAGGTGTCTATGTTGAAAAAGTGAACTCTGGAGGCAGTTAGTAGAACTAGACTGTAATTAGGGGTGTCAAATAAAAGGGGGATGAACACACCCAACACTTTTTAAGGTTTGTATTTGAAATGAGGGTTAAAAGAAACATGCAACACTTCAGTTTTGTACTATTTTGAGTTGGTGTATGGCATAAAATCCTAATAACAGGTTGTGACGTTGCAATGTGCACTGTATATTTAACAAACCGGTATAAGATTATACTTAAGAGCTTCTGTAACACCGTTTTATTTATAATTTAAAAAAAAAAAAAGAAAAAAGAAAACTCGAAATGAATGTGTTTTTGTACTATGTAGACCATAATTAATCAGGTCGAGCTTTAAAACTTGTTTTACTGGCCGAAGCTGGAATTTTCGCCTCCATTCAGCGTCTCCAGCCTCCTTTAATGGTGGAAATTAGCTTTGTTTCATTAGCTTACCTTTTAATTTTCCTCTCTATCTCTGCTGCATTCGGGCCCTTTGTGTTCCTCAGTCGTAGCAGAGCCATGTTGCCTCAGCTAGCTTTCAACCAACAGCTGTTTGCACACAGCAAACATCCCGCACACCCCGCCAACAGCTCGTACGCCAGCCGGAAGCTCCCCCACTTCCTGCTAACACTTGTGTCGGCCCACCCCATTGGCTCTACCAGAAGAGAAAGCGTATCTGTCATTGGTCCACGTGCAAAGTAGTTCCGCTGCAGCTGGAGAAAAGAAACAGAGGTTTGATTTTTAAGCTGAGAGCTCCTTTCTTGACTAATTTAGCTCTTTGAACCGCACACGCTCCAATTTTAAACGCTTTGCACGGAGCTCACATTTTATCAGAGTTTTCTCTTAAACATATAGGCGCTACCTTACAAGGTAGGTTACACTGACCGGAAGTAGAAAAAGAAACGGACCTTAGAGGGGCTCTGAGTCGATTGGTTAATTCTAGGCCTTCGAAGATGTATGTCTCCATTTGGTTCTAACGTGTTTGCTTTTATATTCTTGTCCTGAAGAAATTATTTTATTACCAATGAATTTAACTTCTTATTTATATATACTTACACATTGTCATTAATTATGGATATAAATACACAGAAAATGACCCAGGCTTTTCTATGATACCATTTGATTGAACTAATTTTTCTTCTAAATATAATTTCTACTTATTTGGGTTCTGACCCCAAATTGTTATGAAATATAAGGACTCTGTAAGCGATTTCCTGCTATAGATGTTATTTATTGTAGTCACGTGACACATTTCCGTACGGTAGACTATGAGGATATTGTAGAAAATTATTTTTTAAATAGTTTGTCAAAGCGAGTATTAAGTCAAGTACGGAAAGCCAGGGATGCCAAAAACACGAACCGTTTCTGGCGTCGTTTACGGCTTTGGGTCGGGTCCCATTTTTTACCTTCTTGTTTCTATCTCATCATTTATTCCGCTTTGTTCTCATTAGCTAACAATTTCCCACTATTTGCATAAACTATTTGTCAGTTTTCTTTGTAGGTCATTGTTTTCATTAATTGTGGACCATAAACAATCATAAAAAAAGCTCACATCCCATGTATAATATGAATTAATTGCATGTTATGTTCAAATAGTACTGTCTTTCACTGTGTTTTTGGTTCTGAACCCTGTATGGAACAGTTTCCTGAGTCATAAAACCACACTTCCATACTGAAAATTACTTCCATCACTGTCTGTAGATATTTCACATTTAAAAGAGCTGGAAACCCAAACCGCCAATGTACAAAATGGTAAAAGGGCAAAATAACACGTATCCAGTACCAATAAGTGTGTTCACAAACATATTGTTGCGCGTTTATTACAAGTTAAATTTTCACACATAATCAACATGCAAGACACTCGTCAAAAATACCTCAACGATCACACATTTTTCTGCAGGCAGAATGAATCCACCGTGGCCCAAAGGAAAGAAATTGGTCCACTTGGATTTGAAAGGTGCCCCGCCACAAATTGAATACCTTCACCGGGTGAGCCTTTTCTTTCTTCTGGCATTCACAAACCTGCTCAGTCGTTCCTGCTCACTGTGCTTCACCTCCTCAGCTGATCGAGCTCTTCTCTCGGCTGGGTGTGGACGGCCTGCTGGTGGAGTATGAGGACATGTTCCCCTACAAGGGAGAGCTGCAGCTCCTGCAAGCCACAGCGCAGCCCGCTTACAGGTGCAGATCAGGGTGTCACTGGATCCACAAAACTTTTTTTTATCTGCCTTTTCAGCTTCACCCTGTTCACGTCCCCTAAAGGAATTGGAACAGGCAATAAAATTTTTACTTTCTTATTTAAAACAGAATTTAATTCTTTATTTTCATTTTTTTCAATGCAATGCGGTAATATTTCAATTCAATTAATTGACCAATCATCAGTAGTGCAAGTCTTTTTTGTCAGAAAACTGGTCTGAATAATGAAATTCATATTGGTATTTTACTGATAAATAGCACGAATGTTGAAAATGTCTCCTTCCACCTCACAGCTTGGCTCTTGCTTTAGGGTTTTTCTTAGTCAATTAAAAAAAAGCTTGTTGCTGTAGCACGACAAAATATGGAACAGCTTGAGTAAGTAAATTCTTTAAGCGTGGTTTGCTAACCAGTATCTCGTACCTTCGTCACTTCACCAATGTTTTTAGCCGAGAGCAGGTGCTGTCCATTCAGGAATCTGCCAAAGCTAGAGGCATGGAGGTGATCCCACTGGTGCAGACTTTTGGTCACATGGAGGTGTGGTAAAACCCTACAATTTGTCTCTTTAAATGGTATATTCTGAAGTTGTATGAGCTTTTAATCTCCTTCTCTGTGAAGTTTGTGTTGAAGCACCGGACCCTGTGGCACCTTAGAGAGGACCCTCACTGCGTTGGCACCCTTAATCCCCACAAAGAGGAAGGAGTCAAGCTGGTGATGGAGATGCTGAGGCAGGTGGTTGAGCTGCATCCACATCTAAGAACGGTCCACATAGGGGCAGATGAGGTAGGAGTCTTCCTGTGATTGGAGGCTTTTAAGCTCTCTGTCTTTGTCTCATACATGTTCCCGTTTTAAATGCTTTAAGGTTTACTCTCTTGGAGAAGGGGAGGACTCCAAGCTCTGGCTGGCTTCAACCGGTTGCTCAGTGGAACAGCTTTTCCTCAGTCATGTGACCAAAGTTGCCAAGGCTATTAAAGAGGCGTGGCCCGACATGAATATCATAATGTGGGATGACATGATGAGAGACATGCGCCAGGACACGTTGAAAGGTGAGGAGGAAACGAAGCGTGTTCCGTCCAAATCAGCCAATCGCCAACATCTCAAATGCTGTAGGCTGTATTTTTCTCTTCAGTCCACTTGATTGGGCATGTCTTCATTTAAACCCTTCTTGATTTGATTCCCCCATGTGACAGCAAGTGGATTAGTAGGACTAGTGCAGCCCATGTTATGGGACTACACCCCAAACCTGGACGTGGATAAAACTGGTAAGACACTTTTCCTGATGCTCCTCAGAATCGTGAGTTTGGTCAGTGGTCAGCCAAAGACAAAAGAGAAATCCTACAACCGCTAAAAATCTGATGATACCTGATTTTTGTTTAAATTTAATGAAGAAGTAAGCTTAGGTCAGTGTCTTCTTCAGAGGTTTTAATGTTTAAAAAAGCTGTGAAAGTAAGCTACAGCAGCTGAAAATATAACTAATGTTGCCAGTTTGGTTCGTAATCGAACCATGTGTACCGAACTATCGGGTATGAAAACACCGCAAATGAATGAAAACGTTTTTAATTTAGTTTTCCAGATTACTAAGGTTAACTGAACTGCACTGACGCCCCGACATTCCCGACTGTGTTTTCAGTGTCTTTGCTGGAGAAGTACCACAGCGCTGGTATGTCCGATCTGTGGGCAGCCAGCTCCTTCAAAGGCTCCACTTCCGTTCACACCTGCGTGACCTGCACCCAAAGACATGTGGATAATCACCTGCAGTGGCTGAAGGTGGCTGCTTCTCTGTCTGCTGCCATTAACATGAGGGGCATCGCCATCACAGGCTGGCAGAGGTAAGAATCAGAGGAAGTGGTTTGGAAAAATATCTATACCTCCTTACTTACATTTTGCCAAGAGACAAGCAAAGAATTTGATGTGTCTTATTGCAATGCTCTGATATAAAATTCTAATAAAATATGTTGGGAGTTGACAAAATGAGAAAAAAAAATCTTAGCTCTTGATTTTCTAATTCAGTTTTCCCTTTCTCCCACCAACAGGTATGACCACCTGTCTGTACTGTGTGAGCTACTTCCCGTAGCTCTCCCCTCCCTAGCATCCTGCCTACAGACACTTAACCATGGAGAATTCAGCACTGAGGCTCATAGAAACGTAACAGAGATGCTGGGAGTGTCTTCAGCGGAGATTGAAGCCATGGAGAGGTCAGGTCCAACACCGGGTTAGCAAACGACAAGGTCTGACTTGAAGTCAAGAGTTTCTCTGTGTCTTTCAGAACTTCTGCTGGCGAGTCACTGTTCCCAGGCAGGAGGCTGGCAGAATTAATCGTTGAGATAAATTCACTGCTCAACTCAGAAGATTTAAGATTTTTTGAAAGCAATATGTAAGTTGTCTTCAGTTTTCGGGAGGAATTTGCTCTGTCATTTTGTCAAGAATATTGTTGTTCTAACAAGGAAGCCAGGTTTAATTTGTCTCAGAAGTCATATTGTTAAATAACTTACCACTGCAAACACAGAGGGGCAATAACAATGTATTTACCTGCATTTTATGCTTTGATATTGTGGCAAATTTTTTTTATTAAAAATAATTGTACAATAGTATGTGCTACAATTGAAATGGCAAGTTACATAGCAACAGCAGTGGAAAAAATGGTTGCTTACTGTAACTTATACAGTAAGAAGCTGCTTACTTTTTCCAATTCATGCAGCCGCCATTTTGAATTTTGATATTGGCGTTTGTGAGGAAACTCTAATTTTCCAAGTTAGTATTCCAATTGATTTCTGGTGCATTTAATTTGGAGAATCTCATCTTCCTACTGCAAATATAATTAGAGCTTGACAATTTCTCTTCTTTACATTCGAAGAACCATTTGTTGTGCTTTTATAGGTTTGTAAGAGGCTGGTTCAGTCCCTACCACAGACAGAGGAAGATGGTGAACCCGTCAAACTCCATCCTCATTCACAGCCAAGCCTCAGGGTAAGCATGTTAAATAGTTGGAACGATAATAAGCGGTTGCTCTGTCCAGTCTGGCTTATTGTTTGGCTTCTTTCTGGTTACATCTCAGGTATTTGGACACATTACAGAAGATGGTAGAGGCCGTGAGAAAAGAGATGGTAAATCTTTATCCCAACTCTACGGCCGAGGAGTGGATGGAGGAACACGTCAGCCCTGTAACGGCTCCACTGCAGCAGATTATTGATGCCATCCCGGGCTGTGTAAAGGAAATGGTGCCATGAAAGATTCAAGGCTCATTTCAGCTTTAGCATTGGACTATCTGAGATTACAACTTCCTAACATTCATTCTAAGCTAAGCTAAGAGAATGCTAGTGGTAGTTTATGTTTCTTTTTCTGTGTGACTCTGCATCTCCATGTAAGTTGATGTGAGCGGAGGTAAGTGGGTCAAAGAAAAGAGGAATGTCAAGTTTTGTCACGAATTAATAAAAGATGAGCAAATAGAAAAGCAAACGCATACAACGAAATAAAAATCATTCAACCCTTGTAGAAAACTCATTTCTTGTTTGTTCTTCTTTTAGGCATTACCATCAGAAATCATTAAACAAATAAAAAAAAAAAAAACATTTGACAAAAAAACTTGAGATTACCTGAGATTTAGTCTTTGGTTCGCACAAAAACGGCTTAGACGTCAATATGAAGTAAGAGGCTTAGTCGTATCGCCAGGGAGAAGTTCCTCATGCTCAATTCCTTGGACCCAGGAGAACATGCAAGAAATTGGATCTGAGCTGGGTGAGTCTAGGAAACCGTGGGAAAAGGCACTTTCCATTGTCTCCCAAACAAAGAATTGTTATTATCTCAGCAGGGAGCAACACTACATCCATAATCTAACTCGTGCTCTTAAACAGTAATTAGTTCAGAGCGTATAATCTTTGCGGAAACCACCATGTGTGAAGCATTATTTGGGGAAAAAGGTATAAACAAAACAAGGGAATAACTATCAGAATGTGTTGCGAGCCTCATTCTCTGCAATTGTCTTTGCATTGTCGTGACTGCTTTAGTTAATTCGCCCCATGTTCCATATAGTTTGCGTTAGTCTGCCTCATTATCCGAGTCCGTGCTGTCCTCTCCGTAGTCTTCGTATTCCTGCTGCTTCCGCTGCGTCTGATCCAGTCCCAGGAAGCGCTTCAACAATGAGGCCACCGCGTCGACGTCACTGCAAGGCAACACACAGAAGCAGGTCACCAAGGGTTCCTGGAACTTCCTACACAACTTTCATAACCAAATTCAATGGCTTTCTAAACTCAATTAGCAAAAGTTGGCTAACTTTTGCTAATTGCAAAAGTTAGAAAACTTTTATTCTGACGCTGCTCTGTCTTGCAGTTCGGCTCAATAAAATGAACTCTAAAGAGCTTTTCAAGTGTTTATATTTCAAAACAGAACCGCATTAAGTGAATTTCGCATTCCACATCGGACTGATCGGACAGTTTCTCTATACTTTTTCCGCCATCTTTTTTCCTATGCATCAACTGACGCACAGCGACGCCCTCTTCTGGATGGCGGCCAAATTACAACACTAAAAGAAGTTCTAAGAAGCGGACCTTATCAATTAATCAATTGGAACTAATTTTAATCAAACCAACAGTTAATGGTAAGTCGATTAATTGTTTGCATCCCTATTATTTACAGAGACACATGTTGAATTTTCTTTCATTTCCTGCTAATGGCCTACCTACGTCCTCCCATGGCGGCACTCTGGGTAAGCGGGTAGGAGATGCCAGCTGCCAACCTCAGCATCACATGATAACCCTTCCCCAGGTATCGGACCCTCTCCTCATCGACACAAATGTCACAGAGCTGCGTCAGGTCCAGCACGACTGAAAGAGAGAGAGAGAGAGAACGCATTGAGATCCGGAGCAGTTGTGTGACGGCCTCACACTGATGGAGTCCGCCGTTCCACCCAACCACCGAACACTTAGTGGTTTCACTGACGTCTCTCATGTCCTCTCCTCCACATTGTGAGCATCAGAGTGTACAGGCTGATGGTCTTGAGCTCCACCACTTTCCTGGTCTTGTCGAACACGGCCTCCTCCCAGTCCTCCATGATCTGAAGGGCCACAAACAGGCAGCCTGCGACGTAGAAGAGCTTCCACGGGACGCTGTCTGCGACACGCAAAGCAGAGGGCAACGGTGAGCAGTTGTTGCTTTGGGAAAACGTGGGACAAATAAGTTGCATTTCCATACCTGAGCTGTAGTAGGCAGCCGCCAGCCCTGCAGAGGCTATACCTGCAAAGCGAAAGGTTTGGGATTCTGAAAAGAAACTTAAAGCGAAACTCCAAAGTGCTTGTAGGTTTTATGGAAGTCAGGTGGATCACCTGATCAAACACAAACTTACCAACGAGAAGAGACCATGAGCGGATACCAGGAGATCTCTTAAGGTGGAGCAGAGTGGGACTGTTTGTCTCTACTGTCATGTAGCCCATCTGAACAGAGGCAGGAATGTTAGAAATGATGAGATTTCCTGGTTTAAAACTGTTATCAAATGAAAATAAAGTGTTTTTGTGACCCTGTGTTGTATGTGTGATTAAATTACATTGCTATACTAAGCCTGTCCAAGACTCCCTAAGGTAACTTTTATGAAAAACATGTTTGTTTGTTTGTTTGTTTGTTTGTTTACATCTTTAGAAAGTATGACAGCAGACTTAAAAGACTTCAATTTCTTCATAAACAAAAGGGACGATGGTGGCAATGTTGGTGGGACTTTGTCCCGCAATCTTAAATAAAATCTTCATAGGAGTCTTGTGCACTGATCCACGGGTGCACAAGACTGTCAGTGGACAGTCTTGTGCACCCGTGCTAAGTTATTATAGCTATTCTTTAAATAAAGAATAGCTATAATAACTTACTGTAGTTTTAATAATTATGTTTGACTCTAAGTATAAGTATTCTAAGCTCATTCATTTTCCACTTGTTAGGAAAGAGCTCTGTAATGAAGAAGCTGGTGGCTGAGCTGTTCTACTCCAAGCTGAACTGACTTCCTGTTTCACCACAAATCTGCAACACTCCCTAAATTAAGACGTCTTCAAGCAGAAAGGAAGCTGAGCAGTTAATGGGACTGTCTGTCCACGTTTATAGTGACTTCAGACACCTGAAATACACTCACTATGAAAAAGAGATTTTCTTGGTGTAAGTCAAAGCTTCTTTAGAATATATTTCTAAATATATATTATATAATCTGTATGAGGCACAAACTGCTTTGTCATATTTCAGCCCACTTAGCAGCAAGAAGTGACAACAACATAAACATATCTGCCCCCATATGTGTTTCTTTACTGCTGGATGACCTGATCCATAAACTGAAGCTAAAACATGAAATAAATGTTTTCATTATGAATAATCCTGTAAGTGAGGTGTAGATCAGCTCTCCAATTCATCAACTCACACCAGCAAGGAGAAACAAATGCAGCCATTTTATATTTTTGTCATTCCTTACCTTAACTTTTATTTCTTCAGTGAATTTTGGTCCTTGTAGATTTAAAAAGAAATAGCAATTACACGATAAAACGTGCACCACATTACTGAATTACGAGGAAGTTCAATCCATGTTGTCGCAACAACCGTCTTGAATGGGTGACTCTTCCTTCCTGGTTTCGTGAACTCTGATTGGATGCGCTAAACTGAGATGACTTTCAAAATAAAATCTGAAAAGATAGCACTGTGCAGCAGTGGTTCCCGATGTCTTCACAAACTCGTGGTGTTGGAATAATTTGTATTTGTCAATTCAAATTATAAACGTTTTGATCGTAGATTATATTTTCGATCATTTGTACAATAAATATGGACGGAAAAACGTACTGGTAAAGCGCGTGAACCATGCGACCCATGTACCCAGTCCTCTTAATAGAACTCCTGTGTCAAAGAAGTCCATTTTAATAGTGCAGCAACCAATATGAAGCAAAGTGCAAGACGTAAGTGTACATTTCAGTCTGCCTGTATGCCAGTTCTATAAAATGTTCCATCGTGTTTGAATTCATAAAATGAATAAAATGACAGTAGAGCCGAGATGCAGACAGCCACTTGAAAAGACATGTTAAGGGTTAATCAAAACCAAACTTACAGGTCTTCAAACGAGGCAAAGATGACAAGGAGCGGTTTTCTTAGCTCTACATTTGGGAATTTGGACTCTATAAACAGATTGGACGGACTGCTTTTCAGTAATATTTTTATATGTTGGCTGTTAATAAGAGTTCCACGTCAGTCTGAGACTTGCTTTGGGGGTGGGGGGGAACTGACAACATGAAAAGCAGTGGTGTAACTGGAGTACAGTACACATTGTGTGCTGTTTTGTCACTATCTTTTATTTTTTAAAAATGTGCACACATACACACTGGTCCGCAATAAAATCTATATTCTGCCAAGTAAAGACAATGACAGAACATGTAACATTGCAATGTTCTAAAACAATGTCAGATACACTGACACTTGTCTATATGAATAGGCCCTCTGGGGCCTACAAAAACTCTTCATTTTACACAAACATTGACTCAAAAATCACAACAAACGATACATATATGAGGTTTTCAGTGGATTTCTAATTTAGTTTTATGTTTTTTGATAGATAAATATTATTAAACTAGCTTGTTTTACATACAACCAAATAAGGCAAATCAGATTATGTATTTTTAGAATCAGATTTAGAAGAGTACTTTTAGATTATTTTTCAATGTCTTATTCTGCGCTTTAAGTTTAGACAATGCTTCAAACCACAAAATCTACATGAAATCAGTGATTCTTGAGATAAGGGACAAAACGGGTTCAAATTTTCTCAAAAATGTATGTAATTATTCCTCAAGCTTATGCATTCAAATATGACAAATAATGTTTTGGAAATGTAAGGATGCACACTGCCAGTTGCAACATTCTTTTAAATTACATTTTTAAAGGACCTGACCCAGAATTTTGTCAACACAAAAATAATTTCTGAGGCTAGTTGTGTCAGTTATTTGAAAAAAAAAAAAAAATAATATATATATATATATATATATATATATATATATATATATATATATATATATATATATATATATATATATATATATATATTGTGAATATTTTATTCAAACTCTGTGCTTTATCCAGCAGACATGTATTGTCCCTCTTCTCAAGAATCACTGTAATATTAATAATACTACTGCTAAGCAGAACTGATCAATAAATGGTTTTGGCTTTTTATGTAACTTTAATCACGTTTTTATATTTGTTAATTAAATATTTTTCAAGTTTTTTTTATTAACGTGTTTAAAAATAAAGAAATTGGGTTGGTAGATTTGTCTTCGTGTTTCTCATCTACCATTACGTTTTTGAGCAACAAACTAAGATAACATTCGACTGCTAATTCTCTTTTAATAGTCTCAATATATTTTTGAATTTTCTGCTTTGCGAAACCACCGACTATTTTGAAATCCTCATGTCACAGCTTCCGGCGCGTGACGCCTGTTGACGCGCGCATGCTCCAAGGAAGGTCCGGGTGCACAATGGAGGTGGATGTACATAAGCACGAACGGCGGGGTAAATATGATATATAAGAACTACGAAGGTGCGGGTTAGCATTGGCGGTGACACCGTCCCAACACGGGGGTTTTGGAGACAGAGAGCTGAGTTCCGGCAGAGTTTAACAACTAAACAGTTTCGGTGCTGCAGTCCTTCTTCTTCTCTCCCCCTGCTTGTCCTCTGCGGGTTTCCACGTCTTTGTGCTGAAGCGCAAAGAAGCAGAACCGTCCGGTGAGTTGTTACTTGAACATTCAGCCTTACGGCGTTATTACTAAGAAACATTTCAACACTTTAAGGCTTTTTCTGTGCGGCCTAAATCGTTTTAAACCCCTCCAGCCCACAAGAAACGACGTTTAGTCAATAAACGTGACGCATTATTGTTGTTAAAGCTACTTTAGAGCGTCATTACTTGAGCTAAAGTAAAGGTACTGCTGTTTTAGGTCACACAGGAGGCTTATCTCACTTAACGCTGTCACGTAACACCTCTGTTGTGGTTGTGTATACAATTACCTCGAGCCATTTAAACGTGATGATGATTAATGCTCATTGTGAGTTTTCCCAGCGTTGGAGGGGCTGTTCTGGTTCTGATAAGCTGGCTGTCGGTGATAGGACAGCAGGGGACCGCTGACGGCAGGGTGGGGCTCCCAACAGAAAACACTCAGCACCCCGCGAGGAAATGAGCTAATGCTTCTGCTTCCAGGTCTGGTCGGTCTTTCCCAGCTCAGAGATAAATGACGAGGGGAAAATGTCAGGAGTCAAGATAGCGCAGCGCAAGGAGAAGTGTGAAAACTGCACCAAACAGGTAGGATTGTGGCTACAATGAAGTTATTTCATGTAATTGGTTTGGAAGTCGTTTTTATTTTTATTTTGTTTGCAATTGCAGTGCAACAAGAAACAAGGTGAAGACGGGGCCAACTCTGGCCCAGAGAGCGAGGAAGTCAATGGACAGGTAGTGACCGCTTATTTAACTCCTCATTGGTTCCTCAAGTTTTCAGTAAAATACTTATTCAGTTTTATACAGTGAAGTGGAAGGAAATTGTGTGAATGGTGTGTCAGCCTGTCAAAACCAGTTAATTGCATGATGAATCAAAATGAGCTTGATAGTTTCCATTGTGGTGATTGATATTTTTTTTGAAGGGCAATTTTAATAATCCATTTTACTTATGGTTTCAGTTGTGTGTGTGTGGTTTCTTTTTATGTAACGTTTTTGGTTGTTTTATTTTGGACATGTAAAATGTCTTCCAGTTCCAGTGTGAAGTGTTCTGTGCAAAATTAAAGTCTATTAGCCTTTGAAAGCGCGTACTTACATTATTACGCCATTATCAGTATATCGGTTTAAAATTGTGTCAAAGTGACAGTATTATCGTTTATCGCGATAACTTCTGGGATAATTTGGCGTCCAGCAGAATTTGTCATCGTCACAGTCGTACTGGTTCAGAGTGATGGGGAGTTTTAGTTCGTCGACACATTTTAAAAAATTTCATTTGTGAAAGATTTTAAAAAACCACACAACCTTAGGATTATGCCTAACTTTGAGTGGTTCTATTGTATAAATTATTTAACTATGTTGATATTTGTTGTTTTGACAAGTAAGTTCATGGGGTGGGAGCATTTTTACCGCAGGAGCTTTAGATGTGAAATGAAGTAAATGAATTTGAGCCGTTTCCGTCCCTCTAGTTGATCGAAGGCCCCCGGTTGCTGCTGAGCACCTGTCTCTCCTGTGACGGCTGCCTGTCCGACGAAGAGACCCTGAAGATTTCCCAGCAGAATCTGGAGGAGGTGGAGCGAGTCCTGGCCCTCAACAAGGTGCGTCTCACACACAGGCGCGCGCCGCACAAAAGCTGGAACGAGAAAGCCGAGACAACTGGGTTTCATGTTGTGTTTTTGACAGAAATGTGACTCATCGAAGCACAAGGTGGTGGCGGCGTCGGTGTGTCCGCAGTCGCTGCCTTTCTTTGCCGTCCAGTTTGGCTTGGACATTAACGAAGCAGCCCACAAGCTCTGCAGTTTCCTCAAGAGTATCGGTGAGCTGATCTGAGACGTCCTGTGGGGTTTTCTTCTTGATTTATTTATTTATTTTTTTTAAGTGCTTGATTTCTTTGATATTCAAACTACAGTTTTGTTATGCAGTGCAAGCTAATGTTTGATTAAAAGCCTACGTTTGGAAAATGTTATTTACAGTTGGAACTAGTTATTTTCACACACCTAATGAGACGTTTTCTTGTCTCTGTCTGAAGATAAATCCAACTATACGTTTCCTGTTTTGGGTCAATTAGAATTTCCAAAATGGTTTTTATGTGCTAAATGCTAGCAGCTTGTAAAGAATGTTTATTATTCCTAATGACTCAATGACTCATTGATCTGTGTATTTGAAATAAAGGTTGGCTTCTATTTTATATGTTATTCATTTTTGAAATTGGGGTATTTTGAGTTAAATTATTGAACAGCTTTTCAAAATTTTAAATTGTCATATATTGTTCCTGCTGTCACAATGCATTATTAACAGTAATGAATGATTCTCTGTAGTGAATTGAAGCTGGATAGCTTTTCTCACTGACGCCTGCTGCTGGATAAGTTTGAAAACTAACCTTGAAAGTGCTTGAATTTTACTGTGGCACAAAGTGTACAAACCCTGTTTATTCAGCAAAAACATTCATGTTTTTTTTTTTTTCTAAAATGCACCTAAAAATACCAGGAAATAAAGTTTAAAATCAATTTAGTAGAAATTTGATCACATGATTGATTTCCTCATAACAACTTTTCACATTGTTTTTTTTTCTGTAGGGGTAACGTTTGTGTTTGACACCACTGTAGCAGCCGGGTTCAGCATCTTGGAGACCCAGAAAGAGTTTATTCAGCGCTACCGCAGGAGGCACCATGACTCTCAGGCCTTACCCATGTTCACCTCCTCCTGCCCGGGTGAGCTGTCTGCCTGACCTGTTGATTCTCCTCTGCATTTCTTTTCATAACACAAACTAAATTGGCCTTGTCATCTTTTTTTTTTTTTTGGTTTATTTTTAACTACGACGTTAATGGGGTTTTTATGCTTCTGTGAGCTTTTACTCCCTGGAGCCTTGAATCTCTCCTGTTTGTTGCGTAGAATATAAATTACAGATGCTGACTCAGACAGTCTCGCTTCTTCTACAGATACTGCCTGCGTCAGTGTTGCTGCTTCGGACAGAAAGTAAAACTCAACAATGTAAAATTTTCTAAACCTTGTTTTACTTTCAGTTAAAAGTTGATAAATATTTTTTTTCTTTATTGGCTTTAAATCGGCTCTAAAACTTGAGGAAAATGGACCCAAACCTTCTGTAAATATAAAACCTTTTTAAATAAACTGCAGTTATCCTAAAATCAAAAATAAAATATGTAATTTCCTGCAATAAAAGCTATAAGAAACAGCAGACTTTCAGCTTCGCTTGAGTTTTTGACAAATGAAGTTTTATTTCAAGATTATTATTTTTTTCTTAGTGGTTTCACGCTTAAAATATTGAACTTATCTGGATAAGTGCTGGTGGAGCAAGATAGGCAGTGTTTCCCTCACCACTCCCCTCAGAGATAACACCAAGGAGCTTTATGGAATTAAATTTGTCTCAGAAGAACCCCACTTTTTAACAAACTCACATTTATCTGTAGCGATGACACTGTTGGGACTGTTTTGCTTCCTTAAAAGCTGCTGGCGAATTCCAGTTGAGGCTGGGATTTAAAGAAACACGTTTTTGGAGCTGAGAAATGTTGCTATTGTTTTGCGTTTTCTTGTTTTGTTTCTACTGTTTGTATTTAGTCATTTTTTTGTGTGTGCAGGTTGGATCCGCTATGCAGAACGGGTTCTGGGCAGCGTGGTCACCCCTCACCTGTGCACAGCCCGGTCACCCCAGCAGATCATGGGCTGCCTGGTGAAAGATTACTTCTCTGAGCAACAGGTGAGAGTGCAGATCACCTGTTCCTGTCAAATATGGTGCTTTTAATCATGTCATCCTTAGACTAAAAAAGAAAATCATTGTCTGTGGTTTAAGTTTTCAAATTCCGCCTCCTGTGCCATTTAACAAATCAAATGAACGGTACAACTGTCTGAGTTTTTGATGAGGAAGTCTGATATTTTCACAAACTAAACCTTTAGAAATAACAGCGTAGATCTTCACTTCCACATGCTCACTCTCGATTTCAGCGTTATAAACCACAACAACACTGGAGCACTATTTCCAGCTGGTCGGAGGTGTAAGCCAACGTGACTGAGCAAAGCTGCTGCTGATGAGTCACCTTCTTTGTTTCAGCTTAACAAAAACAATAAAAACTTCCATACAACACATCCAACCACCAACGATTGTCCCTTTAGGATCATTATAAATGGGATGCATGTTTCATAGAACGTCAGGGAAACGGCTTTTGTTTTTATTTTGCGTTTTACTAAATCATGTCAAAATGTTGCTTTTAAACCACGTACAAGTCGATGGAGTTGTGATTTTAGCTGAAGAAGGGAAACGCAGACTTTTACTCCCACCAGTTATGACTTGTAAGACCAATTTTGTGTTTGAATTGACACAAATGTAAAAAGCTGGAAGAAAACAAACATGCCCAGACACTCTGGAAAGCTAAGGACCGAGGCAGAGTGAAGAAAATTGTGGAGAGGACATGTGACCGTGTTGTAACGATTACAGCAGCAGATCAGTCACCAGAGCAGGGACTCTGACGGTCAGATGTCTGCAGGGCGTGGAACCGCCTCACATCAGTCATGGTGCAGAACGGTCCTGCAGCTTTTCTTCCTCCTCCTGCTGTCAGTCTGTTCCAAGCTGCTGGAATTTGCCCTGTTAGCCCGACGCTAACCCGGAGGTCATGTTTGAGTGGAGGCCTGTTGGCCGCAGCGGAACCTCAAAGTGACACAAGCAGCGCTTGGACAAATATTGATGCTTCTCCCTGCGCTGTGATGTCATGTTCAGCACTGCTGTGTTTCTCTCTATGCAGCGCCACACATTCACACCCACAGCCGTCACCTGTGGCAACGGACACCTGAGATACAAATCGGTTGGTAAAATCCGGATAGCGTGGGATCTGTGAGACGTGGTGTACAGCGATACGCTGTGTTGTTGTAAACAATCCAGTTGATGTCACTGGGTTCAAATTATTGCCACGTAATCTGGTTACACGATACGACCTCCTGGCCTTGTGTTGACCCACGAGCTGCATCAAGTGTTGGGAATGTTCACCAAGCCCTGAAAGGTGTCCTGTAAGTCTGACAGAACGGGAAAAAGATGCAGCAAAAATGACCCAAATGTTAAAAATACCAAGACAGGTGAGAGAATTTTAAGACTTCAGATTTAGTCAGTGATGGAGACCAGGCTGGGTATATCTATGGAGGATACATCTATGTTGTGCTGAATCTGGCTGCAAATTAGCTAGATTTTTTCAGCTGTTTCTACAGTAACTAAAAAGCTATGGGGGAGAAATATTTGTATTTCCATTAGGGCTGTACAATAAATCAATAACAATATACACTGCTCAAAAAAATAAAGGGAACACTCAAATAACACATCCTAGATCTGAATGAATAAAATATAATTTCCATCTGTTGTCTATTCCATTTGCACAACAGCAGGTGAAATTGATTGTCAATCAGTGTTGCTTCCTAAGTGGACAGTTTGATTTCACAGAAGTTTGATTTACTTAGTTATATTGTGTTGTTTAAGTGTTCCCTTTATTTTTTTGAGCAGTATATTTGTATTTCCATTAGGGCTGTACAATAAATCAATAACAATATATATTATGATCAATGGCAATAGAAAATATGTCTTGCAGAATATTCAAAATTTGCACCTTATTCACACTAAATGTCCAGACCAACGGAGGAACTTTGGTTTGGTTTGGTTGTTGTCCTGCAGTCTTAAGAGATGGGATTATTTGGACCCCACAAGTTTTTTGTTTTTTTTTACCCTGTTCAAGGTCCAATGTGGTCACAGTGACCCTGCGCTTTTACAAGTTTTTTGTGTGTGTGGTTTCGGGTACTGATGGCCTGACGGAACAAGCCCTCACTTCCTCGATGTCCAGGTCGGACATCGATCTCGCTCTTCCTGAGCGTCGCGCTAAGACCGGTCAGAGTTAAGGTGGACCAAATGTCAGATGTGGCTACACTCTGACTAAACAATACAGTAATTGGGTTTTAAAGTCTACAGAGGTCTGATGAAGACGCAAGAATCTGTTATAAAGCAATAAAGCAGTTTTGACAGCATCATCATTCGTACTAAGCAATAACTGTGTGTACTGTCCAGACATCTGTTTGGGGCAAATATCTTCCAGTTCTCTTCTTAAATTTTTTCCTCATTGATGTTTTTTTTCTTTCTCCCATAGAAGCTGAGTCCAGAGAGGATTTATCACGTCGTGGTGGCTCCCTGCTTTGATAAGAAGCTGGAGGCTGTCAGAGAGGAGTTTTACAACAGTCTACTGGAGACCAGAGATGTTGACTGTGTCCTCACCTCCAGTAAGAGTCTTTAAAATGTCTTCTGGATGATGTTTATGACTGGTTGTTGCATGCTGAAACTTTTACTCTGAAAAAGGAAAGCCTTCATTCTGGGTAGATTATAATTTAATCAAACCACTTCCTCTTAGAACTTGTTTCAGTTCTTTTCTACTAAAATCTGTCTTTCGCTTTCAAAGCCATGTCGGAAACATAAACTTTACACAGACTCAGATAGCTGAGTACAAATGTCCACAGACCCTATGGTCACAAGACGCATGTATCTCTGTTTTTGACCTGCTGCTTCTCCATCTGTTTGCACTAAAAGCGCCCTTCTGACATCACAGTCGATTGATTTTGATTGTTGGAGCTGTTCCAGGTGCAGCTGAACAAATCTGCCAACACATTCATCCACTCTAGAAAACATCTGAGCAATGCAAGCCATTGGCTAGTATCATGTAACCGTCACTAGTACAAAAACCCACAGGGCCGAGTCAAGCTGGTGATATGATGGGGTGTCAATGCCATGTAAGATACAAATGGAACACAGTTTGCATTATTAGTATAAAGACAATATAAAAGGCTGGAAGAAAACAGCCTTTTACAGTCACACAAGCTACAGCAGTTTCCAAAACTTGATTCAGATAAAACTTTGTTATTCAGATGGAAATAATAAATGTTATTTTTTTTCTAAACACTGGATGGAAAACTTACCATCTAGAATCTCTGTTTGCTGGAAACCCAAAGCAGAAAGATGCTAAAACTTGAACAATTATGGTTCAAATATTGCAAGTCGTAACGTTATCGCAACATTGCATTCAGCATTATTGTTACAATTTTTGTCCTAATCCGAAGCAGTTCTAATTGAAATTTTCGACTGGACTCTTCAATAAACTCTTTACTACTGCTAGAAATGATGTCAGCGCTAGGCTAACGTTAGCATACTTCCTCTCTGTTTTGATATGACTTGTTGATAATTCCTCCCGTAACTTAATTCAATGGCGTTTCAGTTTATCATGTGGAGGCTGAACTAACAGAAGTTATTTTTTGGCCACATTAACGTAAGAGTTTTGCTTTATACTTTATACATAAATGTGACCACGACTTCTGCTTCACCAACTATACTGAAAGCTGGTCACATGACCATTGGTGACATCATTGAAAACACGTCTACTGTTTAAACCAAAAATAGCACCTTTTTGTGCATTGAGGTGAGTCAGGGACTCCTGAAGAAATGCCTGGCTCGTAAATCCCGAGCACGTAACAGGAATTGTGTGTGTGTGTGTGTGTGTGCGTGGTTTTTTGTTTTATTTTATAGAAATATATATATATATATTTTAAAGAATGACCTAAGATTTATCTTTCAGAGGAGATCTACCGCCTGATGCAGAAGAGGAAAATATCTGTGGAGGAACTGGGCTCAGTCCCACTGGACCATCTGTGAGTTCATAAACAGACAAAAGATCATGCAGTTTGACCAATCAGGTTTTTAAAATTAAGTAGACTAAATGAACAGCTAAAAAAGGCTTAAAATGAGTTTGTCTATAACTGTTTTGTGTGTTTTGCAGGCTGGGTGAAGGTGGGGACGTGGCGCTGATGAGGCATGACGGTAGAGGCTCCGAAGGATTCCTGGAGCACGTGTTCAAACACACGGCGAAGGAGGTGTTCGCCATCGACGTGCAGGAAATCACATACAAAACCCTCAGGTCAGAGTAATGACAGTTTCGCAGTACTTTACAACTCGGCCTGTCACAAAAACAAATTTTACTTGATGATAAATTGTCCTAGACGATGCCAATTTGCCCCCTATCAAAGACTAATGAGCTTTAATTTTGTTTTAAAAAAAACAAAGGAATAGGAAGACATTTTAAATGCTGAAAATAAAAACACAACCAAAAACAATAAAATAAACAAATGAAAAGCATGCAAATCTGAACCCATAAATAAAATGAATTATGAAGTGTCTGTAAACTTTGTAAAAAAAACTTATCTGCATGGAAATGATCAATTAATGTTAATTTATTATGCAATTAATTGATTAATTGCTTATTTCATTAAACTACTCCACAATACAAACAAAATATATTGCATTCCTTTGGAATTTTTTTTTTCTTCCCACACTTGGAGACTACAATTTCTACCCAGCCTTTGTAAAATAGCCCAGTTAATTTCATTGCCTTTAAGTTATTATTCTACTTGTTGTATCATGTTTACAGGAATCGTGACTTCCAGGAAGTGACGCTGGAGAAAGACGGGGAAACGCTGCTGCAGTTTGCTGCCATCTACGGTTTCAGAAACATCCAGACGTTGGTGCACCGGATGAAGAAGGGCCGCCTGCCGTACCAGCTGGTGGAGGTGCTGTCCTGCCCTGGAGGTAAACCTCAGAGCTGCCGCTCTGGACCTTGTCCGCACGCAGCTGGATCTTAATAAATACGTCGTAAAATATATTGTACACACAGGATCAGTTTCAGAAAAGTTTTTATCCAAATAAATCCACCTGAGTATTGTTTTAAACATGCCAAACCCAAAGGGAGTTTGGGTGAAAACTGCAGTGTAGCGCAAAGTTAAAACCTATGTCAGCCAATCAGATTGCTTCAAAACAACCACGACTTCCTGTTGGGAATTAAGACATGGCACCAGCAGATTCATTTGTAAATTGGCGTGTTGAGGTCATTTTGTATATGGAGAGAGAAAAAAAATACATTTCCACCAGAAAACTCAGAAGTTTTGAAATGAAGTTCAGAAGTTTTCTAGAAAAATCATTTAAACTTCTAGGTTTCAAAAGTTAACAATGTTCCACGTTTGAAACTGAAAAGTTCTAAAAATTAAAAATGTTCCACCTTTGAAACCCATAAATTTCCACATTTCTTTTTCTAGAAAATGTTAGTTTTTTTGTACTAAATCTTTGACTTTTCAGGATTAGACATTTTGTTGTCTTCTAGAACATTTCTGATATCTCAAAATCACAATTTATTTTTATTTTTCAGAACTGTATGATTATTTTGCTTACAATCACCGTAATACGCTTTTGTACATTTGTGCAATCAGATATCTAGGTTGAACAAACCATTAATAACTAGACATGTGCCGATCAGGTTTTTTCCTGCCGATTCTGATTCCGATCACCCATGAGGGCCGATCACCGATACCAATCACATAATATTTTTTTTATCATAAGCACTACCGGATACATTATGTGGAAAAAGGAACCATAAATTCCCCTTAATTTAGACAAAAACTTGTTTTTAATAACTTTTTCCAAGAAAAAAACAAAACAGGCATTGGGCAAATTGTACTGCTATTGGTAATACTATCTTTAACAGACTGAAAACATCTGAAGGCTCATGTTAGGACAGCGAAAGTTTTAATACGTATGTAAAATGTATTTTTTTAGGTTAGATGCTGCAGCTTTAAGCAGAGGTTCAGTGTGAGAGTCACTACCAGGTGGAGCAGAAGCGGCGCTCCGTCTGTGAAATATTACTACCTGTAGCGTAGCAGCGGTTCAACAGCGAGATCAGAACCAGCGTCTTGCATCGCAGCTCGAAGACTTAAATAATTTTGCGGGTTATTTGTTTAGCTTTCTGACCGTCATGCTAATCCAGGTGAGTGTTTGTAGCTGTGCGCTGCTTTACCTGCTGTCTGATCCTCCATGTCTTTTTTACTGCAGTGAGCCGCGATGTAGCCAAACTCCGTCAAGTATGGCATTGTTTTTATGCCATATTAGATTTGTCGTGTTGATGCATTTTGACGTGCTTCAATTTTCCGCCGCAACACGCAAACTTTCCCATTCACTCAGTGCGTTATAGTTTGTTTAAATAATCATTTTTCCTGATATTGAACTGAGTTTTTGTGTGGATGAAGGGCCACACAAAAAAATTAATAAAGAATGTTTTGTTACGTTTTTTAACCCCCATCTTGTCTCTGCTTCAGGGTGCCTGAGTGGCCGAGGTCAGGCCGAGAGCGAGGCGGGCGGCCGGGTCGATAAAGGCCTGGTTCAGCAGATGGAGGAGGTCTACATTAGCCTGCCGGTCCGCCTACCAGAACTCAACCCCGTCCTGAACAAGCTGTATCAAGACTGGCTGCACGGCCCCGACTCGGATCAGGCCAGCAAGCTGCTACACACAGAGTTCAAAGGGCAAAGCCAGAGCAACACACAGCCTCCACACATGGAGTGGTGAAAAAAATAACAGAAAAATTCGTTTTGCAATTCTGAACCAATGAAAAAGAGCAGGAAGTGAACCATGCAGCAGAAGGGGGAAAAAAAGTCATTCATTCTTTTAACCACAGGGAGGCGCTGTCTGCTTTAATAAACAGAAACAGTCCACAACAACCCGTGCTTTCCATTCCCGCTCACTGCAGCGGCGCTGTCAGCACGTCGGGATCAGAGCTACCAGAGGAATCCGTGGCGCTGCAGCTGTTCTGGGAAAACGGGAACAGCTGAAAGAAGTTGAGTTTCATCAGCATGCAGAGCAATAAGGCCACATGTGGAACTCGCAAACCCATGGGAATGCTATGAGTTTTAATATATTCCAGATCTGTCTTTCCAGTATGGAAGCTGCTGGGTTTTTTTTATTTAGTTTTAAAGCTGTTTGCTTTGTCGCTGTCACGACACAACAAAATGTGTGCAACATAAAGCTAACTATGCAACAGCATCTTATCTCTACATACAGGAAGGAAGGAGGGGGTCAGGGTATGAAAAGTAGTTATTTTAAGTGGTACTCATGTTTTTATTCATATGTTTTCTTCCAATTCCATACGCATTTTTTTATTAAGTTATATATTTGTGTTCATATTAAGCGACCAAACATACCTGTGACATGTAAAGAACTAAAATATTCTCCAAACCAATGTGATTTCTGTTGCTGTTCTGATTATAAAGAACATTTAAACATTATAGGTTTTTTTGTTTTTTTATTTTAAAAAGTTGCCCACACAGCTGTAAAAAGTCAAATTATGTATCTAAAATTAAGGCATTAAATAATTTTTTTTCTGGAAGTAAGTTTGCCTGAAATGTTAATCACAGGTCTTAAATTTGACTGACAGCACCATTTGATCTCATATCCTGTTTTTTATATATTTTTTGGACTTTTCTGTCAGGCAAGCGTATAAGTCGCACTTAGTGTTCTGTAACTCAACGATTGAGGCTTCTGCTAACTAGCTGCTAACATATCCTTGTTAGCTAGCTAGCTTTTGTTGCGTCATTAGCTGAAGTACAAATTTATTGCCAGTTGGCTGAGTGGCGTTCGTACGTTTGCGTAAAGATGCACGTCCTAAATTTCAATCACAATTGTCTTTAAAAAGTGTTGAAAGTTTGTGGAACCCTGCAACCCTGAAAAAGTGTCACAAATGGTGACACTTTTTCACTCTTCTGTCTCTAACAGCTACTTGTATTAGAGGTGTGCCGGTCACCGATCATAATCGGGCCGATTTTCGTGAAGTGCATGATCGGCGATCATTGGCTCTTGTTGCCGATACCGATCACCTGCATCTCATTTCGCAGCCTGCCTGTGCAGCTGGTCTCCTCTTTCCTTCACACTGCGCAAACTCGCAGCAACAAATCCTGAGCGATGTGGAACTATAACGCACTGAGTGAATGGGGAAGTTTGCGTGTTGCGGCGGAAAATTAAAGCACATCAAAATGCATCAACACAACAAAGCTAATACGAGATAAAAACAATGGCATACTTGACGGAGTTTGGCTACATCAAGGCTCACTGCAGTAAAAAAGACATATGGAGGATCAGATAGCAGGTAAAGCAGCGAGTCTTTTGTCAATTAATTGACAAAAGACTCACCCGGATTAGCATGACGGCCAGAAAGCTAAACAAATAACCCGCAAAATGATTTAAGTCATGCGCTACAGGTAGTAATATTTCACAGACGGAGCGCCGCTTCTGCTCCACCTGGTAGTGACTCTCACACCGAACCTCTGTTTAAAGCTGCAGCATCTAACCTAAAAAAATAAATTTTACATGCGTATTAAAACTTTCGCTGTACTAACATGATCTGCATAATTACTCCGCTCAGTCAGAAACAGCCACTCAGAACTAGCAGTAATCAGCTAGCCGCCATGCTATTAGGAAGTTTTCATGCAGTAACTCAGGATTGTTTATTGTAATGGATCCTGTATTTGCCTTTGAATGTTAAGTTTTATATTTTAATTTTTTTGGCAATGTTGAGAGGTTTTATTTTGGCTCTTTGCATTATTTAGCCTCTTCAGAGCCTTCATATGTTATCAGTCTGTTAAAGATAGTATTACCGATAGCAGTACAATTTGCACAATGTCTGTTTTGTTTAGTTTTCTTCTTGGAAAAAGTTATTAAAAACAAGTTTTTGTCTAAATTAAGGTGAATTCATGGTTCCTTTTTCCACATAATGTAACCGGTAGTGTTTATGATAAAAAAAAATAATTATATGATCGGTATCGGTGATCGGCCCTCATGGGTGATCGGTTTCGGTAGGAAAAAACCTGATCGACACATCTCTAACTTATATATATTCCATATAATTAATTGACAAAAGACAAGATGGCAATAACATTGTGAAAAGTTGTGATAGAACAATAATAAAGATGACAAAAGTCCATACATTCCAGTAGATAATGTTTTTTTACTGGTATGAAAGTGTACAGCAAGTTCAAAACGGCAGGCTTCTAAGTAAATTGCTGTATAAATAAGGGCATAACCGGGCTCCACAGTTCTCATTTCTTCCTTCAGATAAATGCCCCCAACCTTTTGGATATATGTGCTTTATGTGGGATAAAACAGCTTTTGAAAGTTGAAATTTGTCAGCTTGGGTGTACTTTTATAACTGGAATAAGTATATGACTCACAGATAAACATCATCTACTTTAAACAGCAAGTGAGGCAATTATTACCAATTTTTGGGTACTTTTTGCCTGAAAACAAAACAAAAAGTGTCTCCACAAAAACACTGGGTGCATTACTGTCTGGGAGATGACCTGGAGATGAGTGATGATGAAGCAGACTGCTTTACATATTAAAGGGGAAAGCATTTGGGCTTGCAGACGGGAGGTCAGAGGAAACCTGAGTATTCAGAGATTTGTTATAAACAACGTATGACTAAAGTTAATGGGCAACAAATGGAATGTGGACTATTAAAACTAGATCAGAGATCGAAACCGTATCATTTTTGTTCCACACAGAATAAGAATTTGCTTTCTTCCTATTCATCAGCTCCATAAATAACACACTTTTCAGTAGAGAGTATTCATACAGTGCTCAGGAAAAGTTGAGGGTTATTCAGGTTTCAGGCGAAATTTCAGGATGAAGACTTTACAGCAGTGGTGCCCAAAGTCGGACCTGGACAGCCGGCATCCTGCATGTTCTCTCCCTGGTTTAACTCACCTGGATCCAGTGATGGCTCATTAGAGGCCTAAGATGAGCACTGAAATGCTGAGGAGGTTGTTTCTACCACCAGGGAGGGAACTAAAACACGCAGGATGCCGGCCCTCGAGGACAAACTTTGGGCACCCCTCCTTTACAGGTAAACCTGATGTGACCTATTTTTTGAATGCACTCACAAATTAGCAATACTTTTGCACAACTTGCCGTTCTGAATACAACTAAACTACTGAAACATTACTGACAAACGACAACAGGTGGGCTTAAATACACAGAGGGTAATCAGGGAACTAGACACAGATGGGAACAATCAACAGGGAAGACGGGACAGAGACTCACTGGGAAACAGGACAAAACACAGAAAATCTCAAAATAACTACACAGAAAAACACGGATCACAACACTGCTACTCTTTCTGAACAGGGGCGGTAAAGGGGGGAAATGTGATGACAATTCTAGGGCCCCTGACCAACAGGGGGCCCTCCACAATTTAATTATTTATTTTTGTTCATAGAAATAAAATAAAAAATCGGGGCCCTATCAATTACAAAATTAATCATATTGTATTTTCAAAAATTGTTTTTAGCAGTAAAAATGTAATGTTCTCACTCCCAGATCAAAAAACACACATCCATATTTGCCCTGAACCCCCTTGGATCTGCATGAAATGGTTCGTTCCTGCTTGGCGCGCTTCACCGTGACGCTGTTCAGCTGCAGAAAGTGAAAGACACAAAGATAGTGGTAGTTACTATGCTGTTAAGAAAAGTTATAAAATCAGGTTTTCAAAAGAAGAGAGGGAGAGAAAGAAAAAGGCAAGAGTGTTGATTTATAACCCAGTTTTTATCCAAGAAAGGTGAGTAGACTGTGTGAGATTATCAACCAATTAGCATAATTAGCTTAGCTACAGACTACTGTTTGCCTCCTTTTAATAATAATCAATTTAACTTATAACGCGCTTTTCATTAACAAAAATCTCAAAGTGCTACACAGTGCATATAAAAACAATCAAAAGAGTAATTTAAAAGCAGAGCAGGCTTGTCTAAAAAGAAACATTTTCACTAGCATTTGATGAATTAAGGTAAAAAAACCCCACATATTCATATATTTAACTTGTCCCTTGTACCTTTTATCACTTAGATAGCATTTTATCACTATGCTATCTGCAGCCATGCTGCAGATAGCATAGCACAGAGCTGTGAATGCTTAGTTTGCTTATCATAGCTACCAATGATGGCAGATAAACGGTTTCTTGTAATGATTAGTTGTTTCTCCACCATTAGCACATTTAGCAGTGAGTGAATGAAGTTGATTGACAGCACTAAGACCCTCCTACTAGTTCTGATTGGTTGTTTTGGTCAGGACTCCAGAACTCCAGTAATAGTAACTCAGGAAGGAGGTGGAGGGGATTGATTATTTTCCACAGATTATCTGTCTCATAAACTGCTACGACATGGTGACAGCTTTAACAAATACGGAGAAAACATATTTTTTATTAAAGTTACAGACTGCAGCTTGAATAAAATGCAACTACATAGAATTTTTGAGAAGTCTGGATTGCTTCATGTATATTTTGCACGTTGCTTTTGACTGTTGCTCATGGGGAGAGACATTTCAGTAATCTAATAGAAAAAAATTAAGCAACCTACTTGCATACTGAATGTGGACTGTTGGATGTTAAATTCATGAGCAGTAAATATTGTGCTAATTATCAGTATTAAACCAAAGAAAGCAAGGCAGATGCAAGCCTTTAAAATAGTGATGCTTTTTATGGGTCAAATAGACTCAAAAAAATTGTAACAGCAAATGCGCGGGGTGGGGGCGCCCAAACAAGTTTTTTGTCAGGGGGCCCAAGATTCCTGGGTTTCTGAAGCTCCACTTTCAGGAAGTCATTACAACATGGCTCCTCTAATAACCCTTTAAAGAAGCAGCAGAATTTTAATTTGACATTACTTTTAATGAGACAAAGAAAATACGAGGCTGGCAACTCGTTAATGATGACACACAGCTTGCAAATAAGTGTGAATAAAATGTATCAATGTTGATGCTAAGGCAGCGTTAGGAGTAATTACAACGATGTCATTCGTGCTTTTGATAAAGTCTGTCTCAATAAGCTGTAAATAAACTTGGATAAGATTTGTGAAGCGAGCAAGCAGCAGACATCAGAGTTATGTGTGTCGATCTAAACCAGTGTTTATGCTTGCCCTGACCTGTTAATCACGGAAAATTCTTTCCAACGAGTACCTGGAAAAGCAGAAGACAGTTCCTACTGTGTGTGTTTTCTGTCCAAAGACAGAAGCCCTGAGGCTGTGTGTGGGTGGCGATAAAAGACAGAAAGCTATCTGAACACATCGCCCACGGCTGTTTTTATTTTCTCTCTGTCATTTTCTACGTTATGCAATCAGCTGATTACATTTGAAGCAACCGACTTACTGTGGAAACGTATGCGACGTAGATAATAATGATCCCATTGTTCACAATACATGCTAATTTAGGAGGGTAAAGCTTTCTATACTCTAGGTTTGGGCGTATCAATCTAAATATTGATACTATCGACACTAAAGTGAGTATTGGTATCGGATCGATGCTTTTTGCCATTTTTGTTCCATGTGCCCATCCAACCACAGATGCACAGATCCGATATAAAAATTGGTATCGGCCACCTGATACGGACGAAAAAAATATATAGATTGATATCGGCGACAATGTTCCCGATCCATGTGGGCAGATCTATTCAGTCTAATTCTACGCTTTGTGCTCTGAGCAAAGTCATTCTTTATTATTTATTTTACATTGTATTTAAAATTCCAAGTGGCACTTTCTGAACCACTTAAAAGTAGGTTTGTTTCAGTTTGTCTGCCAGTTTCAGTTTATTCATTTACTTTACATTGGCTGTTTTGCTTCTATTTGTGCTAACTGAACAAATCAAATTTTTGTACGTGTTTGACCAAGCTTGTGAAGCTCCTGGTGTATTTAAATGAGCGGTACTGGTGGTGAGTTATGTAATAAATTAGTCAGTGTTGATGGGACGTTGGATGGAGTTAAATGTAATACAGAGGAGGAAAAGTCGAGGATTAAAAAGAGGATCATGAACTTCTATCTCACAAGAATAAAGTCAAAGTTCATCTTCCAACAGTTCTCGTATTTCTGGATACAGAATCAAGAAGCTTTCCGCTCTGCTTTGCTCAACGTTTGCTTGTTTGTTGGATCGCGACCAAACCTAAATATTCAGCCTGTCAATCTCTAGAGAACTCATTATCTTGTCAGGCAGTGATTTTGGTACATTTGCAACTGTTCACGGTGCAATGTGTCGCCTTCAACCGCTGCACCAAGTTAGCACCCATCTCACCGCCGTCGCACCTCTGTGCACCGCACGTAGATCTCTGCATTTATCTCGATCCGGAGCCTGATTCACACCAAATCAGGCTCCTCTGAGTCGGTGAGTTCTAGGAAGACTTTCAGTTATGCCTTTGCCTTCAGGCCTCAACAGAAAGTTGGATTTCACTTCTGAAGTGCCAAGTCAGAAGCTCCTGCGAATCAGTCAGTGAGACCGGCTGACATTGTGCAAGTCAGGAATTTTTGGCAAAGATGTCTGTATTGTTCGATCTCTTGAAATTCCTCTGCAGCTGTTTTCTCGTGAGGCAGTTTTCTTTGGTTGTGCCTTAGGTTTCTATTAAACAGAAGATAAAGCATTTAATCTTTAAGCTGCGCCCGACCTCACCTCACCTCACCTCACCGTTGCATTTTCCAAAGGCAGGAGGAGGGATTACGAGACAGACATCTATCTATCGACACATATCATTTTGAACCATCTGTAAATAAACAAGGCAATTTTCTTTTCCATCGGGGGTTTCTGTTGCAGTCGTAGACGAAACGTTAAATTACAGAACATGATACCTGCTTGTTGACTCCACTTTGTGGCAGTTATAACAGATAAATGCAGGTCTACCTGAAAATTGCTCAATTGTACTGCAGATGATGCAATTTCCCATGAAAGAGTGCTGATGTATGACACTGTCAGGATAAATTATTAAGAATGTTGTTTTGTTTTTTTTTGCCAGTTTGAATTCCTTCATACGGTATTTCCAAATAAATTTTAAAAAGGTGTCTGTCTATCACACACTCTAAATAATCATCTGTAGTTATGATTTTCTGCTGATGCAGGTTGGGGTTACAGTTATATTTCAGAAATTAAAATATACGTCCTAGAAATATATGTACCTTTTGAAAATAAACTTAAAGCAGGAATTAAAATGCTTTTCTTTAAAATTTCTGTTTTTTAAATAGAGTTTTTTATTGGTCTGATGTAATATGTTAATTTTAAATGTCATGTCATGAAGTGTAAGCAGAAATTCACCTTAATTAACAGAAATAAAGGCTTCCAAACATCTATTAGTGTATCATTTATCTATGTAATGTATTTCACTCAGCGATAAAGTTTCTGAATTAATTGGGCTTTTCAATAATATTCTACTTATGGAATGGGTCTGTACAACCAGGAAGTGCAAATCAACTTTGATTCTTCCATTTGTGTGTCTCTGAGGTCAGACACTGTTGTAGGACCAGGTGATCCTACTCCCAGTTTCCTCCTTTATTCATCCTAAAGGTGATTTATTAGCATCGCTGTGCATGAATGTGTTCATTCTCAGGTTATCCAGACCAAATGAAATGGGGAGTAAATGGGAGGGTTACCGTTTTTCAGGAACGGATATTTCATAAAGGAATGAGTCAAACATTTTCGCTCAACGCTAGCTTGTTTAGCTCCTGTGTGTCTCTTTGTTTGTGTGTGTGAAGGTATCGATATGAAAAAAGAAAAGGAAAAAAAACAGGCATTTTAAACTTCATCTTTCAGTGTCTGCCAGGTGTTCAGTATCATTGTGTGTTTTGGACTGTAGCACAAACGTTTCAGTGATACGATAAAAACTCATGCCAATTCTCATCTGTGGTGGTGCAACACTAACAAGAGGGTTAGAAGTGACTTTATTTTCCAACACAGTCTAAATTATCTGTTTTTAACTTTTTATCCCCCCCAACTGTACAATAAAAAAACGATCATACTTGTGTTATTGCTGCCAATCAGATGGTAATTTTAATTGACTAATTTAAAATGACAAATTTTAATATTGCAAACAGGGTAAAGGGTAAATTTAGGTATGATGCTAATTAGATACACTAGTCCATGAAGGAATATCTGTCAGTCATTGTACCATTTGATGACAAATATATTAACACGTTATAATATATGTGTTAAGAACGTGACAATCGATATTGTCACGTTCTTTAAAAAAAAAAGTGACCTAAATTGTTTTCTTCTAAAAGTGATTTTGGCAACAAAAAAATTTAAAAAAATAAAAAAATTAAAATTACCATTTTTTCCAAGATATGCTTTAGGCAAGAAATATTTATTTATTTTTTATTTTTTTTGAAGGGGCAAAAAATGACTTGGGGTATTATTTTGGGAAGGTGACGATATGCTAATTGGTAAACATCCCGTCATTGTTTTCTCTAGAATGTACACACTTTAAACACCATCCTCTGATTTTTGCAGCTGTGGATGCAAAAATCCACCGGAGTGAAACTCTTGACTCCCCCCGGCTCCCAGAAAAAGAAAACCGAGTGCAAACATTCATATCGAGGACATCCTCCTCCTCCCTCTGATCTCTTTAAAGGCTGTTTTTGTTGGCTCTGCCCTCAACTGAAACATCTCCCCCATCAGGTTAGGTGAGTTTCTGCTGCCGCTCTTCTAATTAAAACGCATAACTGAAAAATAAAATAAAAAAAAATACATAACTACTCTTTGATCCCACCAGCACGCCGGAGGGTCTCATATTCTTTATCCTGAAAGTGGTTTAGGGTGCTCCTTTATATGCGGTCGGGTTTGACCTTTGACCTGAATATTAAGCAGCATTCTCCACATCCCAACCTTCTCTTTCTCTCTCACTCTCTTCTTATCTCTCACTATCTCTCTCTCTCTCTCCCTCCCCGTTGCCGTTTAGTTCCACTCATTGGAATCACATGTTGGAGTCATTCACTCGTTCCAGTGCGGTGAGTATACACTTCATACTTTCTCTGTTTTATTTGCTTTTCTTACTCTAATTCATTTTCGGTGTCGCTGTCGCTAATTTGTACAGTTTATACACACGCTCTGTTATGATAACTCGTATAATCACTAGCTGTCAATTATTGCACAACAAGAATCCAGCAGGTGTGATCTGGTGTTTTAATGCTACACAACACAAATGATCCGTTCCAGCAGGTTTCAGAGCTGACATCATATTAATTATGCAGTTTAAGTTTGTCTGGGTTTTCATTTCATCTCATTATTGGCGTCAGCTGTTTTTAACTTCTCCTCAAACATCCACAGTTTTAGCCAAAAGCATAGTAATTGCATTCTTCCTATTTAGACATCTGTGTTTACTTAGTGTATGTTTTAAGAGAAAGCTTCTCCATGCATTGATCTGTTATGACAGCTGTCTTTTTTGTAAGGATAGATGCAACAAAGTTGGATTTTTATGACGGAAGAGTTTAAATTCCCACACGCAGTCTGTCATATACCTAATTGGTGTTAATGATAGCCGGAGGTATTCGTTATGAGTGTCTTTGGGGAGTTTATGTGTTTTTCTGAGCGATAAACCTAAGTGAAGTGCTTGGCTAGGTCATATAAACATCACTCCTGCAGGAGATGTTAACATCTCTGCAGGAGATGTTAACATCTGCAGGAGATGTTAACATCTCCTGCAGAGATGTTTTAACAAGCATCATAACAGGAAAACGTTTAAGAGCAAAGGGATTAAATGTGATGTATGGAGGTCACAGCAGCTGGTAAAAATCAAAGATGAACATTAACACAAAGCAGTGCAGTGTGTGTGAAAATGTAACCAACAAAACGGAAGAAAATTGCTAACCAAAAAATTTTTTTAATAATTTTTTGTTTTTGTGTGTGTGAAGTAGCAGTCTGAAGCCCATTTTCTGTTTTGGATCTTTAATGATATACAGATAAAAACAAATTTGTTTACTGTTGAGCAAGTAAAGTCAAATATATATAATTTAGCAGTTTTAATTGAATGACTTTTGTGTCACAACGGTAGCTTGAATTTGCCAGTTTGGGCAAAAGGTTTGGACACCACTGATGTAGAGGAAAGAAACCATATCGATTCATGTGATGTTGGCATGAAACGAGGTGGTGGCAGCATCATGCTGTGGGAATTTGTTTCTTCCGCTGGGAGGGGTGGAGTCGATTGAAAGATTTTTGGGTTCGATCCAGAGCCAAGCTGGATGAAAACCTCCCAGAGACTGCAAATGACTTGGGTTAAAATGGTCCAGATCAAAATCCAGTTGGAAATCATCAGAAAGCATAAATATTGTTGTTTATAGACACTCTCCAGCCAGTCTTGCTTAGATTGAAGTATTTCACTGAAAGGAGAGAGGAAACATTTCAGACTCTAGAACTGATCACTTCAGACTTGCAGCTGTAACCGAACCAAAAGTTAACTGTGTAATAAATGGCAATACTTTGAAAAAGTTTTCTTTCTTTTTTTTAATCTAGTTTCTTCCAACAATAATGCACTCCTTTGTGATTTTCTATTAGGAAAAGAAAAAAAAATGACACTAAAATATATTCTGGTCTGTGTTCGGGACGTGATGCAATGTACAAAAGGTCCAGAGTGAACAAAAATATCCAAAGTATTCAAATCAAGTTATGGTGAAGATTGACTTTCATTTCCTTGAAAAAGCGAGACACTTCAAAAACTGGAAGAATTACTCCAAGAGGAAGTTAAGAGGATGCAAAAACTAAGAGTCATTATTCTGTTTTCTTTTGTTGCTGCTGTTGCTCTTTGCCAAACTATGAATCTGGCATTGAGAGGGAACATTTTTTAAATGTTTGGTCAGATGCCAACCAGCTGCCAGGACTTGTCGGTCTTTCTGACAGCTAATCTGCACCAGGACAGGACTTCGAACTTTTAGTTTAATTTTTACCCCCGAAGTAATGATATGCCAGCACATTAAAACTTGACCTAATGAAGGCTAAGGTTCAGAGAGAGTGATTTCTGAAATAGTTGATAAGTTTATCTTTAGATGTGCTGTATGTGTAGATTTGTTGCAAACACTTTTTGAGTGGCTGAAACTTATGGTCACATTTAAGTACACAAAATCCAACCAAGTATTTTTGTCTAGTTTCTAGTGCAAATATCTTTTTACGCTTAAAATAAGACAAAACTAACTTCCAACTAACATTTGAGCTTGTTTTAAGTCAGTAATTCTGTAATATTGATTTAAGAAGTACTAGTTCCACTGGCAGATCATTTCACTTATAACAGAAAAAAAAGTCTTTAGAGAAAAAAATCTGCCAGTGGAACTACTTTTTCATCATTAAGGAATTATTGACTTAAAACAAGTCCTGCTGAAAAAGTTACTAGTTTTGTCTTATTTGAGCTAGAAGCTAGACAAAAATACCCAGTAAGATTTTGTGTTTTTGCAGTCCATATAGTAAGTTAAACATTCTATTTGTTTTTAATACTGATGTTTTCCCAGGGATAAATCTTTGATAATTACTTATTAGGGCAAAAATACAAACAGTTGCCGGAAACATAGCAAGAGGAAACGCAAGTGAAAGAAAATGCATCATTTGATTGTCATATCTGGTTCATAGTTCATATTAAATTTCTTCTTCTTCGGAAAATCCAACTGAAGGAAATTAAAAGTGTTCAGAGGGGCCAAATTGGTAAAAATTGTTCCTTGCTAACATGTCTTTCGAATTTGGACATAATGTTGTCCCATCTCTTGATCAATGTGTTAAAATTGTGTGGAAAGATGAGCACAGAGAAAACTTTACAGATCCCTAAAAGATTTTTCCTTAAATCACTTGTTAGCAATCGGTACAGCCTGACTCTTTTGAAGCACTAGCTAAATGATGTAGCTGTTAGCTACTCTTATTTGACTGGTTAAAATATTACATTTGCCTTCTGCTTTCTTAAATTTCACACTTTAAACCAACAAACCAAGCAGTATTAACAAGATGATCTGTGGTTTCTGCTATCCATCCATCCATTTTCTTTACACCCTTGTCCCTCAGTGGGGTCGGGAGGGTTGCTGGTGCCCGTCTCCAGCTAACGTTCCGGGCGAGAGGCGGGGTCACCCTGGACAGGTCGCCAGTCTGTCGCAGGGCAACACAGAGACACACAGGACACACCTAGAGGCAATTTGGAGAGGCTAATTAACCTGACAGTCTGCTAGTCAAATGAAAAACGTTTGAACTTTTTAAAAAATATAACTTGTAGCTAGTTAGCTTAGCTTCCAATCAACTGTTTTTAAGCTCACATTAAAGAGAGTCATTATGAAGAACGTTCATCGTCTTTCAATATTAAGAGTCCTAAAAGTCAGAGTATAAGTCTAAATTGGTACACACCACACTGTAAAATTATTTAAATTCAACTGGAAAACACAACAGATTTCTCCTTGGCATTAGCCTACCAAGCAACAGTAAGACCTGGAGAGTAGTTGCCGTGTTTCCATTGACCATAACATTGAACAAATTGGAATTACACAAATCAATCTGCTTAATGGAAACACGGCAAACTCTGAAAGAAATTAAAAACTCTCATTTTTGCACTACGATGAAGTGGTCTTTCGGCTGTATCAAAATGTTTTTTAACGATTTATTACATAAGCAAACTTATTTGTGATTTTAATTACATTTCTTATTTAATGGAAACACCACAATTGTGTTTTGTTTTTTCAACATTTTTACGTCAATATGTCCTGTTTTCTCCAGTCGTTGAAGGCAAAGGCATTCAAAGATGTCCTCCCTTTGGATAAGTTTGAGTCTGTTGTATCTCCTACCACACAGCGTTTCATCAGATGCAGGTAATGTGTTTTATTTTATTTCTGATACTTGGAGAGTTTAACAAGAATAGCTAATCAAAATGGAATAATAATAATAGAATTAATTGATTCTCTCATTTTGCTATTTGTCTATGTTTAGCGGTGTCACTGACTTGCCCTGAGACAAAACCAGTACAATCTGGTGCAACGGTTACAGTAAACTGTTCAATAAAATGGAAAATGGAAAGCTGTAACGTTACAAAATCCTTGATTCACACAAATGGCACCACCACTGAATGTGGAATTACCTCAGGAATTTACTGGTGTGCCTGGGATAACTCCAATGTGACCCTAAAGATCGTTGGCGTAAAAGAGGACAATATCACAGTTGAGATTCACTCTAACTGTGGTTTGGCTTCTGACCGTATCCAGGTGCATGTCGACGGTGAGTTACTTTAGGCATCTAAAAGTGTTTTCTGTTCAGACATGAGAGCAAATTGTATTAAAAAAATATGTATTCACTTTTCTTTTCAGATACTCTGCTTGCAACACCAAAGTCACCACTTGAGATCAACCAAGAAAAAGAGGCTCAGCCCTATCTGATTCCCAGCATACTGGGTGTTCTTGCAATCATTATTGTTGTGACCATTGTGTTTATTATTAAATATTGTAAAACTCGGAAAAGGAAATCACAGCAGAATGACACAACACAAGGATGCTCAGAAATCCTTTTGGAATCTCCATAAGAAATGAAAGAAAGTTTTCGTCCTTTCTTTCTTACAGAACTCTTTTGGACGGACATTGGTCAGATGGTGGCACGTCCACTGATCTGAAACCGGGACTATTAACTCTTTGTGAGTCAATTAATAAAGCTGCTGCTGGTGGCAGCTTTGTGTACATGTATTGTGTACATATCTGTGTGTACAGGCTCTTTATCCATAGAGTGATTGAGTGCGGTCTTGCCGCTATGACCAAATTTAACACGGTTAAGTGTTAATGTTTCGTATATGCATACTGCATTTGTTGTAAATGAAAGGTATTCCTCATCGGACTGTTTTTATTATGAATTTATCTACTACTTCTTTTCAACAAGGGCCATTTACCGTCTTGAGACACACATTCATTTATTCAGTTTTCTTAAGGTGATTCACACTAATGATCCACATTAAAATCTAAATCTATTCACGTTTGATATGTCATCTATGCCATGTGAAAGCAGCTATCAATTTATAGTGTACATTGAAATCCCATTACATTAACCTTGTCTGGAGGATGTGGAGATCAATTGGGAAGGGAGTACCACCTGGCAATTTCCTTGATACCCAAGAAATATGAAGTTTGCAATAATGACCAAACATCAGTTTGCATCCAGTTTCTATGGTAACCAGTGTTGGGTAGGTTAGATTAAATAATTAACTGGATCCCAGAAGAAATGACCAAAATTCAAGTGTGTCAGTGGTATAACTAATTCAATTACTTTAACCATGATATTTAATTAATTATATTTAGTTTATTTTTGGGGTTTGTTATAGGTGAGGGGGGCACTTCTACAGTAACTTCTACAGTTCTGCAATGATATGTAGAGATGGGAGCTTTGATTAGACTAAAAACTTCAGGATGTATTTATCAACGAGACATTCACACATCTTGGAAATACTTATTTATCTTGAAGAAGCCAGTTTGGGATAACTCACATTAATGATGGCTGGGAAAATGCAAATCATTACACCTTCTTTTTTACAACGCATCTATTCAGTGTAAAACCGTATTCAAGCAATTCTGCTTCCATAGTGTTTTTGTGCATGACATCATGACCTGTATGTACATTTTGAAAACCTTATTTTAAACGAGGTCTGATCAATGAACAAGAGCTAATTTGAGTTGGAGCTGTGAACTTAGACCAAAATGTTGAACACTGGTGAACTGTGGACATGAATCAGTTCATTTTAACCTGAGGGTACTTCATTCAGAACCAGATCTTTATAAGAATGAACTTGGAATAAACTCAGCACAGCAATGACATGGATATCATTTATTTCAGATGTCTGAATATGACATCATTCCACGTCTAAGTCAAAAAAGCACTGAGATTTGCTAACTGTGTTACTGAAGGCTTACTAATATGCAATACACACTAATATCAATGTATTTCTGTTTTTTTATTAAATTAAACACTAATGTCGTTATTTTGTGTAAACATCACTAAAGTTATTGTGTGTCTATGGTAAATTTGTAAAAACTAATTAGAAATATAAATAAACAGTTTTGATAACTTTTGCTATCTAGCAGCCATATTGTTGGTTTTTTTTTTTATTTGAGCAGTTTCCAAAGTAAGAAATCGAACTTGGTTGACATTTTTTACAAGTGTAATAGAAATCCCCCTCTGAATTCTCCCTAATTGATTTTTACTCGTTTTCCAGTTTTCAACCAGTTTGAGGTGATTCCCAGGAAGAGCTTGATTCCCTCCAATCTGTGTCAGACTGATTATCTGAGAGGAATTTAAGATAACTGATGGCTAATCTGATCATCTCACTACTCCCAACTTCATTATGTTTCATTTTTTTCTCAGAGGTTTATATTTTGAGGTTTATATATTCATTGATTAACTGATTAAACAAAACCACATCAGCTGATACAAATACCTCCCTCATAAAAGTAGTGCATCTCTTTTAATTTGGTTGCTAAGGCAACAGAAATGTGCTAAGCTAAATTGTACTCAAGTGGTTTTGAAATTCAAGTACTCTCTTTATTTTTCATATTTCTCCATCTTCAAGTAAGTCAATCATTCAAAGGCAATCGGCACATCTGTTGCAAAGCTGAAAATTAGTTTTGCAAACAAAACGTCACCCAGCAGCAGTGTGATTTATGAAGGCACAAGTCAGGGCAGGTATCATGTGGCATCCAGATGAGGTGTGACATCCTCACACGTCGTTATGCAACAAAAGCACATTTTTACGAGCTTTCTCGCATCTAAACTTAGCATCGTCACTCCTTTGGATTTACAAAGGCTGTTGGTCCCATTGAGGACATTTAAACGTCAGAGAAAAATGCAAAACTAGTCACTTTACATAAATGCTAGAGTTAACCGCAACAACATTCATGTGCTTGATTTAAATTTGTAGGCATTAAATTATTTTCTAAAACGCTGTGTTGGTTTTATGCCAGATGTAACAAGAGTCGGACATCTTTCAGGAAGCTTTACCAATCAGTTGCGTTTACCTCTGACCCAATGGGTGTAATCTCCTGTTGTTGGCTCATGACCCCTGACCTCAACTTAACATTTAGAAGGTGTCGTTGGTTGGTTTTTCACCTCATATGTACATAAAGCAGAAGCAGACCCCGCCTGGAGGGACTTTATAATTATCTCTAGTAGACGTTACAGCGGAAACAAGTGCATACCAAATGTTTCCACTGTAGGAAACAGCTTGGTCATTCAGGTGTACGTGGATGCAGTAAAAAGGAAAGCAAAAGCAAAAAGAAAGAAAAAAACCCCCTAAGCAGGTTAGAACAAGGAAAAGAAACAGGCAAAAAAACAGTAATTATCATGATCTGGAGATGAACAAATGAATACAAGCAGGTAGCAATTTGTAAATGAGGCCAGGCGTGACAAAGCTGCATGAAGTCATCAAGAAAGACAAGTTTCACCAAAGCCTTTGCATTCTGAAGCAAGATGTAGAGCAGATAGAATAAACTGGATTGACACATAATTTAATTGTGACACAACTCAGACAGCACCAGTTAAACGTACATAAAGATGAAACAAACCAGAACATAAAACTGCAGATGTTGGCACGATAACAGGCCGCTAAGGCATAACAAGCTAATTTCTCAATATATAGTGTGATTTGATGCTAAAAGAAAGACGCATACATAATTCATTACCTACAGGAAGGAAGTGCCATTCCCTTTACAGATCAAGAAGACACACGTAGCCTGTTCTACTGGAGCTCTCTTCGGGTCAAAGGTCATCTTCACTTTATAGGCCCAAAAGTGCTGAGGATGGGGAATTGTCTGGAAATAAACATTCTATGCAATATTCTGTTTTTATAGACAGTTTACTTTTTAACAGCACAGTAAAACATAATTAGTGTAATTTATTTTGACTCTATGGTGTGTTGATATTTTCTGGTCTCATGGATGTGGTTTACAACACAATTTGACCCAATGCAGTCCTTCTCGGCTGTGTAATGTGACGCTTCCATAAGTACGGCTCTGATTGGTTTATCAGTCCCTGATGATGACTCCTCTTCATGAACCACTGAGAGCTGTGATTGGTTCAGGGAGAGGAGACTGAGCAAACCCATCAATGGACTTGGTCCAACTGATCACCCTGTTGGATTCAGTGGTCAGTTTTGTTTGGATCTTAAAGGTGCGGTAGGTATAGTGTGATTTCCAGGCACACAGTGTCCTTTTATAGCACAATCAAATGTCTATGTTACCTTTAGTTGGTACAAATATGCTGTATAAATCAGACATGATTTAAAAGACATTTGACTTGGTAATTTAACGTCCTGAAACTGGAAATTGGGCCTCAGTTATTTGTGACATTACAAGCGGAAGGGTTTCGAGAGAGGCTTTTCAGACGCCAAAAAAACATTTAAATTATTCCCAAAAACTAGCTGGGTGTTTTTTTTAAGTCCTTGGGCTGTTTTTGAAGCACTAGAAACTCAAATGGAAGTACGAAAACATGCAAAATTTTAATTTTGTATAATAGGTCCCCTTTAAATAGTTTTAACCCGTTTAATCCCACCGGCAACAATTGTTGCCAGACATTTTGTTCCAACTACTGGAAGCTCTAAAAGAATTGTTTTGACTTTTGGCAGCTAATTGAAGTTTTAAAAATAAAACAATAGAGTGTCTACTCTAAGCAATATCAAGGTCATGCATCTAGTGTGAAAAGTCACATGACCTGTTTACTTCCTGCCTGTGACGCTGGAGGTAAACATCAGTCACAAACCTGTACAAGAGGAAGTCATTAAATATTTAAATAAACAAATATGAATAAAATATTTTGTACATATGTTCTTTCAAGTGTCTTCTGATACTGATATGTAAAGAAACTTGTATCCCTTCATTCATCTTTGGATCATAAGAAGAGTAAATGTAAGCGTGGCAACAATTGTTGCCGTTGGAGAATAGACAGCACTATGCCATGTGTCAATGGTTTGCCTGTTTATTCTCTAAGCCTTGCTGTTCCCACACAGCTTAAACTATTAGATGTTATAGATCAGTGTTTCTCAGCCCTGGTCCTCACCTCCCCTCTGCTCTGCATGCTTTAGATTTGTCTCTATTCCAGAACAGCTGATTCAAATGATTGCATGACCATCAAGTACTGCAGACGCCTGTAAATCATCCAGAGATACAATTCGGGTGTGTGGCAGAAAGGAAAAACCTAAAACAGGGTGGCGGTGAGGACCAGGGTTGAGAAACACTGTTTTAGATCTTCTAGACATGAAGGAACCTCAAAATGATGTCTAATACGTCGCTGTCATTCCAACAGTTGAACTCTTCCCAACCCCCCACCACACCAGGGAACAAGAGACACAGGTGGGAGCAATTAGGGGCAGCAATAAGTGTGTTAACTAAATGAACACACAGAAAACCAAAACCTCACAGTACCATCTAGTGGCATTAAATGTTAACACAGAAGAAAATAGCATGCAATGTATTAACAGCAAAAGTATCATCTGGTTTATTGTCTTTGTTTCCAAAAGAACAGCAATGTTCAAAAATAACACATAGTGCAAGAACAACAACATATAGAACAACTTGAGGAAATTGCATAAAAATAAAATTGTGCAAAAACAGACCAAACTAAAACAACAAAATATCAAGGAAATACTTGATTTAAAACGAACAATTACAATTACTGTTTGAGCAGTTGCCCCTATGTTGACCTAACCCTGTTGTCAATTGGTTGCTAATTTTGATTTGCAAAGTCTTCTCAAAGATTTTGAGAATTTGTGAGAAAATAATGTGCAGAAAAAGCAATGAACTGCATCTATAATTCTTGAATAAGTCAGCGAGCTCCACTTGACTTTTGCCCTGCAGACTAGTGATAGTCTTTATCACTATTCTGCAGGAATACATGATGATAGTGAAAACTTCAACCCTCATGCCTTTTGGAGTAGGAAAAGTTCTCCTTAAAAGGCAGCGATCCTCTGATTTTCTTTCAACTTACCAGTTAGATAAGTACTATATATTAAATATATAGTAGGTGAGTGTTTCTCTCACATGATGCATTAGTTGAGCCTAAGAATGTGGACTGGTGTTCTGACTCCAAACGATTTTGTCAGTGTTCCTAGAGAAGTTTCACATAACTTATAAGTTTATGTAAAAATAATGTTTGTAAATTATCATGCTCACAGCAAACAATATAGTTCCAACTATTGCATAGCTAGTCGATATATCAAGGTAGTTAGCCTGATGAAAAAAACATTTTGCTAGCAAGCCATACATTGAGAAGTTTTAATTAGCAAAATCGCCCCTTTGAAGACAAAAAATGTAAAAATATTTATGAGGTCAACCACGAGAATCAACTCATTTAAATTTAAAACTCCGTTTCACACAAATACAAAGAGGCTAGCATAAATTTTTGGCTGGTTAAATGGACAGCACATGATCGATATCAAGCTAGTTTCCCATTAGCAGCTACACAAATCTTTTTGATAAACATTGCATTACCAAGAGACATGCAAATATACCTTTATTTTGAGCATGTATATTTGGTAATGACGTATTGCATTTACACTAATGCAATATGAAAGTCTTTACTATTATGTTTTGCTTCATCATCATCAGTCTACAATAAGTCAGTCCTGTAAAGTTTTTAGCAACCATGACTGGGCAACCTATATAACCCTACGTACACCATGTTCCTCAGGAGAGGGTCCGCTTTCTCCAGTTCTTGTCAGACGTGATAGAGGCTTGGGAACCTGAAATCCTATTCTGTCTCCCATCTGGGCTGGGGGCCCACTGCCCACCACCCTCCCAACTCACCTTAAGATCCACCATATTATGTAGTTTTGGGAGCTGACGGTCTAACAGGACAGCCATTCATTCCCCTGCCCGCTGTCTCATATTTGAAATTTGTTCTTTGTTTAATTATTTCTAGCATATGTCTGTAGTGCTTTTAGTATTTTTGACTTCTAAAGAATTTTGTTGTGCAACAGGCAGTAATACTGTTTCTGTCAGCCGATTCACACGGCAAATTACTAAGAGTCAACTCTAACTTTTTGTTATAGTGTGTGTGCGTTTGTTTGTAAATACCTTGTGGGGACCATTTTCCTGACACATACTACGTTATGGGGACCCACTGCCCCTTGTGGGGACGGGGAGACCCTGTTTTTGGGTCAGGGGTCAGATTTAGGACTAAGGTGTGAATTGAGTTCTGGTTAGGGTTAGGGTTAGGTATGTAATGGGTAGGGTTAGAATAAGGGTAAGGTTTAGGCTGTAGAAATGAATGGAAGTCAATGGAAAGTCTCCACAAAGATAGCCACGCAAAAATATTTATGTGTGTGTGTGTGTGTGTGTGTGTGTGTGTGCGTGCGTGTGTGTGTGTGTGTGGGTTTCTGTTGTGTTGTTTTTGTGCCAACATGCCATTAGGACCATAAATCTCTGATGTCGACCTGCCATCTCGCTATAATAACTTCAGGGGAATTGGAAGCGGCTCCGTCGAGGGTTTCGAAACATAATTATTCATCAGCTGTGAGTGATTTTTTTTTTAATTTTTATGCGTGTTAAGGGAAATACATTTTTCTGTTTTTGGCTGTTGTTCTCAATATGGTTCCTTTTCCGGCCTCTTGAAGTTTCAGAAGCTTCTAACATTTTTAAAGCTTGAGCCCGTCGAGATGGTGTTACCTTGGGTTTTACCCCATGCGGACTGATTTTTTTTTTTTGGTTATTTTTTGTTTTGTTTTTTCTGTTGAGTCTCAAGTTGTTCACACTTTGGTTTAACATGATCAAAATGGGGGCGCTTTAAAGATCGCAGTAAGAAAAAAAAGCAGTGACTTTTCCTTTCGGGACATTCTGAATGTGTTTATTAATACGAGCCCCAAATGATGAGTGACGGAACATGAAATAACGAAGTCGACAACAACAGCTTTCAGGCCCTTTGATCGACTGCAGCGCAGCATAAACACTCCCACACACCCCAGTTTGTACCCAGAGTCATGAGTTTCCTTCGCTAGCCACAAATGAGGCGTTAGTGTGACAGTCGTCCCTGTCAGTCTCAGAGGTTCTCGCAGCGTCTCAGGTGTCCTGTGCGTGTGGCAGCCTGCCTGCAGCCCCTGTTGCGGGATGAAAGCCAAGTGGTGGAGCTGCGTGTTGGCGCTGCTCTGCATGCCTGCCGAGGTGATGCCGAACACCCGGACAGGTGAGTTTGTTTACGCTCGAGTGACGTGGGAAGCAAACGACAATTTGTCGTTTGGTTGGGTTGGGAATCTGACGAAAGTTAATGGCTCGGATTTATCTTTCGGTGTGGTGTTGCAGCTGTTGCATGCTTCATGGTTCGATGCTGAAACAGTTTTTTATCAACGCGCACCAGCAGGTTAAGCTGCTACTTTCTGAAGTATGTTGCATTTGCGCGTTGTCTTGGAGTTTGCTGTAATATTTTATCTTGTATCAAACCATAATGTGTTTTAATTAGGATTTTCTGAACAACATAAAGTTATGCATGACTGTGAAGTGGAAGAAAATGATGCATGTTTGTTTTTAACAGGTATAAAACTGTAATATGCATTTGCGTTCAGTTCACCTTACTTTGATACCCATAAAAAAAATTAGAGCAACCACTTTGTCTTGAAACGTTACAAAATAATAAAGCACAATTTGAACGTCTAACTTCATCAGGGAAACAGCCAAGGTAACTCTGGAGGACCTGCAGAGATGCAAACTCATTTAATAGAGTTTGATGAGATCAAAACTGTTTTGTGGCTCACTTGACAAATGTAAGCTTTATAAAAAAATATATATATCTATAAGACGTTTAATCTTTGCAACAAGTCATGCAGGGGACATCACAAACATTTGGAAATAGGTGTTCTGGCTGATAAAAGATCCAATATGAACTTTTTCTCTTTTGTGGCAAAAAAAAAAAAAAAACTATCTACGCATCACTTCTTAAGACATGACACTGACAGCAGAACCACAACCGTAAATGGACAACCAGAGCTACAAGACCAAGTTATATTCATGTGTTAAAAAAATGTAGCCACAAACCACAACAGAGGCTAAATATCATTGCAAGGCTAAATATCACTGCAAGACATGAATACTGACGTCCATAGATGCTGTTTTCGCAAGAATGGTCAACTATTGCGGTTTCTATTTATGCAAAGTGTCAGAGAGTCCAACCCCAAAAGACTTGCAACTAAAATTAAAGTTGTTCTACAAGTACTGACCCAGAGCGAGTGTATGCAGACGCACACCAGACTTTTCTTTGTCATTTTTTAAAGATAATTTCTAAAATCTTTTGCAAAGCAGTCCTCCCTTTTTTTTTTTTGTTTCAGATCCAAATAGTTCAGATGTACACCAGAAGGTTTGTAATGGCTGAAATTGCATGAGTGCATGAAATGTTATAAGATATCATTACTTTGAGTGGGCCTGTCACAATAACCAATAAATCAATTAATCAGATGATCATTTAAAACAAGCTCAATAATTGAAATTGGCCTGAGTTATTGTTTTCCTCTTTTCTTCTAACCCTAACTTCTGTGACAATTTATCATCCAACCAAATTTGTTATTGTGACAGGCCTAACATTGAGCTGAGACTTTCATCTTTTTTTATAAATTCACAGGAAAAAATCTTTTACACATCACTGTATGCCTTTTATATATATATATATATATATATATATATATATATATATATATATATATATATATATATATATATATATATACATATATAACCCTCTTACTGTATCTTCCAAAACGTTTAGATGTCCGTCCATGAGGTGTCCCCATGACTGATAAGGGATTAAAACCATTAATCTATTGATACCATGATGTTGACTTTGTCTCTAACAGTCCATCTCTTTCTCTCTGGCAGTTCTCCAAAGCCCCTTGACCATTTCCAATGTGTGGATCAATTCGTCGCTTGAGATCAAATGCTCCACACCCCAAGGAGACCCTATCGGCCTCTCTCTAAAACGGCACTTCCTTGGAGATGAGCAAATTCTGTACCTCCACTTTGACAAAGAAGTTGTTACCAAGAACACTACAGCTGATAAATTTCTAAACAGAATTAGCATAACCGAAGAGCAGCTGGATCCAGGAGTCGGGTATAAGTTTAAGCTGTCCCTTCTGGAGCAGAAAGACACAGACTTGTATTACTGCAGCTGGGTCTACATTGACGAAAAATACAATAACTTGAACTTGGAGAGCAATGGGACAGTCATCATTGTCGGAGGTGAGAGGAAATGTGCTGTTTACTCACATTAGACAAATTGCAACGTTACACATTATTCTTTATGATTTTTTTATGAACTCTTGTTGATGAAATGTATGATGCAAAGAAACTTAAAATGCTTGACTTATTTCCTCACAGAGGGCGGACCCGTGAAAGCATGCAGCCTCCGCACCGTAGATCTGACCCTGATCTGCCTGAGCATCGTGGCATTTACCGGCATATTGCTGATGTTCATCTGCCTGATGATTGTGAGGTGCAGGAGGGTACGTGCGACCTGCACCAGATGAGAGTTTGAAACTGTGTTCAGAGTAATCGGACCATCTTCGTCTTCCAACAGTTCAAGAAGAACTTCACGCCTTTCAGAGGTTACGCCCCTCCCTTGCCTCCGAGACCCTCGCGGCCTCCGCGACCCCCCAGAACCAACCAGCCTCGGAACATCTACATGCAGCAGCAGACCGTCAATCACTGCCCCTATATGATGACATCCACACACGACTACGGCATCTTTGGCAATGTGTGATGCTAAGCGCCGATGCAAACTGATGATAAAATCTAATTTTTGCAGCCAGGGCATCTGAAAAGCACTCTGGCTGGAAATAGATAGCGGAACTGGTTAGCTTTATGCAGTGCCTTTCACTTCCTTGACATCTAATTTACCGTTTTTGTCTGCAGAAATGTGTCTCAGCTACCACATCCTGGATGAAGCGAGAATGTACAGGTGTGTGAGTGTGTATGTGTGTGTGTGTGTGTGTGTGTGCGTGCGTGCGTGCATGCGTGTGTGTGCGCGTGTGTGTGCGTGCGTGCATACGTGTGTGTGTGTGTGTGTGTGTGTGTGTGTGTGTGTGTGTGTGTGTGTGTGTGCGTGCGTTTGTGTGTGAAGGAGTGAGCGTTGTTTGTGATGGAAAACTGCAAAGTTAGCTATGTTTCCATTTCTGCTTGTTGTGCAGGTTTCCTTGACCCATTAAGATTTCAAATATACTTCAGACTCTTATGCAATTATTTTTATCCTGTGTATATACTGTGCATTTTTGCCTGTTTTAATATGTGCAATAAATGAAAAATGTTCAAAATCATGCATTTGTCTTGAAGACTCCTGGAGTCCATGCTTTTTTAAGTTTCACTGCTCATCTGTGCTCTGATCAGGTTTATTGTAAAAAATAATTAAACAATATGCTTTGAGGGAAAATTTTACTGATGCTAAAGCTAATTTAGAGAGAAGCAAGCATCAACTGGAGGAGACTGTGATCAAGAATGGAAATTATGCTTCATTTTAATAGCAAAAATCTGAAGAGACATGGAGTTCCACCTTAGATGACGGAAAGCGTTAATAAGAGAGGAAAAAGGAAACTCCTGTTCAAAGTCAAAGTCCAGATTGAAATCCTATTGAGAATCTGTGGCAAGCTCTGAAAAATGAAACAAAGGGGCAAACTTTCACTTTCCATATGTAAAAAGCTGGTAAAACATGGCAAGGGGAGTTTTTACAGTTAGCACAATTCATACATAAACGTGAACCAAAGTGCTTTATAAAAAATAAAAAAAACATTAAAAACATGAATACATTTAAATTTAAATTATGTCAGATACACTGAGGCATCAGTGGAAGGACACACGGTTGTGATTACAGTGAAATAATGAAGTATTGATGCAGAGGGGCTCATACAGATCTATGGCACATTTTAATAAACATGCATCATTTTCCTCCCACTTCACAGTTATGTACTTGGTTGTGTTGGTCTGTCACATAAAATCTCAAATAAACACATTGAGGTTTGTGGTTGGGTTGTGACAAAAAAATGTGAGAAAAAATTTTGAGATTTGAAAACTTTGCCACTACACGGATTAATTCATCTTCCCTACATCTGAATCTCCTGAGCTTCGCATCAAAACAGTCTGGCAGATAAAATCATGTCCTTCTGAAACAACAATGATAAAAAATAACTTCCATCTTTATTCGTGCATTCCATCCCTACGGGGACGGGGAGGTTGGAATTTGACTCAGTTAAATCAACTAAAAGATTTCCTGAAAAAGTAATATTTAGAAATTTTGCTATTAGTTTAAAAGTCGTAGCTCACAACCTTAAAATCAAATATGGCTGCCATGCATCGTTAGTGAAAGTTCTGGTGAAAATACTGGGTGATTTGTACCCCATTAAATCAGAGGCACATCTAACACTGTACCACATGGAGTTGTGTTTACATGCAGAGTAATATACACCGTCATTAGCTTTGTTATGTAACAATAATGAGCCAGAGTGAAAAGGAGCTAATACTTGTTTGCAGTTTTAACATTTCTCAAAAGAGATTTACCAGCAAGGAGGAGAGACTGGCGAGGACGTCAAGTAAATAAATTCTCTTCTCTAAAGGGCAAGTTTTAATTAGTGTAATAATCGATTTGGACAGCTTAATTAGATATCCTGCGTCCTCGCCCCAGGTCACTCACTCAGGCGCTATTAGCTTAGAAAACTTTGCTAATAAAAGCACGAGCTTATTGTGCGGAACTTTTGTGGTAAAATGGTTTCCGCGGACCGTTATCGCTGTAACACAACGTGCAGCCCCAGAAACAAACTGTATTCACAATTTGCTTTAAAGTTTAAAAGTGTGAAGAAAATAGGAGAGAATGTGAAGCTGAGCACAAAGTCGGGCTAGCTGTCAGCTTTAGCTAAAACATCGAAGGACAGGCAGCCTGTCACGGTGAAGATAGACGGTCTCCACCTTGGCTTTTGATCCCCTGTCCCGCTGTCCAAAGCTCAGGAAGAGCAGCCAGAGGCTGTTCACCAGCTATGAACCGCACAACAGGATATAACCCGCTTTCAGGTTGATGTTAGGAAGCTGGTCCGCACAGAGGAGGTAAACATGAGGTACTGCAGGCGACTGCTGTCTGAGCTAAAGCTGTGGACTTCAGGAAGAAGTAAATGGACAAGGGGACTTAATGAAGGTGAGGCACTGGTACCACTGTCTGCACACCGTCCAGTCTTGTTCAAATTGATAGCCTAAATTGTCTGTTACATTTTTTTTTTGTGCAACTCAGTTCACTCCAGTTCAAGTTATGACTCATTAAAACCGCATTAACAGTCAGAAAACAGCTTGCGGTGCAATGAGACTGAATTGTGGCTTCATTACTGAGATCCAAATGTGCCAGAATAAGAAAAAAACCCTACCTAATTAATTTTCACATATATAACTAATTTAGTAAATATGAAAGGAATAAATACTTATCTGTTAGCTAGCTATTTATTAAATGTACAATTACAAATTCAATGTTTAAATAATTACATTTAAATTCCATATATGTTAAAAACATACTTTTTATGTAGTTATCTAATATTTAATGTGCTACAGTCCATGTGAACTTATTTAAACTGTACTCAAAGTTATGAGATAGACACTAACATTTGATTGGTTGACCTGCACGGCAACTTGGCTACAGACCAATCACATTCAGTATTGCAGTGCTAATCCCACCCACTGACTTTGATAGATGAAGTAATAACAAAGCACCGAGTGCCATGTGTTAAAAAATACTGAAGAACTTTAAAAATACATTTGGCATATAATGAACCAATTTAATTTATAATTATGTAGTTAAATTTAATATTTAATATTTGTGCAAAAATACTTAAAGAAACATTGATAGTTATTTCTTTTCATTTTAATTGTATTTATAAAAGCTATTAATAATAAAATTTAAATTCGAAAACACATTATTAATCCCAAAGGCAAAATTAAGACTTTTTAAAAAATAGAATTTAAATGTGTAATTTATTTAATGAGTTTATTATGTATTGAATTGTGACACATTTGACCTTCAACTCGTCCTTCGCTGATCCAGGCTGTTCATTTTTGCAGGCCTTGGTGGGAGTGGAAAGGCATTTTTGTCTACTTCTAGCTGTCCAAAGGTGTGTATCGTTGGGAGCGGTCCGGCAGGTTTCTACACGGCGCAGCATCTTATCAAGGTGTGTACTTCCTGTTCCGACAGCACACGGATAAACTTCTCTGATGCTTGTTCAAAGCGAACAGAGCATGCCTGGCTTTTAGTCTTCTGTCATGTCAAGTCATGGACACACTTAGCTATTTGCACTACATTTTACAAACATGTTCCTTTTGGGTTTGAGTGGATAAAAATGGAGAGAAATACACTGTTATCGGCTTGGACTGATGGACTGAACAGGAGACTTAAATCGGGAAAAACAGCTACAAGTATTCACATTTTGAACCTCACAAAAAAGGCCAGAGACAAAAAACCCCAAAGTGTTGGCAAATTATTGCTAACAGGCTGTTGATGAACTATTTGAGGCTCTAGAAATGTCAAATAGCAATTGGCCTTTTTCTTTTTTTTTACCTCAGTCTTTTAACTGGAGGTAGAGTCATGCTCTTAATAGTATGATGAAAAAAAAGGGTTCTACATTTGAACTAGATCGCCAAGTTGACAAAAACCTAGTGTAGCGAAGCCAGGTGATTGCACCATTTCTCTTCTGTCAGAACACGCACAGAAGGCACTCTGCTTTTAACACTTGACTATGGATTAACACAACTCCACAGAACTGCAGTAATCCAAATGAGATGTGACTAAGAGATGGATTAGTGTCTCAGACTGATGTAATTGAATGAAGACCTTTAATTTACTAAGTGCCACCAGGCTGGAAAATAGCTCAACTTTACAACTTGAGCTGATCACATTAAATTTAAAAGCAAGAGTTTTTCCCAAATAAGCGGCGACGGGAATGCGAGGTGCCAATAGCACTGCTGTGTCAGTTAAGATTAACTTCTTTCTTTTTCTTTTTTTTTTTGCTTAGTCCCTTTCATGTTTTAGATGTTGTATAAAACGCAGCAATGCCTAAAAAGCAGCACAGAAACGTTATGGACCGGAACATGCAGGCAAATCTGGATGTCATCAGCAAACGGTGTGATCCAGCAGTACGCTTCTTGAAACCGAACACAAAGGGAGGGATATATGTTACTGGAAATATTGCATGATCTGGTTGATCATAGAAGATTTGTGGCTGTCTAAACAATAGTTTATCCTCCAGCTGCCTACGAAGCTTCCTCGTGAACGTAAATCATAGATAAGCGACTCATGACAGGAAGTCGTGACTAAAGTAAGCCGTTTCAAACCGATCATAGATGACAATAAGACCAGAGTGGTAGTTTAGGAAAAAATATAATGAAATCACTTTGAATCTGTGTTATGTTAGCAAACAGTAAGCACAGTAGATATGTCACACCGGAAACAACTCAATTTCTCTGTTATCTTTTGAATGGATTCCTGGACTAGATAATAATCTGTCAAACTAGAACAGGAAAGAGCCCTTCTGTGTTGTGCTGTTGTGTTTTTAGTCACCGATGCATGCTAAAATTTCTAGAAGCCATTATATATATGCTTGGTTGCTTTCGAAGTATTTTAACGTCTACTTTTACTTTTTCTGTGCCTCAGGGAAACATAACCTAGGATCTAATTTTTAATAGAAATCATCTAAGACAAGAAAATAAACATCTAAACTGACAAAGAATTACCCTTTACACTGTAGTTAGCTTTTTTAATTGTATTTTTATAGCTCAGACTTTTCTTACGGACGTGTTTTCCTACAGTTTTCTCTGAACTGAGGCCTCAGTGAGTCAGAGAACGATGGACTGACAGATTGTAAGAAATACAAACACAGAACTATCAAAGCAGGAGCCTAATGGCCCAGATGCACTTTGTTCAAGTTCAGTTGCGATGTTTTTATCTGTCATAACTTTTTTGTCGTCTTTATCGTCTGATCTTTTAAAGCTTCAAAAGCTTCGTTTTGTTTTTTTATTTATGTACCTGCAGTAGAGACAAAAAAAAACTGCTAGATTACTATTTGTTATTTCTTGCAGTTCTGTTCCAGACTATTAAGACAGGAAAATAATCCCCCAACTGTACCACTGAAAAAAAACAGTGAAATATTGTAAAAATACCAAACTCTTGTCGGATATAACAGAAAATACAAACTGGGAGATGATTGCTTTAAGAATCGTTTTAAAAAGCCATTGTATTTTCTTTAAGGTAATTTTCCTCCATTTTGACTTGTAAAACAGATCACACAGGTAGACATTTACCCCATTTAACAGGACTGGCTGTCATCTGAGCTTCATCTATGGTTACTGTTCATGTTTGCTGTTAATTTTACACTGAACAATAGAAACATCATGTTCTAACACATTGGAGAAAAATGGGTTAGAACAGAAGAAAAAACTGTCAGTCACTTTTCAAAGTTTCATGAGACGCTTTTATGAAAGCTGTATTTTGAAAGTTGTGTTGGCTGGTACATAAAAAACCTTTCAGCATCATTTATGAAGAGACGATATCTGCAGCGAGCGATTTCTCCTGTTTGCCATTTTTTTACCGTCCGTTTCTTCCTCTCAGGCCCGTCAGGATGTGGAGGTGGACATTTACGAGCGACTGCCCGTCCCCTTTGGCCTGGTCAGGTTTGGAGTGGCCCCTGACCACCCTGAAGTCAAGGTGTCTGCTTCTTCCACTGACATTTTATAACACAGCAAAGTTTTTCTCTTCAAGTGTTTTTAAAGTGTCTTAATCAAAGAAGCAGCCCAGGGGATCATGGTAGATCTGGAGGGGTTGCAGGAATCCACCGCTCGGGTGGGCGAATTTCTGGAGATGAGTGGAGTGGCAAAAGCGCGCTCGCTTTTTATTTTTATTGGAAATTAATTTTGTTTATGGATTAAGAGTAAATTTAATTGTCCAAAAGCTCAGGAAAGATTTCTGAGTTAGAAAACCTGCAGGATGACGGTCCATACGAAACGCTTAATGGTGAAAAATTGCTTGAGATTCACCTCAAAGCCCTTCCAATTACTTTGTCTAAAAATGTCAAAGAAAGATTCCTGTACAATATTTAACTTAAAAACCTTTTACATTTGATAAGTTGCATCATTTTCAGGTCTAGGATCATCTCATTGTAGGTTATGATGAGTGTTGAGTTGGTCAGAAACATCAGAGATGCGTAGATCTGAGGTGGAAGAACGTTTTGATGGTCAGTCCATGAAAACCACCACCTGACAAGACAAATGAGCAAGTTTTTATATATATATATATATATATATATATATATATATATATATATAAATTAGAGATGTGCCGATCAGGTTTTTTCCTGCCGATGCCGATACCGATCACCCATGAGGGCCGACCACCGATACCAATCACATAATTATTATTATTATTAATTTTTTTATCATAAACACTACCGGTTACATTATGTGGAAAAAGGAACCATGAATTCACCTTAATTTGACAAAAACTTGTTTTTAATAACTTTTTCCAAGAAGAAAACTAAACAAAACAGGCATTGTGCAAATTGTACTGCTATCGGTAATACTATCTTTAACAGACTGATAACATCTGAAGGCTCTGAAGAGGCTAAATAATGCAAAGAGCCAAAATAAAACCTCTCAACATTTCCAAAAAAATTCAAGTACAAAACTTAACATTCAAAGGCAAATACAGGATCCATTACAATAAACAATCCTGAGTTACTGAATGAAAACTTCCTGAGAGCATGGCGGCTAGCTGATTACTGCTAGTTCTGAGTGGCAGTTTGTGACTGAGCAGAGTAATTATGCAGAGCAGGGAGGAGATCAATCATTTTTTTAGAGATTATCTGTCTCATGTTAGGACAGCAAAAGTTTTAATACGTATGTAAAATGTATTTTTTTACGTAGGTGCTGCAGCTTTAAGCAGAGATTCGGTGTGGGAGTCACTACCAGGTGGAACAGAAGCGGCGGTCCGTCTGTGAAATATTACTACCTGTAGCGTAGCAGCGGTTCAACAGCAAGAGCAGAACCAGCGTCTTGCATCGCAGCTCGAAGACTTAAATAATTTTGCGGGTTATTTGTTTAGCTTTCTGACCGTCATGCGTTTGTAGCTGTGCGCTGCTTTACCTGCTGTCTGATCCTCCATGTCTTTTTTACTGCACTGAGCCTTGATGCAGCCAAACTCCGCCAAGTATGGCATTGTTTTTATCTCGTATTAGCTTTGTTGTGTTGATGCATTTTGATGTGCTTCAATTTTCCGCCGCAACACGCAAACTTCCCCATTCACTCAGTGCGTTATAGTTCCACATCGCTTAGGATTTGTTGCTGCGCGTTTGCGCAGTGTGAAGGAAAGAGGAGACCAGCTGCACAGACAGGCTGCGAAATGAGATGCAGGTGATCGGTATCGGCAACAAGAGCCAATGATCGCCGATCATGCACTTTTTCACGAAAATCGGCCCGATTATGATCGGTGACCGATCGATCGGCACACCTCTAATATAAATATATTAAAAAATGGTTTTACTCACTTCTGCTTGGCTGGAACACAACAGTTTAACAAAAACTACAACAAAAAGGAGTTCAATACAGTAACAAATAATAAATGCAAAGATTGCATGAGGAATTAATATCCAGAGTCAACATCTTCAGTCTTTGGCACAGTCTAACTTCTGGAATTTAAACCCGATTGTTTTCTGCAACCTTCAAAGCTGATTTCAGATTTTTTTTTTATCATATCTTTTGTTACAATGTGCCAAACAGGAACTGCAGATGGTTGTTTTACTGGAATTTTGAGAGCATGTACTTCCGGACAAAAGTTTTGCCTGTGGCGCTAATGTTGAGTTTTACAGACAGTGTGGTTTGTAGAGTGATGTCTTAATTGCAAAGAGCTTTATTGTCTTGTCGAAAACTTTCTTTATCACAAGGAGATAGTACAACTTTGCTTTATTAGTGTTGTGTGGCGTATTTTTGCCCTGACACAGCAGAAGGCCATTTAAAGTCACTCGCCAATAACTCATTAGAAAACCAACTGGTTCCAAATTTGCACTTCTATAAATTATTGTTCCTGTACTTTAGAAAGTGTCAAATGTTATTCTGTGTAATATATGCATCTTTTTTGTCCTCCAGAATGTCATCAATACTTTTACTCAAACAGCCAAACATTCCCGCTGTAGTTTCTACGGCAACGTCAATGTCGGGAAGGATGTGACCGTCGGCGAACTGCAGGGAGCGTACCACGCAGTCGTACTGGTGAGAACACGACCAAATCCTAAAACGAGAATTCACGCTTTGACTGTTTTTTAATATACATTTTCTGTCAGAGTTATGGGGCGGAGGGCAACAGGAGGATGGGGGTGCCGGGCGAAGACCTGCCCGGCGTCTACTCAGCCAAAGACTTTGTAGGCTGGTACAACGGCCTGCCCAGCTGCCGAGAGGTCCGTAGAGGGGGAAAAACCTCATGTGTTCTTGTGTAAATCAAAGCAAAACGGGCTGGTTTCATGTTTTTTATTAATTGCTCCTCCAGCTCAAACCGGACCTGAGTTGCGAAACAGCCGTCATTCTGGGACAAGGCAACGTGGCCTTGGATGTGGCTAGGATACTTCTGTCTCCCTTAGACATTTTAAAGGTGAGAAGGATTTTTCTTTAATGAGAAAAGTTGTAACTTTGGAGATAAAATATCTAGAGCAGTTTGCAAAATCTTTGCAAACAAAAAGTTACAAAAAGTTGATGGGTATTGTAGTGATGAAAAGAATACTTTTGACATTACCTCAAAGGTAAAGATTACCTTTAAGGAATGCAGTACTATCTGATACCGAAGCTTCACCTCATGATTTATTGTCGTCCAGAAAACGGACATAACCCAGCCGGCCCTGGAAGCCCTCGCCGAGAGTCGGGTTCAGAAGGTGCTGATAGTCGGCAGGAGGGGACCCATGCAGGTTGCGTGTACAATCAAGGTTCGTATCACGGAACAGAGGAAAACAAGCCGAGCCTTTTATCAAGGAGACACATCTGTCACATGGGAAAACCACACTAACCCAAGAGTTTGACCTACTCTGCAGACACCTGCTTCAGTCTGTTGTTGACTTCCTGCTGTGTGGCATCACCGTCTTGTGGATGAGCCGGTTTCTGCCTGCTTTTAGCTGGCGTGACTCCAGAGTACCTCGCAACACACAGGGTTCAATGTTTGGCTGATGACACTGCTAGCTGCCCAGGTCCTATTGTAGGATGGGGGGGAGGTTATGTTGACATGGTGGGTTTGGGTTTAACCAAACGCCGCTGTTCATTATGACCAAAACGTCCGTCCTTTGCATAACTCGTCTAAACGTTGTCGCCTGGTTTGTCGAGAAATGTTTGGGTGGTTTGGACAAAACCCTGCAAATCGACACCGTGCTATCATAATTGTTTTGAAAAGAACAGGTTTTCAACTTCTAATCTTTCTGAAGTCATATTTTTCAAGTCATTTCTAATTGTACTTGGTGAATTATAACATTTAACACGCTAACATAAGCCTAGAGGATGTCTAATAGAAATCTTGGCGCTTTTTTTGCATTTTCTTATGGTTTGAGACAGTCTTTCTCTGAGATCCGTGGCAATCTGCTTAGTCATCCACATCTTCAAAGTTTCTGCTTGTATATAAGATTTCTTATTGTAAAATGATGGACTTTCCCAATACTGTGGACTCCTGGTCTTTGGAGTTTATGGACTCGTAACAGTCCACGAATAGTTGAAATCTGGGATTACTCAAGTAGCAAACACATCTGTCTGCCTATTTTAATATTTCAAACGCCTATTACACCTTAATATGCATTAATAGATACAGTGTACAGTGGAACCAGTCTTGGCGCTCAGTCTTTATTTAAAGATGTTTGCATCATCTGGTTACTAGATTCCCTTTAATGTATGTGGAAGCTCTAAGTTTAAAAGTAGCTTCTATGCATTGTTTTCTGCTCCATTTCTGCTCAGTCTGTATTGAGTAAATGACATTGTGTGATTTGTTGTGTGGACATGGTGCTAAGCAAACTATGCTGAAATTTTAGCATTTCAACTTTTCTTCATCTAAGCCACGGATTCCAAATGTCACCGATTAGGTTTGAGTCACTTTTTTCCAGCAGGTTATGAAAGAAGTTTATTTTTGGAAAAGGAAACCTGAATCATAAGAACCAGAGAAAACCCAGAAAAAAAAAAAGAAAACGCAACTCCAACGTGGGAGACTTTTGGGTTTTGTTTGAAATCGTGTTGTTTTTGTTTCAAGCTGCTGGTGGAGCTTTGAGAACCCGATTGTTGCGGCCATCAAATTTCTTCCTCTCGTCTGCAGGAGCTCAGAGAAATGGTGAACCTGCCAGGAACCAGGCCCGAGATGGTGACAGCTGACTTCGAAGGCGTCTCAGAAGCCCTCAAAGGTCAGAGGCGAATCAAAGCCTTTCATGACAAGTTTCTTTTTTCGTTTTGTTTTTGTTTTTCATTTTTACAATAATTTCCCAGGACCGCAACAGGTTTATTTTTTGTTGGTTTTTTTTTAAAACGAGTCTGACTCAAGATTTACGGATTTTGCTCTTAGTTCTCATCTCCGACTTGACGGAAAGCATGCGAGTTCACGAGAAAGCGACGTGTGACTAATGCAGAACAACTTGAGCTGTCATATGGCAGGAGGAAGTGTATGTTGTGGTTAACAGCTGAGACAGACCTATGGCTCATACACAGAGCTGAACGGAAACTGTTCACAGGTTTAAAGATCGCTTCTGACGTACGAGAGCTGACAGAGGGCTGCAGACGAGGCCAGCCGCTCTGCCGCTCGCATCGTTCCGCTGACCTTCCGGCCAGCAGCCTCGGCCTCGATGGAGACGTGGCATTGATTTGAAACGGACGCTCTTTTTCACCTTGACCTTGTGAATATTTTTGGTGATAAGCGATGAGGGGCAAATGCAACATTAAAACAGCATTTCTGTGACAAATGAGAATATCATCACCTACATACACCTTCATGTGTGTTTTTACGCAATCCCAGTGCCTTGTTGGGTTTAATGAATCCTGAGTTTGATGTCTACAAGCCTTCAGAAACACAGCTGCAACTCGTACCTGAGCTGGCATCTCTACATTGGCTTTCCTGTTCATTGCTCTGTGGGTAGAGTAGTCGTCTTGTGATCGGAAGGTTATTGGTGCGAATCCAGCTTCCTCCTGCCACAAGGCATTTAACCCCTACATATCTGTGTATCGGTGTAAAAATGTTTGTGTGAGTGTGAATGGGTGAATATAACTCTAGCATAAAGTGCTTTGGAAAAATGTACCATTTTACCATTCATTTTAGGACTGCAACTAGATCATTTCAATGTGGAAGAAACGCTGGCATTTTGAGAAATGCTGCAAACATTTAGCATCCAGGATTTACTTTGCACTACCAGCCACTTTTGCCTGTTTTCACTCTCTAAATTGAGCTATTATTTCTTTAATGCAATTTTGGTTACAGAGGCTTCATAATTCATTTTAATTATTATTTCAGTTTCAGATGTTGGGTTCGGATGTTTAAGACCTTTTCCAGTTCCGGTGTAAAAAATATTCTTTCCAAATTAAAGTTATTTGATCTTTCAGAGAGTGTAATTACTTGCATTAAAACACAATTATTATTATTATTATTATTAGATTAGTTGAAAATGGTCTCAAATTGACAATGTTATCGTTTAACACAATGGTTTCTGGGACGATTTATCGTCCAACAAAATTAGTTATTATGATCCGACAACAAATTTTACTAACGATTATTTTAAAAATCAATTGTTCAGGAAATTAATCGATTAAATGGGGTTAAAAGAAAATACCACAATCTTTTCTTTCCTGGTGAAAATGGACTTGCGAGGTTTGGTTCTTTAATAACTTCGGTTGGTTTTTAGCGGTTGGCTAAAAATAATGGTGTCAAAATCAAACATGACATCCAGTCTTCTGTTTGTACACATCAGTCTATTGTTAGACCTGAGATCTCAGTTTGCTGATGTGAAACTGGTCATGAACAAAAATAACTGACAACAGCGGTATGTACATCTAAACATGGTGTGAAACCGATTCAGGTGGAATAAAGTATTCAATTATTAACTTGTTCAACACACATTTGTGCCGACTGTTCCTCCATACATTTGGTGAATAAGTCACATTTAAAGCGCCAGTGTCTCTGCTGTCCCAGACGTCCCGCGGCCCAGGAAGCGTCTCACCGAGCTGCTGCTGAAGACGGCCCTGGACGCGCCCGGAGACGAGGAGCTGGAGAGGCGGAGAAACGCCGCCAAGGTCTGGGGGTTCCGATTCTTCCGGAGCCCCACGGAGATCTTAGCCGACCCCGGCCGCATCCGAACGGCCGGCATCCGACTGGCGGTCAACAGGCTGGAGGTTGGAGCACAGCTTTGGATTTCAAAACCCAAAATGCGCCCGCTTCGGATTCTTATAATCTGTGTTTTCTCGGGGTCAGGGGTCAGGAGACGCAGCTCGGGCTGTTCTGACCGGAGAGGTGGAAGACGTCTCCTGCGGTCTGGTCATCAGCAGCATCGGCTACAAGAGCCTCCCCATCGACCCCGTCGTGCCGTTCGACTCCCGCAGAGCCATCGTGCCAAACTCAGTGGGCCGGGTTCACCAAGCCGCAGGTTTTAAAACATTGTCCTGCAATGAAAACCCTTTAACTAGACCATTTTCCATAACTCTGTCTTTCTCTTTAGGCTTGTATTGCAGCGGCTGGCTGAAAACGGGCCCCACAGGTGTGATAGCCACCACTATGAACAACAGCTTCGACACGGCCCGGTCCCTGCTGGAGGACATGGACTCTGGAGCGTTGGACGTGTCGGCTGCCAAACCCGGATCGCAAGCAGTCAGCAGTCTGCTGGAGGAGCGAGGTACAGCAACGCCTCAGCACTTATCGCAACATTTGTTGTTAACCATCTTTATTTATCTTCACCCAGAAATTAACTACAGCCCAGAAACATCACAGCTATCTATTAAAAAAACTGTATCCATGGTGTCCACCCATCCTTAAAAACAATTAAATCCATGTATATAAAATGAAGGCCTTAAAATATCTTACATTTTTAAAAAAAAAAATTAAAAATTTACTATTTAATCTCTCATTCATTTTTTAAAATATTATACTGTTACTCTGCTACTTTGATTCTTCTTTGCATTGTGTGACTGGAGATGGTTGAAGCTATGCTAACTAGCTGCTAATATACCCTAATTAGCTAGGATATATTAGCTTTGCATCTATCGTGTGTAAGTGCAAATTTGTGGCCAGTTGGCTGGACAATCTTTGTATCCTTCTCTGGAGATTTAGCTCTTAAATTCCATTCATGATGGTCTTAACATGCCTTAAATTCAAGTAAAAAATGTGGGCCTTAAATATATTAATCACAGACTTAGGTTTTGATTGGACAGGACTGTTTAATCTTGTATATCTTTTTTTTTTTTCTCGTGCAAATCTGTTGCCACTTGGCTGGAGGTCATTGGTACGTTTCTCTGTTGATACAAGTCTTAAATTTAATTCATAGTGGCCCTGAAAGGTCTTAAATTTTAGTTGGTGAAATCTGCAAAAACCCTGGTATCTTTATTGGAGTCGAAACAATTAATTGGATTAATCATGATGAATATTAATGAAGTAATCGTCAAATAATTTAATTGGCAAATGTTTGTCAACTGGAGTATGCAGACTCCAAAAAAGGTTGTTTTGCTGAACATATTCAGCAAAATTAATATTAAGCCAAAACTGTGCAAAAAAAAAATACATTTTGAATTTATGATGTAAAACAAACAAACAAAAAAAATCCTATTGTCTGTAGTATATTCTACCCAGAACTCGGGTGGCATCATTTTATCTTCCCCTGGTTCAAATTCTGTCGAAGAAAAATCTCCTATTCAGCACCTTTTGCTCTCCAGTTTTGAGTTGACCACAAAGTCTCCATGCTGCCCACCTGCTGGTTTAAGCTCCAGTCACTGAGGGTTTGTTTTGCGCCATTTGTAGGAGTGAAACCAGTCGCCTTCTCAGACTGGGAGAAGATCGACAGCTTGGAGACAAGGAGGGGGGACGCTTGCGGCAAACCCAGAGAGAAACTACTGAGTGTAGAAGAAATGCTGAAGGCGGCCTGGTCGTAACGGTCAAGCAGCAGGCGGAGTCCGGGAGAACGACGATACAATGACTGGTTACTGTATCCATGGGGACCAGATTCATACAGTACAAACATACTGTATGGCATCAACTTATTACTAAGTTGATTCTTACAGCACAAAGATAAATATTCAGTCAATTTCAGCTGAAACATAATATAGAACAGGGGTGTCCAAAGTGTGGCTGGGAGCCATTTTTGGCTCTTGAAATTATTTTTGTTTGGCCTCTGACCACAAGTCAAAAATTGTAAAAAATAAATAAAATTTCAACAAAATAGAAAGCAACAGATTAACTTGGAAATAATCTGTTTTTTTTTTTTAATTAAAGAAAAAGAAGCCATTTTTATGTTTTGGATCTTTAATAATATCCAGATTTTTTACATAAAAATTGTGCATGTTCACATTTCATCTTTAGGTTTCTACTTGTAGAAACTCCACCTATGGTGTGTTTACTAATTAGATAACTTCTGGTGGCAATTTGATTGCAGGGATTTTATTTGAGGGGCTGGGTGGAGATGACCAAATCAAAGGTTGAATGAAAATGCACACCACACTTATCAGACACAGTAATTTGTATAGGAAACTGAATAATGCAAGTCAAATTTAGCAGTTTATTTTTTATTTTAAGTTATAAAATAAATATTTTTCACCCCCTTTGCAATTATGTATCACTTTGTGTTTGGTCTGTCACATAAAGTCCCTGCATCTTGTGACTAATGTACAAACAGGTCAAAAGGGCAAGGCACTGTGTGTATAAAAAGTCAAGCCGTTTACTGGGTGTGTACTCAGACTAGAGGACGACATTTGGAAGTGGAGCAACGGAAACCGCAAGTTTTGGTCCCCAGTGATGTCGTCCTGCTGCACTCGGAGCTCAGCAGTCATTGACTATAATATTAAAATCTTTTGTTCCATGCTAGCTAATGTTTACATTTTGTAGTCAACAATAATGGATTTAAATAAAATGATAAATCCTCTGGGTGATGTTTTTGTAACTTTGGAGGGGGGAAAAAGTGGAAACTAAATCATTCCTGCACAAAATGAAATGGTTGCGGTAACGTTCACATATTAACCTGTAGTTTCGTTAGCTTGGTCCAGAGTCAGCCAGTTCATTCTTCCATTAATCACTGGCGTGACACCGCCCCCTGCTGGATGAGTCTAGATTACAGTAAATTCCAGTGAATGGGGGCGATTTAAGTGCTCGGTTTACCATATTTATTAGATACAGAAAAAACTGCGAAGCTGTTTTGTCTTTGTAACCATATAATTTACTTTACTTAGCGTGGTCAGACTTATTTTTATTGGTCAGCATTTTTTGTTTACCTGATCCGTTTGAATTCACAATGTTAAGTAATTCATTAAACTGAAAATAAGGCCGAATAGAACAAGTTTGAAAAGGAAACCAGAATAAGATGCATTTTAAACAAATTTAAAGATAAACACTTTAGTTACACTGACCCACCTGCAGAAAATAAGGTAAATACATCAAATTTGTACAACATTTCAATAAAACATTTTTTACAATAGAATTGTCTTGGATCCCCGATAAGCGGAAGAAAATGGATGGATGGACGGATTGTCTTGGATCAAGAGATGTAACTTTTATGGCCTATGACTACTTTTAACTTTACAACTGTGCTTTACCAGTCGCACTGTTGGCGCTGATTCTGTTCCTATTCCTCAGTAAGACTTGGGCAAAAATGGACACTTATAATAAACTTTTTAAAATAAAATATGTATCTGACTGAGGACAATGAGCTGTCGTCACAAGACTAAAGAGAAGACTCGGAAACGGTTAACAAATGCTTTATTTAGACGGCGATTCCAAACTTTCCAGACTGGATTTCCGGTCGGATATGTTTCTCCTGATCAGTAAATGCCGTAGGTGTGCTCCTTCCCATCTCTGTACCTGTCCAGGTAGCGTAGCGGCTGCCTGTGTGGATACTTGACCTGTGGAGGGTGGTACACTGGAGGCCTGATGAACTCAAACACCGGCTCCTTCATGTCTAAAGCGAGAATGCGGCTTTAATTTTTAAACAGACTTCAAAACAAACATGGCAACTTAAAGAAACACGACTCACTGAGTGTGTGGTGGAAAGTGTTGGTAACCGATTCGTCCCACTGGCTCTGGAAGAAGGCCAGGCCTGCTGGCGTCATGTCGTCCTGATGCTTTCTGTAGAAATCTACGGTCTTAAAGGTGCGGTCAACCAGCGAGTGGCTGAGGAGGAAAGACAGCATGGATTATTACACACACACCAACACAAGTGGTAATACTCCTCTTGTATCCTATTATGGTAAGAAAGAACATCTCGTTTAAAACGCTTGAACTTCTTGATTCTCTCACATTCAGGTAAGATGCCGGGGCCGTTACTCACCATGGCGATGGGCGGAGATCTTCCCGGAAGCTGATGGGTTTTTCCTGCTTGAAGAGGACGTAGATGTAGCGGTGGAAGCCTGTTCCCCTGGCAGGGAAGGGCGGCAGGTAGTGACACAGCTCCTCTCCGGCATGCACCGCCCCGCCTGGAATGTTCCCGCTTCCAGGGACACAAGATATTCCACACTTTTAATATTAACATGTTTTGGGACGAACTGGATAAAGAAATGCACACTTTGGATTGGATCCAAAGTACTTACACAAGCCAGTGGAGGTACTCTGCCTCGTTATCCAGAAGATGCTCGTCTGCAAAAAAATGAAATAAAAATAAAGGTATGTTTTCTGGATTTAAATGTGAAAACTAGGGGTGAAAACAATCAACTTGTGATGGTTAATTCAAATTAATTCCAATTGATTGTTCTTTTATTGTTGTAGGCCAAACCCCATCCAGCAGAGAGCGCCGCTGGTCATCCTCAAGCGGCGCCTGCCGATACAACATGGCGGCCATATCAGAACGGAAAGAGAAACGGTCCAAACTCAGACCTTTATGGGAGGTAAAATGCACTTTATGCGGTTCCGTTTTGAAATATAAACGCGCTACAAGTTATTTAAGTTTCACCTCGATAGCGCTCATTCAGCCGAAAGGCTGAATAACAGAGCAGCGTCAACTTCTCCACCAAAAATAACGAAGGCGAGGACGTGATGACAGGAAAACGGAGGAGATGACGCAGAAAAATGTTAACATGATGCGGAAAAAAAACCATTGTGTTGGCATTGTGCCAATAAGTGAATTAATACACTTAATGGAGCAACGTTTTAAGTTTTTATTCAGCAATCCAAGACGTTCCTGTTTTGCTATGCTTTATATGCAAGTTTAAGAATGAGAATCCCACAATTTTCTGTTTATTCAGTCGATATTTAGTACAGCTGACTTTTTTTTTTTCAAATTCAGTATATTATGAAACATTTATCCCTTTATGTTAATGGAATGACGGTCAGCCATCTTGAAAGAATAGAAAATTTAAGTTTTTAAGAAAATGGCCGCTTGTCAATCAACCGTTAGTCGATGGATGAGATCAATCAACTTTCCATTAACTCAACTGATAACTTGCATCCCCAGTGAAAACAGACTGCTTAGTCTCACAGGCTAAAGGCGACGCTGACCTGGAGAGGTGAGCAGGAGGGTCCATAGGGAGCCCTCCTCCGCGTCAAAGGCGATCCGGGGGGCCGACACTGCCTAAAGAGACAAGATGGAGCAGAAGATAAGCTAAGAGAAGAAACATAATATCGGAAAATTCATCCTCTGTCTTTTTAGCATACTTCTGTAGGCGTCAGCTGATTCCCATAATGCACTTGTCCATCAGTGTCCTGGCTGTAGCTGATGCGGAGGGTGACCTGAGGTCGAAAATACGCCATTGGAAAGAGGTCCCTGAAGACCCCGTAGTGGTCGGCCAGCTTCTTTATGTGCAGCGGTCCGCTGTTCTTCTCCCAGGTTTCCTGCACTCGGTCCAAGGAAATCTTCACTGAAAGGGTGACATGTGTTAACCTCACCAGTTGAAAAAAGTCACATTTTGACAAACGTCAAGGGAAAAAAGAAAGCGTACAAGTACGAAGTCGGGAGGCCCTCTCCAGCTCGACGTTCCTGCTGTTTTCCCTCATTACCTGCCTCCTCTCCTTCACCTCTTTGGTTCTGCTGGGACGACAGTACGACAGTCCGATGTCCACGCGCTCGGCACCTTGACGCACAACAATACTCAGTGATGCATTTGAACGCCATCAGCAATAGATTCCAGAGTTTACTCCTCACCGTGCTCGGGATCTGCTTTTTCCACGTAGCTCCTGTAGGTCTTCCACCACACGCGCTTGTTCTTGGCCTCCTCTGCCTGTCGGAAGTAGCGGTTGTAGCTGCGGTATTTCTCCAGAGACTCCAGGTTCGATGTGTCCATGTCGTCATTGGGCATGGGTCCCAGCGGACGCACCCGTTTGCTGAGGACCGCTGGGTCCAATGGTTAGAAACAACATCGTCAAAATGTTATGGGTTTAAATTATTATCTTGTATAACTGCGTTTTTAAGTCAAATTTGAATTAAAGCTAAAGCTAAAATGTTTCAGTCAGGCATGTTCACAGACAGAGCTCTTTTAGTGACAAATTATTATTATTATTATTATTATTATTATTATTATTATTTACCCTGTTATGACTATTTATGAGAACCTCGAATAGAGCTGATGCTAGTTTCCACTTCTTGGTTTGAAGCCTGTGCTTGTCTTCTGCCCTCTGCTGGAGGATCAATGTATTGCAGAAGGAAACATCTCGTTTGATTCAAGAGTAATAAAAGGCCGAATACACCTTTATTAGAAACAGAGTTTAAATGGGATAGAAAGCTCTCTTTGTTTTCATTGTTGATAAGAGGAAAAAAAACAAAACGTGTTTTAACACAATTATACCAAACATAACTTATTAAACATTGTTTTACAGCAATAACGCAGTAAAAATGCATTCATTTGGACACAAATTCAAAGTAGACACGAGCCACTTTTTCATGAAAAGAAAAATAGAAAACATCCAAGGGGAGTGAATATTTGTTGCCAAGAATATTTGTCAAATTCTAATTCTGGTCACATTTAAATCAGTGACTGTGTAGGCAAACGCTTCTTTTGCAGTAACATTTAATTTCATTATTTTTAGTTGATGGAAAATCTAATTCATGTAAAAGATGTCAAATTAGATTTTTTTGATTTTTTTTTAAGGAGTATGGTTACATGCCCACATAAGTCTAAGCACTTCTGATATAAAGAAAACCAGGTAATGCTTCAAATAAATAATGGTTTTGTTAAAGTGAGGAGTAAAAGAAAATGTACATTTCAATTTTAATTACTGAAAGTGAACTATTTTTCTTAGTTATTTCTCGTCAGCCTGTAAAGGGTTCATTGCTTTTTGATACATGATTAAATTGTAAAAGTTAAACTTGCGGATTCTCCTTCTCTCTTAAACTAACCCAGTTATTTTACCAACGTAATGAAGACTGAAACAAAATGTTTGATTTTTCTGACTGCTGCTTTGTTTGTCATGTCTGACCGCACAGTCGAGGCCAGCATGTTTGTGTTGTTTCCTTCAAACACCCTTTTACAAAGCATCACTCGAGCATTAAAGTTCGGACAATAACTACCAAATAAAAAATATCTCAGAAAAAAACAATAACAATACCTGTTGTAGCAATAGTCCTCGCGTTATTGACCCCTAAATCTGTCCCAGTTCGCACAGCAGCACAAACTGTGCGCAGCGCCATCTTGGACGTAACTACGGTGGCCGTGTGGTCAAATGATACAGAAGTACGATGTTGCGTTTAATGCATCAAAGAACTCAGAAATCTTCTTCAATCACTTTTTCCCGTTGATAAGTAATATTAGTGAACAGGTGTTCTTGTATTGTAACCCAGGCAACGACTAATACGTCAAAAAAAGGAAATAAAAATACAAAAAATTACAGGAAAAAAAAAGAAATGTAATAAAAATGTAAAAATATTCTTTTGTGTTTTAATGACTAGCAGCAATCTGGGTTGTGAATTCAAACATTGCACAACCCTCTTTCTTTTAAATGGGCTAATATAAGTTTTCGAGTTCAACATGACCAAAACATAGTCGAACTGATTTTACACTTCAGAAATTTCTTAACAGTTAAGCTTCTTAACTATATTTATTACCTGAAAGCGCATACTAGTGTTAATTTTAATAAGTGGTCTAAATATATAACTCCTAATAGGTAGGAATCTCTCAACACAGTTCGCGTCTTCCACCTTCATTTGTCTCGTTTAGCGTTGTGTTTATTATTTCCCTGTAGCCAGTGAAGGTATCGTTTGGCGTGTTTTCGTCATCAGCGAAGCTTCTTCTGTAACGTGCAGGAATAAATCTATTGTAGTGGTAAGACATGTCATGATGTTACATTCGTGTTACAACTCAGTAGTCAGAGAATGCGTGCTGTTTAAAATGTGGAATTAAATTGTTTAGTTCTCTTAATATTTTCGACTGAGTATTTGTCACGTAGAGTCGTGGCTAAAATAAAAGGAGCCAAACGTAATGCTAACGGGAGCTAGCGCTAGCTGTGCTCTCCATTGAGTTCATTTCAGGCTGTTGGCTCTGGGCTCCTCCTGGATATGGCGTGGTATATCGCTGTGACTTTATTACTTTGCTGTTGCTTTGTGTCACAGTTCAATGCAAAAAAGAAAAAAAAAGAACATTTTATTTTGAATTAGCCGTTTTTTTTAGTCTTGCAACACATCATCGTGACATCCTTTCTCTGTGTTTTCTTTCTTCTAGATGTTTGTTGTTTCCCTGCAAATATGGACTCTCAGAATTCATATCTCAACTGCGCCATATGCCTGGAGCGTTTCAGGTACCCTGTGACCATCCCCTGCGGCCACACCTTCTGTAAAGACTGCATCAGCACACACTGGGACACCAGCAGCAAGTCTAACAAAAGCCCCCATTGCCCCTTCTGCAATCAGGAGTTCGCGTCCAGACCGGTTCTGAAGCGAAACGTGTCACTGTCGGTGCTGGCCGAGTCTGCCAACAGTACCGGCCCGTCCTGCAGGGAGCCTCTGCTGAGGTCAGGGGATGGGGCGAGGACTTTGCTGCTCTGCGATCGCCACAAGAAGCCCCTGGTTTATTACTGCAGGCAGGACAAAATGCCCGTGTGCTGCGAATGTGGCATCACTGAATGCGCCAATCACGACAAAGTCATGCTGGAGGCAGAGAAGGAAAGTCAAGAGGTATAAAACAAGTCGGGATACTTGTAACTTTAGTCCAGACTTAACTTTTAATAGTACGGTAAAAACCTTTTCCCCAAATTGTGGTTTCTTTACAGCTGTTGCTTGAAAGAAAGAGTAAGGAAGTGGAGAAACGGCTTGAGGACACACAAAAGAGCATAAATGATTTGGTGGAGAACATCAGTCATGCTAAGGTGATTCCTCAGTTTTTATATATATATAAACAGAACCTAGATGGTTAGACAAAGGAAAATATGGTATCTTGAAAAAGTATTCACACACTGTATGCTTTTCTACTTACTTTATGGGGGTTTGATAAACACAAAACATTCAAAATTCTGATGTGAATGTCACTGGTGTTACTGGTGTATTAAAAACCCCTATTTAAAATAAACAAATGCTTAGTCTGGTGGTGGGGCAAATAAAGCCTGGTGGCCTGCCAGGCGTATAGTACACTGGGGGAAACCCTAAGCTAAATAGTGGGCAATGTTGAAAGAAAACCTTTCATAGGCCACAAACTATGATAGCTTTTTAACTGTGAATGACTGAAATGGAAGTTCAAAATTTCAAATATCGATATTTGTCGAATAAGGTCTCGATATTTAGCAAAGAAAAACAGGTGGCTAAATACGCAGAGCTGATAGGTGACTTCCTCACAAGGTGGCTCTACAGAGACCGTAGAGTCACTCATCCATTGGTTGTCTTAAGTTCTGACATAACTGTCTGAACACAACCGCATGACATGTTTCAGGGTTTTATTGGTGAAACAATGTTGAAAACTATGTTGGTCACATAAAATCCGGTGGAGTTTGTGGTTGTAGCGCGACCACAAACTCCACTGGAGTTTGGTAATACCTCTCTTAATACAAAGAGGGGTATTAATACTTTTTCAAGGCACTGTAGGAGATTGTTCTAATCTATCTATCAGACATAGTTTGAAATTAAAATCCAATCTGTTGATATTTGCTTGTTTATGGTGAAAGATTGACAAATATTTCACTAAGCAGTCGTGGAACTGAGGTCCTTCCATCAACAGGTGACTCTAGAACAGACTTCGTCTTGGATGAGGGCCAAGTTCTCCTCTCTGATCAAGATTCTGACCGAGAAGCAGGAGGCCACGGAGCTGTTCATCGACCAGCAGAAGGAGGAGGCCATCACGGAGGCGCAGACGCGGCTGGCCTGCCTCCAGCACCGCTCGCAAATCCTCCAAGTGAGCCAAGCCCAAATAGCGGCTCTGCACGATCTCTCCGACGCCGACCTCATTAGGGTCTGTACCTCTTAACATCAGCGGTGATCTCGTATTTTGTTGAAACGCGCTGGAGCAGATGTGTTTTACTCTCAGGAGTCGACGCGGGTGGAAGTGCCACGTTTCAGCGACGTTCCCACAGAGGTGTCGCCAAACCTTCTTGATCGGCTGAACGGCGTCACAGACGTTCTGACTCGAGTCTCCAAGCTGGTTTGTGAGGATCTGGAGAGAGCCGTGTGCACCACTGTGCTTCAGGACAACGACGGTAACCTTGGTTTTAAGAGCTTCTTTCTGCTGGACCGGCCAGAACTTATATCCTAACCCGTGTTCTCATCGGCTCATGGCTCTCCAGGGTCTCCTCAGGACAAGAGGCCAGTACTTGCTGTGGTTCCCAGTCCAGCTACTCCGTGCCTCCCTGGTGGGAAGGAAAGCCTCAGTGCCTGTGAGTCCAGCTTTTTATACGCTACATGATTAAAACCTTAGCTTGACAGATCTTAACTCTTGCCTTGACAGATCTTAACTCTTCAATTCTTGTCTCTGTAGATCGGTGCTCTCTGACGTTTGACCCTCGAACGGCCAACGAACACCTGTCTCTGTCTCATGAGAATCGGAGGGCAGAGCACCTGACCTCCGGTCCGCGCCCAGTCCCAGCTCACGAGGCTCGCTTCGACCACACCTGGCAGGTGCTCTGCTTCCAGGGCTTTAAAAAGGGACAGCACTACTGGGAGCTGGAGGTGTCCAAGCCTTGGGCCTACCTCGGGGTAAAGACTCTGCTGATTCTGTTGTCGTACATCACGTCAGTTTGTTGGTCATTAGAGATTTCATCTTCTTTTACTCTCCCTTCAGCTCAGCCCAAAGTTTTAGTTTTGTGGGGGGTTTTTGTATCTAAGGTTCAAGTCAGAAGGCTCAGACGGCAGTGGAAGGAGGATGACTGTGTGTCGAGTAAATTATTTTTGTGTTTGACTTGGTTGCTTTATTACTTTGCCCAAAGACCCAAACATGAGTCGCTTTCTGTTTATATTGTTAATGCTTTTATATTCAACATCATAACATTATTCACAAGAACACGGCTCTTTGCAACGCAGATATGTCCGTGGCATAAAGGATCCAGTACCATACATACAGAGGGCATACGGTGCTTTTCCACACATTCATCCCTTATTTCAAAATCGTGTTTGTCCTACCATCATAAACATAAGACTTTTCTAATCTGTTTACTGGAATAAAGTTTTTTTTTTCCTTGTATGCTTCTTTAAATGACAATTGGAAAGTACATGGCATGTACTCCTTGTCATGGAGACTTTGTGACCACCCCAAAATGGCAAATTTTTCTGCTGCTACTTTCTTTTTTCAGATTTTTGTTAACTCCTGCCTGCTGGCTGTTGACAGAATTAAAAACTTCATCTAGTAGCTTAATGGCCAGTGCAAACAGGAAATGACCTCTGACAACCATGTGAAACAGGATGTCAAGGATTAGTAATTACAATTTCCTAAAAACTTAAATGAGGAAGTATAAACCTAAAAATAAAAAGTTACATTTATGTTAAAAGGACAACTGCCTCTGGTCATGGTGTTAAAACCAGTTATTTCGTAATGTGGGCTCTTCTGCCACTGAATTAATGTGGTCAAATTAAAGGGCGCTAGCTAAATTGTTAGCATCCATGTTTGAGCTGTCGTATATGGCCACCCAAAAAAACGATATATTTCTTCACTGTTTTTTTTCTAAAGATTTTTTTCGACATTAGTGGCTTTTATTTGACAGTAATTACACAGAAAGAGTGCAGAAAGTAGGGCCTGGTAAAGCATGCGGCTAAGGAACCGAGGACGGGGGTCGAACTCGATACGGCATCGTCGAGGTCCATAGCCACTCGCCCGCTCTGACCCCTGCACCCTGCGACACACAAAATGCCCTTAAAAAAAAATAATAAAAAAATAAATAAAAAAAATGTCCATTTAATTTTTTTACCTCTCCCTCTTCCAGGTTACTTATGAAACCATCCCCAGGAAGGAGAAAGGGAAGCGGTGCATGGTGGGTATGAACGAACTGTCGTGGAGCCTCCAGCTGGACGAGCACCAACTCTCCGCCTGGCACAACGGCCGGCGGGAGACGCTGGTCGGCCACTCCCATCACAGCCGCATCGGCATGCTGCTGGACTACGAGGCGGGGACGCTCACCTACTACGGCGACGGACAGACGAGGCTCCACGCCTTCCACTGTGCCTTCACCCAGGAGCTGTTCCCCGCCTGCTGGATAGGGGAGGGAGTCAGCATTACCCTCTGCTCCCCGTGAGCCTCCGGCTGATTCGACACAGAGAAACTCATTTTATCTATTTAAAAAACTTTCTCCCCTTTCTGGTTTGTGTTACTCTCACCACTTGGTGGCGACAAACTCTGAATCCTTACATCTTTCACTCCATTTCATCTAAATGGTTTTATGTTTCACACGTCAAAGAAATCAACTTCAAGGTGTCTCCAGATCAACTCGTTATGCACCCAGCTGATCCTCGTTTACAGCTTTTAATGCAGGCAGAGAAGACTGAAGAAAATGACTCCAATGTGTTCAAACATGGGGGTTGCCAACACTTTATACAATTCTTATTTTAACTTTTTTGAAAAATATGTTTACCAAGAGGAGCGCAATGACAATTCTCGCTGTTGGTGTTTTGCATTGACAGGACAATTGTGATGTTTTCATGCATTATTCAAGATGCAGCTGGAGCTATATCTACACAACGGACTGGCTAATGATATGCTGCCAATTTGTGCTACAAAGAGTTTCAATTTGTCTGTTTGAATTAACCAGCTTGAAAGGAACACTGTCATTTGCCTTCCTGCTCCGATATTGCATACAATCATCTTGGGCACGAATGTGATGCTAACCATCTACATTTATCCAAACATCTCAGTTTTCATCTCCGACCGTAAAAAGTTTGTGCAGGAGATGTTTAGCTTGTCCATGTAGACAGCTGGAGGTTTTGGTTGGTTGGTTTATTGATTTGTCAGAATTACCTCAGTTGGTACTGATAGGTTTGTAGTCCAGAAGCTTCGATGTTCATCCAAGCAGGAGGGACAATGATCCTAAACATGTCAAAACTGGAGTCTCCATTCATTGCCACTTTACTTGTTAAAGAGCAACTCTTTCACCTGCTGCAAATAAAATCCATTTTTGTTAACAGATTTTAAAAAGCACTGCTGAGAAAAGAGCTCTTGGACTTTGAGCATGAAAGCAGAAACTGATTCCTGCAGTGTGATGTTGGAATCTACGGCACTTTCTAGATGTTTTCAGCACGTTTATGACAACCAGTCATGTTTTTTTGTTTGTTTTTTTAAGCACTTTTGCTGAGCTACGCTGTCAACCTTTGGCATGTTGAGGTACTTGAGGCTCAGGATTTATAGGGAAACTGCTGTGAATATGCACAAAACGCTGCAAAAGATGGAATCAGAGCACTTTTCCTGACGTAGAAGCATCAATCTAGAATGAGTTTCTCTTTTCTGTTTAAAGTAGAAATTTTAAATGTGACAACAATCCTGACTGGAAATTAAAAAAAAAAAAGCACTCCCTGTTTCATGAGTTAAGAGCCATTTATTAAACTTCAATCTAATGCGCACATGCTTCTGTTGAGATCATGCCATTTGTTTGTTTTTTCCATAATTGAACCATTCTACAGTAACTGTTCAATAAATTAAGTTTGAAATACATACAGAGCTGAATGTTATTGTACACCCAGCCATGACGAGAGCGAACCATAGCCTGATGCATAGCATTCTAAAAGTGCAAAGAATGAGCCGCTGATGCGCCACAGATACAGGATACAGATAAAATGACCACAGAGGAAGGAAGAACCGAGGCGCTCGAGATCAGACCGAGCGAACGGAGTTGAACAGAAACTGAGCCCGTCCTCCAGGCGGTCGTGTTACTATCTGGGGAAAAAGACAACAATAAAAAAAAAAGACAAAAATGGGACGACAGAAGAGTGAGAGGTGACGCCTGGGGCAAACAGGACGTGACATCATTAGGTGACCGGTCTGCTCCCGCGATACATCGGTGGGAGAATCCACCCCTCTAATCCCAGATTGTGGACTCTCTAGTGTTCCTGGTCCCACCACAGCATGTCGAAACACACAAAATCTGCTCGCTTTTACAAAAAAAAAAAAAAAGCTACTTCATACTTCTGACGCTAACTGTTCTCGAGAAAATACCTTCTTGAAAATCTTGGTACACACAAAAATAATAGAAAAATAAGACTGCATTCGGTTTGCCTCCGGCTGTCTGTAGCGAAGCAAATGACTTCATTGGTTTAGAGTTTGGTTAGATAGAAAATTCTACGTGAGCGTCACATCATTCAACATCAGATCGCAAGAGGTTAAAAGAGGGAGAACGGTGGGGAGGATTAACGAGACACTTGGAAAGCGACAAATACTATACAATAGATGGCGACCGTTTTGGTTGCCAGCGCTTGTTCTTTGCGACTTCCTGGTAAGTAAAGGTGCTTCTGATGAAGGGAGACAAGAAAACAACGAGAAGGAGGGTGGAGGGGGGAAAAAAAGGAATGTTAGAAGGTGATAAGGAAGACCGAGAGGAGAAAATGTCCAGTCAATGAAATGAGAGGAGACAGAGGAACGAGGGCGGGGTCACACAGGGTCTACTGGTTCTTCTTGTCCTCTGGAGGGGAGTAAGGCGGGGGCTTGTCCTGCAGAGAAAAATGAGAGAGAGAGAAAGTGTTCATTTCATTTCAATTATTGATCAGAAGTAGTTTTTCGGAGCTGGGATACGGGCTCTTACCTGCGGCAGGTACACGTGCGTAGGAGGCAGAGTGGCACAGCTGGCGCTCGCCGCCGCTTCCGCTGCCTTGGCCTCCGCTTGGAACGGTAGGCAGAGAACAGGAGAGGATGTTCATTATTAAATATGCCTTTGACCCTTTAAAAAAAAAAAAACTGGCACACATGAGAAGGGTAAGGGGGGAGAGGGGAGAGCTCATTTCACTGATGGGTGCAGGAAAATGTTAGCCAAATTTTACATTAGTTAGCAGAGAGTGGTTTGAACGATGGAATTGCATTAACAAGGCAAAATGTCCTGACTCAGACTGCAGAGGTCTAATGTTCATCAGATGATTACATTTCTTTGACTTTTATTGTGAAAATGTTCACATTTCTTGAACTTTTTTTTTGTTGTTGTTATTGTTGCTACCAACAAATCTGAGCTGCTCCAGAAGAGTTCATGTGATAAAACAATAAATGAGTAAAAAGTTGTGACGGAAACAAACTTATGTATTTTTCTTTGTAAATTCAAGTTCGAAAATACTTTATTGATCCCAAAGTTAAATTAAATGTTGATTTAACTCATATTAACTCAAATTCTTCAGAGAGTTATTGCAGACGGTGATGGACAGATTTCCTGTAGATCGAGCTCTGAATTGAATGGAAAGCCTTTAACTAGGCCATTTTAAGATGTGAATCTGCTTCCTCTCTGCCTGGTGCTTTCTCAGTCCATCTTCTCTAGCTCTGTTGAGGAAAAGCGTCTCGACACAGCAGCATGGCGCTGCCACCACCGTGCTTTACCATGGCGGTTGAGTTCGAAAGCCTTGAATTTCCCCTCAAGACATCTCTTGATTTCTCACTAGAATATAAATGCAATTTAAAAAAAAAAGTTTTTCAGGTTCTTGAAACAAAAAGAAATCTACATGAGAAAAACAACAGAAAATCTAATTGTTTTTTCATCTTCTGGTTGTTTTTCTTTGTCTGCTATGAGTTTAGCTCCAGCCTTTGACGTTGCTGTTGGTGTGGTCATAAAAATCTGAGAAGGCAAAACAAATGAAATTAAATAACGATTCTCTTACTCAAAACTGTCTCTGTGCCTAAAGAGAAATAAGAACTATCAGGTTTATTTTTATGTGTTTATTTTGATCTTAGCTACCACTCAAGAGCCTCTCCACTTGAGAGACTCACCTGCTGCTGAGGAGGGCAAGTCTGGGTCACGTGGTGGCTGCTGACCCAGAGGGGCAGAGTAAGGAGGGGGCGGTACGTAGCTGGCAGACGCATCGAAAGCTGGAGGACTTGGGTAGAATGCCCCTGGATCACAGGAGAAGAAGAGAGAACCAAATGAAACGTTTGTTGAAACGCACACTAATAACACAGCTGTCAGTATGATGGTATGGTACCTGGAGGTGGGGGGTTAGGGTAGGAGTAGCCGGGTGGAGGTCCCTGAGGGTACATTCCGTTAGCTGGGGGAGGAGGGAAAGCGTAGCCTCCATTAGCCAGGAAAGGGCAGCCACCGAAGCTAGGAGTCAGCGGCTGGCCCTTAGACGCTGCAGCAACAAGAAATACCACAAAAAATAAATACCTTTTTTTTTTTTTTTTTTAAACCTACTGTTTAGATGTAATGATTCATTTTCTTACCCTGAGCTGCTGCCTGCAGCATGAACTGGCCAAACTCTATGGCTCCGCCGGCGGCGAAGACCAGCTTGAACGTGGCGCTTCCTTCCCATCCACCTGAATGAATGAAGACATTGATTTCATCCAGATGGTAGAGAACCCGTCTCAGCCGAATGAAGGGGCCGAACGCGGCGTGCTTACCTCCGGACTCGGCGCTCACGGTGCCCTTGATGTAATTGGCGCCCAGAACCGGCTGTTTGATCTCGCAGCCCTTCATCAGGTAGAACGGCATCATGAAGGACTGCAGAGCGTCGCGTCCTTTAGCCAGGAAGATCACCTGGAAGGAGGAAGCAGCAGGTTTCGACTTTCAAGCTGGACTTAAGTTTTGCTGGGGGGGGTTTTGTGTGTGCTATATATTGTTAGAAATATGTCTGTGAAAGTAATTTTAAAAAAAAAACAGCTTCATCATTTTTCCAATCATCCCTGGCCCTGTTTCAATTTAACAACAATTTTACCTATTGTTTATAGATTTCTTGAACTAGTTTTGTCTTGTTTTTTGCAGTATCATGTGTTTTTATTTTTTCACTTGAGTATAGAAAGGTTAAAAATGACCAAAAATAAGTAAATATATACACGTGTCATTTCTGGAATGTTAGAAAAAGTTAATCTTGCAGGATGTTCTGATCCTAACTCCGTTTTAAAGCAGAAGTAGGTTTTTAGAGATAATAACCTCCATTGTCTGTCCTCATACTTCCTGCAGAATGTAAATGTCTCCTGTTGTTTTCTTGGACATAAAGAGCTTCTTTGTTACTGTTTTTTTGTCACAAAGACGTTATCCAACTCAGCTATATTCCAATGCACACACTTCCACCTGCTAACCAAGCTCTGCACTGGTGGCAACGAGGTTATGAAGCACACTTCCCAGTTAATAACCACCTCTGAGCCCATTTCCCGTTATCCTGGAAATAATGACTGCAAACTGTTATTTAATATGAAAACTACATATAAAGATACACCATGCAGGAATTTTTGTTTGATTTCCAAGTCTAAAAAAAAATGTAGATTTGTACAATCTGGATTGGATTGTTCTACAATAAATACAACTTTTTTAAGGCATAGATTTTCTGATGCCTTGGTTGGCTAAAAAAATGCAAAAGTAGGAATTTCAATGCTTTGTTTGATATCTAAAACAAAATCATGATAAATAATTTTTTTGTCTTGATGTCAAAACTGACAGTATTATTATTATTGTAATTTTTTTCTTAAAGAAAGAGGTAACTTGTTTTATCTGAAAATATTGTGATACAAATCTACGTGACTTATCCCTAATGAGGAATACTGTTTATTGCAGAAAAGTAAACCTGTTCTTCAGTAAAACAACTGCTAATGAAAAAAAAACTAGTTAGTCTGGAGCAAAATACGCATTTTAAAGAGCGAATATTCACTTTTGTTATTCATGAGCAATTAGAAGACAATTCTGACAGTATTTGCTTTTTGTTCGCAAGAGGTGGTGATTACAAAAAGTCACTCACCCTGTACGGTGTCAAGTAGACGCTGCCCTTTTTGCTCTTTCTGAACGGCTCAGGTAGACGATCCGCATCGCAGAAGACGAGCTCCACGTTATCATGGGACATCAACACGCTAGTGACGTAAACAAACACGTAGACATACATTTACAATAATAATAAAAAATAAATAAATAAATAAACACTGTACATAATGCAAGTAAAAAATGCTTATGGCTCGTTACAAGCCTCCAGGCTCAAGCTTCAGTTTCATAACCCTTCACTTACAATTTTAAAGCTGAGACAGCTGGGTTTTTCTGTAGCTGTCCAGTTACTAAACATGGCCCTGAAATAATAGGATTAGGCCCTGATACCATCTAGTGACAGACTGTGCGACAGTTTCTCCTGATGGTTCAATTACTACATTCCTGCATGTTCCAGAAGCAGCTATAAGGCAAAATTTATACCAACCCTGCTTTCTCTACAAATGATATGGCAGAAATTTCGTATTTTGGCCTAACAGCAACCAGTTCAATCTTTATTAAAGCACTTTTAATAATCTGTTAGTTCAATGCTTTCTAGTCTCCGTCCATAACTCTGAAATTCTAATACATTTCTAACCAAGAAAATATTGATGTAATGTGAAAGAGAAGTTCACACCCTCTCTTTTCTGCATTGCCATGAGACACATTTGGGCAAACACACCCAGTCTCCCTCTATTACATGTATCAAAACCAAACAACCTTTTTCTGCCAAAGCAGGGCAGCGTGTAAGAGGCCAGCAGGCTTGTGTAAGCACAACTACGCAATGCAATATGTGTTCGTGTAGAGCCACAGTCCGAACAAGAAGCATTTAAACGCTGAACTACACGTATCCTGAAAGCAGGCTCGCGCTCCATGCTCTTCTTCTTCGTGTTAGCACGTGAAGTCTGTTTTGATTGAAGGCCATGTTTTGGTCACGAGAGCCGACCCAGAGCTATCGAACGCGCCTCGAATTTTCCATGGCGTTGCAACAAATAGTGGCGTATTTATGTGAAACCTCGTGTTTAATAGAACAAAACAGTCTATTATGCATTCTAAATCCACAGGAGCTACATTCCTGCTCAGAATTTAAAGGTAAAAATAAGTAAAATTGGGAAAGTGTACATTTTATTATTTTTTTTATGAATTAGTAATATACTGCGAATAGCTACATAATGTGCACTACTGCTGTTCGTTATTTGTGAGGTCGACGTTGTGTTTCCATTAGTTTGCACTGTTCGCGTTTATACCAAAAAAAGAAAAAGATAGAGTAGGCCGAGTGTGGAAAACGGTGACTAAAAGCTAGCGTTACCTCTCACTGTTGTTGATGATGACTCCACCAGACTCTGAGTGGTTCTGGTTCAAAGTCATGATGTCGACCCTCCAGCGTCTCTCACAGCGGAAACAGCTCAGCTGAAAAGGTATTCAGAGATTTTCCAAAGAAAGAAAAAAGGGGCCTCGGTAGCTGTCACAGTACGTTGGTAACGGTTGTTATGAGTCTGATGCTACAGCTGCACCTGCTTTTCTTCCGCTGTACGTTCAAGTGACGTCACGCACGCACGCACGCACAAAATATGCATACCGATAAACAAAACATATTTTCTTAATGTAAGCTGAAAGCTGTAATTTAATTGGATACGCGAAAAAACAAATTAATAACACGTAGCCACATTATATTCTTGATATTTTGAAATTATTTCTGAAGGGTTGAGAATTAACGTATGACGTAAGCGGTGAGCTAATGTCGAAGTTTCTACGGAGTTATACAACAAATGTACAAATGTAGGTTGTCAACGACAATCACCGATAATTTTACCAACGACGGAGGAAAATATATTTATTTATTTATTTGTTTATATTGCAATGTATCCATATGCTTTCTTGACATTAAGAATAAGGTAGAGAAAATGTGGGTTACAAGGCACTAGTGTTAACTAAGATATGTTTTGAAATACACTGTAGTATTAAAATGCTATGCTGGATGTATTGATTAAGGATGACCACTGAAAGTCCAATTGTTAGACATTATAAATTCTGTGGTTTAAGAGATACTGAGCTACACAAAACCAAACTTAATTGTCTGTAACACAACATAATTTATATCTCAGTAACACTTTTCAGAATAACTTCATAAACAGTTGATTGAGGAAGTGTGAGGGTGACAAGATTGAGTATGAAACAGCATCTGCCAAAGACCAGCCTTAATTTGCTGCTGCTGTCAATACTAAGTCAGAAAATGATCATTTGTTAAAAAAATAAATAAAATAAAAAAACTCCCAGTGAAAAACAGCTTATTTTTCAAATATCCACAGCATATATTATTGCATAAAAGCCAGGTATTCTGGGAAACGTCTCAGTACATCAAGGCCAAAATTGGAAACCACCGCTGAATGTTATTTCAAGGAACTTTCGTCTTTCCCCACTGATACTGCATAATATCAGGTGAGTTCAGTGATACTCTAGAAATAATAATAATAATAAAAAACTTAGGAAAATTCCAGAAGTGTGTAATTACATTAAATGAGGAAGTGGTTTCACACACTCTCCTGACTGAGCTTTAAACTGCGTTGCATTTTTATGCCTTGAACTTTGTCTGATTTTATCCGGAAACGTCAACAAATACAAGAAAAACAATAATTAAAAAAGCAGTTCAGCCTTTTTAACTCTGTTATTCCTGAATCATTTCAGACGCAACTAATTGCCTAATTGTTACATAGCTAAGTAGAAATGTAAATGTAATTTCATCATGAATCCTGCTGTTCTGTGTCGGCCTGAGAGGTTTGTTGGAGAATATTGGTGAACAAACGGCATCATGAAGAACAAGGAACACGGCATATGTCAAGGGATAAAGCTGTGGTAAAGTCTAAAGAAGGTGGAGGTTACAGAACATAATCCCAAACTTTAAATATCTTCTAAAGTTCATCAGAGAAGTAATCATTAGGTCTGCGGGAACTTGGGAGTTGTTGCAGAGATCTGATGGGTGAATAAGTTATGATTTCCACAAACAAGATGGAGGACACATCAAACATGTGAAGAAGGTACTCTGGTTAGATGAGACCAAAATTTTACAATTTTTTCCCCCTTACATGCAAACACTACACCCTGAACACACTTCATGTTTTGCCAGCTATGTGGTAAAACATGAAGCTGGCGGCATCATGCTGTGGGAAAACGTAACAGGGCGAGGGAAAAAGTAAGTTCATTTAATACATAAGATAATTCAAAAAATAAAGGAACACAAATAAAGAAAGATGCAATAAAAACAGAAATATATTCAAACAAAAGTAGCTCAATTTAGACATCACATAAAAAGAAAGAAATTATAAAACTGCAAATGTAAACAAATAAATAACTTGAAAATAACAAAAATGACCAGATCTAATGACAGGTATTGTCTAAAGGAGTTAGACAATACACACTTTTTAATAATAATAATAATAATAAAAAATAAAAAAATAAAAAAAAAAGCAAAATCATTTTATTCCACTTTAGGATTATTAACACAACAAAATGAGAAAAAAAAAAGTTCAAATGTAACAAATACCTTAGCAAGTTTTGGAAATCGACAGATCTCATGATTATTTCTGATAAACATAAAGAGGAAGAAAATAAATTTGTCAATAATTGACAAATTTCAATTTTTCATAGTCCCGTGGCCCGACTGGTGTAACGGACAGCTTCTCCTTTAGCTTTATGTAATCTTGTGTGAGACGTGTTTTTCATCTGTGGTTGAGATTCATCAGTTGAACCTTCCTACAATACGAACAAAGTATTACCAACAGGTCAGTGAGGGGAATCTGCAAGTGCTGTTTTCTTATGTGCAAGCAAACGCCGGAGAACGAGCGAACGAGCTCTGTAGTTTTTGATTTAGAGATAAAGGAGAGTGCTGGTTGAAGAAAACAAAACAAAAAAATATATAAAAACTCCTAAGTCACAGCAGTCACTGACGTTACCAGCCTTAACAGGAAGTGATGACTTCCGGCTGCTGTGTGATAGTACATCGAAATGCAGTGCGCACACACAGCTTCCCCATATCTCACACACGGAGCACACCAGCTCACCAGGAAGGAGCCTGGTGATAAGATAGAAGCATCACCATGGCAGGTCAAAGTGGGCAGAACACCAGAAAAGGAGAGAATTTACTACAAACACCTGAACAGGTAAAAAAAAACAAACAAAAGAAAACAAAAACCCACCAACTCACTTTAACAAAGCCGATGTGTGTTTAACATGCCGTCTCACTTTTGCAGCAGTTGGTTAGTTGCCAACTGGGTGGTTGGCGCTGAGAGCTGGTGCTGATCGAAGAGATCGAGCGCTCTAATAACGTTGTTACAAAAAGATTGTCTTTGGCTTTCAGCTGCTGGTGTGAGTTCAGTCACGTTTATTCAGGTGATATTTCTGAGCAGAAACAAAACTGTGCTCATTGCGATGTTAAAACGTCTGTCCAAGCACTGAGTCATCGTCTCCTGATGGCTATTTTAAGGTCTGATGACTATGATTCACAGGGCTTTTAGATAGATATTTAAGTCAACTCTATTTTTATTTTTGTCTCTTCAAACTTTCTGCATGGTTTTGTTGCTAACTCATCTGAAGGAGAATGCCGTTTGATGAGTTAAAAGACCCTTTTGCTGCTTTGTGGAAAACATTCTGGGACAGCTGTTTTTGCTACGACGTGTGTGTATGAAGAGGCTGCGTCCAACCGTGTTTGCATATCTATATTTACAATGTGAGATTTCCCATTCAGTTCAGTTGTTTACTTTTTTCCTCCCCCGATTTGAATGTTAAGCCTCCTCACGGTTGCCTTCATGTCATTTTCATAATCAACGATAGAGGAAGTCCTCCTGTGAGGAAGGCATTATTAGAAACATGAGAATAACTTGATTACTTTTTTAAGCAGGGACAAATCTAGTAACAAAATGTCACGAACCTCAATTTTATCTCATTTTAGCTGCTTCATAAAATTTGCAGTCTCCTTATATCTGCTTATATATGATTGTTATTTTTTTCAGGAACATGGCACACCAAGACACAGGCAGGTAAGTAAGATCAGATGACATTTAAACAGTATTTCATCAGTATTATGTATGTGGATGGTCAGAGTAAGTTAAACAGATGTTTGATTGAGGGCAACACTGCCACGGATGTCACTTTAAGGGAAAAACAAAAATACGCTGTAAAAAAAAAAAAAGTAGTTTGTTTCTAAGAAATGCTTCACTGTCTACCAAGTAACTTTTGTCCTGCAATAAAATTACAAGAATGTACAAATAACCCACAATGTCAAAGGTCATCAACACAGAAAGCTAAATAACTAAACTGAAGTGGAACCATTGCTATTAGCTAAAAAGAATCCCAACCCTGAAAACATCTATTGGAACTACGGTTGTCAAAATGGAAAAAGTACAGTTTTGCCTCTAAGTTTATATATCTTGGCTTTTTGGCCCAATTTTCAGATATGAATGATAGTTCGATTTTTTTTCTTTTTTTATTTGCCTGGCACTATTGGTTAGTGGTTGGGTGAAGCTATTTATTGTCAAACTAATGTGTTTGCTTTTTCTAAATCATCATAACAAGAGGAACTGCTCAGATGACCCTGATCAAAGGCTCACATACTAAAGTCCTTAACATCAATTCCACCTTTAACTTCATGACAGCTTGAAAGTGTCTCGTGCTTGTCTGAGATAAGACATTTGTAAATTTCCCGTGTGGTCTTGCATGAGCTGCATGTTTGAGTGATTTAATGATACTGAGGCCAGAAGATTTTCCTACTGTAGCCAATGACAGCTTGGCTTGGTCCAGTGTTTTGGATCATTGGTATGCTTCTGTAAATTTCTCCTCTGGTATAACTTGCTGCATTTACATTAATCAGTTTTCACCAAAATTCCTGTGCTAACACATATCCACACCATCAGTTATCCACTTTGGGGTTTCATGGTTTGAATCCTGTACTTTTATTGGGCGTCTTGAATCCACTACACCACTTTATTTTTTTTAAAGTTTTTTTTAAGTGTGTTAGCTGAAAAATATTGTTTTTTTTCCTACACCCAGACCAATTTTCCTACCAGTTGTGTCTGAAATTGTCGATCGATCTGCGACTCAACGGAATCCTACATTTTCCCCTTGTGTATCAAATAGTTTATAAATGCGATGCATCAGACCACTTCTACCAGGTTATGCAAATATTTGGTTTGAGTCAGTTGGGTGGTTTCTCTTGTCATTGCGATTTTAAAAGAGCAAACACAACCGTTCGACAATAAAGGTCTTCAACACTAAGTTGCATTGAAAAGCAGCAGTAGCTATTGTAACCAATACTCTGCCTGGATATGTGAACCTTTGAGCAGAACAGTATGAGTCAGCTCAGCAGATGTCAGAACATGTATCAGATATGTAAAGACACAACTATAGAGTTCATGGGTTCAAAATGCATCTATGGTCAATGTAAGGATTGAGGTGGACAGGTACCAGATGTTGGTGGTTTCGTTCCATCCATCTGTCCGTCTGTCCATTCATCATTTAATGCATCATATCCGTGTAGGGTTGTATGGAGGCTGGTCCCTATTATGGGCCACTGTGGTTTTAATCAGTAGAGCAGATATCATACAAACTGATTGTGGGTTTGATTCCAACTTCCTCCTGTCACATATTGATGTGCACTTGAGAACTGTACACCCTTCTGCGAATGTATGGATGTCAGAGTGCACCTGGTGAATGTGGCTCTAGAGTAGGGGTAGACAATCCCCATCCTCGAGGGTCAGTGTTCTGCAATTTTTAGATGTGCCTCTGCTTCAACACACCTAAGTCAAATAACTCTGGAGAACTTGATTGCACTGAGGAGGTAATTAATCCGTTTGGTTGAAGTGTGCTGGACCAGAGAGACATCTACAAGTTGCAGGACACTGGTCCTTGAGGACTGGGATTGCCCACTCCTGCTCTAGAATAAAGTGCTTCGTGAAAAGCCCCATGTAAATTCAGCCCATCTATCTCTGGAAGTCTTTGGTAAAGAGGAGGTGGATAAGCTGGACATGTGGCGTAAACATAACCACTTTCTCAATGTCTACAAAACCAAACACTGAATTTGTGACACAGAGAAGTGTAGGAGACCGTAGCCATAACTGGAGATGAAGTGGAAACTACCAAGAATCTGAAATTGCATTGAAGATTCTGTTATCTCTTCTGTCTTAGCCTTGCTGTGGAGGAGGATCCATAGTTAGTAGCTGGATTAGTTTAAGACAGGAGAAGCGTGATTTGTCCAGAGCGTTGCACTCTGTATGGTTCCATTCCTGTAGATTGGCATGAAACCAGCATGGCCAGCCCTTTGAATTTTCAGCTAACCAATCCAAACTAGCAGAAAAGCAGTGCTTTACAGTGGGCTACGTCGCTAGGAAAGTGTTAGCATGGGTACAAATTACAAGCATCATTTGTCACAGTCAGCAGATCCTGCCGGTGTGCCTTGTTATCTGTCAGCCACCCTCAGAATAAGTGAGGAGACTTGGCCATCAAAAGGAGAGATAGTGGAACCTGCCACTGTGTTGATATCAACCAATCACAGGCAGTCTTGTAGAAAGTCGTGTTGCTGGCATTGAACAACCTTTCTTCTTAAGTGGAGTGACATTTTTATCATTTCTATTTTTAAATGGCATGTAAATACATGTGAAATGTGATAATGTGAAACTGTGGTATCATTCATTAATAAACCATCTAATTCCAAAAACCCAAACTCTCTAATAGTCTCTAATTAAGTTACAGAGTAGGATTAAAAGTTTGAAAGAAACTTTTTTTTGTCTCAACAGTTTTCCCCAGTCCATTCACGTAAACTCGGATTTACAAGGAGACAGAGAGACAGGAGGGTGAGTGACACTCTCAGATCTTGGTGTATAAATGTCTTAAGACTACCCTCGGCCTCTATAGGCAGCAAACTGCTCTTTTTGTTGTTTCAGGATTTAAAAGAAGATGAAAATCCGGAGGCCAAAGAAAGACGACACAAGGAGATGGAGGTACTCTCGTCTCTTTTTTTATCTGGAGTAAAACTGTATCATCCCACCTGAACCGTCGCTAAGTTTGACTTCTGTCCGTAGCTGAAGCCGCTGTATAAGGAGCTGCTGTACACCATCGCCCATAAGATGGGTAAACCAGCGTCAGCGGAGGTCTTCACAAACAGCCAGCTCCACCAGTACCTAAAGGAGGTAATCTCCCTTTAGCACTTAGCACAGGGCAAGGTTTGCTGATGACTGATGGTTCTTTCCTTTCCATCTACCAGGCTTTCACTATGACAGATGAGGAGCACAAAGGTCTGATGGAGAAAGTACAGAACACAGAGGTGAGAAAAGGAAATCACCATGTTTTTGTTTTCCATTCAACGAACCGTTTGAGACCCTAACATCTATTTATAGATTTTGTGTGAAATATCTTAACTTGCCATTAGCAGGAAGCCGAGTTTCTAAGTATCTGACATAACATGAAATCCCCTACAGCCGCCCATAAACTGCCTGATGGTCACCGTGAAGGAAGCTAAAGAAATTCTAGGAAAAGACGTCAGTGGTGAGTTCTGCTCTACAATGATCTTTGCATCTCTTAGAACGGACAGAAACAGTTACTGGAAGTGAGTTTATGGATGGAAGGATGGACGAATGACAAACTGCTTTGTAGGCAGGAACACTTGCCAGATTAGTTTGCTAATTTCAGCTTTATTGCCATTTGAGATCCACGTCCTGTGGTCTCATTAAAAGATGTTCAACCTATAGGAACAGTAGGACAGAAAAATGTATCACTTGAAACTTTCTACAACCTTGGTATACTTTCATTACTGGCCCATGTCAAGTCGGGAATATAGACCTCCTCCTGAAGTACTCCTTCTTCTTTGTGTGACTATAGTTCAATCTTTAGGAGTTTGGCTTGTATTGATTGTATTTCCCCGCCCCCCCATTTTTTATGGTTTATGGTTCTGTGTGCCTGACGAGAGATTAGAATATTAATTATCTAAAAAAACAACAACATATAAATACATTCATTTCATTGCAATCAGGACATTTATATGATACGACCAAATGGCCTCAAACAAACCCAAAATGTAAACTCTATTAAACTGAGGTAATAGAGTCAAAAGGTTTATAGATTTACCAGCTTCTTACAAATGAAGTCTTCACCATCTGGTTTTGCTTGTGCACAACATTAGGAAGCTTTCTTCTTAGTGCTCAAATGTTTTTCTCAGTGAACGTATACTTTAGCTTTATAACATCTCAATAAATCCAAGAGTTTCCAAGTGTCACTATTCCAGCAGATATTTTTAATAAGTCACATTATAAAAGCAGGATTTTCTTTTTATGTAGTACAGCCTATTTGATAGAAATGTGCAGAAATGTCTACTCAGAAGTTGAAATGTTACGTTCCAAGATGGAAAAATAGACTAAAAGCTTCTTGCCATCTCTGTCCATGAAATGCGGTGTGTTGTGGTGAGGAAGACGCTAGCAGACCCAGGTTGGCGATGAGTGATGGTCGTTTAATGATAAATATGCAGCTCAAACAGTCCCAGAAAGCCATCAGCACAGTGAGCGGAAGCTAATGCTAACACTGGTAGCGACTGATCTAAAAATCACTGATACACGAGCTGACGCCGACACATGACATCAACAGTTCAACTGTGACGACTGAAACTACGGGGTGGCAGTAACGTCAACCGATTAGGACCCAACAAAGGCACAGAGACACAGGTGACATGAAATACACAGAGGGTAATCAGGGAACAAGACACACCTGGGAACAATCAAGGGGAAGACGGGACAACACGGAGACTCACTAGACTAGACACTAGAAAAACTCAAATCACTACAAACTCAGAGTTTATAGAAATCCAATATGGCCGTTGTATGTTTAAGTAATAAAGTTTATTTGCCTTGTACCTCATAAAATTATTAATCCAAAAATGGCTGTACAACATTTAGTGTTTGAATACATAAAATCCAAATGAAAACAGTTAGCTTGCTTTGCACAGGTTAATTAGCTCCTTACTGAGCACAGCGTTTAGCATATTCCACTGTATTTTTCTTTTAATACTAACTCAGAATCACAATTAATTAGCGTGGCACTTACCTTGTAAATAGTTGATGCCAACTGTTATTACGTACTACTAAAGGCAACACGATCATCAGCGTTGCTAAAGCTAGATTTTATCTTGCTCAGTTTGCTAGCAAATTTGCACCTAGCTAGTGCCAGGCTAGATTCCCATTTGCCCTTAGTGCAGCCTTAATTCCTAATCGTGTGAATTCAAAATGTGTAGCAGACCACGTTACAGCTAAGCTTTAACCACAATATTTAAATGGTCATATTTAAGTTTCCTATTTGTAGCTAACAGGAATGATATGCGGTGCAGTCCTCTACTACTGTAGCCCATCATCAAGTTTCAAATTCAAAGTCACTTAAATCTTTAGGGTAAAATGGCAAACTAGTTGTCTACCTTAAAAGTAAGGATCGAAATGTTCTTCCTTCAGGTTTTAGTGACCCTTACTGCCTCCTGATGGTCCTGGAAGAGGAGGAGGAGAAAAAGAGCAGCCGCGCAAAAGCCAAACCCAGCAAATATGTTGTAAAGGGCACAGTATCACATGAGAAAATCTACCAAACCGATATCAAAAAGCAAACCTTGAACCCCATTTGGAACCAAACCTTCATACTGTGAGTTCAAATTTGTGGCAAGTTTCTGATCAATTACAGAGTTGGTTTTTTACACCTATCGTTTCTTTCTTCTTTAGAGAGTTTGAAGATTTGTCAAGCACCACTTTCCACCTTGAAATGTGGTAAGAAGAGCAAGAAAAAAAGCGTCACTTAGCTAGTTTTTATTCAACTTTGGCACATGTTCACTTTCTGCTCTTCCGCTGCAGGGATAAGGATGAAGAGGTGTCTCTCACTCAGAAACTGGAAGAGATCAAAACCAACTTAAATAGTTTAAGAAGGTATTAAACTTTTCTGTTTTTAATTGACTAAAAACATAATACCTGGCGAGTATTGCTGTTTTCTAATCAATGCTCTGCTTAGGATGATCAAGGAGGCCAAAAAGGAGAAAGGCACAGATGACTTTTTGGGAAATATTGTCTTAAGACTACAGGTAATAAAAACACTTAATTTACTCCTTTATTTTACCGTGGATGTCTGTTCAGTCTTAAAAACCAAACTCTGTCATAACGCTATAGGATCTCCACTGCACTGAGGACAACTGGTACAATCTGGAGCCCAGAACGGAGACGTATCCTAATCGCGGAAAGTGTCACCTCTTCCTCCAGTTCATCCACAAAGCTGTAAACGAATTCCCTCAAATCTTAGCTGTTGAAACCTTATCCCACATAGGATTTGGCACAACTGTGACTAGATTTTTTGCAAAAGTGTTTATACCCCATGAACTTTTTCACATTTTATCAAATGACCTATTCTGCAAACTTTAAACTAGGCTAATTTTATTCTCATCTGACCCTTCAGAGGTTATGAATACTTTTTTTTTACCAGGTACTGTAAACCTGTGTGTGTTTTCGTGTCATTGGCAGAGAGACGGGACTCTGAGCGCCGGTCGCAGTGCCTATACCAACTACTGTGGGATTCTGCAGCAGTTTGTCCAAGCTTATATTTCAAAACAACAGGTGCAACACAGTTTCTCCCTGTGCTGTTTTGAATTCTGGTTTTCTTTCTTTCTTTTTAACTCCGTTCTCTGATGTTTTCTCACACAGAGCTCCGCTCCGTGGAAAGGCGCGCTGTGTGGCGAGGCTCAGACTCTGCTTGAACTCTACGCTACGCAAAACGACCTCTCTCCTTTTCTGCAAGACCTGGCGTAAGCACCGTGTTTTCCTCTAATAGAGTTTAGTGATTAGGTAAAATGTGAGCCCAGTACTGAATTTTCACAAAGTCAGCCAAGACCAATTGGGATATATTTGAGTTATTTGAGATGTATGCAATCACCTTTTTGCCGTGCAATCATACGGTTTGGGTTCGAAGACCGCCGAAAGACAAACTTCTCTTGAAGCCACTTTAGCCTTTCACAAATCAATCACTTGATCCGACCATGTACTGTTGTGACATTCGCCTTCATCAAAGATGTCCAAAAAAAAAGTTTTAAAAAAACCTGACTTTTTTAATGCTCTGATGTAAGGTCTGTCTAACAATATGTAGATGCATTAAAATTATTTAAACTGATAAACGCAAAATATAACAAAGGAATATGTCTTTAATGCACCATGTTTTTTTTTTGCTTTCATTTCAAAACATCCTCACCGCGATCCAACCAGCCACTAATCTCCACCCCCCTATGACATGTCTCTATATCAGTCCAGCAGTAGCTCTCCCAGAACGTTCTCATAGAAGTGGCCAGACCATTAAGCATTTTAAAAGGGCACAGCTAAAAGAATATTTAAAATGAATTAACTAATTTTGTATTTATTTTTGGGGTCTTTCATGTATGTCTTTCTACGACATAAATATGATTCTCTGAGGTGCGCAGCATGTTTTAATGGGGGCCACAGCCCCCTCTGTGCCCCCTCATGGGGGCACCACTGCAGTCAGGATGAATTGGGATAAATTTATTACCTGCCTGGGTCATTAACTCCCTGTGTCCACTTGACTGTCTTTTTATGCTCCTACCCTCGTCTGTGATCCTGAACTGGCTTGAGTAAGTACAGAAAAAGTATGAGTGATACTGTACGTTGTCTCCACTCCTCTAACCACAAAAAATTTGAACTGATCCTTGTTTCGATCACAATTTCTATGCAAACTGAGAACTGGTAAATCATATGATCTTGTAGGAAAGCAAATACACTCATGCCAACTTGACTGCTGTTTCTTTCAATGCTCTTTTTTTTTTTCCTACGTTAAGTGGAGCTCATGTGTGAATAAGTAACATTTCATTAGGACAGGTCACACCAAAGTAGTGGCCGTTCTTGAATGAATGGAGCCACAGATTGTCTGCTTCATTTGTGAAAGTTCATCTTTGCTCCAGTGCCAAACAAGCAAACTTTGGTCTACCTGAAAACACGGGTCTGGGGTTAGCATGCAACCGAACCGTAGTGTGGTTCGCTCATGGGCCATCCAACAAACCAGAGAGAGAAAGTAAACCAAAAGGAGGAAGTTATGTCACCTGTACTCATGATTTACATGTGATACATATATTACTCTCTGCGTCTCTGCAACCACAACAGGACGTCGTAACCTCTTAAGTCTCCATGTCTTTTCTGCACTGCTGCATTTGTCCCATATATGAAAACTAAAATACAGATATCAGGGAGGCTCTTTAATCCAAATACACACAAATAAATAATTCCTAGAACAGATAAATATTTTGGATATCTAGAGCAGCTTTCTTCCTACGCATTTACACTAATTTAACAATCATTTTTCACAGTTCAGATGATGTCACACTCATTTTTTTCTATTTAGAATTAATATTATGAAAAACTGATATTGAATTCACATCAGAAACTCTCATTTCAAATTTACGTGTATAATTTAAAATGGAATTAAAGACTGGTGTGAATTTTTTTAAAATTAAATGTTAAAACAATTTGCCATTTCCTCGCTGTTAATGCTAAATAACATAGTCCAGGTTGTGTTGCCATCTTTTTTTATATTTGTCCCAAATATGAACGCTCCACAACTTCAAATTTAAAACCTTTTCAACGTCTTGACCAAATAATTTAGTCTCACGTGTTCACCAAATTGTTGTTAGAAAACTCAATTTAATGGGATTTCAATTAAAGTGTAAAAAAAAATTAAGAGAGTTCAGAAATTTTAAAATCTGGTTCTATTTAAAAAAGAGAGGGGATAAAACCAGATAACATTTCACTAGCAGTAGATAACACTTTTAGAGTCTTCACGTAGAATAAATCCACATTAGTTTGACTTTGAGGCTAAAGCTAACCTAAGCTAACTGACTCTAGTCTGACACAGTCCAAGAACAAAGAGGACTTGTACCATTTAAAATAAATTAAATCCAAAACAACTACAGTAGCTTAATGAAAAGCTGCTTCGTGAACTTTTAACCCTTCACGATGTTTACATTATGATTGACAACTGCTTACATGTGAAAGGAAAGTTGGAGGCGATGTACCTTTTGGGCTAGCTATTAGCTTTAGCCTCTAGATACAAGTAATGTTGGTTTCTATAAAAAAAAAAATATTGTAATATATAACATTTATAACATTCAACAAAACCTCACTTCCAAAATTCACTTCTATCGCTTTACTATAACATTAACTGGACGGTTAGCTTGCCTCCCTTCAGGGGAACTTCTCCCTGGAAAGATTCTTTTAAAAGGTCATATCCTTATTTTAAGATCACAGATTTTAAAATTTGAAATTTTTTTTTGCTATACATTTTGTATACATAAAATTTTATGAAATAATTCTAAGTAACCCATCAACCACCTAGCTTAGCTGTGACAAAATGTGCTACGTTTCTGTCATACGCCTGCTCTTAACAAGTGTGATTGTGCTTACCCCTGCCAGGAAGTGGGTGGCTTACAGTAAACTGTACCAGAGCTTGGAGGTGGACTCGTCTGTGCTGTTCCATCAGCTCACCAGCATAGAGTACCACTGGCATCAACAGGAGCTTCCCTACCAGCAGGTACACGTGCACGACTCACTGACCTCATAACAGGAAAAGATTTCAAACTTTTAGTGTACATTTGTGACTGATTTAACATTTATAAGTTAAAAAGAAACTATTTACAAAAGTAGTTTGCTTGAATTATCACTTGTAGACGTGTGTTTGGTGTCAGATCTCAGGAGAAACTAGAAGTTAAGATTTCAGCACAGATGAGGGTTGCGTAAGGTGCCGCTTTCTGTTGACAGAAACAGGAACTTGGGGATTCTCTTCACGGCTTCCTGCAGTACGGACTCTGTTTGGTTTCCAAATACAGAGACATCTTCCCCCCGACTCCCAGTGCCACTCCGAAACTACACACACTCCTCAGGTGTGTCTGCCTGGAAAACACACACACTCGTATGTTTTAATTATGAGCCCCACATAATGCAATAAATGATTTTTATTTTTATCAATGCAGGATCTTGGTCCAGATCTGTAAGACTCAAGCTTTCCAGAAACTGAACCCGGCCAACTTTGAGCTTCACAACGAAGTCCATGATGCCATAGTGGTGAAGCATATTTCCAGTTATATTTTATGGTTCACTTATGGAAGTTTATCAAATCAAAATAGTGATTTTTATACCAGACAGGCACAGAGGAGTGGTTTACCATCAAGAAGGGTTTGCATCAGCCAATGACCAAGGTAAAAAAAAAAAAAGACATCACTTTTCTGAAGCTAAATACACACAATAGAAATGTGTTATTGTTATTCTCTTTTTAGGGGGATTTTTAATGTACTGAAGCTGTATGGCAAGCTCATTTATATCAAAATAATGTCTAGTTAAAATGACCTTTTGTCTGATAACTGAAATATCTGTCATGCAGAGCAGAAAGGATGACGAATGGCCTTTCTAAAGTGTCCACACCCCTTTGATTTCTCTTTGCCTATTTCATCACTTAGCAATTTTCTGTGATGAACCAGCACAAGGTTCATCATACACTGCAAAACCACAAAATCTTACTAAAAGCATTTTTAGTCTAGCTTCTAGTCCACGTGTCTTGGCACACTGACAAAACTAACTTACTATTTCATTATTGTTTTAAGTCAATAATTGCTTTAATATTGATGAAAATGTTCCAGTTCCATTGGTGGATTATTTCACTTATGACATGAGGACATGAGAAAAATGTCTTGATATAAGTGAAATAATCTGCCGGTGGAATTAGAACTTTTTCATCAATATTAAGGAATAATCGTCTCACAACAAATTCATATATCTAACGCTAACTTGTACGGTAAGTTAGTTTTGAGATATTTAAAGTGTACAAAGACATTTGCACTAGAAACTAGACCAAAATACTTGGTAAGATTTTGTGTTTTTGCAGTGTAACTGAAGCAGAAGAGAAGTGATGGTTCTCGATTCTTTTTAAAAATGAAAAGCAGTATATTTTACTGTATATTGGAATTATTTTGCGTAGAATTGATCTTTGTTCTGAATAATAAGCACATATTTGCATCTATGGAATCTGACGATAGCAGTGCGGGAGTGAGGTTTGACTATATGTGTTGCCACGCAAATGGAATTTCTGCACTCTGCTGAAACGCAGGACCTGACAGAGATCGGGAGCGCCCTCGCTAGGCTGATCGCGGAAGTTCAGGAAGACATAAAACACAACAAAGACGTGTGGAACCGAGTTTTTGTCAGGTGACAAGAGCGACAAAAGATTTTTTATTTTTTTTTTAAACTGTCCGTAAATCTGCCAAATGTTTTGATAAAACACTAGTAAAGTGTTTCACTCCGATAGTAATCAATTGTTCTCTCCACTACAGTGCTGTGCAAGTTGACGTCTTCACTGTTGTCTATCAGAAGTTTGACTCCTTGGTAAGCTGCGAATGGAGCATTCTAGGTTCACATGACTCACCTCATTTCCTCACTTCTCACGGTTCTTGTTCTCCATAGCTTGCACAGGAAGTGAAAGCCACCCTCTCCATAATGGAGGACCAAATGGAGCTGAACCTCTCCAAAAGCCTGTTTCCTGTTTACCTGAGCTTGCAGGCCATCCACAAAGACAAGGCCTTCCTGCAGAAACGGTCTGAAATCATCACAGATTCTATTATGATGTTATTTTATTTTATTTTTATCTAACCTAGCAACTGGTGTTAGCATAAGAATAAAAAAAAACCCTGAAGAAATTCATCCATCATTGAACTTGTTCACAATTATCTATTATTATTTAATAATTACGTGACGCAATGGAGGAAACTGGTTGCAATGGATTACATTAGGGGAATCAGAGTGAAGGGGTTGAAAACAAAATAAAAGTATGTCACATGATTTGTGACATATTGATTTTTCATTATGTTTTAATACATACAGTATGAATGTCCAATTTATTATTATGTGCTTTTTGTGTTGAAAGAAACAGGCTAGTGTCTATAAACACAATAGTTAAAATAGAAAATGTTACGCAAGAAGACTGAGCCACACAATAAAAGATAAATTAAACAAATATTTATGGTTTTGTTTTTTTTTGTGTTGTTGCTGTTTTTCAGGGGATTACTCCAGCTGACAAACTTTCATGAAGGTTTCCGGGACGCCCTGCCGTACTGGCTGAACCAGGCGTTCAGCACCACTCTGGACCGGGTGGTCAAGGCGGTGCAGGTTGACCAGGTAACACGCTTTTGATGATGGGCGATATGGCTCACCGACCGCCGGGGGCCGGCATAAAGTGTTGCGCACAGGAGGCTAACGTTAATGTTTGAAAAGGAGCAGAAGGAGGCGCTGACTCATGCGAGAGCCGCCACTGGAAATATGCGGAAATAATTCCGCATATTTCCACAGAATTCAAGAACTAAACCCTGTTCTTAATGAAACCCAGCTTGACCTAAACCCCGCTTGACCTAAACCCTGCTTGACCTAAACCCCGCTTGACCTAAACCCTGCTTGCTGTGCTCTCAGCTGCAGCCGCTGCAGGTCGGTGCGGTCCCCATAAAGCACAGCTCCTCAGCCGTAGACCTGGTGGCGTGCATCCAGCCAATCTGCCACTTATGGGACCAGCTGTCGTGGCCTGACCCCGAGGAGGCCTTCATGCTCATGGTCAAACTGACCGAGGTACAGCACTCAGCTGTTTCTAAAGCAGTCTCCCTATTTTTTTTCTTTTTTTTTTTTACATATCACTATGTTGTGTTAGTATAATATGAGAGAGATAATCTGTCATCTGAACAAATGAACCGTTCCGTCAGAAACAACCAATCAGAGCCAGCTATGAATGCTAAAGCTAGTTAGCTACCAATGCTAAGCCTGTCACAGGAAGCATAATAAATTTAGATGAGCTATATAATTTACATTCTGATGATTAATATTTTTCAAAGGGAAATTTTGTTTACAGCTACATCATGATTCATTTTATTTATGGTTCCAGTTGTGTGTGGTTTTTATTTACGTTTGTAAATAAAAATATGTGTTTTTATTTTGGATATTTAAAGCATCTTCCAGTTCCAGTGTGGAGTGGTTCCGTACAAAATCAAGGTTTATTGATTTTTGAGAGGGTGAACGTACATTATTAAGTCATTATCAATATATTAATTGAAAATGGTCTCAAAACAACAACATTATTGTCCGACAGAATAATTACAGGGACAGATTATGGGCAATAAAATTTGTGATCGATGACAACGGTTTTTGTGTAGCATTAAGTTGTTTCTCTGGTCATTAGCACATTTAGCAGTACATACATGAAGTTGATTGTCAGCGCTAAGACACCCCCTCCTGGCTCTGATTGGTAGCTTCTGACTGGGAGCGTCGCATTTCTATTTGTCTCATATCAGACATGGTGACATGTGGTGACATTTTTAACAAATAGGTAATAAAAAAGACATAAAGAAAATCATGTAAAAGTTACATACTGCAGCTTTATGGCCTTTTTATGCAACTGATTAAATTTCCACTGATTAAATGAAGTAAAGTTCCACTTATGTTTCCAGGATGTTTGTAAGATTGTAGTGAACTACTGTCACCTCCTAAAGGAGCGGGTCCGGGTGTTGTCTGAGAACTCGGACCACAGCATTGCCATCAACATGGTAACCGAGCACATCTTCACTCATGTTCATTTACAAACTTTTCTGCACATTTTCCTCCATGTGTCTCAGGTTTTTTTTGGGGGTTTTTTTTCTTCTTCTTCTTCTCCTTCCCTTGCAGCTGTGCGTCGTAGTGAACGACCTGGAGTACCTGCGCTCGGTGCTGACCCGGCTTCCCTCTCAGCTCAACTGGGAGGGGCTTCGCATCCGGACCCAGAGCGTCATAGGGCAGAGCCAGTTTGAGAACACGCTGCATTCCCAGCTTCAGCAAGCCAAGAGCATCCTCTGCAAGGAGATCCGGTCGGCTCTAGACACTCTGGGGAAACAGGTACACCACAAGTCACACGCTTTAGTGTATGTCATTTGGACTTCATGTGACGAACCAACATGAAGTCGTTCATGATTTGGATGTGTGACGAAAACAAAACATGGCTGTAGAAGATTTACAAGTACAAATCTGAGTGTGGTGCGGATTTGCATTTGATCCCCCTTTTCGCTGATATTCCTAAATAAAATGAAGCAGAAATTTATGACTCAGGTGAGAGAACTTACTGACAAGCCATTTAATCTTTGTGCACCTCTAAAAATCTAGGTTTCACAGAAGAGTGTCTTGACACAAGCAATATTTCATCTTGTTTTGCCAAAAAAGTCTGTTTCATCATCATCCTAAATACATCATCTCAAGACAACATCCACTGGAAAAACACATTTTACCAAGAATTATTGGTCTAGTTTCTAGAGAAAATATCTTAGTTTTGTCTTATTTCAAGTGTACTAACTTACAAGTAGCTCTTCAGTAACAATTAAGAGCTTGTTTTTAGTCAGTAACTCCCTAATATTGATGACAAAGTGTTAGCTATATATCGGTATCGGGAGTGAAAATAAGCAGATCGGTGCGTCCCAAATGCTTTTCTTTGACAGAAATCTGAAGACCTGAGACTGGGGTGGAGGTTCACCTTTCATCAATTCAAGTCAGAATGGCCTAGTCAAAGTCCCTTGACTTGAAAGATATGCGTTACATTTTTTGTAAGAAAAAAAAAAAAAAAAGGAAAACTTTGCATCATTAGCACTCTTGTGCTGCTTTGTGTTGGGTTTTCACAGATGACCCCTACACGTCAGGCTGAGGTTTGTGGTTGTGATGTGAGAAAACGTGAAAACCTGCAAAGGCTTTCGCGGGGCAGTGTTTGTGAAAGAAACATGCTCGTTTTTCACTTTCACGAGCTGAATGAAATGAAAGTAAACACAGCTCTGTCTGCGCTCTCAGTTAAACACAGACATCGAGACTCACGTCAGGAGCATGTCCACCAGGCGGAGGATTCCCTCCAAGTCCACAGAGGACGTGAGTCTGCTCCTCGTTACGATACTTTCTTTTTATTTCTCTCTCTTAACAACCAGCTGCTATTCTCTCTTCACGTCACGTCGCTCGTCTCCTCCCAGGCCGCAGCCCCTCTGATGCGCTACCTCGAACAGGAGCTGCAGTACATGAATGAAAACCTGGTTCAAGAGAACTTCAACAGGTGCTCCGCTAACCCGCCTCTGTCAAACATGCCAAATCTCCTCCTTTTTGCCCGTTGGTCCGTTTCTTTAAACGTCGATTTGTGCTTTATTTTCCTCTCCCGTGACCAGCCTCCTGACTCCGTTGTGGCAAAACTCTGTGAAAATTCTTTATCAGGTCACCAACCAGCATTCGCAGCAAGAAGGGCTCATGGTGTTCTGCCAGAGGCTGCTGTACACGCTGCAGGTGGGTTTTTGCCGTCGGAGCTCACTCTCCTCTCGGTAACCGTCTCCGCAGCCTCACGGTGTGTATCCTCCGGTTTTAGTGTCTCGAGCAGTGTTTCCACGCCGACGGAAACGGGCTTCCTCAGAAGGCGTTGCACTCCGACGAATACAAGGTGAGTACCGTCGACACCGGCAGCTGAGTTCTCTGGTATTTCATTGAAACGTTATCGATTCAGGTCCATTTCCTGTCTGGTGAAAAAAAAAAAATTAAAATAAATAATTTTAGGTACAGCCATGAAAAGGCTTGATTTCTGTGATTTCCTAATGCTTGAACAGAATCTGAAGGCTCACCTCACTCACCACTCGCTGACCAGCCACCAGCTCATAGAGAAGTTCTTTAAAAGAAAAATATCAGAGCAGGTGAGTTATTTATTTAAAAATATCAAATCGGAACTCCTGTGAGTTTTTTTATGCTTTATTCTGCTTCGACCGTCTCGCAGAGAGATTACCAAGGGGAAAAATATGGAGCGGTCACCCTCCTCACGTCCTACAGGAAGTCCGACCAGAGGCTGCACATCGAGGTGCTTAATGCAGTCAGCCTCCTACCAATGGACTCTAATGGTACAACACAACAACCACAGCTGTGTACTGGCTTTCTCAAAGTATTCAAACACCTTATTATTGATTTGTAAAGCAGCTCTAGCTCAGTTGGTTTGTACAGGGGAAGAAAGTCCGTCTACGGCAATTCCGGGTCAAATGTTCAGATTTAAAGGGGACCTATCGTGCAAAATTCACATTTTTTATGTTTTTCTACTTGAATTTGGATTTCTACTGCTGCTAAGAACAGTTCAGGCTGTTTTTTTTTTTGGGGGGGGGGGGGGGGGGGGTTTGGGCAACGAGTTAATGTTTTTTTTTGGTGTCTGAAAAATGAGCCGTTTCAAAAATTTATTGTTGAGCCAGAGTCGTTACCTAGCAACCCAAGCCGAGCTCCGCCATGTTCAGTCAGCTGGTTTTACCGCTGTATGCGCTGAACAATGGCTACTGGAAAAGACAAATGCTTTGTTGTTGACTTACCATCCAGAATCCACTTGCTGCATTCTTGTCGGTTGCGCAGGAGGCTCCACTTCTGCTTTTCAAAGATGCACGATTGTATGATCACGCATCTGTTTCCAGTCATTATCACATAGTGTAAACGTCGGGTCGCTGGGGGCGTGGTCAGCAGCAGTTTATTTAAATTTAGTGACAACTCAACATAGGCAGACTGAGCAGACTGAGATTTCATTTTCTAAGAATGATTTTGTCCAAGACATGTTATGAACGTGTTTTGTATAGTCCATAGGTCCATCCTAATCTGTTCAAGGAAGGAGTTCACCTTTAAACTATCAAGTGCATGTTTAGGGTTGTCCTAATGAATGGTTTTTCACAATGTTTAAATTTAAGACAAAAAGTTGAAGCGGAGTGTGAATGCTTTTCCACGGTCAATACATAAATAAAGAAAAATGCTCGAGACCCCTGCCTACATGACCTGGTGCTTTGACGCTTGCCAGGCCTCAGCGACCCGTTTGTGCGTCTGTGCCTGGAGCCCAACCACGTCTTCCCCGAGATAGAGCCGCGCTGCACCCAGTACAAGAGCTGCGATCTCAACCCCCTCTTCGACGAGGCCTTCGATTTGTAAGTCTCTCTTTGCACAAACACAAAATCCTACAAAGTATTCTTGTTTCTACTGCAAATATCTTGGTATACTTGAAATAAGACAAAACAAACGAACAAGTAACTTTTTATTAAGATATAGGAACTTGATTTCAGTCAATAATTCCTTAATATTGATGGAAAAAGTGCCAGTTCCACTGGCGGATTACATTTCGCTCCTCCTCTAATGCTTCCCGTGGGATGGCTTTAGAGGTAAACTCCTTGCTGACTTGTTCTCCGTATCGCAGCCTGGTTTCACTGGATCAGTGCCAGACTCCAGGAGCGTGCTTGGTCGTCACGGTTCTGGACCACGACACCCTGAGGCCAGATGACTTTGAGGGCGAGGCGTTCCTGGCCCTGGAGGACGTACCTGGAGTTTCAAAACAAGAAGGAGAGGAAGTCGACTCGCAGATGGACTCAGCACCTGAACAGATACGGCTGCCTCTGATGCACCCTAAACCTAATGGTAAACTTTTTTTTTTTTTTTACCATTTAATAAAGGAGTGGGATTAAAAAACATGGGAAGATGCCTTGCTATAGCTTAGAACCATTCATTTTAACCTTCATTGTATTTAGCATTAAATTCATCCTGTTCTCCTAATTTGTTGTAGATCCAGGAGGAACAATGTCTTGTTTTGGTTTAAACTTTTCTTGTTGTGACAAATAACATTAAACTGATGGTTTATTTCCTGCATGGACCAGTTAACACCTACAAATTATTAAAGACACAGTATTATGTAAAGTAGACTTTTTTGAGCTTCACATCATGTTATAATGTTATTCCCTCATCAAAAACACACCAGGAGTGTTGCTTTGACTCTTGCATGCATGTTTGAGAAATCCTTTAATCTCCATGGCAACCAGGTGTGCAGAACACCTGGGTGGACCTAGCTCCGCCTTCGAGACACAGCTCCTCCTCAATGCTACAGTTTCCAAGCCTCAGAGCTTCCCCCACTCAGCTCCTTCAGACTAGCCAGCAGCAATTAGCAAACACCTGGTGGAACTGTGTGTATGCTGAGCTCATCATACATGTTACTTCTCAGTGAAACTGTGGCAAAAACATTGTTGAAGGGTTATTAGAGGAGCCATGTTGTGATGACTTACTGAAAGTAAAGTTTCAGAAAAAGCAGGAGTTTTTTAAAGAGACAGAGGCCCAATTTTTGAGTGTTAAATGACAGTCAAATTTCTTTTAAGTCATATTCGATAAATACAGCATTTCTATAACAACTGAAGGTAACAGTTGCTTGATTGCGCTATAAAATTACACTGTGCGTCTGGAAAAGACATAATGCTGCCCCTTTTAAAGATATTTTTAATCTATTGCTTTTTGAAAGCTAAAATCTGGAGGGATTTAGTTTCATTTCATCACCTAATGTTTCCCTCCGCCTGGCTGCATGTTCATAGAGGACAGCATCCTGAAGCTGCTGGAGTCCCGGCGAGGAGAGCGAGAGGCTCAGGCTTTCGTCAAGAAGCGACGGCAGCGGGAGAAACAGTCCCAGGAGGCGGCGCAGCAATGACAAAACGCACGGAGACCCGTTCTTCCTCCAAAAATATACAATTTGTTTTTAATGATCAGTACCAAAAAAACAAAAGACAAAAAAAGAAAAAAGAAAAAGAATGCACTCAGAAAGAAAACACTGGTGTTGCATGAGTTGTGTGTGGACAACATGACCATCACAGTGATCCGAAAAACACTTTCACGCCCGCATTTCAACATCTACATGTCCACATGCATCCCGATGGTTCGTCCAATCAGTGCAAGAGAAAGATATAACATCACTTATGTATGTGTATACATTTATATATAATATATATGAAATATATATATATTATACACTGTTGAAAGACTGAAATGTCAAAAGAGTACTACAAATGTAGAAATTTGGCAGAGAAAGCTGTCACATATTGATTTAAAAATAGCTAAAAAGCCTTTTTTTTAACTTTTTTTTCTTGAGTGTTCTGAGCTTGATTCATATCGAACATAAAGGGTGTTAAAATAAATAATATCTGAAACTGGACCTGTTGGCCTCATTTATTACACCTTCCTATAGTTTCTGCAGAGACAAAAAACCTGAGTGTGAAAAAGAAAAAAAAACTCAAGGCCATTAATTAGACGTTTGAACAAATTCTATTTTTCAAATTTTTTTTTAGCTATTTGAATTTCTTAATTACTAATAAGCAAGACACTCTGCTTACAGCACTGTGATGAGCTGTAGCAACAAAGAATCATTGGAAATATGCCCTTTAAGTGTTTCCAGAGTGACCTTTTTTATTTTCCTCTAAAGATGTTCCTACTCCCTGAAATATAATTTTTTTAAAAACAAACTGATTATCTACGGTGTCATCCATCCATCCAGCCAGTTTTCAGACTGACGACACGATCACAACACCAGGACGAACACAGCACAGTTTTTTCCCTGTTGTTTTGTGGAGGAGGAGGAGGGAGGGGCAACGCCAAACTCTGAGTGAGTTTTAAGTGCTAAAAATACAAAAAGCGGACGTCTTTATTCCGCCCCCCTCCGGCAAATCACAAAACTCTCCGGATGGATGGATGACACTCTGGGGGAAATATTGTCACTAAAGTGAGATTATACTTTTTGAATTATATCATTTAAAAACTAGCTATGTAAATGCTTCATAGTTAGGGGGTCAGAGTAAAATATAACAGCAGGTATTTTAAGTTATTTTCACAAGTGAATCGCGGGGGGGGGGGGAGTACAGTGTTGCTGGTCGAGAGCATTAACTAGCAGAATGTATTGTTTTCCTTGGGTAACACTGGCGACAATAACGACGTCTAACTCTGCGACGAGAGCACTTCCTCAGCGACCTTCGCGTTCAAAGTGCGCGATTAAATCGGCGCCACAGCGACGTGGTTTTTGGTCTCTTTTTAGTCGCGTCGAAATGGTGGTCAGGATCCGAGGCTGGCAAGGTGTGGAATCAGGACTGACTGGTGTGGAATCTGGAGCGGTCCCACGACACGGCGAGGTCAGGAGAGCTGCTGCTCGGCGGTCTGTTCGGGGCAGAGCGGGCACTCGGTGGACGACGAGCAGCTCTCGCACTGGAGTCCGTGGCCGCAGGGCAGCGAGGCCGAGCCGTGCTCCCCGCATGTCACGCAGCACTGCCTCTGCTTCCTGTACACCACCTGGCAGACACGACGGCAAAACACAGCGTTACCCTGGAGACCGCAAAGAGAAGGTGTATTTTGCAGCATCTGCTGCTTTACAGCGTGAGATAAAACTTAAGACTTTTGTCTGATCGGTATGTATCTAATACTATGCTTTGTTACTTATTTTACATTATATTTGGAATTCCTAATTACACTTTCTAAACAATTTGAAAGGTTTTTCTAAGTTTGTTTTTGTCAGTTTCTTTATCATTTATTTTACATTGATTGTTGTTCTCCTAATTGCACTGACTGAGCAAATTAAAGTTGTGTTGTTTTTTACAAATAAATTTGTAATTCAGAACATTTATGTCTGTGTCTGAAAAAAAAATTTAATGTTTCAAGTCAATTCAGCCGATTTTCTGCATTAGTTCGGTGTCAGCTGATACTAAACCTCAAATATCGGAATCAGAAGTGGAAAAAAAAGTCACTAATCAGAATCCGGCTGAGAATCTGTGGTGATGTTCTCCATCCAATCTGACTGAAACTATTTCTAAAGAACAATTTCAGTCTCTAAATGTTACTTTTATGTTAACTTCACACAACAGTCACATGCGAAGCAAACCTGAAAATATATGTTTGCTCGTATATTTGCCATTTTTTTCTTCTTCCATTTTTCTAATTCTACTGGGGTTTATATACTGCTCAAAAAAATAAAGGGAACACTTCAGTGTTCACTTAAATGTTAAAGTGTTCCCTTTATTTTTTTGAGCAGTGTACATATATATCATTGCCAAATATGACAGTGGTTTGCCATCTCTAGGATCACCTGTTCCACAGCGCGTAAGCAGCTGCAGAGTTGAGCCTGCAGGCTCAGGACCGACTCCAGCGGCAGGCGGTGCAGCAGCTGGAGCTGATGCAGTGCAAGGTGGGGATTGTCTCCGCTCCGCAAGCTCTCCAGCGCCTCCTGCAGGAGAGAGATCTGCCTCTGCGCCTCCTCCTCAGCCTCCCGGGCCCGCTCGGCTTCCACGGCAAACCGGGCTGCGTTGGCGCGAGACTCCTCCGCGTCCGCTTTGACGGCGGCCCACGACTGCGGGAAAAACAAACGAGCGCGTCGTTGAATCACTCCGGCTTCGTTTTTGCTTGCACTGCAGAAACGCAGCCGTTGCCGCTCCTCTACCTACCTACCTGAGCTGTGTGCCTCCAGCTGTGACCCCACTGCTTCAGTGCCCTGTGAGCGTCCTCCAGCTCCTGCTTGAGCCTGGTGGTCTCTGCACAGGGGCCGGAGGGCAGCAGGGCGGGAGGGGTGCCAGGAGAACCCTGACCCGACGGGAAGTGCTCCCAGATGTTTGTGCTCATGCCATTCAGACCTACAAAAAAACAAAATAATATAGATTTGTAATTAGTATTAATTTAGGATTTCTGCGGGTTTTAGCAAGTCAAATGTAAGACTTTTTAAAACCTCGATGCCACGTTGAATGAAATTTAAGACTGGAAAAAATATAAATGTAAGGTATATTAGGTGGAAACTGCTGCATTACAATCAAACATAACAAAAACAGTAGCTTTATATGCTGGATATGACTACTTTTAAGCTAGGCACTTAACTTATAATAATACCAATGCAGCCAACTTCATATAGGTTGTCAATAGAAGTCAGCCAGCGCCAAAAATGGACAAAGTCCAGCCAGCTGGAGATAAATTTAGACATAGACAAAAAAAACCCTAACTAGCTAGCAAGGGTATATTAGCTAGCAGTAGCCTCAAATGCCTCGAATCACAGCACGCAATGAAGATATTTGCATGTGACTCAAACTTTTGCCTGACAGAAAAGTCTTACCAGATAAATAAATAAATAAAATGTCCTCTTTTTTGCATCTTGAATCTGATATTCGTACCTAAAGTGCTATGAGATGGTCCGAGGAAGGGGCTCTCTGATAGGCTCGGCTGTGACGGGTGAGAAGAGAAGAAAGGTGAGGCCTGTGGCCTGACTGGGGGCGACGGAGACGGAGAGCTGAACGGGGCGGAGCTGCTGAACGATCCTGGAATGTTGACCGGAGCTGAACTCTGAATCTGGCTGCCTCCTGCAAAACCAGAGAAAACAGAAACATGTCTTAAAAATTATTACTCTTTGTGTGATTTTGTGTTTATTTTACCTTCATGTTTCGAAATACCTAGCATCACCCCAACACTGGGCAGGGCAGAACTGCTCTCCATGCTCCTCTCCAGCGCAGAAACTCCAAAGTCATTCAGATCTAGATCATCCAGAGCCGACTCTGTCACACAGCAACACCACGGCGTTTGAGTTCAATCAGATCTCATGTCAGCTGCAGCAGAAATATGAATTCTAGTATTTTATTGCGTACCGACGACCGATTCAACTGTCTCGCTGGTGGGGTAAAAAGGCAGGGCATTGGCGTTCATTCCCGAGGAGATGCCAGACCCTGGTGGGCCAAGAGCGGCGGGGCTGGGGGGCGTGGCGGCTAGACTGGAGGGGATGCTGGAGGACAGACTCAACGGGCTGCCGACAGGGAGGAACACTAACAAGTCCTGCAGAAGAAATAACAGAATTGAATCCTTCTGCCGTTTCAAAACAGACACAAAAATGCACAGAGTTTATAGGCAAAGCTATAGCAGTTCAATTTTTAAGAGATTTGTACCTGTTTGCTCTGCGTCGAAGCAAATTCCCTGCTCCGATGTTCGAGAGCGAACCCTCTGTGTTTGGCCTGAAATTGTGAGCAAATGTTGTAAAAAGATGTTGAAAAGACTCGATAAGAAAATTATTTTCCCAAGTGCCTCATACTTTCCAACTCTTAAGCTTAAGTAGCTAAATTGGAAATTTGTGGAATGTACCGATTTATCCAATTAATCATCTGATTTGCAGTCCTGCTGAGTTTTCCAAAGCACACGTCCTCACCTGATCTTCCCGTTCAAATCCCGGCGCCCTGCCGTACCCCCTGTCCCCAGCCCAAGGAGACAGCGGGTCTCCTCCCCCGCTGGCACCCTCACATAGCGACAAAACGCTACCCAGCAGCCCTTGCTCTGCCACGCAGGACACCGCAGAGGGGGAGAAGTGGTCTGACGCGGAGCCGAGCCTCATGCCGTGTCCACCAGGACTCTGGGAAACGTCGTGGCCGGGAAGGGGATCCGGGAGCCTCGGGGGAGGAGGGGAGCCGGGGCTGGGGAATATCGACTCCTCTGCAGCAAAAGGCTCTGGAGGAGGATTCAAACCAAAGAGACATGGAATTACAGCGAAAACGAATCGACAGACGTTGAAACGCAGGGCCGCTCCGGTGGGATCTTACTTTCAACATGAGCGAAGGCACAAAATGGTCCTCTGGGACAGCTGCCACATTGCTGCATGTCATTACACTTGGTGGATTTATAAATCTGTAATGAAGGAAACAGTTTCCAATCAGCTCCTGTGGTTTCTACGTTGAGACTCTGGCAGAACAACAGGAAGCAAATCCAAACCTCTGGGTGGAACTGTTGCTCTGTTCTCGTGTGGCAGTACTGACATCCCTCGGCTCCCTCACACTTGCTGGGATCCCCCCACTCTTCGCCCTGTTTCACCGCCGGACATGGCAGCGCTCTGCGGTGGCAAAAAAACCCAAAACAAACACAGGTTCTCTATTTAACAAAACACGAACCAACTAAAAATGATTAGAGTATTCCAGAACTGAAACAGGAAGTCACCTGTATTTGTGCTTGTGCGGGCTGCGCCGCCTGTCTTTGCTGTTGTGGTAATACGGACAGGCGTATCCTTGACGACACAGGCGGGGGGGCTTTTTACAGAGCTCCGTCTTGTAGTGGGACAGCACATAATTGTTATCTGGAATAAAAAGGAGAGTAATCTGTCAGGCGGGTGACTGGAACACATCAAAAGGCATCGTATTTGAAAAGAAAACGTTTAAACTGCTCTTGCTGAAGATTTGGACCAATTTAGCTGACTAAATTGGTCAAAAGTTGTTTATTTCTGCCATTTCCTGATTTATGCACAAATCGGTATTCTGTTGTGTTTCCCATTTTTAAAAGTGGTAATGAGAAATGGTTGCATTATATTTATGGCCCAGAATAGCACAGAAAGACAACAGTTCCCAACTATAGTTCCTAGGAAGCAGGCCAGTAACTAACAATTATTTTAGTAATTGATTATTCAAATTATTCAAAGACAAATATGCAATTCAATTCCTTTTTTTGAATAAGAAAATAAACATTTATTACCTAAAATGCAACAACATAGCATTGTTTTAGTGATTATTTATAGCACAGATTGCATCTCTAACATCAACATTCAATTTCAAGCCATTGATATCCTCTCCATGCAGCTGGCAAAGAGCAATCCAATCAGTAGCCTCAAAACAACCCTGTAGAGCTTCTTATTCTTCCTAAGGCCACATGTGAAAAGCTCAGCCCTGTCAACTGGTCTTCACATCCACACAGCGTAGGGTTGACTTGTTCATTCATTTTTGGATTAATCAGTTAATACTTGGACAGCAAACAGTGTTAATGAGATTTTTTTTTTTTTTACATATGTGAGAATATGAACCAGGTGAAGCTAAAACTCCCACTTGAGGAGCTGTGAATAGAACAGATACAGATTCTTTAATCTTACATGTAAAATGAATATTTTTTGTGCAGCTTTGGCCATTACTGCTATAAAGGTGATTATTAGAAGCACAACAGCTGAATCATAAAAGTTATTCATAAGCTAACTTGCTTGTTTTTCTGGTATCTTATACAACATTTCTGTACAAACATTTGCTAGCAGAAGGAAAAAGCTGGTCCCTGCTGGGACGCCTCGTTACATATTTCAGATTTACCTTGCCAGCGCGGTTCTTCGCTCAAGATCTTCTCTATAAGAGCCGTGCTCGCCGCTTGACCCGACTGCGCGTCTCCGCTGCCTCCTCCTTCCGTCGTCCCCGACCCTCCTTGAGAGTCCAGCACCTGCACTTCCCTGTGGAGCGCAGAACACGGGAAGAACATCAGCGACGACAGACCCGGAGGTGAAAAACTAGACGGCAGACGGGTCTTAACGTTGCACACCTGATATCGTAAACGGGACTGCGCAGGTCATGCGATCCGTGAGCAAAGGCACAGTGGGAGCCGTTCTTACTGCAGTGGCCTTTCGCATCCGTTTCGTGGATACACGATCCAGTCTTGTAATAGCGGAGGTGGTATCTCCGTTCGGTGTCGCCCGCAGTTCGATGCAGGAAGGGACATCTACAATGAAACAAACAACAACAACAAAAAAAAAAAAGAAAAGTCTTGTAGAACATCCGTGCCAGAGAATATGAATTTCTACAATTCCTGGTTCCTCGAGGAGGATCTGAAAACTGGCTGTTAGCACAAATTTAAACACATTTAAACATTTGTATTTGTATAAATATGCAGAAATAGGCTGAAAACAACCATTTGGTTGAAAATATGAACATTTCAGCGGGATGTCTTATTCCTGTTTGGGTCCACAAACCTCAATAAGACATTGGGTCCACTTGAAATCCCTACAGCCAAATTAAAATGAAGAATATTTGAATAGTCTGGTACAGCGACTGCTAGAAACGGCCAGATTAGCATAGTAAAAACTCCCCCGTCACACCCTGAAATATCTTTTCACTCTTTTCTTTTCACTGTTTTTTGAGTGCAAATGTCAATATCAATTCCCCCACTAGGGATTAAAAAAAGGTGCTAAAGCTTCTCGGGAAGATTATGCATGATGCAGTAAGTTGAAAGAAAGTAGCAACAGTCGAGTGAAAAGATGCGTGAGGGAAGTTCCAGATTTCAATGAGAAAGTGTTTTGAGAGGATGTGATGGACGTCCTGCAAATGTGTCAGACACCCGGAGCTGTAAAGTAAATTCTACAAAAGCGGGACACTGGATAGTAGAAAGCAAAACGATGCAAAAAGAGTTACACGTTAAATGACCTGAACTATTTATGTGATAAACAGCGCAAACACAGAGGACGTTTGTCAAACTCCGGGTAACTTTGTGGCCATTCTTTACTTTTTTGTCCTCATGAATTGAAAAAAAAAAAATAATAATAATAAGAAGAAGAAAATCTACAATCTGAAGAGTATTTTAGGAAGATGAAAAGCCTGAGCAGCACTCACTCATCTCCTTCTGGACATGTGCCTGTTCCCTCGTCGTATTTGGTACAGTAGACGTCTGGACTGTAGTTGAACGTCCCGTCCCGTCTGCGGATGGGCCTGCGACGCCGCTGGTTCAAGAAGTGCCAATGGAAGCAGGAAAAAGGCCGGTGCTGTGTACATTTGTGCTGCACAAACAGGGGACACTGCTCTGTTCTGAACTCTTTGAGATATCTGGAAAGTAAGAAGACAACAAGAAAGAATGTGACTAATGTCTGTGCAACGTTATTATTATCATTTTAATCAAAACCTGGCATTGTTAAATATGCAAATAATTTGTCTACATAAAACTACAACATTCACATCCCTTACAGATTTATTCATATATTATTACATTAAAATTATAAACTTCAATGTATTTTACTGGAGGTTTGAGCACAAAGTCAAAAAATAATTGTGCAGTTAAAGAAAAATTGGGTTTCATGCACATGTATATGTCCAGTTTATGGAAAAAGATAAGGTAAGAATAAAAATGTGGAGGAGAATAAAAAACCACGAGGTCCAATCTTCAAATTTGTAATTTGTAAACTTTTGGCCAAGATGCAAAATGCTATGTATGAAATCCCCACCCCAAAGGATTAAACAACATCATGCTGTGGGTAAGTTTTTTCAACAGGGACAGAGGTGTTGGTCAGCATTGATGCTTGAGGTTAAACAAATATTGATGAACATTTTTGCACAAACACTAACCAAAATCGCCAGTGACTAAACTAGTAGACATACTAGCTGGTGGCTAAAAAGATACAATATTCTACCAATGCTTTGGACATTTTAGTTGTAATATCTGGTGCTCGTGCATCGTTTTCTTCCCATTTCACAGTGAAATCTCAACGAAATAAGTTGAAGTTCCAGGTGATAATGCGACTAGAATTGGAAAAAAATTCAAGGTGTTCTACCAGTAATAGCCAAAACTAATACTAGCATAAGCTTCTACAAATAATCATAAAATACATCACTACGGTATTTACATAACAATGAACAAACCTAAATTGATGCAATAGTGTCACGCAGAGGCACAGCTAAAATGCCATATTATACAACTTTTAAGAAATGGTTACTGAGTAACATTAGGCCTCTTCATTAGGACCAGAAAACACTGGGTTACCAGCCTCTTTACTTCATTCCAAACATTTTAAAGTTTTATTAATCAACCACTGTCTGTAGTAAGATGTATGTATTTTTGTGTGTATGGCAGTGCACGTGAGGTTGTGTACACCCAGCCAGCTAACCCTGCTAACCAGCTACGTACGTGTAATGTTGAGGTTTCTCGGGCTGTACGTTCAACACGGTTGCGGGAGATGTCGAGCCCCCCGCGGGCGAAGACGACGAGGACGAAGATGGCCCCCCTGTAGCGGTCGTCGCTGCCGAAGACGACGCGGGCTGTGAATTTGTTTTAGACATTTAACCAGTCTGAAGCCCAACAACAAGAAGCTTGTTTTTAGCTTACTGGCTAGCTATTCTTTTTAGCTTCGAAATCCGCATTCTCCTACGATGTGAGCTTGCGCAAGGCGAGAGGAAGTAGTAGAAAAGGGGATGCAGCACGGAACTGTGGGACGTGAAGTTCAAAAATAACCTATGTAATACTTGTTCAGCTCAAATGATATTTGATATTTATTTTATTATAAAAATTAAAACAACATAAACAGCTTTCAATATAGTGAAATTCAAACCTGTTTGAATTAGGAATTACCCTAAATTTTTATGTTAAATTTTCCTGCTGTAATCTGATTGGCTGCGCCATATCCCGTTTGGAGGACAAGCCAATCGTGCTCAGTCTGCGAAAAACATGACGTCACGTGGAAGTATTAATAGACAGCTTCGTTCACGCTCTCGCCTATAGTCGTTTTCAGCGGTGTTAAACATCGGAGACGCGTCTGACGCAACAACTTCTTACTACACGTTCAACTTATAAGGTAATACGACCGTTTAATCGTGTCTTCTAAGTTTGGCCTAAATTATCTGTCTTTGCTTTGAATTTTTCGAGGGTCTGATCGTCTACTGTTGTTGGCCTAACATGTCTACCCGTTAAAGAACGCTAAAAATAGAACAATGGAGGCTCTTATGGTGACGTTTTTCGGTACTTATCTACATGAGCGGTTTAAAAGTAAACGGGGTAAACAAACCAGCTTCCAGTGCCGTTCCTTTAATTTGCCAGGACACCAGTCTAAAATGTGAATACTTCAGCTAATGGCGCATGTATTCATTCGGCACTGTTGTTTTTTGTTTTTTCAGGACGAAACTGAAAATGGCGAGGTCGAGGCAGAGCCGCGCTGCTTCGGGCGCCATTTGTTTTGATCTGTTAAGGTTTTTAGTTGACCAACAGACATTATGTGTGTTTGTATAACGTCGGAGTAACTGGTTTAAACTGCCGTATAATTCTTTATTTACACTCAGAAAGGGAAGCGGGATAACCGGTGTTTGTAAACGTGTATTTATGAACGTCGGCTGTTGTGGGCCGACACCTCCCATGGCCGCAGAGTTGGGGGAGGGGAGTTGCGTTAAGCTAGGCTAGTTTTAGCATTGTGTTTACAAACGCGATAAGCTTCCCTTTTCCCCCCACCCCGACTGTCTAGTCTGGTTTTAAAAATTATTCCGCTTTTTAAACTAATGCGCTTCTATTGCAATTTTCAGGTAATACGCTATGGCTCGTACCAAGCAGACCGCCCGTAAGTCCACTGGAGGTAAAGCGCCGAGGAAGCAGCTTGCTACCAAGGCTGCAAGGAAGAGCGCCCCCTCCACAGGAGGCGTGAAGAAACCACATCGCTACAGGTACGTCATATGTTTACATTAGTATAACCTACTTAACCGGTTGTTACGACAAGTTGAAGGAATTTTGAAATCTTTTTTTTTTTTTTTTTTTTTGCAGGCCCGGCACTGTGGCTTTGAGGGAGATCCGTCGCTACCAGAAGTCCACGGAGCTGCTTATCCGTAAGCTGCCCTTCCAGCGCCTGGTGAGAGAGATCGCTCAGGACTTCAAGACTGATCTTCGTTTCCAGAGCGCAGCTATTGGAGCTCTCCAGGTAAGAAACTTGAAGCTAAACTAATGTGAAATCTTGTAAATGGTACAGTTGTTTATTAATTTTTTTCCCCCTCCTTTTGCCCTTTGATAGGAGGCAAGCGAGGCATACCTGGTGGGTCTCTTTGAGGATACCAACCTGTGCGCCATCCATGCTAAACGTGTCACCATCATGCCCAAGGACATCCAGCTGGCTCGCAGGATAAGAGGAGAACGGGCCTAAGGGGCCGCCCGCCTGCTTCGTTGTAACAAATTGTCCTATTTATCATACTTATCCATTTTGTGGACATTTTTATTTCTTGGGTTTATATATATATATATATATACAAGTTCTTCTTGAATTTTTTTTTTGTATTTTTAGTGATGCAGCATACCAACCATTCCACAAGCCCGAGTACACCATGGACATGATTTTACCTTTTTTTTGTTGGGAGGGGGGGGGGTTGTCAGGCTAATGACGTTGGGGAGGGCTCCTTTTATTCACAGAGCAGTCTAAAATCTTTTGACAAGAATCAAATACTTCACATCCTAACGGGAGCAGCGTTTCTTTACCTAGTTGCTATTGATCATAAAATGCCAGCATGTCATCCTGGGTGCCCTTCGCCGCAGCGTCAGAGTGTTGGCTGTCCCAGTTGACCCTCTGCACAGTGTGAGGAAGCACCGCAGACCCTCTACCCCGTGATTTTTCTGGGCCGCTTTTTATCTCAAACACAAAATCTTGGCAGCTACATTTAATACTATTTATGAGATGTTGTCACATGTCTTTCTATTAAAGGTCTTTATGAATACAAAGTCGTGTCTTGTGGTGATATACAGAAGGTAATACAGTTCTAACACTTTATTTTAGACTGAATTTATTTGCATGGGCGAGTTGATCTGTGCCTATACAAACCATTCTGTATGCTTGAACCCAGCAGCTGTAAAAACAGAAAGGAAAAGGTTTTAACGTCAAGGTGCTTCTAAAATTGGAACAAATTGCAAAACGTGCTAATGCGATCAGGAACACTGTTGGGATTTACCTAAACGCTGCATCAACATGGCACATGGGTAAACCTGATTTGTAATGGAAACCTGGGTCAGCAATGGTCTTAAGCTCGTAGGGCTGATTAACATCTTGTCAATAGTCTGTAAAGCAGGTGTGTCCAAAGAGTGGTCTGTGGGCCGTTTGTAACCTTTGGACTGAAAAATCTGTCAAGGAGGTTTTAGCTTGGTGTAGACTTTTTTTTTTTTTTTTTTTCCCTTACGATGGCAAATGTTAAGACCACAAAGTGTTTGGGTTTTTTATAGCCAAGTTTTCACTACATCCAGAGAATTTTCTTAAAGTCAACTTTGACTCACCCAAAGTTTAATTTACTAAGTTTTACTAAATTTAGTAAGTGTTTGAAAGTGACCCAGATCCTGTTTATAACTGGAGAATAAACTTGTATGAGCTAGTTTTCAATCATTTGGAAACAAAATGCCTTTTAGCACAGAGTTCATTTTAAATACCCCTTCAATGAAAAGGGGCAAAAATTAATTTGCCTAATTTTAGTTCTGGCCTCCAAATACTTTTGCCTTAAGTTTGAACACCCTTGTTCTAAAGTGTATATTCCAGATAAACCAGTTTGGACACTTGTCTCAGGCTTATATCTGTATGAAGTGATGTTTAGATAGAACTGTTCAACACTTTTTCTTCCACTCAACGTTTTGTCAACATCCTTGGATACATCAGTCTTTCTTTACCAGTAAGATTTATAGATTATCTTCCATCTGGAGGGGAAATATTGACACTCAGTAATTATGAAAGCCATTGCATTTCTGGTATGGAAATCCTTATTAGCCAAATATAAAAATTTTCTGAGAAATTGAATTATTGGCTTAGCATTAGCTTCAAGCCATATCAATCAAAGTTACATAACCACAGCGAACATCTCCATGTAATTAATCTGAATAATGCGACAGCATATTAGGGCAATTGTAGACAGAAAAAAAAGAGTACATTTCTACCAAAAAATTAAAATTTCAAATTTTGAAAAGTCAAAAATTTGATAGAAAAAACTCCCTCAAATTTTGAGATTAATCTCAGAGATTTTCTAGAAAAATCTTAGAAATTTTGGAGCTCATAAAGTCGAACATTTTCAACTTTTCTAGAAAATCTTCGACTTTCAAAACTCAAAATTTCCAATTTTTTTTTAGAATATTTTTGGGATTAATTTCAAATTGAGTTTCTTGGTGGAAAATTTCTCCTTTTTTCTACCTACAACGCCTCTCACTTTTCGAGTTGCATCGTTTGATGACCGTGTCGGCAGCAGGCCTCACCAATGCGGCAGACTATATCCTCGCACTCCTTCATGTTGCCGGCTTTGAGCACAACACAACAAAACCCAGAGGACCGAGGGGTTTCTGAAGAATCTCTGTGAAAGAAAAGAAAAAAAGTTGCATTCCAGAAACAACCTTCTGGGACTGTTTCACCTCAACTTAAGTGGTGATGCCTCGGATGTATTGGGTGTGTCAGTACTTACGCCACGCAGAAGGCGAATATCGTGTATCCGGGCTGAGCAAACCTCCCTACGCAAGAAACCTCTGGGTAGTGATGCTCAAACAGCTTCTGAGGAGACATGGATGCTATAAACATATGATAGAGGGGAATTTAACGTTATGGCGCAGGTATTTTCTTCTTACCATCGTACTATTTCTGTCCGTACACGTCAAGTGTGTTTCCTTTAGGTCTAAGAGCACCTCCTAAGGGATACGTTACACTCAGGCCATAATGGTTCAACAGCATATTTTACAATGTGCCTGCAGGCATTTGAGTCATCTCTCACCTTGCTTGGTTGGTTTTTATGCAACACCTGAGGAATTGCATGCTGCAAGACTTCCTTTCCTCCAAACTAACAGTGGGGAAAACCAGAAGTTGCATCAGTTTTAGCAAACGTTAGCAGCATTTTCAAGCAGAAAAGATTACCATTCCGATGTTTGCTTTCCCCAAGTACTTCACAATGTAGACGATTCTGTCGAGAGATTGGCGAGTTAAGTCAGTTGAGGTCAAATCTACAAGCTCTGGATAGGCCGTGTGAACACCTGCCTTCCCTCTTTGAGGCACTGGGAGGTGCCGGGAGGCTTTTGACCGACGTTGGCTTGCTTTTGTTGGGGAGTGAGGCCAAGCTGCGCGTTGGGGTTCTCCGTCCTCAGGGCCCTCAAGATTTTGACGAGGGGACGATATATCGTTCCGTCCTGGGCCCTGCATCGCAGAATACGGATGAACAGAGGGCAACCCTTGAGACGGGACAGAACAACGCCTGCCTGGAAGCCAGAAGAAATGGCAGAACGCATCAGACCACAAGATAAAAGGTTTAGGTTTGCCTTTTTTTGCAGATGACACTTTTCTATCCGCAGCTAATGAAGACAAAAGAAAGGCAGCGATTTCCTCACTTGTCCGTTTTTGCAGTTTCTCAGGGAAGTCCCGTTGATCTCATCGATGATGTCGCCAGAGGAGACAAACATGTCAACATGAGCCTGGCTGCCAGGCACCAAGTCCAGGACGAAGACACGCCCGCTTAGATACCTAAGGTGGGGAAGAAAAACATGAAGGTGACGTTGCACAACCGGAGCAAATTGATGTTTCTTTGTACAGGGTTAAGACACAAACCTTAAAACCATCCCAACTTCCCGACAGGGCACGACCTCATAGGTGTCACACACCTAGAAACAAACAATCGGTCACGTTCTTTTGCCTATAGTTACGTCAGTTTTCCCACAATGCATTCCTGACTTTGGATTCCGTAAACTTTTTGCAAAATTTTCCACATCGCAACAAATTCAGTGAATTTAGTGAGATGTGAAGGACCAATAAATAATAGTGCAATATTGTATATTTATTGTTCACTAGTGTCAAAAACATGATAATAATAACAAACTAGTTAATGTTTTTTAAAGTTTTAGCAGTATTTTTCATGTAATAATTGTATCGAATTTCCACAACAGAATGTCACTAAAAGCACCAGCAACATGTTTTTAACTCAACTTTTCTTGTTCTTTAAGTTGTCTCTCTCTGTGTGTCTTTAATGTATTTTCCGTAAAAAAAAAAAATTAACATCCCACAGAAAAAAATGTGTTCATCCTTTGTAAAAATAAAATATCGGTTATTTAAGAATAAGAATACATTTTCTGCAGTAGGTGTTCGAACTGACATGTGACATTTGTGGCTCTAAACGAGTCTCATTGAGCTGGGCTGAAGGCAAAAATGACTCTTTGGATTGTAAAAGTTGCAGACCCCTGGTCTAAAACATGACATAAATTAAATATATGTGATTTTGCAGATCTAACGAGACAAAATACAGAAAAGTAAACTGGAAATTAAAAGATAACGCTAGTTTGCAGACTTTTTTTAATAAATTTTTGTCCTGGAGTTCTTACCGGTAGCAGCCAGCTCTCATCTAGAAAACTACAGTTCTGTTTAAAAAGAAAAGCAAAAGAAAATAAATAAATACTAGAACAAGTGAGAGCATCACCACGTTACATGTTGTAGTTTTTCACTAACCTCCATGTCCAGCTTGAACTCCATGTGAGAGAGCACCAGCAGCAGCGACATGAACGGCTCTGTGGGACAAAAAAACAAAAACAAAAGCAGAGTTCAAACTATAATGGTTACCAACACGTCCTCGGCTTTGACTAGGCCACTCCATTTATTAAACGTCTCACCGACAAATTCCTCATTCCTGAAGATTGATGACGTGGGACTGTACCACTGTAATCAGAGGATGAATAGACGTGTCAGTGAGGAGTAACGGAGCGGTGAAAGCAAAGTGTTGGCAGCGTGTCTGACCTCCAGAACTCTGGGCGTGTGCAGCAGGTGGGTGAAGAACTGCGACAGAGTCCTGCGGCCGAGGGCCAGCCGCAGCAGGTATCGGCCCCGGCCCTGGGCTGAGATGAGCTTCCTGCAAACTCTGGTCTGCTCGACAGCCAGGGAAAGAGCAGAGAGCCTGAAAAAAAAGGATGTTAATAAAAAATATCGGTAATACCAAGTCGGTATCGGATCGGAGCTAGCATGGTAAGATCGATGCTACAGTTTCAGATTCCGTCTTGAAATTCAGTTATATTTTTGCATTGCAACTCAATGCATCAAAAAGAGATTTGTCTATTTAGCTCTCAAATGTCAATTTTTGCACTTATTCTGTTTTATTCAGGAAAAATGCACAGAAATCATGTTATTAAAATATTTTTGTAGATCCCTAAAGATTTTGATTTGAACAAAATAACTGAAAGGAAGAAGAAAAAAAAACATGAAAACACCAAAAGGTCAGAAGTTTGATGATAGTAAAAAGTATCAGTATCAGGTACTGGTGATATTTGGTATCGGTTTGATACCAAAATATTGCACACTTCTACTGTCAAAGGGTTCTTGTCTGCATTGTTTTGTTTATATTCTTCTCCTCCGCTTAGGTTGAAATCTAAGTTATTTACACATTTCAGCATTTATTTGAACTGAATTATCATTACAAGTGCAGTATTTCATTTTCACTCAAGTTCTTTGTCACTTCCCTCATGCGCCGTCAACTCCATCCAATTAGAATGTGTGTGTGTGTGTTTTTAATAATATTTGTTTTGTTTTTTGAGAAGCACTTGTCTGTAAAACTGCAGAATTTTTCAAGCTGGTGCCTACGGATTTTCATTTCTAAATCCGACTGTTGTGGTGCAAAATTTGTTATTTTGTATTAACTGAACAGGAGTAATTAAATACCAAGTAAACATGTGCATGTGTCCCATATCTCAAGAATCATTGACTATAATTTATTTTGTACATTTTACATCCCTTATGGTTCTATTGTGTTTATCAATATGTAACACTTTGGATGGAGTAGCTTGTGAGCAAATGAGCAATTTCTCGTTGGGAATCGATAAAGTATGTTCCACATCAAACTCAGCAGAAAAACAATAAACTGTAGGCAGCTCCCTCTACCTGCTACAGGTGTCTTGATGAGGAAGTTGCTCAAAGCACTGCCAGTAATCTCTCTGGACCAGACTGAGGACTGGCTCTGAGGAGAAACATTCAAAAACATTTAGAGGTCAAACATCTTTACAGGAAACGATGTGAGGAGGATTAAATATGGAGTAAGATGCTCACGCTGCAGCCCCTTTCTGAGGACCAGCTCCAGCAGCTCGCAGCAGGAGGGGAGGTGAGGACTGGAGTCCGTCACTATGCCTCCGTCTGACTGCATGTTCAGGACACACACTGACACACACACACACACACGCACACCCACACACACACACACACACACACACACACACACACACACACACACACACACATTAGAGATTATAACAAAGGATAATGTGAAATGTGATTAATGGTAACATTCATTAGGTTGATGTAGCTGCAGAGAGGGTCAGCTGGTCGGTTATTATAATGGCAGGAAGAACAGGCTCTTGTTTACAAGAAACAGGAAAAACCCGAAACAGCCGACGTGAAGCTGAAATGTTGATGAAATAACGTCACACCAATCACGAGCCCGCTGCTGTGGATGCTTACCTTTGAGGGAGGCGAGCAGAGGATCTCTGGGTGCCATGTTGGCATGGAGGGAGCAGCAGCAGCAGCGGGTGTCCGGGTGTTTATCAGGAACCCTCGGCTTCTTATCGTTCAGCCGCAGGGAGACGCGCTGCGTTCGCACTTCCGTGTGGCGAATAATACACGGAGAATACCCCGTGCCCTTTCCACGGCACCTGTCTGAGAGCCGCTCCGCGATAACATGTAAATGGCAGTAACCCGGAGCCTACAGCTGGGGGCGCTGTTGCTGCAAATGAGAAAATTAAGACAGCTGTTTTATTTTTTGATCAACTTCGTTCTAGTTTGGTTACATTTCTTTTTTTATCACCGTTCATACATAATATAATTAAAAGTTTTCCAACCCATGATCGTGTTAGCATAATTTTTGGAGGTCAAATAGTTAGTTTTGATCATGTCTACGGTTTTGATTATTTTAAAGGTGAGCTCCTGTTAAGTCATCATTATCAGTATAAGTAAACTGTCACATGACCTCGAGCTTTTTGTAAGGTAAATAAATCCTCAGACATTGGCGCCCCCTGCTGGCCGGCTGTTCTTAAGCAGCAGCTAGCCAGTTTTCTTATGTATTGTGCCAGCTCTGGCTAGCTTAAAAGAGAGAAGGAAACAACATATAAATAAATATATTCAAAGAATATCAGAAAACATTAAGCACACAAGGAAACCAAATAAATGTTGGTTCCAAAATGTATTTATTCTGTATTAAGTTTTCTTTAGTGTAAGTAGTCATTCTGACTCATCCACTCACTAAAAATACACACAGTGGCTCACTGTAATGGACTTTGATCCTGTGGTGACAAATATAAAGTTGTGTGGCATCATTATATGAAGGGTAACAAATGTTGCACTACTCTATAATCTAAGGAACCTGCAAATATTATACAAAAATGGGCCAAGGATAAAACTGTAAACATAGTTTGCTATTCTGCCAAATGGTGTACATGGTTCTATTCTGTAAAGAAAAATCAGTTTCGCACAATTGCGAACAGTTACTAAAAAAAATAAATTTGATGCTTCTTTGAGATCCAGTAATACCAACCAATAGGATTTAGATTTACTGTTGCTGTGAGACATAAATATGTCAGAGAAAGAATCCTCTCCATGATGCTGCCACCGTTGTGCTTGATTCAACCTAAAGGTATTAATTGATTATCTGCTAAAGCACATGTCAAACTGAAGGTCTGTGGGCCAAATCCGGCCAGCCATAGCTTTTTATGTGACCCTCTGTAGACTAAAAATTTTATTGATAACATTACATTTTATGCTATCAATCAAATCAATGCAGTTTTTATCCATTTACTGTCAAATTATATCAACCAGACCCTCCAGTTTCTTGTGGATTATAGTGGAAATTCAAGCAAAGTCAACAAATCTCCGCACTAGGGTTAGGGTTAGGGTTATGTATTAGCACTTTTGTGCTAATACATAATTGGGAGTATATTGCAGATTTTTCTCAAAAATTGTCAAAAACTTTCATACTTGAACAGCTGCCTCAGTTTTAATTGATGTCAGATTATAATCCATGATCTAATAAGAAGTCGCATTACAGTCATAAATAAGCGCAAATGTTTCCAAATTAGTACCACAAACGCTGCCAAAATAAATAAATAAATAAATCACAAAAGCAATAGCGAAATTCTGGAGGGACTGAAAAGATGTTCAATATTATTTAATTTGAAGAATCAACTAATATTTTTAACAGTGTAACAGGTTTTATCAATACATTATAGCACAACACCGACACTTTAGGACCATTTATGAACTTGACTTGGCCCAAAACGGAAACGAGTCTGTGCTAAAGGAACTGTTCAATAAATTTGCCTAGAGAATAAGAAGAAAGCTAATAAATACAGAGAGGAAACCTGCTCTTGATCCCAGACTAAAGTAATGATTTTTCTTCCAAATTGACAGCGACATGAAGCACGCATTAAGACAACAAGGCATTCGCAGTAGAAGCAGCCCGAGATTAGGTGATCCAGACACAGCTTGGATTTAAACCCAATAGAAAATCTCTAGAGGGACTTAAACCTGTTCTGTTTCGCCAAAAGTTTTATTTACTCGTTTAAGAAAAGAAAACAACTCTCCCATATATGTGTGTGTATCGAATTCTACGGACTAAAAAAGATGATACATGGGTCCATTTGGTGCGTTTTGGGCTTTGAACTGAGGCTAAAAGCGGTGTTTTCCGGGCTACAGCTCCCTCTGGCGGCGCCTCGGTGGAACTGCCGCCCACTGGAGGCGGTGTCAGATGAGGGCGCGCGCTCTGCTGTCTGGCTCCGCGGCTGAAGTGGATGAGCAGATGAGCGGCTCCTGTGAAGAATGGCGGAGCTCTGATTTAATCACTTTTGGTGACAACTAGTGAGCAGACGAACCGCGCAGAATTCCCCGAGGACAACAATTTCTCATAGAGAAAGGTGAGCATTTATATATATTTTCTTTTAAGCTAAAATGAGAAAAGCGGTGTTATCGTTCCAAGAAAAATGGCAGAATTTCGCAAATAACTCATTTTTACCCTCATTTTGACTCCGTTGTGTACCGCCGCGTTCGCTAAAGGAGGGTTTATTTATTTATTTCACCATTATATAAATATTCCCCGCACAATTTTTTTTTTTTTTACCGTCTATTTAGACATGGAGATGTAGGCAGAGGTTCACTCCTAAAATAGAAAGTCACTACATGTGTTTGTACTGCAGTGGCACCGGTGGTAATCCCGGATTTCCTTTAATCTTCCAGCTCCTCCCCCACCTACACGCTCAGCTCCCGGTAACCACACTGTTTCCATCAGACAATGAGTGATAGTGGCAGCTGCCTGCCATAACTGCACCGTGTGCGGGCAGCCACGCATCCTCTCATAGTAACACTGCTATATATATTTTATATATATTGAGGAGTTATTAACGATTTTAAAAAGTACAAATAGACTTCTGTTTGTTTCTCCCCAACCAGATGGTGCTTTCTGAGTTGCACATTTTCTCAGGCGCATTTTTTTAAATATATTTTTTTTAGTCTCCAGGAATCCAGTTAAATGTCCACAGCAGCATCTTTTTTGGCCCAGCGTCCTTCTCTACATCACAGAACGAACTGCAAATCCCCTCAGCGCAACAAACTGGCATGCAGGGGCGGACTGACTGCTGAATCAACAGCAAGCTAGTCCAACCCCCCCACCCCCTTCCTACTCCCCCACCCACTCACCACCACCACCTCTCCTTCCCCATTTATATATATATAAAAAATCGTCTCTGCTGCCTCACAACTCCAGGGAAATAAAGTTGCAGTTTTCAAGCTCTGGATCAAGCTCCATCGACCCATGCGTGTCAGGAAAATCTTGTGACTGTGCATTATTTTTGGGGGGGGGGGGGGTCTGTTTCTGTGGTGTTGTGGTGAGCGGAGTGGGCGGTCGGTCCTCCTCCTCTCCTCCTCCTCCTCCTCCTCCTCCTCCTCCTCCTCCTCCTCCTCCTCCTCCTCCTCTCTGGTGTAATGATGACAGCTCCGGGTGCCTGATAATGAGCCCTCCGTGGGCTCTGAGCGCAGAGCCGTGCTCAAAGTTCTGCAGTGCTCCTCTGTTCCTGTGCTCCCCTCTCTTTTGCCATCGCAAATAAATCTGCGTTTTGTGCTCTCTCATCACTTTTTTCCTTTTTTTTGTGTGTGTGCGGAGCTGTGGGGTGAGCTGCAGTCGTAGAGGGTGGTGGTGGTGGGAGGGCCCCCCTCCGCTCCCTTTTTCCTGCCCCCCTCAAGCTCTTGACAGAATGAGTGCCAGCGTACTAAAGCTGTTTTATTATCGCAGCAGAGGGCATCGGCCTCGCTCTCCGGCCGCCAGCATGATGAAAGGTTGCCTGCAGTTCCTTATCGAGCCGGCCAAGAAGCTCAAGATCAGACTCAAGGTATCGGCACCGAACTGACAGCACATTAACACATACTGTATATGACAGGTGACGTGAGCTTTACATGTTTCATTGACATAGTCAAATTTTGCTGGAAATATCACTTCAGTGCGCCAGTTACTTTAAGTAGTCCTCAAAAATTCACAATGATTGATTTTTATTTAATACAGTAATAGTTGGAGTAGTGCTACTCTTTTACAGCCATACTTTGGCATATTTTTTACTCAAGTAAAAGTAATAGGTAGCAGTACACTAAGTGAGGCGAGAGTTAAAAAGTATTTGGTAATAAGGCGACTAACCGATGGAAACGTCAGTCATTTAATATTTAAAAATGACGTCTTCAGACGGACCAGAATATAGAGACAGTTGGAAATGTTGGTGTTTTAAAGATCAGAATAAAAATAATTCATACAAGTGGAGTAGTTAATTGTAAATAATGCAGCTGAAAAACAATAAAATCAGGTATATAAAAAAAATCTAAATTAGTAAAAGAAACTTTAATAAGAGCTGCAGGTGTGTGTCTGATGAGGTTTTTGGTTAAATCATTCAGTGACATTATTCACATTGGGAAGAGAATCCAGAAATTTTTACCGGAGTAAGAGTAGCGTTACTTCATCACAAAGTTACTGAAGTAAAATTTAAAAAGTACAGCTTAGTAAATATGCTCCTTAAAGTACTTCTTTTTTTCCCACAAAAGAAGTTGCTAAAGTAAATAGAACTGAGGAAATTAGTTACTGTCAAACTCTTAAGTGGAAAAAAGTGGTTCAGACTTGCTGTTAATTTTGTTGTTGTTTTTTTTTCTTTTTTTACAAACATAATTAACATGATAAATTAAAAGTCTTGTCAGGATTTTAAAATGCGTCTAACGATACAACAACTGCCCACAAACCTCCGGTCCTAAATCTCGTGTTTCTCCTCAAGGAGTCTCGTAAGAGAGTGAAGCAGGAGAAGAAGGAGCCGCTGGTGGAGAGCCAGCTGTTCATCATGGAGCTGGGCCGGGAGCTGAACAGAATCTGTCAGGTCAGACAAAACCATAAAACAAAAACCATCTCACGTTTTAAATTCACAAAAGTAGCAATTATTCCCACCGCCACCAGCACATTGATTATTGCTGTTATATTAACGTGATATATAGCATTTATTTAAGTTTTTTTTTAGACTGTTATGAGTAGAAATGAGCAAAGTATAGATTATACAAACTCTATTTAGTTGTAGTTTGCTTTTTCCTGAGTTTTTGGTATTTAGTGAACAGTAATTTGCCAGGAAAAATAAGGTGGAGAGAGAAAGGGAAGACGTGCAACAAATGGCATGGCGACACTAATGATGTCAAGTCCTTATTGTGCTGAAATTTATGTCATTTTTCAGCTGTTTTTTTATAGCTTCATAAATAATAAGTGGATATTAAAAGTTTAGTTAGTCAGGCTATCTGCTCAGGTAGCCAGCCTACTGAAGGCTGTATATTATACACACATCTCATCGTTTCATCATCAAAAATTTTAATTTTGTTGCTGAAACTATCTCCAAACAAGTTTTTTTTTTTTTTCGTAAGTCAATGAGAAGTATAACAGCCATATTTCAGCCAGTTGGTGGACAGTTCACAGCAACAGTTGTTAAAGGTTGTAGCATTACATTACTTGGTAAAGTTTGACAAAGCCAGAGAAAATTCTGGCCAGTCAACTCCTCAACTTTGGTGAGGAGTTTTGAAACCGTAACTTTGTTGGTAATCGCCAGCTGTGGCTTTGAAACATGGCGGCTCAGTCTGGTGTTGTGGTTTTCCCAGAGATCCAACATCCTGAGCCACATCTGGACCGGCGAGGACATCTGGCCTGCCAGCGTTTGCAGAGACTTCATCGTGGACTGGGCTGCCATTTTGGAAAAGAGAGTGCAGGTGCCAAAGAGGCGTCAAACTGGAAAAAAAACAAAAGTCTCCTGCTTTTTCTCAAAACGTTTCCGTCTCTCATTTAGCACAAGATCATGCCGTCCGAGTTCCAGTACGAGAAGCCAGAGAAGAGGGACTGGAAGGGCCACCTGCTGTGCATGCTGGAGTCGGAGGGCGAGTACGACATGGGCCCCTACAGGAGGGTCATCTTGGACTGGACCCGGGAGATTAAAAGCAGGGCCCAGGTGAATGTACACAAAGCTAACCAGTATGTGATTAAAGTCTGACCCAGTTCCCTGCTCATGTCTGATGAGGATGATTAGCCTGGATAATCCCAGAGTCATATTTAGTTTGGAGCTGTCAGCAGTCTCACTGTGGTGTTTGTTTGATTGTTTGTTTGTTTGTTTGTTTGTTTGTTTGTGTCCAGCCTCCTGTCTGGCCAGGCGAGCCGGTCCTCATGATGCTGGACGATCTGGAGTTCCAGTGGAAGAGGGGCCGCCTCCCCAACTTGCTGCCAGCCGTGGAGCTCATCATGCTGGCTGTGCTGAACGCCGACAGCCCAGTAAAGGTCTGAACTGCTTTCGGTACCCTGCTAACATTTAGTGCTGCTAATAGAGACGAGCTCACAGCCAAGTAGAGTAAAAACACAGCAGATCTGTTTCCAGGCCAGTAGCAATCGGCTCAGAAGTGGATGAAACGCTGCATGTGAGCTGCTGTGTGATGGCCAGTCATGCTAATCCTGTTACCTGGCTGTCCAGTTCACCTTGGCCTGCTTTAGCTTTGTGTTTCTGTGTGTTTCTGTGTAGGAGGATGTGACCAAGCAGTGGCTGGTGAAGAAGCAGAGGAGCCAGAGGATTGGTGAGTGGAACAGAGATGAACCCCCACGTGTCAGAATTGAAGTTTTTCTCATTTAAACGATTTTTTATTCTTTCAGATGCGGTGCGCTACATCCCACACGGAGGTAAGTTCACATGTTCAGGTGATGTGGGAGCAAGTCCCAGTTTATCCAAACTTACAGAAGACAGTCAATACTACTTTAAAAAAGCTATGACATACCTCTGTATTTAGTCTATAAAAACTTATAAATAAAACAATGTAAGAGTACTTCTAACACTTTTTTCCAGTTGCATAATGATCCTGCACAGTGCAATCACAACTTCAACATGCAGCAGCATAATATAAGAGGGAAAAGGGGAGGAACGTTAAAAAAACAGAAAGGAAAGAAATCCTCCATTTGTGTCTAGTTTGGTCCTCTGGTAAGTGTGGATGACTTAAGCAAGGGATGAAATTTTTCTGGCACACACTTCTCGACACTAAAAGTTTAAAAGGTGTTTCATAAAAAGACTCCACATCTTAAATGACTTTGATTTAAGTCATTTAAAAGTGAATCATTTCATGATTATGAATTGTTTTTATATCTCTTATTTAAAAATATTTTAAAATGCCAGTTGTTAAAGTTGTACAGAATAATAAGCAATATCAGTTGTCCAGAGAATAAATAGGAAAAGATACCTAAAGTACAGATTATCATTGGTTTACTACGTCATATTTATGTGTGGTAATAAAGGTGTCGGGCAGCAGCAACACCAAAGCTCTGGCTGAGAGGTTATACTTCATAACTATTGGGATTATATATCATTAAGTGATTCACAGCCCTCAATGAACATAAACAGCTTAGTGAGTAAATCCCCACTAAGGCTAATGACACCTTCTGCAGTGGTGAAGCCATGAGTATGTAGCTCAGGTGAACACAAAAACAAAATCCACCTGGGAGGCATTTAGACAAGTTAGTCCTCATTTATTTAGGTGATATAAAGTTGATCCATCTGTTGCTGTTTTATTAGTATATGATATTATATATTTAAGCAAAGTGTGACTCATTTGTTTAAAGTGCTGCTTGTGACTGGTCAAGGTGTTCCTGACCTCCAGGTAAGTTATAATGGACCAAGTGGGCGCAGCAATGGTTTACATCCTGAATGTCTTCATTAAGGCACAATGTTTCACGTTATATTGTACAAGATATTGCTAGGTTATTAGGACAATATGTTGCTAATTTACCTAGGTGATGTATTGCTTAATTAGTGCGTAGTATTGTTTTTTTTATTTGGGTAAGGTATTGCTGATCTAGCAAGACTCTGCTGTTGGTTGTTTTATGTATTTGGATCAGAACTGGGTAACCTGCAGGTCCTGACCTTTTATTTTTTAAAATTTCTGGTCCAGTATCGAATAAAAATTATGAGTTAAAAGTGTGGAAAAATGCGACAAATAGAAATGGCACTGAAGCAAGGAAGTTCATAAACCAATTAAACTTTGTTGGGCTGAGCAGGTTAAACCCGAATATCACATTGATATAAACTTTAAATATATATGATATAAACATTGATATTAACTTTAAAATACATTGTTCTTCTTTATAGTCTGGAACTGGATTTGCGAAGCATCAGGTATGAAACGCCTTCATATTGTTCGTCACAGGGACAACTTAAATCTCTTAATGGTTTCTGTCTACTTCGTGTCTCCAGAGGAGGTGATCCTGGACTCAGAGTCTGCCAACCCGAACCTGCTCATCTCCACTGACGAGAAACGGCTGAGGTGCGGCCTGGAGCGCCGCGTCGTCCCGCCCTGCCCGGGGCGCTTCGACGGCTGGTGGTGCGCCGTGGGCAAGGAGGCCTACTCCTCCGGGCGCCACTACTGGGAGGTGGAGGTGGGCGAGAGGGACTGGCGTCTGGGCGTGGCCAAAGCCTCCGCCGTGAGGCAGGGCTTCCGCTCCCTGAACACGGACACGGGATACCTGACCATCCGGCTGGAGAGGGGCACGGATCTGAAAGCCCTGACCGTGCCCGCCACCCTCTTACCCCAAAATGCGACGCCCAGAAAAGTCGGGGTGTATCTGGACTACGAGCTGGGCCAGCTGTCCTTCTACGACGTGGAGAAGCGATCGCACCTGTACACCTACAATGAGAACTTCACAGAGGAACTGTACCCCCTGTTCGGGACGGTGGAGGTGGTCAAAGACCTGGTGGTCCAGCCCCCGGGTGTCCGGCAGCCGTGCCTCTGCCCCGGGCCGTGCTTGTGGACCTGAGTCGCTCGATGCTCTTCGGTCTCTTCAAACCTGATTCTCCGCAGCCCACCGAGTCTGCGCAGGAGGCGTGACTCTCGCTGTGAGGTGCCTTGTGAGATCAGGATCCAGAACTGCTATCCATCCACATTACAACTTTGTGTTTCTCTGCCTTCATGGAGACATAGTGAATTGGACTCTTTGTATTTTACTTATAAATGTTTTAAGCATCAGGTAAAAACAGCCATTTTTTGGGTGATTTTTCACTCTGAGCTTTTAGAGAAACATCTAGAACATAAAAAAAAACATTAGATTTTCATACTACGCATTTTTATCGTACATTTTTCATGACTTGTTGAAGTTTAAAGTGGAAGCATAAAGGTTCTCGGTGCAGTCAGGCTGTCCCTGTGTGTGTTAGCAAGCGCTCCTCTGCAGATAATCAGACTGGACTGACGCATGTGAGCTCTTAATCTCTGCGTGATTCTTCTTCTAAAGCTTCCTGCAAACATTTCCAGGCATGAGCTTGTTTACGCATTCGAGCTGTTGTTTTTGTGCTAAATATAACAATGGTAAACATGAATAAATTAGAAACGTCCCATTTTGTCTGTGATCTCATACATAAATAATGCAGTCAGTCATTAGAAGAAGTCAATGTTTTTAATATAAATCTTTATTAAGTGCAATATAATTGATGTACAAAAAATGCTTAAAAATGGACCTGCTTAAATGGGAATGATACATGCCGAGTAAAAATTGTCTGAACTGTTCAACTTATATCTGTATATTTATGAAAAAAAAATCTGAAAATGTTTCCAAAAAAATTTCTCATGAACCCAAAGTACAGTAGAACCTGCAGCAAGCAAATACAATCTTTGTCTTTAAACATACTTTCTCTGGTATCATGTCTTCCATTAATCTACTGAACCAAAACAATGCTGAATTAGCCACATAAAGAAAATGCATAAAACTGCAGCTGTAATGAAGTGCAGACATTTTAAATGAGCAAGCATGTTTCATTTCTGATTCCTTGTTAAACTCATGCATGCCTTGGGCTTGCGACCGGCTAGTGCGGATGTGAACAACCAGAACTGTAAAAACTGAAAATTTATGAGTATATCTTGAACGGGGAAAAAAACCCACACACTTTAAGACAATAATTTATAAACAAAAGCCCTTTAAAATTCCACAGTGACAGTAAAGATAAACCTTTCAAACATTTAAATTTTAAGATGAAAGTTGGATGACAGGATAGGGATGTTATTTTGGATTATTGAGCCATTGTTTAGGATATAACTTCTTTAAAAGGCTGGTGTGTTAGCGGATGTCAGCCAACAGAGGGACTACTCTCACATGAAGTTATAAACCCTAGGGTAAGAAGTCAAGAACTACAATAAAGTGGGAAACTGTGGGGAAAAAGAAGGTGACCACAGTTTGTAACAGTAAAAAGTAGCCTTTACCTTCAATTTTATTTATTTGGTTGCAGTCTTACCCTATACACACATACATGTACAAACTCTGAAACACTTTTTTTGCGCTTTGGCTTTGTGATCAATTCTCAGGCTGGATGCTATCATGAGCATCGCTCACACAAGTTCCTAAGACTCATAAAACATTCTCTTTGTGACGGTGGATGCTCCTGTGACGCTCCTCTGAACCACTTCCCGAGTGACCTGACGGCTCACCATGCTGCCCGTCTCCGTGTGCTGAGTCATCATCATCCCATCTGTTAACGGAGAGCAGCTCCAGTTTAAAACGGGAACCCACTGGATTATAAGACAGACAGGATCGACTTTTTTTTCCTCTTACCTGAGAAGTAGGGATCGTTGATCATGGTGTGGGAGACGTTTGTTCTTGTGGTCATTTCTGGAGGCATTTGGAAAACTTCCCTCCTTGTCACTGATTGGCTGTTGTACTGAGACAAGGCACCTACAGGAAGCAGTGAGGGCCAAGTTAAATTAAACTTTGGATTTTAGATGACAAAGGTTTCATTTGATACCAAACTGTTAAAATGGTTTTTTTTTATTATTAATTCTTAAAACATTATGCTGCAAAACCTGAAAAGAGAGCAAAACAGCCACTGAGTCAAAAGAGAAAATCAAGTGCAGAAGTACAAACTTCAACTTCACCATCTTTGCACATTTAGAAACTTTTTTTTAACCCATTCTTCTTTACAAAATGCTTTCTGCTCAGTTTGAATGGAGAACAACTGTGGACAACAATTTTTAGGTTTTGTCTGAGTCTGTTCAGTTCAGCCTGAACTTTGACTAGGCCATGAGCATGATTTGATCAAAACTATTCAATTGCAGCTCAGGCTAAATGTTTAGGCTTTATGTCTTTGCCGTTTCCGACAGGCTTTATTCTAGAATTGTCCTGTATTTAGCTTCCTGTCGCTGGTGAAGAACTAACACTGCTACAGCCTCATGCTGCAGGGAGGGGATGGTGTGTTCAGCCAGAGTAATGATCAGTTTTAACTTCCTCCACACACCAAAAAATAAAGTTTATGGCTATAATGACAAATATGGAAAAGTTTAAGAGCTATAAACATGTCCACCATTCCTTCACAATCTCCTACCTCCATCCTGAGACTCGATGGTGATGATGCCCTCTCTCTCGGGACCAAAACCCTGGGTGGTTTGAGCCTGAACCTTGAACTTGTACGGGACGTTCTCAGTCAGGTTTGGGACAGTCAGACTGGTCTCAGCGTTGTTACCGCTTACATTGAAGGAGCGCATGTCGCCTAGACAGAACAGAATCACGATTAAACATTGAGATACTGGAAAGGTGCACGGCAAAAATAGGAGTTTTTTTTGTTTGTTTGTTTATTTATTTTGCCTCACCTCCACCATGTAGCTGTTCGCAGGTGACCCTGTAGCTCAAGATGTCCCCGTTGGGCTTCCGTGGTTTTTCCCAGGTGAGCTGCAGTGAGTCGGGGCTCAGGGCTGTGAACACCAGCGGCCCCGGAGCGCTGGGCGTACTCAGGGTGAACGGCGAGCCTGGACAGAGGTTACATCTTAGGTAATGCAATAAAAACAAACTTTTCTCCGAGTTAGGAGTGCAACGCAGCGGATCCGGTACCTGGCATGGGACTGAGGGGACTCTTGGGGTCCACAGCTGACTCGATGGTAATGACTCCCTCCCGTTCTGGACCCCAGCCCTCCTGACTCTGAGCCTTCACCTTAAATAGGTAGGAGTGGTTGGGCAGCAGGTCGTGGATGACCACAGAGTTCTCGGCCGGGTTCGTCACATTGAGGCGCTTCGTCTCTCCTACAGGAGACAAAATGGCGAGCATGCAGCATGGTGGTTACAGTGAAAATACCAGACTAATCTGAAAGCGGTTCCAAAGACGAAAACACTGAACGGACCTCCGTTGAGCAGCTGGTAGAGGACGCAGTACCCCAGAACGTCTTTCTCACAGTGTGGCTCCTGCCAGCTGACTTTGAGTGCGGTCGGTCCCAGAGCAGAAAACACCAGCCTGCTGGGCGAGTCTGGGACGCCAGGAGAGAGGCGGGCATCTGAACGGACACAGAAAGGCTCATGTGAGAAAACCTCAGAGGCAGGTTGTTTGTTTCTGTGTCTCAACCCAAAGAAAGAATAAAAATAAAAATAAAAAAAAACAATGCCCTAATCTATAGAGATTCAAGAACACATGATGAACAATGTCATTGTATTTATCTAGAAAGGTTCTTTTTTTTTTTTTTTTTTTACAATAACTGTAAAGATTACAAGAAATTACATCAACTGGTTGACAAAGCAGGTATAAAAATGTTTGGTAAACACAGACTGACTTCATGTATGTCAGATAATTAGTGAAGCAGAAATGAAGATGAGCCAGAACAGTGGTAGTTCTCGCATGAATTCAGACAATTTGCAGGAAATTATCTAGATTCTGAAACGGCATAAAATACTCCTCCTGTTCTCAGCAGCAGGGGACGCCGACTCTCCACTGACTGGACACGATGCTTGTGCTTTTCTCCTTACTAATGCCACCCTGGGCAACCGCCCATATCAAAAACCGCCACTGACAAAGATGGTTGCATTTTGCAAACGTGGCAAATGCGTCCGCTGCCTTCATGCATGAACGTGGAGGACTTACCTTGGAGCACGCTGTCCAGGCTGTATAGGGCTTCATTGACCTCTGACGACTGAGTCCTGGCCCTGGAGCCCTGAGACAGGCTGTAGCTGTATTGGGTCTTAGAGCTGCTCTGCAAGCCAGCGTAGCCGAACCCACCTGGTGGCGCTTTTAGCAGAGGGAGGAGGAAGAAGATGCAGGGAGAACGAAGAACACAGAACAGCAGAAAGGGAGGGAAGTAAACAGAAAGCAGAGCGATAGTCAGCATAGCGGCCCCAACCCTGCTGACAGACGTCCAAGCCGTCAGTCTCATGCGCTCACACAGTTTACCTGCCATGTCCGAACAACTATCACACGCCAAGATAAACGTCTGTCTTCTGCAGAGACAGGAGGAACTAAACGCTGTAATAATTAGTGAAATCAGCTCAGAGGCTTGATGGGAACTCACTCAGATCTGGGAACTTATTGTCTCCTATGACGATGGAGTCCCGAATATTTTCATCTGTGTATCCTCTGTTCTCTGAGCGCTTCCTCATCAGGACTTCGGTCGTGTGGATCCCCCCTCCGATCATGTCTTGTCTGCGGGGGCTTCCTGCATAAGAACAGAGAGAGAGAACGCATTAGAGCTGAGCTGATCGATCCAAAGTATCGATAATATCGACACTAATTGGATATCAGTATCGGATTGATACTGCCGTGGTAAGATTGAGACTTTAGTTTCTGATTCCCATTTGAAATTTATTTTAGTGTTGTAGTTTCTCTAGAAACTAGAAAATAAGTTTTTATTTGCTCAAATTATAATTTTTGTTCTTTATTTAAGACATATGTACACCTAAGGCTGGACGATATGGCTGAAAAACACATCACAATGCAAGTGTCTCACATCAGCCAACATGTCAGTAAGTATTTGGGTTTTTTTTGTTTTAAATATCTAAAATACTGTCTAACTGGTGATGTGACTTTCCCGTTATATCCACAGGTTTCACTCCCTGTCGTTTATTCCTAGGCAGTTATGAAGAACGGTGGCAAAATTTGAAACTGCTGCTGTTACTCAATATGTTGTTGCCAGGTAACTAAAGAGTGAGTGAGTTGATTGATGTCACTCGCCTAGCTTAGCTGCCCGTTAGAGGCTGGCCTTTCCTCCGCCTACAATGCTGTGCGGTTCTGCATTGGAGTTCATTGAATATTCTAACAGATGTATTATCTATTGATATTGATCATGCGTCTATCACAACATATAATCTTATTGATTTGTGGCCTGGCCCTATGTACCCCATGTGTTTTGTTTTTCTATTGTTACCATTTGTCATGTTGATCTGCTTTTGAAGTATTTTGTAGACACCTAACAACTTTGTCCAAGCTCAGAACAGCAGCTGGCGTCCATCTTCCTTACCTGGCCCAGTCATGTAGGTGGTGTGCATCTCTGTGGTGAAGGAGCCGCCCGCTCCGCCTTTGTAGTTGGAGCTCAGAGTGGACATGGGAGAAGATGATGCTGAAAGGTTGCGGGTTGTTGAGCTTCCTGGGAAAAGGAAGTTCTGTTCCCACCTGCCGTTCGACATGTAATCTGCAAGACACAACAATCAGAGCCAGACTGGTAAAAATACAGACTGTCATCTTTTAGCAGCTTACACTTCTGTTGATGGGAAACCTCACTAAAACCTCTGATGTCAATTGGTTTTAGTGGATTTAATTTAGGGGGATCAGAGAAAAGAGGTCTGAATACAAATGTACGGCACACTGTAAGTTTTATATCTGCAAAATCCGTGTTGAGTTCATTTATTTTGGGGCCATGTTAAGATCACGAATATTCTCAAAAGGTTGGTTGTGCCAGAATGTATCATTAAAGCTCCTTAAAAAAATGGGTTAAAATATTAATAAATAGCTGTGTCTGCATTTGATAAGTACTTGTTAAAATTAAAACGTACTGACATTTTGACATTGACCAGTCACAACATTGTTTTTGTGATTATTTTGCAATCAAAATCACAGATTTTGTGGTGCTAACTTAGAAATATTTGCAATATTTATGTATTACTGCAAATGTGCGTTTTAGTTACTAGCTGTATTAACTGTAGCTTGACATCAAGTAAGGCTGAGTATGAAATACTGCCACCTGCAGGTGGGAGTTAGCGGTCAGATTGTTTTTGACCATTATTGCAGAAAATTTGCAATGAATCTACAATTATGCAGTAGTGTGAAAAATGCAGGGCTCTGTTGATTTTGTGGGAATTTCAAAAAAGTGGAGGGATTGATTATTTTAATTTAGAAGTGAACCAATAAAACTGATTTAATTTGATTGATAAAGTAACATTTAAGCACACAACTGTTTTCTTGAAGTCGGGCCTTGAGTTTGACACGCACATTAGTGAAAAACTGGAGAATGAACACACAAAAGAAGTTTATAAGGCAGTGTAAATGTTTCATGAGGTTTCATAGTGCTTCCCATCAAAATGCGCACACCTGAAGAAGAAGAAACCAAGTGCAGTAAAGTTCTCATCTTTGCAACAAGAAACGCATTCCCCCCCATGTACTGTAGCACAGCAAAAAGCTTCCTCGAGATCACCACCCACTCCAATGGGGCGCAGAGAGGACAGACAGGGGTGGGCACCTGGAAAAGCCCCTCCCCTTTGTATCATCAACTGGACGCATTGGGACAGTTGATGCCAACGCTCAACGCTGGTGGGAGAACAGGTTAAAAAAAAAAGGATGAGGACTGGCCGTGCAATTAGGCATGCTTGCTGTCTGCCTGACTCTATCGGTTGATCTGGTGGGGCGGTCTTCACCTGGCAGGGGCGTGTGGAAGGAGGAGCTGGGGTGGGGCTTCTCGTCTGAGCTCATCTCTGTGTCTGTGCTGAGGCGACTGGGGATGACCTCCACTCGCTGTTTCCATGACACCTGACGGAGTTCCAGGTTTGACCCCACCAGCTCGATATGCTGCCAGCCTTGATTTGGTGGTCACAGAAGCAGCAGCAGCAACGAGGGCAGGATAGATCGGCAGGGAAGAAGGGCTTGTTTAACTTCACAGTGAATAACAATCGACTTTTATCTCAGCTCAGAGAACAAAAGTCCAGATGAGGGCTGCAGCCAACGATTATTTTAGCAATCGGATAAGAAATTGGCACATTTCATTTCACCACCAATGCCTTTTTTACACAGCATTAAACACATTAAAAGATGCAAATAAACAAATAATTTAATTAGTTTTTTAAATACGATATTTTTTAGAGTCTGTATACTATCGTTAACAATTACAAGATTACTAAACTATTTCACCATTATTTCAGTAATTGATTCATTATGATGAATCGTTTCAGCCCTAGTTCAAATTGTTTCAAAGGTGACGAGTAACTTCAGCAGTCCCTTCCAGAACAATAATCAGAAGCAACTGAATAGAGAGCTTGAGGGTAGTCGCTGTAGTCGCTCATGTGTGCGTATAGATGGAGATTAATCTGGGGCGTTGCCTACAGGTAAAATGTCTGCCAGATGGAGGTGATGAAAAATGCAGAAAGATTTCACCTCTGATACTCCCTGCTTTCTCAGCTTTTCTGAAAATGTGGAGGGGAACTTATGCCAGGCCTTTCTAACATCCCACGCAGAATATCTGAGAATTAAAAACTGCTTAGAAAAACTGAAAGGGTCCTCATGAGGCGATGATTTCAAAAAGGAAATTAAAAAACCGGGAAAATTACTTGCAATACTCATGTTGTCGTTTCTGTCTTTAGCATTTCCTGTCAGTCTAAGGAGCAATGAAACCACTGCATGATTCATGCCACAAAGCACAGCAAATACTATTATTTCCTTGGTGAAAGGAAATAATAGTATTTCCTATTATGTGCCTGTGCACTCTTGTGCACAGGCACAAGAGTGCCTGAGTGCCTGAGAGGCTGAGTGAGTACACTCAGCCTCAGTGTGTGCAGATTTATTAACTAGTTGAGCTTTTCCACATTTTTGTAACATTGTAACCACACAGGTTCCTGTATTTCATCTGCAATCTGTGAGACAGATCACCATGAATTTGTGCAGGATTCTGAAAGTGGAAAATATATATATATTTTTTTCACAATTTTGAAAAGTGTAGCATTGTTTGTCTTTTAACTATATACGGCAAATTTTACCAATTCTAATATTTCCTTCTTTTCTGACTAACCAGTGCAACTTGCTGAATTTTGACCAATCCACAAGTCTCCCTTCTAATCTAAGTTCCTGTTTGACTTGAATTAATTAATTAAAATGTCTCTTGAAAGTCAAACCTGCAAGATGAAAGCATGTGTGTGACCTAAACAGAAACATTTGCCTTTTTCAAATTCAGTCCTTTTTTGGGACGGTTATGTTCAGAAATGTCAACTTTTCTATGGCAAATAAAAAAGCTCAGAACATTTTTGCCACAACCTCTGTACATCTGTAACAAAAACATTGCAACATCCCGGAGGAACTGTCTAATATACCTTTATAAAACCCATTGTGACAAATTGCTTGGTGTGAAATTTTTTACATGTAGGTCAAAAAATAAAATTTATTTGGTAGAAATACATCAACATTTGTGGTTATGACATCACAAAAAGGGGCATCAATATTTGTGTGTGGCTTTGGTTCTCGGTACCCACCATCACCCGAAACGCTTGGCGTCTTGGAGCTTGTTGGCGACTTCAGCACATCGTTGCTGTACATCAGGTAGCTGTCATACTCGTCTCCTGCCTCAGCGTCCACAATAGGAACGTCTGGAATGATGGGAACTACAGACGGAAACAAAAAGGAGTTAATGTCTTTCAGAGGGAGCGAGGCTGAAGAACCAGATGTGTTTGGCACAAACTCACTGGACATAGGTCTGCTGGGCTGAGACGCCAAGTTGATGGTAGCGTCTCTGAAGGGGCCCCAGCCTACGCTGTTTTGGGCACGGACTTTGTACTGATAAGTCTGGGCGCTCTGGAGGTTTTCTATCAACAGCATTCGTTTCTTTGGGTTGTCGATCTTTACTTTTTTGGCTCCTCCAACTGGTTCTATTTAAAGAGAAGACTGTATTACACTGGAACTGGATAGTCTAGGTATAGCTTGAGCATTTCGAGGAGACTCTCTTACTCATTTCGTCATCGATGGGCGTGTAAATGACCTCGTAAGCTGTAATGTCGCCGTTGGTCTCTGCAGGCTCCGCCCAGCTGATCTGAGTGACAGTTGGACTGATGACGTTGAAGGCCAGACGACCAGGTTCCCCGGGCGCTGCAGGGAAACAGACGGGTGACTTTCAACTCCACTTAAAGAACACACAAACAACTTTCATCGTAGTGCAGTGAATGTCCTGCATGTACAGCTTAATATGCACCAGACTTTCTTCTCCAGAGTTTCGAGAGATTACCGTCTTCCAGTGTTTGACAGCTAACGATGTTGGTGTCAGGGCCCTCTCCCATTGAGTTGTAGGCACAAACTCGTGTCTCGTAATCGCAGAAGGGTAACAGATTAGTCAGCTCGGCTTGAGGCGTCCTCACGTCAAGGACCTGGGCGTCTTTCTCATGGTCGCCGTAGATCCAGTACTTCACCTAAGATGCACATCAGGAGTCCCACTTATGATACGGTCGATTCAAACTGGAATGAGGCAACTGGTCAGCTTGGCGTACCTTGTATCCCACAGGGTTACCCGGTGGCGGATCCCAGTTCAGACGGATGTTTCTGGGACCCGTTGCTTTGGCCTTGAGGTTTCCCGGGGGGAGGAGGCAACCGCCAGGGGCGGTGCCTCTCGGGCTCACGTAGCCCTTCGACTGCATCTGAGCAGTTTCTAGAGATCTTGGTTCTTGAAGAACAAAATAATATCCAGAGGAATAAAATAAACACGGATTAATGTACAGTATCTAACAAAAGAGACATTAGTTAAATTCTGTGAATTGTAAAAGTTTTCATAGTCCTTGAAGTTTTCCAGATTAGTGGGATTTTATGTGACAGACTGACATTAATTTGAGAATAAATGTGAAATAGAATTAAATTATACATTGTCTTATATTTTCATGAAAAAAAAATCATTGTGGCTTGCATTTGTTAAAAAACAAAACACTGTTTTTTTCCAGCAGCCATTATGCAGTGCATACAGCTGATCAATAATTGGGAGATTTTTTTAAATGGATCATTTTCCAGACACCAAAAAACATTAACTTGTTGCCAAAAACCGCCTGGATGTTTTTTAAGCTCGTGGGCAGTACAAGAGGCAGTACAGACCCAAATGAAAGTAGAAAAATGTCCAAAATGCGAATTTTGCATAAGAACTCCCCTTAAAAAAGAAAGTGAAAACTATATATTTTCTTTTTTGCTGTTTTCAGGTATAAACCCAATAAAACACATTGGAAAGTGAGACAATGTTTTTTAAGGGGTATGAATACTTTTGAAAAGAACAGGAACTGATGCAATGTTATGGAATAAGGATTATATTAAAGGTGCTCTCATATCACCTTCTGTGATATTCACAACGGTGTTCTTCCTTTCACCAACAACGGCATTAGTGCTGGGATCGTACAGCTCCAGCTGGAAGGTTTCTGGTTGGGCTGAGCTGGGAAAGGGTTCGATCACTATATTCTTCTCCGTTTCTCCCGGAGCAAACTTCAGAGAACCAGAAAGATCAAAGCGCTGGGACTTCTTGGTGCGCCACTTGACGGTGGCGGGGCTGTCTTCATTGCAGGAGCGCACCACCGGGATGGGGTAGGTCTGATCTAAGGTGCTGAAGTTCTGGTTACCTTTCTTGAACATCATCACACTCGGTTCTTAAGCAGACAAAGAAAAAGATATAAAACAACTGGAGTCAATAACAACGGCAGAGCTGTCAGACGTAATCCAAACACCTCTCCTTTCATTCACCTTGTGTGTCTGAGATGGTGACCGTGGTTCTTGGGTATCGTCCCAGCTTGGCACCCTGGCGTGGGTTACTGAGGTCCATAGCAAACTGCTTGATGGGTTTGTCTTCCAAGAAGCCATCTTTCTCACTCAGCTCCAGCAAACGGACAGGAACGATCTTTTGAGTCTCACCCGGAGCGTAGGACAAGTCTCCTTGTACACTCATGTAGTCCTAAATCCCAAGCAGGAAGAGCTCTTAGTGGTGGTTCGTTCAATCAGGCTGTACTCTATATGCCAGTCCTACAGAGGGTTTCACACATTATGTCAACACAAAACAGGCAACACACGTCTTCTTACCTTCTTATTCTTGGCAGAGAGATCTTGAGTGCTATAGGTGACCTGTGTGCGTCCATCCTCGATGATCTCTCTGCTGATGGGGATGTGTGCCACACCATCCTTTCTGCTGTACGTGTATTTCGGTTGGAGGAAGGAGAAGATGCTTGTAGCTACGGTGACAGAGGTGAAGATTCAATAAAAGCCATCCATACGCAACGACGTTCAAATGTTTCATTTCAATACAACCAATTTTCAGATGGAAACCTATGACGTGATTTCTCACCGTGCTCTTTGATGATGGTTATGTTAACAAAACGCTTCACAATTGTTGCAATGCCCAGCGGCACATCCCTGGCCTCCACTTTCAACTGCTTCTTGTCATCGTCGTCGTCCTTGACGAACAGTGGCACGTGAACGTCCACCATCTCCACGTCCTCCTGGAACTCCACGGCTCCTGCAGCCTCTGCAGGGGAGTAACGGATTCACTAAAGATGAACTGCACCTTTTCTACTGGACTAAACCAGCAGATATTCAGTTATACCGACGAGGAGCAGGATGGCTTTCTGAGGCAGATGCTAGAAGGCTATATTTTATTTCTTAATATAGCATAAATGGTATAGTAGGATCTAGTTTTATTTTGTTTTCCTTCTCAGTTGGTGGTGGAAATGCTTCCTTCAACTGTTCCCCAACCGCCAATAAAACAAAGAAGAAGAAGGAGAAGGATGGTTTTCTGATCATGGATGGATTTCATTTGGTGTCTTGGCTTTCTACCACCTCCCTTTCTGCATCTGTTCAATACTTTTTCTCTGTGTCATTTCACATTACTACACATAACTTATTTGTTTTGGTTTCTTTCTATACACAGATTACTTGGGTTGTTACCAACACCTAGTGAAAATTTCATGTCAATAGCACCTTTAGAAATATGTTTACTATAAAATAATACTTACTTATTTTTACTCGCTGTGTGCGATAGACTAATACAAAACAACTTCAAACAACAACTTCAAAAAACAGCCATAAAACTCACAGTACAGCTACATTAAACACTTCACGCTTTTGAAAGATTAAATATTTAATCTGAGATTGCACATTAAATAATAAAAAACTTTTAGCTTTTATTAGTTGTATTACTAACCAACAGAATTTTATCTGTTATCACAAAAACTTGATAATCGTTTTCTCCACTGAATTTTGTTTTTGATAAAACGGGGAAAATAAGAATAGTTTTTCAAGGCTGCAGGTCATTAGCTCCCTGATAGTGTCACACCCAGACACAGGTACGAATGCTGGCCACATACCTCTGTCTGTGGCCACAGTGTAATAGCCTGGGACCACTTTGAGGTCCCCAAAGTTTCCAGACTGGACGTTCTTCTCGGTAAGTTTCACTATGTCTGGGTAGGCTCTGCGGGGAGCTGACAGCACAGTGTCCATGATGGTGTAGTCCCCCCTGAGGAGATTAGATGAGCCAGAGAAATCAGAATAAAACACACCTAAAAATCATGACAAAATTTAAAGTGAGCTTAATTTTTTACCTTTTTCCAGCATTTTTCTGCAGTCTGTAAAAAAAAGCTCATATATGTCAATTTATGACTAGAGATACTTTATTTTAATGTAGATAGGGCTGGGCAATAATCAATAACAATATACATATAATCACTGACACGTGATCAGTATTAATAGAAAATACATCCAGTAGAATATTAAATAATTTAACTGAACTCGATCCAGAACCGCACAGCATTCTGGGTAATGTAGGCATAGGAAAAGCTTTAGCAGCTCAACCTTTCACGGCTAGCTAAGTAAAGTTGGTGGCATCAACTAACTCACTCACTCTTTGGTTACCTAGCAACAACCTGTTGAGTGACTTGCACAGCAGCAGTATCAGGTTTTATCACCGTGCCTCATAACTGCTTTAAAATAAAAAACGGCAGGGAGTGAAGATTGAAAATCAAAACAACATCCTGAGAGGAAATTGTAAGTGGGCAGTTTAGAAGTATTTCATATATTTAAAATAAAAAAAATAATAATATCAATATCGAAAAAAATTTTTTTTCAAAGTCTTCTTGACAGCAAAAATATGTTACCTGAATAAAGTTTGTTGCACTTTCTGTGCCTCAGGGATCTGCTTGTACACCTCGTTCAACTGCAACAAAGAACAAGGAAGTAATCACTGGCAGTCAGAGCATGAGCCCACCAACATCCAAAACCCAACTCACGTTGTCAGCCACTTCCTCACGGAGTTGCTCAGCGTCTTTTGATTCGGGGCGAGACAGGTTCTCAGAGAACAACCTGTTTAGTCGGAGGGAGATCGGGAACTGGACTGCAAAAAACAAAAAGAATAAAAAAACGAAAATAGTTGAAGGTTCTTATGTTACATACACTACATGATTTTCCTTTTAAAATCCATCTTGGACTTACTCATTTCATCCGGGTTTGGTTGCATCAGCTCCCGCGGGTGACTGGGCGCACGGTGCACATTATCTTTGACCTTCCAGCGAACCACGTCGGTTCCTTTTGGTGGACCGGTCCTCACCATCGGTGTGTTCAAGTGGTTGGAGGTGAGCTGAGACTGACGGAGCAAATACTCGTCTTCCTTAAAGCCAACCATGCGACCTAAATCAAGAAGAGAACAGGAAATGCTGCTTATAGAGGATGGTAAAAACAATACTACTCCATGTAATGCTAAATATTTACCTCCCCTGCAGCACGGCAATAAGGCCAGACAGCTCTGCATTGGGAAAAATGACAAAACTCTTCAGTTTAACCATAATTCGGGAAGGCCAAGCTTTGATATGTGCAGGTGTGAGTGCTTTTACCTGCCAGCAGGATGCGCAGCAAGCACAGTACTTCCAGCAGCAGAGCAGCAGCAGCGCCAGCAGCAACAGGAGGAACAGGATGAGCGGCAGCAGCCACAGCAGACTGGCTGCTGGACAGTCTGAAGGGGTGATGCAGAAAAGACAACATGTTTAATACGTGTTTAAATCAAATCACTTTCTGGAGCAGAGATATCTTTTCACAACAGAGAAATTATGAGGTGGCTTTTGGTGACAGAGCGATGAAATTATGAAAAGTATGACAACTACGGCCAAAACAAATAATTGATAACTGTGGAAAATTAGCATAGCAAGAGTGCGCTCTACCTGACAAGTGTTATTCATTTCTACATAAACACGGCTACAAACTATTTTAGAAAATGTAACTTTATAAATCATTTAATCTACAACATTTATGCCAGTACAGAAAGCATTTGAAATTGAAGAAACTCTTTAGCAAGAGTTTAACAGCAGGTGGATTTCCATTGACCATAAAAATGTGCAAAATTTTAAGAAAACTCTAATTTCCAATAAACAATTTCTGCAGTAGGATGAGGTGGTTTTGCAACAAAAATGGTGTATTCCTATGGAAGCCGAGAACAGATGCTTTCCACATATACTTTTTCCGGTTGGTTTTATCGAAATAACGAGATAACAACCCAACTTGTTATCTCGTTGTCTCGAGATAACAAGTTCATTTCGTTTTCCCGACATTATTCATTATCTTGAGACAACATAGAAAACATCTGCTCTTGGCTTCCGTATATTTCACAGAACTGCAATGGAAATACTTTTTTCACATTGCACACATCATGTGACCAGCAACCAGATGTTACAAACTTATTCAGGTGTGATTTTAATAAAATTTCTTATTTAAAGGAAACACCCCCATTGCAAAATTGTCCTCTTTCATAATTTGTTGAATACTGTCAAAGTTTTGTGCACACTTATCATGGGAGCGCAGCTCATGAAAGATTCAGCTCCCTGGGTGTAACTTTGCATACGTGCAGCCTGCAGCTCACCTCTCTTTTTGAGCACCTCAACCAGCATCTTAGTGTTTGTTGGATCTTTACTGGAGTCAACCGTGTACTCATATGTGCAGTCGTTGTCCTCATCAATGAATCTGCAAGAGTCATGCACTTCCTCCCCTGAAAAGAAAATCAAAAACACATGACAATAAACAGTTATGACATTTTAGATTCAAAACAATCACATTGCTTTTCTCGCGTTAGCTTACGTTCTTTCAGCTCATCCACCATGATAACTTGGAAGGGACACTTCTCGCACTCTTCTTTGTCCTTCTTTTCGCCCGTCTTCCATGCTTGACATTGGACGCACCTCCTTGTTTCCTCGCATACACCCCGTAAGAACTAGATGCACAGTTCAAACGATGATCAGAGAAGAAAGACTTGAAGCCTCAACACATATGGAGTTGGACCTGCCGCAATTTTAGTTTGAATAATTACAGTGGTGGAGAAAGTACTCAAAAAATTTACTTAAGTAGAAGTACAAATACACAGACCAAAAATGTACCCAAGTAAAAGTAAAACTACCACATTAACATTTATACTTAAGTAAAAGTAAAAAAGTACTGACTTTTAAAAATACTTAAGTATTAAAAGTAAAAGTACTTGCTGAATGGATTACCTAATTGCTAATATCATTAAGTTTACTGATCATATTTCATTTTAATACATTAGAAATGTGCCATTTTAATGAACAATGCCACACACAAAGCGTGTTTTTATTGTGTTTACTCTGTAACATAGTTAAGACTTAGATATGTGATTCTATGCATCATAATTTCAGGGATGGAAAAATCTTGTCTCCTGTCCAAACATAACATGAACTTTACTTTTTTTTGCCACTAGTGGCATTTATTTTTAAAGAAATCCAACAGAAAGAGGATGGAAAGAAGGTGGGTGGGAGAGGATGGGCAAGGAGCCAGTAGTAGTGCTGTAGTCAAGACCACCTACCCAAGACCTAGTCAAGACCAGCACCCCGCGCTACATGACAAAAAAAAAAATTACTTTTACCCATCAAAATTGCTTCTCAAATTAATCTGAAAAATCCACATTCCCATAAAAAAAACTAGATATTAAATACATAGAGCTGAAATAAATTTAATCAGTAAAGATCCGTCCAGAAGAATCGGATCGTTCCTGAATATCGTACCACAATATTGCACTTTGGTACCAGCGTTGTCCCATATATGCGACACCTCAGTCAACACCTTCACACAATAATTCAGCGCATGAGTGACAACTTTTTTTCTTAGTAGATGCAACACTTAAGCTTTCCTTCCAAGTGACGCTAAAAGTTGGACGAAGTCCCAACCGTCTGTGAAAGCGAAGCGCTGCTGATTTTACATGTCGCTATATCTCATGACTTATGCAGGGCTATTATATTACATACATTAGAAAGACATCTCCTCCCGCTCAGAGGAAACCACTGCACATGTCTGGAGCTCCGCGTGCGAGTAAAGGGGGAGGCGATGGGTGACAACAGACACTAAGTCACGTTATTGCTTGGATTTTACGGCGCCACCTTAAGTCCCTGAGCTTCACATTTTAACGGAAAAAAAAGAGCAATGCGACTTGGATGTAACGAGTAACGCGACACTTTTGTAGAAATGTATTGAAGTAGAAAATACAGATACTTACTGTAAAATGTAGTGGAGTAAAAGTAGAACGTATCTATTATTAAATCTACTTAAGTAAAGTACAGATATACAAAAATTGTACTTAAGTACAGCAACAAAGTACTTGTACTTCGTTACTTCCCACCACTGAATAATTAACACACCTCGAAGTTTGGCTCACAGGTCGGAGACAACGCTATCCCGGTGTCTGGGCACTGGCAGCTGCCGCAAACGCATTTGCCTCGTCCTCCGCAAATATTCTGAAACGCATAAAGACGGGGTCAGGCATCGTCCATGCATCAGACAGCCCAACAGGAACGTAAACCACTGGCTCTGCTCACCCCTTTGTTGTCCAGGCAGGTCTCGTTGCTTTTGGAGCACTCGCAGGCAGTACCCTCCCAGCCCTCCGAACAAGCACAGCGACCCATCACGCAAGAACCGCGATCTGACAGGAGGGAAGCAAGAGAGCTTTTACAATTCTGTAGGTGTGTGTTCTTTGTAAAAGCTTAAACCCATACCACTTCCAAGTTTATTTGGCAAACAGATCTGAGTACAGACGATAACGCAGCCAGGATCATTTCTACAAACCCAAATACCTTAAAACTTAAATAATGCAGGAGTGATTTTTTTTTTTGGACAGTACTTCTGGAAGGTCAGAATAACATGTTGATTTGACGTGTCCCTTCAACAAAACGTACCGTTGCAAAGGATGCCTGCGACTCGTTGACACTGGGTCTTGTCATACTGGCAGTAGGGTCCTTCGTACTGGTCCGGATTGTAGCACACGCAGGTACCACATGCCTGACAGTCTCCACGGCCCGAGCAGGACTCTGTCATGCCGGGCCCAATGCACTGGCTCTTGCTCGAGCTGGAGGTTTTTGAGCAGTTGCAGAAGGCGCCCGCCCTGGTACAAATAGCAAAGACATTGCTGAGTAGCTGTGGCGCATCTGACAGGAGTCTTATAATACCAAAGAGAGGGGAAAAAAAATGAATGCTACAAAATATAATCCCCCAGTCTCACCAGCCATCGTCACAGAGACACTTTCCACACACCAGGTTTCCTTTGCCGTTGCATCGTTTAGCTTTTAGAGTGGGTGTCTGAAGAAGAGACATGAAAAGACAAAAACGTATGAGTCTGTTTTATAGAACAGGCAAGAAGATAACCTTGAAGGAACATTTTGGTGCTTCAATGGGTTCAACAAACCTTCTCACAGTCACAGGTTTCACACAGAACTGAGGCTTTCACATTGACAGCAGAGCTGAAGGTCGTCGGTTTTACTTTGATTGTACCTTCCTTGTCTCCTGGATCCACTTTGCAGACAGGTTGTTCACCAAGCATTTGTTGGGCTGTAAGTTTTACCTTGAACTTGCCCTAGCGAGCACACACAAACACAGAGAAAGAGAATCTTGTTAGCATCTCCCTTAAGATAGATTTCTTTGAATCTTAGAATCCAACCACATCATTAGCAGAGCTATGCATTTTGGACAAATTTGCTCCACCAAATTTAGCACAAGTCATGTAGGGGACACAGCAAATCTGTTCAGGTGAAATCAAAACTGAACTGTTTGGTCTAAATGCATAAAGCTGTGTGTGTGTGTGTGTGTGCGTGCGTGCGTGCGTGCGTGCGTGCGTGCGTGCGTGCGTGCGTGCGTGCGTGCGTGCGTGCGTGTTGACCATTTATTATCCTGAAGATGAACTGTAAATACTTAAAAAGTGTCTCTACTTTACTTCAGGGGGCCAAGACATGCATAGTTTTTCTCCCACTTAACAGTTTTGTTTCAGATACTTATTTGTTTCAGTGCAAGACTTACAATTTCTCCAGGCTTGAAGTTAAAGGCTCCATATCTGACTTCTTTATTGGTCGTGTCCAGAAACTGAGCTCCAAAAGCCTTTGGTCTGTTCTCCGCACGGATGCTCATCTTAGACTGGATGCTCTAGAAAACAAAACGATAAGACCAACCTTGAGACATTTGCTGCTGACATTTTTTCCTTAAATGTTTCAAAGTTGTAAACATTTTACCACAAAGGCATCCCGCATGATCTCCAAGATGTTGGATGAATCCTCTTGAAGCACACCGATCTCAGCAATGGGGAAATATTCTTTCAGTTTCTGCAAACAGAATGAAAGAACATATTGGATCCTGTGAACCTAAAAGCAGAGGAAAAGAGTTGAACGGCTGTGGCGTACTTACAAGGTAGTACATGTAGGAGTAGTTGGTGACGGCGAATATGGGGATGATGTTATGGTTTCCCAGCAGACGGACCAGCGTAGGTATCGAAGGGTAATCCTGCTTCGTAGCCTGAATGTAAGCACCATTTTCGTCCAGGTGACAAGCCTCGTCGTTGCGCTGCAGGATTCCCGCCAGCACGTTGGCGCCGTCAGCCTCATAGTGAAAGGCTGACTCAGTGGAGAAAACCAAGAGGTGAGTGCTGCCTTCGCGCCAGCCAATCTCCTTCTGGAAAAGGAATCCGAAACAAAAGCAGTGAGAATGCATGGCTAGGAAAACAGAAGATAAAGGAACTTCCACTGAATGACAGAAAGGGAAAACTTTTGCAATGGTGAATTTACCAGAGGAAGGACTAAGATACAGAGGTCCACTAATGTCCATCCATTTTGGTGCTATGAGTGACTTTTTATTATTATTTTCTCAATTTTCTGGCTGTTTTATTTGTTTACATCAGCATTTACTATAAAAACCAACATCAGAACTCGTTTCCTGATGTTCTGAGTTCAGAGGGGAATCTAAACTAATTATATTTATTTTTCAAATGACTTTTTCATCCATCCATTTTCTTTACACCCTTGGTCATAAGGGGTGCCCATCTCCAGCAAACGTATCGGGCGAGGTCACCCTGGACAGGTCTCCAGTCTGTCTCAGGGCAACACAGAGACATGCAGAACAAGCAATCATGCACACACACTCACACCTAGGCAGAATTTAGAGAAACCAATTAACCTGACAGTCATGTTTTTGGACTGCGGGAGGAAGCCGGAGTACCCGGAGAGAGCCGGGTACTTTGGGAGAACATGCAAACTCTGTGCAGAAAGACCCCGGGTCAGGAATCGAACCCAGGACCTTCTTGCTGCAAGACAACAGTCCACTGTGCAGCTCTTAAATTACTTTTTCATGACTCGTAATTTAAAACTTAGGACTTGGAACCAATCACCTGGTCTAACTAACCTTACACACTGCTGCCTGCAGAATGGCATCAAATCCTCCTTCGGGGGCGTCCAGGTTGCCAGATATCCTCTCCTTTTGGAGCTCTGCTGTGAAGCTGTCTACATCCTTGATCAGTGGAATGACGTTTTTGAAAGAGAACGGAGAGTCGCTGTCCGGCCACGGCTGTTTGAGTCTGAGAGGAGGAAGCAAAGTTAGGATGAAGCACGCACATTCACAGGTTCTGCATCCATCAGCGTTTTATTTTTTCCCTTACTTGTCAGGTCTCATGTCGGTCTGGGGCTCAATTACTTTATCCACAAATTTTCCAAACCCAATGGTGTAGTCACTTGAAATTTCTTGCACCACTGTGGCTACAGGTAAAACACACACCATCAGTTTTCTCTTCTATTTTTTGCAGATTACCTCAGAGGAATTGCAACACGTCACCACAATCCAAATGTGCTCACCCAGCTTGTTGCCCATTTTCTTCAAGTTGTCCAAATCGTCCTTCATGGAGTTTGAGAAGTCCATAAGAATGTAAAGATCCAAAGGGCCTTTAGTGGGAGCAAACACATTCACATCCACCTCTCTGGTCTCTCCAGGCAGAAAGGTCATGCTCACTTCCTGTGGCGACACCTGAGACCGCTGAAGGTTCATATTAATGGCTTCGTTCTGCACAGCAGCACAAATGCAGAGAGAGAGAGAGAGAGAGAGAGAGATTCAACAATTGGACACAAAACAATTACGGAAACACAATTTGAAAGAATGACAGAACAATTAGACGAGAAACATGACAGAGGAAAAACGTACTCGCTCTATGGTCTGTTTGCTGGTAGCTTTGATGACATATGCAGCGTTGCAGCCGTGAGCGAGGATTTTCTCATGCAGGTCACAGCGAGGAAAGCCAAAGTCCTGAAATATGAAGCCAAAGTTTGAAGTTTAAGTGCATTGTGGACTCCTTTTTAAAAATCATACACTAATATTGATCCAAGAGAGTTCAGATCTCAAAAAAAAAGGAAAATGTTGAGGTTTTCTTTATTTAGAACAGAGTAGAACATATTTATGAGTTCATCTCATCAGTAGATAAAACAACAAAATCCATTTTATGGTTTCGTCATCTGCTGAATAACATTGTTTTAAGCAAATATGTCTGCTTTCTAAAACACTAGAATTTAAAGAAAACAACAAAATGATTTAATTATCCTAATCAAATGGATTTAATACTGTAAAAAAGGTTAAGGACAAATAAAATGCAAATTAATGTCAGAAGCACTTACTTTTTATCCTAATTCTACGTTTTTTTCCCATTTTTCACTTCTTAGTTTTGTTTTCCCATACCTCTCTTAGCATGAAAAAAGATCACCTCCAATTCTAATGTAACGTTTCTAATGCAGAAACGATAAATAGTGAAACGTTTTGAAGTCTTTCCATCTCTTTTTAGTTTATAAATGCTGAAAAAGTCATCTTTTCTCCCAACGTCTCTTTAAGGGAGGAAGAGAAGATGTGAAATGAGCTTCCTGGTTCTCTGCTCTCACCTCTTCGCTGCAGTATGCACATCCCACCCCGGCCTGCAGACAGTCTGAGCAAGTACCGGACCGGGCCGCCAGGCAGGAGTTCACTGTTTGGAATAGAAAGTTTAACTCATGAAGCATCGTTAGAGTATACGTGGTGACACTGACGACACTGTAGTGAGCGCTAGCTTAGAACAAATGCTAAAAAAAAAGAAACAAGAAGAAAAAAACAAGTAGAAAGCTTCTCAGAGATCAGCTCTTTTGGGATTTACTTTTACAGATTTCAATAACATTTTGCATGACCTTTAGTTTATTTTCAAGGATATGTCTGCTAAATCTGTCAAACTTTTGAAGGATTTCGATTGAATGATATGTGTTGCTGGTTGTTTTGCATTGCTACATGTTGAATTTTAATGTTACTGCATGTTTTTGGGACCGTAGGTGGAGATTAGCATTTGTAGCTATAACCTGGTGCAGTACATCTCTCCCTTAGTGGTTAATGTATGTTGTATATTGTCCCATTTTAAATAAATTCATCTGTTTATTCATTAAAGCCCAGCTAATAAACAACTAGATAACTCAGGACCTTTTAAAACATCCATTACACATTAACTATATTCTTACAAGCACATCAAGTTTATTCTTAGCATTTTCTTGGATTGAGTCATTTATGTCATGCATATAACACAGACTGGAGTCATTGGGGTAAACTTATTCTACAGTGATGAGTTTGAGTTTTAAAATCTTAAAGTGAAAAAATTTACTCCTTGATTTTGCCAAAAAATACTGCTGAATTAGTCAGTCGATTCACCCGACCAGATCACCTATTATTAGATCCAATATTTTTAAGCTTAGCTTATTTAAAAGTCAAAATCATGTCATAAACAAGTTAGGTCAATAATTAATTCTGATTTTCACCTTCAGCAGAGCAGCAGGTCAGCAGGACGGCTAGCAGGCCGAGTCCTGCTAAGCAACACAACGACCAGCTCCCCATCTCGCCCCTGCAAAAGAAAACAAACTTCAGCACAAGCTGCAGCCGTCTCACCTGTTTCAGAGACATCAGCTGTACAAAACTGTACCAACACATTCACATTTTCCTGTCTGAACTGCCACACTCTTCTCCATACCATTATTTTTGATAACATTCTTAACATTTGAGTACTAAGCTTTCACTTGGGTGTGGCCACATGTCATGAAGCATCACAATGTTAAAGTTGTCTTCCAATTTGCCAGAATGATAAAGGATTATTTCACAAGAGGACTAACTCAGATTAATATTAGGCTTATCAGACTTTTACTGGATTATTTTATTCTAGACAAAAAAAAAAATCTAATCATGACTTTTTCAATATCTTTATTCTTTTATTCTTTTTACTAAAACTGAGCTGAAGGTGAATGATGTGATATTATAAATAAATGTATTGTTTAATCTAGTACATACATTTGGATTAGTAATTTTCTAAATAATAGAACAGAATATCTCATTCCCACACTCAGTTTTCGTTTATTCAACACTCATCCAAGCCTGGAAAATTATGCAGATAAAATTCAATCGACAACAAGATTTGCTCAAAGACTCAGAATCAAGCTGTTTTGTTGTATAGTTAAAGATTATTAAAAAGACTGTGATTACATTGGAAAAAAGACCATCGTAGAGATCTACAGTCTGATGAGAGCGGTCTTATCTAACAGGTAAGATACTTAAAAATTAAAGCACTGTAAAAACACGAAAACTTATTTTTGCTCTAGTTTTTTGTACATTATGTATTTTTCATAGGACAAAACATAGGACAAGTACTTTTTATTATTGATTTAAAACAAGCTCCTACATCTTGCTGAAAAGTTATGTGTAAGTTAGTGTTGTCTTATTTCAAGTGTACTAAGATATTTGAACTAGAAACTGGACCAAAAAGGCCTGTGGTTTTTGCAGTGTGATGGTTTTGGTGTTTTGGTTTTCTGTTGTTGCATCTTGATTCAAAGTAGTCACACAGCAACTTAAAGTTCAAAATAAGAATGAAGGGCAAAGTGATGCGTCTGTAATCAGAGTTAATTTCAGCTCCACTATAAAAGTGCATAATGGGAAGCTCTAGAATTTCAAGAAATAATCCACATCCGGTTGGCATGTTACATGAGTTGATAGTGTAGATTATGGATGCCTCTCATCCAGTTTTAACCTGCCGTCCTGTTTGGTATTGTCGTATAATTTCAGAGCCAGTTGGGACACGACGCGGTGCGGTCGGGATGGGAAACAACCGATGCAGGGTGGGATCTGGAAACGTTCCACGCAGCGCTGCAGTGTGCGCTATGAAACCGCATTATAATTTCCTGCAGGAATCTTGGATGCAAGACAATCTGACAAACAAACAGAGGCAAACGCAGGAGTTGTGGAGCGAACAAAGACTGCTGTGTGGTGCGGAAAGGTCTGTAATTGTCTTGGTGGGCAGTGGGAAAACAAATGGATGATTTGTGTCAACTCGAGGGGAAAGAATTTCCCCACGAGGCGAGAGAATGACCTGTTGAGAGTTAAAAACGCAGCCTGGTGAGCACATTGGAAAGGCGGGTTTGCGCCTCTCTGTGAAGGAGAGCAGCCTCCAGGTGTGTGTGCGTGTGAGAGGAGTGGGAGAGAAGGTGTCGCATAAATCACCGAGCAGCAGAGACGGGCCAGGACAACAAACCGCCTCTTCTTCTGCAGTAAATACGAGCAAAGTGGCGCTTTATGTTCCGCTCGGAGGACAATCACAGACGAGCGGGTGCTTCTGACCCAAATTACTGCCTCCAGCGGCTCGTGCTGCTTCTCTTTGTTCTGAAAGCTCCTCTGGCACCAGAAGAGGAGACGTTTCACTGAGCTCAGAGCCGGGGCCGCTTCTCCTCAGACAAAAACACGCCTGCCAGGTGGACATACCACCAGTGGGTGTGGATCAGCCCCCCACCATGACATCAGCTTAAGGAGAAAGGGAAAGAGGAGCAACAGGAGGGCGTCGACCTTTACAACAGCTGTCAGGGTCAAACTGTGGCGACAACAAATAAAAATCCCAGTGGGTTTAGGGATTAATGTTATCTTCTCTACAAAATAAGCAAAAGAAAACAACAAGGACAACCATTAGGATTAAATTACTTCTAATTGTTCTGCCTCAAAGGCCCAGTCTAGGGTTTCAGGTAACGATAAATTTAGAAATCGATTATTTGATTAATCAGATAAAAAAAGAATTGGCACAGTCTACAGATTTAATCACTTAAGCCATTTCATGCAATATTCGAAATACATTAAATGATGCAAATAAGCAAATATTGTAATTCCTTTGTTTAAGAAAAACATTTTATTGCCTAAAAATGTAACAACAACATTCCTTCAGTGAATTTCAACCAGATGAAGCTAAAACTACGAGAGGAGTTTTGGCTAAAATATATTTACAGACAAAAGTGTTTTTATCATAAATTAAATTTTGCATAGCTTTTGCTTAATTCCTGGTTGTTTTGAATTTTTTTCTGAGTATGTATATTTTCAATCGATTTATCACGATTAATCCAAATCATCGTTTCAGCCCTGGTCCGGTTGCTGCTTTAACTTATCCAAACAAATTAAAAGTGCAAAAGAAAAGTCATTAAAAAAAATAAACTAGGCAGCTCAAGGCAAAGCAAACAAAGGTGCTAATGGTCAGCAGGGACCCCCAAAAACAATCCGCTTCTTACACAGAATGTAGACTCAAATATTTTAGATTCTGGGATTTTTTATTTAAATTCTACGACTCAAGATTTCAACAGATGTACTAATTTCAGTTACACATTAAAAAGATGAGCATTGATAACTTAATGATGCCAGTTTAATCAATTTTGCTGGAGGCACATTTCATGCACATTGTGACTACAAATATTGTTGCATAATACATTAGTGCAAGCTATTAATTGATTGCGCTTCTTTCCAGAGTAAAACGAGTCTTTGCTGAAAAGAGATGCACATCGCATATCAACAGCAAATCAATGAGCAAGTTTCAGAAGCAAAGCAAGACTTTATCAGTTTTTTATAAAGTGCTATGAACTGATTAATGTGGCCGGCTTGATTGTTAAATTACAAGTAAACCAAAATCTAAAAGTAATATTAATCTAGTTTCTGGTGGAAATATTTTAGTTCACTTCAAATAAGACAAAACTAACTTGCAAGTAACTTTTCGGCAAGAAATAGGAGCTTGTTTTAAGTTTTTTCCATATTATAAGTTAAAATGTCCTGTTCCACCAGCAGATTATTTCATGCAATACTTTTTCTTCAATATTAGGGAATTATTGACTTAAAACAAGCTCTTATATCTTGCTAAAAAAGTTACCTGTAAATTAGTTTTGTCTTATTTCAAATGTACTAAGATTTCTGCAATAGAAACTTGCCAAAATTACTTGGTAAGATTTTGTGTTTTTGCAGAATAGTAGCGCTGAGAAGTTTGAGAAAGAGATGAGTTTATCTGAAAGTGGGGCCCCTCCAAAAAAACCCTCCCTGGGGCCACATGCAATCTTGGTCTGTCGCTGTTTTTAGCTTGCATGCAATTGATCTGTTTAGTGCAACTCTAAGTTACATAAAGCAGTCACTTTATAGCCATCCACCTCGCCCTAAAGGTTGCACCACACAGACAAGTCACTTTTGCGACACTCAGTAGTGAAAACAATGAAGTTATTAAGAAGATTATGGGTGAAAACAAAGAGATCGCTGATCAAACAAACCTCCCAGGAGCGTCGGCTCACAGTCCAAGTCCAAAAGTCTGACGGTGTGGAAGAAAGAAAAGTATTTCCTCTTTTGCCAAGTATCCACCTGGGTTAAATAAAATCTCTGCCCCAGTGTCCAAGTTCAAAGTCGCCTCCAAAAAGAAAAAGAAAAAAAAAGTTGCGGTTCTTCTCGCTGCGTTTTCTTGCGTCTCTCCTTGTAAGGTGCAGCACAGTCAATTATTTACTTGTTTGCTCTTGCACTCAGTGGAGAGTGTGCGTCTGCAGGAGAGATACGAGCGACTGTGAGACTCCGGCTGAATGTCAGTGGGAGTGCTGGGACTTGATCCTTTTTGCTCTAGCGTACACACCCACACACCAGTCCCTGTCCAGGTACGCTGATGTTAGGAAGAGAGTTAACTCACATCCGCTGGCCTGTCTGTGTCTGTTCCCCAACCTGCTGCAGCTTAAAGCTCCACACCTCCATGTGTCAAGACCCCCCCCCCTCCCTCACTGCATTCCTCCCCAACAGGAGTTCACCTGTGTGGGCTTGAGATTGTGGAAGCAGGCCCCTCCTTCAGGCCGCCTCCCAATCTCTAGGGAGTGGCGCACATTGGAGAACACTGCCTGCAGGCTATGGGAAACTGTTCTGTGACTTGTGTTTACTCAACCATGTTCTCGTGCTAACGGGTACATTTTCTTCTTGGCAAATATTTAATACTAGCAGAAGGATTATGACACTGTTTTCTTTTTTTTTTTTTGTTTGCTCTTATTTCATGATGCAACTTATTTCTTTTAGTAACAGAGTTGCGAGTGAGCAGGGAGATCTGCGTTCCTGTGCAGACAAGCCCACACGCTGCCGTGACCATGACACTGAATCCTTCTGTGAGCCGTGTTGAATTGTGCTCCAACAGCCTCACACAATGGAGCTCAGCGACCTTTTCTATTCACACGGTTTACATGTTGGACAAGATTTTAACAACTCAAGGTTCACACAGCTAAAGGTGCTTACCAAACCGACCTGTGTCAGTATCTAAAACTCAAAGATTTGTTTTTTTTTTTTTTATATTTAAGTTTTATGCTACTTTTGCAGGTAACAAAATTTATACATGCATGAAATATTTCTGCCAGAAAAGACGTGGGCACCTCGTCTTTTCTCCATTAACTTGGAGATGTTGCTCCTTTGATGATACTGCGTTCAAGTTGTCAGATTTTTCTGACTTTCCAGTTGAAAAAAAATCTACTTGAACACCCTTCAAAGTCGGATTTCCCACTGGGACCAGTTACTGGTCTACCCCCAGTTACTGGTAGACCAGCTACTGGGTCTACCAGTACTTATATTTATATACCAATACTTATATTTTTATCCCACCAATAGTACAATTCACATTTATGCTAAAAAAACAAAACAAAAACAAGCAGAAATAGATAAATCCTATTCAGTGTAAGATTGTTCCGAATAAATCAAAGGTCTATATGTAGCTGACATATGCCTACAGCTGTCAAATTATTTTAATTTACATGCATGGTAGACCAGCTACTGGGTCTACCAGTAACTGGTGTTACCATATTGTAACTCAAAGTCCCAGTTAGTGGGACTTTGAGTTACAATATGGCCGCTCCTCGCATCAACAGTAGTAGCTGTGGTGGAAACATGTTTGTTTCTACATTGCATGTGTCAAGTAGCAGAAGAAATGCTACTTGACACTCTATTGCAAACCAGTCAATTCAGGAACACCATTGAGTATCCTTAATTATGACACACAAGTAAGAATGTGTCATAAATCAATGCTAAGTGTAGCGCCTGCAACTCTAAACTGAACAAATTAAAAGTGGTGTTTGCTTATAGAAAGTAAAAGTTAAAATGACGTTTATAAGATTTGTTCACAGAAATATTGCGAACAATATTTCTGGGCGTTGTCATGATGAAATTCAGACTTCTTAACTGGAACGCTGTCACCTCTGATCTGACGTCGCTTCCAGCTCAGAGTTCCTACTTCCCAGCTGACTTGAACACAGCATCAGGCAGCTTTTGGATATTTCCAGGTGTTTTATACAAGACTAGAGTGTTCAAAGAGTCGCAGTTTTGTTATCCCCCGACTGGCATGCAGTCACAATCGCCCACGCTGGCTGAACTGTAAATCATTGAGCTGGTTTCACCTTTTTGCAAATTTTTCTGCGGAACGTAACAAAATTGTTCCTTTTTGAGGACTTTTTCATAGACTATATCTAAGATATTTGAAAGAACATGCAGTTTGGGAAGCCGAAGTTCCCCAGAAGAAATGATACTTGACCCTCTATTGCAAACCAGTCAATTCAGGAACACCATTAATTATCCTTAGCTCTGATTGGCTGAACAGCCAAGAGCAAAGTTAAGGAAGACTATAGACTAGCATCTGCTGTAGTACCAAGATGGTTTCCATTCTAATTAATGCATATTTAGGTAAATTCTCTGTTTGAAATAAAAGTAACAAAAGTTTAAGTGATTCTGAATGACACCAGAGGGACAGAGTAAATTGTGAATTGCAGGTGTAGCAGCAGCTGCATTCCTAAACAGTTAGAACAAGAATCCCGTTTGTACAATGAACACACAAAAATCATCCAGCAAGTCTCTCACTTGCACGGCATTGTTGACAAGTGGTTTAAATGACTACGAGGTAAAAGGAGCTCTGTTCCTCTGTACTGTACATACCACACTGGACGGACGCGCTCCTAGCAACCGGAGCTGGTTGGACATACAATGGAGGACTCTCACTACAGGGGAACAAAACTTCTTTAGTAGCGATGCCTCCCTTCTGTCTGACGGTCTCGGCTGACACTTGAACAGCAGAGCAGTTCAAAAGAGCACTTTCACATTTTTTAAAAGACAATCTGTGGCTCCCCCAGCTGAGGATGGACTTTGTAAATACTTATATTTTTATCCCACCAATAGTACAACTCACATTTATGCTAAAAAAACAAAACAAAAACAAGCAGAAATAGATAAATCCCATTCAGTGTAAGATTTTTCTGAATAAATCAAAGGTCTATATGTAGCTGACATATGCCTACAGCTGTCAAATTATTGTAATTTACATGCATGAGAGAAACGTTTTTGGAAAGGACACCAAAACCGGGTCAAGCCCAAGGCCCCACATCCTCTTAAATCCGGCCCTGCGCCCGCTGCATTGGTCTGTAATTCAGCTGTAAACATTACACAAACAAATACACAACATATATTTGTTTGAGCATTAGATGAACTAATAACAGAAGGTTTACCACACCTGTCATTGCTAAGAATCTTTAGAAACTTCAAATTAGCCTGCACAAAGGCAGTACAAAAAAATGTTAAAAGTAAAAAAAAAAAAAAAAAAAAGATTGGATTAGTGTCCAAATTATTTGAAACGTTAAATTAGGTTAGAAACTGATAGGAAGTGTTAACATACTTCAAACGCAGCGTGGCTGGAGATCAGTATTTGAATAAAACCGCCTGAATTCAAAGCAAACAAAAATACTTACAGTAAATCAGATGCTGTGGTGATGAACCGGCCTCATCAGCTGAAGAAACTGAGTCACCCAGGGTGCTGGGAGAGCCCTACAGCCCACCCAGCCAGCCTCAAAATTAAAAAACAGAAGAGAAAAACAGTAGGACAGCATTAGCTTTGAGACATGAAGCCCCCTCCCGAGAATGACTCCACCTCCCATCCCCTTCTGAACATCTGAGTCAAGTCTGTGTCCAACTCTTCGCCATTTGCATGATAAAAAGACGGCTTTGTGATTCACTGGCTTTATTCAGTAGGAAGTTAATGAGGACTGTAAACAAATGATGACAACAAGCCAGAACAGAAGTGTTATCTGACTGAATCCAACATATTGTTTTGGGGGAAAGTAGCGAGAGTGATAAAGGAGCGCTCATTACGCTACGTCTCCTTGTGACGTAGTTTGTATTTTCTGTATATTTCTATAAAAGAAAAATAAGTTAAACTAATAGAAAACTCCCCCTACCTGTTCATTCGACATTATGCTGTCGGTACTTGACAACAGGGACTCGTTCCTGCAACTCAGAAAGGGAAGGTCTTTGGTGGGTTTGGCACATTTGACAGTGAAAGTTGTGAACGGCTCAGTCCGGACAGGTTCGGCTCGAGCCGTAATCTGGGTGTGGCTCGTGGGCTCACGCGGCCTCCGTTGATTGAAACACCTGCGGTGAGGATGATTAAAGCCCGTGAATCATCGCTCCGACATTCATACCCGGCAGGAAAATGTCTCAGACGGACTTTAGGGTCGCATCTCACACTTACGCTCTTCATACTGCGACTTTTAATCCAGTTTATGACGTTCAAATAAACGTTTTGCCCCAGGACTTTAACAACATAAAGAGGTAACATTACACGTGTTACATAAACATTTATATATATTTTTATTACATACACTGAGTGCTTTGCAAAAATCATTTATACCTTTTGAACTTTGCTCTTTCTAACCTTCTAGCACTATGTATAGCAGTCTCTAGACTCCTGCAGCCTCTTCCTCCGAGCATCTTTTCTGGATCACCTTCAAGCATGATGCTGCCACCACGTTTCACAAGGTGGTGCGTTCAGGGCAAAAGCACAGTGCTAGTTTTCTCTATGTGGGCCAATGGTTTCATCTTTTCCGACATGTTTGCTGTTGTTCCTTCTTCCATAGCTTCTTAAGAAAAGAACATCAGCTGTAACCACAAAAGCTTGACAACTCCAGTCTGTTTAATTAAATCTTTAACAGATTTACAGAAAGATTCACTCTTCAATAACATTCTAATATATTGACAGTGGAGTCAGTTTTAAAAAAAAATATATTTTACTTTGTCTTTAATTTTAAAATGAAGTTTTATCCATCGTAACTTTTTAAACAGTATTTGTTATTGTTACGGAAGTCAACATAATCAGAACATGATGTAAGCTACTTGTTTACATTTAATACATTTCGTTAATAGATCATCTTCCACGTTAAATCAATAAAGTTAAAAGTGCTCATTGTAAAACTATTTGACAAGGGAGATATTTATCCAGTTGCGAGTGTGTGTGTGTGTGTGTGTGTGTCGCATCTATGTAAATACGCAAGAGCTCCACCTGAGTGAAATGTACCCGTCTGGTGTGAAATGGAGGTTCAGGATGTTTTATACGTTTTTTTTTTTCCTGTCAGTTCTGCATTCCGGACTCTGCAAAAACATGTTGCGGTAAAAGCAGAACGCAAACATTTGCTCATGCGCTTGAACCAAATGGATGGCTTCTGTCACAGCTTGTAGCCAGAGGTGTGTGTGATTCAGCTGACTGTCATTAATGATTCAGCTCCAAGCCTTCAGCTGGGCCGTAAACCTCACAGCCCGGTGAAAAAAACCTCACCATGGGCTTTAGTCACCTAAAGCTAAAACATTTCATCCGTCTTCAAAAACACCTTAAAGATCTGCAAACTTCAGTGACGTGCAAGGAGATTTCCTGAGTTTCAGTAATCCGGTTCTTAAGAGGGAAAAAAAACTTAAAAAAAAAAAACTTCATAACTCTTTAGGAAATGGAGGAGGTAAACAAAAAATTCAAATTGAAAAGGCAACATTCGCTTCTTTAATTCCTGGTACAATCAATACACATATCGAAGTGTAAAAATTAACTTGTCTGACAGGAGTTCACTATGTCACAAACAAAAATGGAAAAAAAAAAAAAGGTTTGCACACAACCAAGAGAAACTGACATTTCACTACAAGTACAGGTATAAAAATGAAACAGCTTTCCATTCGCTTTATCCAGTCCGCTTAGGAACGCGCTCCGTTGAAATCGTATTAAGTTTTCAGGCGTTGCCGACGTATTAAAACATCTGCGTGAATCAGACACAGCAGAAGCGTAATTTTGGCTTTAGGATGCAGCGGTGCAGATAACAGCCCAAGCTCCAGAAGGCAGTCCAGTGCTTTGATTAGTCCAAGTTCAGCAGAGGGTTTGCTGGTTCTTAGCATCAACATTTCAATCCGACGGGATCCGTCGCTCCTATGATCCAACACGAGGCCCTTTCTGCTCGTTGTCTGCTCACTGCTTTGCTTTCTTTAAGATGGTGCCCACCGCAGAGATGACCGTGGTCTTTGTGCCGCTAGCCGTAGTGGTCACCGACACGACGGCGGGAAGGGTGGCCGTGGTGGTGATGAGGGTGGGCTGGGCCAGGGTGACGGGGATCGCAGAGTCCCACTTGCTTTTCCTCTTCTGGGCGTCTGCTGGCGGGAGCAAAACACGAAGCAGGAAGTTAATTCAGTGAGATTTCACAACTATTCTTGTGTTAAGAGTTGATTAATCGTTATTTTGTTCATTAGAGAGGCTGGCAGACAGGCATAGCTGTGAGGCGCCAGGTGGGTTTCAGGTGGGTTTCCATCACAAACTTTCTCGATATTTCACTAATTAAAAAAACAACAACACAATTTTGCAATTTTGGTGTTTCCATTAAATAAGAAACGACACGTGAAAAACTTTATTAACGCGATAAGTCATTAAAAAACACGTGAAGCCATCACCCTCCTACCACTTCCTGTTGTCTTTGTCATTTCTGCCAGTAGTAACATCCAGTTGTTGATCATGTGACTCATGATGTGAAAAAATGTATTTACGTTGCAGGTTTGCGAAATACGCTAATTTCGATACGGTCGAGAAAACAAACCCTCATCCTAGCGCAAAAACCTTTTATCGAAAAACATGAGTTTAATCAAAATTGGTGAGTTTCCCTTAAGCAAATTTATTTTGTGCAAATGCATGGTCAACGGAAACACGGCTTTTGTTGCACATCAGGTAGTGGCTCTCCAGATAAGAAAAAAAACAACAACTAAGAGGGCCACAGATGAAAGTAACGCCTGTATGTTTGTATTCAACATTTCCACATTTTACCACAAACATCAAAGTATTTTAGACCATCACAGACAAATTAGTGTATGATAATGAAACAGATTGTATCAATCAATCAATCAAATTTTATTTGTATAGCACATTTCAGCAGCAAGGCATTTCAAGGTGCTTTACATAATTAAAGAAAAATAAAAACAGCATGTGACATTGAATAAACTGTAAGAAAGAGATTTAAAAAAAAAGATTAAAAAATACTTTTGTTATGGAATTTAAGCACCTGTCGTCACCGGACTCTGCCGTCCATTTAACACGGGTATTATCCAGGCCCCGTCGCCTAACAGGACAAGGTCTGCAACCTTGTAGCACCAGGCTCCGTCCACCTGTCACGCGAATTTTTGCACTAGGACTTCGCCGTCCTACATGGATTTTTTGTGCACTATTTTTTATATCGTATGTATGTATAACAGCCCTAAATTAAATCCAGAATTCACCTAATTACTAAAATACATCCATTTACAAATGATCAGCAGGGACAGCAAAGTGTGCTGGAAAACCTGAAAACACCATCCTCAATATGCGACATGGTGGTGGCAGCATTATGCTGTGGAGATGGTTTTACTCAGCATGAGCAGTAGAGAAGCTGGTCAGAGTAGCTGTCTCTGTTTGCAACAACAAACAAACAGAGCTACAACTGAATGGCTCAGATTCAAGCATTTCCGTGCCTTAGAACGGCCCAGTCAAAGGCCAGATCTGACTCCAATAGAGAATCAGAAGAAAGAGATTCTGTTCACAGAGGCTTGTCAGACAATATGGCTGACACCGAGTCGTCTGCAGACAGTTCTGTGTCAGGCGGGAAAAAGTTCTTCTACAGTTTAAGTAAATGCACGCCACCCTTTTCAGAGTTTTATTTATTAAAACCACACAAAACCACCCAAACACCTTGAAACAGTGGATCATTTCCATCCACTTCACACAGTTTTCCACTACTTTTCGTTGATCTACCACATAAAATCACAACCGCTGAAAATCTGGGAGGGGAATTCTTATCAAAAGTTTGTCTAAGAGAGGTTTCATCTTCCCTGGTGGAGTTTTGTGCAGCGAGTGTTACCTGTGGCGGTGGTGGCGGTGCTGCTGCTGGTGGTGGAGGCTGCTGTGCTGGAAGGGTTGGTGCCTTTCTTGGTTCCGGTGACAAACTCGATCTGAAGAAAACAGATTGAAACATCGCTGAGGAGCTGCTCAGAGTCTGGCGATTCTTCAGCGCACCACAAGCTCACTTCAAATTCAATATTTCAGAAACTGCGTTTCCATCGATTGCATGTACAAATAACGCAAATTGGAATAAACACGGAAATTTCGAAAAATGCAAAAAAACAAAGCAAAACGTTTGCGCTAGGACGATGTGATTTTTTTCCACCGTATCGAAATTTGGATATTTTGTGAAACCGCAATAGAAGCACTTTTTTTCCGGACGTCGCCACCAGTGGAAAAGATGAAGAAAACGACAGGAACGATGGGTAATAACGAACCTTGTGAACACACTTATTCACATGTGATTTTAATTGCGTTATTTATTTAACGGAAAAACGACAACTGGGAAATTGTTAGCCAAACATCGACAGCTCTTGGCGACAGCCCAAACATGCGCCGCAGCTGCTGCGGCGCATTTCCGTCTGTCAACTTACTTTGACAGACGTGGGTCTGTCAGACCTACTGTCAACCTACTTTGACAGTAGTAGGCATTGTGCAAAAGCATGGTCAACGGAAACACGGCTTTTGTTGCACATCAGCCATATCTAACTATCAACCTACTTTCTCGCTCTTATTATTCACAGACAGTTTGACGCCAACAATACCACTAAGAGAGAAAAAATCTGAAGAGCTCAGTTCCACCAGGGAAACAAGAAAGCTGACGTAAAAGATCCGAGCGGGTACAGCCACGCTGCAAACCTGCACTGGGTTGGGCCGTTACGAGAGCTGAACTTGGCAAAGGTGACTTTTGCTTCAGATGAAGATCGTTAAGTAAAAATGAAGCGCAGCTGGTGGAGACTTGCCTCTGAAAACAGAAAAAAAAAAAAAAAAAAAAAAGAGACTGACAGCATATTTATCCTGCTTTTTCTTTGTTCGGCTCACCTTGGTCCGCTCCTTCTTGGCCTTCTCTAGCTTGTCCATCTCCACTTTCTGGGCTTTGGCTGGAAGGAGAATAATAATAATAATAATAATAATAATAATAATAATAATACTAACGACTGGTTCTCATAACCTGGAATCGTGACCTGACTGTGAAGGAAGACGTACCGAGAGCTTCGTAGTAGGAGTCTTCAGACCAGCCGTGAGGATCAAACATGTCTTTTGGGTAGTTCGTGCCCAGTTCATCGATTCCACAAAACTGAATAAGCTTCTCGTAAATACTGAAAGGAAACCAATGAAGTCGGGTCAGCGATAAGCTGCTGCTCGCGACCGGATTGTCATCGTCTCAGAAAGTGTTAATGCACATGTGTGGTCTTTTCACTCAGAGTATCTGATAGAAAGTGACAGCCTGTGTGGGAGTGTGTGCATCGCTGGCATGTGTTCCTCAGCTGAGCCGCATACCTCGGGTTTCTAAATTCCTTTTTCTTCTGGATGTGGCTGTTTGTGTCAAAGTCTCCGTGGATTTTTCTCTCGTACAGTTTGTAGATCTTCTCCTGCCACAACACCAGCGAGTCAGTGAATGGGAAACAGACTGAACGTGGTTGTTCCTACAGTATATTTCTGAATCAGAAAATATTTCTGATACCTCAGAGGAACATTCAACCGAGCTCCAAAAAAAATACAAAATCACTACTCTTGGACGACGTTCAGTTTTACTTTGTAGTAAATAGAAAAAATAAATACAAATCAGGTAATTCTATTCTAAAAGCTGGACATTTATGTTAAAATACACCTCAAAAAATTTACGTTGTAAATAATGATGCATTCCCCCCCCCCAGATTGAATAGAAGAAAAAAAGTCCGAATCTAAAGTGAAAAACGTTTTCTCTCAATATTATGAATATTAATGTAAAACAATATTAATCTTCAGTCGCATCCCAACATCTTAACATAACAGCTGATGTTGGGATGAAGGTAATGCATCCATTACCATCAAAATCTACACCCAAATTCTTTCGCTAAATTAGGATCTGAGCGAAATGGACTTGAAACTTTTTTAATCACAATATTTTGTGGTATTTATACCAAAACAATTAAATCTGGCTGGTCACAGTCAGAGCTTCAAAAACATAAATCTTGCTCTCAAAGTAAAGGGAGCACTAGAGGAGCTAAATTATCTAAATTATGACCAATAATTGGGTTTCTGTTGTATTTTGAAATGTAAGCGTTTCATTTAGTGATGATCTTAAGCAACCAAATATGTGAGGAACCATCAAAAATCCAAAAACAATCTCAGTTATCCTGCATATCTTTGGGGTTTGCAAACATTTTCAATTAGAGTTGATTAGTCATTTTGTCATCAGTCATGTCATTCCCTAAAGGAAAGCTGGAAGAACGGCTTCAGGCTATTAGAACGAGGAAGCATTGGTCATCCAGACTAATATCAAAATCCAGGGAAATATGCTGCTTTTCTCCAGGCAGCCATCTTTAAATCTTTTTTTCTCTCCCCCAGGTAGATCCAGAATCTCCCAACCAGATTGCCACTCTCTCCAGTTAATTTGTGTTTTCTGAACTTGAATTCCGCTGAAACCAAGTTTACGAAATCTAATCAAACTAGGAACTTAAAAGGCACACAGCCTCCTGCTGCCGTGACCTGAAGGCAGGGACGTGCAGGGCGCTCAGGTGAATCATCAGATGTTCATCAGACAGATGGGGGAGTGTCGGGCCCCGGGGCGACCGTGTTTACTGGGCGCTTTCAGAGTCAGCTGTGTGTCCTGACCTGCCTTAGCTCCTCGCAAGGAAGCAAACTTGAGCGGCGCTCCGAACGTCGCCGCCGTGGCGAAAAGTCAGAAAGAGAGCAGAGGTGACTGAGAGGAAGGCGCTGCTCTAATTAAAGGGGAGACTCCAAATTTATGTCCCCAAAATATATTTCTGTTTCCAGAGGGGACGATTAAACATCCCAACCTATTCATTGGGTGTGTGGAGAAGAGCACTTCTGAGCACACACACACTGGGCTTTTGTAAATACTCACAGCTTTTATCGTCCCATTAGGTCTGGGCCATAAACCGAAAATTAACCCACAACTAAATTTATGACTGTGGCCGACGTCATTTTGCCCGTGTGAGTATTTTTGGTGTTTTTGCCTCTGGCTGTGTAAAGCTGCGCTCACGTCCCTTTAAAACGTTACGCGTGCCGTACGTTTTCACGTGACTCTACCCCATCCGGTCTGTAACCAGAGAAGGAGACGGCCAGGCTGAGAAAAATGGAGAAAATGTTGGATTTTGAACAAACAGCTGAAACGATTAATCAAATTAATTGTGAAGAATTGATTAATCATCAACTAATTTAGTCAATTAATCGTTAACTAAAAAAAAAAATCAATTTGTTGGGGGGGGGGAACATACTCAGAAAATTTTAGCACAAAAAAGTTACAAAATAAATAAGATAACACCTATGTCTGTAATTATGTTTAAGCTAAAACTCCACAATTAGCAGTTTTAGCTTCATACGGTTCAAACTGACTAACGGAATGAGATGCTATGGTACTTCAGTTAATAAAATGTTTTATTTAAAAATGAGTTAAAATATGTCTATTTGCATCTTTGTCTATTTGTATTTCTAATGTATAAAAAGTCAGAAGTGGTTAAATATAAAATGTAGAATCTGTAGAATCTGCCAATTATTTTTTTATCCAGTTAATTGTCAGAATAACTGACTGAATAATTGATGGAGCAATCAGTCAAATAGGTGATTACAAAAATAGTTTCTAGTTGAAGTGAAGGACAAGAAGCAGCTCATTCCCAGAAAAAAGAAGAAAATGAAAAGTTTGGCAACATTTTCGCTCAGCAAGGACAATTCGAAGTTATTTTTATTCTTCTAAACATGTTCAGTTGTGCTTATTTGTTCAATAACTTAACTAAAAGTACATATTTCCTTCATTTATTTGCAGATTCTATAGTCTTAAAATCACATCCACACTCCTGATTTTTGGGAGGTTTGATGTAATCGTCCATTTATCCTCATCAAAGTGAAGTGCTCTATAATTCATAATAATTCACTTTATGCCATTTCGCCCAGCCCTAACTCCCACTTTCAAATGTCAAGGTTTGATATTAGTCTACTGAAGGAAACAATTTGTCAATGTTTCCATGGGAAACCGGGGTTAAGTTCTTATTACTTCACAGGAAGCCCTGTGTTATTTGACGCTCTAAGTAGCCTAGAGAAAATACGGCCTCTTAAACGAAGCCCAGACAACCACACCCTTACTGCCCTACCCTGAGATAATGCTGGTAAGTTAAACCTACTCAATCCTGACTACAGCAGCAGTAGTTTTGTTTTTACTTTTTTATTTGTTTTTTTTAATTGTGGGTATTGTTGATGTACGAGGGTTTGACGTTAGGGCCGGGTACCTGTAGTTGACTGGAGCAGCGTCCCGCCGGTTCAGGGGGGATTCGGATCTCATCGGGTGACATGTTCCTCACCTTCTCTGAGAAGAGCGCTGACAAGACAAAAAAACAAAAAAAAAACAAACATGACTCCTTCTATATTTCAACCTGTCCTCACATGAAGAGGCATTAACTGAGTAAACACTCTTAAGAAAAGGTGGTGAACATGGATTTTTAAAAAAATTATTATTATACTTGCTTTCTGAAACATGGGCTGTTTGTGTGTGTTATGCTAATCTAGCAGTGGGGAATTCCTGTGCACCCTGGTTCTAAGTGTAGGTTTTACAGTGCGCACATTGCAGCCGGGGAGTGGCTGCTGTCAGGGCTTGTACTGAGGAGGGAGGCTCCTTTCCCTCCTGTTGGACCTGTCGCTTGTTATGCTCTGCTTCCCCTGACTCCAGGCCAGGCATTCTTTACTGTCACCGCTATATCTCAATCACACACACACAGGCTCCTCGCCTTCACTCGCAGCTGTCAGACGCACTGTAAAAATGTGCTATAGGTGTGTGTGTGCGTGTGTGTGCGCGTGTGTAACAGCAGAAGCGAGTGCCGACTTTTAATGAAGAACATAGACGGGTTAAAACTTGACTCAACATGAGAAGATCATTTTCTGAAGCGATGACTTGGTCTTCAAACAAAAAAAAAAGAAAAAGAAAACATTGGAAGAAAATTCCACTAAAACACAAGGCTTTCAATTAAGTCAAGAATTTGCAGTAGAAGCAGTAATTCCTCCTGCTCCCTTTCCTGTAATTTTTTGTTATGACCAGCCAGATTATAAAACCGTAGGGTCCGATAAGTGAGCAGCATTTAGAGTCTGGACTGGGAACGAGCCAGAATCAAGTTCGAGTTTTTAAATCGTTAAAACTTTCAGAGTAGCCTTCCTACATTATAAAGTTGTCTTGAAAAGAAAGTGACAAATCGCTATGAAACTTCACACACAAGTTTTCCTGGCCTGGGAAACATTTTGCCGCACTATTCCCTAAACAATAGGAAACCCCACCCAGAAAAAAACTGGGCCTGGAAGACATTTTTAAAAATTAAAATATATAATTTAAAAAAAAAAAAAAAAAACTACTACAGTTCTAAAAATGTCATCTGTAACTAGGGCTGTACCGATTACTCGAATGATTCGACAATTAAATTGTTTTTATTATTTAGCGCACTGAACGAAAGAGGGGGAGAGAGAAACTACGGAGGAATCGTAAAAATAATCGATAGAGTTATTCGATTACTAAAATATTTTTAGTAACATTTCATCAGTCAAGTTGTTAGCTAATTAATTTGTCAGGCTACCTAATCAGATAGCTAGGCTGCAGCCTGCTGCTTTACAGACATGCTAACCTTAGCTAGCCATCTGCAGTTTTAATTAAGAGTGAAAGGTGGTGCTCTTTTAGTTTCCTCATAACTAAGGAACAAAATAACCTGTCAACCTTTACAGCCTTTCCTATTAAAATGTATTTATTTTATTAAGGATGTTAAAATATGCTATTTTCATTTAGATTTTTGTTGTTGCTTTAAATCAGTTATATCAAGTTTTTGGATATGATTGAGAGGACTAGTACTAAATGCAGCCTGTGATTATTCTAAGTTGTTTCTGTTCTGTTTCTGCTCTAGCCTGTTTTAAATCTGAGTAAATACTGTGAAGCAGCCATCTTTTCTTCAAAGCTACACGTCGAGAATCTCACACAATGACTCCTCCAGACACATCCGTCACTCTGTCCTTTTGTCATCTAACAATGTGTGTTGCTCAGTTTTATCCTACCGAACATTAAAAGAAATCCTCGAAATCACTTTTCCGCCACTCTGATCTCCATACTTCGGAGCATGACCTCCCTCTGGGGTCTGTTCTGACATATTATCAATCAACCTCCTCTGGGTCATAGGGTTGTTTTTGCTGACGAGGCAGAAACATAATGCCTACACATGCATATACAGGTCTTATTCAAACAACTTTTCAGAAGCATGGGAACATGGGTAGCAATGCTCATGTGTAGCTACATCTGAAAAAAACTTTTGCCTCCAGCTACGACAAATGCCTGACACAACAAGTCTGATGACTCAAGCGTTAGGTGGCGGCCTGGCATTTCATTAAAACACAGATAGGCACTTTCTCAGCGCATCTGAAACGGGGATTATGCCACGGCACAAAAAAAAGAAAGAAAAAAAGGCGACTAATCCACTAAAGACAACCTGAGATTTACTGGAAAACTGCAGCTTTTGCCAAACTCGCATCTAAGCATCAAAATAAAACTCCGTTGCTTCACTTTGGTTGGGCGGCGATCAATAAATCACAGCGTGCGCAATAAATAACCGTGCTTATAAGTAGGCGCCGACTGGGGGGAGAAAATACTGGTACGCATTCAGAAGCCTGTAACATACAGAGAAAAGACTGTGGCTTGTTTCCAAATGATCCTCTGTCTCCCAGAAAGAAAGGCGCAATCTGTGGCCCCCGAGGGTCTTTTTTCGGACAGTGTCTGTCTCTTCGGTGGACGGACAAAGAACAGAGACTTCGGCCCTGGTGACGGGGCTTTTGGCCAGAGACGCTCTTGACATTTACTGATGGAAAAAACTGCGGAGGAAGAGCTCCACTGCTGGAATATCAAAGACCAAAAAGCCTCGACACCGATGCTGATCTATGGTTTAAGAAACACAAAAACTTCTAAGAATGCGTTTCGTTTGCTTTATTTTTATGTCACACGACATCTTAAATCGAATCCAGCTCGTGGATTGCAACGGCAAACAGTAAGAAGAGAGGGGTTTTTTCAGCCAGGCTGGTGAATGAAACCGCTCCCTGCATCAGTCACATCCTGTCTGATCTGATGCATACCTGCCCACCTGTGCAGGTAAACAATTATTCATCAAACACTAGTTGTTAACTCCTGATAGTCCGATCCGCTTGGCAGCTGGCAAACGGTCCGACTAAACCTGGTCCAGTTAATGGATCATGTATTAAATGCAACTCACAACCTGCAAACGTAAACAATCAGAACATCAGATTCACACTCTGTAACGTTCAGGGTCCATACACTTTTCTCAAGGACTTTTCAAGCATTTTCAAGGTACATTTTCTAACTTTTCCAGCCCTGCATTATGCATCCTGTACACTTTTTTGCCCAAAGTGATCCTCCACTCAAATCATTACCATGGCAACAGGTGTATAAATCCCAGCAGCTAGGCATGCTGACTGTTCACTGTCAAGAGCTCAGTTTAACTACCTTCAGATGAGATAAAAACAATACCTAGGTTGTTGTTCAGAAGTTGGGATGATCACCCTGGTTCCAGTGAAAGGAATAATAATTATTCTCACACCTGACAGTCTGGTAGATTCGGTTAGATTGGAGACCAAAATTGCAACATTTGTTACATTTTCAGCTGCTTTCAAGCCGTCAAACCAACCAGACTAAATGAAAAACCTGTTCACCTCCTCGCCTGTGGTGGCGCTGCGTCGAGAATTAACGGAGGAAACGACACAGAAACTAAATTATTTGTTAAATATACGATGAAGTTTGATTATTATTTTTTAATGAGTTTGTGTCATGACTTTGCTGGAACTCTGTGATATATGTTCAAAAAATATGCAGGAAATATTCGGCTTCTTTGACTTTGATGATGCTTCATGTATAACAGAGTGAATGTATAATAAGATTGTGCTACCTTTACTTTTATCGCTTATCCATTTCTGTACTATTTTCGTCTTGTTGGTTTTTCCTTTATTTTTGATTTGTGTATGAAAAAGTAAAGAAAATAAATTTAAAAAACTTGGCTGGCGTCTTATTGCGAGTTGGGGTGTAACTCAAGTTTGTGAAGACAAACCAGTGAATATGTTTAGCAATAAAGCGCGTGATATCCCATCCCAGTTTATGAGAAATATTTCTAGGAAACAATTATTGAGAATTATGAGCTTGTTTGTCCTTTGAGAAGCTGTCACTATTACATATTACTCACCAACAAGCTCATTGGGGTCCTTCTTCTCTGCTTCTGATGCCTGTAATAAAAAAAACAACAACAGGGAGGGAGGAAAAGGAGAGAGACATAGCAGCACATTTAGATTTTAATTTAGTCTGAAAATAAATCTAGCCAATAAGTACAATCTGTGTTAGGAAACGTGAGAAGCAGAAGAGAAGAAATGATTAATCTATGCGTCAGCTAGAACAGTTAATCTCAGTGCAACAGATTAAGGCTAATTTTCCACACAACTTAAGACGGTAGAAAAAAAAAAAAAAAAGAAGTTTGGCATAGAAACTAAAAAGTACAAAAAAAAAAATCCCAGAGCAGTTTCCTGAGAGGTAGAGAAGGATTGCAAATGTATTCGGTTTCCAGAGAATGCCTTGGCTCAGCCAGAGGAGGAGTCTTGAACAATCTCTAAAATATGCCCGGTGCGGTGCCAGCACCCTGAAGGTAACCCAGGTCCAACACAACAGTGCTGTTATTCACAGGACATGAAGCATCGCCTAGCAACCGCGCAGGCACATCAAAGGATTTGCCCTCGCCAGGAGAAAAAGGGAGGAGGACAAAGTTCAGGGGAGCTCTCGGGCGAAACTGACAAACGGAGCGTGTATGCCCAGCAAAGACAATCAGTCGGCACTACGTCTGAGAAACCGGTCACGGTTCGTTGATCGCCTCCTTAACGCTCGGTTCTCATTTAGCCGATGTACAGTCACAGTTAGAGAACATAAAATAACACAAATAAAACATAATCCAATGAATTCACTTTTCACTGCGCATCCATCTGTATTAAATCTAAAACCATTTTCATTTTAGATTTAGCACATAAAAATATATTTTAACACATTCTCATTTTCAAATATGAAAAAAACTTAAAAGTTTAATGAAGTGGCCTTAAAGTTCAGCCTAAGAAGCAGGGGAATGCACTTTTGTAAGAGGTAGCAGAAAGCTCTAAAGATGGCAGAACACTGACGGTTTGTTCCTGTTAGGTTTTCCATCTCACCAACAAAAAATCTGTTATGTTTTGTAAACCAATGCCAAGTTTCTGTAACAACACTCCTCAAGTGTGAGTGTTGTTACTGAAAAAAACTCCGATCAACCGTTTTGAAAAATGAAATCAGAAGAAGAAAAGGAAATTATTATCTACAGAATGCAGAGAAGTGTCTGCTTTTCTTCCAGGCTGAGAGAGAGAGACTTCTCGCAGATAACAAGAAGGCTAAATGGAGAAAAACAAAGTTGCTCCGTTTTATCTTCTGAAGCTCTTCGCCACAGCTTCATAGTGAACATGTTGGACTGGAAACGATTGTGGCTCATTGAAAATCTCAGCGTTAAGTTAAAGGTCAACTTACTTGCCAGGGGGGTCATACAGACGGGTGTTTTAGCAATGCTAGCTGTTCTAATTAGTAACACAATGTCACAGGCAAATAACTGAATATTTATTGTATTTTTTGCCTAATGTGAAGTTAATACCAAAAGTATTCACACTCCTGGCAGATTTGGGATTACAGCAGGACTGGATTAAAAAAGAAAAAGAAAATCAAGAAATATCTCTTCAATGTATTGTCAAAAAAGATTTATATATTTTATTATTATTATTATTATTAGACACTCCTTCTACATAATCGTTGGAGAAATGCCCATCTCATTTCTTTCTAGAATCAAAATGTTACTCTTAAAAAAAATCTGAATAAATTAACAGGAAGGCTAAATGTTAATGCCACTAGTGGTCCATTTCTACTCCTATAGCTTTGAAATCAACATTTATATACAAACTTTAACATGTTGGTAAAAACATCCGTCAAAGTTTGCCTCTGAAACCTAAAGAAATCCTGGAGACACGGAGCAGTAAAACTCGGCTTTTCCATAAACGTAAGTATATTTGACAGGAATATGGTGGAAAATGGGTTTTTTTTTGTGCTGGTTTCCCACCTACTCATGAGATATTGCATCACCTCTGCATTCCTCTCTATGCTGCACATGATACCAATAAAAAACCAGCCGCAGACATGCTGTGTTTCCAGAAGCTCCCACCTTAAAAGAAAAGAAGAAACACTCACATCTCATGTATAATTTAAATTAAAAGTTAAATTTCAGAAGATTTTACTTTAAATCAATTTTCCACTGACTATGACTCTCATATCCAACGGGGATTCTTATGAAATGTGACCAAATCGTCCGTAAGCCGCTTCCTGTTGGCAGATAGTATCTTTTGGACTCACATAATCGCATTTCCTTGCAGTGGACAATGATTTGATAATATTAAACTCTACATCATTGGTTGTCAAAGCGAGTACCAAACAACCTGAAGGCAGAAATAAATCAAACGACGATCCGTAAGAGATGCCATGCAGCAGACAGCTGCTTTTCATCAAAACATAACAGAAGGTATAAAGCGACAAAAAAATGACAGAGATGTAAACTCACCAGCATCTGTAATGTGTTTGCATCTTTAAAAAAGCACTTTTCTATTGTTTTCTGTTGTTTAGTGTTTTATTTTGATTTAAAACGCTATCCTAAGAAGGTTTAAGACTTTTATGAAAAAAAAAAAAAAGTAGCACAATTAATTAGGAAAAACTCCCTGTGGCACAATACCAACACTGTTTACTCTGGAGGATAGATATTCCTCCTCTTTCCGAGTCCCGCGAGCCTCTAGCCTGCCAACAAATGTCCAAACCGAGTGTAAAACAAATCAATGTCATAAAAAAAGGAAAGAGAGAAAATGACAACCAAGCAGTAAATTGTGAAACAGAAAAGCAGAAAAGTTTCACAACAGCAAGTTGCAGTGAGCGAACACTCACTGTCATCAGATAATGCGAGCAAGCAGAGCCAACAAGCATCTATTCTTCTCCTGTCAGTTAATGAGCATTAATAAGCAGCACAAAACATTCGCTTTCTACAGCGAGACAGCAGCATACATCACACCAGATCAGATAAAAACATGTCAACATTAATGCATCGTCTTGTCTCCCTCTGAACATGACTTTCTGCTCTCTGTGGAACAATCTCAAACGTGTCGACGCATGAGTGCTGAAGAAAATGTTTTGATTACCGTAATGTTTACACTGACAGTGCTGTTATCTGCCTTATTGCACGGAGAATTTAGCAGACGAAGCTGATCAGACTAGAGGCGGGTTATAAAGCGAAGCCTCAGAGGGCGCCACCCTCCTGGTGTTTGCACTCCGACAGCCAAGGCGCAAAACTGTGGCGCGACTCAAATCATTTTATGCGCCGCTGAAAGGCTTAAGACAAAACAAATCAGTTGTTAGTTTAACATCCAGGCACACATGATCCCACAGCACCATCTAGTGACCAGCATTGACTTCCAAATCTAATCTGCCCCCAACCACAGGTCGTTGTTCAAATACCTCCACATCATCTGCGTCCCTCCCCTCGTCTGATTCGTCCATATCCTATAAAAACAAAAACGCAGAGGGTTAACAGCGTAGGGCCGTGGGGGTCAGAGGGCAGAAGACCAGGACAGGGGCCAGAAAGGCAACACAAAGGACTCCAACACTGTTAAACATTATTCAGCTAACTTTATAAAAAAACTACGGACAGACTGACATTGTTTGATGGAGACTAAAGATTCATCAGATGTGACATTAGGACTGTTAGTCGCTTTTAGGTCTGCAACTAATGATCGCTTTAGTGATAAATTAATTTAGTAATGCATTGAACTTTTTTTTTTATATGTCAGATGCATCGTTATTCTGATGATTAATCGAATGTTCTGACAATTAATCAGGTTTTTTTTAAACTTGGCACATTCTCCACATTTTTCTTTTAACTATTTATGTCATTTTAACACAAAAAAGAAAAATTGGAAAATGAACACTTTTTTGTGTTAAATGCAAAGTGCATACAAGGTTTCCCCCAGAAAACTTGCAAAGCCCGGTGGTCGGAGCACTAGAGCAGTCATTCATCCAGCAGACCATTGTGTTTTTGTCCAGTTAACGATTAATCGATTACTAAATTAGTTGGCGATTATTTCAGCAACAAATTAATCACGATTAATCGTTTCAGCCCTTCTCTCTTTAACTGCTGAATGATGTGGATAGTTAAATTGGCAGAAATACAATTTAAAAGCAGTCCAGGAACATGACACTAGCTATTACACTTTACAATGTCCAAAGCTCTAAGAAAAACAATATAGTTGTTTTTGTGCACATGATCAACTGGAACCACACTAAACTGTAACAAATTATCAACAAGTCATAGCAAATCTAAAAGGAGACATGCTAGAGTTAGCCTAGCCTTTTAGCTAAATTCAACAGCAAGATGCAAACCTACTGAAGGCTTAAGCTGGGAGTCAAACTTCTCTTTAGAAACTATGTAGCTTTGCTCATTTAGGGCAACAAGTTCTCACAACAGAGCCAGTTTTGGATTTGCTTTATTTGGACATGGTTGGCAAATACCTATTCTGAAATGACTCGGGTCGCAAATAAAAATAAATAAAATATTGAAAGATTCCCAGAGAAATGCAGCTACTCCAACAAAACACAGCTCATACCAACTACTGATATAGACCAAAATATAAAGACGGTCTGAAGTCTCTAAAATATATTCCCTGCTTCAGGTTTGAGACAATAAAAATCATATAGGAGGAGAAATTGAATTTTTTTTTTTTTGTAAAAATTTCTCTAAAAGGTAATTATTCTCCTGACATGCAAAGTTTGTTTAACTATACATAATTTAAAACAATACTGATATGAACCAAAAAGTGTACTGCTTTGCCTTGATTGGTTTATTTTCCAAAGGCTTTACAATAAAAAAAAATGTAAAAAAAAATTAAAACTTTATTTGTGATCATGGCAAGATGAACTACAAATTTTTTTTCAACCTATTAAAGTACAATCTGTTACTGTGGTGAACAAACAGGGAAAAACACACACACACGCACACGCACACACACACACACAGCCTCTGTTTATTGACAACAGAGGCTCCACTGTGATCAGTTTATGTGGAGGTTATAAAATCTACTAAAGTATAAAATTATGTTACACAAAATAGATTAAAAACAAGGTAGAAACATTTTTAACAATCTGGCTTCACAATAAAACTGCTGCGTTGTGTTATTAAAACTTCCACCTGATTCATTTAATCATTCTTATAAAAGCTACACAAGATATTGTTTTTTTATTACCAATGATTCCAAAATGGTCTGCAACCAAATAAAACAAACAAACAAAAAACAACATAAAGCCTTAATGCTTACAGAAAGAAAATGCAACTTATCCAAAAGATAAGCATGGAAACCCAGGCTTTGTGTTTCTATAAGAGCCTGTAAATGCCCAAAATTAGTTCGACTCACATGGCACAAATAGAGCAAAAATATGCTCTAAATGCAACAACCAAGATCGTCTGCTTTTGATTAAACCTTGCATGAGTTTAAGAAAAATCCGATAAAGTTTATTAGGGAAACACCCTTTGATGCAAAAGAGCAAAAATGTATTTTCTTCATTTTCTGTTTGATCCAAAACTACTCAATCAATAAAGATGAATCTTTTTTTTCTTTTTTAGCTCTTTAATGTGTCACAGCTGAAACTGGACTCAACAGGTCAGATCTGAAAACGAACCAACACTGTTGGATGTCCTTGTAGGACTGAGCATCTCCATTTATATCAGAAGGTCACGTTTTTCAATAGTTTTTATCATTTCAGTGAAACAGCGGTACATTTGCTGAGCATTACTGGATCTTTATTTTATTTTTTCTTTAACTTGGGACAGATTTTAACGGCAGCCAAATTCAGCCTGTAAGGACGAGTTCAGAGCTCCGACACTGACCGAGTTGCTGTCGCGGCTGTCCTCGTTTCCAGATCCTTTGTCTTCAACATTCTCCGTCCGGTTCAGGTCGTCGTCCCCGTAGCCGTAGACCAGGCCCCCTACATTCCCCCCTGCACACAAACACACAGAAAAAAAGCAGAGGTATTACACTACACCGCCATAGGGAAGTTACAAACAGGTTCCGGCTGCCGTTTTGTTCAAGTTGATAATTCCCCAGCTTCCCCCTTTTAAAAACTATTTTTTTTATTTGCTGTCATGGCTTGGAGTTAGTAAATTAACACAGAAACTAATAATTTGCTTATTTGCTTAAGCAGTATGGGATAGGGCATCAAATTTTTCATTCCGTCAAAACCAAACTTGATTTATCTGTGAATGACTAACATTATTTAAATCAAACTAATACATGAGAGGTCAACCCAACAGGGCAACTGCATCAGCAGAAATGGTTTGCCTGACGTTTGAAATACCAAAACATCACATTCACACAAGTCTTTTGTGATTGCAACACAGCACACATTGAAACTGCAACAGTAACTGTAACAGGATACATGGTGCAGCTATCTCTGTTGAGCCGAATCAACATGCGATGCCCTACTTTTGGAACCGAAAGGACACGAATGATAAAAGTAGAAATTAGGGCTGTGTAATAATATCGATTTTGCGATATACATCGATATTTTCTTTCCTGGAAAAAAATCAATATTCATCCGCAAGTATCGTAACATCCAACTGTCACCTTGCTCACTCACTGCTTGCTGATTGATCATCAGGCTTAGAGTGATTTCTTCAGGTGTTAAGTGTCAAGGTTAAAAAGGTATCAAACTATTCAGAGCAGGGTACTTGGTGCACTTTATTTACTTTACAAATGCATGTAAGCTACAGTTTGTACCGTTTCAATTAAAAGAAACATGTTTTCTCACCACTTCTTTGATTCATTTTGTCCAACTGTCAACTTTAAGTCTGTGTCCATGTCCAACCAGAGCCAGGTATTATGTAGTTGGTGCTTTTAATTAGTTTTCAGTTAAATTAATTCAATCCAACTCTATAACAGTCACAAAATGTCACCAAAATCACTCTGTCCCTCTAAAATCTTTCAGAAAATTGCAAAAGTGTATTGAATTGTATCGTTTACTGAATATCGCAATATATATTGTATTGAGAGCAGAATATCGTGCATCGTATCGTGAGATTATTGTATCACTACAGCCCTAGTAGAAATGGTGGGAAAAGTGGAGTTTATGCACTACATTTAGACCCTTAAGACACACGATTTTTAAACATTTTTTTTTAAATGTGTTGCTTTAAAAATGACCACAAATGCATTTTAAAATACAGATGTTTATCCCATTGAAAAGTTGCATGTTTACAATGTTCTGTTTTACGGATGTTTGGTGAGTTTTTTTTTGGTGATACAAGTACAGATTCAGAGTTTGTCTTGTTTTTATTGATCGATTCTTAGATTAGTACTAGGTTTTTAGATAATTTAATTCCTACTAATAAAAGTTTTACTTCCTTCGCGAGTCTTTTATAGCTACGTTTGATGGACATATTGAAAAAAAAATTAATTGCTCTCAACTTTTTTTTTTTTACTGTAGAATAATCCTGTCCAGGTTTAATCTATCTAGATGGTGTTGTTTTAAAGTTGGACCCCTTCTTAGGTGATAGATTTTTTTTACACATTTTTCACATTTAGTGTTTCATAGAGTATATAACTGGTGTAACAAAGTTTAGGCATATTTTTTTCTATCCCCTCTAATTCAGACATTTATTTAACACAAATAAACTTCCAAATAAATCATCACATAAACATAAAAATACATAACCTGAAATAATGTACTGAAAAACTAAAATACACGGATACTTTGTCTGCAAAACTACAATTTAACTACAATAATACCAGATTTAACATAAACTAAGGTTTCTAAATAACTAAAAGCAACAAAACGTATAAAGTAGGTTAAGCTAGCTGTTAGCTCACACTCATGGTAGTCTCACAGACAACATTAACAAATGAATAGTGTGTTTTACTGTGATTAAAGCTACGGTAATAATTAAAAAAAATAAAATTCACCTGAATCTTCTGGTTCTGGGTCGGAATCGGGCTCCGAATCATCTCCATAATCTGCTAAAGATGAGAGAAGAACGCTTTTTTTGCCACTCGCCATAACTGTTTCAGTCGCATAAACGCAGCGGGGCTGGGAGCGCACTGTAAACACGTCACCGGACGAGAAACTTCAGCTGCGCAGTGAAGTAATGCGCAGAAAAAAACCCAACCGACACTGGGAAATGTAGTTCTTTGTCGTCTATCGCTACGTCGGCGTCGCGCTGTGAAAACTATAGAATAGAATTTATGTATTTATGTTACTATTTACAGAAAATGTATAATATTGAAATGTGTAACACAAATTATGCGTCCATATCTGTATTAACATTAATTTTAAGGTTTAGCATCCAAGCTACATAGTAACAATGCAATATTATTAGAACATAAAGCAGTGCTAGCTGTTTTGACTTCTAAAAGCAAACGGCAAATTTATGAATCATAAAACATCTTTATTATAATTGCTCTTAAAATACAGTGCCTTGGAAAACAACTCTTAAGCCTTGATTTATTTTTCATTAGGCTACATACAGTCATAAACTTTAATATACTTTAATAAGACTGATTGTGATAGATTAACACAAAGCATCATGTGTTTGAAGTCACCCTGCTACAAGGTGAATATCCATGATTGCTCTGTTTACCTGCATCTTTCTACTTCCCAGTCCTAGGTGAGGGGAAGCATCACCACAGCATGATGCTGTCACCACCATGTTTCACAGTAAGGATAGTGTTTTTAAAGTGACTTGCAAAATCCATTTGGAAAGATTCAAGGAACTTGCTTTTGATGATCTCACCATTCTTGTAATAAGATCAGTGCAAATAAAAAACTAACATTTTAGGTACATATTTTGAACTTTTATTTGACAGACTGTCTAAACATTGTGACTCTGACTTAAAAGTGACACCAAAATCTGTTTTAAGTGTGTTTAAATATGTGCATGAGTCTAAATCACTGCATTCTCTGAGTTCTTCTTCGGTTTCCTCTTCTTTTGTTTTGGTGATGTTGAGCTTCTGCAGCATCCGTACAGGAGAGCAAAGAGCAGCAGAGACAGAATTCCCAGTACGAACAACCCGATGACCACAAAGCCGCCCACCATCCATGGGTCCAGCTGCAGATGATGCAGGAACCAGTCCACCAGCTCGTTGGGGGAGCCGGTGGGCTTCTGGTTTTCAGCCAGACTGCAGGGGAGACGAATAAACCACACAAGAAATCAGAGTGAGAGATAGTCAGCTTAACAGTTTTATTGGAATTTTATTTGCTACTCCAATGCCCACAATGTGCCCTTCCCTCTGATACCCCTAAATGAAATCCAGTTTGAGTAATTGTCAGAAGTCGCCCAATCTTAGTAACTACTAGCCTGCTAAAATGTTCCATATTCATGTGTTAGAATGATCCAGTCAAAGTTTGGACTTAAATCCACCTAAGAATCTGTTGCTTGATTTGGACATTGATGTTCGCAGATACTATTCATCCAGTCTGAGATTAAGCTGTTTAATCTCAGATCGGATATTAAACAGTTTGACCATTCACTGTAAAACATTTGAGTCGCATTTAGTTGTGTCTACTATCTTCTTTAAGTCAAATTTGTGCTCTTTCACCAGGTGTGGGCAGTTTTTTCCTTGCATGTTGTGAAATAATTATTTGGTTTAAATTTCTGCATTAAGTGTAAAAATCTATATTCAAGATGAATGAACTTAAAACACAATGTTTAGACAACTAATCTCTTGTTGTTAAATCAACTTCATGAACTTTAATCTCTGAGTTAAAACCAAAACAATTTTCTTGTTGACTTAAGTTGCATTTTCAAGGCAGCAGGTGAACTTTCACTTTCAAGTTAAACCACCTTCAAATATTTTAGTGTTGTTGAATGATCAAACTAATAAGGACATGCCCCAATAGACTGGCATGTTGCCATTGCATCGAAAGCAAATTCTGCATATCACAATTCATTATTATATATTCATTCATGTTGGTCTATCACATAAAATCCCTACAAGCTACATTGACATTTGTGATTGTAACGTGACAAAGAGTGAAAAACTTCATGGGATGTCAATACATATACATGCATTTAATATGCCGCAAAGGGTTCATAATCATATATTGTAAGGCTAGAAAGATGTTTCTAGAATAGATAATACAAATTTTCACGTTAAAATCACCATAACTCACCGCCTTCCTCTTTTAAACTCACCTCACGGTCGCCATTTCCTGTTAATAGGATCCTGTCACGGCTCAGTTGCTCCCAACAAACTGAACATACAGGAAAATAACTCTTATTCTGGGTCACACGAAGCAGCTAGACCTTTCACACAAACTCTAACGTACCAATCTGCTTTGACTTTGATGAGGCATTCTGTAGATCCAAACTGCTCCTGCTCTGCTTTGGGGACAGGATACTTTTCTGTCTAATGTGGGTACGACGTAGTAGAAACAACTGCTTCTGGGTAATGTTTAAACAAAGGAGGAATGTCATGATAAGGTACGCACGCAGCAGCGGGACAACACTTCTCTGATAGCAACATGGTCGTTCCCTTACGTGTTAAAATTAGAACACGACATTCAGTTGCTATAATATAATTTAAAAAGTTATTTTTACATGCTGCTTTATGACAAATCAAGAGTTTACATCGTTGAAACATACACATTTATTGCAATTACTTATAGGAGAACCGCCACATGTGACAGCATCTTTGTTTTACCTCTATCTATACAAAAAGGTTAAACAATAAACGGCTCAGGTTTTCCTTTTTTGTGGCACAATTTGTACAAAAAAAATAAAAACACCCTTAAAAAGCCAGCAGAGGGCGCTCTGTCTTTTTTATTTTTTATACAAAAATTGGCTCCCTTTGACATTAACTTCCAATTTATACTAAAATGCAATCTTTCTATATTTCTCACAGTCACAGCACAATGAATGAATGAATGTCGACTGGGCACCAAAGAACTGCACTTGTACCACATCAGTATCTGTTTAACTGGAGCACAAAGAAGCTTTTATTGAGTCTTTTCATGCCCAAAACGCTGCCACACAGTGCTTTATTGTCCCGCTCTGTAATGCTTTTTCATGAGGCATGCCACTCTGCGGATCTGTGTGGATTCCGACGTCTCCCGGTCCCAGGATGCTGATGCAGTTTGTCGCTCAGAACTGGATACGTCCCAACACTAAGTTCCATCGTTCCTCTGGTTCATCCCCATTTTAACACCCACTTGATCAATCCAAGCAAACCAGTGACACTCAAAAGATTTATTCCCCTCTTCTGTAACCTTGATTCAAGAGCTTCTGTCATGGTGGTGGTGTAACAGACCAAAAGGGTACAGGGTGTGATGTGCTGTGGATTCTGCAGACAAGTCCCGCTTTCTTTTACCAGATCAGACGGATTCAAAAGGCTGAACTCTCGAGCCCTGGTATTTTGGTTTGCCGCAGCAGCAGCAGTGAAAGCAGGAGAGCAGCATCAAGAAAAGGACTGTGACTGCAATGACAAACAGGAGGCAGATAGGCACAAGTCAGGTCGGCACAAGTCATTGGAGAAACTCGCATTTAAAGCTGTCGGCATGTGTGTTTTATGCAAAGATTGGTTTGGACGCGCATCAGTCAGTCAATCAAGTTTATTTGTGTAGCACATTTCAGGAATGGTGGAGTTTAAAGTGCTTGACGTCATAAAAACATAATGTAGCCAACAATTGTGACAACCAGTAACAGACATTCTATTTTGTCAAGTGCCAAATCATCAATGTACATTAAAATATTTTGGTCAATGCTCCATCTATTATGGTGCAAAAGCATTTCTAAACATGTGGGAGGTTTAGTCTTTAATCCTGGAAATCTTCTTCAGGTGGTAGCAGGCTGAATTTGTAACTGTCTATGTGGCTCTGAAGGTTCAGGTGAGAGTCCATAACTACCCCCAATTTTCTGGTCTGGTTGCTAGTTTCTAGCAGTAATAATTGAAGCACTGTGTTGACTCTAGATTGTTCCTTTTTAGATCCAAACACTATAACTTCTGTTTTGTGGGCATGTGGGCAACCCGGACCTATGTGGTAAAGGATTTACCCTTAAGCCTAAACCTGGATAGTTACATTAATCAAAGTGTTGTGCTAAGAAGTATAATCTGTTGCACAGATGACAGACGTAACTTACCAATAAAGAGTACGAGGATGGAAAAGGCTCCACTTTCCAGTGGAGTTGCTTGTGGAAGACTCAGGAGCTTGGACCACACCCGTTGCAGGATGCCTGAAAACTCCTGTTTGGCATCCATGATAGCCTATCGATCCACGCGATGTCAGTCAAAACAGAAATAGCTTGGCTTGGAGGTTCAAAGAAGATGGCTTCTGTAGAAAGTTTAACTCCTAAAAAAGAAGACAGGATGACGTTGAGGATGAATGTTTCACTGAGGATACACCCTGAAATTACCAATCCTTCTTTGCAATATCAAGGGGCCCAGATCTCTAAATACCTCGAGTACCCTCTCATTATATACAACCCCACTCTGCTAACTCACTACCTTTATGAGTGGGAGTAGGCTCACAAGATCCACATGTTCACACAGCAACGTATGCCCTCACTTGTTACGCGTACTGCAGAATCTGGATGTTCAGTCCAGCTATAAACAGACCTAACTATTCCAGGCCTGGCATTTCACGTGTGAGGCCTCTCATCATCACTGCAGCAGCTGCCTGTGGGTGAGACCTCACAGTCTCATACGAGACAGGCCGCATAGGAGGTTAGGGCACAGAGAACTGAAATCGTAACAGAACAGGACGCTGGTGACAGGCGTCACCACGAACAGACTCTGAATGGGCGAGCGTGTGCGGTGATCAATGAAGACATTAGGATATTTATAGAATTCACCAGATTTCAAAGTTGGCATGTCTCCAATTAATGAACAGAACATCAGATACTGAAAAATCTGACAATACTGCAATGTTCTTCACATAGAGAGCATACATTAAATGTGTTTATTGTCTGTTTTTGTATTTGGCAAACGCTTTTATCCCAATGCAATCAGAAAAGCTGAGTTGTCAAACGTTTCTTGAAGATAGGCATGGTTCTGCCAGTGATTGGTAGGTTCTTCCACCATTGTGAAACAACACATAAAAACAATCTGGATTGTCTTAAACACTGTGTAAGCACTAGCTGGCCATATAAATATGATTACTGACTCATATTCAAGTATCATGATTTGATCATGACCAGGTGTGACAATCTCTTTAAAAGCGTGAGTTTTGATGGTTTGCTTCTTTGGACTGAACTAACAATCCACTGGTTGTGGGGCGAACTCCTATAGCTGTCACCACCTTCACCCCCACTGACACTGTCAGGCATAGAGGTGGAAGAGTGACGCTCAGGGCTTGGTTTGCAGCCAGAAAACCAGGCCAGTAGAAGCTTTGGCAATAACTGGGTCATACAACATAAGAATGAGCACAAACATGGCAGCAGCAAATCTACTAAAAAAAAAGTATATAGAAGAAAGATAAGTAATACTTTGTCATGTACTTTTTTTACCCCTAAAAAAAAAATAAATAAATAAAACGACTTAGCTTTTGTGTTTCAGTATAGACTAAATTCAGAGTTATCAGCTTTGGAGTATAGTTGGGCTATATTTATTTTTGTTGATAATTTCAGAAAGTGAAATATATTTATTAAGCTTCCGTCATATTTCTTATTTTTAAACTAATTTATAAAAGCTAAGACCTTCAGCCAACGCTACCGGTCGCAAACATTTTGCTAACTTGCTTCGCGGTTTTGTTTTCCTACTGCTCCAAACAAGTAGCTACCTACTTCTCTACCGTTTAAACTTATAAAGGAAAAATTTAAAGCTAATTCAAGAGGCCTACGTAACTTTTTATATCACACATTTATGTCGTTTACTTAAAAAGTAGTATTAAAAAAAAAAGAAGTTACTGTACCCGAAAATCCATGCGCAGTGCTTGGGTTGCTATGGAAACAGTTCCTTAAGCGACGAAGTACCTAAGGTCAGCGTAAATAGCGGAGTGCTCAAAAATATTCATACTCTCACTCCCCACACTTTGATTTTAATAATTTAAAATCAAAGCGTTTGTTTATTTTTTTATACGCCGGAACAAAAGCTTTTCGGACAGCTTCACTACACAACTAGGGTTAGGGTTAGAACCTTAAAACTAGTTTATCTCGTCTCACTGATGTGCAATGTGTTCACGCTTTTTATCACTGCAGGAAGTGACACCAGACTTTCATATCTGATCTTAGATTTTTTTTTTTTTTTTTACTTTAACCACAGTGCCTCTTTCATAGTTGGACTGGTTTAGAACTGCTGGCAATCCAGTCTGCACACTGAGAATGTTTTTAATGGCTGTGTGACTTCAACCTTTAACTCTTAACTAGTTTGCAGCATTTCCCTAAATAACGGATAACTAGAGTAGAATAGAATGCACTTTACTGATCTCCAAGGGGAAATTGCTTTCTGTCTTCCACCACATTTCTGCGTTTACATTCACCTACGCTGAGAGTAGATGTTGTGGATCTTTTCAGAAGGCTCTCCAGCTGATTGAGCTCTCCGCCACCTGTCAGAGGGAGGCTGAAGAACGCACAGCCTTCTTTGTCCCTCCGCATCTCCCCCCCCCCCCCATGTTACGTTTCACGAGCAGCAAAGAACCAAAACATCACCTTCTTTGGAGCGACTGCTTCCACATGCTACTCCTAACAACTCCACCCGTAAAGAATCCCCTTTTTTTCAAGGGGGAAGGGGGGGGGGGGGGGCGTGTGAGCATGTGTGGAAATAGTTTTGGGAAGTTTCAGGTTGACACCAGAAGAGAGAGAGAGAGAGAGAGAGAAACTGTTCTTACCTGTGCTGTGAACGTCTTCAAATGAGACAGGATCCTCTTTTTTCTTTTAATTAAAGGAGAAGTGAAGTCATCACACCCTCCTGTCAGTTTTGTTGTTTTTAGTATTTCAGAAGATTGTTGTTGCTGGTCTGAAGCCCCTTCATCTGCTTGCCTGCCTCAGCTCTGGACGTTTAGAAGTAATGTGACTCTTTCAGAGGACCAGGAGTTGTTTGCTCCTCCTGCAGCAGCTCACCACGTTTACTTTCTCCTCCTCTCTTCAGAGGTTTGTGTAACTCCTCCTTTTTTTTTTTTTTTTTCGGGGCCTCCAGACTTCTCTCCCTCTCTTATGTTTATTTCGTCTCTCACTCCCTCCTCCTCACCCTCTGTCAGTGTGTACATCTAAACTCTCATTCACAGTCCGTTCCCCCCCAGTCTGTTTAGACAGACCAGCTGTGGTGAGGGCCCCGTTTTTTTTTTGTCTTCAGTCGCTGTGGAGACAAGATCCTGGTAAAAGGAATAGGCCTCGCTGTGTGTGTGTGTGTGTGTGTTCCATCTGGTGTTGTGCCAGCTGACTCCCACATTTCTTGGCCTCAACATTTGCATGTTGATTCACCCGGGCTTCCTGTGTTGTTCAGTAGAACTGTTGACGACTGGAGTCATGCAGCATGTTGCTGCTGCAGTGTGGAACTTTTTTTTTTTTAAAAGTTAATTTTTTTTTTTTTTTTTTTACATGTTTGTGAAAATTATCATTATGTCGTGGCAGTATAACATAAGACTGTGAAAGAATCAAGTTCCTCTGCCTTCTCCCAGTGTAAGCAGCAGCCTTTACGCTGAACATTTGTCATTTTTTTGGGCAAAATTACAAAAATGTGCAGCACTGGTAATACAGGCTTTTAAATCAAAAATGCTACCATGGATCATGTCAAAAGGAGGGGTTGAGGTGGTGAGGAGAGATGCAGAAACCCAGGTAATGATGATGATGAAGAGTTTAATGGTGAAGAAGCTCATACAGTCAACCCAGGCGACACGGCAGAGAATTTAGCACACAGCTAAATACCGGTAGCGCTGACACAGGGCTGAAAAGAGAGCTCAGCTAACCAGGACTTCTCAGTTCTACTGGAGAGCAGAAAACCTACGTGCGACCAAGACGACAACTGACATAGACGTACGTGAGACGACGTAAGACAAGGACCCGACGAGGGACACAGACAACAGGTGGGACTAAATCAGTGGTTCTCAACCTTTTTTGAGGTACCGAACCCCCAGTTGCATATGCGCATTCACCGAACCCTTCTTATTCCAACCCCCCGACACATAAAAGACTTTGCGGTATTATGATTTAGTAATGTAATTATATTAGTTGTGTTACCACCCCCACACCACTAGAGGCAGTAGCAACCCCGAAAAGATGCGACTAAGGAACAGATTTAGACAATAGAATTTGGTAAAAACTGTGAGCTTTGCTGAAGTAATTATAGATAAAAGTTCAAATCCATGCTGAGAGTGGAGCTCCTTCAATCAGGGCTCCTCCGCAGCACTGATTAGCTAAGCAATGTAAAGTGATCCTCTGGCGCAAGTGATGGCAAAGCGGGGCGTCATCACGACTTTACACAAGTGTGTCTTTACCTCCGCGGCAGAGGCTCCTCCGAAACCCTGAGACCGATTCACCGAACCCCTGGGGTTCGATCGAACCCAGGTTAAGAACCACTGGACTAAATACAATGGGAGGGAAATCACAGGAACGAGACACAGCTGGGATCAATCAACGGGGACGACGCAGAGACTCACAGCAGGGAACAGGATCACACAGAAAAAAACCTCAAAAATAAACACACAGAAACACGGATCATGACAGATCACACACAATACACTGTAAAAAAAGAAAAAAAGATTGCAAAACGGCACTATTTTTCTCCAGAGGAAGAATAGCTGGTGCTCCATCGCCACGTATCGTATATCTGTGCATGTCCCTGATTGCGATGGATGTTTAGCTAATGGCATTAGAACAAAAAATAGCATCTTAGTCAAAGTCCAGACCTAAATCCAATTGAGAAACTGTGGTAAAACTTAAAAAAATGTCTTTCCGCTAAATAGAAATGAGCTTCGGTCATTTTTGCAAAAGAAGCCACTTCAGGTGAAGAGCAGATACAATATTTGCATGCCACACTGTTCAGATTTTTATTGGTAAGAACGGTTGAGAGCATGTTGTTTTTCTCCTATTTCACAATGTGTTGGCCTATCATATAAAATATTAAAATACGTAATGTAATGTGACAAAACGTGAAAGTTTAACAAAAGTCAGAAGGCAGGACGTTGTTAGCTACAGAAAATTGTATGCGGGGGGGAAAAAAAACAATGAAATTCTTTTTTTCTTCCTGCTGCTTCGCTGTTTATTTTGTAAAAATGTCAGCTCTGGCCTGTTTCGATGAAAAATGGGCCCAAGCCAGCCAGAGTCTGATGAGAATCAGTTGAGTGGGTGTGTGGAAAATTATTCAAACATTCCTGGCTAAATTGATTCATCCACAAATAACCATTACTCATTTCCCATGGCGTTGTTATTGGAACAAAGCGAAGGAAGCGAGCTAGCGTCGAATAGTTTTGAAAAGCGGGAGATTATGCTTGGAAATGCGATTACAGAGTACAGCAAAGGCACAAATGGAGCAACATGTTTTGTTTCCACTTCAAAAACTAGAATGACCCTGAAGTGGCTGAAGTATTCCAGAGGCTGGGTTCATCAGGATGTTTGCTTCAATCCAGAACTGTTAGGTAATCAGTAGTGGAAAAAAAAGCAACAAAAAAAAACCCATCAATCTCAAAATCTCTAGGAATTTCACAGCTAAAACACAAACCACCAAAGCGCCTAAACTCATCTCTGATCCGCTGAGCTTTCATTCTGGAATGCTGCAGCGTCAAGAATGATTGATAATCCATACCTGATGGAGTCACATGGACCAAAGATCACTTTGCGAAACCTTTGGCAAACACAGCAGAGCAGAGTTAAATTCACAAACAAAAACTTATTTCGTATAGAGGTGTTACCTTCTGAGGATTTGGAGGTAACTGGGATGAATTCAGGTGCAATTTAATGAATAAAACCTGAATTAACTAAATTAATCAATGAGCCTTTACCAAACTTAGTGACGCTGTGAGCTCTGATGTTTTAAGTCAGACTCATTCATTTTCTATGATGAAGATTCTCATTTTGCTGATTTTGCAAGTCAACCACAGATTAGCTTTGTTTTGGTACATTTACAGCATTACAATTAAGGAGGCAAAATATAACACTATTTTAAGAAGCAATAATTTAACAAAAAAAAGGAACAGGCTGAACCCAAATAAAAAAAAAAACAAAACTAACTTTGTTAAAATGGTAACCAAAACTCAACTTTGTTGTAAAATGTGAGACAAAGCGTTCACATATTGTTGCAATAAGAATATGCAGAACGACAAATGGAGTAAAAAACAAGAGCCGCTTGGAAGTAAACGCTTCCCACATATAAAGCAAGGCAGGTTTGTAAAAAAAAAAAAAGACAAAATAAAGGTTAAAGTCAGCAGCAGAGTGGATGAAAGAGACAGCAAAGGGAAGTGTAACACAGAGTGAAACGCAAAGTTATTTCCTCAACACCTCCTCGCTTGATCTCCTTGGTGGGTGGAGATCTGTTCATGCATGTTAAAGTTCAGTCTTTTGTAAGACAAAATATTGTTTATAAAAATCCTTAGAGGAAAATTACATAGATTCCTGTCACATTTTCACAAATAAAAATTTGAAAGGTGTGGCGTACATTCAACCTCCCTGAGTCAATGCTTTGTAAAAAATACAATAAAAAAATCCATTTGCTGTGATTACAGCTGCAGTGACTTCAAGATACGGCTTGTATGTGCCACAGATTTTCAGTCGAAAATCGGCACGCAGACTTTGCCCAGGTGAAAAAAAAGTATACTTTAGTATACTAAATTTTAACATACTTTAGTATACTTTTATCGATGTACTTAAACTGTACTATTTTGGAACAGCTAATTTTGTGCTTAGTATACTTTAGCAGTATTTAAATAGTATTAAATTACAACTAATAGTATATTTTAGCATACTATACGTACTTTTTTGGAACAACTTCAAGTGTACTTAGTGTATTTAAAGTATACTTTTTAAATATATTTCAGAGCTTTGTTATTATATTTTGATATAATTATTATATTTTGAGTGTAATAATTCTGTCTCAGAATTATATTAAAAATATACATTTAATATACTTCAAATATATTTAAAATATACTATTAATATATTAATAATGTATTTAAATTACACTTAATTTTTATTTTTGATTTCCTGCTATTGATAATAAACTACAATTTTAATTACTCTTAATTCGTCTTTATTCCTACTTTCCTATTTTGTAAATGACATGCATATCTACACTACAGTACTTATATTGTTTTAGGCTACAATTACATGGAAAGATTAATTACACAAGATGCCCAAGGTAATTCAAATATTTTGTTTTATTACCGACATTTTAAAATTGTCCAATTTTACTCACAACTTTATGAACTTTACATAAATTATCAGTTTACACATCAAAAGTGAACACATGAACATAAAAATTTAAGTGTGACAATAAAACATGACGGTGAGGATCAACGACAGAACATTCCCGTTCACTGCACCTTACAGGAACCTACAAAAAAAAACAATAGAGCAATTAAACAGAGAAAACATTTGTATTTAAAGAGAACAGAAAAATGGCAAATAAAAAAATAATACTTACAATTTTAAGACATTGTGGACTCGCTGTGTATGTGACAACATAAGAACTGATGATGATTGGGACCGGATGATTGGGGTGGAAAAACATTTCTGGGTGTCTTCTTTGCCTGTTTATGTTAGAAGTAGAAAAAAAATAGTCAGCAATGTCATAGAGTCAGTTGATGTTGGCATTAACTATGAAGCTGATTAAAGTGTGGACTTAAGGAGACAAACTACCTTAAAATCTTTCCATCCGTGTTCTGAACACACTAATCCTTGCAGGGTGGTGAGAGTGGCTGGTGGTGCCCATCTCCAGCAGCCATCAGATGAGAGGCAGGGTTCACCCTGGACAGGTCACCAGTCCATCACAGGGCCCTGAAAGCCAACAACCAATAAAAAAAGAAAGATAAATGTTAGATTAACAAGAAGAGAAAAATTATTTCCAGTTACCTTTAAATCAAATCATGTTTATTAAGCACTTGCCGTTGGTAACACAGCAGTTTTTGTTGTTGAAAATGTAGATAGCTCCTCATTGAAAAAACAAACTTGCATCATGAAGACGATGTGGAGGTTCATCCTTAGAGCTGGTTGGTGATCTGGTGGAGTCAGAGCTTCTTCTGAGACAGGAAAGTCTTTAGGTTTTCTAAAAACCTGATTTCTCTGGCTTCCCCTTTCATCTTCACTTGCTTAGTTAGACTGCAAACATATGTTGTTGAAGATAAAATCATTGATGAACGAGTTAGAACAACCACCTCACAATATCAAAGTCTCTTTGTCTTATGGAGCTTAATTAAAACCAGGTTAGTTTATGAATTAGAGTATAAGTCGCAACAAACAACCTTCATGCAGTTATAACATGAAGCTGATTGATTGCTATAGTAATAATCATACAAGTCACAATAAAATAAACGCCACACCTTTCAGATTTTGATTTGTGGTTTAGAAACATGAACAAATTCAAGCGCATGACAACCTCTAAAAGGTATTTTTTTCACGTACATCTGTTTGTGCGTCACATCTGTATGCAATAGGCAGGAGATGAAATAAAAAAACTTTCTGATTTCACTTTAGGGATTTAAGATGGGAATCATTTCCTCTTTTAAGTAAAACGAAGCTGTGTGGGATTCTGAACAGATGGCCATTTTAGAAACTTTTCTTTATCGGTCAAACCTCCGCTGTCTGATGTAACCGGAGGTGGTGACTGCTCATACGACTGTGTAGCCAAGTGATTAAGCCGCACATGATGATGAGTCTGTCACAGCAGCGTTTGATAGAAGACATTTCCCCCCGTGCTCTGTTGGTCAACGCAACCACGGCTGTTCTAGATAAGGCCCTCGTCAGGTACATGTGCATGAGAACACCTGTGTCAGGTTGTCGTCTGCGACAGGATAGCTTGCAAACAGTCAAAGTCCTGAAAAGAAGACAACAAAGTGGATAAAGTAATAAATTACTCAGTTGTGAAATGGAGAAAACAATAAATGAATCCCTCATTTATATGGTTTATACTTTTAACTTTTATACCATGGAGACGCAGGATGGTATGGAAGAGGATTGGACCACCAAAAATAATTCAATAACATTTTGACTTTAGTCAGAATCCTAAGTGCATATCAAGATTCAAATAAATATCCAAACATTATTGTGTGTGAAATATGGTGTTAGTATGTTTTCTTATTATTATTGGATTTGTGAACCTGCACTTTATCCACACTGAAAGCCTGTCTAAATGTACTTGGTAGATTTGAGTTTGACGACTGTATTTGCCTAATTGTGCATAAGCAATTCAAACATTTTTGATTCTGAGATTTTAAAAAAAGGTAAAAATTCGGAGATTAAAGCAAGAATTTATATTTTTGTAAGTTGTATTTTATTTATTTATTTTATTAAAACAGTTTTTCTTTGTAAATGAGATCTTGGTAAAAAAAAAGATTTTTGAGGAAAAAAAGTCTGATTCTTTGGTTTTTGTTGTAGCTGTTGTATAGTGGCCCTAATCCTCTTCCGTGCACGTTAAGATAAACAGGAAATGCAAGTTGTGTTGTTCCCAAACTGCCCGACAATCTAAATCAGGAAGTCGCCCTCTAGTGGTGTAATATGTGAACACGGTAGACCAGACCATTATCTGACACTCAATCAATTACAGAATATTTCATATTGTACTGCTCATTGTACGGAGTCCAGGTCAGGCCAACAAACAGAAAAACAGCAACAACAAAAAAGAAAAAAAAAGGAAAAAAACTGAAGAGCTCCATCTCAGACTCTACAGAGTCTGGATGTTAAATTTAAGTTGGAAATAGTTGAACAAGTCTGGCTTGTTTGGAAAAGTTGGCAAGAAAGCTGCAGTGGAGTTAGCGCAGCTAGCAGCAAATTAGCATCTAGCAAACTAACTTGGACTACTTTCGCACTGAGTGTAAATAGAAATAAATGATGCTTCGTAAAACTAGCACCAGTAAAACATAAAAGGCATCAAAATCATGTGTAATTAATCTATTGTACTAAGGTTGCCTACACTTTTAAGTGAAGGCAATTGTTTTTGTAGATGCTTTCTAGGTCCACCACATAAACAAAAATCAAACAAAATTGATCGAAATTACTTGTGCCATGTTGCAGCTAAAATACTTGTTGCACTATTGATTGTCTGAGTTCTTAATCGTGGACCCTCAGCTTGACCTTTGATGACCAATAGAAACATTCATTATCTTTTAAAATGATACCGGTGCAAACAAAAAATTTTTTTTGACACCGACTGTGTTTAATTTGATCTCCTCTCAGACACCCTCCACTGTTTTGAACAGGTTAAGCTCCAGGCGGATCTGGACCAACCTGTTTGTATTCGGACTCCATCATTGTTCTGGGTCAAACTAATAGCAGTGGTTTCATCTGCAAACTTCATTATAGCATAGATCCTTTTGTTCTCCGGTTCAGATTTAGTTGTATTATATTTTATTTTTCGGTCAGATGTCAGCTTTAAATACAAAATCCGTTGTAGTAAATTAATTTTACACTAATAGGATTACGCGGACAATGTTATCTCTGTCTTCGTGTCCGTTTTGTACGCTTGAGTGGAGACAAAAGCGCGGCCTATACGAGCTGAAGGTGAAGTCATCGCGAGTGTGCAGCTGATCAGAAAACAGGGAGAAAGGAAGTGGCGGCTGTCGCAACATCCCTGCCACGTCTCTGCAGCAGCAGCAGCAGCTGCGTCGGCTGGCTGGGGCTCCGGGATGGGCCGGTGCTGCTGGGTTCATGTGTAGAGGGGATGCGACTGAAGGGAGCAGCAGAGAAGCGGAAGGAGAGAGGAAACACGTAAAGCCACACTCCCTCACTGAAGGAGAGAGAGAGGGGGGGAGGAAGAGGGAGAGCCTGCCGCGGAGCAGCTCCAGGGAGAAGACCGCTACTCTGCTCCGAGACTCCTTTCTGCCGCCGCCGCCGCCTCCTCCTCCACCGTTGGAGGGGGTTATTGTTCCCGTCAGGAGAAGAGAGGCGTGGACGGACTCATTTCTGTGGGTTTATTATTCGTTCACGGTTCGGACGGAGCGGGACACCCATGCTCAGCTCAGGGAGAATGGAGGAATTCGTCACCGAAGAAGAAGAGCCGTGGTACGACCAACAAGACCTGGAGCAGGGTAAGACAAGACACCGACCGACCGACCGACCGCAGCATCCCGTCCTTCAGCCGCTGCTTGGCACCGCCGGCCGGCAGCTGAACAAAGGCTCTCTGTGGAGCTCCCCAGGCCGAGGCAGAGATGTCACTTGGAGCTTTAATGCTAACAGGGAATTCACGTTGCAGAAGCTTCTTCTTCTTTAACAACAATGCATTGACAGCATGCCAAGTAAGGAAGGGCCTTCACATGGCCAGCATCTATTCAAGTGACAGAACTACTGGGTTAAGTCAGCTGACATCTATTACTTCAATTTTGACTCCTAACAGCTTCTTTATATTTTGGAGAACATTTATTTTGTAGCCTTATTTTGACCGAAGAGATTTATGGTTTTTGGAATCAATAACATGGAGACATCCTTATAGGCAGACCTTAAATAGTCCAAGTATAGCAGTGCAGTGAAGGATTTGTTTTGAAATGCTTTATTATTATTATTATTATTATTATTATTATTATTATTATTATTGACACAATAATTGTGAAGGATAAACATTTTCGAATATTTTAATATAGATTACTGGCCGGTAGCTACATTTACTGCCACCACTTGTAAGGATAAAAGAAGTATTAAAATCATTTAATGTTCTATTCCAGTTGCAGAATTTCTTTAAAAACTTTAATATAATTACATTTATTTAGTGGCAAGAGAATTCTAAAGTTTAGAAGTTATAATTTTTTTTTACTAGAATCACCATAACCCTATTATATTACTAACTTTTTTTTGTTTTATAACATTTCACAGGCATCCCATCACCACTTTTGATTGGAGTATCTTCTTAAAATAATGTCTTCAGTCTTTTCTTTTATTATTATTTTTTTTTTACCTAAATCATCTTTTGTACAGAAAGAGGTGATTGATTTTATTTTTTTTATTTTTTTTCAAAAATCATGTTTGTCAAAAAATTACTTTGGTTATTATTTTAAGGCGGTGACTATATGGTGGAGAAAAAACCCCAACAAAACAAAACAAACTACAAACCACGAAGAAAAAAAATACTTCCTTTCGTCTTCTTCTTCATGGTTTTCGCCAGTAGTTAATCACGTGACTGGTGTGACGCGAAAAAGTGTTTTCATTACAGTTGTGCGAAAAGCATCTATTTCGATACGTCTGAAGAACCACCCTTTCCTAGCGCAAAAACGTAAATTTTCTCATTTTTATTTTTAAATTGGCGTGTTTCCAGTAAGCGAATTTATTTCCGTAATTTTAATTTACGCAACTCTGTGGTGAATTCAAATGCAGCTAGTGAGAGCTTATGTGGAGAGAGGTTTTCCTTCGATTACTGATGTTGGAACCTAATTTGAAATCGTTCAAACCTCTTTCCATTCAAGGCCCCATCTGCTCCTTCCATCCCGCGACTTTCTGTCGGCTATTTTGTTTCGATTCCATTACTTTAATCGAATTACATCAGTCTAGAAAACGCATTGTACTCCGTTCATTCAGTTTGCTGTACGCTCAGACCGACCGCGCGCGCTCAGATGTTTTGTAGGACATAATTGAAGTGATTGGTGAGTCATCAAGTTCTCCGCACCACTTACTTCGTTTCCTGTCTTCCTCCTCCTCTTCCTCCTCACCGCCTCCCGGTTGTAGTGCCAGCTAATTATATAGGAGCGTTTTCTGTGGCTGGGCTGAAATAGTGCTGATGTTGGGAATTTGGCACGTGCACACACACGAGCACGCGCTAGCTCGTGCGTCGATTTTCAAACCCACTGTTACTTTCCGACACAAAAATAGATACTCGAGGATCCTTTATTTATTTACAGGAGCTTAAAAAAAAAAAGGAACCAAATGGAACTGGATAAATGAAGTAAAAATAAATAACATTGATATGAAAATTGAAACGACAAAACAAAACCCGCAGCGAAAGCTGTGTCTGATGGAGCAGAGAGGATGTCGGAGTTGATGGAGCAACGCTGGGCTTCAAAGTGCTGACTGCCCGAGCTCATCCCGGGTGACATTTCTAAATGCTAGTGTGTCAGTAAGGAACACCGCTTTCATTGTGTCACCTTGCCGTCAGGCAGACAGGCATCAGTGTTATTTTGTTTTTTTGGTTTTTTTTACAACATCAGATAGGTCAAGGCTAACTTTGTGCCTGTTTGGGATTAAAGCTGGGGAAGAACACAATTCGTAACCAAACACTAGTGGGTTTTGCTTCTGGATCTACTTTTATTTTTTATTTTTTGTTAACTGATGTGAAATAGTGTTAAAAATCATTCAAGTTACCAGACTCAGAGTTTCTCACTGTTTTCTTGCTCAGCAACTGTAATCTGGATGACAACTAAACTAATGAACGCGATAGCATCGCCTGAGGTTAATTAAGGCCTGTTGCGATAACAAACTTTGTTTTGACGATAAATTGGCCCAGAAGTTATCGCGATAAACGATAATATTGTTGTTTTGAGATCATTTTCAAGTAATACAATTGTAATAGCAGAACACATTCTCAAAGGTCGATAGACTTTAAATGATGGACATTTAACACTGGAACTGGAAGACATGTTTATACGAAATAAACAACACAACAGAAACAACAAATAAAATAAATGGTAAAGTCTCCGTAAACAAAATTGTCCTTCAAAAAAAAAGAGGAGAGGGGCTAGTACAGACCAATGCACCAGACTGAAGACTTTTGTTTCCATTTTTTGGCAGAAAAGAGGCAAATGATAAATAGTACAAATGGAAATTAGTATGCTTTATTCAATTTATCATGCAATCGATTTATTTATTGCTTACTAAAGCAATAAATAAATCGATTGCATAATTTATGACAGACCTTTGTCCAAGATCTAAATGCACGGCTTCTGAGAATGTTTACGCTTTAGTTTGGTTTTCATTTGACTGTAACATTTCTTGCCCGATAAACTGCCGGTGTTGTTACTTTAGCCTGCTCTGCAGTGGCGCAAAAAGTGGGTATGCAGGGTATGCAACGCATAGGGGCGCAGCACCAGAGGGGGCGCCAAAACCCCGTCTGGAGAGGGCGGCGCACCGATGATGTTTTCCCTTACACTTCTGCGCGCCTTACGCTCCTTCACCTCGCGCACATAACGAGGTAAATGTAGCGAGTTTTACCCTTCACGTATCGTCGCCTCGGGGGGGGCTGAGTGAGCGTCGCTCCTTTACCCTGACGTTCCTTCCCTCGGTCGGGGGGATGGGGGGCGCCGATCTATGTTTTTGCATCCACCTGAATAATGTGTAGTTGCGCCACTGCTGCTCTGTACAGTGTCTGCAGCAAAGGAAAATGGAAACACGAGAAGTCCTGTTTTCCACATTCCATTGAATCTCACGGGTGATATGCACCTACCGAGACAACACAGCTGTGGAAGACATCGGGATATTTACATATAAAACCATAAACTCACTTCTACGAGTGGATCCACTGACTGGAAACAGAAATTGTTTTATACGGCGTATCGGGTCATAGCTGTAAGCTATGGGGAAACAGGGACTTTAGAGGTTACAGAGACGGTCTCTGCTCCTCTGAGGGAGGGTCCCAGCTCTTCACATATTGTGTGAAAACGAAAGGGTCTTCACCCTGTGTGACATCATCCTGTGTGGGTCACTTTCAGGTCTGTGCTGAGCGACAAAGATTGATTTGCAACTTTGTCTTCTTGGCTAGTTGGTTCTCTTTCTTTTCTCCTCCTGACCCACCTACTGACTGCTTTTGTCACAAAATGTTTTGTTAATTTCGTCTCTATAGCAACTCGGGGCAATTGAACACACAACGACAAATTTAGTATCTTTTTTTTTCTTTTGTTCCAGTTGCTGAAATTGGTACTGGAAGTGAAGTTCCTAAATGTAACATCTTGTAACATTTAGTAACTTTATTCCTACTGAAAAGAAATTGATCACAGTTGAAGACTTTTTTTTTTCTTCTCACGTCAAGTAAACGTGAAATTGTGAAACCGTTGCGGAATATTGCAGTGGCGATTTTCTGAGTTGTTTTCTTCAGATTCTTTCGTTATCTGTACAATAGTGATGCATTCTGGGCACACGATAAATGAAATAAATGTGATATATTTCGATATATTAGGCAGACTAATTATTGGAGAAGTTAGTGGGGTTTCTGCTACTCACGGTTATTAATAAACAACCCAAGTAGAAACATCCAAGTCGGCGTACTACTAGCTGATGTTCACCACTCCTTATTAGCATCGGGAGCAGGAACGTATAAGGCATGTCCTCTGGCGCTCTTCTTTTTTCTTTTTTTTTTCCAGATATGCTGCAGTCCGCATCTTGCTGACGCCCGGCAATGTGGGCCACCAGGTCCGCTGAGTCAGACCACAGCTAGAACAGAGAGCGACGACAGTGACTCATCTTACTTTGGATGTGCATTTAGCTCGGTGTGGGAGCCTGGATGGAAACGCTGCCAAAAGAACACTTTTATTTTAAACTTTCATCATAGAGTCTCCAGCGTCTCGCTGTGCTGCATCTCAGCAGAGAGAGAAATTATTTTGGCATCGGCGCCTGACCTTCATGCGTTAGTCGCCGGGGAGCGGAGAGGCCTGGCTCTCTGGCTTTCTTCTATAATTGAGCCGCTTCGCTGCAGAACGAAGGCGGCGTGACGACCCGTTTTATCGTCCCGAACTCTATTATTCCCTCACCTAAAATAGAGCAATGTTCACCATTAACTCTGGCAGTGATAATATAAATTATTCTGCTATATTTAGTATTTTACTTCCAGAATAGTCCACAATCTATCTTGCTCCATCTTTCATTTGGTGGCATAAATATTCATCCATTCATTCATCATTCACTTTTTTTTTTTTCCGGTATTCTTTGAATCTGGCTCCCTTTATTCAGCGATTCTCTTTGTTTCTCAGATCTCCACCTGGCAGCAGAGCTGGGGAAGACTTTACTGGAGAGGAACAAAGAGTTGGAGGACTCTTTGCAGCAGATGTACATCACTAATGAGGAACAAGTACAAGAGATTGAGGTACGAACCTTGAGTTTCTGTCCAAGGACTGGTCAAAAACTCAACAAATCACCCCGCATCACTCCGCTCAGTCATCATGCCAGTGCAATATCCAGTGCAACCAGTTACCTCCACAAGTTAGTTAATTTTAAACTCATTATAAATCCAGCTCTCTGATGAAGGAAGCCTTGTTAGAAAACTCGTGACCAAACAGCATCAGCAGACGGAGTAGACGTTGAAAACAGGGTTTTTTTTAACGAATCAATATCCTAACTATGTGAAAGTGTAGCATGGGATATGGAAACTTTAAGTTTTTTGTTTCTGTTTTTGTAGATACAACAGTTTATTCATTTATTGCACTGATCAAATGAGGCCAAAATGTAACTTTTTGACACGTATCCAAACATAAAAACAACACCGTACATCATCCGCGTCGTTAAGTTGTTCAGAATGGATCGAGAAAAAATGCAATCCACACTTTTTAGATTTTTATTACTAAAACATGTTGGTCTGTCACATGAAACCACTGCAATTTCACCAAGAGTTATTCATATATTAGCAAGGCCCTCTAAGTGTTAGCATCATGAACTTAGCAACAAGTTTTTTCTGCTCCCACATCACTCCTCTCACATCCTGGGTCATATGAGCAGCCATGTTGCTGGCGGTGCCTGAGTTATGTTTTTAAATGTTCAAGCTGACGTTTTAGAAATGAAAAATGTGCCTAAATCAAATTATTGCTGTTATTTCTGTCACGTCGGCATTTGTGTTTGGCTCTCTAGTACCTGACCAAGCAGCTGGAGGTCCTTCGGGACATGAACGAGCAACACGCCAAAGTGTACGAGCAGCTGGACGGCACGGCCAGAGAACTGGAGCGCACCAACCACACGCTGGTCAGGGACAGCAAGGCCTCGCAGCAAAAGATCGAGAGGTGTGAAGGACGGAGCGCTCTCCTGACCCGCTTTAATCGTTTGGCCGTCATTCATTCCTTTTTTATTAGCGCTTAAATGTAAAGCAGGGTTTACAGAAGACTTGCTACGGTAGGGCAGTCAACCAAATAAAACAAATAGAAAGTTTTGCACTTCAGTAGTTTCATCCTAATTAAAGTGTCCAACAATGATTTCGTTTCAATAATGATTAATCACAATTAATCTGATTAATCGTTTCAGCCCTAAGTTGTGTGCCCTTTTTTGTTTTGTCTTCTGCTCCAGCTTGACAGGGACTATTGAGACTCTGCAGAACCAGGTGGAGTCTCTGTCGGCGCAGGTGGAGCAGCTCCGCTCGATGGAGCAGCTCCGAGTCAGGAGGGAGAAGAGGGAGCGACGCAAGACCATCCACTCGTTCCCGTGCCTGCGGGAGCTCTGCACCGCGCCCAGGTGGGCGTTTTCTGTTCAACCGATAAGCATAAAGCCCAGAGGGGAAAAAAAGAGTAAAACTCCAATGATTTTCCTGCTAGGTATGAGGATGAGTTTGTAGTGGGCCGGGCCGAGAGCTTCACTTTGGAGGCCAAGAGTCAGCCGTGTGAGGAGGACAGTCAGCACCTGAGGGAAGCGGTGTCGGCGCTGAGAGCCGCCGTCCGGACTGAGAGGGGTCGAAGGGAGGGAGTGGAGAAGGAGTGCAACCTCCTGATCGCAGAGTTCTCTCGGCTGCAGACGCGTGTGCAGGTTAGAGAAGCAAAACGATTGCTTTTTTTTTCTTTTTTTTATCGAGCCGGTTTGTTCTACAAGCTAGCACATCTAGCAAGAAATATAAACATGTCTGACGAGTAAACATCTGCTTTTTTTTTTTTTTTGCAAGATCTAAGTGGTGAGCTGATCGGAGTTTCACTCCTTCTCTCTCTCTCTTTTTTGCTTGTTTTGCTTCCTGACAGGACGCGGAGAGCTGCCAGGCTCGCGTGCGGGAGCTGGAGGTGGAGCTGCAGGAGCTGCAGCAGCTCCGCCGCGCGCGGACTTTCCTCCTGAGTGCTGAGGACGACGGTGTCGCCCTGACCCAGACCGTCCTCAGCATCACCCCGGAAACCGACACGTTCCTGGAAGCGGAGGATGGCGACGCGGGCGGCGGAGGCGGCGGCGTGCGGGAGGAGGCCGAGGGCGGAGGCGGCGTTGGAGGCCAGCAGCTGCCGGAGTCCAGCCCCGTGAGGAAAAGCTGCAGCGACACGGCGCTCAACGCCATCGTGGCGCGGGATGCGTCCGGCCGCAGGAGAGGCAGCTACGCCCTCCACGCCAACAGCGTGAGGAAGAGGGGGATGTCCATCCTCAGGGAGGTGGACGAGCAGTACCACGCCCTGCTGGAGAAATACGAGGAGCTGCTGGGCAAGTGCAGGCGACACGAGGAGAGCCTGTGCCACGCCGGCGTCCAGACTTCCCGTCCCGTCTCCCGCGACCCGTCCATGAAAGACTGCGCCGTGGGCCCTGTCCCGGCGCCTCCCCCGACTCCCACCCAGTCTCCCTCCACTCCCGAAGCCATGGAGAGCATCAGCAAGCAGGTGGAGGCGGTGGATAAGCGGCTGGGGCAGAACACTCCGGAGTACAAGGCTCTTTTTAAGGAGATCTTCTCGCGCATCCAAAAGACTAAAATGGACATTAAAGCTACCAAAGCCGCCAAAACGAGCAAATCAGGCAAATCGGGCAAATCAAGTAAACACTAAAGTCGACGTCGACTGTACAGATGAGGATGTTGGTGCTCTTTGTGAACAAGGGGCTAGCCTAGTGTACGCAATCTTATAGAGGATGCTGCTACTACAACTAAAGTATTAATTTCTTCCAGAGCTAAGCTAAGCTAAGCTAACCCAGCAGGAAATCAACCAAATCTGAAGTGCATGCCTTCCACCCTAGTGAACCTTCTAGAAAATGAATCTGTTACATTTTATTCTTCTCCATTGTCTTATTTAATTGAAAGTACAGGGGGAAAAAAGAGATTTGTAGGCCGATTTGACTGCCTTACTTACTCTACAATATTACAATTATAATACCACAGCTGGCAAAATGTTTCAGTTTTGCACTTTATGTTCAGGTTTAAGTAAAATAAGACAAATTGCCTCTTAGAGGGGTGGAATGCAAATGTAACATTATAGTCTCAATAGTCAAGCCAAATCTGTTTAGTACTAAACAAGCTTGACTCATATTTATGTACTTCCTGTAACAGAGGTTGATCTTACTTACGAAAACCTATATATGGCAAAACCTTAAAGCATTTAAACCATAATTATATTTTATTGGGATTTTATGCAATAGACCAAAACAATGTAGTTAATTATCGTGAAAATGATCCAGGTTTTCTTTCTACAGTTTTTAAAGATAAAATCTGACTGCTAATCTGACATCTGTTCAGAGAATCGGCTTCAAGATTCTGATTTTTTTATTGTAAATGAAAAAACATTTCTCTTTTTTTTGTCATATGCATCTTTGTCTTGATCTATCCTACAAAAATCCCAATTAAATGCAGTGACATTTGATGTGGTTGTGTGACCTAATGTGAAACTGATCAAGGGGTGTGAATACTTTTGTGAGTTGGGGTGTTTCAGACCACTGTGCTGCCTGTGTTTTGGCCTGGAGGTGCTCGTCATAACATGCTACGCTAATTCTGTCAGCGCTGCTAAAAAAAAAAATGTAACTAAGTCTAGATAAGGATGTGATTAGTCTATTTGGTCCTGCGCTTTCTGCAGGTATACCAAGCGGCTACATTGACCTGAATAAAAGTGAATCCATTTTCCAAAGCGAACTGGACTTTGGGGTCACTTTTGGGCCAAATCTTACCTGCCTATGTACCTGTGTCTTAACTCCTGCATATGTCTTTGTCTTAATTACAGTGAAGATGAGCTATATTATGTTTTGTTTGTAAGTTCTTTTGGGGTGGGAGTGCCTTCATCCTCTTCAGCTGCTCCATTTTGTTCCCACTTTGACATATAAAACTACATTTGAGTTAAATAACATAAATGAAAGGACGTTTTGGCTACAATATGCAGTTATCATGACATGAGTGTTTTATATTCCACCGTGTACATGAACTGATTCCTACTCTCTGCACCACGCTCAGGGATAGACGGTTGCAAAACATTCTCAACTCAATCAGATGTCCCGTTTACAGTTCTGTGCTCATTTTCATACACTCAGTAAATATTTCCATTTGCCTCTGAAATCAGAACTTTGATTCAGGTCAGAATAAGAATTCAGTTCATGAATAACGTCCCACCTGATGTACTTCAGTTCTACTTCCTAGCTAAAAAACAAGTCGGGCTTGCTAGTTTTTGAGCTCCATGACCAGGATACTTACTATAATATTGATGATTATGATAATTATTATTAGTAGGCGTTAATTACAATATATTTATGGCGTTTTGCGAATTGAAATGCTGAAGAAATATGTACAGAGCTGTATGTGCACAAGGTTAAAAGAGATCTGAACCATTAAAGCGCAGAAGGCGGTTTGTGGCTTCAACTTACTCTGTGTTTATACCTGTGGCAGCCATTTTGGATTTTCAGGCCAGTATTGGTGGGATATCTCCCACTTACCAAGTGTAAGCTTCACACAGCATTCCAGTTAATCTCCCTAATCAGAGACAGGATGGTTTTACCTTTTGATAACGATTACAAGCTAAAGTTAGCCTATCTTGTTTTCATGTTAGCGGTAGCTAAACGGATTCATAAAGTTAATTTCCTACCATTCTGAGCAAAGATGAGTTCTAACATTCGTATCACATTAATGATCACTATAACACAGCATAATTCATTAAAACTTATGTATTGAGCTCTCTCTCTTTTTTATTTTCACAGCTAACAAATTACACTGGTGTGCATCTACAACCAATCTTCCCAAATGTCTCTGCTTTGCTCCCAACATTAGCATGCTACTTCATAGGATCCTCACACAGTAATGGGAGTGCTAATGGACATTTGTAAAAGTCTTTTTAAAGGCTTCTTTCACATGCCACAGGAAATTGAACAAAGATCAAGTTCTGACAGCGTCTTATGCTGCATTCAGTTCATTTGTCGAGTCAGAAGTTGGATCTTTGAACCGAGTTTAACTGTGATCCAGTTCCAAATTGGAAAAAACGGCGAGATTAATTCGCTGGGATGCTTAGTCACCTTGCTAACTGCTGTTAGCTATACAAGCTAATAGTTATGTACTTCACCACATTTTGGACTTTCTGGATTTATTTGTGTTAGCTAAAATTATAATGGTCAAAAAAGCAAGTAAAGAGTTTGTTTTTTTCAATTTCAATAATCAGTTTTTAAGGTCACAGTTGGTGAGACTTTTTTTTTGGATAATTCTTACTTCTATGGAGCTTTGTGCTATTTTTTTACAGCTTCAAATTTATAAAATGTAATTTCTCAGAATAAATGACACACCTTACTGAAGTACATACTTAAATCAAACATAGAGTGCTAAGAAATAAACTTTTTTTTTAACATAAACTGAAAAGGCATAGACTTATTGAACAACACTTAAAATGTCTGTCAACATGGTGGTGCTTGGAAAAACTTGGTTTTTTATTACAAATTCTAAGTAAAGTTCTTTCACAGTCTTGAAAATTTTGGAAACAGTTAGGGTATGGGACTTTTTTTTTTTTTTTACTGTTTTCCAGGTCTGAAATGACAAGGGTAAAACGGTATCAAAACATATTTGATTTTGCAGGTATTATTATTTTCCCCAAAAAGAAAAATAATAATAGATTCTTTATCCAAACAGGTTGCTCTTGGCGATGACTCCATCCCTTCTCAGTGAGATATACTTCTATAAATAAAGGAGAAAAGAAAATAGCGAAGTAATAAACAATCTGTCTTTGATTTGCACACCACATTGACATTTTAGCATTTTATCAACCTTCTCACTGAATATACACGCTATTTCACTCACTGGTTTTTTGGCCAATTTGAATTCGGGTTGAACTGGGCCTTTTGTCTTTTAATTAGATCATATTAAATGCCAAGCAAAGCGATAAAAGTGCTATTTTGGGACTTTATTTCCAAGTGAAATAAAGGTACAAGTGTTTACTAATTGTTTATCTAATTTTCATGTGTTTTATGATATTTCTGTGTCTCATGGCAAATAGAAGAATAAAAGATTTTGAAATAAATCTTGTCTCTGAAACAGAAAATCCAAAGTTGTTTCACCGGTTAAGACTATTTTGAGCTCCTTTAAACTGAATATTTTGTTCTCAAATGTTATAACAGAAAAACAAATCTAGACAAAGAGTTTAGGATAATCTGTAATTGTAAAATAAAAATGTCTTGGGGGGCGGGGGGGATACAACAACAAACAAATGGAGTGATCTTGCATGAACTGGCATTACAAGGCTTTTTCTCACTGCTACAAACTCTGTCACATTACACTAGTAATGTAGAACCATGTAAAATCTCAGTAAATTAGATGGAAAGTTGAATGTTGAGCCACAGTTTGTGCTTCTTTAAAGTTCCTCAATGCTACCTGCTGGCTGTGCTGTACAGTAAACTCTCGTGTTTAGTGTATAAACCGGGCATTTGAAAATGCTCTTGAATGTTTGGGAGGAATGCGCTGATTGGTCTCTGAGATTGTGTAATAGTCTAAATACTGAACATGTTTTTTTACAGGAACGTGTGTAGGCACAGGCAGTTGTTGGAGTCAATGCTACAACTCACCTCCCAGTTGTTGTTTGTGGACAATGACAAAGATTCTGTTGTCATTGGTTGGGGGGGATGGCAGATTGCACGTGACAAACACTCTACATGTTGAATCTCTGGAGATATTCTGTAGAGATTGTTTTTTTTTTAATACAACAAAAGTATCAGAGAGGTTTTTCTTCAATTTACTCTTGACAGACACACTGTGGTAGCTGATGTATAACAAGTTAAAAAGGCTTCAAACCAGGGTTCTATCTTAACACCCAGCAATCTTACCAAACTCTTATGATAACCTGCAACACATTGCACCTCTTGCGCAATCTGCAATGCCTTTTTTTTTCTGGTAACCTTCAATATACAGAGCTGTGTTATAATGAATGTTGTTCTAACTAATATTTTTGTGTCTAACTCCTCACCTACACTGTCAACATAACCATGCCTGAAACTTTTCTAGACATCATATGTGACTCACTGGTCTGTAAGACTTTTAAGAGACCGGAGGCTGGATGATTATTAAGATTAGTTTACAGCCTTAATAGGAGTTTAATTATACAGTGTTGTGTATTTTAGCATAATTAGAGCTAAATATAATTGAAGGGCAGCAAGCGGAATTTTAGTGTTGACAAAACCATGCTAAACCAGGGTTTATGGCCCTCTGTACTGCACTTGAACGCAACGTCATTTGTCTGACAATTTTCGCTGTCTTTATTTTCGTTTTTTCTTTAAAAACACTTTATTTGCCTATGTATAACTGTCTATAACATCAAACTATTTATTTACTTTTCCCTTTATATTTTACTACCTTGTTTTAATGATTTGCAATGTTCCGTTGTATTGCCGCCATTGTTTAGATTAACTCATTATTACTTCATATCATAATGAAACATCTATTAATAAAGAACAAGACAAATGCATTTATCGTTTTTGTGTGTTTTGTGTGGGGCTGAATTGTAAAATAAAAAATAAATCTAGACATTATATGTCTTATTATAACACTTATTATATATACAATAAGTGGTTCTTTAAAATGTGAAGAAACGAAGACAAGTGTCTGTTTTTCAAGAAAAAATTAAAGACATTTCAATACTATGTAAATTGACACAACTCAAAATATATGTAGTGGCCAGTTTTATTTTTAAGGACTCGGTGAGTTTGAATGACGCTTTGTTTCAGATGTAATCACAAAATAAGAATTCATCGTCCATAAAATCCTCCGTATTCACGTATCTCTAGTGAAACCCGAGACCAAATGAATACTCAGACCGCGTGGCCTAATGGATAAGGCGTCTGACTTCGGATCAGAAGATTGAGGGTTCGAGTCCCTTCGTGGTCGACTTTTGCAAATATTAATATTCTCTGCTTCAGGTAATGTAGTCTCGTACCCTAGTCGCTGAACAAACGACTCCGTAAGGCAAAGGTGAAGAGTATAAATACTGCTAGTTTTTAATAAAAAGTGTGTTTTCTGGTATGCCATCCTAGTCAGGAATTTATAACAAAAACCAAACCAAACCATACAAACAATATGGATATACACTCACCTGAATAAACCAAAGCATCACACGCGTATACACTTTATATACAATATAACGAAATATATGATAATACACAAAACCATTCGATGTGACAATGTCCGCGTCTAATCATTTAAGTATAGTCACAGGGGTTAGTTTTCATAGCTTAGCAGAGTGGCGCAGCGGAAGCGTGCTGGGCCCATAACCCAGAGGTCGATGGATCGAAACCATCCTCTGCTATGGAATTGTTTTATTTTATTTTATTTTTTTTGTTCAATCCGCTTTTATGCAAGGACATTAATACATTATATATTTTTCACAAAGTTTTCTCATGTACGTCGACAGTATTTACCGTTTCTAATATATATTATCGCATAGACTAAGCATCTAAATGTGCCTATATTTCATGACACATACAGAACTTGTCTTCCCGTCATTGAACAATTACATTTGATAACATACGCCAACAGAATGATGAACTATACGGTAACAAAAACAAACCCCGCTGATATGTGTAGCATTATCATTTAAATGATTTCTAGCAAGGATGGTCGATTTTGGCTTCAGTAACTAAAATACGATGGCAACTTGGAACCCCCCCCCCAAAAAAAACATATTTTCTAATGAAGTTCTACTGGACATGCATTATTTGCAACGTGTGTAAGATTTTCAAAAAGAAAACATATGAATATTAATTTTCATTGCAGCAGCTGATCTATAATGTACAGAAATATGTACTCTTCAATATTAAAATCAAAGAAGCTACAGAGAATATATATTTGTCAGAATTAGGGTTTATTCTATCAATCAAATTAACATTTAATCAAGAGTAAGGGAACATTACAAGCCATCGGAGGAAGTAATACATGTGAAAAATCAGATCTGGTGCTTTCATCATCATTCTCTGTTGATTATTTTAGTAGCGTAAGGAACCAATAAACGGCCAATACCTGCTCAACTTATCACCAGTGGCAAAGACGAAAAGCCTTCAAATACATAAATAAATCTTTTATCACAGTAGAACAATCCCACATTAAACAATGAAAAAAAAATCTAAGTTTTATTTCAAATGTTTATTCAGAACATCATTGTTAGAACATCATTGGTAGCGCATTTCTTTGTACAACTGGAAAACACAAGATGCCAGTCTTGGCTGCAATGTTCCTTTTTACTCGTAGCACCTTGCTAGTACCTAATTGGACCCCCGTTCGCCTTCAGAACCTGTTCAATCCTCTGTGTCATAGACTCAACGGCATGTCTGAAACATTCTTCGGAGATTTTGCTCCACACGTGCGCGATGGCGTCACTCAGCTGTTGCAGATTTTCCGGCTGAACATCCATAATGCGAATCTCTCGCTCCACCGCATCCCACAGGTGCTCTATTGGATTGATGTCCGTCGACTGCGGAGGCAACTGGAGTACGCCGAACTCGCTCTTATGCTCAAGAAACCAGCTAGAGATGACTTCGGCGTTATGATGGGGCGCATTCCCCCGCTGGAAGTAGCCATTGGCAGACGGGTACATTGCGGTCATAAAGGGCCGGACATTGTCTGCAGCAAGACGGAGGTAGCCTGCTGTGTTTAAACTATGCTCAATTGGCACTAAAGGACCCAGTTTGTGCCAAGAAAACATTGCCCACACCATGACACCACCAGCAGTTTGAACCGGTGATCCCACGGAGGACGGATCTAGGCTTTCTTGTTGCTCGTGCCAAATTTTGATCCGACCGTCCGACTGCTGCAGCTGAAATCGGGTCTCGCTGGACCAGGCAACGTTTTTCCAATCTGCAACTGTCCACTTCTGATGAGCCTGTGCAAACTGTAGCCGTAGCTTCCTGTTCTTTGCCGTCAGGACTGGCCCTCGGTGCGGTCTCCTGTTGCTGTAGCCCATTTGCTTCAAAGTCCGGCGTGCCGTGCGTTCGGAGATGGTGTTCTGCACGCCTTCGTTGTAGCGGGTTGTTATCTGAGCTACCGTCGCCTTTCTATCGTCTCGAATGAGTCGGTCCATTTTCATCTGGCCCCTGACGTCGACGAGGCATTTTCGCCCACAAGACTGTCGCATGCTGGACATCTTCTTCTTCTCTGACCATTCTCTGTAAACCCGGGAGATGGTCGTGCGTGAAAAGCCCAGCAACTCGGCAGTTTCTGAAATACTGAGACCAGTACGTCTGGCGCCAACAATCCTGCCGCGGTCAAAGTCACTTAAATCCCCGTTCTTCCCCATTCTGATGCCTAGTGTGAACTTCTATACTCTTTCTTTTCACATCTATATGGCTTATATGCACAAAACAAAGTGACCAGTCAGTGTGAACTACAAAACTATCGCTCGATATTGCATCGTCAGTCGAAATCCACTCGTCGGCTGTTCTTGACTGATGAAAGGATTTTCTTCTGTCTGAGTCGCTCTTGGTTCCTCTTCTCGATCCTGCGCAACATATTAAATGACAAACTTGTAGTTTAAACATATACAGAAGCCCAAATCAATTCATTTCACTGGGTATCACCTGGCTGCTCTTAGAGCTACATCTTCGTCTGATGGTTCGCGAGGTCTCTTGTTAGCCTCAGCTACGATGGCGGAGATCTTCTGTATACAGTCCAAGAGGTTTCTCTGCTGACTCCTGCTCACCTCCGAGGTCACCAGGAGCTCCCCGGACTTATTGATGCGGGTTTTGTTCTGTGGAGTTTTTCAAAGTGAAAATGGAATGTAAAACAAACAAACAAACAAACAGGACATAAAAAGTAGACATCAGCTGTAATGTGTGTGTAAATTCTCTAGATGTACAAAATTATACACTCGCCACATAACAAACCTTTTCTACGATTTTTTGTCGAACGTCTTTAGGGATCCAGTCGGCTGTATACACATGAAATCGGACCTCTGCTTTAGTGCTAACTGTGGATTAAGGTCATAACTTTAGAACAAAAACACTCAAATAACACTTTTAGATTAACTGTAGACTTAGTAGCCGAGTCTTCCATTAGTACTTATGGCCCTAAAATTGAAAATTCAAAAAGTTTTTGTTTACCTTTATTAACGTGCTGACCTCCAGGGCCGCTGCTCTTGCTGTAGGACACAGTCAGACGCTCTATGACCCAATAAGGGAGAAGACATAAATAAATAAAAATAAAAAAAGTCAATCAGACTTTTCTTTTTCTTGTTTGATTCATCGGTTCTTTTACCTACTGGAATGTGCACGTGCGTGTCCTGTTGAAGACAAAACAGTAATTGTATTTAATTTTTACAAAGTTAAGAGTTACAAATTATGAGCATAATTTAACACAACAATGGCTTCCAGTTGAAAGGAATCGCTTTGTACTCATCACCATTTTTTCTGATGAACAAATTATACGAGTACAGTCATAACTAATTGATTATTTAGTTAATTTTTTTTTCATATAAACGAAGACTGGTCTTTATTTACGTACCTCCGAAGAGTCTGACCCTCGAGTTACATAATAAAGTTTCGACAATGTGCTGTTGGTTAATTTGAAGATAATACAGCTGAGGTTACCGAGCGGAGGACTAACGTTTACACTGCTACTACTGCAAAGTGAAAATAAGCGTCGAATAATGCAGGTCGCCATGTTGGTCATGAAAGTCTATGCTCTTCCTCTGGTGTTTTATGCCACCTGTAAAGTGTAATACTGCCCCCTACTGAATGAGAGTATTTAAAGAAGATGTGATCATTCTTATTATATTAACTATCCATTTGAGCTAATAAGCTCATATTTAACGAGTTTGGTGGAACTAAGGGTCGTTTTGTACCCCCCCCATAAAACAGCTGTTAATAAAATAAAATAAAAAAACATGTTGGTTCTTTCGTTTCTGAATTTACTGGGAAACTGTAATTGAAGGAGTATACCGCCACCTACTGTACAAAAGTTCATGTTGACTTGATTTTAAGTCTTATTTTCTATATTTACATCTGTAATTAGTACAGATGTGAATGCATTATTTCTGCATTCATAATTGCATGACTGTATTAAGCAAGCTTATTTTTGACGTGTGAAGAAATGAATTCTAAATTAATATACCATAATACAGTAATGTTTGACAACTTCATTAAATAGTAACAGCGTACATATTTTCCTCATGGAAAGATAAGCAAAATGCAATACTGCAGGTCTGGTTTCAACATTTTTCATGCTCCACTGAAATAATAATCACTGTGTTGAATATTCAGCTTTTTTAACACTAGTATTAGTCTCTATGGTATCATTTTAGACACATTTCTCTATGGTATAATTTTATAATAATTCTCATAATTCTGATGCACCGTTAATAATAACAGTCTGGAATATTCTCCCATTCTCTTCCGACTTCTGTTCATCCCACACGCCATTTTCGACGCCTTGTTAGGGTACATTCAAGAATGTTTTTGTTGCAAGCCTTTCACCACAAGCCAGCTCGACCTGCAAGAGACTTTCTTACCCACACAATCAAACCGCTACTCGAGCTCACGCCGAGGACGTACTCCGGGCCGCTTGGAGCTGACTGACAGTGTGTTTACTGTAGTACCCTGGCAGCTGTACACAATGGAGAAACGCTACCGGAAACACGTGTCCTCCACCTCCCCACTGTAGGAAATACGCAATCTCCACCTAACGAAGTTTCGATTTCCGACTTTAGTTTGTGTTTTATTTTTACTACCCTGGTATGCATCGGGATAGCTCTTGTAGCCATTGAAGTTGTCGGGATAGAGTTGTTTTATATGGGAGACATCATAGTCAAAAATTTAGGAGCTTGATGACAAAAGACAGGTTCCACCGAGATTTGAACTCGGATCGCTGGATTCAGAGTCCAGAGTGCTAACCATTACACCATGGAACCATGTGAGACACACGTCAGAAAGATACCTTTATCAACACACGCATAACTGTATTTCTGATATACTTGACATATTTAATTGTTACATCTTAAACGTTGACACTCTAGTCAAACAGCTTGTTTCTATTATATTAAACAATTGTTACTGGCTGGTTAATATGTTTAACGACGCCCCCTGCTCAAATGTTTGTGCTACTTCAAAAAAAGCTTCAAATTTTTATTCTAAATTCAAACGAGTGGCTCTTCCTTCACAGAAGTGCTCATTTGGTACCGCATCGGAACCATTGTTAAATGGTTCGATTGCTGTCCGAAAACAACTAGGGATGGAAACACTGGGTGCGTTCCTTGGCAGTCAGCCTGCGAATAACCTGGGTAGTAATCATGACTAAAGGGTTTAATGGCCCTTCTGTCCTTTTATATTCAAAGCCAAGAGCTATTTCTTCATTCTCGGCACAACTTGTTTCCAACGCAGGCAGGTTGGGAGTGTCCTTTCCGAGCCCAACAATCAAGCGTATTAATTCAGGTGACTAATTACAAAGCATTTTCCCCTTATATATCCACCAATCAACTGGATTGAAGAAGGCCCGCTTCATTCACGTGTGGATCTGATAAAAGGCATGCCTCATTCTGACTGGTACACCCAATTCCTTACCTTTTCACAAAATTGCACCCTCACATTGACTTTACTGATGATTTGAAAAAATAAATTTATATTTGCTACAAAAATGTCTGTTATCTTCACAAAAGCCACATATCATTTAGAAGTGGGCTCCCGCCTCCCCATACCTATGCGATGATTGAAATGCTGTTCAAACCACGCCTAGCCGGCGAACACAGCATAGCGGGTGACAAATGGGGCGGACCCAGTAAGTGGCCAAGGGAAGGAAAACAAAACAGAAGATTTGCGCATTTTATATGAATATAAATACATTTCGTAACATATACATAGCTGTACAGTATTTTTGAGCATTATTCTGGTATAACTAGCTAAGGAGTAACTTTGTTAGTTTCTAGCTTTTTTTCTGGAATACCGCTAAGGTATTTTTTTTAGCAAGGTAGCTCTAAGGTTAGCAGCTAAAAATGACCGCAGCTACACCCGTTTTAGACGGGTTGCTTTTGCTGGCTCCAGCTACGCGTTGAAGCGTTGTGTTATCCGGAGTAAAACCACACATATCAGTTGTTACAGCCTTCTCTTTTTTGCGCTAGCTCTGAACTCTGGTGAGAGTTTTCAGCGTTAGCTAGCGGCTAACCCATGTGAGGAATGAAGTGGGAATTTTGCAATCGAGGAAGTCTGATGTGACGGCAAAGGGGCGAAGATTAGATCATTGCCAGGGCAGATGAAGTCATGCCTGACGTGCCTGTCCTGGTATAACAGCGGTTAGCAGGTTCGGTTAGCAGTTAGCAGCAGCAGTATTAGTAGTGAGGGATTTCAGCTTGTTTACAAAATGCCTGGAATGGTGGCGTTCGGGAGGCGCTGGGGGATCGCCAGCGATGATCTTGTCTTCCCCGGCTCTTTCGAGCTGCTACTCCGTGTGCTCTGGTATGTTGCTGCACCTCATTTTCCGTGTCTCACACATAGTTTACAAGAGTTCTGATGTTCGATGCTGTTCCTCCTCAGGTGGATTGGCACCTTGATCTTGTTCACCTATCATAAGGGTCACTTTGATTGTAACGGGGGAGGAGTTCTGCATACCTACCTGGTTGGACTCTTGGTCGTGCTGGGGCTGATCATCCTGTCACTGTGGGCCATTGTCTACGTCAGTGCCCAAGGTAGGTAAACGAAAGAACACCTGGACGATAAATTGTCGCAGAAGTTATTGCGATAAACGGTAGCGTCGTTTATCGCCATACGTGGCGTTAATTTTATCGCCATTTTCAAGTAATTTAATGGTAATGGCATAATACAGACAGAAGACATTCTCAAAGATGAACAAACTTCAAAGTATAATGAGTATTGAAGACTGACAGTGGAAGACATTTTAATATCCAAAACAAACAAACGAAACCACAGAACAAATCAAATGAGTTATCAATCAATCGATAAAGTTTATTTGCACGGCACGTTTCAGCAACAAGGCAGTTCAAAGTACTTTGCATCATAAAAACACAAAAATTCAAAGTCATAGAACACACAGTCAACATTTGTAGCCAACAATTATAAAGTCCCTGTAAACAAAATTGTCCTTCAAAAAAAAAAAACCGGCTGTTTGAGAAGAAAGCACCAGACTCCAGACTTTTGCCACTCAGTTTTTGGCAGAAAGAGAGAAAAGAGAAAAGAACATAAATCACGCAAATGGAAATTATTGAGTTTGTTTTAACTTACAATGTGATTAAGTGACTTATTCTGACAGGCCTATTTATGGTAGATGCTGTTGGTTCATATGTTTCTAGGCTACAAATGTTGGGAGTCATTTGGTGCATCCAGATCTTCATCTCTACAATCTTGTCATTATGATTTATATCGTCAAGCATCAACTTAAGGTCGCGCTGCAACGGTCGTATTGCATAATCATGTAATGCAGGAAGGAAGCGGCGAACATTTTGTCCTCATCTGTGATGAAACGCTGGCAATTTTGAAAAGATTTTGTAATAATTATAACATCCGCCTTGCACTGCAGCTAATGAAACATCCACCAGTCAACGCTGCTGTAATCATGTGTCATGAATGCCTTGTTCAAGATGTCTGTTATGGATATTGGTAATACCTGTGCATTATTCCCTCAGGCACTATTACCAACCCTGGCAAGCGGCGATCCATGCCGGCCCTGGTGTACCTGCGAGCGTTGCTCTACATCCCAGAGTTCGTGTGGGCCTGCCTGGGAGCCGTCTGGGTGTCCGATGACAGCCGAGGTTGTGACCCAGCCACTGTGGGTGCGATCATCAGTGCTGTTATTACCAGGTGGGAGCCCTTGCATGTCGTTTGTGTATTTTTTATTTTTTTATATACTAGTCAGAAATTTGGCGTCGGATGGAATGAGATGTGACGATGTACTTTGTCCTCCCATTTCGTATTTCAATACCGTTTACCAGCCCATCCCTATCAGAGACGTACTTTTAAACAAAGATGTAGTTTAAATACATTTTTTGGTGCGTTTTTTTTTCGCCCCCAGCTGGATCATCCTGCTGTTCACGGGGCTGGGTGTGGTTTTCGTCTTCGATCCAATGGGCAGCCCTCGCCTTCACCCGGGCCCCGTCGAGCCGCTTGGGGTGCGGGACATGGAGAGCAGCGGGGGCACGCAGTTCCTGTCCACGGCTCGCACTCTGGCCACCAAGGTGTGGGAGTGCCGGCTGCGGCTGCTGTGCTGCTGCCTGCCGCAGGACGAGAGCCACCGGGCAGCTTTCTCCAGCATCTCGCAGCTCTTCAGCGACTTCTTCTCCGTAAGAGACGGGTTCAATCAACCAAATATACACACAGACACACACACACACATATATATATATATATATATATATATATATATATATATATCTCACCAGGATTGCAGTGTGAGATTTTGTCTTGTGTGGAATGATGATACAGGACACAGACCTGGTGCCCAGTGACATCGCAGCTGGTTTGGCTCTGCTGCACCAGGAGCAGGACAAGATGGAGCGCAGCAGAGACCCAGAAGACATCGTCACCCACAGCCCCTCCTCCCCTATCGTAAGTAACACGGTCACAGTAAAACTCGGACTAGATGCCAGTAGGTCTGAAACGATTAATCACCTTAATAATGATGAATTGATTATTTAAATATCTGTCAACTAATGTAGTAATAGATTATTTAGATTAATCAATTATTGAAAGAATCAACTAATTTAGTAATCAATTATTTAGATTAATTGTGATTAATTGCTTATCAAAAATTGTCAACTGATTTTGTAGTCAATTAAATGGATTAATTGATTATTCAAGTAATCAACAATTAATTAAGTCATTAATTAATCGTGATTAATTGATTATTGAAACAATTGACAACTAATTTAATAACGGATTAATTGGAATTAATCAATTACTGAAAGAAACCTCAATTAATTTAGTTATTGATTAATTGAGATTAACCAAGTATTAAAAGAATAGTAAACTTAATTTAGTAATTGATTAATCAGACTAATCGCGATTAATAGATTGTTGAAATAATCGTCAAGAAATGTAGTTATCGTAGTAGTAGTAATCGTTAACTGGAGTGTACAGACTCTAAAAAGGTCAGTTGGTGAAAATTGATTAAGCTTCAGTTCAACCGATAGATTAATCTGTTTTTTTATATTGATCGTCAGTTGCAGCCATGAATACGACTTCCTATTCGTGCTTTTTAAAGTTGATCACCTCTTCCTGTTCTAAGGACCAGGATCTGCAGACGGAGCTGGAGAATGCGGCTCACTACATGCAGTTCGCGGCGGCGGCTTACGGCTGGCCTTTGTACGTCTACTCCAACCCCTTTACTGCTCCCTGCAAGCTCAGCGGAGACTGGTGAGACGCTCTTTGAACATCAGGGCCGGTGTCGGGTTGGCCCCGCCTCGATCCGACCCCAAATACTAACGTGCGTCTGCGCACTGCAGCTGCAGAACCCGCGCCGCGGAGTACGACATCGTAGGAGGGGACCACCTGGGCTGCCACTTCTCCTCCATCCTGCAAACCACCGGACTGCAGTACAGAGACTTTATATACGTCAGCTTCCACAACCAGGTTACAGTTCTGTTTATTTACAGAACGACATTCCTGACCAGTCGCGTTAAAGTTCTGAACAAACCCGATGTGCCCCACAGATCTACGAGATCCCGTTTTTTGTGGCGTTGGATCACAAGTGGGAAGTAGTACTCGTAGCGGTCAGAGGAACGCTGTCACTAAAGGTGAGTTAAATCGGACATCGTGAAAGATTTTCCGACTCATATCAGGGTTGTTGTTTTTTTTTTTTACACTTTCACACATTACGTTATGTATTTTAGTGCAACGTTATATGATAGACCAACTTCAATGTTATCGTTTATCGCAATAACTTCTGGGACAATTTATCGTCCAACAAAACTTGTTACAGTGAAAGGCCGAGTCAGTTGTTTATATTCATCTGAGCTGTTTTGGCGAGGAAAGAGGTCAAATATTCCATCCTCGGTTTCAGAATCACTTCCTTGTTTTTCTGAAAGACGGACTGCCGCCCACCGAAACATCTCTCTGAAATATTAACACTCGCTAGAATCACAAAGAGGAAAAAAGCCGAAAACGGGAAGTGAGACTCGTTTGTATCCTGACGTGTAATCTGCGTGTGCCTATAATTAGATTGTGTTTATGTGAAAGGTGTTTGTGGTGATGCAGAAGGTTAAATCTTGTTTTGACTTTGGTCGTCCACAAAAAAAATTAAGCACTAAAAGAAAAACAATATATACTTTTATGTTTCATGTTTGTTTTTCCTTGCAGGATGTTCTGACAGACCTGTCTGCTGAATGTGAGAACCTGCCAGTCGAAGGCGTGTCTGGCCCTTGCTACTCTCACAAGGTGAGGCACATTCCAACCGAACCTTTAGCTTAATCACAACTAGTCTTTTCTAAAAACTAATAATAACGTAAACATATCTGCTGCAGGGCATGTACCAGGCGGCGGGCTACATCTACAAGAAGCTCGTCAACGATGGCATCCTGAACCAGGCCTTCTCCGTCGCCCCGGTAACGAGTAAAACAAAAACATGACTTTCTGTCCCGACTTTCCAAATATGTTCAGTAGAGTGTATGACCGGTGGTGATGTGGGGCAGTTTATCTTCCAAAAGCCTTGGAAACATGAAAAAAATATGAGGAGACTTTGAGTTATATTGGGACTGTATCTGAAAACGGGTCGTCATGGCTACTTTTTTGCAGTATAATGATCCAAAATGGCCGAATCAGCTGGGGGGAATAAATAAGATTTTTTTCATAGGCGTCTCAGTAAAAACTTAAATATATGTATTTTAACATGAACCACAGTCCATATGTTCCCATTCTTATAGCTGTGCAGCCCGCAGCATCACAGGTCCTCCCACTTACTTAACAAAAGTGTTTTTCTACATTTTCATTGCTTGTTCTTATATATATATATAAAATACATATATTTTCCCTCTTTTTCCTAACTCATTTTTATAAGATTGTGCTACTGCCGTGAAAGGTGAATTTATACTAAGGGCAAAAAAATTGAGTATCTGTCAAACTGGACGGATTTGTGTAAACGGTGTGTTTGTGTGTCGCTGTAATGGTAGGAGTATAAACTGGTGGTCACTGGTCACAGTCTGGGGGCCGGCACAGCTGCCCTGCTGGCCATCCTGCTGCGCACTTCCTTCCCCACCCTGAAGTGTTACTCATTCTCACCACCAGGGGGCCTGCTGAGGTAACGCACGACTTCACAGTGTAATCTGTTTCCCCCTTTATTTTTCACTTTCTTTTAAGTTTTGGGGGGAAAAAAACTTTGATTATTGTTCATATAGATGTTCTTATTCTTCTTCTTATAATATGCGTTTTATTTTCTGTGTTCAGTCAACCCTTAGCTGAATACTCCAAGGACTTTGTGGTGTCTGTGGTGTTGGGGAAGGATCTGGTTCCCAGGTAAGAAATGCCTGTTGCCATGGCTCTTACAGGTGCTTGAAATCCTTGACGATGCTTGAATTTCATTTAGGTGTTTTCAAGGCTTGGCTTCTGCATAAAGTCCTGGAAAGTGCTTGATATTCAAAGTGCACAGTTTTGTTATAAAGTGCAATCTGGCGTTTGATTAAAAACTTAAATTTGGAAAACGGGATTTACATACCCTTAGTAAAATAACAAATTTTTTCCCCCCTCACTCTGAAGTTAAATCTAGTTTTAGGTTATTTGGAATTACTAAAATTATTTCTACTCACTAAATGCCAGAAAACTTGGCAAGAACTTGTCCCTACAGAATACTAGCACAAAACATGGTCAAAAACTGTAATAAATGATATATAAGAGTGAATTGAAACTGCCTTTATTTGTTCGTTTGTATTTTTCTTAATCTCCAAAGTGTGGAAAAGTTTGAAAACTTACTTTGAGAATGCTTCTGAAGTGCTCTTAAACTTTGCTGTGGGAAACGTGGACAAACCTTGTATTGTCTGCTGTTGTGTTCTGCTGGACTTCATGTCGAAAACCAAAAGCTATTCTTGATTCACAGACTGAGCATCCCCAACATGGAAGACCTGAAGAGACGGATACTGAAAATAGTCACAAACTGCAATAAGCCCAAAGTGAGTCTGGACTCGGAGCGTTGCAGTCGCACGTTTCTGTGCCCCGAATTCAATCTGGCCGTGTCTGAAGTCGCTGTCTGTGTGTTGCAGTTCCGCATCCTGCTGCAGGGGTGTTGGTACGAGCTGTTCGGAGGGGACCCGGACGATTTCCCCACCGAGATGGACAGCAGGAGGGAGGAGCAGCTCAGCCAGCCGCTGCTGGGCGAGGAGTCGCTGGTGATCCGCCACTCGTCGTCCTATCAGAGCCTGGCATCGGACGACTCCCCCGCCCACCCGGCCGTGCAAATGCCGCTCTACCCGCCGGGGCGCATACTGTACATCACGGAGGACGGGCCATCGCGGAGGTCGGTTTCTGCATGCTGCGACTAACGATTATTTTAGTTTTTGATTAATCGCTTACTCAGACGATTAATTGGGTTAAAAGAAATTGCCGCATTTTGCGGATTTTTCTTTGAAGCTTCTTTGTGCAACTTTAAAAACACATTGAAAGATGCAAAGAAACAATTCAGTTCCTTTATTAAGTAAGAATATAACAGTTTCAACAGCTTTCCTGTAGTGAACACTTGATCATTTGTAGCAAAGGATTCAGCTGCAGCTGTGAAAATCCGTTTAACATCAAATTGTTAAAAGCGCTGCTTGACTCGTCAGTAAATATTGTGTAGTAGTAGTTATTAAGAATTAGACGGCAAAAGATGCTTAAAAGGTTGGTTTTTTTTAGTAGTTTGACTATGCTTTAACTATGCTACCTGAGGAGTTGTGGGTATAAAACATTTACAGAGAAAATTTATTTTTTCTACCATAAATGCAAACTGTATATATTTTTTGTACAGTTTTGGCTTACTTACTGCTCTGACAATGTTGTTCTTTTAGCAAAGCGCCATTTTTTGAACCCACATATGGAAATTAACAATTAATTGAGTACTAAATTAGTTGACCATTATTTCAGTAATCAATTAATCGCGATTAATCAGATGTGTCATTTCATCCCTAGTCTCCATTATGGTATTTAGCAGCACTCTGTGTCAATCTGTCAGAGAAGGCCAATAAAAGACACAGGTTGTGGTGTTGATGAGACAGAATGTAAAAAAAAAAAAAAGAAAAGCCCAGTGGGTTTGAATGCTTATTATTTTGATATGTGATATAATACATTGCTAAATGCTCAAGTCATGGCACCAAAAATTGTAATTAATCTTAAACTACAGTAGTTCTACTGTTTATATTTTGATACACTCACATACCAGGATTTACTGTACACATCAGCTGACACCTCAAATGACATCATTTCCTTCTCAGCTGACACCTTTCTTCCATCTTTTCTCTTGATGATATCTGCTCCGGCTAATTTAATTTGAACTGCTTTCGATGCTTGAACTTAAGATAACACAAGCTAATGTGGCTGAAATGCACTGTGGTCTTCATTCACGAAGCATAACTCGAATTGTCAATAACCTCTGGCATTGCATCTCAATTCTGGTTAGTGAATTAGTTCAAAAAGTAATTACTCCCTCTGGTTGTGCAAATATGCACAGTTTTACGACCAGTTAACAATTATGATGTACTTTGTTTTGGTCTAACTCATAAAACTTTCCCACAAAATACATGAAAGTTTTTTTTTTTTTTTATGAAACATAACCAAATGTGATAATGGTGGGAATGCTTCAACAAGGCACAGCATGGTTTTATCACAGAGAAAATTTTAATTCTGTAAAGTTTGACAGTGCTATTTTTTAAGCTAGAATATTGTTTATATTCCTCTAAAACCTTTATCTCTTTTTGTCTTTTTACTAAAACAATTTATTAAAAAAATAGTCAGAATAACACGGCTGCTTCGGTTTACATCAGGGTGCTTCGCATCGTTAAAAAGTTGCAAATTCATCTATCTAAAATTAAGACCTTAAAATGTCTTAAATTCATATAAAACATACGTTAATCAAATATCTTAAATTTTGCCTTGGACTACCGTACTTAATTTTCTCGCAGGATTTTCTGTCAGGCAAAAGTTTGAGACGCCTCCTTTGCGTTCAGAGGCTAACGGTAACTAACTGCTAATATTCCCTTCCAAGCTAGCTACCTTTTTTACGTCTATCGTGGGTAAGTGCAAACTTATCGCCACGTGGCTGGACGAAGTTCGTACATTTTCGTGGAGATAAAGGACTTACATTCCACTCATAGTTGTCCTAAAAAGATTTACATTTTATTTGGTGAAACCCACAGATGCCCCGTATATTGAATGCTCCGCTTTGTCCAAATGTTTGCTTATCAAAGACCCAGTTTGTCTTTTGCTTCTTTGTTGTCTCCAGAGGAGCTTCCAGCCTCGGATGATTAGAGATGCTGACAGTCATATGAACACTTCTTGTTCCTGCGTCACAGCACAACTTAAAAAAAAAAAAGAGAGAGAAAAAAAAAGCTCTAGCTCTTCTATTGTTTTTGTTTCCACAGATCCTGCTTCTCCCAGGTTCGGTACCGTGCCGACTGGTCCAGCGAAACGGCGTTCCGGAGCATCTTGATCAGCCCCAGGATGCTGGTGGATCACATGCCCGACGGCGTGCTCCGAGCCCTGAACAGCCTGTGCAGCGACGGCCCCTTCCTCTGCCCGTCATCGCTAAGCAACAACCCGCACATTTCTATGTGAGGTGCACTTAAAAAATAAATAAATAAATAAAAAATATATATATATATATATATATATATATATATAAAGGGGTGGGGGGTCACCCTCTTCACGTCCGCCTCCAAGACTTTTACTCGCGTGTTTACATCCGATCCAGGTTCCCACTACTTCCCAACCTGCGATCCACTACTTAATCTTTTGGTCAAGTTCCTGTTTTATTAAGCTTCTAAATTGTTCAATCATTGGATTGTGATTTTGTTGGGAGATTTGAATCTGCGGAGCTTTGCCTGATTTGTAAAAAGGAAAACCCATAGAAGCACAGAGTCATGCACTTTTTTAATTATTTAATGCAAGAATTGTTCTTTTTTTTTTTTCTTTTTTTTTGAAGTTGCTCCATGAGCGACTCTATATCATATTTGAATGTTGTGTATACAATGTGACAGTGGCATTTCAACTGTAATGTCAGTGTTTTTGGTTGTGTGTCGTTTGAATGGCTAAGATGAAGATTAACTTGTTGCCAAGGGCGACTTTGGATCTTTCAGATTGGATTGTGCAGTGAAAAAAAATGAGGGTATTCATATTGTTGTTTGTGAACTGTAGATGGGAAAGTTTAATGTTTTAAACATCAGGGTGAACAGTGCCTAAGCATTATAAAAAAAATTAAACCCAAACACACTAAGTAAAGTTCAGTACTGCAGTTGGGTTAAACTCAAAAATGACTGAAAGTAAAAAGTTGAAAGATTGTGCTCTTTTTTTGTGGAATTTACCTGCTTGCTATGGATGTTATCATTCTTTTTCAAGAAAAAATTTCATACGCTCTTAGGAATGCATTTGAAAACTGAAAGCAAATAAAAGCATTTGTGAATTACACACACCTTTGCTTGTTTTCGGTCTGAATTCTTGAAGTCTTGAAAGAAAAAAAAATTAAATGTATAGAGGCTGCACAGTGCTAAGTAGGGGTGAATGCAAATATACTTTATACTTATTCAGATTTTATTTTTTTTATTTAAAAAATATAAAGTATAATTTTAACGTGTCATATATATATATATATATATATATATATATATATACACTGCTCAAAAAATAAACGGAACACTTAAGTGTTCCCTTTATTTTTTTGAGCAGTATATATATAAGGGAACACTTAAGTGTTTAAGTGTTCCCTTTCTTTTTTTGTGCAGTGTATATAAATAAAGAAAAGCTCATGAGGTTTAATACTCTTGCAGCTCACTGTAATTATTTAGGGAGGCTAATTTCGACATTTTTCCGGAATAAAAAAATAACCCACCCTGTGCACTTCAGCACGTGACGTCATGACAGAGTTCAGTCACCAACATATATGTTCAAGAGATGCTGGGAAATCCCTCATTCAAAACAAAGACGATGTAAACAGCAGTGCTCGAAAGTTATGCAGTTAAAAATACACCCATTCTGAACTAAATAGCATAGTTGTACAGCAACTTAAATTTTATGTAAAAATCGGCAGATTATATTCAAAAGAAGATTGAGATGAAGCTTAATTTTCCGGATTTTTGAAAAGTTCTTGAACTTTATCCCACGGCTTTGATTTGTTTTTTTTTTACGTACTTTTCTCTCCGCCTTCCAAACGTCACTTCAGCATCACCAGGCTATATATGAACATTAAAATAGAAAATGATTTTAGTTGTATCCGTGACGGTTGGATTAGTTAGTTTAGTATTTTGTGCGCTTTTTCTGCTTTGTTGATAGTTTGGCTCTGTGGATTCCCACATATCCCGACAGCACGTGAACGCCGCAGCAGGGAGCTCATCTGTTGGACAGGGAAACTAATCAGGAGCCAAGTAAAGACTTTTCAACACTGCGAGCTAATAGGTTAGCACGGCTCCTAAGTCAGCCGTCACTACGAAAACGGGGTAGGGACTTTGTTTGTGACCGACAACATCTCCTCTAGGCAGGAAACAACTTTGGAGCCATGTTATAGTGGGGGCAGAAAACACTTGTATCGCTGCGCTTAAACTATAAAAGCGAGCTGCCTCCGGTCAGCAAGCTTGTGGCTAGCTCCATAACGTTAGCTGGGAAAGAAGTGGAGGCTTAAAAAAAAAAAAAAAAACAATAAACATGGAGCTGGACGACGTAGTCCTCTACCAGGACGACTCGGGCGACTCGGACGTGATGTCCGAGCGGGTCGCCGGTCTGGCCAGCTCCATATACCGAGAGTTCGAGCGGCTCATCGAGAAGTACGACGAGGACGTGGTGAAGGACCTGATGCCGCTGGTCGTCGGGCTGCTGGAGAACCTGGACTCGGTGTTCGCCGCCAACAAGGAGCACGTCGTGGAGCTGGAGCTGCTGAAGGAGGACAACGAGCAACTTGTCACTCAGTACGAGCGGGAGAAAGCGCTGAGAAAACACGCAGAGGAGGTGGGTTTGCACCGCGACGCCGCCAAACTAATTTGCCACCGGGATTATAGATTAAAAGGCTGCGATTATGTACTTTAGCGTGGAAAGATTAATGCCTTCCTCTGGCGTTTTATTTATTTTTTTCTCCACATAAAATCGCATTGTGATTGTTTTAACTGTTTGTGAACCATTGTTTAACTTGCACACACACGAAAGTACAAAGCTGAAGTGGAATTAGGCGTAAAGTAAAGTTTAATTAAGTCGGTGGTACTGTCTGACAATCTGGAGCGGAATGAAGCAAACAGAAACATTTGACTCTTAATTGGATAGTCTTGTTTACACCATTACAGCTCAGCAGGTTGAAAGTTTCCTCAATGGCAGGTGTGAGTAAAACGATGCTACTTTAAACTGTCGCAAATCGGAAATGAGTGAATCTCACTACGTTTGATGCCAACTCGGCAACATAAAAATATAAAATAAACTTTCGAAGAGGGAAAATAAATACATCATTCTCTTGTGAATATTACATGCAGCTATTTCTTAAAAACTCATAGGTTGCTAACACCATCCTGTTTTATTACTGTTATATTAGACCTTCACAACATATCAGATCATATAGGTGTGTGTCCTGTGGTGTTATGGTAGTTCATTACTGTCAATAAAGAGCAATAGCGGCACAACAAACCAAACCAAAAGAACTCCCACATGAAGTCACAGATTTCCTGCTGTTGCTACAGCAAAGTCCAGAATGTGGTTTAAGAAGTCAAAGGAAAACAGCCGTAATCTCAGATTATAGCGGCTATGGGTTTGGAGAGCAGGACTTGCTCTGTTGGACAAAGCAGAGAAATGGAGCTGTAATTCATTCCTTCTTGATTACAAAAATAACGTAACACTTTTCAGCTTACTCAAATAGCTAGTTTTCTACCTCTTGGTAGCAACTTCCTCACGGAAGAGTGTTGTTATCACGACCTGCTAAAAAGATCAGATGTTGAGTGTAAAAACCATCTGATCTGATCACACGATTAGACGTCTTGTTGTACCAACTGGTGTAATTTTAGTTTCTGCTGCCTTTCACTCTAAAGTGAAAGTCGCACTTTCACTTTGCGATCATGAAGCAAAATTTGAGATATCAGACACTGACAATTTGTTTTTGTTCCTCCTGGACATCCAGGATCCTGATTTGGCCCAAACGAAGATGAGTTTGACACCCTCTGTTACACATGGATTAATGCTCTGACAGATTTAAAAGTGATGCAGCACTGTTTTGTTGACATGTTCCACAAATAAAGACATCTGACGGCCAGAATTCCATACCAATTCATTGTATGTCATCTGGTTGACCAGCGGTCAGAATTTAGCACGTGTCATCGGGGAAAGAAGCACAGATGACATGGTGAACTGAAATTAGCTTCCTGAAACTGTAGCAGACGCTTGTGTGTCTCTGAGCGTCCTGTGGACTCGCCTGTGGCCGTTTGACAGACACGAGGCCGTATTGTCACACGTTTCACTGCTCAGGCAGCCGCCGGCATGCCTCTGTGGGCGTCGGCTGAGAACGCTAAAACCAGGTGGATGACTAACATTTAGAGTTACTGCGATTTTCTTTTCAAATGTATTGACCCTCTGCTGCCGTCCTGTGAACCAAACAAGCGCTTTCAGACAGCGATAAGAGTCGTAGTTTGGTCTACAACGGAGTGGAATTGCTCGCCTTGGACCACGTCAGTCAGAACGTAAACCTCACCGGTTATTCAGAGAAGAGTCCACAAATCCGACTGGCTGTTTTTCAGCAAGGTGCGCTTCTACAGTGCATTGGACTGTCTATATTCAGGTTTTTTGATATTTGTTTTTACAAACAAATGTCTGAGCATTTAAATATTTCTGAAGAACTCTGTCCTATTTCAAGTAGTTGTATTGTGGTACAATATTATCAACGATTTTTGTCATTTTACAAAATCAAGCCAAATCTGCTTCTTTTTTAAGCTTCTTCTTTAACCACAAGGAACAACAGGTCGCATGGTTCCAACTCTATAAAAATCGTCCCGGCTTTAGTTTGGTAAACTTTGTAAAAGTGATTCACCCCAAAATTCCCATGGCAACTGATTCAGAGTTTTAAAATCTGAAACGCACAAGCGGTTCATTTCCACCTGAACTCGTTTGGACTGCTTGACTACCTGTTGGCCGCGGCTCAGCAGGTTTAAGGGTTTCCACGACATCAAGTTACTAATTGACAGATGCTCAGCTGCTCCTCCATGTTATCCACACACTGACTTTGTAATGATGATACAGGGTGATATAATTGTCGGAGAGATCGGGTTGCAAGACATCTATCTGCAGCATCAAGCGGCAATCTTTCTAAAGTTTTTGAGCTGCAGCTAACGATTATTTTAGCAATCGATTTTCCTGACGATTAATCGATTATTTGAATTTAAAAAAAAGAAAAAAAGGGGCCGATTCTTTAGATTGTTCATTTAATCACTTAGGCTTATTTTATGCAAAATTAGAAATACATTAAAAATGAAAATAATTCAATTCTCTTTTTAAATGATAATAAAAAACAATTTTATTGCCTAAAAGGTTTTCCTTTCATTTTTGCCAACCAGGTGACGCTAACACTATGCCACTTGAGGGATTCTAGGACATTTTTACAGACAAAGGTTTTAAAATATTTACCTTAAATTCATAATGTAAATATTTTTTTGTACAATTTTGACATAGTTACTAAACATGTTGTTCTTCTAGAAAATGTCTTTTTTTTAGCTGAACGATTAATTGATTACTAAATTGATGATTTAAGCTATTGATTAATCACTATTAATGTGATAATCCGATTATCTCATAACCTCAAACCAAAATATCCACAATATCGCAGTATTCAAATAAACATTTTAAAATTGGACAGCATTATTTGTTTGTTTTTGAAATTCAAAAAAATTTTTCTAACGTTGCTGAAAGATGGAAAATCTTAATTGTTGCAACTATAATGTGTCCATTTTGGATTTTTGGAAAAAAATCAGTCAACTGAAAATATTTCAGCTTTTTATTTGTTCAGTTGAAATGAAAGTGTTAACAGAATGCGACCCCTTCAGCCAGTCAACTGAACAGAGCGAGAGGTGGAGCAGGTGGAGCACGACTCTTCGATATTTACAGCCGGGAAAAACCCAGCACCGTCTGTGGCATGACATTGTGAAGAATTCGCTCTGTAGAAACTATGATGGAAAGTTTGTTTTGTTTAGTTGTCAAACCACAGATGTTGCAAACCGTGACACATCTTGATCCTGGAAACCGACCCTGTGTCGTCTTTGAAGAATGAAGTTGATTGCTCGCGTGCAGCAGAGACAGCAGCGTGATCGTCATGTTTACATGTAACTGATAATAACAGTGAAAGAAATGGCTGTAAAAACGACATATGCAGGAAAGCATCCAAAATAAAAAGTGCTAAAATACCAATGGTTTTAACATGAAATGCCTCGAGTACATAAAAAAAGCATGACCAATGCATTCTGTTGCATTAACTTGGGCCGGTTACTGATAGGTTTTTAAAACGGTTTAAATCTCATGAAACATCTTGTTGACTCAGCTTTTTGGAGCTATTTCCAGCCACAAAAAATAAACAATCATAATGCTGAAACTGAAGGAGCGCTTTTGTAAAAGCTAACATTGGCTAGTTATCAGTGACTCGTCTGTTAAGCAGCGGACTGCAGGCTAGCTACCTGTCTCTGCTAGCACTTGCAGTTGCGGCTCTTGCACCACTTGAGTTTTAACTCGCCAAAAATGAAACTACGTATAAAAATATCCCTAGAATGTAATGATTTATTGACTCAAGCATCTTTTCATTAGAAAGTATTTCTTTAAGGTTTTGTTTCTATTTAAAAAGCACTAAAACTCAGATGCTAGCTTGTAGTAAACCTTTAATAGTCATCTAATCTGGACTTCATTTTATTTGAACTCAATCAAGTGAAAAAGACGATGACTTTCTTCTCCTAACCGATCTGTGTTTAAGCTTAAACCATTAACTTTTTAAAAAAAATATTATTTGACAAGAGTTTACACAACCAGAGCTTTATGAATGTTCAAGTGTAGTTTTCTTTGTTGTTTTTCGCAGTAACAGTTGGTTGTTGAGTACCAAGCGCGACACGCCAACACAGCCGTTTCTTCATAACGTATTTCATGCTGTAACATGTTGGTGCAGCTTTTAGACAGACCTGTACATGTGGGAGTTTTCCATCAGTGTGGAAATGTTTTCCTCTCAGGTTGCCGTGTGAAATCCATTGCCTTTAATTAAAGTAGTCCTGTTAGTTATCATGCCGATTGGAGGTTAAGATGAAAGGAGAGCATAAATAGGATAATTTTGGTTTATAAACATCAATTGCTTTCTTCTGCTTGATTATTCAAAGCTCAAAAGAATGAAAACGCCATCTTTTCCTTTAAGACGTTTATTTTTTCTTGTCTCCTGAATTCAAGGCAGCAGCTTAAATAAAAAGCCAACACGTATTTGTAGAAAGTACATTTTGTACACCCTTTGTGCTCAATATAACTTGAGTTCACTGAAACGGAGAATGTTTCTTTCAGTAACAACTTCTACACTCTTTCCATCCAAGTGCATGCAAACACTTTGGAGTAACATCTTCCACCTCTTGTGCTGAAACTTTGAGTCTGTTTCTTTCAGTAACAACTTCCATACCGAAGACCGTGTCTTGTACAAACTGTTAGCATTAGCGAGTAGTGTGTTTGCTGACTGGAAAAGGATAGGATTTTTGAGTTTCTGACTGGCTTGTGACCGCTCAGGACTGGTCAGGCTGAAAATTGTCTGATTCTGGACAGCGGTCAATTTCTCAGCTTGTCTGTAATCGTATATCGTCTCGCTGACGAATAAGATCTCATATTCTGGACGATCTGAATGCAGAAGATGAGTTGGAGACAATCGGGAACTTCATCTTTTACTTTAATTCAACAGCATAAAATGTTAGAATATGAAAGTTGACAAAGATTAGATCTACAGCACTAATTGTTCTTCATATTGAACTAAGGGTAGACTTGACAGTACAGTGACTCATTATTAAATATTGCATTAAAAGGGAATTAAGAGGGCAGGGCCGCTAGTCATCTTACCAACTTTAATTCTAATGGTACTGAAAATACTTTTTTATAGTTAATGTTTTTAAAATGAAATCATCCCAAGCCACCACCCACATAAAACCCATACGTAGTTGTTGTTTTTTTTTTTTAGCCGATGATGTTATTATGACTGTATATCATGGAAGAAGTTCCCATTTCATTTTACTTCCTCCTGAGCTTCACTTTCAGCGCTGGAGACAGAAATGGAGCGCTCACTAAACTTCTGCTTTGTTAAACCGCTGATCAGATCTCCACTCAGACTGCAGACTGAGAGGTTACAACCTAAATACTGCACTCAAATGTTTGATGCTTAGACACAAGGACCATGTATCAGGTTGCCAGCAGTTTGAGGATGTCTTCATGAGGCATGATTTTAGTTACCTTAACAAATAAAACATAGAAACACGTTTCATGCTTTTGTATTCAGCATCCCAGAATCAAGATGTTCGTAAAACGAGCTTTAACCGCATTAATCCGCTCGTCTAAAGTTTAAGCAGATTGCAGTGAATGGTTATCAATCAGATGACGTTACACGGAGAAGAATGTTGTCTTTAATGGGTCGGCATACGAGCCGACAAAAGACCTCAGGGAAGTTCTGTTTTTCCTTAAGAATTTCCTGCCGAGCCTTTTCCTCTCCTCCACTGAAACAAATTGGTAAGGAGACGTAGTCCTCTGGCGGGGAGCAGCAGCAGCGTTTAGCCAATAAACTGTTCGGTCGGCAGGATTAATCGGCTGCGGGGACGCTTTTCTCTGGCAGGGACAAAAAGCGTTGGTCAGAGTTGTCAATCAATTAGTAAAAGACTGGAGGCCCTTAGGGGCCTAATACGAGCTCAACGTAGCAGTAACTGAGGTTTAAATGCGCTGTATGTTTTTATGAAGGACAGATTGAACCAAATTAAAAATATTTATCTTGGTGTAGCACGCAACTTTACTCTGGCAGTTAGTTTCTGTGGCTATTTGGCAGAAATTTTAGTTCGACTTGATCAAAACAGATTAGCCAAAATCTCTGCTGTGACGACCTGAACTGAAACAGCATCTTAGCGTGTAGTACAGGTTGGACATACAGATTTACCACACTGCATGACTTGACCTGTAATATCACTGACAATTGCGTATGTGCAGTTTAACGAACAGCAAACGGTTAACGTAGAATGAATAAAACGTTAATGAGTTATTTTGTGATTATTTGACTCTATAGTCACTCTTTTGACCCTGATATTGTATATAGTGTCAGTTATATTGACACCCACTAATGCATCTGTCCAAGCTCTCTTTTTTCTGTGTTGTATGTAAAAACAAAAAAAAACAAAAACATTGAAGCTCAAAACTCCTGCATGCTTTCAGCTCGTCGCTTTAATTTAGGTAGCCAGTAAATATCAATTGAATATAATGTAATTCTCTAGTTTGAGAACCACAAGCAATCTCATCTTTTAGTTATTTGTTGGAAAATATTGCATTAGGATTATTGGATTATCACAACAGTTTCAGATGTTTGTTTTCGAAGTAATAAGGTTACGTTCTAGCTGCAACTCTGAAGAAAAAAAAAACAATTGGTTAAGTTTCATTATTTGTCTGAATGCTGAGAAAAATGGATATTGGATGTGACCGACTCACCGGTCATCCCCAACGCCGCTTGGTGCCGCAGCTTTAATTTACGTAAAAGGTTCTTATCAAAGCTGGATAGGTTCTGCGGCATACAGCTGATGGAGAAGTCTAAAATCACCCAATTTGACTGATGTTGGATTAAAAACTGTTATTTTTCATACAAGTTGAGTTCATATGTACTCGCTCATCTTGACAAGACAAGATTCAGCGGTTTTAGAAAAAATGAAGTTATATATTTGACTGATGCGATCTGGTTGAAGCAGTAGCTTCTTTCCCTTCTGTAACTCATCTGAAGATGTGGTGGCAGGGTTTCCCCCAGTGTATTATAAGCCTGGCGGGCCACCAGACTTTACTTATGCCCCCACCAGGCTTAGCATTGCTTATTTATTAAAGTCTTTTAAAAATGACTGTAGAGTCATTTTTTAAAGACTCTATAGTTGCTGTTCAGGAATTCATTGTCTAATCTTTCAATAACACATAATAATTAAGTGATAACTTTAAGTTTTCTGGGGGAAACCTTGTGTGGCTTTTATTTTTCTGTGACGGTGCGCCACCATCAATTACACGAAGAAGAAACCCTGCTACATGTTTTCCCCTCAGAATGCTGGACCACTTTCTAGCATCTCTCCCTTAGACCAGGTGGTGTTCACCTCTTTTGTTTCCATGTCTCATTTCTGCATCCTGCAGCAGTGAAACCAGTAAAGAGGCATGCAGCGTTGTCAGTTTATTGGTTCAGATGTCAGAGACCTCCCACTCCAAGCTACCACGAACGTCCCAGCAGCAATCTGCAGCCAAACTCACTGAAAAAGGAGCTGATTTCTCTCTCTGTCAATTGACTGCCGATACAGTGGAGCCCTGTCTGTGCGGGAGTGCACACACTTGTTCTGGAAGGGCGTGTGTGTGCGTGATTGCGTGCGTGCGTGTGTGTGTGAGTGTGTGGTGGCGCTGGGGGACAAAGAGAGCATTATACATGCAGTGTTGGGGGGAAGAGAGGATGCTAAAATGCTGGAACACTTATTCTCTGGAGCGCAGTCACACACACACACACACACACACACACACACACACACACACAGATATACACACACCAGCCCTTTTCTTGGGTCATATGAGGAGCAGCGTGGTCAGAGAGCAGCAAGTCAGAGCTGGCCTGATGAATGTGTTGATGCTGGGAGCGGGGCAATAATAAACCATATTTAATACTTATGGTGTCACTATTGTATTTATATTTTCCTTGTTAAGTCATTGGGGTTTCTTAAAGCTAAGACTGGACAATATGGCTTAAAGAAATATGATTTTTTTTTAAAATCTAATATTCAATTTCCAGTTTTAATTATCCCCCCCCTACTTTTTTCCTTAAAAAATACAAATAACAGAAAATATCTTAAAAGCTGGTTTTTATTTCAATCATTCCTTCTGTGGTTTGTCAAAGTCAGAATAAATATCTGTAAAACACTTTTGTCAGAAAGAGATGGTAGTTCTTGGGTAGGCTAACATCATTCTGAACTTTGGGGGGGGAAAAGTGAAAATGTTTTACTGATAAAAGTGTGGCATGCATTTATTTCCAGCCCCTTTCACTCCGATACCCCTAAATAAAATCTATACATATTTATTAGAATGGTCTAACCAAAGTCCACAGCTAAATCCAATTAAGAAGCTGTTGTTACAGATGCTCTCCATGCAGTCTGACTGAATTTGAGTGTCAGTGGAACTACGTTGACCTTAGTTGTTACAAAGTGACAAATTTTGATTTGCCGCATGTGAATACTTTTGCATAAGGCTTTATGTCTGTAGTTTACACTGTAACTGTCCCTGCAAAAACTCTTTTAGGCCAAAAGTCGAACTTTTCAAGACTTCAAACTCAAGTCACTCCACAGAAAACAGTTTGTTGCCCTTTGGCAGAGTCATGTTTTCTAGACGATTCCTAAAATAAGACAATTCACAAAGCACGTCCATGTGAAACCTCTGTGTGCGTCTGTGTGTGCGCGCGTGTGTGTTGGGCACATAAAGAAGGATCTGCTTTGTTATCTGATGCCCAGGTGATAACTGCTGACTCAGCTCACAGACTGCAGGGTTTCTTGTCCAGAGACCAGCCGCATCACAAGACTCCATTTACAGGCGAAGCTACAGACACCTGACTCAGCTTATCAGATGATCCATCAATGCAAACTCACCAAACAAGAGTCAGGCTTAACCCATATAACACCAGTTAAAAATGTAATTTCATCTCCTTTTTGCTCAGCATTTCTGGATGTCTAAAAACCGATGACTAATAATTGGCCACAAAAGCAACAATGACATTCTGTCAGTAAGTTCTCCTGCGAACAGAAAAGTTCAAAAGGTTCTCGACATTGTGGATTTGTGAACCTAAAATCAGTCATTTTGTAATGCTGTCATCAAAAAGAGAAAACCAGTCACTGTAAAAGGAAAACTGAGTTGTATGTGTCGTAACACATTAAAAATGATTTCACAATTCTGAAATTTGAATCTAATCTGAAGCGTAAAACACAATCGTTTAACAGGATTGCCGTAGAGCACATTTGGACGGAGCACATTCTTTTTCCACATTGCAAAAGTATTTAGTTTGGACGAGATCCACGTAAAAAATAAAGCTTTTTTTTTTCCCAATTAACCACACAACTGAACCCAAGGAGCGTCTTTCTCTGAAGGTTGTAACCTCTGTAAAATGCTATTATGGCTGTACAAGAAAGCAGCATTTCCAAATTAAGTTGATTTTTCTTTTTTTTAAATGGGTGCCAATAAATATGTTGTTACACTGTGTTATTATATATTTTTGCTTAGTGGAAAGAATTGTGTGCCTTTTAAGAAAATATTGCTGCTGTAAGAAAAATGGAATCAATAGTTTTTTTTAGAATTTGCTTCAAATTAGATTTAAGGGTGCATTCACACCAGCCCTGCTTAATCCGCTTTAGATTAACCTTTTGTTTGTCCAGAAAGTTAAATTCACTTTGGGGAAGTGTGAATGCGTAATCAAAACTCTTATGTATACCAAAAAAGCAAACTCTGGTCCACCTAAGGTCTGAGAAAAATCCTACAACCGCTAAAATTTCACGCTACTCCACTCTTTTTGTGAAGAAGTAAGTTAGGAAGTTGTGTTCAGTGTCTTCTTCAGAGGGTTTTGTGTTGTTTCCTTTAGTAGTTCTTGGCTCAGCGTCAGAGTTCGAGTTGTTTGACACAACACAGTTTGAAAGGGAACTGGACCAGTTTTGGTCCCCCAATCGAACAGAGTCTACTGGACTATCGGGTGTGAAAACACCCCGAGTATCGTGACACAAACGTTACACATATTCCGATGCATCTTCAAAATATGAAGGTACCTTCAATATCCCTCATAGCTTAGCTCACACCAGACCGTCAACTATGTGCGACACCTCTTCATGCCCTCCTCAACTAATCACCCAGTCTGCCAATGGAAGGTCAGAGGGTCACATTACTCCTGTCAGTACCTCGCTGTGCGTTAAAAAGCTAAATGTCTGCCTCTGCTGTGTTGTTTTTCTCCTGCAGAGATACATCGTCTTAGAAGACTCCCAAGATGGGGAGAAAAAGGACCTCCAGAGTCGACTGGTAACTTCGGAGTCCCACGCGCGGCAGCTGGAGCTAAAGACAAAGAACTATGCAGATCAGAGTAAGTCCACTGCTTCTCTAACTGGTTTAGGCCACGCTGTCACAATATTTGTTCACCTAGCTCGTCTAAGCCCAGTGGAACCGAAGCACGTTCCCAGTCCACAGCAATCAAGTGGAGGTAAGCTTATCTGTGAAAGTACAAAGTTTTGTGGCCACTATCTGGTCTCCAGTTGTAGTAAAGCAGGGGGTTTCCAATGCTGGTCCTTGAAGTCTAGCATCCTGCAGGTTCTGTCCCAGAGTGCTGTTGCCAGGCGACCTGAAATGTTCATCAAGGTGCCATCACTAATCGAAAACGATTGGTTTCTGACTCCTTTTTACTTTTCCTTCCTAATGACAGCTTGACTCTTTAGACAATGGCTGCTTATCATATGACTGACTCTTACACAAGCACTGTTTATCAGTGACTATTTGTGTGCTGCAGAAAATTTCATAAGTTGAAGATAAAGGATAATGTAGTCATGAAAAAAAACAAAAAACAACCCTCATGATGCATGACCGCACCATTGACAACGTTTGCTTGACCACATTTGGCTGGCACTGTTTTCGCTAAAGGGGAAATTTAGCTTTTCATTTCTTCTGATGTGATACTTCCTGTTTTTATCAAAAATATCTATTTTGATCTCTAGTTAAGGTTAGCATGTTCTGAGCAGATAAATGCACCGCTTCTCTACCTTACACGGATTCATTTGAACTACTCTAAGCTGCTCTGTCTGTGTTGCTGAACAGGGCCCGGCCTAAATACAGATTGACACAAAGCTTGACAAACAGATTAAGTCAGACTGCTGTGCCTCTGATTCATCACCCAACACCTACTTGTTTACGTCGGGATACTCCTTGAAAAGGCTTGAGCCACTGCTTCCACCGTCTGCTGTCATCTTTACCACCTACAATTAATCATTCAGCTGGAGATGTTGAGTCTTTGCTTTAATCATGGAAAAATACCAAGGTTGGAAGGGGTGCAGGGTTTTTGTCAGCATATAACTGACTAAACTGTGAGCTAAAAGTCTTAATTTGATGTGCAAAAGGAAGTAGTTGGTGAGTTTTTGCTCGTATATTAACAGAGTTGACTAGGTAGTAGAAATGCTGCTTGTCGTTTTCAGCTCCACTATGAAATAGTTTGTGGGACAGCAAAAAAAAAAAAAAGATAAAAAAATAAATAAATCTGTTTTTAAAGAGTCCAAACATCATTCAGTCATTTCCAGTTCAAAATCTAAAACATTTTGACTAATTAAATTTGAACTGGACAATTCTGTACTCAACAAGGAGAGGACTAGCGGCAGCAGCAGTTAGCAAACAGCTGGTGGAACCGCGCATCTGCTGAGTTCATTATATGAGCTACTTCTCAGTGCAACACTGGTAGAAATGACATTTAAGAGTTAATGGAGAAACATTGTTGTGGTGATGATCTGAAGGGGGAGTGTCAGAAGGAGCAGAAGCTTCTTAAAGTGACAGAGGCCCAATGTCAAGTCGTCAAATTTCTTTCAAGTCATTTTTTTTTGGTATGCAGCATTTTTATAACAACTGAAGGCAACTTTTGATTGTGCTATAAAATGGAACTATGTGTCTGGAAAATATATAATAGTGCCTCTGGTGGAACATTTGAACTTAATAAATAAAAAAAACAAGGGGTGTTTTGTTTTTTCCCCCAAACAAAAATCAGCTAAATAAACGCCACTCTCCAGTTGGCTGTAATGTGTTAGCTGTCGCGCCTGCTTTGCATGTGGGGACTTTTCTGGGGTCACTTTTTCTTGTTTTTCTGCGCACCTTTATATTTAGGATCAAAGTTGTTGTTTTTTTTCTCAGCTCTGCTATTTTCCGCCCACTTCCTCAAAACCAAGCAGAATTTCAGTTTCTAAAACTCCAGCTGATGCTTTCAGAACCAAACATCTGCTTTGTTCAACCTGAGCTCCGCTCTACTCGAGACGCTGCGAATCAGCCATAACGCATCCAGCGAGCTCTGATGTTCTCCTGGGACAGTGTTTTAGAAAAACTGCATCCGAATAATAATAATAATAATAACTAGAAAATTCCTGCAGAAATTTTAAAGGGGCATGCCAAAGTGTGCCCGTCGGCTTTGACGCAGCGCTATGATGTTAAAAAATTAGCATTAATGCTAAAGAAAGCTGCAACGTAGTCAATAACCTTTGGAGAGGCAGAAGCATGTTTAATAAACTGTAGTTGTACCATTCATTATGTTAGAATTGATGCATAAGCTAAAATTAGCCAATATGCTAATGTTAGCTTAAATGCTGGCAGTAGCATGTGGAGCAACACGACCATGTTGTTTTAATTTTACTACTCTATTCAGTATACTAAACATGTCTAATTAATGAGAAAATTAGGTAAAAGCTAACTTTAGGTAAAAGTGCTAGTGCACTAGTCATAGACAGTGAAATGCTAACTTTTGTACAAATGCTAATGAACTGCCTTGCTGAGCATCACCGCTCTTTTCCTACGAATCCTCTTCTGCTCTCTCTGTCAGGTTTGTGATCTGTAGCATCGCAGGCGCTGCGTCTGTGCCGCTGGTTCCTTAAAGGAGCAGCGACGTTATTTTCTGTCCATAGACTTTTAATCAACTATTTATTCTTATTTATGTCAGATTTTAACATGGGGGGACATATGTGTAATGGTTATAGTCTTGAATCAGTAGTATAATGCTGAAAACACAAGCAGTTGTAAATACCAGTAAACCCTACAGTGCAGTCCTGGGGAGCTGCAGTTCCAGACACTGTTCTGTTGCTATGGTAATTAATCCCCTGCAGCTGTGAGAGCCAAAGAGCGGGAAAATCCTCTTCAGACACAGTTTCTATACTTGGGAGACACCAGGCGTTAGTCTGAAGGACCCTGACAAAAAGCATAAGCCCTAGCAAATTTTTGTAAACATTGTACATGAGCAGGCATGTGTATCTATGTTATGACCAACTTTCAGACCAATAGGGCGATATTTATGCCTGTGAGGGGGATTTAAAAAGGGTTTTTGAGTCAGCCATAAACAGTCCTGTGTGTGTGTTTCATAGAGAAAGATTGACAAAAAGCATAAGCCCTAGCAAATTTTTGTAAACATTGTACATGAGCAGGCATGTGTATCTATGTTATGACCAACTTTCAGACCAATAGGGCGATATTTATGCCTGTGAGGGGGATTTAAAAAGGGTTTTTGAGTCAGCCATAAACAGTCCTGTGTGTGTGTTTCATAGAGAAAGATTGACAAAAAGCATAAGCCCTAGCAAATTTTTGTAAACATTGTACATGAGCAGGCATGTGTATCTATGTTATGACCAACTTTCAGACCAATAGGGCGATATTTATGCCTGTGAGGGGGATTTAAAAAGGGTTTTTGAGTCAGCCATAAACAGTCCTGTGTGTGTGTTTCATAGAGAAAGATTGACAAAAAGCATAAGCCCTAGCAAATTTTTGTAAACATTGTACATGAGCAGGCATGTGTATCTATGTTATGACCAACTTTCAGACCAATAGGGCGATATTTATGCCTGTGAGGGGGATTTAAAAAGGGTTTTTGAGTCAGCCATAAACAGTCCTGTGTGTGTGTTTCATAGAGAAAGATTACTGATTCTGTGAGACACAAAATCTCAAATTTTTTCGTTTTTATTAATTTATGTAATCATTTTAACTCCAATCCCCAATAAAAATAATAGCTCCCTTCTCGGCATCGAGCCGCACGATTTGATACCACTTTTGTGGGTGGGCACGCAGCGGTACGAGCCGCATTAACGGTAATGGAAGAAAAATAAATAAAGAGACATTCTATTAGGTGTAGAACAATAGGTGCCTGCCATGCAATGCATGGAGGCAGTACTGACTTGCTTCGCAAGTCAGTACTGCTCTCCTTATGCATTGCTATGGCATGCCCCTAATAATAACTGATCCCCTTAAAATAAGCAAGATCACCAGAGGAATCTGTAAGCTTTCCACTGGCTGGAAGTAAGTCAGTTTTCTAAGATCTGTTTTTTGATCTACTTCTACTATTCATGAGTTTTTACTTTTTGTTGATGTTGTTGTACATTGTGAATTTTTCTTTTTATAATTAAAAAAAGCAAAATGGATTTGTGACTTATTTTGGAATTTTAAGACAAAAATCGAATCGAAATTGAAACTGTGACACCAGTGTCCTCAGCTGAGGGGTTTTCACAAGAAAATTACGAAGCTGAAGAGTATGATACAAACTCAAATGTAAAATGTAAATGTAATTAAATCTGAATCTTGTGAAGGATGATGAAAGGACGTGATTTATGTGAACAACTCTTACTCCTTTCAGAAAACGCGCTGCTCATGTTCTCATAATAAAGCTCAAGGACGTTTGTGGTTCGTTGTTGCCCCCTCCTGGAAACGCGTTGCTATTACAACGAATCGCACAATTATTGCACTGAATCCTGCATGTAAAACTGCGGGCCTCACTGAGAACAAATAATAAAAATATTTATTTTTAATATCAATCTGGTTTATATTTACTATAATCAGTATGTATATATGCTTTTTTTCCCCTCGTTCTCTTAGTAAGCAGATTTGAAGAGAGAGAAGCGGAGCTGAAGAGGGAGTACAATGCTCTTCATCAAAGACACACTGAGGTAAGCCGACGTGGAAAAAATGTCAACTTTTGTTTTCAAGGAGATTTTACATTTTACCAACATGTTTCTTCTGACTTAAAGTAATAATGATTTAAATTGACAGAGCCTGAGTCCTGACTCTAATCTAATAATCTGTGGAGGAAGCGACAGATTAGGGTGATGGTAAGAGCTGGAGCAATCAGATTTTATCGACAGTGCAATTATAATACAGCCAAGTGTAACTCAAAATGCTTTATGACGATAATCCTCATTAAGGTACATTGTCTAATCGAGGAGACCGAACACTTTTGAAAGGTAATCCTTCTAGGTTCAAAATGATACTCCCAGTATAGAAGTAAAACATTTTTCAGTCGTAATGAAATTGTTGTCTAAGATGTGTTGCAGAGGTGGTGGAGAAAGTGAGGATGAAATAAACATGAAGGCTCTGAACAGGACTGACGGTGCTGCCGAGCCTTTGATCTCTCTGTCAGTTCTCCATTATTTATAACCAGCAGACGTCCGAGCCTCCAAACCTCTCAGGTTTCAGCTGCCAGCTGCTGCTGATCTGAATAACGTTACAAAAAGATAAAAGCTGTCACCTGCACACTTCTAGTACACATGTCTCATTTATTATTCAGCTCTTTATTTTTCTGCCCAAGTTCAATGTAGCAGGAGATCGCTTACTGACGCATCCCCACTCTTATATTTTTTAAAGACACTTTGTTTCTGCCAGATTATCTTAACGTAGCTAATTCTTGTTTGCTTTTTGCAGATGATCCACAGCTACATGGAGCACCTGGAGCGAGCTAAACACCAGCACCCGACGACACCGGCAGAGCCGTCAGATACAGGATCGTCAGCTAAGAGACGGTTAGACCTACTAACTTTCCTTTTACATGAACTGAACTCGCCTGTTGACTCTTTAGAAGAAACACATGAAGCGTGGCTGCAGTGATCAGATGCATAAGGTTCTTCTAGTTTCATAGAAACATCTTGGTAACGCTTTATTTGACGTGGTGGGGGCATAAAACTGACATGAAACTGTCATAAACGTGACATAACACACATCATGAACATGAAGGAGTCGTCATGAACGATTGGGACTGTTGTCATAAAGTCTCTTTAGGTAAATAATGACACTTTTAATGCAAATAAGCATTACAAGTTGCATTAAAAGTGTCAACTTAGCTTTATTTAGTAAATAATTAAATTTTTAAACTTGAGAAAATAATACAAAATTTAATGTTCAATAATAATTCAGATTTGTTTTAATTTATTTAGACATCATTTTACCAGGCAGTCCCTTAAGATAAAATATTTAGTTTTTGAAAAAGATCTGGCCAAGCGGCACACCGATGTTCAGTATAGAAAGCGATAATTAAAAGGCACAAACTATAAAAAAAAACCCAAAACAAAACACTTAAATACAGAAAAATAAAAAACTACCAAATATAGAAGTTAACACTTCAGAAAATACAGTTAAAATGAATGATTTAACAGCATTAATGAAAAATTATCCATACAATATATCAAAATTGTTACAAGAAACTTTTCACGATAAATGATAAACGATATGTCTGTATGCACGATTTCTTTTTCAAAACTCAATTATTTCCTGAGGATTTAGTTACCGTGTAACATGCGATTTTTGTTGATGCTAAAAATGCAAAAGCTTAAAAGAAGTTCCCTTTAAAACACCCTCACACAGACACAAACTTTCCCCTTCCGGCTGCCTGGTCTGAAGCCAATCTGCTGCAGGCAGAGGACAGACATATGGAACAAGCTGCCTCAGCATCCTACAACCAGAGGGAGCGATGGAGAGAGAGAGAGAGAGACCCAGAGGGAGGGGTGCTGGGTGCCATGACGGTGAGGATGGGGGGAGCACGTCAGAGCGCTCTAGACCGCACCGCAGCAGCCGCGTTGCATCTCGGCACATGATAGGAAGAGTAAAGCAGGGAACTAGCTGCCAGAAGAGTAAAGTGGAGGAAAGCTGCTGCTGGTCCCAGCCTCGCCTGGCTCTCTGCGGATGATTCGCTGCTGCTGCTCCAGTCCATCAGGATTACTGCTGACACATTGTTGATCTGCTCCAACTCTGACTGCCTCGGCTCTGAGCTGCAGCATCCAAAGCTGTGGATTGAGTCCTAGCCAGAGTGGGGTGGTGGTGGGGGGTGCGCTGTCTCTTGGAGCTGCCGCAGACGTAGCTCCACCGAGGGAAACGTCAGAGCGCTTCAGGGGCCACTCTCCACCTTGCTTACCAACCGTCCCCTCCCACCTTTGGGTCCTGGGTGGGGGCCATGAGCCCCAGGTGCATGCTGCTGTTTGTTTTCGGCTTCGTTGGAGGAGCGGTGGTCATCAACTCCGCTGTGCTGGTCTCTTTGTCGGTCCTGCTGCTGGTTCACTATTCGGTCTCTACCGGAGGCTTACCTGCCCTGCCCTGGTCTCCTTCCCTACCCAGACCAAGCAGGTACAACCTCTGCTACTCATCGTGCGAAAGTGGCATGCTGTTGTTTATGTTCCTCACTCTCCTGGTAGTCATAGTGACGTGGTAGCCATGCCGTCGCACCAGTCCAGCCATGTGGGTGAGGCATCAGCAGACGGTGTGAGACGGCATAGTGAAAGTAGGTCAAGAGAGACGGGGGTACAAATTTCATAAGTTATTTCTCAATATCAAAGATATTTTACTAAATATCTCTTTGAGGTAAAAATAGGCCCCAGTGATGAGTACAGAAGGCAGCGGCAGTGTTTGTCACCGTCGGTGGCTCTGGTGTGAACTGTTTGAACTCAACATGGCAGTGTGTTCATTGTTTCAGGCTGCTTGTCATCACTGCATGGCTTCTGTGGTGGTGTATTCCCCGTGGAAGCCGTTGCTCTACCCACTGGGTGTGTAGAGTTTCCCCTCCATCTATAAACCAGAGTGCCCCGTAAACGTTTTCAGATTTCTATGACGTTTTCATCATAGTATCACAAACTTGAATGTCTTTTGCACTTTCTTCTTAGCAGTTAGCTGTGAGCATATTTTGGGTCGTTTTCCTGCTGAAACATATTTTGCCGCCTCTTAATTCTCACAAAATCTCACATTGCAAGATTTTTATGTCGATTTTGATCCGGATTTCCCCTTTTGACAATCTTTTGGACTTTCCCATTATCAGGTTAGCTCTTAAGTTAATCTTGAGATATATTTCTGCTGGGTGTGGTGTGTATAGAGTGACCTGATCCTCTTGAAAGAATATTGGGACCGCTACGATCTAAAATCGGAGACATTCAACGTGTTGGATTGTCTTGGTTAGATATCGCAATTGTCCTGAGGACAAACGAGAATGCAGCCTGTTGATTGTGATGTTTAGAAAGCGAGGTGACAGAAATATGGCGGGTAAATTTAAAATACAGAAGCCAAAACAACTGACAGTCCAGTGGACATTGTTGACATCTTTGCATTGATTTTCTCTGTCCACAAACTCTCACTATTGCTTCTTCCCAATCGGCCATATTTGTTTATTCCGAACGCGCGTTTGGTCTTGGTCTAGAGAGGTTTAGAGAGATTTCCCAGCTGAGATCTGAATGTTTTTGAGTGAAGTCAGTTTGTGTGTGGTGTGTTTTGTTGTATGTGCTGTATTCATTTTCAAGCACATACAGTTTTGTAAGCAAGAGTTCAGTTTTGCTTTTCCAGAATTAGTTCTCCCATTTGTTTCTTGTCCTTCCTATGCGAATTGTGTCAAAACTACCAATGAATCTTTTTATGGCAGCTTCTCACCACTCTTCTGCAACGGCCAGATTGTTTCACTACAGATTCACCTGTTGGTCCTCTAAAGGGCCTCTTGACTGCTTTCCTCATTAAAGGGCTCTTCTGGCCGATTTGCCAATGTCAGCTGTCATCGTTGCAGTTCAGTGACAAAAGCCACGTCATTTTGTTCTCAGCCTCATGTTGTTTGTCGCTTCTTGTCTCAACCCGCCTTGTGAACTTTTCACCCAATCTATATGCCAAACTATTTTAAAACTATTTTATGATTGGTCAGAATTGTATCCTTTTCCTTCCACTTCAAAGTGAGGAGGCTCTATGCTTGTAGATCCTGATATGATTTAGTTTCAGAGATTAGAGTTATCAGGTTAGCATGTCTCAAAAATAATAAACTGCTTTTCTATGATCTTTACAATTGTTTGGCTGTGATTCCCAGCTTTACTTTTCTTCCCACCACATCAGCCTCAAGGGAAGCATTACTGCACCACAGGATTTTTTTTTCTCCATTCATTACATTATGCAGCTTTGATTCCACTGTGCTGAGAAGATGGACACTGCGTTTAATTTCGCAGATTAAATAATCCGTTATGAGAGTGACCTGAGACTTTGTTGATTACTAGAGCTCCGGTTTTTTTTTTAGCCGCTGTCACCTTTTCTGCAGCACCGACTCAACAGCATGTCTTGTACACCATCCTCTGCTGTGACTGCTCACCATAAATCAGATGTTCTCGCACCGCACTGAGAGGTCCCGTTCATTTTTACTCTTTTGTTACACTTCTTAATCTGTCAGACTTTACAAAATCGCAAAGCTGACAACATTGGGAGGGCTGCTGTTAACCACCCACATGCAGACGAGTCTGTCAGTCAATCATCTTTCATGGCGGAGCAAAAGGAATAGAACTGAGATCATTTTAGTTATTGATTGATTGATTAACTACCGATTAATCGATTATTCTGACGATTAATTGGATAAAAAATTGGCACCTTCTTGCAGATATTTGATTTGTATTTTTTATACAATATTAGAAACAAGTTAAAAGGGGCAAATGAATAATTCAATTCATTTTTAGAGAAAAAAGAGCTTTCCTTTAGTAAACGCTTAATCATTTGCAGCAAAAGATGCATCTACAACTATAAACATGTTTTTAATATTAGCATGTGAAAAGTTCAGCTCTCTCTGTTTGACTCAACATTAATACAATGTAGGGCTAATCTGTTGATAGATTTTCTTTTTGGAATAACTAATTAATAATCAGATAGCAGAAGGTGCTTATATGAGATTTTCTTTGCAGAATGTAAGAGTTTTGAGTAGAACATATTTATAGACAGTTTTTATTTTTATTTTTTAATCTTAAATTCAAAATGAATATATTTTCGGCAGTTTTGGTTTAATTACAGCTCTGGGGGTGGTGTTCTTTCAGCAAATGGCCTTTTTTTCAATAAATCAAGTTAACAAGTAATCAATGACTAAATTGACGATTGCTTCAATAATCGATTCATCACAAATAATCCAATTAATCGTTTCATCCCTAAAAAGGAGAAGGTTGTGGATTTTCAGATCTTTTGTGGAGGTCGATAAGATCAGTTTCTCATGTAGCTATCGCCCGATGTCCCAAAACGAAAGAAATCTGGACTGATTTAACAGTGATTTAACTCCTAATGATTGGTTGTGTCGGAGAGTTTCTGTGTGACGGATCAGATTATACTTCATCCAGTTTTCTGTGCGTTGGTGAAACTTTTAGACGTTGTTTTTCTTCCAGCTAGAGCGACGGAGCTTGATCACTGGAAATCACTGAGTGTAACGTGTTGAGCTCCAACCAACCGTTTCCCTTTGTCTGTAGGAAAGAGCGCCCCATCTCCATGGTTTTCCAACTTCCCGGGCCCGATGGCATGACCCCTGAATTCCAGCGGGACCCTGTCGATACCCCGTCTGAACCATGGAGATTCAACAACGTCAGCCACCCGCAGTCCAACACCAGCATCAAGGTACGGCCCATGATTAAACTCTCGATTAAACTTGCAAACTTCTCCCCCGTTTCGGTCAGGTGTACACCGTGAGCTTCCCATGAACCCAGAGCGGTCACATCACTGCTTTGGGTTCAGGAACCAAATGGAAACATTCTGTGCCAGTAAACTCTGAAGGACTAAATTTCTATTCAGAGAGAATGGATTGTTCAGTGTGTCCTGAATTTTTAGCAGCTTGTGTGTGTTTGTGTGTGACGGGGATGGCTTGGCGCCCAGGAAGAAGGGAAGTGGTACCATTCTGGGGCCTGCCTTAGCTCTCCTGGGAGGGCGGATGAGACACAGTCTCTTTCACATCGTCGCCATTGAGGATCATACTTCCAGCAAGGCTCCATCATGAATATTAATGAGCCTGACAGGCCTCCGTTTGTGTTTTACACTAACTCTGGTTCAATGAACATGATTGGAGTTGGTAGAGTGGGATGACTCTTAGTAACCTCTAAACTTTCCTTGTTCTTCAGCCTTTAAAAATTCTCCGTATTGACAAGTTTTAGTCTCCTTAGCGCTTTTTTACCCATTTTTAAATATTTGACACCTTTTCCCTCACCGTGTTTGGTGTAATATAAAAGTATTCTTACCCGTTGAATTGTATTCTCTTGTTGTTTCATGTTATAGATGCACAACATAAACATATTTGAAATAGCTGCTGAAGTCTTATGTAGAGCAGACTTTTAATTAGACAAGGGTTTCTATTTGTTGTGTGCTTATTATTATTATTATTATTATTATTATTATTATTATTATTCCTTGTTGTAAAGCACTTTCTAATTCAATTATCTGTGAAAAGTGCTGTATAAATACATTTAATTTACTTTTTTTGTAATGAGAGTAACACAAAGTAGAGCCAAACTGTGAAGATGAAGGAGAATAATGAGCTGAGCATTTGTCGTCAGCCCTTTTACTATTGTGCCTCTATGTAAAATCTAATGCCTGTGAAATTTAAGAGAGGTTTGTGGTTTGTTAGAGTGAGTTAGTGAACAAACTGACCAAGGAAGAAGTTCTCTGGTCCCAATAGGGACCTTTTTGGCCTCCATCGCCCAAAGTTAAACATGGTGATGGCAGCATCATGCAGTAAGGAAGCTCATCAAAAATGATGGCAAGATGCATGCAGTAAAACACAGAGATATTTTCTACAGATGAAAACCGCTTTGATTTGATTTGATTGATTAAAATAATAATTAAGCACACTCTGTTGAAAGTTTGGGCCTTCAGTTTTACACATTTGCTCTAAGGAATAACAAGAAATCTTTTCAGCAACCAACGGGTATTTTCCTGTTTTCTTTCAGTTTTAAGACTTTGAGTAGCTTCTTACAATTTTTTGTGCCACTTTTCCACAAAGTAATGATGTTTGATTTAACATGTTTACTCTGTAGTGTGTCCTTAACTCACAAGTAATTCTGAAAGATAGATGCACTTTTCACGACTTTAAATTGTAGCTACTACTCTACAAACAGCTACTTTCTTTTGTTTTAGGTCTTTATGTTCTTCTTTTCTCCACTTATTGCTAAACTACACACAATCAAGGAATTTTCTGGACTTTTCTTTTCTTCTGCGTATTTTGTTGGGTGTTTTGGGTAGAGCCACTTTAGACAGAGGGCCATTTCACCCTAATTGGCCTCTTAGTGCTGCTATGGCAACAACACGGTAACGCCGGCATGTAATGTTCGAGGTCGTTCTCCTTGGAGAGAGAGTGTGGAAAAGGTAGGAAAAGCAAACGATGAGAAATGAGGAACAGTAAAAAGAAAAAAAAGTCCTCTAGTATTGACCTCGTCGGTGTGTGAGAAATCTTTAAATAGTGTCTGCTTGTAATGCAACATCTGTTGTTTTCAAGGTGACAGGGATTCGAACAGATCCTTAGTTATTGTCCCCATTGATTATTTTCCATGTGCTCTGAGTTATTTATAGGAGGATCAACAGGAAGAGAACAATGCAGGGTTAGAGTATCAGGATGGCGCAGAGTTAAAATGGTTCAGCTTTTGTTTACACACTGAGCCCTCACCAAGTAGGTCACACACTAAGGAAGAGGAACGGTATTACAATCTCATAGTTAAAAACAAATGGTAGTGTCTTAAACTTGACACTTAAAATTTGAATCTTGCAGAAACTATAACATTTATCAGTAAGGCGCTGTGGAACCTGATCTGTAATAACATCTTTTTAGTTAATATTCTTTAGTTTTACATTATTATAGTTCTTCTCAACTCTCGTAACAGGTCGATTACCCATAAAGCTACTCAGGTTGAGTTTTTTTTCTCTCCCCTCTGATAATCTGTACAGTAACCGATTTTAATCTTCTTCAGTTTGAAGGGATTTTTTCCCAAGTGAGAGATGTTGGAGGAATATCACCAGGGAATTTCCTCAACCAGGTAGACCTTCATGGAGGTTATCTGAGTGATGGCATCCATAACACTAACCATTTCCTTGGCTGTATTTTCTGCAGAATTGGTTGTGTAAATATAAATAGTGATGCTAATACTTTAGAGCAGTTAGAAGTGCATGATGTCCACTGGCTGCGTTTGGAGTTTCAGCTGAAAATTGTGGAATAATACACACACACACAAAAAAAAAGAACTTCAATGTCAAGCTTGACATTATAAAAAGTTTAAGTAGAACGTATCTGCATGAGGATCGGTATCAGAGACACTGGTACTTTATTTACTTTGTATCAGATCAATATCGCACAACTCTACTTTTTCTGACATTGCGTTTCTGCTTTAGCTCCATTCTTGTTTACTTATTTGTCTCTTTCCGCTTCCTTTTATATTTTAACAATCCTTAAACCTAATAGACTCAATTGTTAAAATATAAAGAGATGTACCTTTAACACCGTCTTCCTGTACAGTCAGTAGTGGTTGCGTCAGTAGCTTTGGTTTATTGCTGTGGGTTGTTAGAGTAAAGTTCTGTCGCATCTGACGTAGGGAAACATCTACCATTATGCTCGTTTTCCAGGTATGATATTGCACGTTGTGTAATTTACTTGCCTAAAGTTTTCAAGTCTGGTGAGATGTGCAAAGTCCAATCACATCAGCAATATTTCTGAAAAGCTCTAATTGTTCTGGATGAAAATAATTGTTTGGTTTTGCTTGTTCTTTAAATTGGCTCCAGTTCACCAGACTTGACAATGTTTTGCTGCTTTCAGAGTTTAGTTTTGTGGACATTAGTTTATTTGGTCACAGCTCAATTGGGTCTAATTTGTCCTTCACAAACCGTACATTTATAGCTAGAAATGTAGAAAATTCCTTCTGTCTCTCATTCACCCTCGTTCCCCTCCCCGTCAGGACGAGTTGGCCAATGCAAACCGTGGAAACTCCAAATCCAGCACAGCAGCCAACCAGGGAAACGCCTCCAAGCCTTTATCTACGGCGTCCTTAAACAATGGATTGTCCAAAACCGTGTCGTCTCAGGGCGGTTCTATCACGCCGCTGTCTCCTCACGAAGTGGCCAATGGCGAACACGTGCTTACCACTGCTTCGCAGCTGTCTACGGCTTCTTCTGATGTTGCCATGGAGTCCGTGGAGCAGGAACCTTCGGGAGGACTCAACAGGAAAAGCGGAAAACCTGAAAACGGAGAGAACAAGGAAACGTCGAGGGAAGAACAGAAGGGCCGGCGTGGAGACGACGTCCAGAAGTTTGCCTCTGCGTCCGTCACAAGTAAAGGTGACCGTCGCAGTTTCTGTCACAACTACACCGTATCATGCAGAAGTCTTTGAGTTTCATTCACACTACAATTACGACCAATTAAATTTGGGTCTATATTTTGACTTGACCATGTATCACATGAGAATACTTTGATGTAACCTTCCATTGTACCTCTGACTGTGTGTTTACGGTTGCTGTCCTGCTTGAAAGGTGAACCTCCACTCTGATGCCTTTTCTAGCCTTTCATGTTTGTTTGTTAATAATTAGTATCGACACCATTCTCCCTAAACTTTCTGATTTTTGTCTAGAAGATGCATGTCAGTTATGAAGCAGAAATCCAGGAATTGGTTAAATATATTATTGGAAAGCAGAATTTTAATGCATTAATGCATGATGCTAAGCCAGCCGTAAACACATCCACAGTCATTAAGAGTCAGTTCATTCACAGATTAAATTACAGACAGATGGATTGAAAACTCCCACCATGGGACCCAGAAATGGTCGTGATGTGAAAAAAAAAAATCAGTGTTTTACTTTGATTTGAGCAGAATGTCTTGGTTTCTCTCTGTGTTTGAAACATTGACACAAACTAATTAAATGAAGTGGTCAGTCTCCTGAAAGCTGCAGCTGTTGTTTTTTTATTTTTTTTCCAGAGGGAGAAGAGAGCCCAGAGAAGTCTGAGGTGCAGGCTATCATAGAGTCCACTCCTGAGCTGGACATGGACTTTGACAGCTGCCAAGGGACAAGGTACATATTTAGGATTACTGCTACCTTTCCCCTCAATTCCCCTTGTAGCTTTTATAAAAGATATATTTGTCAAAACTGTGACTATGTCATGTACACGAGGATGATTGACTGCGCTAAGACCCTCCCTGGCTCTGACTGGTTGTTTCTGACCGGGAGCTGTGGGTTTCTTCAGATGGTAATAGTAGCACTGGGAGTAGCTCCGTTATTTGTCCACAGATTATTTGTCATACTGTATTATCACAACATAGTGACAGTTTGAACAAACATGTAAATAAACTATTTTGTAAAAGTTGCATACTGCAGCTTTAATGACTAATTTATACAATCAATAAGTTGACCTGCAAGCAGTGAGAATAGTGAGGAGTAAAAATGAAGCTAGTAAAAATACACTAAGAAAACTAAGTTGAAAACAAATACTGCAGTGGTGGAAATGGGTGATAATTATTACTCCAATGTGTTCAGATTTTATCACCACCGAGTTATGAATTATGTTTCATATATCCACGTTGTGACTTTCGTCCAGCACGCCAACCAAAGGTGGCATCGAGAATCCAGCCTTCGGCCGCAACAACGACTCTCTGTTCGATGAGCTGGCGTCTGCAGGAAACGACATGATCGGCGACGTGGACGAGGGAGCCGACCTGCTGGGTAAAAACACCCGGCTCTCGTTTTCTCTCTCGTTACATTTCGGCTTTTTGCTTTCACAAACACAGTTTTCCTCGACTCGACCTCTCTGAATTGTCTTTTGCTTTGGCTTGCGGCGATAAACGTCCTCAGATGAGTTCTCTGGTGTGTATCGGAGATTTCCGTCCTTGTTGTCTTTACTGGTCGTCTCTCGCTGTTGTAGCTGATTGTATAATTGTGATGTTTACATGTTGGAGGTAGTGATATTCTAGAGTAGAAATGCTTAAAAGGGACGTAATTATGAATAAACCTTTCTCATCGTCCTTTTTTTATGTCGCTGTCAGTCTGCAACCTTTTAGGTAAGACTGAAAATGCATAGGTGGATAGAGTAGGCAGAGACAAACGCACTGGTTAGAAGTGGTAAATGATAACTTGCTGCCTTATTAACCCAGACGTTCATTTCCAGGTATGGGTCGGGAGGTCGAACATCTAATCCATGAGAACACCCAGCTGCTGGAGACCAAGTCAGTGCTCACTACTTAAACCACGTGTCAAACTCGAGGCCTGTGGGCCAAACCCGGCCCGCCATAGCTTTTTATGTGGCCCTCTAGATTCTAGACTAAACACTAAGTGTGCTTAAATATCATGTTATCAATCAGATCAATGCAATTTTCATCTGTTTACTGCCAAATTATATCAGTCAGTCCCTCCAGTTTGAGAATTATTGTGGAAATTTATGCAAAATCAACAAATCTGCACTTTTTTGTGCTAATACATAATTGGGAGTTTATTGCAGATTTTTCTCAAAAATTGTCAAAAGCTTTCTTGTAACTAAACAGCTGCCTCAACATTAATTGGTGTCAGATTATATAGTCCATGATCTATATAAAAAGTTGCATTTACCATCATAAATAAGCGCAAATATTTCCAAATTAATTCCACAAACACTTTGATGTTTTTTGCAAAAAATCACTAAAAGAATCACAAAATCCTGGAGGGACTGAAGAGATGTTCAGCTACATTATTTAATTTTAAGAATTTATTGGTGTTTCAAAGGTTTCAGTACATGCTGGTGCAACCGGCCCTTTAAGAGCATTCACCGCTGACTTAAACTTTTTTGAAACGCTTCGTGTTGAACGTAGCTCAATGGATGTGTTTCCAGAAACGCTCTGAATGTGGTGAAAAACGACCTCATTGCTCAACTGGACGACCTGTCCTGTGAGAAGGAGGTTCTGCGAGGCGAGCTTGAGGCCGTCACTCAGGCTAAGACCAAACTGGAGGATAAAAACAAGGAGTTAGAAGAGGAGCTGAGGAAGTATGTTCGCTCAGAGGTTTTAAAATGTCCTCGGTTGCTTACTTAACGCGTAATTAACTCAGATGGATCCCATCATTGCAGAGTTAAAGCCGAGCTGGATGAGGCCAAACAGAAGGTCAAGAATGAAAACCAGGACGACGTAAGCATCTGTTCATGGAAATCACGGAACGAGTTGAAGCACGTGTGTCATTTTGGCTCATGGTTACGTTGTGCCTGCAGAGCGATGTGCCCACAGCCCAGAGGAAACGTTTCACCAGAGTGGAGATGGCCAGAGTCCTGATGGAGAGGAACCAGTATAAAGAGAGGCTGATGGAGCTGCAGGAAGCCGTCAGATGGACAGAGATGATCCGGTAAGATCACAACAAGCCCTAAAAACGCGTTCATTACATGTGCTAACCATTGAGAACCATAAACTTCAATGGAGTTTTTTTTTTTTTTTTTTTGGTACTTTTGGGAAGTGGAAAGAGAAAGATGAATGGCTGCAAAAAATTGTGGAATCTGGAACGTTTCCTGTGCTCACCCGAGTTAACATGTTTGCTACAGTTAAAAACTACAAGTCTTTTGGGGTAAATCTCCACCAGCATTGAATTCTGTACAGGGTCTCCTTAAATGAATCTGTCTGAAATGAAGGCCTTAAAATGTCTTTATTAAAATAATGTTGGCCTTAAATACATTTAACACAGGTCTTAAATGTTGTTGTGGAAGTACTATTTATTTAATCTCGTATATTGTAGCTTTTTTTCCTCATGGGATTTTTCTGTTCTGTGATTTCAGGCGGTTCAGGCTACCAGTAACTGGCTACTAATATAGCCTTGCTAGCAGCTAGTTAACTAAAATAAAATCATAATAATTTAAAATAAAATACACTAAATTTGATGGTTTTACCGTGAGGAAATGTGGAACTGCTGAAATGTCATAAATACTTTTCCAAGGCACAGTGCGGTGAGAAACCGAAGGAGGTTCCCTGTGGTGCAGTAGAGACTTTAAGTAGAAATCCAGGTGCCGTCTTTGTAATAGAAACAGCTTCAGACTTTTATTTACTTTTTTTTTTCCTTTCAGTGCTTCGAAGGAGAACCCCGCTCTTCCAGAGAAGAAGAAATCCAGCCTCTGGCAGTTGTAAGCTCCTCTTTTTATCCACCTGAAACGTTACCAGCCGTGTGATCCGTATGTTATTTTGACCTTTCTTTTGCATTTTCTCTGGGTGTTTCCTCCAGGATGTAGGTAAATCTCGGGTGGCTTGTGATATTCACATTCTAATAACAAACTCTTAACAGAGGAGAGCAAACCAGGGAGTGTTGCGCGCGATGCCAACCCTCCGATTTTTGGCGATGCTCTTCTTTGTTAAGTTTTCTAAGGAAACAGTTTGGTTTGGTTTGATGATGGATGTTTTTTTGGGGTAACATCTGACCAATGTATCGTCTCCACCCTGTTCCTGTGTGTCTCTTTATATTCTGCCTGATGTTGTGATGTCTCTGTGCAGGAGGTGTGTTGGGACGAGGGTTGCTCAGATTTAGTGGGAATAGATTTGACAGACAAACAGAAGTTTCTTGTGTTTCTTGCTGCAAAAAGCTTGGCGGTAAACCAGGGTTACCACATAGAAAATGCTGAATACTTGACGCATTCGGTGTGGAGTCAATGAGAGCCGAGTAGAGGTGCACCAATCAGAATTCGGTCAAAATTCACTGAAAATCAGTCCGATTTATTCCAGGGATCTGGAGTAACTTAGGTACTGATTATTTTGATGATTAATAGGATAAAAAAATTGGCTGATTGATTGATTGATAAAAAAAAAATTGGCACATTCTGCAGAGTTTTATTCAAGCCCTTTTGATACAATGTTAGAAATATATTAAAAGATGCAATTAAAAATAGTTCAGTTCCTTTTTAAAATAAGAAAATTAACATTTTATTACCTAAAATGCATTAATAGCATCTTTAGTTGTCGCTTGTATTAAAGGATGCATCTCCATTGGGTAGCACATGTTTATAGACAGGTTTTTTTAAATTTTTTATATTCAATCAAATTTACATATATTTTTGTACAACTTTGGCTTAATTAAGCTCTTAATGTCTTGTTCTCTCAGCAAATGGCTTTCTTTGAGTCTGCATACTCCAGTTAATAATTAATTGTTCACTAAATTATTTGAAGATTATTTCAATAATTAATTCATAACCATGAATCAAAATTAAATGGTGATTTTATTATTTTAAAACAAAGACAAAAAGATGACGGAGGGGACATTTTAAACTAGCTTACCATCTTTTACTGATTAGGATAATTAGTATAATTAAAGTATCAGTTTTTTTGTGTGTTCTTTAGAGCGGGGGTGTGAAGCTCATTTTCATTCAGGCCGGATCAGGATCATGAATGTCCTCAAAGGACCGGTTGTGGCAGAACGTGTTGATAAAACCACCCGTTAACAAATGTAAAAAATTCTCTTTATTCAGTCAGTACTTCTTAAAATGTAACAACTTTTAACATATTTTCACACTGATGTAATTTGCTCCTTTACAAATGAAAACTGATTTGACTGAGGAAATAATACTTAAGCACACAATTGTCATCTTAAAGTTCAGTTCATGTGGTCCTCTGTTGTAGAGGGCCACATAGATAGTTATGGCGGGCTGGATTTTGTCCGCAGGCCTTCAGTTTGACACCCGTGCTCTAGAGAATCCAGTATGTTTTGTGACAGACGGCGGTTTGGAATCTCAAAAAGGATGAAACACAACAAATCGGCTGCACTCTGTCCATTCTTCCTGTTATCTGCTAAAGCTTTGCTCTCTCTCACCTTCTCGCAGCCTGAATTACCCGCAGACATGTTTTGTCGTGCTGTGGAAAATAGGTTCTTAATTTTTAATTTTTTTCTAAATTCATTTAACCAACCAAAGATTACCTCAAATGGTTAGCTTAGTCCCCTTCCTGCAGTAACGCCATCCACACTGAAGAGTGTTGTGCTTAGAATGGTGCTGATCAGATTCTTGAGTTTACAACCTGCTCGCCTCAGATCAAGCCGTACATTTTTTTAGTTTATCCGATTACCAGCCGATTTCTGGGTGCATCTCTGAAACGGGGGTGTTTTCTGGACAGGCGTGTTCTGCTCTGTGTCGTTTACTAACTTCCTGGTGTTTGCTCTTTAATGACCCGCAATCCCTGCTCTCTGAAAGGACGGGCGTGTCTCCTTGCAAGAGAGATTTATAAAGTGAAGAGACTTTTTTTTTTGCCTGGATGAAAGCTAGCATGGTATACCGGCATGGAGAAGGGTTTCTGTTTTTCCCCCTTACGTGTTAAACCCCCTCTTACTGCTGGAGCTACTGCTTGTGTCCACCCTGCTATACGTTTGTCTCTGTGTGCTTCCACCCCTCCTCCTCCTCTCTCTCTCTTTCCTTTTCTCTCTTCCCCACTTCCCCGCCCTTACACCTCCAGTTTCAGCCGTTTGTTTAGCTCGTCGGGCGGAGCGGGGAAGAAGCCGGCGGGGGAGGCGCCGGTCAACGTCAAGTACAACGCGCCCACCTCACAGGTTCAGCCGTCCGTCAAGAAGAAGAGCAGCACCCTGCAGCAGCTGCCCAGCGACAAGAGCAAAGCGTTTGATTTCCTCAATGAGGAGTAAGTCAGTCCATGTTACATACATTTATTGTTTTTTTTTAATGATAGCCTAAGAAATTTCCAATTTACTCAGCAAAACTCCTGAGCTTTCATTGTTGTTTTCTGTTGTTTTTGCATTGCTTTGGCATGGAGAACTTTTGATAACTTTTGTCATTTGTTGTTTTTTGGGGTTTTTTGTGGTGCTTCTAAAACAAAAAAACAAAAAGTAGTAAAACATTTACTTTTTTTGAAAAACAACATGACATTTTTTCCATAAGATTTGATACAAATACATTCTGCCCTTTCAGTCCGCCACCTGAGAGTTCAGTGTCACGGCGAGAGCAGAAGAGAGCTCAGTACAAACAGGTCAAAGCTCACGTCCAGAAGGAGGACGGCAGAGTGCAGGCCTACGGCTGGAGCCTGCCCAAGAAATACAAAGTAATCAGACGGTTACCGAAACATTTCAGATGCCTCCGTTCTGGATTCTCACCGAGCTGTTATGTGGTTTCATTCATCCTGAATACAAGCTTGTTTGTTTGACTTTTCAGGCTAATGGAGGTCAGGCAGACGGCAAGATGAAGAATCTGCCTGTTCCCGTCTTCCTCAGGCCGCTGGATGAGAAAGATCCCACTATGAAGGTGTCTGCTACTGCTGTCCATAAGCATTCAGAGCTGAAACGATTAATTGGATAAATTGTGATTAATCAATTTTGGAAATGATTGTCAAGTAGTTTAGTAACCGGTTAATCATTAGCTGGAGTTTACAGATGGAGTAAAGGCCATTTGCTGGAAAAAAATCACCCATCGTTTCAGAGCATTAATTAAGCTAAAACTGTACAAAAAAATGCATTTTGCATTTCAGATAAAAAATGAAAAAAATAAAAATGAAAAAATCAGTCTGTAAATATATTTTAACCAAAACTCCTCAAGTGGCAGTTTTAGTTTCACGCTATTCATATTTACTAGATGAATTAAATGAATGCAATAAAATTGTCATATGCATAAAAGGAATTACAAAATTTATTTGCATCTCTTTATGCATTTCTAATATTGCATTAAAAAGTTTAATTGGGTAAATGAAAAATCTGTAAAATGTGCTATTTAAAAAAAAAATCCAATTAATCGTCGGAATAATCGATTAATTAGTTAGTTGGAAAATGTACTAATGTCATTAAAAACAAAATCATATACAATAGAAAAAATATACCAATTCATAAAATAAAAGACAGCAGAAAGAAGAAAAATATCTTATATTTGCCCCCAACTAAACAAAAACATGAAATAAAAAAAACAATTTGTATGGATTCACATTATTCTATTTAATATTTCTTCATTATTAAGAAACATTGAGGAAATATATATGCACACATATTCTCCTAAATATTTACATTGATCTGGCATTTTTAATAATCAGTTACTAAAATAACACAGATAGTGTTTGGTTTTATTTTTTTGTTTTTTTTAACTTTAAGACAGATTTGCGGTACGGATGCATCATTAACCTGCTGTCTGTTGTGTTTGGCCTCTCTCTCCGTGTCCGCGCTCCAGCTGTGGTGTGCTGCAGGCGTCAACCTGTCTGGAGGGAAAACCAGAGACGGAGGCTCAATCGTGGGAGCCAGCGTGTTCTACAGCGACGTGTCCGGTGCAGAAAGTCCCAGAAGGAAGAGAGGCTCGCAGAGCAGCGTCGACGAACTGGATCAGGAACTAAAGGTGCGCCACCTCCCCAGTTTAAATGTGACAAACCAATATAAGGATGCGGAGGAGAGCAAAATGAAAAAGGTTCAAATTCAGTATGATTTTACACTGCAGCAACACAAAATCTTCCCCTTTTCGGTATGGTTTCTGTTTGAAACATCTTGGCACCCTTGAAATAAGATAAAACTGACTTAGAAGTAACTTTTCAGCCAGATATAAGAGCTTGTTTTAAGTCAATAATTTCTTAATTTTGATGAAAAAGTACTTGTTCCACTGGCAGATTGCTTCACTTATAACAAGACATTTTTCTGCCAGTAGGACTGGAAAAACGTTCCCTGTAAGTTAGTGAACTTACAGTTAGTGTTGCCACATAAGACAAGTGGTAACACTTGTCTTATTTCAAGTGTTACCAAGATATTTGCTCTAAGTAACTATTAAGATGATAGATATTTGGTAAGATTTTGTGTTTTTACTGTGTATTTTTATTTCTCTGGGGGTTTTTTTTCTGCAGGAGCAGCAGAAAGAATTGCGGCACCAGGACGAGTTTTCCTCTCTGGTATGGATTTCCACCAGCACCCAGTCCAATTCAAACGTCGTCGTCATCGATGCCAACCAGCCCGGGAACATCCTGGAGAGCTTCTTTGTCTGTAACTCGCACGTCTTCTGCATCTCTAGCGTACCCGGTCAGTGATTTAAAATAAAAACAACAGTGCGTCCGTGACTTACTTTCAATGGAGTGGAGCTCACTGTGATCGGACTGCTACTTCCTCTTACCGTCAAGGTGCGAGAGAGACCGACTATCCGGCCGGAGAGGAAGTGTCCTCAAGCACTGACGCAGGCCCGGCGGGAGACGACGGCTTGTCGACGGCCAATAGCGGATCAGAAGGCGGCGACAGCATCCTGGGAGGCATCACGGTGGTGGGCTGCGACGGCGAGGGAGCGATCGCCGTTCCTCAGACAGCAGACAGTTCAGGTAAAGCACAAGAAACCAGCGAGAGCATTCAGGATCACGCGTCGTCTTCCCGCACCCATCAGACCTGCCGACTCTCACCACAGATTCCAGAGCAGCAGAAGAGGCCATGGACGCCGTGGAGACCAGCGCAGAGCCTGTCGACCACAGCGAGAGCCTGAGGGGCATCTACGCAGAACACGTCTTCACAGATCCACTGGGGGCGCAGCAGACCAGGGAGACGCCAGCTAACTATTCTCAGAGGTAAACGGCGACGTGCAGAAAGTACTAGCTGCGCTCAGATTTCCATAAACTTCAGCTCTTACGTTGCATGAATATGAGAAGATGTTTCCGATCTCTGCAGTCTATTTCTTTACGTGCAAAATCAATCCGTTCAGGTAAGAGTAGCAAAAGTTCATAATGTTTTTCAATCAAAAGTAAAATGAACAGTGCAGCAAAGCTTCATATAAGTAACTTTTTTCCCCCCAAAAGAAAAAGAAGCAGTCAGGTAAACTCAGCTCTGAACATAGATTGCAACAAAATTAGTCGCTTATTCTTGTTAACAAGCTTAACATAATACATGGACAAGGATTAACTAATTGAAACTTGACTAACATCATCTGCATCCAACAGCATTTCTCTACTTACTTGTTCTGTTTAGGAAAAAACAGTGAAAATTTATTTGCCCTTTTTCTGGTTCGCTGCCATGATTCCAACACTCTGCACTGCGGCAGATCTCCGTAGTATGATATAAAATTTTAATGATTTTGAATCCGTAGCTTTTCAAAACCTTCATATACCTTGAACCGGGTAACAATGGTCAAATCATGCTACTCCACTGGACACATTGCATGTCTTCCGTTGTTAACTGTGGTCCTCTGTGTCTCTGGTTGTCTCTTGTGAGCAGAGAGAGCGACCTTCTGAAAGACGGAGTGAGTTCAAACCCCAACGCAGAGGAGCAGGACCTGATGATAGAAGAAGCTCAGAAAATGAGCAGCGTTCTGCCCACCATGTGGCTGGGGGCTCAAAATGGATGGTAAATTTTTTATTTCTTTAGTGACTTTCACTTATCACTCTCCACCTGAGAACCAATTCGAGTGAAATTCAGTTTTGCTAACGAATTACGCCGTTGACCTTAGCGTGTACGTCCACTCGTCTGTTGCTCACTGGAAGAAGTGTCTCCACTCTATAAAGCTGAAGAAGCCTGTGATCGGCATAGTGTAAGTTTATTAGAAACAAGCAGTTTTTGTTTTTTTCTTTTTTCCTCTTATTGTGTTGATTTCATGTCATGTCCTCCTCAGACACGTGAAGGGACGGGTCCTGGTTAGCATGTCTGATAGCACGTTAGCCATTTTCCACAGAGGAACTGGTGAGACCAAAACTCCTTAGTGTTAAACATTCACCATGTAGTTGCGCAATTTGACATTTCATAAATGAATTTACGTCATGGAAACATGCCAGTTTTGAAAAAACTTGCTGTTCGATAAAAAAAACTTTGGCGATAGGATGAGGTTTTTCAACCATATCGACGACAGGAAGTAGGTAGGAAGTAGGATGATGGCGAGGCATGTTTTTTAATGACTTATCGCTTGAACAAGCTTATTATTATGTGATTTTAATAGTGTTTCTTGTTTAAAAGAAGCACTAAAATTGCAAAATTGTGGTAGTGTTTTTCGACATTAGCTGAACATCGACAAAATTTTGCGCACATTTGCATTGGAAACGCAGACAGTGCCCGTTTCTGAGGAAGTGTTTTGACTTTCCGTCGCCAGACGGGCAGTGGGACCTGACCAACTACCATCTGCTGGACCTGGGGAAGCAGCACCACTCCATCCGCTGCATGACCGTGGTGCACGACCGGGTGTGGTGCGGCTACAGGAACAAGATCCATGTGGTGCATCCCAGAGCCATGAAGGTTGAGGTGAAGGAAAACTTTTAGCCAGCTCAGCTAAAAGTCTGTAAGATCAGCACGTTGGCTCACGTTTACGTTTCTCTCGCTCTCACAGAAAACCTTCGACGCCCACCCTCGTAAGGACAGCCAGGTCCGTCAGCTGGCCTGGCACGGGGATGGGATCTGGGTGTCCATCAAGCTGGACTCCACCCTCAGGCTGTTCCACGCACACACACACCAGCACCTCCAGGACATCGACATTGAGCCCTACGTCAGCAAGATGCTCGGTCAGAGCGAGGTCGCAGTCGGCTGTACGAACCGGAGTTGGGTTTCAGAGTAAAACAGAGAGCGTGTCTTACTGTGCTGCAGGTACGGGCAAGTTGGGCTTCTCGTTTGTGAGGATCACAGCTCTGATGGTTTCATGTAGCCGCTTGTGGATTGGGACTGGAAATGGAGTCATCATCTCTGTTCCCGTTACGGAAAGTAAGTTCAGGAACTAAAGCCTTCAACTTCACAGTTCCTAAGGACGGAAACCTTGAATTGTGCCTTTTGTGTTCTTGAATCCACCGACTCACTGCTTTTGGCTATGATCTGTTGGAAGCTTTGATAAATACATTTAATGTTTAAAATTAACCATGAACAGCCTCTTAAAAGGGACCTATTATGCAAAATTCACATTTTGTACCTTTGTGTACTTCTACTGCTTCTAAAAACGGCTGAATCATTTAAAGAAAGCGATTCTTTAAGTGATCCACTTAAAGAAACTAAGTGAATCTAACTTATTGCCAGAAACTAACTTATTGCCAGTTTCTGGCAATAAGTTAAACTTTAACTTATTTCCAGTTTCTGGCAATAAGTTAAAGTTTATTGGTGTCTGCAAAATGAGCCTCAAGAATCATTTGAATTGCGCTGCCCCTCACCTACCAACCCAACTAAGTTCAGGCATGTTACCTAGCAACCAAAGGAAATCTCCAGAACGTTTGGTCAGCTGGTTTCACCGCTGCATGTGCTGTACAACGGCTGCTGGAAAAGACTTGACTTGCCATTTTGAAATCACTCACTGCATTCATGTTAGTTGTGCAGGAGGCTCCACTTCTGCTTTTCAAGGATGTACTGTTGTGCATCTGTTTGCATACATTTCCAAGTGCGAGAGTAAATTTTGAGTTGAGGGGACGTGGCCAAAAGCAGCTTATTTGGATTTAAAGTGACAGGAGACCCTGAAATAACTCATTATTAATGGAGCTCAAAAAAGGTAGCACTGACTAAAATCTCATAATCTAAGAATTATGGTGTGAAAAAGAATCCCATGAACATGTTTTTTATTGCCCATAAATATATCCTGACCTGTTCAAGAAAAGATAGTAGGTCACCTTTGAAGATCTGATTTGTGTCCACATTTTTGCTGTTCTGTCAGCAGCCAACAATGTAGCCAAGTCAGCAGGTAACAATCCCGGAGGCGTGGTTCGCGTCTACGGAGATGACAGCGGGGACAAGGTGACGGCCGGGACCATCGTTCCCTACTGCTCCATGGCTCACGCTCAACTCAGTTTCCATGGTCACAGGAACGCGGTCCAGTTCTTCGCCGCAGTTCCAGGTAATTCAGAAGGAGGAGTTTCAGTTTCCAGGCGTACCTGCTGTGATTGTTAGACTTTCTTAGGATTTTTATCTCAAGCTCATTTCAAGAAATAAAAGAAAACTTTTGAGAGAAAACTGTGAATCTTGGACATAAATAGGACTTAGTTTTTTTAATGCCCAGTTTTATTGTTTGGTATCCCATGACGACGCAGGGATAATCTGCAGCTGCAGCGCTTTTAGTCTTTTATGGATGTTTGAACCAGCTGACAGTCACTGCCATGATTTATGAGTTGAAACAAAAAGTTTCCCATTATTTCATTTATTCAACGTAATGATTTAATCAAATGTAACAAAAACTTAAAATCACATTGGGTTCTTATTTCTAACTTTTACTATGTCAACTAATGATAAAAGAAAATCATCCTAAGAAAACAGACTTAAGATACCAGAGACTTAATGTTGTTATTGAATTGACCAAATGATGAAACTTAATAAAAACTTATTTAAAGGAAACACCGTTTTTTTTTCCTCCCCGACATTAGTGGAGTATTGACAAAGTTTTGCACACTTTTGAAATGGAAAAGCAGCTACTGAAAGTTTTTAATTACTTTTGTGGGGTTTTTTTTGCTGTCAGGTCACGCAGATCTGTCGGCCTCCAGCGGAGGAGAGTCGGCGGGAGACAAGTCCGCCGACGGCTCCGCTCAGGAAAGCAGCAGGTCCATGTTGGTGATGAGTGGAGGAGAAGGCTACATCGACTTCAGGATGGGTGAGTTTCTGAGCTGCGGCGGAAACAAAAGGTGCAATCAGCGACAGCGTGGTGAACACGTTTCCGTCTCTCCGCAGGCGACGAGGACGGGGAGGCAGACGAGCTAGACGACCCCGCCTTAAAACTGCAGCCCTTCCTCACTAAAGCCGAGCGCAGCCACCTCATCGTCTGGCAGGTCATGGTCGGTGAAGACTGAACTCGGCATCGCTGAAACTCTGATTTGCCCCCCTTTTTTTATTTTAAGGCCACAGAAACAGAGGAGAAAGCACAAGATTAATCAGCACTTTTTTTTTTTTTCTTTTGCTCCCTCGGTCTCGAACAATGGAAGCAAAACAAGCAAAAACTGCTCTGCGAGCATTTTTCTCTTAACCTTGAACGCATGAAACTGCTTTGTCCTATTTTTTTGTTTTTTATGTCATGAATTTCTAGCATTATATATTATTGCCTCGCGGATTAAAATTTTATCTGAGGTAAGGTGAATGTTTGCCGGCTTTCCGCTTGAATCGCCTCTCCTTTGCTCACTCGGGACGCCGCTGATGTTCCGTCAGCTGATCAGAGGGAGAAAAACAACTTCCTGTTTGTCCTCTGAAGAATGTAAGACGTAGCGACGTGGGAGTCAATCATGGCGGGATTGTTTTTCTCTATCAAATTTCGGTTCTGTTCTTTTTTTTTTACGCGGGGAACTTCTTTGAAAGCCAATAGCCGACTCATATTTCAATTGTGTTTGGATCCAATACTTGTATTCATCCAATGTGCAAAGGCTTAATGGGAATGTTTTTTATCATGCATTTCAAATGGTTTGTGCCTCAAATATCAGCACAGGTCCCTATTCATTTAACAAAAAAAAACCCTCACACTTAAAAGTGTTTATGAAGCACAAAAAGCTGCTTTCAGTTGCTTTTCTTTTGCCCACAGTACAGATGTGGGTTGTTGCTATGTGGATTTAATAAAATAACACGGTATTATTACAAGTGGGAGCAGGTGAGTCACTATCAGATACTGTCTGGGAATATTATACATCTGGATCCAAACAGATTTTCTCCTAAAAGAACCAACATATTTTAACTTGTTTATTTTCTATTAGTTTCCAGATCCTAGCGATCCTAGTAGTAAACATACACGTATTTTATCATAAAGTTTAGCTGTTTAATAGGAAGCACGTTAGGAGATTTTGTCAGATGTGTTTAGTCCCTGAAAATAACGATAAACTTTCCCTAAAGTGCCTCCGCCAGGCCAAAGATTTAAATTTCACTGTAGATCTCAATAAGTGACTTTTTTTTTTTGTTGTTGATAAAAGTACAAAAAACTTGAACATAAATTTGAGCTTGGGCACCATTTTTCTGCCTAGGACTGTCAAGTTGGTTGTCGGCTTCAGTCATACCATTAGCATCGACACTGGACAGTATTTATCCCAGCTATTTATATTCTCCAGGCTTTCTGCTGATGAGGATTGGCTGCTCTACTGAAGTTGGGAAGACATGCAATAACACTAAAGCTAATGAGGTGTCATCGTTTGCAGATGACATACTGACTTATTAGACATCATGTTCTCTGGTCTAATCACAAACCCATGCTGTTGTCTCCAATCTTACTGAATACCCCAGCTGTACCGCCATGACAACGTGCGATGCTTTTCCTTTATTTCGTAGAGCAGACTTGTGTTGAACGTGTCGCGTCACTTTGTCTGTTTTCTGCTCCCACTTTAAGAGTTGCCTTAGACATCAGAGTTCAAACAGTCTGTGATAAAGTTCCTCTATTTTTCTCTAAAGAATTTTGTTCGCTACCAAAGGTTGAAGACTGCTAGCCAGCTATGACGTCACGCAGTAATAAAGTCTCACCTAGCTTTCACGGCAGCATGTTTGGAACAGGAAGCCAGGTTTTTTTTTGTTTTTTTTGTTTTTTCTAACAGAAATCAAAGTGTGTGGATATATACAGATAGAGATATATATATATATTTTTAAAATTTTCCTATTTGTAAATGGAAATATTTTCGAGGCATGAACGTGCGAGAGAGAGAGCTGCTACGGTCGGATGGTGAAGAAAAGAGTCCATATGCACCTCCCCTGGACGCTCGTTCTGTTCCCAGATGAGAAACCGAACTCTAACCTGTTTGGTTTTGCAGCGCTGATCTGCTTCCTTTCAACCAAACCTGTTTATTAATTCAAATGTCTTATTTTTTATCAGATTTTTTTGCCCCTCTTTGAGTGTGGCTAAAAGGTTTTATTTGGTGAATTTCAGCCTCCTTCTGTCCTCTGTGAACACTGCACTCATGCTTTTTGATTTTTGCTTTCTTTTGTTGTTGTGTATTTCTTTATGCAACCATGTGTATTTGCGTCTTCTCTCCACGAGAGAAGATTTATATATATATCTATACAAAAATATTTCAGTTTCGCCATTTCAGTATTTATTTTTGATGGATGAACCTTTGCAATTGAGAATGTATCTTTGTACATTGAATATATATATGATTATATATGTATGAAACTTAAAGATGGTTTGGATTTTATTGAGTTGTAACCTGAGGATTTCCTCAGCTATGCACCACGTCTCTGAGGAGAAACATGGAGGAAATTAGGGGTTGAAAACTGCACACACCTGCTCCTTCATTTAGCAATCAGTAGTCCTATAAATTTGAACTTCTACTCAGCGACGGGGCAGCCGACTCCCTTCGCAGACTCTTTCCATATATTTGTCACCACTGTAGTCTGCTTTTAGGTAACTGACGGGAGCTCAGGTTTTTTTGGGGTTTTTCTTTCTTCCCAAATCTGCAGTAAATGCATCATCTTAAAACCCTGCAGCATCTCTAGCGTTACCTATTTTTAACAATTAATTAAAGCAACTTTTGTGGGCAACATCTTTGGTTGCATCTTGTCATTTTTTGTGTGTATTTATTTATTTATTTATTTATTTATTTATTTATTTATTTATTGTTTGGCGTTAATGCACGTGCCATGTAGGGGCCGGCAAACTAAGCCCAGGGTCCCGAAGCTGATTTTGCCCCAAGTGGAAGAGATTTTTTTTAATTTTTGTTTACAACATTGTGCTTTTATTTTACATTAATATAAATTTAATCGTGTATAAATCAATCTACATGGGCAAAAGAAAAAATAAATTGGGTTCCCCCTAGTGGCCGCGGTCGGTAATGTTCCCCTTTGATTTGAGCTGCCGTTCAATGCGCATTCAAACCTCCAAAGCTCCGGTGGAAGATAAGCATGCTAACCAATGTCGCAAAAAATAACTTATTCTTCAAGGAGAGAGAAAACGAGGAATAATATAAAAAAGCCAAGATAAAGGTATTTTTGCATGTCTCTTGGTAAAAGAGACAAGAAAATGAGCTAAAAGAAAATTAGCTTGATGGCGACCTTGAAAGGTCCCGTTCAACAGCCAAACATTTATGCTAGCATCCTTGTATTTGTGTGAAACTGGGTTTGAGTTGATTCTCGAGTTTAAACATGAAACAACAAAAGATTGGATGTGAACATGAAGCTGTACCAGCAGAGCTTTCGTGGTTTGAAATGATGGAGCTCAACATCCAAGTTGACTACGATGAAATCGTTTTCCCGTTAGAAGACGACAGCGATTTTGATGAATCTGTTGATTCATCTTCCAATGAGCTGGAAGATCAGTCAGCAGAGATCCAGGGGGAATCAAGTCCTTCCATCGACTTGGACAATCAAAGATCATTGGAAGTCACGCAGGAAACGACTCCATCTGCTGACTTCAAGATCACCCCCTTAGTGCAAGAGACAAGCCAACACGTTAGAGATCTGACTAAGCAGGTTGACGATCTTAAAACAGAACTGCAGAGTACAATTTTGGATCTCCATGAGGAAAGAGACAGAAGGATTTCATACCAGGCTGAAGTCAAATCCCATCAGGAGGAGATTAAAAAACTGCAACAACTGTTGGAAAAAGAACGTCACCTGCAAGTCCAACGTGAACAGGTTACTGGCTCTTCTAAAGTTACAGCCGATAAGAGCGTTCTGAAACAGCTGGAGCACTTGAAGTGGGAGGCTGAAAAATATGCCTTCCGCAACAAAGGTCTGATAGACGTAATGATGGAAGAGTACAGAGTGAGACTTAAATATGAGGAGCAGCTCAAAAGTTACTCTGAGCAAGCTTCCAAATTCAAAGAGCAGGAGGAAACTGTAAAATCTCTGCAGGGTCAGGTTGCGGACCTGAAGGTAAAGTTGAAGCTTGCTCTGGAAAACGACCATCCTAGAGTCTTCACCCGACCAGAGGTCCCCCTGCAAACTGAAAGCTCCCAACAAACTGAGGAGACCAAGGAAAGACAGACCTCCAGTCAACCAGGGAGGTCTGAAGAAAGACAGAACTTCAATCAATCAGGGAGGTCCGAAGAAAGATGGACCTCCAATCACCCAGGGAGGTCCGAAGAAAGATGGACCTCCAATCACCCAGGGAGGTCCAAGGAAAGACAGACCTCCAATCAATCAGGGAGGTCTGAAGAAAGACGGACCTTCAATCAACCAGGGATGACTGAGGAAAGATGGACCTCCAGTCACTCAGGGAGGTCCGAGGAAAGGCAGACCTTCAATCAAGCAGGCAGGTCCGAGGAAAGACGAACCTTCAATCAGTCAGGGAGGTCTGAGGGAAGATGGACCTCCAATCAATCAGGGAGGTCTGAGGAAAGACAGACCTCCAATCAACCAGGGAGGTCTGAAGAAAGACTGACCTTCAATCAATCAAGGAGGTCCGAAGAAAGACAGAACTTCACACAAACATGGAGGTCCGAGGAAAGGCACACCTCCATGCAACCAAACTCCACTGGTTGCATGGAGGGTCTTCATGCTGACAATCGCATGAAGAAGAAGCTAAGCCCGGCTCGGCCTTTACACCGACCCACACCCAGGTGGTACTAACCTGGGTCACTATCCAAACCCAGGTTTTGCCAACACTGGGCATTATGTAAATTTGAGGCTTTACACAAATTTGTGAAATAAAAACAGACACAAGCCTCGACGCAAATACAATCACTGACTCCAAAATCAATGGAATCAGAACCAAAAGACAAACTTTTGGTTCTGATTGGTTTCTAATGCGTTGAATGTGTCATATTCAACACATTAGACCAGTGTTTCCCAACCCTGGTCCTCAAGGTACACTGTCCTACAGATTTTAGAGGTTTCCCTGCTTTAATGTGCCTGATTCAGCTGATGCCTAAAACATGCAGGGCAGTGTGCCTTGAGGACCAGAGTTGGGAAACACTGCATTAGACTACTAGTGTACTGCAGCTATGCAATTGGCTGAAAAACAGCCTACCATTATTATCATCATTATTTATAGAATGATTTAGAAAACAAAATTCTATACAGGTTTGTCAAAACTATTTTGACCCATATTAGAACTTTGCATTGATTTCCCTTCATTTTAGTTGCTGCAATTTTGCCTAACCCTAACATTAACTCAAACTTAATTCGCATTTTACCTCTAAACATTACCCCTGACCCAAAGCAATTAATCCACCATATTAGGACCAGGCTTTAGTGCTAATATGGTGGAGCTAATATGACACTGGACATATAGTGGTGCGTTCACCAAATGCGTTTTGACCGTCAGGCACATCTGGTTTACATTCAAAGTCTATGTGGAGGCGTGTCGAGGGCCGTTGCGGCGCCTTTAGAGCATCTAGCGCAGCGTTGGACGCTCCACATAGACTTTGAATGTAAACCAGACTCTCCTGACGCTCAAAACGTATTTGGTGTGAATGCACCATTAGAATGTTCAGTTCCTATGGTAACAATGACATCAGCAGTGATGACTCAAAGAGTGATGTATCTCTTTGATGTAGGAACAGGTCTGAAAAAAATGGGGGCTATATTTTTTTTCAGACCTGTTCCTTTTTCAGACTTATAAGTTATGAATCTTCTCCAGGAGCTGTTAAAATGATTTGTAGGCACAGAATCAGTACAAGTTCACATTCTCAGATGAGAGAGACTCACCTGGTATAAAGTTAATTTTTCTTTACTGGAATTACACCAAAGATAAATTAGTTTAATCAAAGCACATCATCAATATGTGTTCATGTACTCCATCTCAAGTCCAAAGCATGCTAGTTTTTTGTTGCTTTTGCCACCACTAGACGATATGCATGTAGGATATAACATAACATTATTCGGAGATGCAATGAGTTTATAGCAGCTCTGCGAATGATCCAATCGCCTGTTGATTTGTAGCAGTCTACGTTAACAGCAGATTTAAAGGGCCCCAAAATAAAATTTAGCTTAGTGTGAAGTCTTTTGCAATCTCTAAAATATTGCCATGGAGGCTTGGGCCAGCAGCCCTGATGCAAACATCTCCAGAAAACCTATTAAAGATTGTTGTAGTAGCATGACAAGACATGGAAAACAATTAAGGCTGTGAACACTTCTGCACAACACTAGTATAGTGTGAGGAGTTGGCAGATAGTTGGGTAAGCTGGGGGGAAAGGCAGAAAATTCGCAGAATGTGAGGCGTCACGTAGTGCAGTGGATAGAGTGGGCATGTGGTCGTCCCAAGTTTGCCTCCGGTCCTCAGTTCTTCTGCCGCATGTCTTTCCCGTATCCCTCCTTCCTGTCAGATTACTGTCAAAATGTTATTTTGACAGTGTCCTGGAAAAGCCTTAAAAACAACAAAAAATATACACAATGTGAAATATGAGTAGAAAATGTTCATTCAGTTTGTTTGGTTTTTTCACACTACACATGCATTAACGAGGATGCAGGTGCCTTTACTTTAAAGCAAAGTGAAACTGAAGTCTAATTTCTTCTTTTTTTTTTAGCACAAACTTGTCGAATGAACAAGTTTGTTCAACAACATGCAGTTCTCTCTCTCAATACCAGATGGCGGCCTCGGTCTGGTTTATTTGTGACTTTATTAGAAGGACACAGGCACCCCTCCCCTGCCTGTGATTGGTCCAGCGCTGTTCTATTCAGGGCCTCAGCAGCACAGGGCTCCTGCTTAGCAGGGTGAGGCTTTAATCTCACCCTAACGTCTGTCTTCTTGGACCACAGAAGCTGCTGGAGTCGACCCGAAAGTTACACATCTACAGCTGTTTCCTTTAGTGTTATTAATCAGTAGCTTGGGTTTGATTTTGGTGTGCATGGTAACTTTTGTCAAGCTGTTTCATATGAGAGAAAAGCTTGTCCTGCAGGAAGGAAGTCCCTGTCTCTGAAAGTGGTAATGTTGACAGCCAGGAAGGAAAAGAGCTTCTAAACCTAACAGGACTTAAAGAGAGCTGACAGTTTGTTCCCACGTGGCTTACTATGCAGTAATCCTGTTATGTCAGTAATCCTGACTTAACTTTGACGATTCACGACCAATTTCTGCACGCTCAAGTCCGGCGTTTATGCATTTCTGCTTAGAAAGTTGCAAAAGCCTCTGGAACATGAGCCTGAGTTGACCCCAATGCCAAGTTAGCCAACAGACAACTGGAAGACTGTGGGATCAGGTTGTACCATGAACTGTGTAGCTCATCTTTAACGCTGTGGGCTCCGCTGAGTGATCTGAACAGCTTTGGATCATAAAAGACTCCTAGCAATTTATAGACCGTCAGTTCTGCCCTAAACACGTCCGATGTGTTTATTTCTTTCGTGCGCTCTGGTACAAATTTTTTAACTTAGCATGTAGCAAGCTAGTGTTCTACGACCGGACGGGAATGGAAGTTGCAAAAATATTATGCTTCCATATGATTTTCTATATGGTGAAAACAGATGCTTCTCTTGAAGTTGAATTTTTAGCTCTGGCAAAATCAAAGACGCTCCACAAGCCCCAGAATCAAAATCCAGTTTGGGTTATGTAGCCACCAGTTTTTGCATATATGGAAATGTTGGCCTGTTGTTCTTTGCAAGATAACTCAAGATCAGTCAGAGTGGATGGAGAGCCTTTGCGTTTTGCCATAGATTCAGACGTTCTAGCACTGGTTGTATCCTTAGTGTTGTCCTGCTGGAATTCGATCATCAATGGGAAGTCTTTTGCTACCTCTAAAATTTCCAGTTCAAAATACTTGCAAGCCACAAAAATGCTTTTTTTGTTGTTTCTATTAAAAAAAAACAAAAATAAATGTATCATAATTATTTTTTTCATTATTTGAATCTACTTAACCTAAACAGAAGATGCAATATTTAAATTAAACTAGTAAAGGGGTCAGAATTTTTTTAAATATTCCACATCAGGATTTTTTATTTTTACCATTGCCTTATTAAAAGGAAGTTCAATTTAGTTGTTTTCTATTTTGTTGGTCTAGAAAAATGTTTCAGATCATTCTCATCAGCAGAAATGAAAGCATGTCACTCTTTTATTGAAAATGCTTGCTGTACTTTGCCAAATGTATCGACTGCATGCAGCCAGATCTGCTTTTCAGTAAAGGTCATGGTCACTTTGAAATGAAAACCAGCACAAAGTGTGATAATATTAGACTAACACTTTTTAATACCTAACATTTAAAGCTTTATGACTTATTTGGGAACGTTTTTCCCTAAAATATATTTTAAAAATGTCCGCCGCTGGTGCTGACACCACCAACCAAATCTGACCAGTTTACGTTTGCCGTTAGATTTATTGTAGACACACCAATATTTAGCCGTAGTGACATTACAGAAGGTGGCCGTTTAATAAATGGATGAATAATGAACTATTTTCAAGCTACTAAGTTCCATTCTCTCACTTTCCTCCTCCTGATTAAAACTTTGATTCCCTTTAGGACCAAACCGCCTGAACCTGATAAAGTCCAATCAGTCACAGCTCTCACTCACTGAACCCCTTTTTTTAAATTTTTTTATTTTTACAACGCACATCCAGCTATGCCTCTGTATTCACAATAAAGGTCAACACCGTTTTCCTGCCAGCCATTGTAACACGAGAGTCTGTCGGCTTGCATTATCTAACAGAACCAGTTTACAGTCTTAGCAGTTATGCAAGCTGGCCAGATGGAGGCTGCGGGCTCATAAGTGCATGCTAGCCACGTCCCTCCGCAGCCGTGACCTCCGAGGCCTCCCATGCTAACCGCTGCCCTTGATGCTCCGGGTCAAGCAACCTGCTAATGCCGCCGCACATGTCTGTTTATAGCAACACAGATAAACCCAGAAGTAAAAAAAAAATGATGCTGCTACAGCACGCAACGAAATGATAATTGAAAGTTCTTTGTGTGGTTTTCAGAAGGATACATGGATGTTTTGTGGCTTTTTCTGTTTATTGGTTGTGGGGTTTTTTTTTTTTTTTTTGCACCGCTCTGTTTAGTCATACTCCATTTAGTCTGTCACTATTTCCTTATATGATCCACAAGCACAAAAAGAAAACAAAAGCATATATTTTCCCTCTCCTGCTTATGTTTGAGACTGTCGGCTTGTTTAAAAGCGAATCGACATCGCCCCCCCACCAGGTTCACACACTCTGCTTCTTTTCGTCGTGACGCTTTAATCGGCTCTGTTGGCACCACGTTCACCGAGCCCGCAAACACATTCAATGCACTGGGAAAAAAAAAATAACATGAAATAAGCGTGCACTGATTAGACGCGCTCGTCTTCTTCACTCCAGCCAGGGGCCTGAGGCAAACAGGAAGGAGAAGAAAATCTCCCAAACGTTTTCTGTTTCATTCATACAGCTGGAAACTGTGGATCCATGGCGTGACGATGTGAAAAATAAAATTAGGGGTGGTGAAAATCCATTGCCTTAGTTTGAGAAACAGTGTGCAGGGATTGGCTCAAGATCTTGTGATATTGAAAAGCTATGGTATTAGCTGCCAGAGGGAAGTCTGACGACATGGTGTTTATCCTGATAACACTCTCATAATGGCTGTCTGTACTCTAAGCTTGACACCCTATATCGAAGACTCTCATTTTGAAGTAGAAAGGAAGTAATTCTTGACCTACGTTGACAGAGTCTGCTAACAAGGCTATATTAAAAAAACCTATCTGCTCATCAGAGAGAAGCTAATTCAGTTTTCCATAGACATGTGCCGATCAGGTTTTTTTCTGCCGATACCGATCACCCCCTGAGGGACGATTGCCGATACCGATCACCGATACCGATCACATAATTATTATTATTATTATTATGATCATAAACACTACCGGTTACATTATGTGGAAAAAGGAACCATGAATTCACCTTAATTTAGACAAAAACTTGTTTTTAATAACTTTTTCCAAGAAGAAAACTAAACAAAACAGGCATTGTGCAAATTGTACTGCTATCGGTAATACTATCTTTAACAGACTGATAACATATGAAGGCTCTGAAGAGGCTAAATAATGCAAAGAGCCAAAATAAAACCTCTCAACATTTCCAAAAAAATTCAAGTATAAAACTTAACATTCAAAGGCAAATACAGGATCCATTACAATAAACAATCCAGAGTTACTGAATGAAAACTTCCTGATAGCATGGCGGCTAGCTGATTACTGCTAGTTCTGAGTGGCTGTTTCTGACTGAGCGGAGTAATTATGCAGAACAGGGAGGAGATCAATTATTTTTTTTAGAGATTATCTGTCTCATGTTAGGACAGCGAAAGTTTTAACACTTATGTAAAATGTTTTTTTTTTAGGTTAGATGCTGCAGCTTTAAGCAGAGGTTCGGTGTGAGAGTCACTACCAGGTGGAGCAGAAGCGGCGCTCCGTCTGTGAAATATTACTACCTGTAGCGTAGCAGCGGTTCAACAGCAAGAACAGAACCACATCGCAGCACTTAAATAATTTTGCGGGTTATTTGTTTAGCTTTCTGGCCGTCATGCTAATCCGGGTGAGTGTTTGTAGCTGTGCGCTGCTTTACCTGCTATCTGATCCTCCATATGTCTTTTTTACTGCAGTGAGCCTCGATGCAGCCAAACTCCGTCAAGTATGCCATTGTTTTTATCTCGTATTAGCTTTGTTGTGTTGATGCATTTTGATGTGCTTCAATTTTCCGCAGCAACACGCAAACTTCCCCATTCACTCAGTGCGTTATAGTTCCACATCGCTCAGGATTTGTTGCTGCGCGTTTGCGCAGTGTGAAGGAAAGAGGAGACCAGCTGCACAGACAGGCTGTGAAATGAGATGCAGGTGATCGGTATCGGCAACAAGAGCCAATGATCACCGATCATGCACTTTTTCACGAAAATCGGCCCGATTATGATCGGTGACCGATCGATCGGTACACCTCTAGTTTTCCACAAAGTCTCACATTCAGAACTTTAGCTTAGAGCTAAACAAATATTCTCAAAAAATTAATTTTAGATTAATCAACTTTAATTCTATATTTAAAAATCCAAAATAGGACTGCTAAATACCCTCTTATTCCATAATAATAATATAATTAAATGAGCATAACAATAGTAATATTGTTATGCCACAGCATTACAAAATGTGAGCCTTTTAGAATGTCCTCACAATCTTAAAGGCTTAAAATGTATTACATTAATTAAACAAATGTAGGTTGGCCTTGGAATACGTTAAACACAGGTCTTAAATTTAGTTTTGACAGGACTATTTAATCTATGTTTTGATTTTTTTCTCTCTCTCTTTCTGTCTGGTAAAACTTTGAGTCGCACTCGGATATCTTCACTTCGTTCTGTGACTTCAGACGGTTGAGGCTGCCGCTAACTAGCCGCTGATATAACTCTTGCTAGCTAGTCAGCTAGTTTTTTGCGTCTACCATAGGTAAGTGCAAATTTATCACCAGTTGGCTGGACGACGTTCGTTCATTTCTGTGAACATAAAGGCTTTTTATTCCATTCATAAAGGCTTTAAAAAGCCTATGATTTCTTGTGAAGTTGTAGAGTCAATAAATATAGAACTGTATCAGACAGATCTGCATAGTTTCAGTTTGAGGTGTTGAAAACAGGAGTCCGCTTAGCTTTTCGCCTTCCAGACAATCTGACAATTTCAACGCCTTCCAGTGAAATTGATACATCTTTCTACTACTTGTAAGAAAGGAAATTCTTACCGATAATGACTTCAAATCTGCAGCATCTCTTTGTTATGTTGCTACATCTTATGTCAGGGATTTAAAGCTGTTGCTAATAAAACAACAGGTTGATACACTGAATATTTTTGTGTTGGACAAAGGAACGTCTTGTTCCACAACAAGCAGGACCAGATCAGAACTACCCTACTTGACATTTTTTATGCGTAACACAGATTTCTTAGTTCTGTATTTTTTTATTAATGGGGTCATAATGGGGTATTTGTGCGTAGAAATTGCAGGGATGAAACTAAGAATTTAGCACAACTTGGAATAAAGCTGTAACATTAAAAAAATGTGGGAAAAGTTGATTCTATCCAGATGTTTTTCCAGCTCGATTGAATATGATCAATGTAGCTAGCATGGCTTCGTCATGCTAGCTACATGCTAGCCAAAGTCTCTAAATGAGCTTTGGCTATTTTTTTAGAGTAGATTCCTGAACTATAATCTACTCTCTTTTTACTTTTGAGTGCAACTCACTCAAAATTAGTAAATTGTGTTTACTAATTTTTATTAGTCATTAGTTAAATTTTGTTTAGTTTTAGTTAGAATTGGTTACACTAGTAGTTTTGGTTTCTTCCTACTTTGGTTAATCTTTAGCTGCAAAATTCAGAAAGATCAAAATGTTGTGATTACGTATAAATCGATGGGTGTGATGAATACTCAACAGAAGACACCATTTTAAGAAAACATATTTCATTATTGTCGCACAAACAACTGACTCGGGTGTTTTTTTCCCAACTTTTGCCGTCATCATTTTGTGGACTAGCGTTAGCAGGAGCATGGGGTGCTGAAATTTGCCGACAGCTGACATGAAATCGATTTCACATCAGCTCAAAAGGCTAATAAACTGATTCATAAACACAAAAATGAAGGATATTATATGTATGAGTTCAGTATATGTTAGTTAGTTTTCTGTTTTTCTCCATTAATTACCGTTTTTATTTATGTCAGTTAACAAAAATGTTTTCTCATTTTCAGTTTTCGTTGTTTTGTTAGTTTTAAGTGGCTACATTAACCTTGGTGAGTGGATCTTGTCAGTGACAGAGAATTGAAATCTGTAGCCGATGCTAAAGCAACAAGCTGAGCCTTAATCTGCTGATGTAAAATTGGCATCATCAAACAAAATACACTTATCACATGGGTGTGATGGGGTTCATGCAGAGTGTTTTCATTTTAAGGAAATATAAGACAGCCATAGGCCTATTGGCAATTTCTTGATTGCATTTCACTTTCCGAGGACCCGGCTGCTGCTGAGCATGAAGAGCTGGAGCTGTAAATGTTAATAAGCTGTCAATAAATGGATTTGGGTCTGGATGCCCCGCAGCTCTTTTTTTCTGTGGATAAATAGTCAAACTGAGTCATCTGGATGAATTAAAGAGCCCCAACCACAGAACTGTAGCCGCTCTGAATCCACGTCAGTTAAAAAATTTGCATTTGTTTCACTGCACACAAAAAGGAGGGTTTGTTGAATCTAAGTACAGTGGATCTCAAAGATTTGTGCAAACCCCTACTTTGTCTTAAATGTGACAATTGTCTAACAAATTATTTCCCCTCAGATTTCTAGTGTTTTTGTTTTTCTCTCACACTTTAAGATCAGTAAAGAAAATTCAGTTGCACAAAGAGAAAATCTGAGTAAATACAAAAATCAGTTATGTTAAGCGAAAAAAGGCTTTCCAAAGCAAATTCAGCTATACTAGCTACATCAAGCTGGAACTGTAGAATAAATAATTTATATAGAACCCACCCGAAGGCCAAAATATCTTTGTTTTAGTCTTTTAGTTTAGTTTAGTTTGTACAATTAAAACACAGATCAAAGATATTAAGAAAAAAATAGTAAGAGTGCAGGAAAAGGCAAAAGCCCAATGGACTTATATAAAACCTCCTCCTAAATAGTATGGGAACAAAAATATAATCCAAGAATACAATCAGTTGATCCTAAATTTAGGAATAGAGCTATATAAGGAAAAAAAACAACATAAAAACACATCTACAAAGTATTAATGGAAATTTAAAATAACAATCTTAAATACTAGTACATCATGTTTTGATCTGGAAATGATTGCAAGCTATAGCTTAGGCTTTGGAAGTATAGGAAAACAGAAATAAATGTGGAAATACACTGGAACCTCCCAGGAGTGGCGGGGCTGCCACAGTTCCTGCAAGAGACCATCAACGACTCTCTGTTTAAGGTCACACAATAAACCCAGAACAGCACCTAAATCACTCCAGGTCCCAAGTTAAGGTCAGTGTTCATGATTCGACAATCATAAAACGTGACCCCCAGAAAAATGAATACACAGATCTGTCTCACAGTTCCTTTAAAAAAAAAAAAAAAAGTCAAAGTGCAACTTTTTTTGCAAAAATGTCCTTCCTACTGGATCTAACAAACTAAGACCTCCATCAATCCATTGTCCATACTTATTTATCCTGGGCTGGGGCCTATCCCTAGTGGTCACTAAGTAGTAGACGAGGTACACTGGGGGCAGGTTGCCTCAGTCCGTCACAGGGCAAAGCTAAAACGCAACATTTCCCAAAAAACTGACATGATGATCTGAGCGACTTGCTGGAATTGACAAAATCTGATTTTTAGCAGAAAATACTGAAGGTGAATGACCTCCCACCAGTTGTTGACCTCAAGCTCAACTTCTCTTGCATTATGCAGCAGGACGATGATCCAAAGCACACCACCAAGTCCAGAGAGGAATGACTCAAAGCACACAAAATGAAAAGTTTGGAGCAACTTAGTCAAAATCTGGATTTAAATCTATTTTAGACACGGTTTTGTGTGACCTTAAACAGCATTCTCATGCTCAAAAACCCTCTTGTCTTAATGAGGCTGACTTAAGACAATTCAACAAGCTGTAGTTGGTCAAGAACCATTCACATAGAGGTAAAAAACATATTACAAGTTAGGGCACATGCTTGATGGCAGCTGTTGCCAACAACAGTTTGTCAACCAGCCGTAAGGTTTACGGGCAATTGCTATTTCTGTGATATTTTATTTTAACTTGTCTATAAACAATGATTTAGTCATGGCTTGAGAAAGAATAATAAACAGAAAATATTGATTATCCAAATTATTTCCTGGTAAATTTGAACTTTATGATACCAACCCTGTATGTTTATACACTCAACACCATAATCTGATAAGAGGTCACATCCGACGCATAATAATCACGAGCGTCGGTGGAATATGGGCGTTTACAGCCTCAACATTATCTGGAGGACATTCTTTTGTGTTATGCGTTGTGGAAAGACTGGCTGGGTTGTATCAGTGTGATTCTGGCACATGAAGGGTTCAACCTGGAAGAGGACAGCCAAGTGTTGTTTAGCAGTTTTATGATACAGTACAAAGGATCATCCAGGATAATGAGACTGCCAGAATCTTTTGCTTTGTGTGACAACTTCCAGAATGGATTGTGATAGCGATACAGTGGCGATACAGCATTCCTCTGCACACAAAGGATAGAAGCCTGTGTTATCCACACAGTTGATTCTTTATAGCCCCTGGTACCTACTTTAGGTCATAAATCATGACAAGGACGGATAGGCACTCATTACATGCCTGCACTATATCCTGCATCAGTTTGAAGGTTTATCTTCTGTTTATAGTCTCCCGGATAACTTTTTAATAGATTTGGGAAAAGCTTCATATGCCATTAAGAGCCTGACCTCACTACCCTCAGCTGGCTCTCAATCTCAGAATCTGAATATTGGGTCCAGTATGTCAACCCAATGTCCTGCTCATTCTGGGGGAGATCTTAAGGAATTTCTAGATCATAAGAGGCATGAACTTCTTAGAGAGTTCTGGGACTTTCCCTGGGTGTCCTCTCAGTGAAACCTACCTGGAAAACTATATATGGTGCGGTATCAGTACCAAAATTAAGATGACTGAAAGTAAACTCTGTCAAACGGACACATGCCAATGCATCTAGTGCATGTTACTTACAGATGTTGTATGTTAACAATTTTCTGGATAAAATATTTCCAAGTGACCAGTCTAGAAATTGCCAGCACAGCCTATCTAATGCTAACATCAACCTATCCAATGCCAGCCTATCCAATATTACCGCCGCATCCAACCATCCATTGTACTTGATGATGTAAGACTTGGATGCTGCCATGAAAACCCATTCCACGATGGTCTCTAAACACTGCTCTTGAGCTAAGCTAAAGGCCCCATGAAACTTTAGTCCTGTAGCTTTGAGTCTTCAGAAAGTTGCTTATGCTCCAATCTCCTGAACACAGTGGTTTTAGGTTATCCTAAGATGTACATTCTAGCTATCGTGCGGCAGGGCCAGATACGGACTGCAACGAGGAACTCAAGCTGGAAGGGAGAAGATTCTCAGACAGATCTGTGACTCAGTTGTCTCCTCTGTCTCTTTTTCCTCTGACTGATGCCACGATAACTGTCATGATGAATTAGCCTTTTGCGTTCGCTCCGCTCTCTGCCCTCGTCACTCAAACCGTCTGCCTATCTCCCCCACTTCCCGTCACTCCCAGCCCTCTCCTCTCGCCTTTTCTAAAAACCAAGAATACTTGAAAACTGCCTGGTGGAAAGATCACTCTACATCCTACGAAGGTTTGCTGACATGGCGAGAAAGCGAGCCGCAAAAGGTATGAAAGACGATGATAAAACATGAAACGTTTTGGAGGACAGGCCCTGAGGGTAAGATGAGTCACTCCGTCCTCTGAAACCCACAGGACTCCATGGGGTCTTACACGTCCTGTGGACAAACACACACCATCCATTTAACCTCTCCCACACACACAACGTCCTTGGCCTCTTGCTCTGCTCAACACTCTAACGTACATCCACGCATGGGTTCACACACTCTAACATATGAGAGCTGCACTCAACCTGCCAGCTGTACAAAGTGCTATTGTGGAGCTCGGCATGAGTCTTCAGTCGCAGCATGACCAAATTAAACCTTTAGAAAACTGAGCATTACATCTTTCCAAGTCCCTTTGAATCGCAACAATGAGCCTCTCAGAGTTTTGCCGTCTTTCTCTTCAACCACGTTATTCCGCGAACATCATTCCACCGGGTTTGATCCTTGCGGGGAATTCTTGGCTCTATGTTATGTAAGAGACAGACAGAGAGGGGGGAGGCAGGATCATCTTCTGGTTTTTATGCGTGAATCTTCCGGAGGTAGTCATGTCCCGTCACTTGCAGTGCTGCGTGTCCTCACCGGGACGCCGGTGCAGGGACAGATGTTCCGTCTGTCCTCAGGCTCATTGGAGTCTCACACAGAGACACTAATGTATACGCTCTTTTCTGCCTGGATTCTGTCACTGCGGCGAGCTGGGCTCTGACCCACACATAATGTGACATTTATGCCTTACAATTCAGGTGAAAAACCTATTTATGACAGGAGGTAATATGAAAAAAAAACAAAAGGCTTCAAAGTTGCATAAAGGTGCAAACCCTAAAACCTGTTCCCAAGTTCAGCCACCCATTGCTTTTATGTTCATACTGATGAACCTGAAATAAAGATTTTTCTGTCATGTACTTACTTGCCACCTTTTGCTGACACTATGGGGTTAAAAAGGATCAAAACAAGAAAGTATTTTTCAAAGTTATCAGCCAGCAGAAGGAAGAAGATCTACAGAACTAATAGGCAATAATGTTACAAAAACTGGGCTTTTCTCAAAATTTCATCCAAAAAGCGATAAAGAAACTGGTGAAGAGGCCAACAACAATACTGTTTTTTTCCCGTACAGTATTTTCTAAAAATCTGGATTATTGATTGAAATGCAGAAGTGTTTATTTCCAAAGAAGACACCCAGTCCTGGCTAAAATCTCAAAGAAACTTTAAGAGGCAAAACTCCGATTTGATAGAACCACACAGGAAGGAATTTTTTTGGCCATAATTCCAAATGAACCCTTTTATTTAGTCCAGTCAAAGGGCCCTTACACCAGAGTTTTAATCACCAAGCCCCATTCAAACACCAGTTAGCATATCTTTGAACATTTTGGGGTTTTGTGCATTGCTGAAGGACACAGTAGTTATGTTGCCATCCAATTGTCATTTGAATTTTGAGTGAACTTTCAAAATGTTTGACAAAAAAACAAAAGCAAAAAATTAAACTTGTTTCCATCTCCTGGCTTGGATCAAACCAATCAGGCTACGCAAAGGTTAATTTTGTCAGACGTTATGGACCGCCTGCCCCATAAAAATGGAGGGGGGGTTTCGGGAACCTTCTGACACATTCAGAACTAAAATCATTATTTAGTTGGCTGACAAGGCAAGATAAAACACGATAATGGGTTCATTTTTATCTCCATGGTCAAGGATGTTTGATTTGCAACCAATTTGTGATTTGTTCCATTGCAGATAGAATAACGCAGCCTGCCTTCCTCCCTTATGTCTGGGCATTTAGATGTACATTCCCTTTGTACATTTTACTACGCAATAGGCGCTTCATCTTAAATCAGGGTTTAAAATAGTCACACAAGCGCTCCCCAGTCTGCAGCATTAATCCAGTGAATTAAACCTCTGATTTGTGTAAAACTCAAAGTGACCCCAGTGGGAGACGTCATGCTGATACAAGACTAAGCCTGTGGATTTTACACAATAAGCGGTAATTTGCAATTGCTGTTATTTGTTTACCTGCTTAGCCTCAGCGATGCATCGCTGAACTGATTGGGCAACATTACAGCAAAGCAGCTATTGAAGGCAACACTTAAGCTTTGGGTTTAAAGTGAGTGATTCTGATTGAAATTCTCTAATGTTCTGAAGCCGGTGGTCGTTATGTTGCTGGTAGAAAATGTCGACGGTAGGAATTCATGATGGCATTTACTGAGATTTTGTTATTCTGAAGGAAAACATGACAAAAATGTTACAGCTTTGTTATAAATATACAGACAGCGAGGAGACGGGAACTCAAAAACTACAACATAAACCGAAAAATGCCTGAAGATTTTAACATAGACTACTAGTATATGTTGAACCCAAGATGTACATTCCCATATCATGGGAATACTTTTTTTTTTTTTTACTGAAATTTTTACTGGAATTTTATGTGAATTTATCAGAAACAGCTCAGGTTCCCATGGATACTTTCTGATGAGGGTTGATTATTTGTCATTTTGGATCCCTTGATAGATTCAAATGTCATTTTTCTGATTTCTTTCCAGACTATCTGGTTTTGGTTTCCACTTTAAAGGGACACTGTCATGTAAAATTGACTTTTTTGAGCTTTACATCATGTTATAATGTTATTCCTTCATCAACAACATATCTGGAGTGATGCCTTGATTCCGTCATGCATGTTTGAGAAATTATTTAATTTCCCGTAGCAACTGTTCAGCTGTGCAAAATGCCCGGGTGGGCCTAAAACCGCCTTCGAGGACGAAGTTTCCAAGCTCCCACCTCACAGAGCAGCTCTCCCCCGTAACTCCCTCACTGAGCTCCTTCAGACTAGCCAGCAGCAATTATCAAACACCCGCACACCAGCTGAGCTCATTATACAAGTAACTTCTCAGTGAAATGCTGGTAAAAACATTGTTAAAGGGTTAATAGAGGAGAGATGTGATGATTTCCTGAAGGCGGAGTTTCAGAAAGAGCAGAAGCTTCTTAAAGAGATGAAAGTCAAATTTCTTTTTAAGTCATATTTGATTTTTATAGCATTTTTTTTTATATAAGTGAAGGTAACAAAGTTACTTGATTGTACTACAAAATGGCACTATGTTCCTGAAAAATGTAAGATACTGCCCCTTTAAAGGTTTATATGAAGAAAAGGTTTACTGAATAATATCTGGAATGTCGTGTTTTACTCAGATTTTCAAAGGAAAATCTTTCATAATCAGTACGCCCAACGTCTGCTGCCTTTTCGTCTTAAAGAGCTCTCTGATTGACTCCTGATTTTTCACATAATTAAACCGACTGATTGAATTACCCACTGTATCACATTATTCTGAACACGCCCCCTTTTTAATTATTGATATAATTTGACTGAATCAGAAGGATCCGTTGTAAATATGTCCCATGTAGACACAGCAGTGATAGACTGATGCTAGTTTGAGCATCTCTGTTAAAAGTAAAGCAAAAACAAAGCAGATAACCACAGTAGCAGTAATGACCCACATAAACATCCTGAACTCACTACACAATGATTTCACCCAGATAATTGTACAAACCCCATAGGCAACTCAAAAACCCAATTATCTATAGGAACAGCTTCATCTGCCAGGTGCAGCTGCAGATCGTGGCAGTCAGCCGGGTGAGACTAACTTTGATGCTTGACTCCTATTTGAGGTCCTAAGGTCCTGACTCTGTAGGTAAGGTAACCAGAGCTCCAGGCCTCAGGTTCTCCATGACCCAGTTCTGTCTCTCGGTTGTCTGGAAAGTGTTGGTGGAGAGCAGATTAGCTGGGGAAACTGGAGCTGGAATGAGAGGAGATGAGGTTTAATTGGACTGCAGGGGGGAGAGTTTTTTTTATTTTTTATTTCAGACATATATTCTCTAAAAGCCAAATAAAATGTTATCTATTGAGATAGAATAATGGCCATATAGCTGAATTTGACATGAGAAACTTTGGGGTGAGAGTGGAACCACATGGTTCAGTGGTAGAGCAGGTATACCGTATGCACAGGCTAAAGTCCTCTATGCAGTTTAGTTTTATTCCTTTTTTCCTGTCCGGCTACTACTGAAAAACGTTGCTCACTAAGTCTGTGTTCAAAGTCATTTTCTCTTCTCTGTTATCAGACTTAAAAGTAAAGCTTTTACTTTACTAACACTTAAGCAGTTTTAACTGTGTTAAAACTGCTTAAATGTTACCTCAGTAATCTGGAACACTACCAATGTTGTTCAGGAATTGCTTAAGGAACACAGCAAAGAATTTGTAGGGCTTCTTTGACCTTGAAGCCTCAGTTTAATTCCTCTGGATTTTGTTTTTAAAGGGGCAGTAGCATGTATTTTCCAGGCACATAGTGGTATTTTATAGCAAAATCAAGTAGTAGATTCTCTCTATCAAACGTGACTTTAATAAAAATTTTGACGCCATAATTTAACCCCTTGGAATTTGATGTCTGTCTCTTTAAGAAGCTCCTCAAGACTCCACCTTCAGGAAGTCGTCGCAACAAAATTTCTCCAATAAGCCTTTAACAACGTTCTTTGGAGTGCTGCATTGAGGTCGTACAAAGAGCTCCGCTGGGGCGCAGTTCCACCACGTGTTTGCTAATTGCTGCTGGCTAGTCCTTCAGACTAGCCAGCAGCTACAGCAACAGAGGAAGGTTGCTATGTGAGGAGGAAGCTTGGAAACTGCACTTCAAGGGAGGAGCTCTGTGGAAAAGACGGTGTTCGGTGAGAGCAGGCGTTTTGCACAGATGAATGGTTGCCATGGGAGATTAAAGGATTTCTCAAACATGCCTGAATCAAAGCAACACTCCAGATATGTTTTTTTTTTATGAGAGAAAGTATTAAAACATGGTGTAAATCTGAAAAAAACAAAAAACTTGATTTTCCATAATTAGCCCTTTTAACAATGCAAAATTTTTCTTCCATATTTTTGAAACTCTGTCTATGCTGTCTGGGATTCCAGTCAGAAAGAATTAATAAATATTCTGCTCCTGCAGGAGACAACAATGTCAACATTACTGGTATCAAAATCCGACAATCTGAGTATGGCTGAAGCAGTGCTAGACTAAAGCAGTGTTTCCCAACTCTGCATGTTTTAGATATTTCTCTGATTTAAGACGAAAAGCCTGTTAAACAGCCATCAGTTTTTCAACTGATGGCTATCTATATAGCCATAAGTTATATGATTCATTAATTCATGTGTGCTTGAATCAGTGAATCAGAAGCCATGATTGTTTTGGTCTTTTTTTTTCTGTCTGCCTGACTTTCCAATCCAAACTCAGAAATGTTTTCTATCTGTGAAGAAACCCGCTAGCATCTTCCGCTGATAGGTAAAAAGCAAACAGGCTCTCAAGAATTTGTGGCAGAAAAAAGCTTCATTATATGAAGGAAACAACAATAGAAGATAAACTCTGTAGCAAATTTAATGACTAAACACAAAAACACAGTCGGGGTGATTTGTGTGGGAGGGAATATTGCCCACACGTTATGTGTGAAAGATGGTTGAAATGACTGAGGCACCATTGTTTTGCTACACTTGGACCCAAAACAATGACTTTTCTATACATTTAAAATACCCCCATGAATGTATGCCTGACAGTATTCCTGCTCAACAATACCACCATCTTTGAAGTGGTGGAGGAGTGTTTTTTTTAAATTATTATTTCTTTTCTCATTGGACACGCACGTTGTCCTTTGTTTGTGAGGAAGAACACGTGCCGCCCTCAGACTTGGAGAGCAGCTGGCAGCGCTATCAAACATTAATGAGAGAGATGGAAAGACGGTTCAGAGCCAGGGCTTCAAAAATGTAAGACAAAAACGAAGACTGAGAACTGACGGGGATCAACTGCAATTCAGGGGAGGCTGACGGATCTCTGGGGTTATTGTTTTAATTCGGGGGGGGGGCGTTTGCTGAAGTTCCCATCAGTCGAGATCACAACACGTCTTTAAATGAACTGAGAAAATAGGTTGTCATTCTGCATGAATGTATGATTATTGTTTCTTAATTAATTAAATTATGAAGCATCTGCAGGTCTTTGGTCTAAATGAGAGATGGGAGAGAGAAGAAGAGACGTTCTGCGGTGACCTAAATTTTGTCTGAAACGGCAAACCGTGGAAGCTGCAGAAGGTGTGGCTGGAACATGAGACGAAATCGAAGCCCGAACCGTGTTTGTCTGTTCCGTTGCCCTGCTATGAATTATTTTGATGGTTTGATCAAGGCTCCGGATAATGAGCACAAATGAACCTGCACTGTCAAGAAAAATCAGGTCTGATTTCCTGTCTGTGAGGAAATACTAAGAATTATTGTGGAGATGGGAACTGCGTTAAAGGTTGATGAGAAGGTCTCGCAACTGAACTAGAAAGGGTTTGGAAAGTTTGTTCAAACTATTCTTTGCCTCATGTTAAGGTCAATACTTTGGCCAGGACTGAAAGGACCGATCAGTGATTCATTTGAGACCCTAACCCTAGACTTAGTTCTAAAAGTCCTGCGACTTTTAGATGTCTGTCTGCTTCAGCACACTTGGCTCCGATATGAACCTCATTAGCAGAGCTCTGTAGAGCTTGACTGGATGCCAGTGAGGCCAGTTTCACCATTTAATTCAAGTGTGTAGGACAAGGAACACAAGCTGCACAACTCTGGTACTTGAGGAACGCAGTAAGAGTCCACTGTCCGATAGAGCAGTAGCTTTTTATTGTTTACGTCCGAAAATTTTGCGGATGCGCATTATGCCGGAGGGCAAAAAGACTCTTCTTTTATTTGCCATTAATATTTTCATTGCTGCGATAGAACAGTTGACAAAATGAAACCTGGTGCGTATTATTGATTTAGTGCAGTGCGCCACAGCAAAGAAAAAATAACAGAAAAAAAACATTGAAGATTAACTCAAAACCACTCGTAGTATTTTTTTCTTGCTCTCTGTTTCGGCTATGCTACACAGACTCAAAGGATTCAACACCAAAAAACACACAAATATTTCCCACACAAAGAACAGAACATTCAGTTTGTTGTAGTTTTATGTTTTCAGGCTTGATTTTTATTTTGCAATTATTAATGCAGTAAGTGATTGCTGTAGATTAGCTACCACAGAGGTAGTTGGTTAGCTAACTGAAACACCTGCTCTACCAATGATTACCCTTTTTTTAGCTGAACCGAAACACACTAAATTCTCTGCAGCACATCTACATGTCAACGTTGTCAAAGTCAAGCTAGCATAACTCAGCCACTTCCCTCTCCCTTGCTCTTTGTTTTTCAATTGAAACTTTTTCCTGACCTTGTTATCTAGTTGAAGTAGTGTAGGCAATTAGTAAGCAAAGCACCTATAGCACACATACATTTAAGCAGTTTTTTGCCCTCCAGCATGGGTTACGGATCTTGCATGTGTGATGTCACGCTGCAATGTGTTTATATCCAACCCTAACCCTAGACTGGTTTTCATCCTATATCCCTAACCCTAACCCCTGACCCTGCTCTTGTAACAAGGTTTTAGCTTGAGGTGAGGGACCAGCTGTTGAATGATACAACAATCCCATTGCGAGTGACGAACCTCTCTCAGATAATTGTTAAAGAGGGTCTAACAACAAAAGCCTGCTCAAAAGGTTCATACCCTTGGATCGACTGGCCTGGACAATGCAGGGGATTGAGGTCACCTTGTGTGCAGGTGTGTGTTTCTCCAACGCACAGAGAGGTGTGTCTCAGAAAGCTAGAGAGATTAGCCGCGTCGATGGCCGACACGCTAACCCGTGTCTGCCACTGACACTCATCCGCTCATTTGTTCTCGGCAAGGAAAGTGCTGACGCAGTTGTTTGCGCTGACCAGGTTAAAGCCGTGTCTATTTACAGTCACGCACTTCTATTTACAGCATTGACTTTATCCGCGCAGTAATAATCTTGATGCTAATAGCGCGGGGCATGTTTTGTTGCGTGCACACATCCACAACTTCCTGTAGCAGGCATCCGTACCTCTAGCTCCGTGCCATGCCTAATAGAGGCTTTCAGAGGTGATGATCATGAGAAATGTTCTTACAAATCAGCTGTGACTAGGAGCAGGGTGGAGCGTGGCCGGTGTTTTGACAAAAATAAAGTGTGCTCGTGTGCAGAAGGCACGCTTTGCATTGTTCCAGATGGTCAAGAAAGGCCTTGTTGAGCACTTTCTGTTCTGGTTGGCAATGAGGCAGAGAGGTAATGTTTCTCTCTCTCTCTCTCTCTCTTTCTGTGCCTCCATCTGCTCGGGCTCAGAGGAGTCTCCCTCCTGCTGCAGCAGTGGGGCAGTCATTAGCCGGCTGGGTTTAGGATGACAGTAATTAAGAGATGAGATGGACTCTAGTGCGGTCCTCCAGGCTGCTGCGACATCACACTTCCTTCTCCCGGTGATATCAGGGACCCTGCTCATCTCCCACAGCCGTTCTGTTGATGTGGCATGTCGTAAAAATGAGGGCAAATTAATAGTAAAGGATTTACATTCCCCTCCAGACTTTATTTTGGCCATCACATTTATGCTGAGGTAACTCTGATGAAGTCAACTCCATAAATGATGAACTGAAGTTAAATTAGACACCTTGGTCATGTTGGTCAGAATATCTAATCATATTTCAGAACACTTAAGATCCTTCAGTGAGCTTGTTTCATAGAAGAAAAATCAAACGTTATTGAAGAAGAGTATAGAGTTTAATCAAAGGACTTTGAGAAAACTCCATTTGAAGGATCTGCTGAGGTCAAGGCTTGCTGACAAAACGCCAAGCAAGCAAGATATTTACAGCGCGACACTCTGACCTGGAGCAAGACGAAATGCTGGGTTAGTTCTGAACAAACTTAACACTAAAGTAGAGCTTTTGTGCGAAGGCCAAGAAGTCTAGAAGTTTCAAAAAGAAAGCACTAAAAGTTGGGATTAACTTTTGCAGAACAGCCATAAATAAGAGGCAATCTTTCCTCTTAGACTGGTTTGACCAACCAGTCCAAACAGAGAAAAAAAATTAAGTTTAAGGTTGATTTTGTGTTTTAATGCCTCATACAGTCACTAAAGTAGTGAGGAAAGGTTGATGTCAGAAGATCACCAAAGCATTTTTAGACCGTTAGAAAGTGGATGTGAGAATAAAGACTGACTCAATCAGTGGCAAAAGTCCCAAAATTGACATATCTGAGAATATGCAAGAGTTAAAAAGGCAGCCATAAGCGACTCTGATGCAAGTCCCGCTGAAACTTTTTCAGAGACCTGATATAAAGAGGGTACATGCTGTATGCTGCGTCTCTGAAACCTACACTATGAGATAAATAGATGTTTTACTTGGTGGCACAGAGTAATGCCTACCTTTTAGATTGCTTTCTCTAGGCCATATTTTCCTAACAGCCTCTATGGTTAAACGGCATGACAGCAGCAGATTCAGCAACTGATACAAGCCTGGTGGCTGCGTCAGCCTAACAGTTATTTATTTTAGAGAGACTGCAACACTGAACAGCTTTCAGTTGAAAGACAGCAACCAATGGTGTACAAGCTCCATCAGGTCTAATATTTGTGAAATATTTAAAGTAGATACAGCCAATCAAACACATTTATAAAAAGAGAGAAACATGTATTTGCTTCTGAGCTTACAATGGTATTGTGGAAGATGTGTGCATGATGTCTTGGTTAGGGTAGTATCATATTAAAAATTCTGGTTATAATAATCCTGATAATATTGAAAAATATCGCAACAATGACATTATGTGAGATATATTCCTATTTTGTTCTTTGATTTAACATTTTCGGGAATAGTCTCCAGTGTGAGCACCTGCTGTCTTGTCACCAACCAACTGGCTAAATATAACATGTGAAATGCAAGTTCATAACACTTGGACTATATCAGCCAACAATTATTGCATTCCAAACAATATGAATGCTGTTTGCACCATTATGCTGACGATACACTGATGTATTATGCAGTCTTATTCATCATCCATTCCATGTTTGGGTCACCATTTTTGTTTTCAAATAAATCCAAAAAAGACCATTTCTCAATACATTGAAATCAAATTTCTGTCAAGTAATTCCAACCTCCAGACGGTTTCTTTTGGCAATAGGGAGTGTTCATACTCTCCCTCCCCTGATGTATACCTGATTTATATAACCACGTCAACATTCCAGCAATTTTCAAATACGTGTTGAGTGTACCTGGAGTCAGCCTCCACATGAAACCCTATTATTAAACCAATAAAGCCCTGGGACGTGTAAAGCAGGGCCGGACTAGACCAATGGAGCCAACCTGGTCTGGCTGTTTATAGGATCTCACTAAACCATCCGATTGGGCGGTAAACATAGTGGTTGTGAGGACAAGCAGTGTCTAAAAAAGACAGGTAGTTTGTGTCTATGTAATTAGAACAACCTATATCAGCAAAACGACATTCTATCTTTGGAAACTATTTTGTTTATGCTGTAGCATTGCTCATCACACCAGCTAGGTCCCTTAAGACATTTACGGAGGATGTTTTGGTAATGGAGGGTTACAGGAATGCGTGTAAGGGCTGTCTGGTCCTTGTTTGACCAAAGCAAAAGATCTGCCTAAATTCCTCCAAAAGGTTTAGTTTGTTCTAAATGCAGGTTTTCTTCTTTGATCCTGAAGACAAGAGGGTAATAGGCAGGTTATGGACAGGATCTCAAGAAATGGCTGTGGTGAGAGAGGTTTAGCTTAGTGACCTTGTGATCTCAGGGTTTGTCCTCATAGATAATCTTCTGTTGGCACAACCTTCAAGTCATGATCTTCAGTTTTCACTAAAGAGGTTCCCAGTTGAGTGTGAAGGGGCCAGGATGAGAGTTACCTTTTCGAAATCTGATGCTATGGTTCTTAAAGGATTGCCAAGGTTCATTCCTGAGCTCAATTGGAAAAGCTCAAGGATCCTAAACTTATCCATTTTGTATTGGTGCCTCATCTTCAGTGATTCAGGTACCTAGACTAAGGCGAGGAGCGCCAGGTAGATTTGGTCAGGTAGTGCTGAGGTAGTTCCAGCGTCTGATGAGGTTCCCATTGGGGCTCATTCCACTGGGGCAAACAAGAACTTGCTGTATATTCGTTCTGGATTGGGAACTCTACTGGGCATATAAATCTTTGATATCAAATAAAAACCACATGTCATGTGGACTGCAAATCTACAAAAAAACGTAAGATGAAAGCTAATATCAATGTCTAGTCAGACCTAATTGTTGCTTTTCTTTAACATCTATACCATGGTAAATTCAGCAGCATTTGCCTGCAGAAACAAGGGTGAGATTCTTAAGTGTTACCAGCGCAACAGTAGCGTGTAAGCTCAAAATGTTTGTCATGCACAGCTGCCCAGGGTGTGTAAAATGTGTTTGTGAGTGTATGGGCGTCCTGTGGTCAGTGCTTCTCTCTTATATTTAACTCCTCAGTTGCAGGACCACCTGACTTCCCCTGAGATTCCCTTTCCTAATTTTAGCAGCATCATATGTGGAAACCTTGTGCAACTCATAGTGCATTGTGTAACGACATCTAATCCAAGTCTGTTTAAGTCTGTCTGTTTGTGCACACGCAAGCTCTCTAATGGACTTGTGTATAGGTGTTACTGGGCTGCTGGGCTAATTAGCATGCAAGGGCATCTAAAAACAATAGAGAAACACAATGACATATTCATATGGAATCATCTAGACATTAGCAAAGTCGATGTGAATATCATTCAGCATAAGAGACAATAGATAAATCAGAAAGAAAATGGCTTAATTGGACCGTTTCATCGGATAACTGAAACTTAAACTCCAAATGCGATAAGTTGTGTTGTGAGATTTTACAAATGTCGGGTCAGATTATTGTAAAGTTTTTCTTATGAGACAATGACTCCACCCCCGGATACATTTGTAGATCCAAGTCAAGCCGTGTTTAAAATGGCTGCTAGGGATTTAGATGCACATGACTAACTTAAACAGTCGATTTAATTAGTATTGATTATACTTAAATATTCATTATGTCACCAACTGTATCTTTGAATATACCAGTCCAGGTATGACCAGTCCATAGGATTTTAATGCTTATCCAATAATTAGGCATTTCTAATGGCTTGTGTGTTTTCATAAGTAGAAAATTCTTTTGAGAAATCTTAAATTTTGTTCTAAAGAATCTCTTCTTATGATTATAACTTTTTATGGTTTGATAAGTTCTAGTATTTGAAAGTTTCAAGCTAAAGGTTATCAAACATACTTCAGACTACAAATAAATTTGTAGAATGTCCTGTTGATGCTAATTCGCATCAACAAGATATTCTAGAGCAGATGTAAAGTTTAGGGTCATTATTGTTGAGTGGTTAGTAAGTGTTTCTTACTTCAAAATAAAAGTCAGTCAAAAAAAAGTATAATGAACTTTTATCTATGGGGTTCATTATAATAGTTTAGACTTCACCAGATGAAGTAACTTGCTAAGAGCAACAGGGTAATGCTTCTTGAAAGTGATGAGCAGGTTTAGACATAATCTGTGGGCAAAAAATGTAAAAAAAAAAAAATAAAATAAAATTTCAATGTATTTCCCAAGAGTACATAAAGATGAACATTGATTGGTCTAGCTTGAGGAGATGAAAATGTCTGCGGTGAGTTTGGCGCCATCCTTTGAACAGGAGTGTCTCTGCCAGTCTGTTTACAAAAATCTGGGAAGCGCAAGTGTACAAGTAGAGATGACTGGGCGGTTTTATTATTAACTCTAAAAAATACAATAGAATATTGTAGAATATAAATTGTAATTCGTTAATCTCTGCCAGAAAACGGAAAATTGGATCTAAAGAATGTGAATGAATCAGCACAGAAATGCTTCCCAAGCCTTGTAGCATGAATGTTATTGTTCCAAGATCAAAAAGTCAAAGCACAATTCTTTTTCCAACCTTTATATTGTTCGTTTCACCAGGTGAGAGTATATTTTCTGTTTACAGATGGAGGCTACATTTTTTTTCTTTTGTGAAGCTCCTGGGTCTATTTGAGGCTTCCGTGTAGGATGGAATTGCAAATGGTCATAATATATTAACCTCTCCCTGCGCTGCATGTCCAGCACACTCTGCACATGTAGGAGTGTGAGAGAGAGAGAGAGAGAGAGAGAGAGAGAGAGAGAGAGAGAGAGAGAGAGAGAGAGAGAGAGAGGAAAAGTCAAAGAAAGATAGTGATAGTGGGATGATGTATACATCCATGTATCTGTTACATAACTGCTGACTTAATGTTTCCACGGAGCTGAAACTCTTCTGATACGGCTCCATGTCTGTCTGCACCTGGCAACAGGATTACCTTCACACCCACACACACAGTCGCAGACACACATCAGATTCCAGCGTTAAAGCTAGACCCCTCGCCCCCCCTCTGCCCGGTCCCCCGAAGGTCAGTCAGAAACTTCATGATTTCAGAGTCGTGACACCGCGGTGAGGGTCGGATCCCGAAACCGCTGCCGGCTGAGAATTACTCTGGCTGACAGCGAGGCCACTTGTATCTTGTGGGGACAGTTGCTGAGGGTCAGATATGGCTGACAGTAATACCCTTCCACACACACACACAAGCTTAACAACACACACATGCTTTCTCATAATGCTCATCGTCTAACTGAGAACAGAATTCACAAGAGTTAAATCTGTCGTTTAGGAGTTATTCACACAAAGACTGATTTTTAAAATCTAACAATGCCCTCAGCCTTTTTTTTTTTTTTTTTTTTTTTACCAGAAGTGATTTATTTTTCACCTTTGGTAAAAAAAAAAAATTACTTGGGCCATTATTTTATGAAGGTGGCAAAATAAAGAAAAAGTATTTTAAGTTTGAAATGCTAACAATTGTTAGCCAAAAATGAAAAAATAGCAAGTACCACAAATTTCACTTAAACGTAGCATTAAATGAGGCCCCAGAAAACTTCTCAGGTTTGTGGAACGGGAACATTTATGAACTGTTCTTGCTCTCTGCAAATGTTTCAAGCACATTTCTGGCTAATGCCACCACCAGGGCCAGTCTAAATGCTGGAGATCATCTCAGATTCAGGCACAGGATAAAATGTATTGAAGTTCTGTGCAAAACACGTAGTCCGCTTCAGCTTTTCCCCACAATCAGATGCCGTTGTGAATGCTAAGGCTAGTTAGCATAGCCACAGCTGACGACGGATAAACTGTTTTCCTCTAACCGCAAGTCGTTTCTCCGCCTTTAGCACCTTTAGCAGCATTGATTGACAGAGCTAATAAGCTCCTCCTGTCTCTGATTGGTTGTTTAATCTAATATGTAAAAAACATATTCTTCATAAAAAATGACACACTGCAGCTTTAAATTAGTCAACTACCCATTGACTGTCGAGGAATAAAAGCAACAGAACAACTCTTCAAGGGGCAACTGAAGGTGCTGATGTTTCCCCATTTCTAATGATGCCCTGGGCAACCACCCATTTGCTTCTTATCAACAATAGGAATTTGAACAGCAGGAATGACATGATGATGGACGTTCCAGCTGAGTTGAAACCGTAACTATTCAACGGTGACAAAACCTGATCTCGGCTTGATATTATCCGCTGTTATTTGAAAGCAATCTGTTTTCTGAGAAAAAAGTTACTAGCGCCTGATGATAAATATAGGGACAAAAATAAAAGCGAGCCCCTCCCTTTAACACTACGTTGCTCCCACTCTCTCGCGTACAGTTGCGGCTCCCTAACCAGTGGCTGCTCTAAGTTGCTGATGGTAAAACGCGATGCACATTCCTGCTTACCGACTCTCGTGTCTCATTTAGATGATTTATGTTCTCATTTACTGTGTTCTCTCACCTCCTCAACCCCTTTATGGTTATTCTCCCTACGCCGTGCACTTTTCTCTCCCCCTCTATTTTTTTTTCTTCTTCCAGTGAGCGCAGCGAAGCTGAGCCCATAATGTTCTCGGCATTCGAGAAGACGTGAGCAAAACAAATCTCTCTTTTCCGCGTCACCAGAGCGCCAACACCTGTGACGCACACGCTTCACACTGAGGCTTGCCCTCTTCTGGTCCGTCGGGGCCAGCTTTCATCCCCCATCTCCCTCATCAACCTCGTTGCTTTCGTCCTTTCATCTCACAAAGAAACAGAGAATGAGCGCTAGCAGAGGGCCCTAGGTTTTTGTTTGGAAGAGACAAGGAAGACGACATGTTAAAAGCATCAGGAGAGCTCTAATTCACCTGTTTTGATGCTCATTCATGTGCTAATTTCAGATTTGCGAATGTAGCACTCCTCTGGTGAGGCGAGCAGCCTTTACACAAACGCAGCGTGCATATTCGTGAGTGTTTGAGAGGAGGGGAAGAGAAAGTGTGACTGGTGAGTGCACTGAGAGCAGGCTCCGAGTTATTTGCTAATCTTTAGGAATCGTCGTCACTTTCCCGCCATGTGCTCAAACATGCAGACGATCTGCATGTTGCTTAGCGTGTCGGGTTTCTAGTGTCAGGAAGCTCACAGCATAGTTTAAGGGTTAAATTCACAAGTCAGGAGAACAACATTGATTTAATGTGTTGCGCTAAACTTTGTCCACGTTCCGCTAACGTCAAAAAACAGTTTTGCAATCACTGTGTTTCTGTTAAATGAGGAAACGCAACTGAATTCACATGTGAATAAGTCATAGAAAAACAGGTTGTGCCATCATTATCCTACCACTTCCTGTCGTCTTCATCGTTTCCGCCAGTAGTAACAGCTGGTTGTTGGTCATGTGACTCGTGTGACGCAAAAAAAGTGTTTCTGTTGCAGTTTTGCTAAATTCGCTAATTTTGATGCAGCTGAAAAACCACCTCAACCTAGAGCCAAAAAACGTCTTACGAAAAAACTGGATTTTTTTTTCATAATTGGTGTGTTTCCATAAAGCACGTTTATTTTTGTAATTCTAGTTTGTGCAACTATATATGGTAGTCAATAGAAATTATGCAACTTTGCTTAAAAGAACCTCAACATGCAAACAGAAATCATCAGTGACTGGTACCAGAAGGTTTCCAGTTTTATTCTACTGATTAAGTATGTTTGTCGCAAGTCATGCGCTTATGCAATAAAAGGGAAAAAAATCAAAACTGACGGTATGATTTACCATATATATATTTTGTTGATGTAACCAGTTTGGGTTTATTTTAACAGTTGATTTTTTTACCCTTCATAATAACTTCCAGACACTGACTGTCTGTTCAGCACGTTGCGCCTGAGCACCTGCTTGTGTAGGGTGAGAGCAGCTGAAACACTTGTCACTGAATGTTATGACGTTCAAAAGAAACCAGTTTAACTGGGAGAAAAACTGTTTTGTTAGCACATAAATAACTGTGATCTTGTGAAAATGCACCACAAGCAGAAATATCAGTGGGTCATATCAAAGCAAGACGATGAAAAGGTCAAAATTATGCTAGCACATAGGAGCATGTGGAATTTCATGGAGTTAAGAACAAAAGTAAAGAATGTAATACTGATGAAAGTTATAATTATTATAGCCTTTTAAAGCTGCTAATTTTAAAACGTTGCTTCGTTGCTTTACGCTTAAAGGACTAATAAACTTTAGAGGTTTTACGACTTTACATTTTTGCCCCTATCTGAACAAACCATGAAGTTGTAAAACTACACCAGCATTCAGTGAGTTAAAGACAGTTTTGTTTTTTTGGTCCAAGCGCTGAAAGCACAAGGGGCCACTTGACTCAGTACTCAGGCTTTGGCTCTCTCAAGCATCTTTTCAGTGTGACGTTGGAGGAAAATCTGACCTTTTCAGACCTGATTGAACCCAGTTAAACAGAAGCTTTATAAAATAAAAGAACACTTCAGAAGTCAAAGTAAAAATTGGCTGCTTCAGCTGACTAACAGACACTCCAAAGCCCTTCAGAGTGTTTCAGTCGGGAAAGTTCATGGGTTGGCCTTTTGGGGGTTTTTTTTTGTCTTTTTTTTTTTTTTAAAGAAAACCCCACCTGATTCATTTCATAACTATATTTTAAATGATAACAAATAATAAACTTTGGTGAAGCCATAAACAGAACATAATGATGCCTCTCCTCAACTGTTAATGACTCCCTCTAAGTGGCTCTGAAAAAATGAAATTAAAAAGGTTTTGCAATGGCGTAGTCAAATCCTGAAATTGAGTCCAATTGAGATGACGCAGCCTGACCTTTAAAAGTTCTCCAGTGTGGCTGAAGTCGCACAACTCTGTTGAGGAGCGGGCCAGAATTCCTCCACAGTGAGGCAGAAGATTTATGGCAGCTGTTGGCACAACCAGTTATTAGATTTACTCACCCAGAGCCAGGAGGGTTTGAATAGTTCCTTAATGAACTATATAATCTCGTTTGTTGTTTGATCTTTGCCCTTTGAGGAGAAAAAAAAAAAACATCGAAAGCCTGAAATTTTTTTAATACTCATGCCTAATGAGCGTACTGTGTGCCCTCTTGTGGCAGCGATAGTACGTGTTGGAGCCGAGCGCTGAAGACTTCCACTAACTTGTGAGTTTCATTCCGTCTGTCCAGATCCAGACGAGTCCAGCGGTGTAAGGAGCGGACTCAGAACTGAATGAAACACCTGGCTGTCCGATGAAAACCGCGGACTGCGGTGAGTTGAGCCGCGTCGCACTGAAAGCGCACGCCGCTCCTCGTTCGGGCTTCCTCCGTGTTCCCTTTGTTGTAGATCAAAATATTTGCGCGAACGATTGAAAAGGAGAAGTTTCATTAATTTTGACAGCGTAAAAGAAAAACTGTCACAGACAAAACGCTTGAAGCCTAAAATCGGCCTTTGGTTTATAGCCTTTGGTTTCATGCCTGCTCTGAGTGGAGTAAATTAGGCAACAGCCCTTTGAAGTCCCATTTCTCCCAGTGTGCTTCTCCTCTTCCATGGCAAGCAGCCTTGCTGATTCTAGCTGACCATATTTAGAGGGATTTGTGCCCTCTGGTCACACATCCATTCTCACCAGGCCTTGTGATGTTTATCGTTCTGCTTGTCACTGCAGTTTCCTCCTCAGAGGACACCATCGGGCTTGGTGACGAGGCTCTGGGACGAGTCGCAGCTCCCCTCAGCCTCCAGGGAGCCCAGGGTTGTTTTTGCTTATGAAACTTTGAGCCAGCACAAATTCATTTCTGGTATTTGGAGGTGGCATTGGGACACAGGCCAAATTTAATCAGTGGAACTGTGTAGAAAACCACAGAGGAGGAGAGAGAGAGAGGAAGTGCTGCCACATCCTATGTTGTGTAACATTCCTCAAAGAGCAAACGAGACAAACAAAATGGTCGTGAACGCACCGCTGCGCCTTCAAAAAAATATTCATACACTTTCAACTTAGTCTACATTTGCAGCATTACGACTAAAGCCAAATTTTTACAGTAAGTGTATAAAAGCAACAATTATTTTAATTGTTAAAAGCTTCTTTCACCGATCATATTAATGTGTTGTTATTTTTAACAATGGTCGACACACTTCTGCTAATGTGGTAATAGCAGAACAAATTTTTTGTCAAGGTTTTTTCTGTCTTTGAAAATGACTAGCGCTCTTAGCTTAACCTATATTAAAATTTCCAGGTAAATTCGAACTTGTTGATTTACTTCTAAACTTTTATGCTCTTATTTTGTGTCTTTTTCCTCTCCTCACATTCTCTCTTTTCAAACAAGAAACATAGAGGAACAAAATAAACCACAGGGAGAAGAGAAGAGCTGCCTGTACATCTATACAATAGTGCATGAACATGTAAGTTATAATGTCAAAATTACTTTGGTGCTTCAAAATTACAGTCTTTGTAGGGCAGATATAATATGAACTGTTTTTAGCGCTTTAGCATTAGCTTCTGCTCAATACAGTGTTGTGTTGAGCTTTAGAACTAGTGGAACAAATGTTTACGATTAGTGCTTTAGGGTTAGGCTAAAACGTTAGCTGTGCTAACTAAAAGGTTAGCATAGTGTTAGTAAACTAGCCCAGTTAGTAAATTAACTACCTTTAAGCTAGTTAGTTTAACTAAAATAGTCAGTTAGCTCTCTCTCTCTCACGTGGTTGCACTGGATTTTGCTTTGTGACATCAGAGTAAAAGGGGGTGAATTAAGATTGAAATAATTCATTTAAGATATAAAAAAAAGCTTAATTATCCTTCCACTTCACATTTATGCGTTGTCGGTTGATCACATGAAATCTCAGTAAAATATGTCAAAGTATTTGGTTCTAATGTGACACAAACAGAAAAAGTCAACACCTTGGCAAGGCCTTGTGCTTAAATCTCAATAATTTTGTCAACGACTATGGAGAAATCACACATCGTTGATCGGCTCCAGTCCAGTCAGACTCCTGCTTCTCATGCTCTCTGTCTGCCTCGCTCACCTGATACATAAAACACAACCTTGAAACTGGAAAAGTATTGATGGAAAACAAGCCAGCAGAGGCTAAACCCCAGAACATCTGATGTGTTCAGACATCAACCCTGCTGCTCCCCCCACACTCCTCTGCCCCCGTAGCGTCTCACTTGCGGTCACATCTGGCAGAAGCTGTGAAGAAATAATGATGAAAAATAAATAAATACTGTAGCTGGAAGTAAGAATCAGATGTAGGAAGCACCAAAGAAACTGAGAAATGTTTTCTTTTTCAGTTCTGACATGTATTTAAATGCTGAAGTGGTTGACTAGCAGAGTGTGGCGACGAAACATAATTAAACACTCGCTGCTAAAGAAATGATGGTTTTCTATTTTTGTCTTGGCAGCAACAAAAACCTGCAGCGGCATGTTGTGACGTAAATGTAGATGGGGTCACAATAAAAGCTGTCGGGAATAATGTTGTGTCTGCAGTGTTTCTGTAAGATGGATGAGCAAAAAAAAACAAAAAACAAAGAAAGAGCAAAAGACGTGAATCTATCAGGTATTTCAAAGCAAGGAGTTTGGTCCTTGTATGGATTTTAATATGTGACTGCATAATTACAGCTCTGTTTGGAAGTTATCATCCAAGGGATTTTAAGGTTTTATTTTAACCTTGGAGACTTTTTTTTTTTTCGGGTGGAATAATTACACAACATACAGATACTGTGACTTTGAAAAACGAGACTTGGGTGAAAATGTTTTAGGATGCGTTCAGAGCAGCACTGTTATGTCTGCTTTAATTAAAGTCTAGTTTATTTGTCTAGAAAGTCCGGTTCGTTTGGAGAGGTGAGAATACGCATTCAAACTCTGATGCGGACCAAAAATGCAGACTCTGCACACGCGAACGCCAAGCGCACTGGAGTCTGCTCCAAAAGCAGGAAGTGCACTAAAGCGCAGGGCATTTTGGGTAAATGCAACCAAAACAACGAGAATCTAGTGCTAGTTAGAGAAATGGCTTGTGATCTTTCACCAAAGACAAAAGGGAAATCCTACAACCTCTAAAATCTGATGCTACTGCATTTTTGTTTACATTTTACGAAGAAGGAAGTTGCGCTCATCTCTTCTTCTGAGGTTTTTTTGTGTCATGTCCTTCAGTAGTTCAGCGCCACCACAGGCGAAAGGGGTGAACAGTTTTTTCAATTAGTTTGGATTGTTTGACTGAGCAGTATGAAAGCGAACAGCAGCAGCTGAAAATGCAACAAATGCTGCACATTTGGTCCTGAATCAAACAGAGTCTATCAGACTACCAGGTGTGAAAACGTGCTTAATTTATGGTGGATTTTTTTTCTTCTTCTAATCCTCAAGGAGTTACAATGTTAATCACCTGATTTCTGAAGCTGTTTACAGTCTTCTGGTTTAATAATCGATGGATATTGAAACAATTGAGAAGCTCACCTGTTCAAAGACTGGAGTAATCATTACAGACACTCTGTGTTTGGCTATATTTCAAAAAAAGAGTAAAAACATTTTAGTCTTTAGATGTACAAAACTGAAAAGACTCTCAGCTCCAGAAACGGCATTGACTAAGTTTTGACTCAGGGTACGTAATAAGACAGTCGCTCTGTTTCCGTTACAAATGTGTGAAAAACTTTGTTGATAATCCTCTAATATAGAAAAAGAAAACAAGTTCGCAATGGCAGTGTTTCCGTTAAATAAGTAACGCGATTAAAATCACATTCGAATACGTTTGTTCATGGGACAAGTCAATATAAACATGCAGCGCCGTTATGCTCCTAACACGTCCGGTCGTTTTCTTCGTCTTTTCCTTTCCTCATTAACATCTGCTTGTTGATCACATAACTCGTGATGCGGAAAGAGTGTTTCCACTAATTTCAATATGGCTGAAAAACCATCTCATCCTTCCTAGGACAAACGCCTTTCATCGAAAAACATCAATTTTATCGCAATTGCTGTGTTTTCATTGAGCAGATTTACTTTTGTAATTCCAATTTACGCAACTATGTTGTCACTGGAAACGCAGCTAGTGTAGATTTACACTGAGCTAGCATGTATGTAGCTCAACCTCTGGATGCATGGCATTGCAACGACCAAAAATGAAATCTGAAAAACTACTTTCAAGTGAGTTTATGCTCTGAAAAACTGAAAGAGGTTTCTACCATCAAACTTCATAGGCTGACGGACTAATGAGCCTCATGCCTGAGTTCTCATGCTGTTTGATAGCTTTTAATGGCAGCAACGGAACATTGCATTAGAATCCGGCCTGTTGAAATTAGCAAGACTGGGTTTCATAATTTCTTTTTTTTTTTTTGAAAATGTATTTCTTCAAAGTGAGAGGCTAACCCCTGCTACTCATCTCGTGTCTATTTCTGCTTTCTTAGACTTCAAACAGACGATTGACTTTCTTGTGCTGCTGGTTTTATAAATACAGATGAGATAAAAGGAACAGAACTGTAGAACTCATTCTGTACAGTTATACTGTTGTTTTTGCGAAGGAGTTTTTATCTAGATAGGTTTTTGGCTGCACCATGGGCCGCGCGTGTTCTGGAGACGTTTACGTCTGGTGTAATAAATCTTCAGTAATAGATTGGAGAGTGAAGAGAGAATTCAGGAGCTCAAACCAGAAGACACAAAATTGAAACTGTGGCGTTTGGAGATAAAGAGAAGAAACTCGTCTCTACTTGTGAGAAAACGCAGAGTCACGGTGACTGTACAGAGGAAGTAATGGAGGTGAAAAATAAAACAACTAAAGATTTTGGAGATGTTGGCTCCGCTGCAGTTAAGCATAAATAATGAGAGGGAAAGGAAAACAACAAAGAGAACAGCTCTGTGTTACCAGATCTGACATTTTTGGCTATTTTATGAAGATTGTCTTTATTCATATTTAGATTTTTGCACCGAAGGAGTCTAACACTGTGCAGCTCTAACATGGACATTGATTTTTAACCTATTGTTTGAGAGAAAAAAAAACATCACAAGAGCTGAAGGAAATTTTGATTCAGCGACTGGATTTTTGCTGCTGAGTTCTGACATCTCTTTAGCTGCTAATAGAAAATATGGAATATAATTAAAATATGTCTTCTTACCTTCCTGCCTCTATCTACTAAGAGTAGAAATAAAGACATTTTTGTTGCGTGAGAGACTGTAGAGCAAATGCAATCGTGGGTGTATGCAATCAGATCATCAAGGGAAATAGCTGCCGTGGTATAGAGCATTTGTTTGTCTATCCGTCTGTCCGTCCAGGAACCAGTTACCTATCCTGATACCACCCTAGATTAGAAGATAAAAGTGACTCTATTTGAAAAATTTAAATAAAAACTAATGGCAGGCTGTAAGCGTTCTGTTTCTGAGCTCAAAACAGAAAAATTATCTCATTTTTAGTGACCTCAAATGTTGCCAGTTCAACCCATTAATGGGTGTCAGTTATCATAAAAGCCAACATAAAAAAATAAAACAAAAAGCGGGACAATCCGTATGAAAGCCGTCTAACTTTGACTCGTCAGTTTCAGCTTCCTCTCTAGTTGTATGGACGTGCTTTGTCTCGGTTTTCCTTCCACTAGCTGTACGTAAAAACGATATAATTATTTTTTTTTTTTTTGCTGAAGCCAAACCGGAAGGGAATTATCTTTTGCGGTCCACCTAATACGCGAGCGACAGAAGGGCCATAAGCTTTAGAGCTTTGGAAGGGGTTATTTTAGTCTTGGTGTACCAAGAGACTTGGACACAGAGAACACAACAACCCTGAAATGCAAATGGATGATCAAACAATCTGAGTGGGCATTCTACATCATGGCCTGCTTTTACAGCTCACCTGCAGCTTCCATGTGTTCACGGTGGAACCCTCAAGAAGCTGTAAGTCCAAAGAAAGAGATGCATGCTGCACTTTACAGTCACCAAGCAAAATGAACGTCTTGGATCCACACCAGGTCAACTTTCTTCTTTGGCTGCGTCTCTGCAACATCTGGTTGCCTCAATCAGGTCTCCCACGGAAGCTGCTGTAAGCATTTCTATTAGATCACCGCATGTGCAGATTAGGGACGTTCTCTCCGGGCTTGTCCTCGGCTAGCCAGCGGGCCCTCTAATCCACTTCCTGTCGGAGTGTTTAGTGAGACCCAGATGAGCCAGATGTGGCGGGAGCAACTGTTGATCACTTTAATCCTCAGGCATCTTTGCCACGCAACATCAAATGATGCAATTGGAAACGTCTGACAGCAGCAGTAACCGTGTTGCTCTAGCCACACAGTGCTTCGGATCAAGCATTCCCTGTAGGGAGAAGTCAGGGGTATCAATAACTTCCTTTCAGTGCTCTCTCTGTTTTTCAGCGTCTGCGCGGGATGTAAATTAGCAGTTCATAGGCAGGGATTCCAGGTTTGCTTCTGCTGGTATCGATCATTTCTGCTCTGTTTGTCTACCTATTTGCCTTACCAGTCGTACCTCCACTGCGTAAACTCTACAACTCCTGGAGATCATTAAGATTCTTTCAAATGATGATTCATTGATTTCAGATATCCCTGATGCAATCATTCATATTCTAATTAATGTCTGCCTGGTGGCTTAAAGGACTAATTAAAGTCAAGCCCTTAACTTTAACACCGAGTCATGTCAGGTAACTCAGACTGAGGCTGATATTTGAGGATCAACAGTTGGCTTGTGTTGTTGGTATGCTGTACCTCCAGAAATGTCTAAAAAGAATCATTTTCCTCTGTTGTTCTCAAACAGTGATACTTTGGTTATCTGTGGTGCACAGATGAACTTTCTGAATAATCTACTTGCAAAGTAAAAATAAAGTTAAAGCTGAGTTAGACAGTTTGGTTTTATAACTCTAAAACATTCCCAGATTACTCCTGAAGTCACTCCTCTGTTATCTGGGCGCCTCATTGTGTTGGAAGATGGATTGTCACCTGAGTGTGTTTCCCAGAACACACTGGAGAAGTTTTTCTTCAGCAGTGCCTCTATATTTGGCTGCTGTCGCCTCACCCTCCATGCTGACTAGTTGTCCAGCAGAGAAACTTCCTAACAGCGTGATGCTGGCAACTCCGTGGTTCACAGTAGGTATGGTTGAATACTGCCTGTTTTTCTTCAGACTTGATGCTCAAACTTTAAACCAATAAGTACTTTTTATGTATAATTAGACCAGACAATCTCCATGGTGTTTTTCTGCTCAGATTAAACTGGCTTCTTATGTCTATCTTGCCACTCTAGACATAAAGATTTTATTGGCGGAGTGTGTTAGCAATGACTGACCTTCTGGATGGTTCTGCTGTCCTGATAATGAAACACTGGAGCTCCGCCAAAGTGACTGTTAGGTTCTGGTTCACCTCTCTTAATAAGGATCTTCTTCCCTGATCACTTAATTAGATTCGTTGCCATATAGTGGATAGGGAGTGTCCTCATGGTTACAAACGTCTTCCATAGTGAAGACCACTGTCCTTTTTGAGACAATAGTCTCTGAGATCTAAAAGTCCCCATCTTTTAAGATGGATCGTACTCAACTGTGAGACCCTATGTGGACAAGTGTTTTCCATTTGTTCAGCCAACCAAACTTACCTGAGGCCAAATCCAATCAAGTTAGGCAGCAAGTTTCTAAAAAAGTATTCACTGTGAAGTGAATTGTTTTCAGATTAACTGTACCTCTGAAGTTTGATCTTGAACAAGGATGTCACATCAGACTAAACAAAGATATAGGTTGCAAGTTGGAAAACTAGTTGTATTCGCCAATTCTTGCAGTCAGTGACCATGCTAATTGCTATAAACAATGCAAGCCATCAATGTAAAAAGTTTTTATGAATTGTAGCAATGTGTTCACTACAGCAAACTGTAATTGGATGCTGATTTGATGGGATATAAACCACACAAAGGTGAAAATTGCTATATTTTGTAAATGACTGGTAGCCATTTTGGATATGGAAGCAATGGTTGGTGACAACAACTAACTATAGCATTTAGCTTTCCAGCTTTAGGAAACCTTCTGTGTTCCTGTTACACCGCAGCTTTAAGATGGTCGTCATTGTGGTTGGAAAGATTTCATTTTAAGCTGAGGCCGTATCATCCCTCACTCACCAAACTGTAATCAAAGTGACCCAACGCCGGCCAAATTGTTGTTTTCTCCTTGAGTTCATTGAGTGAACAGCCTCGGAGAACAATGTTCCAGTTATTCACAGCAGGATGGAGCAACATATTAGGTTCCAGGCTCAGGTTATCACGGTGACGAGCGCTCCCATGTGTTTATCAGTCAGTCACGTTTTCAGGGTCACCCCCTCTGTCAGCGATCGGTTGGACCACTTCCTACTGACGAGCAGAGCAAAGGCAGAAATGCTGATAGGTGAGCTCCCCTCTCATATAGCTGAAGCTTGACATTTAGATGAGCTAAGCTGCTTTGCTCTTTCAATTTAGGCTTGATATTGGCATGTTTGGCTTCCAGGTTGAAATAGGACTGTACCTGCCCGAAGAGGTCAGGGGTACCTCGTTGTGATACATTAAAGGAATGCTTTAATGTGCGCAAAACTTAGTTGATATGTCAAAAAACCGCAAGTTCGCAATTGTGGTGTTTCCACTGAATAAGTAACGCAATTAAAATTACACAAGAATAAGTTTGTTCACGCAATAAGTCATAAAAAAAAGCGTCCTATGACCACTTCCTGTTGTCTTCTTTGTCTTTTCTGCCAGTAGTAAATTCCGGTTGTTGTCCCCATGACTTGTGTGATGCACTCATTTCGATACAGCCAAAAAACCCGCCTCATCCTAGTGCAGCAACTTATCAAAAAATGTGAGTTTTTTTCCAAACTGTCATGTTTCCAATTTGCACAATTTTATGCTCAATGGAAGTGCAGCAAGCGATGGCAAAATATGTGCAAACAGCAAAAGGAGCTGATGAACATGGGTAGTACTTTTGACTCGAGGATGATTCCGAATTACCAGGATTTGCACTTCTTTGTGTCGGTCTGTCTCTTGTAATTCCAATAAAATATGTTGAAGTTTGTATTGGTAGCAGGAGAAAATGAGGAAAAGTTCAAGAGACATCAGAACTTTTTCAAAGCGCTGTGTTTGGGCTTTCTCAAATGGTTTTGGCCCTTATAGGCTGTGATTAAGACAGAAGTGAACAACATGAAATACAGCAGGGAATCGTCCGGCGCCTGCCTTGAAGCTACTATGGCTGTTTGTAAATTAATGTGGGAACATTTATAGACACATTACAGCTCATTAAAAATGGTTTGGTAGGTGTGAATGATGGAAGAACCAAAAATAGACTGCTAAACAATTAACAGTCTCACTCATCAAAGTGCCATTGTTGAAGAAAGGGGCTATAATTGCCACTCCAAGATTTTGCTCATATGTACAGATAATAACTGTCTAGAAGCTCCTGTCTGATTAGATTCCATAATGGGATTTTAAGGCATCCATTCATGCAAAGAGTTTAAAATAAAGTGATGCATTACTAAAACAAGATGATATTCCTTTTTTGTCAAGACAGCGTTTTCTCCAGTTAAATGTGCCAAGAGAAAGACTTTGACGGTTGACTTTAACTTTGAGGTTAAACATCGCACTGTGTCAAACGAAGTGAACACTTTGAAAAACCTGTTTACCCCCTCGCCTGTGGTGGCGCTGTACCAAGAACCACTGAAGAAAACAACACAAAAACCTTTATAGAAGACATGAACTCAACTTCCTTCTTCACGAAATGTAAGCAAAAGTGAACTGTCGTCAGATATTAGTGGTTGTAGGATTTTTCTTTTGTCTTTGGCACAAAACCACTAGCCATTGTGAGGTGAAACCACGGGCATTAGAGTCTTGCATTTGTTTTGGTTGTATTTACCCAGAATACCGTGCGCTATAGTTTTCGTCCTGCCTTTGGAGCGGTCTCCAGCCTGCACCAGAGTTCACTTCATCCAAAGCGACATGTAGGTTTTTAGGTGGACCAGAGTTCACTTTTTTTTTGGTTGGCATCAGAGTTTGATTGCACGTTTACTCCTCCCCAAACAAACCTGTCTTAACTACGCAAACAAACTACAGTTTGATTAAAGTGAACGAAACATGTCTGGTGTGAATGCACCCTGACAAGTCTTTTTGTGGCTTTCCTTCAACGATGTTTCTTTTTTTCTTTTCCAAAAAGACCAGATCTAGAGCTAGAGATCTTGGATCATCGTAGGTCAAACATTCAAACATGGGACCAAAGTCGGAGCGCAATGCCGCCACTGTGCTTCACAGGCATCTGGAAATCATATTTTTCTTTTAAACGAAAGCCAACACTTGAGTCAATATCATCTTTGATATGCATGTCACGTTTCAGCGTCCGAGATGAACGAGATCTCTGAGGTGTCCAGCTAATCAATGGGCATATGGCTCCTCAGCATCCCTTCAGATACATTAAGATTCCCTGCCTCATCTTCGATTAGTATTCAACGCGTCGTCAAAATGGACTGCTGCACCTCACCGCCTCTCATTGCGTGTGTCATTTCTCAGAGCGGCCGCTGGCAGAGGAGCATCCCTTTGCCACTGATTAAACCCCCCGGCCCCCTACAAGCAAAGGTCTTCATCCTGCCAAGAACTTGTGCAGACTTTGGTCTATGTGTGTGTGTTGTTATTGGGGATAGGTGGTGAAATAGAAAGTCTGTGAGTGAGGCAGAGCGGTAGGGGAGGGGAGGCGCTGCAGCTCTGTACAAAGATGCACGTGCACGCTGGCCCATGTTATCATCAAGAAAGGCAGAGGGAGGAGGAGGAGCAGAGGAACACAACAGAGACCTGGTAATCTATCAGCATAAGGGAGTGAAAGTGCAGGTGACCCGTGACGCCGCTAAAGCTAACCGCGGCTAACCGGCGTTCATGTGTTTGCTGATCAAGAGGGATTAGCCTGCTCTGTCGCAGTCACTTCATTCCAACGCGGTTTGATCTCCACAGAAGGCTAATCCCGGTCGAGTGTGTGGGAACAGAACCAGCCTGTGATGGTTCCCTAAAATGAACGGTAGCTGGGAAATAGAGGAACGCTGTGGAGGGGGGGAAATCAAATGTTCCGAGTTATTCTCCGTCTGACCTTGAATGCCCCTCGCAAAAACACACGCACTCCCGTGCATACACACACGCACACACACACACACACACACACACACACACACACACACACACACGGTACCATTAAGAGCTGCTCCTGTATTGTGCTGGGGCTGCAGTGAGGGCTATTAAACCCCCAGCTTCTGTCTTTCAATAATGCATGATTAATTAGGCAACTCTGAAATAGAGTGAAACTGAGCTGGATAGAAACTAGAGAGGAGCTCAGTGGGTTACTCACTGTCTCTGTCTCTCTCTCTTTCTCTCTCTCTCTTTCTCTCTCTCTATCAAAACCACACACACACACATGCAGACACACATGCATACACTCTGCTGCTATCTGTCCTACAACAGTGTACTTAAATGTACAAACAGTGGGGATTATTTTATTGCTCTTTAAGAGAGGATTACTGTGAAGCCAAGGGAACTTAATCTGAATGTAATAAATGACCCATTTCTAGTTAATATCAAAGATTCATTATCCAGAAAGATCTGGAATGCAGCAAAGGTCACAGCGCCAAAGCTCGAAGCAAGCTGGTGAACACGCTGGACGATTTGGAAGCTAAGGGACTTTGGTGCCTCACAGGATCATGGAAACCATAACAGACCATCACTGGCCTCTTGCTAGCACCTCTTTCAACCACCTTTTGCATTCAGAGCTGCATTCAGATCTCTTAACTCCACGACCAGTCTCTTGTTAGACTACTTCCCAAAGTTTCTGTTTACAAGGCAAGTAGTGAGATTTACAACAATACACGTTACAGGCACCTCTACTTGTTTGGACGTCATTAAATCATTGATATTTCACCTCCCAATACCTCTTAGGAAAGATGTCACAATGGCTTTATGTTCTATAAATGGAAGAAAATGAGCAGGTATCGGCATGTGTAACGCATACCGACTGGTGTGAGTCGGCACATTTTGCCAACTTTGGATATTGTTGTGAGTTATGACTTCATCAACTAAGAGATAATTTTACATTTTGAATTAAAGGCACAGTGTTATGTAACATGAGCTTTACATTGTGTTATGATGTTATTTCCTCATCAAAAACATACCTGGAAACTTGCTTTGATTCTTTTATGAATGTTTGCGAAATCCTTGAATCTCCCATGGCAACCGTTCAGCTGTGAAAAACGGCTGGGTGGACCTAGCCCCGCCTTCTCCTCGGAGCTTCACTTGTGAGGTGCCTCACAGATCCTCATTCCCTTCGACTCTCCCACTCAGCTCCTCAGACTAGCCAGCAGCAAATGGCAAACACCTGGTAGAAAACTGCATTTTCTGAACTCATTATAGGAGTTACTTCTCAGTGAAACTCTACTAAAAACGTTGTTAAAGAGTTAATAGAGGAGCCATGTTGTGATGTCTTCTTGAAGGTGGCGTTTCAGAAGGAGCAGGAGATTCTTAAAGAGACAGAGACCCAATTTCAATGAATAAGTTGCAAAGTCAAATTTCTCTAAAATCACATTTGATATATGGAGCATTTTTTATAACAACTGAAGGTAACGTAGTTACTTGGTTGTGCTAAAAAATGGCACCATGTGACCAGAAAACACATAATACTGGCCCTTCATTCAGTCATTGTGTTGTTGTAGGTTGGCTGCTGTGTTTGGGATCACTGTCCTATTTAATGACACAGTTCGTTCCTAGAATCTTCTGTTAGATCCCCAGGCTGAAAACAAACCTAAATTATTAACTCGGTATGTGGATGGTATGAATTACTACATTTCATTTTAGCCCTTTGGGGTAAATAGAGTATTTTTGAACTTAATTTAACTGAATTTCTATTCTAAAAGAGTCACAGTTGCTTTAGACTTGGGTTTATGAACTCTTATTACGTGGAAAAACAACCCCTATTCCTTGTAACACCTCCAAACAAACAGCACTTATTTGATCTTTTTCTGCCTGGACTGTCAGAAACTCTGAGAATTACCTGTTAGCTGAGGCTTGACCAGCTCCTGGGATTTCTCTCTCACTTTTTTTTAATGTAATTTCTTGGAGTATTGTTCAGTTTGACCCGTGGTTTTGTTAAACTGAACTTTGACTTTTGTTCAAGGTTTGATAAAACCACAAACTTCAATGTAATTTATTATGATTTTTTTTTTTTACCAAAAGCAAAAAATTTTGAAGTAGAGGAAGAAGATTTTTATAATAAAAAAACTAACATGTGGGACATGTATGGAGCTAAATTGGGGCCATAAAGTTTTTTTCTAAAGAAAAATATTTTTAAACTAATAAAAAAAGATTTCAAACTGAAAAAACCCTTGAATCTGAGAAGTAGTTTTGAACAATTTTTTTTTTCAGTTTCAAAACTTTATTCCAATTTCAAAATAATTTTTCACTTTGAAAATTATTTTTATTACAAACTCTATGTCCCCAATTTAGCTCTTTAGACTGACATCCATTTGGTCCTGAGTCAGAACTTTTGAGGAGAGGCCATCTGTGAATATGAGTTTTAAAGTTTTGCCACAGGCCTCTTTTGGATTTAGGCTTGGACTTTGACTGGGTCATTCCAACATGAATCGTCTGTAATCTAAACCTGTAGCACTGTAGCTCTGAGTACAAATTTAAGTTTGTTTTCCTGCTATATATGAACTTTCCCTTCCGTCTTAATGAGAGCAAAGCAGTGTCTTCCCTTACATGTTTTATTACAGTCACACATGACTTCTTATGGATTCCAATTAAAGTTTTTGCCACTTTTCGCACAAAATCCAAATAAAAAAACATTGATGTTTTTGTCTGTAATGTGAGGAAACGTGAAAAAGTTCAATAAGTTTAAATAGTTTTGGAAGGAAGTGAAGGTTGTAGCTGTTGTGTCAGACTTATTTTCCTCCCAACTTGCTGTCAGGTCTTCCCTGGGCTGCAGACGGCTAACATGGATTTAAACCGTGAATAGGGAGCATTCAGCAGCGCTTCTGCCTCATTCCCACAGAGACCGGGGAACTGGAGTGGAGTTTCATCCACTGGTCTGGCCCCGGTGAAATCCAAACCTCACGTATCCTCTGATTCCCACTTGAAATATATTATTGATTCCCCTTTTGTGACCCCTCCATATTTTATCAATGCTGTGAGGTGAAAGCGGATAACGGGAACGCTCAGATCAGCACGGAGAACAGTACCGCATTGAGGCGTCTCAGCTCCCCCTCTGCTTTAGAGGGCAGCGTCTCTACTACTGAAATCTTTTACAGCTCCAGTGGCTGCACACAATTATCATCCTGTGTTCGGCCATGTTCCTGTGCCAGGAATGAGTGTGTGGCTGGGCAAACACAAGATGGGATTGTGAATTAGCATTTGATTATAACAGCTGCTGTAGAAAGTGGAGCTCTGCTTGCATATGCTGCCCACTGTCCTGATGAAAAGTCTGCGGGCTGAATGATAACACTGGCTGCAGCATGAAAACATGAGAACATCTCTACTGTTTGGGCTCCTCTGAGGGAGAAACGGCTCTCAGCTTGTGATTGCCTTCAGGCAGCAACATGGAAAAACTGGATGTTTAAAATGTTAACCTCAAGCTCTACTTCATAAAACTATGTTTAAAGCTCTTGTGATTAAAACTGGACGTGTAAAGACAGCATATCAAACGTCACATAACCCTTTACCCCCACACTTTTCCCCCATTATATCCAGGGGGTCTGCTTATCCTTAAAAAGTCTAAAATTCATGTTTTTCAAATTGAGGAATGGAAATATCTTAAATTCTTTTGGAAATTAAGTCAGCCTTAAATATGTTCATTACAGGATTGATTTTGAATATTTTTGCTGCTAATACAGCTTTGCTGTCTAGCTAGCAAGTAGCATGATAGAACAAACACCAAAAAGCTACCTAGCTAGATACCAAAGGTAGCTAGCCTCTATAGGTGTTGAAGGTTAGGTGCAAATTTATTGCCAGTTGGCTGGCAGACGTTTGCTTTGTCCACCGGCTCACTTTTGTTGCCAACCCATACAAAGCTAGGTGCATTCTGTGCAAAAAAAAAAAAATCTTTTAAGCTTGGCACAACGAAAGGTGAGGCTGCAGAGAGCCGTTAGCAGTGTGAAAAGCATAAAGCTGGTGTCGAGAGCCTCAAACAGACCCAAGAAGTTTCTCCTTTCTTTTTTTTTTCTCTATTCTTGATTGTAATACAGTAAGATCCCCCAACCATCAACTGTAGTTTTTTGAATCTTAAATTTAATTTGAGGTGTTATTGAAAAAGTCTTAGATTTGGCTTGCTGAAACCTGCATGCTAGACTAAACCAGAATAAATTAATAAATGGTTGAAGAAAATTAGCAGAGCTAGCATCCACATGGAAATAAATTAGACAAAGTAATTTTGGAGCAGACATCACATTTTTTATAATCCTCAATAATAAATAGGTCAGTATTAAATTGACTCAATTTTTTGTTTTGAACAAGAGCCTGGATGGATCACCGTTCCATCACAGGACAACTCAGAGACAGGCAACCATGCACACTTATACCTTTGGGCAACTGAGAGAGATAAATTGACCAAAATATATGTATTTTTCGGAGCACCCGGAGAGAACCCATGCCTGTTTGGGTAGAACATGAAAACTGTATGCAAAAAAAAAAAAAAAAAAAAAAAGCACAGGCCAGGTTTAGAACCCATCACTGCTAAATAACAATCAAAATCCTATGATTTAATGGCCTCTTTTTGTAATGAAAGTCTCCCCTCTCCTCTTTCAGAATAGCTCTTTCTCTGGAGTCACAGAGTTTGCTTTGATGACTCATTGCTGTTTGAGATGGCTGGAAGCTGCCTGAATAATATTTTTCCCCATTTCACATTACAAAGCAGCAGTTTGCCTCATCCAGGTGCGCAGATGCAGGTCTGGATTAATGATGAGCTGCAGATTGCTCGGCGTGATCAGTCCTCTACCGAGCCGCATTCATGTGCTTCCAGTAATTATTTCTTCCTGAGAGAGAACAGGCAACTCGAGATGGAGACGTTTGTTCAGAGAAAAGAGCTTTGACTTCTAAGGGGAAAAAAAACAAAAAACATTTCCACTACAGAACGCAATCAGTATTTGCAATATATTTTTAGTCATTGTAAATCCGTCAAAGGAAGTGAGTAATTTAGCGAACTTCATCTAAGGACACACACATACAAAAAAATACAATAATTAGAAAACACTGTAGAGACAATAAAACAAAGACAAAGGTTTGGTACAGATTCAATACAATAGCAAAAAAAGAAAAGAGAAAAAACTAAAGGAACAAATGCTGGATTTAAAAGACTCTCAAAAGCAACAATATCTCCATTCAGCTGGTAACGTCACTTAAAGATTTAAAATCTTGACTGTATTTTTAAATAATTATAATTTATAGTAAGTGATGAGTACCAAAAATGAAAGTTACAGACCAACTGTGAGGTCATTCCGTTCTTGCATTGCATTGGTGTGGATTGCTTTAGACAGTATTTGTGAGATTTGTGATCTTGATCTTTCTAAATCAAGATAAAAATAAATTAAATACCGTATTTTCCACACTATAAGGCACACCTAAAAACCTTCAGTTTCCTCAAAAGCCGACAGTGCGCCTTATAATCCGGAGCGCCTGATATATGGACCAATATTGAGCCACAACAGGTCTAGATACAAAAACCGGATGGTGGAAAAGTTGACTGTCAGACCTTGCTGTCTGACAGGCTGGGGCTGCAGCCAACAGTCATTTTAGTAATCAGTCTGTTGATCTGACAATTAATCAGTTAATCGAATAAAAAATTTGTCACATTCTGTAGACTTTAGTGCAATATTAGAAATGCAGTAAAATTATGAATAAACAAACTATTCAACTTTTTAAAATAAGAAAATTAACATGTTATTGTATAAAATGCAATAACGTAGCAATTTTGTAAATTTGATCCAGGTGCCACCAGAGGAATTTAGAGTTGACATATTTACAGATAATGGATTATTTGTATCTTAAATGCTAAATGTATTTATATTTTTTGTACAGATTTGGCTTAATTACTGGTTTGACTGTGTTGTTCTTTCAGCAAATTATGGCCTTTTTTTTGTCTGTATCCTCCAGTTAATTGATAACTAAATTAGTCCATGAATATTTCAGTAATCGATTAATCGCGATTAATCTTCTCAGCTCTAGTATAGACAACGGATGGACTGGTCACCTTAGCCTTTATTTAGGTATGTAGGAGGAAAAGGGTTCTAATGCAAATGTGCGTTTTATATCTTAGTGTTTTATTTGTAAAAACAGTTTAAAAAAAAAATCTAATTTCCCTTTCACCTCACAACTACGCACTACTTAGTGTTGGTGTACCACAGCTTTTAGGCCGTAACGTGACCAAATAAGGTCAAGGGGTACGAATGCTTCTGCATGGTACGGCGCATGGCCTCGGACTGAACTGTATGCTGAATACTCGTCATATTGAGACTGACGTGATGACCTATTTTCTATTGAGGATTTTTGAAATATCTGACATCTGACTGCTGCAAAATTACTTCTCCATGTAGATGCTAGGTCTGCTAGTTTTTCTCCAAATCTTTATGAAAACCAAGCATCAGAGTTCAGACTCGAGTCAGATTATTGCAAACTAGCAATAAACAAAGAGTTGTCCCTGAAGTTAAAGAAAAGAAAAGGAAAGGGAAAGGCCAGTGAAGTTAAACAAATAAGATAAAAAATCTAGTTCAGTGATTGTGTTTCCCAGGGCTCAGGCACAGAGGCCGTTCAGGCTTTCAAATATGAGAGTAGCTACTTTGTGAAGTTGTTTTTCTTTAATCCAATGATGTTTGCTTATGGTTAAAGACTCACTGCAGAGTGAACCTCCTCCAAACTAAATCAAAATGTGAAAAAAAAAGAAAAAGTAATTGATCCAAACTGGAGAGAATGCATACGGACAGGAATATTCCAATCCATTGACATGTTGACCTCACACAGAACTATGTCCGGGGTCAGTCATGTGAATTGCACACACACACATTTTGCTGCGAGCCAGCGAGGGTGAAACGCTTTGACGGACTGTTCTCCTGAAAGCAGGTTTGCCCAAGCTGTTTGCACTGGCCTCACTCCAACCTACGGCTACTCACACTGAGGCCGAGGGCAGGCCGGAGGAAAAATACGCAGCATTTGACGGGAAACAAAGGACAGATAAGGTGGATAAACATGCATGTAGAATGAAGAATACATACCTGAGTAGAAAACTTTTTTCACAGAGCGAAGAGGAGGAAACGACAAAGGTCAGGGGGAGGGGGAGGAAGCAGAAAGAGGTTTTAATTTGTCAATCAGCATGAATTTTTTTGATTAATAGTTTTTCGCACATGGATGAAATTACCCACCACTTCTCTGTTACATTCTTCCTCATCCCTCGGTTTTCCTCCAGGCCTGATCCGTGCTCAGGGCCACCTACACCCACACTGTGGGTCATAACAGACTGTAAACTAACGTAACCCCTGACACTATTCAGCTCAGAGAGAGGCGTGTAGACTCACTGAGGCTTCCCTCTTTTACTCTGTATCAAACTCCGTTAGCTTTGAGGAAATATTCCTGTGTTTTTAGATTGGAGTATTGGTAGATCCACCGAGATTCTGATGTCATTACTGCCTCTGCTCTGTGTGGATTCACAACGGCCCTGTTTAGTCCGTTTTAATCGAACTCCTGTTTGTTTGCCTAGGAAGTCCAGTTTGTTTGCAGAGGTGTGAACGCACAATCGAACTCTGACCAACCAAAAATGCAAACTTTGGTCCTCCTAAAAATCTAGATCTCTGTTTGGTTGAAGTGAACTTTGGTGCGGTTCAAACGCATGTGTGAACCAAGCAGACCGGAGATCGCTCCACAAGCAGGAAGTGGACTATAGCGCAGGGGATTCTGGGTAAATACAACCAAAGCAAATGTGTGAGTTAAGCGCTAGCTGAAGAACCATTTGTGATCTTTTATCGTCAACAAAAGTGAAATCCTACAACCGCTAAGCTCTGATGCCTCTCCATTTTTGTTTCAAGAAGAAGGATGTTGCGTTCATGTCTTCCTCAGAAGTTTTCTTGGTAGTTCTTGGTGCAGCGCCACAACAAGTGAGAGGAGTGAACAGTTTTTTTTTTTTGCTTTTTTTTTCAATTAGCTTGGTTCGTTTGACACGGTGAAGAAAGCAAACTGCACCAGCTGAAAATGAAGCAAACGTTGCAATTGTGGTCCCCAATCGAACCAAATCTACCAGGTGGGAAAACACCCTCAAATGCAACATGATCAATCTTGAGATTGTGCTTTTCAACTCAAACACCTCGGCTGGAGGAGTCCAAGAATCTTGTTTGCAACTAACAGGAACATGAAGTGAAGGGTGGACAAACTGGACTTTCTCTGCTCCAGTCCAGGCTGTTGTGAAGAAAAATCAGTCCAACTGTACGTGGTTGTACTCATTGTACCGGGTCAACGTATGAAAAATATCCTTTTGGCTAATTCTGGCATATTTACAGAAGTGTTAATTAGTGTCCGTTGTCCCTACCAAGTAAATTAATACAGCAGAAACAAGGTCCTGTGACCAATCCCTTCTGGTGGAGTTTGTATTGTCTTCCTTTGCACATGGGTTGTCTCTGGCTTTCTTCCACCACCATGGTCAACTCTGACCATCCTCTATGTGAGACCGTCTTCAGAAAACAGAGTATCTTCAGTCAGAGGCTCTTTTCAGATTCACTGTAATACAGACGGTTACAAGAGATCTTTCCTGCCGACAGCCATCACCATCGTCAACAACCCTTTGAAGAATCTGAATTAATGAGCTACGCCAACATTTATTTTCCCTTTGGGGTTAATAAAGTATTTTTGAATTTGAATAAACACACAGCCTGGCCACTGAGACCATGCTAAAAACCTGAGTCAGCCATGTTGTGTCAAATGAACCTAGAGCTGGATTGGTCTGTGTGACCCAGTAGTGGGTTATGAATATAACCCGATCTGGATTGGTTCTAATTGTGTATTTGGGGATGTTTTTGGAACATCGGCTTGAGGTCTAAATAACATTAAAAAACAACAACAACAACAAAAAAAGAACAGCATGTACATCATTATTACTAACAACCAAACCAGAGCATCAATTTAGAGATGCATTGCCCAGTGTGCAGTCAGAACAGAATCAGTCCTATTATTAGAGAGGTATAACAGAGCTGAGACAGTATATCCTAACTAACAGGGACATTTTTCCCCCCTCCCCATCTGGATGATATCAGGCAGAGCCTCAAAGGAAATCCTTTATCATCCGGTGATGCTGCAGGTAGAAGCTGCCGTATCCATCCCTCATTTAAGCCGACCGAATAAAAACGAACTGACCGCGTTGACTGTTCACCTTAACGCTTTCTGATTACTGGGCTAAATTGCACTGAGTAGCAATTCCCAGCCAAAGAGCAAAGTCACAATTACTTTCCTTCCTCTCTCTCTCTCTCTCAATCTCCCCCAGAGATTGGAGCATTGAGCTGCTGATGCAGTTGCGCGGGGTACAGCGGTCCCTGAAACACTTGTTTTTCCAGCGCCAAGGATCTTTTTTGTGTTCTCAGGCTCTTTTTTTCCCTCTCCCTCCAATTCTCCCCCCCATCCTCTCTTCAGCCTATCACCTTTCTGCATTTCTATCAAAGGACATCTATCAGCGAAATATTGCTCCAGCTTCTCTGGTTACTCCAACTGCACTGTGTCAGCTCTCTGAAGCAGAAAGGACTCCGACTTCCGGCCGGCACCGTGCCGCCGCGGGCGTTTCGGCCCTCAGACAGCAGACCGGTGCGACGTCTCGTATTTATATCTCATTAAAAACACTGACCGCTTTGCTTGACTGGTCCAATAAATATTCATTCTGTACAAGCAGAGAGTGCCTCCTGAATTCCCGATAGGTCATTAGCAAGAAATATAAGGAAACGACTAAAGGAGCAGCTCTCTATTTTGGCTTTGTGGCACAAGTAAATTATACTTCCTTCTCTACTTTTAAAACGAGCAACAGCTTAAAAAAAAAAAAAAAAAGCCCCATTGCCATTTAAGAAATGAGTTCTGACATTTGTCAGAAAAATAGCACTTGAGTGCTACTCAAACTGTGTGAAGAACATGGGCTAATGTGAAAGAATCGTTGCCATGACTACGCTGACATCATTCCGGGCTTCTCAATAGCGGCTACTCTTTTATACAAACTCCAGCTCTATGCATACACTAAAGCAGGGAGGGGGGCAACAAAATGTTTTGTGTTTGCCTTCGATTGTCCACATGCAAATGTTTCCGCTAATATCTTTTCACGACGATGCGTGATGTTCACATCATCTGACATCATCTGCTGCAGCGGCTGCCAAGAGAGGAAAAATAAATAAATAAATAAATAAAAAAACAGGATTCGCCCCCACAAAGGAGAGGAGAGGACAAGAAATCTGTTTTAAGGATTGTACAGCGGGTGCGGGGGAAGAAGGTTGCCGTCCAACTGGAAGATGAGAAGAGTTGGAGTGGGGAGTGAGGGGAGTGGGGGGTAAAATACTTATCCCAGTGACGGGGACAGCCTGCCAACTGTAGCACAACCCATTCAGTATTCATAGATATGTGACACATTCCTACAGCGGTGGATGGCTCTCGCTCTAAAACCCCGTGCTATCCACAAGCGCCGGCTGTTCATTTTAGAGCGTAATTGAATTTTTCAAAAAAAAAAAAAGAAAAATACAGTCAGTCTGACTGCAAGGGTGCAGCTTCAGCTTCGCCGTGTAGAGCGACGTGTGAACCGGGGACAGGGGAAAAAAACAACTACTGAGTGATCTTGTCTGTGTGCCACGGCGGTGCTATTAGGCTTAACGCGACCCGGCTCTGTTCTGCTGTCTGATTCATGACACAGCAGCCGGCGTACTAAACATAATCCTCTGACATGAAACCAAATAGCTGGGCAGAATGGTATTTTTAAATAGGAGGAGAACAGCTGATCTCCTATTGTGTAACCTTCCTGCTTCTCCAGATGGCTTGGTGCAGAACCTTTCCAGGGGTCAGAGCGCCGCTCAGACACGAAGCCGCTGGGAGAAACCTCGTGGCATGACTTTGTGCCGTGTTTTCATATGAAAACACCACTCAGTCCCCCTTCTGGAAGTGTAAACTCACATGCAGGGGCCACAGTGAAATTATGGTGCAAAAGTATTCAAAGCCATTAGACCTTTAGACAAAAACGACAACCACAAAAACCTCCTTGTAGTTTTAGGCTGTTAAAGGGAAAGTTTCCTGTGTTTTCCAGGCACATGGTACTATTTTATAGCACAATCAAGTAACTATGCTACCTTCAGTTGTTCAAAAAATGCATTGTACATGAAATATGACTCAAAAGAGATACTACTTTGTAAATTAGCGCCTTGAAATTGGGGGTTTGTCTCTTTAAGAAAGTTTCTGAAACTGTTGTCAGGGAGCCATCACAACATGGCTCCTCTATTAACCCTTTAGCACTGATTTTACCAGTGTTGCACTCAGAAGTGGCTCCTATAATGAGCTCAGCAGATGCTGAGTTCCACCAGGTGTTTGCTAATTGCTGCTGGCTAGTCTGAAGGAGCTGAGTGAGGGAAGCTCTGAAGCTTGGAAGCTGTAGCTCTGAGGAGGAGCTGTGTCTCGAAGGCGGGGCTGGGTTCACCCAGACGTTTTGCTCAGCTGAATGGTTGCCACGGGAGAGTTAAGGGTTTCTCAGACATGCATGAAAGAATCAAGGCACCACTCCCAGGTATGTTTTTGCTCAAAAAAGTTATTTTAACATAATACTGTCCCTGTAATGTTAATTCAATAATTGGAGGGGGTGTGCTGTGGTGGCGCATGGGTTAAGCACAACCCACATATGGAGGCCTTAGTCCTTGACGCGGCTGTTGCAGGTTCGATTCCCAGCCTGGTGACCTTTCCCACATGTCTTCCCCTTCTCTCATTACCCTCCTTCCTGTCAATTAACTATCAAATAAAGGCCACTAGAGCCAATAAAACCTTAAAAATAAAAAATAAATAAAAATTCAATAATTGGAGGCGTTGCCAACATGAACTGGATGACTTTGTTCAATTCCACCACTACCGCTGCTGAAACTACAGGCAGAATACAATTCCAAAAAACTGGCATCAATTGTTCACAACTGGAGAAATCCAGCTCAATGGGAGAAATCCCAGTCAGAATTCCCATCTGGAGATCAGAATCAAGCAGAATTGCACGCAAATCCAATGGGCAGGAGAGCAAAAATACTAAATATGGAGGGAAATTAATACCAGGGTGGCATTTTATCTTCCAGTAGGACAAAAAAAAGCCTACGCATGCAGCTGGAACTACAATGGAATGGTTTGGATTACCCAGTCAAAGTCCAGACTGGGTAAGTAAAATGTGCTTCTACAAAGTATCAATGCTGTGTCACCAGAAAAAACAACAACAAAAACTTTTTGAATACTTTTTCAAGGCATTTCTGTTAACTCAGGTTTTACCACTGCTTGTATTAGTGACCTTCCTGACACCGGTGAGAAAAAAGATACTTCATTTGGCCTCCCCTTCTGCCTGCTGCAGCGTTTTTAACCAACTCAAAAGGAAGCAGAAGAATCAGAGGCAAGCAGACAGAATGTGCCACAGCTCGTTTTCCAAACCTTAGTACAACCTTCTTGTATAAACATTGGAGCTGTCAATAAATCGTTATCGGCAGGCCTTCTTTTATAACAATTGTCTGCAGTCTACCTTCTCTTTCAATTTGAAGGAAGAAGATCATCCAGACAACTGCCTAATCATGTTGCCATCACTACAGAGCAATTGTAAACGCTGTTTCATGCCTGCCTTTCAATAACTGGGCTGTAAATGTTCTATTCTACCCACAATGATGTTTGTTTCTGTGGTACTGAAATACAGTTTCTGCACAGGCAAGCTGTTGCAATAACCAGCCATGGGGGAACCTTGTGTTTGCAGGGAGGATCGACAGGTCAAATTAACAGCTAAGTTTGCTTTTAAATCTATTTTATCTGATTTAGCAATTTGAAACATTATTTTTTTTTTGTAAAATCCATTCAATATAATCTACTATATAAGTTTATTTACACCTTTGCTTACTCTATGAAGCTCTAGAAGCTACAAAGCCAAGTAGCTACATGGTTAAGTAGCATAGCTACTAAGCTAGGTAGCAATGGTACTTTAGAAGCTGCTGGCCAGTGTCAAGCTATATTGACCTTTTAAAGTGAAGTTTTATGATTACTTACAGATACTTACAGATGACATGCAGCTATGTAATTCACTGAAATTAACTCCAGCTAAGTTTGCTTTCAAATCTATATTTTGTAACGGCCTGTTTCTGTTGTTGTACTTCATACTTTTTCTTTAACATTTTGAAACATGATGAATAATTTTAATTTTGGTCAAATTCATTCCAAAATTAGCTACTACAGAAGTTTATTTGCACCTTTACTTAAGCTATGTAGCTCAAGAAGCTACTTGGCTACTTAGCTACATAGCTTAGCTACATAGCTAAGTAGCATAGTAGCTAATATGCTACTTTAGAAGCTACTTGCCATTGTGAAGCTATATTGACCTTTTACAGTGAAGATGTATGATTACTTATACATAATATGCAGCTATGTTATCCACTGAAATTAACTGGAGCTAAGTTTGCTTTTTCTCACAGAGTACTTCATACTTTAAAAATAAGCTTTATTTTTCATTTACCATTTTGAAACATAATGAAAGATTAATATTTTTGGTAAAATCTATTCAATATAATCTACTATATAAGTTTATTTACACCTTTACTTGCACTATGCAGAAGGGGCTACATAGTTCAGCTAATAGTAGCTAATGCTACGTGACTTTAGGAGCGACTGTCAACCTATGTAACTTTTACAGTGACGTTTTATGATTATGATTCTCACAATATTATGACTTTATTTTTATTTTTTATTTTATTAGCATGACCCTAATTGTTCATAGAGAAGTTTGAGAACCACTGCTTTTAATTACTGCCATCTGAACATATCTGCGCCACATTTTACAGTTATTTTAATGCAAAAAAAATAAAATAAATCCTCCGGTATTAGCAGCAGGTCATAAAACGCAACCATGAGCTAAGACCCCGCTACAGCACTGAGGACGACACGGGAGGAGCTGATAACCCTCACGAGACACCGTCCACGCTCCAAGCAAAGTAATGCACCGTTAACAAGAAGAGAATATTGATTGTGCTGCAATAAAAATGAACATACCATGTTATGGTTGTTGTTACTGACTGCAGCATACATCCAGATTTATGGTGCTGCGCTCGGCCAGAGGTCAGGAAATACTGATATATGAAAAATGAAGATTAAGAGGGTCTGTCTGCAGAAGGGCGCAGGGTTTAATAAAGAACTGCTGGGCAGATGAGAGCGAGTATTTGTCTCGGTAGCCTATTCATTTCTGGCCTGGTGTTTAAATTACACTTGTTCATCTTCCGCAGAAAGACACAACCCGCTTAAAGAAAGGAGCTGCCATAACTCGAAATTGAAAAGGGTAATAAAATCCTTGCTGCTTCTTCCTCTTCTTCTTCTTCTTCCTCCTCCAGGTGAAAATTTCAGAACTCGAGATTACGAAGCGGCACCCGGGGGGAGCGAAGTCATTTTTCTGAGCGCCATTAGGACTTTGAAGTCCAGCCGAAAGAAAAGGGATCTAATAACTCCATCTGAGGTACTTCACTGTTAGTCGGTAATCAAAAGAAAATGAACGCAGTATTGAGCAGTGCTCCTGTGGCAAGTTCTGTTAATTCAGCATGTCCTAAAAAAAACTAATGCAAAAACACTAAATCCAAGAGCTGGAACCTTGTGGTATTATATTAAAGTAAAACAACCTCACCACGTCAGGGAAATTTAAAGCTACTAGCTGGACTACTAGTCAAACACTCCTGATCATTTGTCACTTGAGGAACGAGTAATGGTCAGTATTTCTATTTATTTTGCAGTTTTGCTGGTTTTTTTATGTAAGACAAAATTACCTTGGTAAAAACAAGATTGCACACACACGCCTCTTGTGACATCATAGAAGGCAATGGAGCAGAATCCCTTTTTTTGTGGGGCTTATTCACGTTTTTAACCAAGTTTCCCCATAAAAGACACTTACTGTGTCGCAGTAAAACATGAGAGCCTTAAATAGGAAAATCTGTGTAGGCTTCAAGAAAGAAATTGGCAAACTTAAGACACATGGAAGCCATTTCATGAATACTGGAATGGCTAATCATCAAAGATTCTCAGTGATGATTTTTGAGCCAAAAAAAAGATAAAAAAACCTCACATGGTCTAATTGTTTTAATTCCACTTTCGAGTGCAAACGACGTTCCCCACAGAACTGCTGCGTCACCCTGCTATTTCGGGTAAATATAATTGCCAGGCAGAAAGACTTATAATGAGCCCATTCCTACCAGTCAGCTCCACCACGCAAGCACCTGCAGGGCAGCCTAAAACAGCACCCGCCTCATTCCAGTCAACACCAGAGGGAAGACATAAAGGGGGAAAAAAAAAATCCCACTGCTTGGCATTCAGAAAGGGAGAAGTTGTTTGTACAAGCTAAAGTAGTGGGAGTTCAGACTGCATGCAGCGCCGCTCTACTGGCACATCAGTCATTTAAAAGGAAGAGAAATATGCTTTTTTTTTTTTACTTATTTTTATTAGTGTTTGGACTCTAACCATTTTTAATCAGATGAATTACAGAGTCTACAATTGATTAATTGCATTTTAATCGACTAAATAAGCACTTTCAATTCAAAAACACCTTTTGCTCCTGAATTGTTGAATAAATAGCCATATGAGCTCCACAACAAAAATTATTATTGTCTTTAATCTGTTATTTAGGTTATTGCGTAGAGCAATAACCTAAGTTTGTCCAAAGAGCTACGTGTAGCGACAGATAACTGATCGAGCGCCCTGAGTATGACTTGAACGGTGAACCTGTGTAATGCTGTGTGCAGGTATCACTTGCGCGTCAGATTTAGGGATGTACCAGAAACATGAGAATATAAAGGTTGAACTGTTGGATTTCTGTCGGCTAATATGTGGTGGCCTCAGGGTTTGAAAATGGGCCGACAACTGTGTAATGTGCGTTGGACATTACACTAAGGAAATGAGGAAGGGAGGGTCAGTGGAGAGCACCGGAGCTGAGCCTTTTTTTATTCAGTGTCATCAACAGAAAGAAAAAAGGCCGGAAGAGACGATAAAGACGATAATTAAAATGAGGTCGATAGATTTAATTTATCGTCCAATTAATTGATTTATCGTTTATCGCAACAGGTCTACTTGTTAGCCATGTTTACTATCGCTTTCTGAACAGTTTGATTCATGTGCCTCTTGTGATGTCATCAACTCAAACAAATGAGAAATGGCACCTTTTTTTTTCTTCCCCAAGAGTGCACTTTTTAAAAACGTTGTGTATTGTGAAATTGAGTAGAGGAAATGCACACTTCCTTGCGCAGCTACGGTTTTAATTGTCACTCTATGTCTGCTAGTGAACAAACAGACACACTGAGTTGTATCTTTCACTGAGATCTTTGAGCATCTATACAGTTAGACAACAGTGGAAATAATTTCACAGTTGAAAATCTCTATGTGGACTGACAATCCCTAAAAAAATTATTTGAGTCATGCTAAAACCTTTCACTTCATTAGCTGTGTTTACCCTTCTCCAGCCAGGACCGTTTCTGTAAGAGAACAATAACGTCATTGTTTTAACCACGGAATGGGACGATTACTCCACCTGTCCAATGCCAAGACTCACACATACTTACTGAGTTTACACAGCTTGATTGTGACTGGGCACCTTTTTGTTGGAGCTGCTAATATGTTTGCTGCTGAACCCATGTTTTGTGCTCAGACATGTCTGAACATTTGGTCATTGTCACATGCTTTCTGTGTGCAGAAAAGCCCAGCTCTGGTGGCCTCGGTGTGCCTCCAAGGCCCCCACAGTGTGTTTAGTTTGTGCGAGGGTCATCCATCAGAGGCTTCTCTGTGGTGGGGTTGGTGGTGGTGGGGGTGGGTGGGACTCATCTCTCACCCCTGCTGAGACTCAATCTGGAGAGTGGAAGAAGTCTCCATTGTGCCCGCAGCATCCTGATCCCTGCAGCCCTCTAGAAGATCGCATTTCATTTATAACCCTCTGCTTATGGAACTGGATTGCGGTTCTTGGCGGTGGTTATGGCCTGAATGCAGACATACGAGTTCATGTTTGCGTGATTGTCAAGATCAGAAATCATTGGGTAATTAGGAGGAAATATTTTTTTAAAAATTGCTTTGAATTGAGGCACAATTAGTCCACAATTAAACAGTCAATATCTTCCTTTCAGAAGAGTTTGCTCTTGGTGTTTTCTTTTAGTACAAATCAATACTTTTGAAGTTTTAAAACAAAAACATCACAGCGGTTTATGCAAACACTGTGCTAAGAACTTTTCACACTCGGACGCGGATGATTATTCACTCGAGTCATGGAAGTAAAGGGGGAAAGTTGTGCCTCCAATATTCTTTTTATGGCGTCTTACTGTCGGAGCGTGTTTACCATTACTGGAAAACGCATGACATGTCAGGATGGCTTTCTGGTAAAGATAGATTAAGCTACTCGCTACTTTCGATTTATTTATTTTTTTTCAGAAATGTTGTATATTCCAGAATACCTGTGATTGTATTTCAAAACATATCCTATAGCCAAAATACACATTTTCATTCTACTAGGCCTGCTACTAAAAAGATTTGCCTTTTGCCAAAAATAATAACTAACGCAGAAAAGAACTGTGCTGTTCCGTGTGTCAGCACTTCTGGAATTTAATGTTAACTTGCGCTGTATTTAATGAGAGTAAAAATGTTAAACGACAGATAAAACAATATTTTTAGTAAACTGCAGAGAATGTGAGTCACTGGTTGTGAATTGTATATTTTGCACTGGACTTAATTGTGTTTAACCCAGATTAGATGGATTCTCCCATGTAGTCTTCCATGTGTTTTCTTTTTTTGTTTGTTTGTTTGTTTAGTTGTTCGTTTCTATAAGCATTGCTGCTGCTAAATTTAAATCCCAAATAAACTAAGCTACCCAAACCGTGACTGTAAATGCTTTACATGTTCCATAATCTGTACATGTCGGAGCTTATCTTAGAAAAGTCATTGCATTTGCATTACGTGGCTGTTTTTACAGCATCTGATGATTATTTACATGTGAAATGGAGGTGGGAGGAGGTGGTGCGCCTGCAATGATTGTACTGTGTGAAACACGTACTGAGTATGAAACATGTACAGCACTTATGGTCACAGTAGAATCAGGCACACATCAGCTGTGAGAGACACATCAATAAATGCAGTCATTTGTTTCTTAAAACATGCAAACCTGTAAAATCTTGTTCTCTGTTCTCAAAAAGGAAGACCATTTGTGACGCACGACCTCCGACTTCTATTTCCCTTGTAAATAATCATCAGCTTCTGTGAAAGTAAACAGGTTCGAGTGTTGTGGCACAAAGTTGTGTTTGCATAAACGGATTGGAGTTGCTTTAAGATGCAAGAAGTCTGTTTTGGTCATGGAGCGTCTAAGATTAGCTGTTAGCGTTAGCCTCAATGAGTAACTAACTTGGTCTCTTTAAAAAAAAAAGACATTATTCATGTAAATCAATATTTTTGCTTGTTACATCGGTTTACGTTTATACCAGGTACCGCATTTCACACAAATAGCCACCCAAGGCAAACTTGACCACGGTTTAAATGTTCCTTGCATAAACTGCAACGGGTGCTTATGAGATTTGAGTTGTTTTAAGACTATAAAAGTTGCTTTGGTTTTAATATTTCAGATTTTTGGGCTGTGTTGGCTACTCTGACCAGAAATACTTTACATGTTTTAATCTGCTTCACAAGGGAAGCTTAATGATGTCGGACAACCTCCAGCCTCTATTTTCTGTGTGTATAATTAAATCATATATTTCTTTATTTCGAGCAAGTAAAATGTAATAAATAATAACCATCTGCCTCTGTGTAAACAATTGCCCGATGCAAACACGACAGTGGTTCAAGGCCCGCTACGTCATGGAGGCTGCGCGCTATCCCTTTAAATGAAGTACGATTCAAAAGAAAAACATCCTCACATCTTTCTGCTTACAGGGGACATGCCTTTCTTCCCTCACCATCTTCCTCTTCTCTTGCTCTGCTGCCTCCCTCACAGCTGTATAATACATGTGTTGCGTTTGTCGTGCAAACAGAGCGAGGGAGCCCATGTTAGGTAAGAACAGGCTGTGGCGTCATGCACCTTGTGCTTGACTGGGGAGAGCATACACCTCTGCACTGCACAACTGCTAAGAACCAATAGTCAGTATACGGCGCACACTACAATGAGTTGTATCACAGGAGATAAGCTGCCAGCATTTTCTGAGGTACACAATGTTCAAAATGTGCTGGGAATGCAGCTGTATCAGTATGGCTCCCATCCTAAGGGAAGGCTGTTGAGGAAGGTTCAGACACACGTTTACAGCTGGTTCAAGGAACATCAAAATGTCATTGGAAACAGCTAGGGACACAAGCGGTGACAGGTGTATCCTTCCGCCACAGAGGAGATCTGTTTATCCCTGAAGTGAACAGAGTGGAGGTAATGTTGAGTTTATTTCACTGTAGTATATTTTGTACAGCCCTCATAACCTCAGCATACTCTCCATAATAATCAGAAAAGATCTCTAATATGGTCGTTGTTGTCAACCACTGCTAACCACTGATAACATCTAATGAAAGAAAATTCTAATAAAACATAAAAACGGAATATTAACTCTTGACGTAACGTTTGCCAATCTATCATGTTCAAGTTTTATTAAAATGTGTTTGATCCCACTTTGATCGAAAGCTTTTGAAATGTGTACTCTAAAATCTGTTCTAATAAAGTAGTCCAAAAGGCTTGAAAAGCAAGCCACTACCGTAAATAGAAACCTACTCTTGACTGAACACTTGGTAATCCAATCAGAGCTCTGGTTTAGAGGGGGTTGACAATGACGTAGTAGGGTTCAACCAATAGGAAAGGGGTATCTGGTAGCCGTCCTAGCTGAGCCGCATCACCATCTCCTCGATGTCCGTGGCGGAGGACTACTATATAAAAACAAACCAGCCCAAGTTTTAAAGGGCAGAGTTGTAAAAACTCCCAGGCTGAAGGGGAGTTATCTTGTGGACGCCTGTATCCCGGATTCATCCTTTATCCCGCAGACACAACACCGCCTGGATCTACAGCTACAACGTCGGCAACAATTTTCTATTTGATTCGTACAGCTACAGTAGTGCTGCGCGAAGTTTAACATCTCCAGGAACGGGACTGTTGAGCAAGAAAGGGCCTGCTGTGAATTTCTAGGTAAGTAAATATTAATGAAACGTTAAATTAATACTCATTTATGGGTGGAAAAAGTCGCGCATTGTTTAGTCATTTCGCTTCTCGACAGCGACAGTAGTTGTCGAATATGTCTAACCAGCTAGTTTATTATAATCCTACGTAGCTTCCTATCCGTCAAGCTGGCTGTCAGTTCAAATTAAACCCGTTTCTCTTTCTTCTGTTCGCATGACATGGACTTGAGCCCTTTGCTCTCTCTCTCTGTGCGATTGTATTTAATTTGCCTTAGTGCGAAGAGCGCAGATAAGCAGCTGGTCGAGCTAAACATTAACAGTTCCTGTGGGTTAGCTGGTTAGCTTCCTACATTTGTGTTCACACCCTCTTTAAGTTGGCATCCGAGCGCTATCTGCTCATCACTGACGGGGCGCATAGTGGCGATAAACCAGTTCGGTTAGTAATTCTCTCTATATATAGTTTTTCTAAAAGTGTCTTTTTGTGATGAAGCGTCTGTTTTAACGGTTACGGCTGGACCCTGAATAATGATTATGTAATTGCAATTCCTGTCGCGAGCTCCTACGTGCTCCTCTTTCCAACTGTAGCACAAGCCGCGCGAGAAAACACAGGAACCTCCCAGGTCGGAGGCATTTTTCAAAACACATTTTCTCCTGCTGAGCACCACTCTGGAGGGGCTGGGTTGCCTGAACATGTCCGTGTGTCCAATATGAGGTAGCTGCAAATCCGACCCCCCTAGAGTTGGCACTTCCCCCCTTCAACCCCCCCTCCCCAGAGGTCAGCCACATGAGCGTTTATCTGTCACACTAAACCGCTGGGGAACACGCACTGCTGACACCATCTCTGAGTCAGTGGACTGCGTTTATTTATAGCTCCCGATTATTGTGCAGCAAAGCTGCATGCCAGGCTGCCCAGAGTAAATGGGCACGGCTAGGTTTAAGAATCTCAATGCAAGACCACCTTGAGGTGGAAATATCGCGATATTTCTAGTAATAATAGCTGCTGCTCCTGCAGAAATAATCTAATATACCGGTTACAGTTATAGTGATACCTACTGTGACATTTGTTTTGATAAATGACATAAGAGTTTTTAGGTGTTTTGTAAAAGATTGTTTTTGCTGCTGTGCTTTTTATAGAGGAACACAAGAAGAACAAGCTCAGATCTTCTCCACAATAACAGATATTTAGCAAAAACAAACATCTGCTCAGTCTGCTCCTACTGCCCACATGCTGAATGTTTTTGGTGACAAACTGAAACTCTTAGTAGCTCCATAGTGTGTTGTTTTGCACTGAATAACTAGATGATGATTTAAAAATATCACCATGCCCTTTGGGACTTGGCCGCCTTAGTTTTCTGAAATACTGAAGGTGTTCTTTTTTGTTGTTGTTAATTTTTGGTGTTCATCTTTGTTCAGATTTTAGTTTGTGTCAATATTTAAAAGTTCGCTAAAGGAAAAACAAATTCTGGTAGCATTGGTTTCGAGGATGTTCTTCCTTTTGCATTTTTATGTAGTTCGTATCGACATCATCGCCCTCTGCTATTACATCACTTTTGGATGTTGGCTGCTTAACAGGCGTGCTGGTGGTAGTTTCTGTATTTTCAGACGGCTCTTGTGCTAAAAGGAGTGACTGGGTGTTGCTCCTTTAGCTTCCATGCCATGACTGGGCATGTTTCTCAGGCTGGAAATATTAAACACAGTTGAAAGTTGTCTTTCTTGTAATTACAGTAAGCATCTTCTGTTAGCCAGCTGATCAGCAATATGCAGCAGAAAGTAGGGGGATTTGTTGATTGTAGCTGCGGTATACCTGGCTATAGAAATCAGTCCTTGCCCAGTGGCTGAACAAGTTAACAATTTCTTCATTTTTCTTTCTGTTTCAGGATCTTCAACCAAACACTGTCAGAAGGATATTGACTTTTCAAATTCTCAACTGATCCTGGCTGCTTTGGAGGCTCGCAACGCCACGATAAAGCAACTGTGACGGTCGAAGCTAAGTCGAAGCAGCTATGCAGCTTGAAATTCAAGTAGCACTTAACTTCATCATTTCCTACCTGTACAACAAACTCCCGAGGCGGCGTGTGAATATTTTTGGCGAAGAGCTCGAGAGGCAGCTGAAGAAGAAGTATGAAGGCCACTGGTACCCGGACAAGCCGTACAAAGGCTCGGGGTTCCGGTGCATCCACGTAGGCGAGAAGGTGGATCCCGTGGTGGAGCAGGCGGCCAAAGAGAGCGGGCTGGACATCGAGGACGTCCGGAACAACCTGCCCCAGGACCTGAGCGTCTGGATCGACCCGTTTGAGGTCTCCTACCAGATCGGGGAGAAGGGCCCCGTCAAGGTGCTGTATGTGGACGACAACAATGAGAACGGCTCTGAGCTGGACCGGGAGATCAAGAACAGCTTTAACCCCGAGGCGCAGGTGTTCATGCCCATCAGCGACCCCGTCGGGGCGTCCTCAGAGTCCAGCTCGCCGTCACCTCCCTTCGGCCAGTCGGCTGCCGTCAGCCCGTCGTTCATGCCGCGCTCCACCCAGCCCTTAACCTTCACCACCGCCACCTTCGCCGCCACCAAGTTTGGCTCCACCAAGATGAAGAGCAGCGGCCGCGGCGGCGGCGGCAACAACAACAACAGTAGCACCGCCGGCGGCGGAGGCAGCGGTGGCAGCACCAAGGCGGCCCGCACCTCCCCCACCAACAACCTGGGTCTGAATGTCAACACTCTACTGAAGCAGAAAGCCATGTCCACCTCCATGCACTCGCTGTACGGGCTGGGCCAGCAGCAGAAGGCCTCCGCCCTGTCGCCCAACGCCAAGGAGTTTGTGTTCCCCAGCCTGCAGGGCCAGTCCAGCCCCGGGGCCGCATTCCCCGTCGACGGCCCGCTGGGGCTCGGCCCCCTGCAGTACAACAATGCCTTCGACGTGTTTGCGGCCTACGGAAGCCTGAACGACAAGTCGCTCATGGACGGGCTCAGCTTCAGCCTGAGCAACATGCAGTATTCTAACCAGCAATTCCAGCCGGTCATGGCTAACTAAGCTAACATCATCAAATATGCTATTTATGAATGACGGTGGCTCAAAGAGAAGGGAAAAACAACTAAAATGAAAAAAGAAAAACGCACACCTATCAACCGAACTGAAGGATTTAGCTGAATAAGCAGTGATGCGCATGTGCCCAGATGGGTGGGGGCCGTTTTTACTGAGCCCCCTTTGAGTTTCTACTGAAAGCTTGTTGTACAAACACATCCAAGCTTGAATTCAACATGCATCATTGTTTTTCTTTTTCCTTTTTGCCAACCAAGCACAAACTTTTTTTTTTTTTTTTTTTTTTTTTTACTTTGAGGAACTACTCCCAAAAAAAATAAATAAATAAAAAATAAAAGCTTCAAGTTTTGGCCTCTTACAGTATTTTACAGGTGGTAAGACGAGGCTGATTTTTACAAATTGGCACTACTAAGTGGGGTTACTTGGTCTTTTTCTAATTGTATAATTTAATTTAGTACAGAGTTTGTAAGATATCAGAGTATATATTGTTTCTATGACATGGTGTTGCATTTATATCTTTTTACTACTCCAGTGATCTGTGATGGCTGCAGCAGCTTTTCCTTATTTTTTTTTTCTTTTTTAAGGATAATTGTTAAAGAAATCCATCTTTGAAAAAAAGGACAAAAAAAAAAATCAAATATTCAGAAGATTGTGTACAAAGTTACCTTAGTGGTGGAATTGAAGTGTAGGAATATTTGCTTTTTTCTGAAAGATGAATTGTATTTTCTGTTAAGAGGTTTAAGATTTTTGCTATACTATGGACAAAAAATGTACTCGTATGAATATTAATTTTGTACCTACATTGTGCAATACTTGATAAAGAAAAAATACGGTATAACAAAGTATTTTGAGTCAGTGTCTTACATGTCAAGAGGGACTGAAATAGTTTATATTGTTAAGTTTGTATTAAATGCTTAAAAATGATATGCTTGTCTTTATTTTTTTTAATTTCATATTTGCACCCTGGTCTTTTTAATAAAATAAACTGCAGTTGAACATGATCCTGTTGAAGTGGCTTTTTTTAAAATTTTATTCTTAATTACCCCTGACGTCCCTTATGATTTAATCTGTAATAGTTTTCCAATGGGTGATCAGGCAGATGAGGAACGCGTCATAATTTGTGCGCTCTAAACTTTGAGTCTGGGGAATTGCAGGTTGACGTATCCGAATCCGCCAATAAAAGTCAATTTATCAGCTGTTCTGTAAAGGGCAGAGCATTATGTAACTTTATGTCTTCGTCTTCCTGCTGATTGCAAGGAACATAAATGTTGGCAAATGCAACATTTGCCAACAAACGCTCTGGATTTTGGAGTCGAGGAAACGACCTTGGAGCAAGTTGAACATTAGTTAGCTGTTGGCAGTGAGTCGCCAAGATTTCAAAGTCTGAAAATAAACTGTCAAGTAATGCAATCTAAGATACCAAGTCTAACTTTGAACCTTTCTAAAAGGCTCACTTTTGCTCCTCTTAATGTGCTTTTATCTGATGGAAGCCCTCAAAAAAGTAGCTGTCAAATTAAACAATCTGGAAAGTGTCAATTTGTATTGAGTCGTTGTCCAGCTTTACACATCTAGAGGTTCAGGTTTGTGCCAGTTCATTTGCAAAATAGTCAAATTTCAAGTTTGCGTGAAATTATTGTAGATATAATAAATGCAGCTTTCTGGAGTTTTCTCATTTCTTTAATAGAATAATATTTCTACAACAGTGACACAAAGTACCAGTTAAATATAGTTTTCTTGCCATTGGCTTGGATTTCTTATTTATTCACATTTTTCCATATCAGACGAAATATGTCCATCTTTTTTTACTATTTTGTAAAAGTATGTTTTTTTCTCTATCCTTAAACTTAAACATCAAAATACAATGACTGTACGTTAGAAATGACATACATTTCCTATATTAGGTGTTAGAAGGAGTCTTTTCTTTTTTTTCAAAATGTCAACATTTGTGGCTTTAAATTTTATTTTTGCTGGTCTGAGGTCAAAAATAGCTCTTTTGATTGTAGAGTTTCAAATGACTCGACCTCTGTGAGATGCTCAAGATTACAAATATTGTTTAACTGAACACAGGAGGACTCGATTTATAAACTGGATGCAGTTTGTTGCACTGAATTTTAATTAAGTGCAACAGATTAAAAGAAATCTGGAAACTAGTTATAGTTTTTCTTCCACTTCCAGATTGTACTCCATTTTGTGTTGTTCTAACAAATTAAATCACAAGAAATGCAGGGAAGTGTGTGTTTGAAATGTGACAGAGGAGAAAATGTGAGTAATTTGAAAACTTGCAAGGCACTTTTGCAAAAAGGCTGATTGTTTTTCTCCTTTTATTTACTTCCCTTTGACCAAAACATGTTGGGACATGTTTCAGCACTGTGCCTCCTTTGTGGTCACACAAGTTGTGTCCTAACCATTGAACTGCACAATGTTGCTCCTTAAATGACAATAAGAACCACAACAAGTCGCAAACCAGGAAAGCAATTTATGTGTATGAACATGAATGTCGGAATTTGGTGGTGGCAGCATCATCATTTGGGGTTATTTATGTCATGGTGGATGGAGTCACAGCATTAACGTTTACCACAATTTTAGCTTCTATTTAGCTTTCTAACAGATTTCTTTACTTTTCAGTGGAAGTGTACATGATTCATTTTTAATTGTACATTATACTTATAATGTACACATATATATGTAATATACAACGTCTATGCTGCTGCAACCAACATTGCGATGCTATTTTAAGCTTGAGTAGCTTTTGTGATATGCTATCTCTTTTTTAGCATAACCCGAGCACAACAACTAAAACAACAGTCTTTTCCAGCGTCCCATCAGATGTTTTTTTTTTTTTTTTAAGTAAAAATTAAAATTTAGCTGCTAAGAAAAGCAGGTTTATTATCCATCATTGTCATTTGCAGCTGCCGCTTGTGCGTCAGGTTTATGGATGTATCAGAAACACCCAAGTACAAAGGTTCCATATGGAACTTTTGTATGTATAAAAAAACAAACAAAAAAACAATTGTGTTTAAATGTTTGACATGTAAAATCTATGTAAATTAACATGTTAAAGTCCCAATTGCGATGATGTGATATGTATGTGTGTGTGTGTGTGTGTGTGTGTGTGTGTGTGTGTGTGTGTGTGTGTGTGTGAGTGTGAAAAAATGTTTACATCATAAAAACTCGGGATCTCAACAGGAGTGTGTACATAGATATTCACTGCGTTGTGATACACCTAAAGTGCAAATACCTCAGATCAGTTTTCTCATCCAGTAAGTCATCCATCAGTGATAAGTGACAGCATAGTCGTTATACAACATGGGAGTGGGAAGCTTTGTGCCTGTTTTTGGATTCTGTCTGCGCTGATGAAATCCAAATCTCACCTCAGATTGCTGTAGCAAATAAATTGCTCCAAATCCCTGGCGTGGCAAATGAATTCCCGTGGGCCTCACGGGGAGGAGAGAAGCTTGTAGGAAGGATTAGACAGAGAAGTGATTTTTGGTTGTTGCCATTCCATCCTTGTAAGCCGTAGTCACACCGAAAAGAAAAAAAGAAAAAAAAACAATTTCACTTTCAGAGCCAGTGGCGTCAGCTCTTTTGTGTAGAAATCTTTTGTGCTCTTATAACTCTTATGCTTTATGGGTTTATTGTCAGCATTCCAGGGCACTAAATTGAGAATCAGCAAAGAGTCAAAACTGCTTATCTAGTCAGTTTTTTTTTTTTTTTTTGCATTTCTGGAACTCATTCCATGCTGGAAGTGGTTTACTGCCCTCTCTTTCAGCCCCCCTGCTGCAGCTCAGATGGATGTTTTTCCATGAGCGCAGCGGCCCTGCCGTCAGAGTGGACAACAATATGCAGAACACACCAAACACAGGTTGGCTCATGGACCCCGAGTTCCACATGACCACCTCAGCTCTCTGCGATAAACAGGCCTGCAGATGGTCTGGAGTCACACCAGCTGGGAGACTCCCAGGGTGTGAGGTGTTGCCTTGCTGTGACTCCATCTTGTCTGTTCTGCAGACGGCGCGCTCTCCTTCTGCTTCAAAGGGAAATTTCCGCACACATTTCCCCGCCCCCCACGGTATTAATCACAGGTCCACATCATACTGTGCTCCTAACACACCTAACAAGCGTGTTGAATTTGGTTTTGTTTTCATGTGCATATGCCAGTGAGAATGCTGCATTTTGAGGCTGTATTTCTCATGTTGTGAGGAACAATCATGGAAGATAATGTAAGACATAAGATAAAATAAGATCAGAGTTTTGTTTTTAGCATACCTGTAAAGGTGTGCAACACCGCAAACAGCATATTTTGTATTCGATCCGTCACCGAATAAATACAGTATCACACAGATATACAGTAAATGTTTTATGGACAATTCATGACAGCACTCAATACATCAAAGAATACAATTTGCAAACCGAAGTGCACATTATACCGTGATTCTGAATATACAAAACACGTAAATACAAAAGTAGGTTTATCTTTACACCATATATTACGGTATCAGACTGGAGCTGCCGTGAGACGTTCAAATAAAATACCAAGCACCTGTTTGCGTCTCAGTAATAGCAATAAACTGTGAACTCACTGACTTCCTTGTTAATAAGTTCAATTTTTCCCGATGGACGTGACACACTGCTACATGGGTCAGCCTCTGCTGTGGCGTAGATGTGTGTAACCAAGTCTTTAATCATCCAAGAGCACGAAAGTTCCTCTCTGCCTCAGAGGAAGAGACTGGTACCACAAGGAGTAACCCCAACCAGAGGTTCAGTTTCAGTGAATAAAACTTGTGGCTCTAATGGCAAACCTTTGAGAATGTTTGTAGCCTCCTCACAGGAACTGTACATGTAATTACATTTGAACATGGGAAGCTGGATTTCCAGCTGCTGGGTAGTCATGAGCCACAGGGTCAATACTTCCAGAAAGCGAGATGTTATCCGCCCTGCTGGAAATGTTCAGTGAACTGTGTGTGAATAGGATCAAGTACCTTAAAAAAATCAAATCTGTAGAGTAGGCGTTTTAGGAGCGAAACTACTTGAGTATCCACTAAAGCACTTGGGTGGTTCCCACACTCTTGGCAATGTTATTGTCTAAATCTAAAGATGCCTTCTTAAAAATATTTTTGGAAGACATCGTCACTTCTCTTGCCATTGAGAGTAGAGTCAATTTCCCAAACAGCAGCCTGCGTACCAGAAACAGTCTGTGTCCTGCTTTGAGGAGACCTGTTGAGACACCCTTGCTCTCCTATGGCTGCTTCTGCCACCACACGTCCTTTCATAAACTGCTGAAACAGGCCATTTGCAGGGGCTGCATTGGGAGAGACACCCCAGGCCATTTCTTCTAAGGCAGTAAGGATAGAGTTATACTGTGCGAGAGCAGAAGATATAGCACTGTGTCTTACAATCCAGCTGGTTGCACACAGTAGCTTCAGGGCAGTAGTGGTTTCATGATCACATATTGCTATCTGACAAAACAACTGTTTGAATTTGCCAGACTCCCCACACAAAACTCCCCATCTGATCAGCCCAGTCAAGGGTATCTTGCACAACTCTAGAAGCTGCGCATGCCTTCTGTGCTACCAAATCCACACTGTGAGTTCCACGGAGTACATGTAGAGCTGGTGGCTAGTTTTCCTGTGTCCCAGATATGTTTGCATTGACATCATAGGTCTGCCTGTGCAGTGTCTATGGCAAGTTTAGTCTGCAAAGTGCATCTAAAGCAACTTTTGAAAGATACGGCCCTGTTGTTTCGGTCACAGAATGCATCCCAAAAAGATTCTTCAAAGGGTTCAAGTCATGATCCACATAACAAAGACATACAGATTCTTGCTCTTGACCTGATATGTTTTGTGTCCCATCAACAACAAATGCAAACTTTGAAAAACAGGGTGGTCTTCTGCCTTTTCTTTGAGATGTTGAGATGTTACTCTTCTTGTAGAGCCAAACCTTTCCGAACTAAATATTTGATGGAGCCCACATTCTTTGACAAGCTGTGCCTGTTGTCTGGCTATGAGGCTACAGTGTTACCCTTTTTGAGCACAGACATTCATTGTTTGGACGTGCAGCTGACTTTTCGCGCGTCCTGAGAACTTCTTAAGAGCCTTTTTCCAATTCCTCAAGCCTACACTCACAAAGGCAGGATCTCATTTGCTTGCAAATGATGACGGGGAAGACGGAAAGACAGTTCTCGCTGGCTCGGCCTCTTTCTTGCCTCATTTTAAGGGGTTTAGGTTATCCTTAACTACCTGTGTAGTTTTGTTGCCATAGGCTTAGGCTGCTGGAGGACAAACGTACCGCTTTCCTTACTTTGCTACTTTCTTCTGCTACTCTACAATTTGCTATTATTTCAAATGTTAGTTTTTATGTTTTCTCAAGGGTTGGTTTCTTCGCTCCATTGAAGTTACATCTGGTCTGGCATTCTGTTTGGCTTGAATACCTTCCTGAATTATGCTCTCCCTCTCCTATAGTGCTTTTCATTAACACAGAAGGTACTCCTACATCAATTTCATTTTCGTCTGTCTGCTCTGTCTTCTCGGCCATGGCAGACGGAGGTTTCTTCCTGTTAAAGGAGAGTTTTTCCTCTCCACTGTCGCTGCATGCTCTTCCAAGAGTGAAGGCTACAAGTCAAGCCGATCTTGATGCAGTTTGATAAGTACGATTAACTGGAATATAAGTATGATGGAGTTGAAGTGACTTTTTCTGTGTAAGGTGCCATGTGTGTTGTGAATCGGCGCTGTAAAAATAAACAGAAATTGAAATAATAGGGAACGTCTTGGCCTGAATGTAGATTGCGACCTTGATCGACACCCCAGTTCTATTCCCAGCCTGTGATCAGCGTTGTTGCTGTCATTGTTTGAAACCGAGGACGGCACCTGTTCCCGAGCTGCTGGCCGAGGCGGTGACATTTACGAGACCCTCAGGCCGGAGGGTACGAGCTCTCGGGCCGTGTGAGCGAGTGGGAAGCGCGTCTGCGTGTCAGGCAGCAGAGCCTGGCGTTTCCCTGCGTCGGAAAATAAAAACAGAGTGGGGAAAATGAAAACGAGTCTCATCCACTCTGTGTTATTTGCTGATAAACCCCGAGCCGAGGCCCTAATGAAATCAAGCTGCGCCGTGTTTGGCCAGCACTGAACCTCAGTCAGCTGCTGCTTTCAACCGCTGCCAACTCATTTTACAGGGGATCATCTGGTCGACCCGACTCTTTATCTGGAGCCGTACCATCACTCAGCCTAAGAGCAGCACGTCCCAACTATATGGACTCCTAATCCATATTTCATTGCCACTCTATAACCGAGAGAGGAAGGTGCAGAGCTGAGTGTGCTGCTGCTGCCAGTGCAGTCAGTGTGTACTCACCCGCCCCCCTCTTTTCCTCCCTCTCGCTCTCTTGTTTGTTTTGGTCTGAAGGCGCAGTTGAAGGCTGCTGTACCGAAAGGGTGTTGCACACTTGAATAGGTTTAAAAATAGAAATTGCAGGGTTTCTGCGTCATCACGGGAGAATCCTCTCCTCCGCCCTCACCCGCCTCCCCGCAGCGCGCCGCGGCTGAGTGCACAGAGGGAGCCGCTTGTATGCTAATGCACCGGCCGTCATCATAGCTCGCTATGACGTCAACGCCCTTAGAGGACTGTGCTTGGGTGAGTCCTTGAAGTTATTCGGAGCGCGCGTGTTCATGGGCCTCTCATGTCCATGGTATGAAGGGAAGCTGGAAAAGCAGGCAGGTCAGGAGGAGAGAAGTGTGACGGGAAAAAAGTGGGACAAAGAAGATACAGAAATTTTTTGTTTTTTGTTTTTTTTCCCCCCAGGCTTCAATAATGGCAAGCAATGTAGCCATGACAACACCTTTCCATCACCTTTTTATGAAGATAATGACTCGCTGGAGCAGAAAGGCGTGCAACTGCTTTTGAATTAAGCCCCTAGCAATTGACCAAAGGTGTGTATATATATATATATATATATATATATATATATATATATATATATATATATATATATATACACACACAAAACCTGCCGCGGAAATAAGTTTGTTTTATTAGAATGTGGGAGGTTGTGAAAACATTCAGGGTCTCTCAAGTAATAGTTCTTACACACATAATAATGGAAAAATGACAGCATTGGTGAGAAAGTGGGGTTAAAATGAGTTGGTGAGCAGGTTAAAGTATTTCACAGCCTTTGATCTTTTCTACATATTGTTGCGTTTTAAAGAGTAGTAAGCACACTTTATTAGGATTTAATGTGATAGATTAACACAGAATAGTGAATAATGTTGGAGTGCAAAGAAAATATGATTTTCTCTTTTTCAAAATTCTGAAATGTGTGGCTTGCTTTTACATTCTATGGCAGCTCAGAAGGGTCAACAAAAGGCAAAACCCACAATACAAGCTATATGCTAAATTGGCGGTTGTGCCAGAAAATTTATCATGACTTCAATTTTAGCATAACTTCCATTGAGTCCCAATAAAATACACCAAAACCAGTGTTTTAAAGTGACTAAGGGTGAAAAACCTCAACAGCTTGTCATTTTAGCACTTTCTTGTAGAGTTAACATATATTTAGATAATATTTCAAAATGAATCATTAAAAAAAATACAAGAAAATCTTTTGTGTTCTTCTCATTGACCTCCCTTGAACACAAACATGTTGGGGCATGTTTCCACACAGGAACGTAGCTCCATGGTGAAGGTGGGCTCCGCCCAAATAACTTTGTGGTTTACTGTGAGGATCCTTATGTTCACATAGAAGTGCAACGCCAAACATTTACGTTATAAAACATATTGAGGCCTGTCTGAGGTTGGGTCCATTGCTTCATTTTTTTGAGTGGTAATTTACAGATACTGTGACTTGGCTGGTTGGCTGCAAGCTTCTCCCTCACAATTATAAACTCTGTAAAAAGTACTGTAACTTACCTAAATGCAAACTAAAAGTTGCTGCTAAAAATTTGATATCACAAAGGTATTCTCACGGTAAGGAGATAAGACCCTAATTGGACACAGAAAAATAATGATTTTATAAGATTATTTTATTAAATGAAACAAATGCCAACCATAAGACACTGTAACATAACAATGTTAAAACCAGCCCAATTCCTGGTTTTCTGCCCAAACTCAATCAAATCAAAATTCTGTTGTGTCCTGACTGAACTTGGTATTTGATCATCTGCTTCTGATGTTTCATTTCACTATAACAATGTAGCTCACCTCTATTAGCATTGCTAGGATTTACTCACTTTTATTGAGGAGTTTTCTTTGTTCATTCGTCTTTCCACTCCCTGATTTGATGTTGTCCTCTTGTGACATCATGGCGAATAGATTTCTACATCTCCCCTCAATTATGCTTATGTTTATGGCTTAATAACAGAAAGGGGAGGGAAAAAGCCTGTTTGTTAATACTGAAGACCCCTCAAACAACCACACCGTCCCATTTGTACACCTCGCTTCGCTTTTATAGCCTGCTGTATCCTCTGCTTCAATTTACCCTCACAAATCCCCAGGATCCCATTTCCACCTCCTAAAAAACTATTGAGCGCTTCTTTCCCATCACTAAACTGCAGACGGGTGCTATTAGGACTCTCCAGTGAGCGTTCCAGGGATCCAAAGAAATCAGAAGCCGTAATCATTTTTGTCAGTGAAAACCTCGGGCTGCACAGGGCGATAAATTGGTGAGCATCACAAGTGGCGGTTTTCTTTCTTGCAAGAAAAGACTTTTGTAGCTTTAAATCTTTATCAGCTTGGTCCAAATTCCCAGTCTCTGCTGAAAATTAACAGTCAAACAGTGAAGCATGATGCTGCCACCACCAAGCTTCACTGTGGCTTGAAGAGTGCCTGATGAAGATTTCTCCACACTGTAGATTTTAGTGGTCAACTCAGATTTTGCATGGTTGCTTACATTATAATTCAAATGGGCCGACCATCAGACTCCAAAACTTACCTGGATCATTACCTTGATTCTTTCATGCATGTTTAAGAAATCATTTAATATCCCATGGCAACCATTTGGCTGTGCAAACGTCCTGGGTGGACTTAGCCCCTCCTCCTAGGACGAAACTCCTCCTCTGAGCTACAACTTCCAAGTTTTCGCCGCACTGAGTCGCTCTACAGTGACTTCCCCACTCAACTCCTTCAGACTAGCCAGCAGCAATTGGCAAACCCTTTCATAGGTCATCGCTGGTAAAAACGTTCTTTTAAAGGGTTGATAGAGGAGCCATGTTGTGATGACTTCCTGAAGGCGGAGTTTCATAAAGAGCAGGAGCTTCTTAAAGAGACAAAGGCCCAAACTCCAGGCTCAAAATTGCTAACTCGTGAACGCATCAAATTTCAAAGCCGTGTATTTATTTCTTTCCTCCTCAAAATAATGCACTATTTTTTGCTGGTCTATCACATAACCTGCTGCAATAAAATATGCTGTGGCTTGTGGTTGTAACATGAAAAATTGAGAGAGAAAAAAGACTACTTTTGCAAGCTAGTGTCGACTAAACTATGTTTTTTAGCTTGTGAGCTTCATGGCCACATTGCTCCGGTTGTTTGAAGACAACCGAGTCATAAGGAGATGGCTTTGGTGTAATACACCCTCCTACCCGGCTCAGCTGTACCTCTTCCGCTCTACTCCCAGCTCATCGCTCTCCCCAGAGCCTGGGAAGTTTCCCCGGTATTTGATGTTCCCCGTCTGTGTAATTTAATCTCAGTGATTCCCTGCAGCTCTCCCCGACCATAAACCTCTCCTCTAATAATAGGAAACCCAGGCACAGCCACCTCTCTAATCTGTGCCTCAGTGCGTGGATGTTAGGGCGCAAGCTACTCCTGCCTCTGCGGCGCAGAGATAAGGCCGCGGTTATTTCAGCCTCTCTGAACTCATTCTCCCACACTGTGAAAGTGACGCCAACTCAGAGAAGAAGGATGGTCTCTGCGAGGAGGACCTCCGAGTTTACTGCGGCAGAGTAAACTGCTTCTGTTGTCCTCCTGTCTGGAGAATGAGCGCGTTAACGCTCGCTCGCTGGAGTTTAAGCGCAGCATTGAGACGTGAGAGAGAGGAGTTAAAATGATAAAAGTGTTTGGAAGTAGCTCAGCTGGCATTTGGAGCTCTGTGATGAGTCTGGAACATTGTGACACTGATGATGTGGCCTATTTGGGAAAAATAAAAAACAACTCTTCCAAATGAGGTTTCCTCGTGCTCCAGTTTTTTTTTTTTTTCAGTTGACACAGAACTGTAAATAGAATCCACCTTACAGTATCTGTTTCATCCTTTCTGATATTATTGCTGTGATTAATGAGTGTGCTTAGGATTCATTCTTTCTTTTATATGCTCTTTTTTTGTTCACGTCCAGGAAATGGAGTGTAGGGCTGACCCACTTTTTCATTTAGCACTTAAGCATTTATGCTAATGTTTAGCGCACCTAGCTTTCCCTTAATACATTTTTCTGGCTAAATTCTAAAGCGCAAATCTATTTGACAACCTTTATTATTATTGTTGAGAATTCTTCAAGTAGTTAGTCGTGTATATTTGTGCTCTTATTTTGAAGTGGGTGAAGACTGTTAGCAGTTTTGTTTCCTCTCCTTCCGTTCTCCACCCCTGACGCGGCTTGACAAATTACACTTCATATGTACCCAGAATGCATTGCTGTAGAACGACAACCTGTAGCTCAAATCAGTTTAAAATTTGCTTACACCCTTTGTGCTTTCTGACTGAAGCCCTACTGAGCTCAATTAGGCAAAATCTGCTACAAAGTTAGCGATACTCAACAACTATAAAATTGAAACAATGAGTGAAATGTCTGTTCCAAAGCATCATGGGTAATAACAGATTTAACCCCAGTGAAGGTGATGTACTACAATACAGGTTGTGTATCAACATTACCCACCATGTAGCTCTTTAGCATTAGCTTCAGCTAATTGGTGTTGGTGTAGAATGTTAGCAGAACTAATGTTTGTGATTAATGATTTATGGTTAGCAGCACAACAATCTTTTTAGCTGGCAGTGCCTCCACTAGTTAATTTACATGAGCAAAAATTCCTTGGTATTTTCTACTTTTACTTCCTAAAAGGGATAACCAGATTGGGCATTCAGAGAGTCAGCTGTAGCATCCATGTTCTGTCACCATGGTCTTTGTAACACCATGAAAACGTACCTGTATCCTTCTGGATTTCTCCTGTTTTTGTTTTCCCGTCACTCAGAGGTGTTTCAGGAGCAGACTAGGATTCAGTCATACATCTAGTTCTATACTGGCCTTAATCCACAATTGGTCATGGAGGGGTGACCAATCATTTACTACGACAGCAATGTACGTATACGCTCTGACCTAAGGGCAGTTTAGAGAGATCTTAGCCCAACATGTTGGCCGAGTCACATGAAGCTTCATCATCAGAATGATGTGTTTGAAGTCTATACTGAAACAACTGATGAACGATGTTGGCACATGGGTGGAGTTTTAGTTTCTGGTTTCTCACTTGCTTAATTGTTTTTTACTTGCCTTGAGTAAATATACACTAAAGGGGAGCCACCCGAAGATGACTCACTGTCAGACATTCCTGAGTCTGATAAACACAAGTTAAGTATCCACCAGTGCAACAACGCCTTGCATGAGCATTCATACCACTTAAACACAAACCTCATTGTTTTACTTTGGATATTTTTTTAGTGACTTATCACTCTGACATCCCTACCCAATCCAGCCAACTGTCTTCAGAAGTCATCTTTGTGTAAGAAAAACTCATTAAACTAGATGTTCTACAATAATGAACAAACAGCATTATGAATACCTATTTCATTGGGTCATTGGGTGAGAGGCACAGTACACCCGGGACAGGTCACCTGTCCCTTAGAGAAACACACACGCACACCTAAGAACAATTCAGAAAGACCTATTAACACGACTGTCATGTTTTTGAACTGTGGGAGGAAGCCAAAGTACCTGGAGGGAACCCACGCATGGAGAACGTCCAAGCTCTATTCAGAAGGACCCCGGGTCGAGATTCAAACCCGGGACCTTCTTGCTGCAAGGCTAATTTGCAAAAATAAAAGAAACAATAGGGAAATGTTCAATCTGTAGAGGTCCAAAATGAGGTCTAGATCAAATAAAATCTGATAAAAATACATGGGCGAGTGTAGTCGTTATGGCATTAAATGTAAGAATCTTACTACATTTCCTAGATTTGTTTCTCTTACATTTGCTGTCCCTGTTTAATAAAGCAGCAGACAAGAGACAGTTTTACACAGAGCAGGAGTGAAAGCTGCAGAAGACGAACGTGTTCGGCGTTTGCTGATCAGATAGGGCAGCTGAAGTTTTGACTGCGGATGTCGTAAATCATGAACGACAGGAGTTTTCCTGGATCATCTTTGTTTGACCAGGCCGAGGTCCCACCGCGCCGAAGCCGCCGCCATCATGTTTCATTTATGGCCCACATCAAAATAGCCGCGCCGCAGCCGGCTCGGGCTCCAGCCGTTATTATTATTTCACTTTTGGCAAAGAGACGAGCCGAGAGTTCAGTGCCGCACGTTAAGCAGCCCTCTCCCACCGTTTAAATATTTCACCAGCCGGGGAGAGGTAATGGCATTCTGATGCGCTACGCGGTATTCAGCAAAAGGTCAAGGTGGAATGGAAAGATTCGCATCTGTGCCATTTTTAGGACTCCTCAGCAGCAAGTACTGCTGGGTAATCTGTCAACTGGAGGAGCACCAACCTTAGATCAGTGCTGTGCGGGTCGATGGAGCTTTCATTACGGTACTCACACCAATATTGACCCATTTCCTTTCTTTTTCTCTCTCTCTTTTTTTGGTTTGCAGCCCTTTAAGAGTTCCAGAAATAAAATCTGCCGATATACTTTGACTATTGCAAAAAATTTCCACTTGTCCGACTGGACAAAACACATCCAGAGCATCGTGATGTCACTGCTGGTGATAATGGGCGGACTTTGAGCCTTCAGGCACACACAGATGCTTCCTTGTATCACGCTTTCGTCTCTTATCGGGCCACAATAGAAACATCGAGAAAAGAATGCGGCCTCCGCCTTCCTCCTTTGTTTCCCTTACAGCGACTTGAAACTTCTGCCTGTGAGAGCAATAGTTTCATATTAGCTGCCCGCATTCCCCTCATTCATTGAGGCGGATGGTTTGACGCGGTCAAAATACGACACACATTCAAGGCTGATGCTCGTTGTTCCTCCCACGTGGTTTTCATCAGCTCATTTCAGGAACAAACCACTGTTGGCACGGTGATGATATATATAAGAAATGAAACTCAGCAGGTAAAAGTGTTCATTACAGTTTTTACTTTTGTTACAAAACCCGTTCTTTCCAAAAATTGGACGACTTCTTATAAAACCGTTTTGAACTGACAAATTGACTAAATTTCTACAGAGCCTTTCTGGTCACACTCACCGCTGATGATGCTTTACACTCAAACACATGACACTGGTGCTGTGTTACTGTGTTTTATGCAATGAAATGTTTATCTTCTTATTTAAAAAAAAAAAAAGAAATTTAAGTATTTGTAAATTTGCATCTTTTAACATATTTCTAATAATCCTAAAAAAATCTGCCATTTTTTAAAACTCAATCAATCGATTAATCATCAGAATAATTGATAGAATAATTGATTGCTAAAATATTTGTTAGCTGCAGCCCGATTGGTGTACGTAGTCTTCCAAATGTCTTCAACTTTTTCACAACTTCAGATGATTTCACTGATGGACAAAGTGAAGAGTAGAATATATGGGATTCAACTTATTTTCAAATAAAAATCCAAATAAGGTGTTGTGAGTATGAGTATTAAGCCTCCTTGAGTAAATTCTCCAAACTTTAGATGTGCTTACGTTTTAGCCTATTCTTCTTTGCATAATGGCTCCGTTACACCATTATTCATATTTATTCACTGGTGGATTCGAATTTCAAATTATGAGACTTATTAAAGCAGCTTGTTGGATTTTATTTCATTCCTGGGGATCAAAATAGGCAAGAAATGGGCTCACTAAACATATATGTGTTTGTATATTACATAAAATATACAGAGGTTCTTGTTTGTATTTTAAAAAAGGTATTTTTTTATTTTTTATTTTGCAAGGCTCTGTAGAGTTGTGAGTCTGGTCACGTAATAGTGAATGGAAAACCAATATTTGATGGCAGTAAGAAAATCCTGAGTGGGCTCCCACTTTCCCATTCTATTAGTTATGCAATTTATCACCAGTATGATTGTAATGCTGATAAGAAGTTTAGACAAGTCTGTTTAAGGAATGCTGCTCATGATATGGATCTGTTTGATTAACACGCCTCACACTCTCAGGAGACATCAGTATTTACAATATAGAGTTTATGACACACTGCCTTTGATTCTGTTGCTGAGAATATAACCTTGTTGCTTTGTGAATAGATCTGAAACCATTACTAGAGACTTCCCTTAGGTTTTGTGAACGTGTATTAGTATATATACATATAGCCTGTTACTGGTTTTAATAAATAAGGAAAATTCTGCATTTTGCACACACTGTGGTGTTGGTTTTCCTCCCCCTGCAGGGAAACAGTCTAAGGCTGGATTCACACCAGGCCTGTTTGGTCCGCTTTAATGGAGCTCTGGTTTGGTTGCCTGGAAAGTCTGGTCGGTTTGATGAGGTGTTAATGCGCAAACCTACAAACCTCGTCTTGGTTTTGGTTGAGGGGAATTTGGTGCAGTTTGAATGCATATTTGAACGCTGAGCGGACCGGAGTCAGCGGGAGAAATGACTGATGAATGACTACAGTTGATTTGAAACTCCATTTCTATTTATGTTTCATGGAGAATGAAGTTGTGCTCACGTGTCTTCTTTGGACGTTTTTGTGTCATTCCCTTCAGTGGTTCTTGATGCAGCACCGTCACAGGCGAAGTGATGAACAGGTTTTTCAGTTTTTGGTTCATTTGAATGCAACAATGTAACATTTACGTAGCAAATGTTGAAAGTTTGGTCTCCAGTCGCCCGATAGTCTACTGGACTGGTATCTGGTCTGGGATCAGAGGTCACGCAGTCCTGGACTGTAACCAAGCAACTGATTTTAAGATTATCAATCTGGTCATAGACCTGCTGTGGTTATTATTATTATTATTATTATTATTATTATTATTATTATTATTATTATTATTATTATTATTATTATTATTATCAAAGCACCTTTACTAGCTTTCAACATCAATGCAAAGTCTAGTTTCTTTAATTTAGTTTGACAGGAAAGTTCTGTCAAACTCAGTGGTTAAATGAGAGACGTTTGTATTTCGGATTTCTGTTTTAGTTGCTGCTCTGAATACAGTTAGATAGGCTGTGTATGTACAATCAACATTTTTCTTTTCTTGCCAATTCCATGACTTGCCATTAAGATTATTCAAACAGGTTCAGGTGAAGTCTCTAAACTTCAGCTGGTGGTAGTTTTTCCAAGTGGTGATGCTTGAAAACAAAACAAAAATAAAATGGGACACAATATCTGAAGGGTTCTCCCGTTGAGATTGAAGTATGTCCAACACTCCTTCATTCTCACTGGTTGGACATGAAGGGTGTCCAACACTCCCATCCTGTTTTGGTTCCATAACACCAGCTGGATCTCGTGTTCAAGACAACGACTGGCTCGATTGGTGACAAACTACCAGAAGAATTTCAGCATCTGGCCGTCTTATTGAAGCAAATAAGCCGTCTTATTGATGCTTCTTCTGGAATTATAGAAAGACTGCAGTCCTGGTGCAAAACCAGTGTCCATACTGGAGATCAAGTAACAATACCTGAGATGACAGAGCATTTTGTCACACCTAATGTGTGTGTAGTCTTATTTTACAGTCTCTGCAAACACACACACACACATGTGGCTTGTTTACTTGCGAGTCCTATGCTCTGAAAAGCAACTTTTCACTTGGAAATTTCCTCCACCCAGAGCCAGCGTGTGTGTGTTTGCGTGTGTGTGTGCGTGAAGGGGTGTGTGTGTGTGTGTGTGTGTGTGTGTGTGTGTGCGCGTGCATGTATGCATGTGTGTGTGTGTGTGTGTGTGTGTGTGTGTGTGTGTGTGTGCGTGCGTGTGTGTGTGTGTGTGTGTGTGGGTGTGTGTGTGTGTGTGTTGGAACTAAACAGCTTCTTGGTATGAAGACTCTCATTATGGAAGCTGCTCTTTCATCCTCTGGTTCAAAGCGCGGCCCGGCCGTCGGCGGTGGGCGAGCAGACACAGACTAATGCTAGACGGAAGGAGAGCAGGAAGGGGAAGCACAGAAGATCAGGGATGGACGTTGGGATACAGTGGAGGGAGAGACGAGAAGGGGAATGTGAGGACAGAAGAGGATGGACCCCAGAGGGCCGGAGCTAAACGGCAGGCAGAGACAGGTGGCCTCGTTGGGTAAGTGAGGTGGGGTTGTTATGTAACCACGGTGACAGTGATGAAGGTCTCAGTCTGCATTCATCCATTATGCTCTGTCGAACGTCGCTAAGCCGCCAGGGCTAAAGACAAAATGTGAGCAGCGTTTCAAATAGGCACAGTATAACTCTGTCGTATGGTGGAGCTGATTTCTCGGGCACATTTTTAAAATTCATTATGGACAGACGGATGGACGAATGGATGGATGGACGCCAATTTCCTAACTTTTATGTTTTGGTTCCTTACTCATCCAGATCCTTAACAGATTTAATTCATCTCAAATCAAATTCAATACCTTTCAAAACTCACATTTCTATAGTTTTCTGTCTATTTTAACAATTTAAAAGGTTCCATTTTTATTTCAGGCAAATATTTCTTGTGCTTTTCAGTAACAGTCCCTGTTAGCATGGATGGACAGATGTCTGCTAACGTTATTTTTCCATACTTCCTGTACCAGACTGAACTCAAAGCTCTCCACATGTTTCCTCCTATCTACACTCCCCGCTCTCCCTCCTTCCGCCTGCTGACATCACGCCGCATATCAACTGTTTTCATCAAGCTGTTGTTATTTTCCTTTCCTCCTGCCATGAGCTGGCCTTTCCACGGGGGCCACAGATATTTTCTCCTCTTTTTTTTTTTTTTTTTTTAATAGCCTTCAGCTCCTGCAGCAGCAAATCAATGGAGCTCCATTCTGCTGGCGCGGCTTGCAGAGCGAGCGTTCAGCTGCTGACATCTGCCCCACCGTGTAACCGAGTGGATTGGGTTTTCATCTGTACATCGGCCCCGTGTCACGAGAGGCGGGCGAGATGAGATGTGGCTGCTTACTGCGGCTCGCGGCTAAGTGTGTGTTCCCATCTGTAACCCACCCTCATCATCATCCTCCTCCTCCTCACTGTCAGCCGTCTTTTGTGATCAGTGTAGCAGAGGTCAGTGTCAGGAGGTTTTGCATTTCATCTTTCCGTATACACAAGTGTGTCTCTGCCTTCCTTTATCTGTGTGTGTGTGTGTGTGTGTGTTGTTCTCATTCATCAGGCCAATAAATTATTAGCAGGTGCGACCGCTCAGATGCCTTTGAGGTACCGGGGGCAGCGAGGAAAGAGAAGGTCAGTCCTCTCGTGATTCTGTCAACCGCCGGGTTTCAATCATAACCCAAGGCCTCGGTTCGCTCTGTATGAGCAGCCGGTCAACCTGCGGCTCTGTCTGTTAAAGAGTGGAGAAATCAAGGTTCACGTTTTCTGCTCTTTTGGCCTTTTCAGACAGGCTGCGTTCAAAGCCTAATAAGAGAGCAAAGGAAAAACTGGAGGTTTTTTCTTTTTTAGCCGAGGTTCAGGTTTAAAATGTCAGAAGTGACAATCTGGTGCTTGGCAGCTATTGGTCATAATTGGGAGTGTAGAGATACATTTGGTTCGCGATACATGATATTTGATTCTTGAGAATAGATTGGGAGGAAAACTGAGATTTCACAGCAATAGCCTAGGGAAGAATGAATAGGAATAATTTTTAAAAGTCTGGAAAATGAAGGTTTCAACTTTCTCTAGCCGTGCGTCGGCTCACAGACAGAATTTATGTAACCAGGAGCAACTTAAACTCCTTCTATCAGTCTGTAATAATGACAGTAAACAGATGGAAAACTCCCACGGTCTCCATGGAGCGACTGGCAAGGAAACATATCTCGTCACCTAAGCAACAACAGAGTCTGATTATTTTTCTTTCAAACTCTCCTCTTCATTTCCTCATTGGCGTTCCATCGTTTTTTGTTTTTTTTTTAAGGTTGGGACTCGATAAACCTGCTGAGCTCCATGCAGGAACTCGGTTATTGCTGAATGTTTGCCGACCTGTTCGGGGAAACACCGGCAGCAACGCTGGGTACCTGCTTCCTTCCTGGTGCCGAGCACTCAAGCCAAAGTCGCGGCGTCCGTACGCACAAACACGAGGATTTACAGAGCGAGCCTCACATCATTCATTAGGATTAACTTTAGTGTTTATTTGTGAGCGAGTCAGCAAAGCGCTTGTGTTTGTCATTGATGCAATGCACTTCACACCTTTATGGAGTGTAAAACAAACGAGCTGTCAGTGATGCGGGTGAGATCAAATGCTGTGTGCGTGTATGATTCACTGGCGGTGGGCGTTTGGAGAGCTTCTTCTTCTGCATGCTAAACTGATGCCACAGGCTGTGAGGGTCAGCACATACCAACGCTCAGGCAAAGGACAGCTCAGGTTGGGAGGACGAGCTGGATTCCCGTTTCTCTGGGCGACAGAAACACTTTGAGAGTTTGAGAGTCTACTGAACCCGTCGCCTGATGGTTCCTTTCGCACTGATGGTCCTGTTGTGTTTTACCTCTCTCCCTCTTTGAAGTAAACTTTTCCAAGCTGTCTGGAACCATTTGTTTTGGAAGCAGGGTAAACAGTGGCGCACACTTCTTTCAGCTGGCTTAGAGCTGCAGTATGTAATTTTTATGAGAAATGTTTGTTTTTTTTAACATATTTGTTGAAGCTGTCACCGTTCCGTGACAGAAGATCTGTGAAAAGATCGATCTCCTCCGACTCCTCTGGGAGCAACTCGATCTTTTAACAGATTATCTGTCTCATGATATACCAACGACATAGCGACAGTTTTAACGAAAATTGGTAAAAAAAAAAAAATAAATAAAAAAAAATATATATATATATATATATATATATATATATATATATAATTATTATTATTTTTTTTTAATAAAAGTGACAGACTGCAACTTTAACTAAGTTCAAGATTGCTGTTCACAAATGCTTTCCACTCAACCTTAGTAGAGCTAGCACTACTTTGCAAAGAAGAAAAATCTCAGTCGGGATCGATGGCTAGAAAACTTGCAATTAGAAGAGCAGTAACATGTGCAAGGTACTGTCTGTGTGTGTGTGTAAAGTAAAGTTTGAGGGGTGTATAAATCCATCTGCGTCTTTTCCTAGGAGCTGCAGTATTATCCTGTCCCAGTTACCACTGAGGTTTCTTAGCTTCTCGGCAGCAAACTAATGCAAATATGAAAATTGCATCCCCTCCAATGTGACAACCTAAAGGCAAACAGCTAAACAAATCAGTCTCCAGACTCTGAAGGCAGAGCTCGCCTGCTGCTCTTGTTTAATGCAGGAGGCATTTTGCAGTGCGGGGATGAATAAAACATCAGAGCACCTTGTTTATTTCCATCCTTCAACCGTAACTCGTTCTTTACATAATTGAATTCTATCTGGCCCGTTCGAGGCAGTGCATCTAATTGAACCTCTAGCCGTTAGCTGGGGAATGATTTGTTTCCATAACGCCGACTCTGAATTCTCACCAAGCGGAGCTCGGTGGGATCGCATAAGGGTCGGTGTCGGGGCCTTCGGCCCCACCTGTGGTAAGAGAGTGGATTGTTTGCATCATCTCCAAGCTCTTGCTGGAGGGTTTTCGAGCCGCTCGTGTTTGCTTCTGCCTGGTGTCGGGGATCGTTCAGTGTGTGAGTAGCCATTCTCACAGCGGCCAACACACCAAACAGAATCTGCGCCGCGCTTCCTTCCCTCCTTCCTCTCCTTCTTCTTCCACACAATGTTTTTCTGTTCATGTGGAATGTGTTGCCCGATCTGTTATGTTGCACGTTGCAGCAGACTCTTCCTCCCCACTTGGCAAGCTTTGCTTGTGAAAGATGTTTCCCTCACTCTCTCCTGACTTCTCTATGGACGCCATTGTTGCCTGAAATTGATGGTCACATTCAGGTCCTTCTTCCTCCTTCTCACACAGGACTGCGCCACATTAGGATTCAGCACCAACATGGAAACAGGGGGAGCCACTTGTGGACACATGTGGGAAAGGGATAAAGGAAGAAGGGCAGCTCTTAAAGGAATAGTTCAGAATTTCTAAAGGGAAGTATTGTTAAAGTCGTAACAAAAGTCATTACCTAGTCTCCATAACTTCTTCATTTACTAGAGATCTATGGTTGCTTTTTTACAAGATCGCTGCCGTTTCTTTCGAATGTTGATCGGCAACTCCAAGACACCTTTCGTCAGCTGTAGTTGTCATGACAGGCCAGTAGAAAGCACTGGCCTGGCATGACAGGCCAGTGCTTGAAGCACATTTACAATGTGCTTCCAGCTCATTGTAAATGTCTCACATGTAAAACATATATTCCTTATCAGAAATTGTGCTAAACTGAACAGGCTAAGTAGCACAACGCAGCACAATGCTATCCTCCATTTTTCTTGTTGCGACACACTTACAGGCAAATATGTCAAAAACGTATTGTTATGAAAGTTATATACTGCAGCTCTAATGGCAAACGTTTTCATAAAGTGACTCGGCTTTACTCAAGAGAAATCCTGGGAGGTCAAACAGTTTGATAGAAGATTTACAGGTTCGACATCATTTGCATCTGAAAAGCTGTCAGGCGACATAAAGGCACCCGGTGGCTCAGTGACAACCAGTCAACATCACTCGAGTGAAAGTTAGCAGAGTGTGAGAGGAGTTGTCCGTGTTACTGCAGCCAGCTGGACCCGGAGACTCTGACCAGGTCCTGTCTCCTCCAATTAGCCCCACTCAGCCTCTCACTGCTCCTAATTTAATCCTTCTGCTGAGCTCAGCCCGAAGTAAACAGCTCATGTGCTCAGGCTATTTCACTACTAACCCTCAATGCTTCTCACTGGCAGCAGCTGTATTAAACAGGTCCGTGTGCAACCGATGTGTGTCGAACAGGGTCTTAGCAGCTATTACCGTCCCTCACTCCCTGCTTGTCTCATATAAACACCCAGAATGCCTGTGGATCAGCAGGGAAGAGCGGTTGTTAGCTGGACTCCTGGTTCTAACCTGTCCTGCGTGTCCTTGGGCAAGACACTGAATTACCCGTTGCCTGTCTGCAAATTGATGTGTGATTGTGTGAGCATGGGGAAATTGGACTTGTTGTTGAAAAGTGCTGTGGCTGGCCGGTAAAAGTAGCACACTGCCTTGCAAAAGTTTGGATAACTATTGAGCTTTTCAGCAATAGGTCAAGTTCAAAGCAAGGAATTGGTGGTTAAGCGATGAATCATAAGAAGGAATGGGTGGCATTTTCAGGATTGTTGAAAAATAGTTCCATCAAGAAGGTACACATTAACTAACATGGCCTTTTGTGAAATTGTGATTGTCCCCTGTACCGAATAACTGCTTGTGCTACTTGCTACAATCGGCAGTGAGTCTTCGACATTGTTGGGGAGGACTTTCAACCATTTCTTCTCTGCTGAATTGTTTCAAATCCGCCACATTGGAGGACATTCAACAGGAACAACTTTCTAAAGTCGTAACACCGTATCTCAATCAGAACTAAGTGCAGACTTTGACTAAAACACCCCCAAAACTTTCCAGAGGCAGACCCGCTTGTGAACTTTTGCTCATTGTCCTACTGAATAACCCATGAGAGACTGAGCTTATGACCACAAGCCAATATTTGGACATTCTCCTATAGGATGTTCTTCTAGGGAACAGACTTCAATCCACCATCACTCTGTTTGACTGTCGATGTGATGTTCTTTTCTGTTAGTTTTATGCCAGTTGTAATAGGACGAAGACCTTCAAAAGCCCTCCACTCCTTTCTCTTCTGTACACAGGATCTCTGAAGGTGGGCCTTTATTTTCTTTTACTTCAACAGTTTGCCTGGGACTCTAATAGGTTGCCATCTTGGCCAGTTTCTTTCTTAATGTTAAATCTTGAACACTGACCTTAAGAGAGGAAAGTGAGGCTTGCGGTGCATTATATGTTGTCCTTAGTTATTTTGTGACCTCCTGGATCAGTTGTTCATGCACTTTTGGAGTCATTTTGGTAAGGTTTGCCATTATTCGATGTTTTCTCTAGTTGTAGATACCAGTTTTGATGTTCTGATATATGTAGTTACGGCCAAAACAATAAGAACAGAAGAAATCTGTATGAAGGCGAATACTTTTTTATGATTGTAGAAGATATCCAGTATCTGCACAAACCTATTGGTTGTCAATTTGTGATGCAAATGTAGAATAGTTTTCTCGGTTGTGGTAGATTTTGTAAGCTAACGTGGCCGAGGCAGACATTTTCACTCCATTCATACTGAATGGTAGAAACAGTCTCTGAGTATTTACACTACCACCATAACATTTTATAACATACATTTACGAGCATGTCAGCTTCTGAGGGCAGACTTGACTGATGCCGTCAATAATTATGGAAATTAACATTCTCCAAGTCATCCCAAATGACATCATTCCTTTGAGAAATAAAAGCTTTGAAGGTTCAGACATCCAGCCCTCAGACACAAAGCAGTTTGTTCTTCCTTGCTTGAATGTAGACGTTCTACGGCTGATCACATATTGCTGATTCAGTTACCGAGCTGTGTATCGGTGTATAAATGTGAGCGTTTGTGAGTGCGAATGGGTGAATGTGACTCTAGTGTAGTGTCAAAAATGATTGGATAAAGCGCTATATAAGTTCAGTCTATTTACCATTTAATGCTGCGGAGGTCGAACGAGGCCAAGTTAAAGAGCAGCGCGTACTAGAAAACAAAAAGTAAGCTGATCCTGATGTTTTGGAGTAAAAGAGGATGTGGCGGAGGTGGAGGTTACATTGGAATGAATGGAGCGGCTGAACATGTGGGGATCATGCATGTGCTAGCTGCCGTTGTTGCGGTGATTGACGGCCGGTTTCAGGTGAACTGGAGTGAAACCAGAGACTTGGAGGAGAACAGACGCTCACAGGCTCAGGTTGATTGGGTCAGTGTTTCCACTCACACCTCACCATCCTTCAAAGGACTGTGCTGCAATGAGACACCCTGTCTAAGCAGGTTGTTCGGTATTCAAGGAGGTAAAGCATCTCTCCGACTCAGCACGCTGGAACCTTTGCTAGGCTCACATCTTCGTTTTCTAACTGTTACTTATCACCCATGTGAGTTATAATAGAATCCACATAGACAAAAATCCCTATGTGCCGCAACGTTTTATTTGGATCGTCACAGGAATGCATCCACCCATTCCCTTGGGATAGCTCAGCACATTTTACTCATTCATGCGTAATTTCTGAATGTCGTGCAGCCTCTTATGATTAAACCAGCAACAGTTTGGACAAATCGGAGAAGACTCCGCTTTACAGCCTCTGATAAACTTAAACCCTAAAGACCAACCAGCAGTAAGACCTGCCGTTGATTAACTTCAATTGATTGATTGATTGATTGATTGATTGATTGATTGATTGATTGATTGATTGATTGATTGATTGATTGATTGATTGATTGATTGATTGATTGATTGATTGGCACAAATTGGGAAAGTCCTTTGGAGCAATATCTAAGCAACTCCAGATTCTAAGATTGGAGTTGCTTTACAGAAATAAAAGTTATTTGGATCTGTCACCATTTTGCCAAAGCATGGAAGGTAGACCAAGCTGTTTACTTCACATGACGGGAAGTTAGGATATTCATGAATAACAAAGGATACACAAAGGCTTAAGCCTGCCATTTCCTTGACCATAACAAAACATTGGACTGCCTGTAGGGAAGCAATTCCTGTCACCATTCACTGAAAAAATGACAACAAAAGACAAAAAAAGCATAAAAAACTGACACCTTCAAGACAAAGATCAGTCAAAAGATATGATTAGAGGTGTGGAGGTGAGACTTTCAAATTTAATGAACTGTGAAGCACGGTGGTGGTGGTATCATGCGGTATGACTGTTTTGCTGTAAACACTACTGGTGCAGTGCACAAGGTGACTGAAATAATAAACAAGAACCTCCAGGTTCTTCAAATCGAGGATCGGAGGTGTGAAAGTTGGACCAAGTGTTTCGAAATGACGATCCTCAACAAATCGAAACTGCTTTCATAAAGGAAAAGGCAAAAGGAGGCATGCATAAAACTATTGGAACTGTCCTATTCCCATTATTCCTAATGTGATTAGGATATTTCTAGGTCTGCTGGCCAACAGCTTTTGAATCATTTTTCTACAGCTTTGCTATCCAGTCCAGTAAATGTGCTTCTTAGTCAACGTTTTTCCCAAAAGATTCAGTCTCATTTGTCTTAGTAGTTAGTTTAATATTCTTGTTTTTTCTTTGCTTCTGGATATCCTAAGTCTTTTTTATTTGCCCCTTTAGGCAATCTTTACTACCAGCTCCCTTATTAAATAAACCGTTTGACAAAAGGCCATTGTAACCAACTTCAGTCCTGGTTGGATGTTTTATGTTTTCCTGACAAGAAAAGGTGTGACAAATTTTTTTTTATTCTTTATTTACAATAAATCTCGACAACTCGCTCCAAAGGAATGAACTCAATGATGACATGGCGGAACCTAGAGAAACACCAGGCAGTAGATCTGCTCTCTTTCTTTAAATAGACTTTCCAGACACAAGGCAGACTGCACCTCGCGTTGCCATGGCCCCTTTATTTGTTTACATTTTTAGCTCGTGACATCATGCATATGCCGACTGTGTCACGTGCCTTGGCCGAGCCCCAGCAAGAATTCGTAGCTGTTTAACCTGATCGGAATAATCTGCCACAGCAATGCGCTTTGTCTCACTGCAAGACTTGGAAAACAATGATGACCTAAAACAATGACGGCATTAGTGACTCAACTGGGCTATTTCGGATTTGAAAAGGTGTCGCATATACATGCACAGGCTACGTTTTCTGAAAAGTGAAAGGTTGGTTGCTGTGGTGGCGCATGGGGGTTTAGGACAACCCACTTAAGGAGGCCGTAGTTCTCGACGTCACAGGTTCAAGTCCCGGTCTGATGGCCTCTGCCACATGTCTTCCCACTCTCTCAACCACTCAAATAAAGGCCACCTGTGCCAAAAAGCCTTTAAAAAAGTGAAAGGTCTTCATTGAAGATGGGGTGACGGTAGAGACGGGACAGGTTGTTTGCTTAGTGTTTGAGATATTTCAGTATATCACCTCCAGGCGATAGTAATCAGTGTTTTCTCCACCATCTGAAACAAAACTAACTAAAAATCTCTGCTAGCAGCTTAAATGGACGCTGTATTCAATATTTTTCCCTCTTTGTCACACGGGACAGCTGTTTTTTTATCCGATGCTGATTTCTTAACCCATCATTTGATCCACATCAAAACACTTCTAGTATTTCATGTCCTTTTTGTTTGTCTGCCCACAAACAAAAAGCTTCTCACTGTATTCATATTTACAATTTTGCTCTATGTTGCTCCGATGCACCAAAATGTGCTGTCTTTCTTGCTGTTTCGCAAAAAATTCAAAAAGTATTGATGGTTGTAGAGAGACGACTAATCAGATGGGTCGGTACATTTCAGCTTTAGTTGTTTGTAAAGAAGTACAGTGAGGTTCAGAAAAACAACTTTGTTTGAAATTAAATGTATTGAAATGAATTATTCCTAGAATAATTACTAGTTTCTACTTATTATCATTATTATTAGTAGTAGTAGTAATGACCATTCTTTATATTAAAGAATTACTACCATATCAAAATCTGCCTTTCAATGAAATAAGATTTGAACCAAAAACATTTTTATCTTTTAGCATTTTCTTCACTCAGACATTGTAGGATTCATAATCCAAAGCTTGAGGTTAGACCTTTTTTTTTTAAAGACCAGTACTTTTTCATGAGCTCCAGGTCTGCTCTAGACTCCAAGAAACATTATGAGAAAAGTTAAACTAACATGAATAAGAGAAACTGGCCTACCAGCAAAAGATTAGCTCAGAAATGTACACACACACACACACACACACACACACACACACACACACACACACACACACACACACACACACACACACACACACACACACACACACGCACACACACACACAAACACACGCACACACACACACATACACATACACTCATGTGTTAGGCTGCAGCTTAGGTGCAGAGAAACTAATACACTCGTAAAAACAAACTATCTATCTCATTACGTCCAGAGGAGGAGTTTGCAGCAAGTTGGATTGTGAGCAAATTAGTTTGTACCCTGAGGGCTGAGTCGATGCCAGCCTCAGGGGCCTTCTCAATGTTTGCGTGTGTGCGTGTGTGTGTGTGTGTGTGTGTGTGTGTGCGTGTGTGTGTGTGTGTGTGTGTGTGTGTGTGTGTGTGTGTGCGTGTGTGTGTGTGTGTGTGTGTGTGTGTGTTTGTGGATATCTGTTGTTGCTCTGCCTGAGTTTTCTGGAGGTAGAGGACATCACACTTGCCCCTCTGTCTCTGCCAGAGTCCAAAAATAAGTGGGCACCTTTATCGACCCCCTTGTTGATGAATTCATCTGGGGGTAAATGTCAGCGGTGTGTCAGCAGTGGGTATTATATTAGTCTGCTCATGTGTCTCTAGCTACCCTTCTTCATCAGCCGTACATCGCCTTGCACAGTTTCACCCCCCTCCTCTCATCTCTCTCTTTGTATTTACTTTGGGAGCCGAAGTGGCTCCTTTTAATTTTAGCCCTGTGATTAACTAGATGGCAGGGCTCAGGTTGTAAATAGATGTTCTTGTCATACGGTTGTTGTTTTTTTCCTGGTTAGGAGACGAAGCAGCTGACTGGAATACCTGCAGAATACTAAACACAGCAGGCGCTGCAAGGCTTAGGGTCAACGCGAGTAACACACGTACAGAAATGGTATTCCTAGCGCATAAGCTTTTTTTTTTTTTTTTTTTTTTTACATGGGATTGTATGTGATAGACCAACATAAAGTAGTCAACAGAGAATCGTTGAGGTGAAGGAACAGTGCAGACGGGTCGAGGTTTAAAGCTGAGTTAGGTTACATGGGACAATTTCTTACTTCATATCAAAAATGAGATTTCTCTCTTTGCTCTTTTACCCGACTCAGTCAATATTCACCTGGAAAACCCACTGACCTCGACCAGTGGCGCAACTACACATTATTCAGGTGGATGCGAAAACGTAGAACTGCTCCCCCCCGCGGTAAGGAGCGTCAGGGTGAAGGAGCGTCAGGGTGAAGGAGCGTCAGGGTGAAGGAGCGTCAGGGTGAAGGAGCGTCAGGGTGAAGGAGAGACGCTCACTCGCAGGGGGCTACATGGTAGGAAGACTGTGGGAATTAACTTGTGATGAATCGATGGGCTTAGCAATCTTAACTACAGCACTATGGACCTTCTATTTTTAGTTTTTTGTTTTGTATTTCACCATCAACTGACAATGCGGATTAAGGTTCAATTCTCAACAAAAAAAAAAGTCCAAGAGGTTAAATTATCTTAATTAATCAAAAAGCATGTCAGGCAGTGTCAGTTTGAGCATTCACGATGCTGATGTGAGTAAATCTCCCTCGATGCAGACAGAGCGTCTAAAGAGCATAACATGAGCTTGAGTAAGATTAGGGTTAGGGATCAGTGCTGCAACATTTTACCAGCTCTTGTTGACTGCATGTCAGTTGCAAATATATGGTGGAGTCTTAAAGTTGCAAAATGAGAGTTGTTCTTGTTAACAAATGTATTCCTTACCTTACCTAGACTTAAGTCACACCATAACACCAAGTCGTACACCTAACCTCACAGAAGGGGTTGACCACATTAGGAATGGACATTCATCCCCCTTCAGACATTTAGTGAACTTCTTTTTAAGAATTCGCCTTACCCATTGCCAGAAACCTTTTGCTTTGGCAGCCATGTCAACACCAACTTATCACATGATGGGGGACGAATTCAAAAACCCAGCTGTCTGCATCACCTGATGCCACGGAAAAAATAACCGAGACTCCTGAACACATGGCGGCAGGGTCAGATGTTTAAAACAGGCCGAGGGTTAAAACGGTGGAGACGGTAGCTGAGTTCGGCGCCTGGCAACAGAAAGACATAAAAATAACAACAGTAAGGGTTTAATACACATTCACAATCATGACTCAAGGAAAGACTGGGACAAATAGTCATGTCAACTTGATGCCAACAATAAAAATTCAAGAACGGTGGTGTTGTGTGGTAATGGTGGAGTTGGTTTATGATTTGAGTGACAGGCTAAAGAGGTTAGCATTGGCATCCTTTCCCAGAATGCTTTCTTAGAAGCTAAAACTGTTTTGTCGAAGTTGGGTTTAAATACCTCAGCCCAATTAATTTCTTAAAAATATGTACCAACTTCTTTCTTACTGACATCTGCTGAAGTTAGCATGCTACCTTGTTAGCACTGATCCCTGTCAGAGTAATACTAATTTACAGAAGCTGGAACCTCCATCCATCCATCCATTTTCTTGCACCCTTTTTCCCTCAGTGGGGTCGGGAGGGTTGCTGGTGCCCATCTCCAGCCAACGTTTCGGGCGAGAGGCGGGGTACACCCTGGACAGGTCGCCAGTCTGTCGCAGGGCAACACAGAGACACACCGGACACACAACCATGCACACACACACTCACACCTAGGGGCAATTTAGAGAGGCCAATTAACCTGACAGTCATGTTTTTGGATTGTGGGAGGAAACCAGAGTACCCAGAGAAAACCCACGCATGCACAGGGAGAACATGCAAACTCCATGCAGAAAGACCCCAGGCTGGGAATTGAACCCAGAACCTTCTTGCTGCAAGGCAACAGCTCTACCAACTGCGCCACTGTGCAGCCCCAGCTGGAACCTGATGCTGCATAATAATATCGCCTTTTAAAATGTACGGTTTAGCTTTGAGCTGCAGTGATACTGTTAAAGAACAAAATCAGTGACATGACTGCTCAATAGCAGACAAAAATAGCCTTAATAAATACAAAAATCATTACCCAAATAATAATTTTATAAACTAAAGAAAAAAACCTATCAAACATGAAGATACACCAATTGAAAGAAACTGTGCTGTATTTTTTTTAGGTTGCACATAGCCACAGCAAAATGATATAGCATGGCATTTTATGGACCTGGACACAGAAGTCCAGAAGCACACGGAAGCAAAAATCCATGCAGACACACACACACGCGCACACACACACACACACACACACACGCACACACACACACACACACACACACGCAGAGACACATCTCCACGCTCCCACTGCAAGTGTGTGAGATGAAGAAGTGTGACGCCAGCACCGCACGTCACAGACTTAGTGGCTAAATTTGGCGGCTCTGAGTGGGTGTCGATGACAGCGGCAGAAGCCCAGACACTCTCTGCACATCAACAGGTCAAACACTTTGAAGGAAAATATAAGTGTGTAGCTTTTAAATCACTCTATGTACTGAAAGGCAGAGAACAAACTTCCCCCCTTGAAGTTATCCACACTTTACTGAATTACCGCCACAACATTCAGTGTATTTCTGAGGGCACTGATCTCACAGATGAACACAAAATATATCATTGCAAAGTGAAAAGAAAAAGATAAATGTATTTTAAAAATGTTTGACAAATAAAAGTCGGTAAAATTAGGCATGTGTTTGCTCTGATATCCGCTTACTCTCTACTGTGCTGCAGCTTCTTCCTGATAGGATAACCTGTCGTGAATGCTAAGGCTAGTTAGCATAGCAACAGATGATAGTGGATAAACAGTTTTCCTGCAACAATAACTTGTTTCTCATCCATCAGCACATACACAAGCTTGACTGACAGCGCTAAGACCCACCTCTTGGCTCTGATTGGCTGTTTTCAATCAGTCCCTTTTTTCAGACAGATTGATCTTTTCACAGAATATCTGTCTCATATATGCTTTCGGAATTGATGGCAGTTTCAACAAATATGTAAAAAACATGTTTTTCATTAAAGTCACACGCTGCAACTTTAATACACCATCTCCACGGTAAAACGTGACTGTGTTAGTATCATGGAAGTTAGTTCAACTGGGTAGCGATACATACTGTACACTTAATATTTAAATGCACAACTGAAACATCTCAGTTATGTTCAATGCATTTCCACTCTGACAGTCAGAGTTTTATGTGGACAAGTAATATTCAGACCGGAGCATCATTAGCATTCACTGTGAATCCAGACGACCTTGCTAATCCTCTGACCTTTTCCTCAACTGATTAGCAATTTGCTCATTGTGCCAGGCGTTTCCATTCCCTCCATCTCATCTGAATAAATGTGTGTTTCTTTTATTTTGTCACCTTTAGCCCTTTGATCCGGCGTACATCACGGCTGAACTGAATGGCGGATAATTTTGCCACAGCTTGGTGCCGACGAATCAGAGGGTTGCATTTCTGCTCCGCTTGGCTTTGTCCCTACAGCGTTAGAGAGTCTCCGTTCACACATCTGAAATCCATATGTCACTATGTCTGCAACGCTGATGCTAGGTGTTTTATACATGCTGATTTGTTAGCTAAAGCGTTAAAATATTCAGCATATATTTAGGTAGAAAATGTAAAAAAAATAAATAAAAAAAAGATCATTCATCTGGTCTGGTTGCGTTAGGGTTTTGAAATCATTGCCATTTTTGCACTGTCAGATCATGATGTCTGAAGACGCCTACCTCAACCTTACCCACAGTCTGCACTCTGGTTTAGATGAATCTGTGTGTCTGAACATGCAGGAGTCAAAAAGCAATGAGGGAAATGCGTCATGCCTCGCAAAAGTATTCACAGGCCTCGAACTTTTCCGAATCTCATGATGTCTCAGTCTCAAGCTTCGAAGTTCTTTTTGGGGATTTTATGTGACTGACCTAAGCAGAAAGTAGTCCTGCTTTCTGCTGTACGGAAAGCAATGTAGAGTTTTCACAATGTTTTGTAAATAGAAAAATAAAAAAAGCATGGCTAGATTTGCGTTCAGTCCCACTGAGTCGGCCGTTTCTAAAACCATCTTTTCCTTCTGCAGATTTACGTCTGTAAATCTCTTGCAGAATGTCTCGTTGCACCTCTGGGGACTCAAACCTTTGCACCCAATCTTCTTTGCAGAATAGCTCATGGCTAGTCAGATAAGATGGAGAGCGTCTGTGGAAATCAATTTTTAAAGTTTCGCCTTCAAATTGGTTTTATGTCTGGGATTTGACCGGGCCATTTACCAGATGAATATGCTTTCATCTAAACATTTCTTTGTAGCTCGGGGTCATTGTACTGCTTTGAGGTGATCAACCACCACCACCCAGTGTCAGGACTTACACAGACTAACAGGTTTTCATCCAAGCATGTGCTGAATTTAACTCCAGTCATCGGTTTCCCCGTCTGTTATTAAGTACCACAAGAAATTTCTAGAGTATTCTTCATAGACCTCATGGATATTAATGGTATCCTGACACTTATCTGGATGTTTTTATTTATGACCACCACCAAATTAAACCAAATTGCTCTATTGTGTGGTCAGAACCCCTCTGTACATGCATCTAGTTTATCGATTTGTTACTCATATTCTGTTTTATTAGCTAAACAAGGCAAGTTGATCCGGTAAGCAGCCACTCCAAATCAAATAAGTTATCATTTATTAGTCCCACTTTATCGCACTTGGGAGAAACAACTTGCATACAAGTCCTTGGGGTAAAATGGCTTTGTAGAGGAGACTGTTTTGTTTTGTTTTGCAGGCTTTGTTAATGAAAGCTATAATTATCACACAGCAAAATCAATATTCTCACTTCCTTTAAGGGGGAAAAAAAAAGCAAGAAGAAGGAGGGGGGGGTTCAGTAAGCCTGGAATGAGCCATGGCACTTTGGCTCTGCAGGGCTGGGGAATAAGATTTATGAAGAGGCTGTGTTCATAGCTGATTGGCCCTAATTGTCTCCCAGCTAAGCAAGAAACCCCATTCTGCTAAATGAGCCAACGATCAAATTCTAATTTATTTATTAGCTGGCAGAATCACAGAATCTCTTCATCACGCAGAGGAGAGAGCACCGACAGCATTTTTCAGGGTTTTGGGATGACAAATACTCCATGTTAAAGTACAACTTAAGTACCTTAAAACATTTCCGTGACTTGAACTCTGAATCTGTGTCGCGTAGAGTCTCTGTTTGTCAATTAGTCTTTTGTCGACACTACATTAGTTTTGTTAAACATTATTCTGATTGACGGCTATTTCATGACAAAATTTCTTCGAAGAAAATCCCAATGATGACTTTTTAAGACATTCTTCAATTCTGCTCACTGATCCAGCTAAGTCCGTTTTAATGAGGAAAGGAAAGCCCTCTTGGCAATTACTGAATAATAACTTTCATAGCTGATTTATTGAACATTTGGAAGATTATTGTTTTGTCTTATTTTTGTTATGTGTTGCTGCACACAAGCCAGTTCATCTATTCCTTAATTCCACCAAATTAATTTTGTAAGACATCTGCCTTGTCTGACAAATTTTAATGATCTGAGTGTCGATTTAGCAAAAGCGATAGTGGTTTGAAAAATTCATTTCTATTCAGTTTGGTGCTGTTTATGCTGAGCAAGTTCAAGACAAAATACACTTTTAAAAGACAGAGACTTATAATTTATTCCCTACTAATTAAATTAGAAAAGCCACTCAATTACAACTCCGTCCAGTTAGAGTTCAGTACTGGCAGAAAATAGGATCAGATTTTTGCCAATTTATCAAGTAATAATTTGACCTTTTTTTAAATTTAAACCCCGTCTACCTCTCAAAAAACCAGATGAATCACCAAGACCTTTCTGAATATAGCTATAAGAGTTCAACAAATCATCTTTGATGAATGATCCTTTTTCAATAGCTAGAACACATTTGAAATGGTTTGTCACATTATTTATTGTGCAGTATTTTATTTATTTAATTTTTTTTTTTACAAAAGTAAAGGAGAGCACTTTCTTAAATCAAAGAAGTTCCACTTACATCACTTTTCAAAGTAACCTGACAGCTCAGTTCTGAAATTAAGATGAAAATTATTTCCAGGTGGATTAACAACTAGACTTATCATGTGTCTCCCAAGTAAATTGATTCATGTCATTTTTGGTATGCTGCATAGATATTTGAAACATTACCCAACAGAGTATATGTTCGATATAAAAAAATTCTCAGTTTTAAAAAAGTTATTTTAGTGAGAATTATGAGAGTACAGCATAAAATAACGTATTTTTGAGGTTAGAAAGAAGAATAAGTAGTTTTAGCTAGCACACTAAAAGCTATTAAGTCAGATAGTCTATTAGCCAGTTTGGCTAGATCAATGTTACAGTACAGTATTGTATGGTATAGCAGTATAGTGTGTAAAGGTATACGGTTTGTAATTTTACCATCTGATCTGGTCTGGGATGGGATGGGATGGTACAATAAGGTATTGGACAGTATGTTATGGTACTCCTGTTAAGTAATACATCCTGGTCAACCGTGCTGTGAAAATGGAAATGGACCTTTAACAAAATAAACCTCCAGAATAGGTGACCGCCTGTTGACAGCCTCAACCAGGCTGATGGGGCCTACGTCTGCATTACTAGTTCTGCTTTAGCTTCAGTAAACCTTGGCCTTTCTTATTAAATTGGCCTCTAATTGCCAGTATTAAAAGTCTTAAAAAACACTCCCTACAATAGTGGCCTGCCAAATAGTTGCCACATGGCAAATAAAACAAGTGGTTGATAAATATTTCCACTGTTTAAGGCTTTGCCTCATTGACGTTTTTCTAATTTCCTGAATGGGTTAGTTGTGCTGCCACAGCTGTAAACCCAGCTTAACGATTGACAGGAACACCAAATAAAGATTTGGTTTCAGCTCCTTGTTTTTTTTATTAGCAATGTTTGTTCTCCTCTGTCACAACTACCATAACTAACTACTTTTCTGGTAGCCTCTCTGCCGGCACTGTTAATGTTACAGTATCATTCAGGCACCACAAAGAGCTCTGTCTGTCTGTGCTGTACTTTCAACGCTTAATCCTACCAGGATTTTAAAAATATCCAAGATATTTACATCCCTGTGGTGTTCCTGACATAGGCGTGTCATGAATATATCTCTGTTGAGCTTTGACTGCTCTGCCTCCACCTGACGACGCCCAAAAGGCAAACAGCTTTCTTCTTCTTCATTTGATATCAACTCCCAGACAGAGATAATACATTCTGCGCTATAAACTAGCAGGATATGAATACACCCTTAACGGGCTGTAACATGATGCTGATAACAAACATTATAAAGCCACAAACATCTGTCTTCAGAGCAAACACACACACTATAAGCTTTTTCTTTTAGATAGTAAAAGTTAGGATACATTATTTCTTTTAAAGTAGGATCTGTGTAAAAAAATAAAATAAAATAAAAAAACTCCTTTGTACATTCAGAGCTATTAAAGAAGTCAGACACTAAACCAACAGAGACTGTTTGTTTGTCTGAAAACCGTCTTGCGTCCTGGACGGATTCAGAAAAAAATAATGAGAAGTCAGCTAATGAGGCCAAAGGGTCACTAATGGTGAGTAAATTATTTGTGATGCAGCCCTGCTGTATAATGAACACATCTCTCTTGACACCTTCAGAAAGATTAATCTGGCTCGGATTTTACACTTGATAATTACTTACGCTGCAGCAAATGGAAATAGATATAAGTCTGCCTTTTTGAAGCAGATGCAGTGAATTAGTCACTCTGTGGGTGTGAGTAGAGTTTGAGGGACTTAATTGATTATTTAAATCATGCATTGGTTTCATGACATAGCTGACAGAGGCAACATAGTTTGATAGGTTCACATTACGGCTTTTGGAAAATTATGGTTGCATATTAATCTAAATTTCTAAAAAAGCGGAAATAATCTTCTTTGTCTCTTTATTCATCTTTTTTTGTGAATCCAGGCGAAGATTCCGTTTAATTTCAGCGTCAGACAAATTTAACCTGAGTAAATACAAAATACAATTTTTAAATAATTATTTTACTGAGGAAGAAAATCAAATCAACCTGGAAAAACATAATTACCATCTAAGTCCAAAAGCTGCTATTAAGTTTTTATGATAACAGGCAATTAGTCTTTTATGTTGCTATGGAGAAATCATAGCCCACTCTTTTTTCACTGAAGAGTTAATGCGCATTAACCTCTTATTAAAGGTCACGCCATGCCGTTTCTATTGGATTTCAGTCCATACTTTGACTAGGCCACTCCAAATGTTTTTAATTTTAATAATTTTAGGCATTTAAAGGTGGAGTTAATGGTGTGATTTAGATCATTATTATGCTGTATAACCTGAGTCACAAACTCACGTCCAGACGTTCTCCTCCAGGATGTGATGCTGGAGCTCATGGTTTCATCAGTGAACAGGTGCTGAAGCAGCAAAGCGGTTTCAGATCAGCAGTACAGATGACTCATTAATACTGACCTTTACTTAGGGCAGCTAGGGCCTGCAGTGTTGCACCTGTTTGCTTGGGGTTCTTTGTGACCTGCTAGATGTCGATACCAAACCTAGGGAGGCTCACCGCTTCACTGTGACCGCACACTGCATCTCGTTTGGTGGATTTAACCCCAGAGGAGGTGTGTGTACGTGACTGAAGCGGTTTCCCGGTTGGCAGAGGAAGTGAACAAATAATCAAATCTTAGATTATTGCCATACCAAAGGACGTGTGAGTAATTAGGAGCAGAAACGCCGCGCTGTGACTTGCTGACCTAATTAGCGGTGACGTGCCGAATGCTCCGAATGACGGCAGCCCAACATCATCCCTGTCGATAATCATTCAACCTCATAGAGGTTCTTAAATAAGTGATTTGTAGCTAAAAATGCTGCCACTTTTTGACGACACAGTGATATGTTCTAACAAGCTTGCCCACTCAGTGACCGCTGTAAGTGTGTAAAGAAGACATTTTTTTAATGATCTGTTCAATGACAGACGTTTCCCTCCTAACCAATCGTCTCCCATCCACGTTCTCTACCGTCACAAGTCGGTGAGCCTGTTGCACATCTCAGCTGTTGCTATTTGCTTCTTTGGGTTGGTTGGTTGGTTTTTGATGTGAAAGTGTGTTAACAATGTAATGTGATGTGGAGTATTAATTCTATGCAGCATCAGCAAACCAGATTTTTTAAATCTAGATTTTATAGTCCCATATTAATACTGAACTCAGCTTTTAAAAAATGTGGTTAATCGCAGGTACTTTATGACCTGTGAAAGGGCCAATTCATTTTTACCAACTGCTTGATGTTCTGAGAGGATTTAAAGGGGCAGTATTCTTTTTTTCTTTTTTTTTTTAGCTTTATGTCATGTTATAGTGTTATTCCCGGCAGTGTTATTGATTCTTTCATGCATGTTTGAGAAATCCTTTAATCTCCCGCGGCAACCATTCAGCTGGGAAAAACATTTGTTGGGACCTTCGAGGCGCAGCTCCTCCTCAGAGCTAAAATGTTGCTATGTGGCTAGAAAATACAGAAATGTATTCTTAAAAAAGTCAAAATGGAAGAAGTGTGTTGGTGGGGAAATACGTTTTTATTTATTTCCAACACCGAGTTTGTTCTTGGTTATCTTCTCTGTGTCAGAATCAAGACGTTCATCACCGAGCCGCCCTCGGGGCTGCTGCAGTTTTCTCCTCCATCCTCTGTGGCCCCTTCATCAAACACACTCTTACTCACTATCTTCTGGGTAAATATAGCAGACAAAGTCATCCATGTGTGCTTATTTCCAGTCCAGACACACAGACAGACACACGCACACACACACACACACGCACACACACACACCCTCACACTCTCTCTCAGGACAGATGCGCAGGCTTGAACGACACATTGTCTTTGAGCGGTTGCTAAAAAAAAGCCCCTCTATCCCCCCTCTCTCAAACCCCTCTACCCGCTCAGAGGTTAGAGACAGAATTGCATAACGGCTGTGATGTCAGCGCCGCTCCTCGCGGCGTAACAAGTGACGCTGATGGCCATGAACACAGAGGGAGGGGGAACACAGATGGAAAAGCTCAGAGCGGCAGAAACAGGGAGGAAGGAAGGAGAACGTCTGATGTCACGCCGCGGCTTGCTGCTCGCCCTGAACACGTTAGGCGTTTGTTTGCAGGCTCGTCTTCCTCCCACATGAAATGATGACTCAGAATTAAGCAGCAAGCATTTTTCATGCAGCAGCGATTGGTTGGTGGAAACTTGCCCTTGAATGTTTTTCTGCTCCGTCTCTCGCTCCCGGTGGGTGTTGGAGATTGGTAGACGTTAGTAAGCACGCTGCATCCATAAGGAACAACTGTCTGGATTCTTGGTTTTGTTTTGTTTTGTTTTGTTTTTGTTTTACTCAACCAAATCCAAGTCTCGTGGAATCCCATTTCACACGTCGGGTTTGAATGCATCGTTGAGGCGTAGGGTTGGTTTGAGTTATTTCATTGCGAAAGAAAACCGTCACACCACCGCTCAGGCCTGGACGAAGGCATTTCTTCCACTGGTTTGTGCTTTGCAAAAGTATTCACATTCTGAGAAAAGCAAGGATGTATGCAGGGATTTACACTGGGACACTTTGCACAAACAGTAAGAAAGTCTGTTTATTTCTCCCTCTATGGTGCCACATTAGTAAGGAAATAACTAAATTACCCAAATTCTTGAGACACCCTCTAGAAACACTTATTTTAACGGTTCAGACTTAACACTATCGCAGAAGCTAATATCTACCATCTTCTTTATGTCTGCTCTTGGTGTTTCAGCCAATCAACACCAAAGGAAAGTGAATGGAGCTCCAGGATTGGCTGCTTTGCAAACGCTGGCCGGTAGCACGTCAAGTAGCATTGAAGCTAGGAATTACAGCTTCTCAAGCTCAAACCTGGAGAACGTCATCCCCCAACCCTAAAGCTGTTCACAATCAGCAGAGAGAATTTGTCAAATTTGTTTACATATTCAAACACATTTTCCTTACAAATGTGGCCCAGTTTGAAGGGAGTCAAACTGGTTTTCCAACTTGTTTCTATAGCAAAGGGAAAAAAATAAAGAACAACCAAATTCCAATTTCCATTGAAATTCCATTGAAACTGATTCAATGACAACCAATCAAACTGTCAGGTCTGCAATTAAAAAGAAAACGAAAGAAATAAAAATGTGCAGAATCTGCATCGCTAGTATCTTTCCTGACCATGGTGACTTGATGATGCCGACGTTAGCTTATGGTTGTGGTGCCTCGGCGGACGGCGTCCTCCTTCGCTCATCATTCTCTGAAATGAAACATCATTCTGTTTTGTACAAACAAGAAAGTTTTATACGAAACATCATGTTTTTCATCATTTTTGACCAAAAAATTGCAATAATTAGCATTAGCGCAAAATAAGAAAAATTGCAAGAATTTGTTGATTTTGCGTGAATTTCCACAAAAATTTGCAAGAAACTGGAGGCACTGATTGATGTAATCTGGTAATAAGTTGATAAAAACTGTTTTGATCAAATAATATTTAAGCACACAATGAATATCTTGGCAGTTCTTGGTGTCCCTCTAAAGACTAGAGGGCCACATAAAAAACTATAGCGGGCCAGATTTGGCCCCTAGGCCTCGAGTTTGACACACGTGCTCTGAAGGATTTCAAGTGAATTTTATGATAGGAACATCGGTGCCTTTCAGCCAAAAAAGAAAAAGAAAAGAGAATTAGCATTTTTATTTGGAGAAATGGCCGCCTAATTAGAGAACAAGATTGAAGAAATAATGAGAGAGCAGTGGATCGCAGCGGGGACGACGGAGGAGGCAGATACTTTCGCCTGTATTGTCCTGAGCTGTGGAGAGTCCGGGTTAAGCTGCGGTCTGACGAACAGGAGCAGGTGTTAAAAAATAAAACTCTTTCCTTGAATACAGGTGAAATTTAAACCGGACAAAGGCAGTTGCTTATTTTGACACTTCAGCCTACATTGTGGCTGTTGGATTAAAATCACCCGCCCTCCCTCTACCCTGCGTGCGGTGCAATCAGAAACCTTTTTTATTGCTTCCAGTCGTCCAGACAGGAAGCCCAAGTTGCTGTTGCTATGCTGGAGACGGAGTCCAGGCGCTCGGCGTCCCGACAAATATTCCACCGCTCAAGCGAGCGGAGAGAACACCGGCGCTGACGTGAGGCCGCTGATGTCACGCTCTCTGCGTGATGGCAACAGCAGCAGTTGTTCCCCAGCTGTGAATGTAATCATGTCCCCAACACACACACACACACACACACGCACACACACGCGATCCCCACCGCCGCACACACACACACACTCACACACACACACACACACACACACACACATGCACAATTTGATGTTTAGTTGAAGCCTGGAGATAATTCCAAATATAGCATGGGGGTGAGGGGGAGTTGAGTGAATCATCAGGAGCTGCTAAATGTGTGTGTGTGTGTGTGTGTGTGTGTGTGTGTGTGTGTGTGTGTGTGTGTGTGTGTGTGTGTGTGTGTGTGTGTGTGTGTGTGTGCGTGCGTGTGTGTGTGTGTGCATGTGTTTGCCTTTTGCTGAGCTTATATTCATCAGCCGTTCTCTTTGAAATGCACACAAACAAACATTTTAGCAAATATCGGTTTCTGCATTTTTTTTTCCGGTTACAGTTGCCTGTGAAACTATTCCTGCATTTTGAATGTTTTTTATACATTAGGTGAACTAGGGTGAGAATTTATTGTATTGTTTATCATTTATTGTGAACATTTCTTGTCATGATAAGAATTTTGATTTATCGCTGTCTTGATAAATCTCAATTATAAACTAAACTGACATTGGAAATATTATTTGTAGTATTTTCTAAACTGTTCCACAAGAGAAATTAACAGCGTTAGCTTCTGTGTGTGTGCTAACACGGAAGTTAGCAGCGTTAGCTTCTGGGCTAACACGGAAGTTAGCAGCGTTAGCTTCTGGGCTAACATGTGAAGTTAGCCCAGAAGCCTCTAAAAAAATGCTTGTTTTAGAAGCAGTAGACTTTTAACTTCTGGGCAGGTATCGCCTCTGGAAGCCCACAGACAATATGCTCCGAAATATGTAAAGAAACTTGTAGAATATTTTTCTCACTTTCATTCTCTATTCAATACTTATTTCATTTATTTAGCGTACATGCTGCCCCATGCCTACCAATTTTAGTTAGCTATGCTATGCCAGCTTGAGATCAAAGCATTGATAAATCTGATTTGCAGCCAATCAGAAAAATGAGCATGACAAATAGCATTTCTATAAATTATTTTAACTTATGCTGTATGATAATGATTGAGAAACAAATGAGATGTTATGATTTTTAAAAAATATATTAGAATTAATTATTTTTCTTGCATTTTCTCCCCCTTATCTTCCCTCCAGTTTTCTGAAGTCCTCCCTCCCCTTTTCTTTTTTGTTTGATCTGCTCCTTTAAACTCTGAAGAAAGGCTCACAGTGTATGTCACATTGTGAAGGTTAAACCCACTCCGGCCACAGACGCGTCCAGCCTCATGAAAGAACATCATGTACTGAAGCCTGTGCGCGTGAGCAGCCATTAGCGTCCACCGCTGTGGAGCAGCTGGAATAAATGCACAGGAGAATTGCATTCAGAGTCAGAGGACTTCAGAACAGCAGTTTAGCCTGAAGGTTAGCTTAAGAGACTCTGGGAAAAAAAATAAAAGAAAAAAGAAAGGAGATTCACATTTTCAGGCTCCCCGGAGACAGACCTTAAACCTTGAGAAAGCCTGACGAGCTACATGAAAAGGCAGTGACTCATCTAATCTTGTTTTATCGCCGTGCCAATCTGTATTCATGCAGACAACTCATCCCAGTAAGTCTGCATGTTCGCCCCCCGCTCTGCTCTCTGAGCTCACGTTGCTGCTGCTGCTGCAGAGGCTTCCTCTCAGGTTCTGCAGATGTTCTGTTTTCCATTTTGCCGACACGCTTATCGAGGATTCATCAGGTATAGCTCTGGAGGGTTCACGACCTCACATCGGGGAAGGTGGGGGGAAAGGATGAAGGGGTTGGGAGGAGGAGTGTTGTGGCATCAGCTCAGATGGTGTCTGACAGCCGACTTTACAGAACAAAGCCTTCCTTTATCTCCTGCCTTTTTACGCAAATATCTTCATCACATTACATCAAGAGTGGAATGTTCCAGTGCTGGGTTTCCTTTACCTCTGCAGGAAAGAAAAGACCTTAAATCCCTGCAGGCCTGGATCAACCTAAGGAGGGGATGAGCCTAGTTTATTCTGTTTGGTAAAATAAACTACAATATTTACAGTATGAACTACAGATGCTTGTTTTAGAAGCAGTAGGGCTTTCAGGTTATTAGGCAATAATCCGATTCCAACCTTGACCGTGTAACAATGGTGTCTTTATTATTTTTTATTCTTTATATATTGTTTATATTCTGATTATTGTTGCCTTTGGACAACCTGGACAATAAGTCAATAACAGTATATATCGTGATAGGCACGTGATGAGTATCAATGAATAGCACGTCTAGAATGTTCTGTAATTTCACTGAACCGCATTGCATTCTGGGAGAGGCAGAAGAAACGCTCTGGCTGCTCAACCACTCACGGCTAGCTAAGCAAAGGTTGGTGGCATCAACTAACTCACTTACTCTTTGGTTACCTAGCAACAACCCATTGAGTAACCTGTGCAGCAGCAGTTTCAGATTTTGCCGCATCCTGCCTCATAAATGCTTAAAAATGAACAACAGTGGCATGATGTCACCAGGGAAAATGAGAACAACGAGAGGAAACTGGATGAAACACACACGGTCACATCACCTGTTTGGCAGAATTTCAGATATTTCAAACAAAAGAACTATTCAGTAATTATTGATATTGACTGATATAAAATGCTTATCACGATGCGTTTTTCAGCCTTAGGTAAGACTAACTTATAACTTAGTTTTACATTAGAAGCTTCTTTTAAGTCAATATTTCCTTAATATTGATGAAAAAGAAATAATTAAAAGTCAAATAATCTGCCAGTTGAACTAGTTTTTTCATTTTTATTAAGGAATTATTGACTTGAAACAAACTCCTATTTCTTGCTGAAAAGCTACTTATAAGTTAACTTGTACTTATATTTCAAATGCACCAAGATATGTTCACTGGAAACCAGACCAAAAACACTCGGTAAGATTTTGTGTCTCATGCAGTGTGTAAAATAAATAGTACAACCTGTTTAACAGTTTTGTTTTTTTGTTTTGTGTTTTTGCTGAAACTCTGAAAAACTTAAAGAACTTAAAGAACTATGCACTACTTTCTGTTGGTGTAAAATCCCAACAAAATATGTCAAAGTTTGCAGTTACAACTTGACAAATTATGAAAAAGTCCAAGGGGTGCCAATCCTTTTTTTCCAACACTCTTCAAACATTTCTTAAAGGTGCAGATATTTTATAATTAGTTCTCGTAAGCTGCAAAACAAAACTCTCCAGAAAAACGATCCCTTTAAAGCGTTTCTTTTTTTTCTTTTTCCCAACCTTCAGATAGTAAAAGAAAGGACAACACAGACCGGAATGAGAACGCCTAGGCTTCCAGCGCTTGCTTTGTGAGCTCCTGAATCGCGTATTGTTCCTTTAATAGGAATCATTTCCCACCACTCAGATCTGCTGCAGTTCCTTCCCATCACATCTTGTGATGTAAATGAACACTGAGCAGATGAGCTGTAGAAATAGAAATCTTCTTTAGTTCCAGTTTACATGAAGCAAACACTCATTACTTGTGTGTGTGTGTGTGCGTGTGTGTGTGTGTGTGCGTGTGTGCGTGTGTGTGTGTGCGTGTGTGTGTGTGCGTGTGTGCGTGTGTGCGTGTGTGTGTGTGTGTGTGTGTGTGTGTGTGTGTGTGTGTGTGTGTGTGTGTGTGTGTGTGTGTGTGTGTGTGTGTACTGGCGTCATCGCGGGTTAGCAGATTGTTTTCTGTGTTTAGGCTGTTATGTGTGTCAATATGTCTCAGCAATTCTGAACAAATTTGAGCGTGGGAGTGTTGGCTCGCCGGCCCCCGTGTGCCGTTGCATGTATATGTGTTTGTGTGTGTGTGTGTGTGTGTGTGTGGTCGAGGGAGAAACGAGAGAGCGAACATGATGTACCCAGGCACAGTTTTCCTGGCCCGTGTCCAGCTGCAGGAGACCGCTTTGGGCTATGTACTTTGGGGACACCTCCTGTCACGTCTCCCTCCGCTCTAACCTGATCCGCCCATGTGACCTCACCTCTCTGGACCCCCCCCCCCATCCCCCCCATCCCCACCCCTTTCACATGTCCTGCCACCGATACCCATACACACTTCCTGCCCTGTCCCATTTCTTCCCTTGTGCCCACTTCCAGTCCACTCCTGGTTTCCAGGCAGCCCCTTAATCACCTGACCTCCCTCGGCTCCCTAGTCGTGTGTGTGCCAAACCTGCAGGAAGACCAAACAGAGCTCTCACGCTCCTCGCCGCCACGCGCACCGTGAATTTAAAGGCAACACCTCTGAACTCGTTTTAAGTTTTAAGTTCATCGACAACCTGTCTTATGAAGCATTAGGGCAATTTTGGGTCATCTTTTCTTTTTCAAAAATGTACTTCATTTCAAATAAATAACTTTAAATTGAAATATCTTCAACACAATAAGTAATATAAGATTGCATTAAAGAATAAATAATAAGCAGCGGGTTGACATATAAACATCGGCTCGGTTCCCGTACTTTTGGGAGATCAGTCAACGCTTCAATGTGAAGCTGATCTGATCCACCGATCTTATCGACGACTGCAAAGGTTGTTCAGAATGTTTTCATGTTAATCTATATCTCCTTGTTTGCTTGTTTTTTTTTTTTGTTAGTTTGGTTATTTTATTTTATTGCTGTTCTATTATCGGCTCAATTATTTTGTAGATCAATAGTCCTAGCTTTTTTTTCAGTTTGTCATGTTTATTGTATACACACTAATTGGTGAATAAAATTTTTATATATATATATATATATATATATATATATATATATATATATATATATATATATATATATATATATATATACAGTCATGGCCAAAAGTTTGAGAATGATTCAAATGTTAATTTTTACAAAGTCTGCTGCTTCAGTTTTTATAATGGGAATTTGCATATACTCCAGAATGTTATAAAGAGTGATCAGCTTAACAGCAATTAATTGCAAAGTCAATATTTGCCTAGAAAATGAACTTTATCCTCCAAAACAGATTTCAACTTCATTGCAGCCTTAAAAGGACCAGCTAACATCGTTTCAGTGATTGCTCCATTAACACAGGTGTGGGTGTTGATGAGGACAGGGCTGGAGATCAATCTGTCATGATTAAGAATGACACCACTGGACACTTTAAAAAGAGGCTGGTGCTTGGCTTCATTGTTTCTCTTCTGTGAACCATGGTTATCTCTAAAGAAACACATGCAGTCATCATTGCACTGCACAAAAATGGCCTAACAGGGAAGAAAGAGTATCGCAGCTAGAAAGATTGCACCTCAGTCAACAATCTATCGCATCATCAAGAACTTCAAGGAGAGAGGTTCCATTGTTGCCAAAAAGGCTCCAGGGCGCCCAAGAAAGACCAGCAAGCGCCAGGACCGTCTCTTAAAAGTGTTTCAGCTGCTGGATCGGGCTACCAGCAGTGCAGAGCTTGCTCAGGAATGGCAGCAGGCAGGTGTGAGTGCATCTACATGCACTGTGAGGCGGAGACTGTTGGAGCAAGGCCTGGTCTCAAGGAGGGCAGCAAAGAAGCCACTTCTCTCCAGGAAAGACATCAGGGACAGACTGACATTCTGCAGAAGGTACAGGGAGTGGACAGCTGAAGACTGGGGTAAAGTCATTTTCTCTGATGAATCCCCTTTCCGATTGTTTGGGACATCTGGAAAACAGCTTGTTGGGAGAAGACAAGGTGAGCGCTACCACCAGTCTTGTCTCATGCCAATTGTAAAGCATCCTGAAACCATTCGTGTGTGGGGTTGCTTCTCAGCCAAGGGAGTCGGCTCTCTCACAGTCTGGTCTAAAAACACAGCCATGAATAAAGAATGGTACCAGAATGTCCTCCCAGAGCAACGTCTCCCAACCGTCCAAGAGCAGTTTGGTGATGAACAATGCCTTTTCCAGCATGATGGAGCTCCTTGCCATAAAGCAAAGGTGATAACTAACTGGCTCATGAACAAAACATAGAGATTTTGGGTCCATGGCCTGGAAACTCCCCAGATCTTAATCCCATTGAAAACTTGTGGTCAATCATCAATAGACGGGTGGACAAGCAAAAACCTAGGAATTCTGACAAAATGCAAGCATTGATTGTGCAAGAATGGACTGCTGTCAGTCAGGATTTGGTCCAGAAGTTGATTGAGAGCATGCCAGGGAGAATTGCAGAGGTCCTGAAGAAGAGGGGTAAACACTGCAAATATTGACTTTCTGTATTAACTCATTCTGTCAATAAAAGCTTTTGTTACTCATAATATGATTGCAATTGTATTTCTGTTTGTGATGAAAACATCTGACATACACACATGAAAACCAGAGGGCAGCAGATCATGTGAAAATATAATATTTGTGTCATTCTCAAAACTTTTGGCCATGACTGTATGTATATATATATATATATATATATATATATATATATATATATAAACTCACAGATTGAAATAAAAGAGTTTTTAAAATTAAAAAATGTCCAAAAAATAAATAAGGTTTTACTTCTAAAGCACTTTACATGTAAATCTAAAAGTGCTTCAGAATTATAATAGAAACATTAATTTAAAAGTGATTAAAAACTCTTAAAATATTAATCACAATATCAAATTCAGCTCTGCTGTGAGGTCTGACTGACAGTCTGGCAGGTTTGCAACTATATTCTCTCCACTGCCGCCAACTCAGCGACTTTCTTGCTTCATTTAGCAACATTTCAGTCAAACAAAACCAGCTTCGGCCAAAATTGGAATCGGCAGGTCAAGCTTTTTAAAGATCGGTGATCGGCCGGAAAACCGCAGTCGGTGCATCCCAACTTTAATCTCATCTCAGTTCTAAACAAAAGTTTTTAAAAAATGAAAAAAATAACCCCACAGTGTGATGCTGCTGTGTTTCTTAAGTTATGAGATGTGTTGTTTTCATCGATTCAAAACATGAGGTTTTAGGAGATTTCAGACAGAATTTGAAGAAAAGATCAAATGACATAATATCTATAGTGTATGTGTGTCGACATAAAACTGCTGACTAAAGACTTGGATTGCCACACACACACACATATCAAGAGATTTTATTTATTTCTGCTAATCTGTTTAATACCAAAGAAGCTTATGGAAAACACTCCCCCAGATCAGGGAGGAGAGAAGTACATCCAGTAGTAATTAGCAAACACTGCTACCAAAAGACAGGAGGAGCAGGGAGGACGACTGAGGGAGGGGTGAAGAACGAGGGAGAGAGAGAACAGACAGGGTAAACGAGGGAAATCAGGGTTTAAGAGCTTTACTGCGCTTTAACTCCAGCAAATTATTCCGAGCCCCGAAAACAAAGAGGGGGGAACGACGAGGGTCTCGGCTGAGATCAACACAGTGTGTAAAGTAATGAAGCTCTCCGCCGACACACACACACACACACACACACACACACACACACACACACACACACACACACACCAGAGAGACTTCAGAGTCTGGAGGCCGGAGACGCTCTCTTAATTGTGTTTTGACAAAACAGAAATGTCTCATGCCTCATTTTCCAATTATAGCTGCTGCTCCGATTAAGACGAGGTATCTTTTTTTTTCCTTGTAACTCGCAGGAATATTACCTTGGGCTAAGCGCAAACATCTTTATTATTGAATAATTACTGAAATCTATAATAAGGAGTGTCATAAACAAACTGCTTATTGGAATGAACATAATCTCTGCAGTGCTGTCTGGTCTTCAACCACGTCTTCCAACGAGAAAGCTCCTATTAAAGTTCATTTATAGGTCTGAACGGGCAAAGATCACATACGGAGTTCCTCAAGGCTTTGTTGTTAGACCACTTCAACAAGCTCCCTCTCTTTTAGATTATAGAAAACCAGATTTCATTTTCACTGCAGAAAGGCTCATTCTATTACAGTCGCTGACTGCGTTTTTTTCAGACGCACTTCACTTCATGAGTCACTGAGTACGTTCATGATAATTAATACATGTGCTGTAATTATCTAAAAGGAAAAAAAAAACAAGTTATGGCCTTAATGGATATTAACAAAGCCTAATAACAAAGAGCAGGTAGGCCTGTCATGATAAGAAATTTTGGACGATGATAAATTGTCCCAGAAATTATTGCGATAAGCAATAATATTGTTTTGAGAAAAACTTCAGAAATGATCAATCTAAAAAGACTTCTACTTCTGCTGCTTGCAGGTATCTGCAGGTTGAATGTGTAAATAAAAAACGCCGACTGCAAGTCAGAAAAAGAGAAAACTAGCTGCGTATATTAAATATTTAGCAGTACTGCACTGTTTCTGGAAATGACAGAATCAGCTAAAATCTGTCTGCCTTCCACTGCTCTGAGGAGTCCTTCGAACTCACCGTACGATACGACATCTTTCCACTAAAAAGTCAGGAAACTATCAGTCCTAATAACTTCAGAGAACCCAGCTGTGAGCTCCCACCTGTCTCTTCAGCATTTATCAGTCAACAGGTGTTTGCTAATGCATTTGAAACAAACAGAAATTGTTCAGAAACGTTTTTTTTTTTTTTACGCAACCAGCAGAGCTAATTTACATCATAAATTATGTCACACAGATTTAGACCGAGGTGGGTCAGGCCCGCTCGGCTAAATATACACGTTTTTTTTTGTAGTTTTTTTAGCTTGGCAAAGTTTACCCTTCGTCACTGTTATAGGAAAGTTTGTCTATCACTGATCCTTCCGCCGCTGCTGACCATGAGGGTGAAACATTGCTTTTGTGTGTGACAAACCTGATAGATCCCTTATTGATCTTGAACACACACACATACACACACACACACACTGTGTACTCTTGCAGTGTGCCAGCATCCTGATTAAACTTCTAAAGCAGATTGCATAATGCGCGCAACAGAAGCAGGGCAGTGGAGATTTAGAACAGCAGCAGCCTCTCTGCCTGCGCTGAAGGGATTGCATAAGGCGAGGAGAAGGGATGGATTCGGGTCACGGAGGCTCCAGGAGCCGTCGTGACTGATTGGACCAGACACACTCAGGCAAGCGGAGCTCGCTCCGCGTCTGGACGAGAGCGAACGAGGGGAGACGGAGGGGAGACCAGCCTTCCAGCATGTCGACCCCTTCCACTCGACTGCTGGTCTATTTCTGACCAGCTGAAAATAACACGTTAGGAACAAGTGGGCGAGTGCATGGGTGCGCAACAAACGTTTCCCCTCCCTCCCCTCGCCTGTTTCTTTACTGAGATAATTCTCACACGTCTAATTGAGTTCATGAGCAGCAAAAATAAATAATTACATTTTAGGACATTGAGGAGTTAGGGGTCCCCTCAAGGTGTATTGATTAAAACCTTAACATAATTTTCCAGCAACCTTTAAAATCTAAATAACCATTTTTGCCCTCAGTCCAGCAAAAAAATAAAATAAAAAGCAGATTTAGAGCTACAAATACGTATAACCTAACCTGATGAAAAAAGACACCTTATAGATTTTAAGTATTTACTACAGAAAATTTGTTCTAATGTTTAGAGAGTGACCATTTTATTCCTATTTTTAGGCTTTAATATAAAGAAAAACTTCTTTTAAAAAAAAGAAGATGATGGCTATATTTTCTTATGTGGGATGTTGATAGTCACACAGTGTCCAACGTAAAGTAGAGCTAAATAAAAATGAAATAAAAAGTATTTTGTGTAATTCTGTTATGAAACATGAAATGTTATCTGCATTTGTTATTGTGTCTATTTTTTTAAACTTAAGTTCTTGTAATTATTTATTTAACCACTTTAGTCAAACTTTTTAAGAACCATTATGGAAGGTCCAAAGAGCCACTTCTGCTTCCAGAGTTTTCAAATCAAACATCCATGACTTTTAAGCTAGTTATCATGTAGCTAGCTTTACTTTACCTAAAATAGGTAAAGTAAAATAGGTAATTTACTTTACCTATTTTAGTTTCCTTATCAAAGTATTAACTAATTAAGTAAATGTGAACAGTGCTATTAGACTTAATAATTGATAATTGACTCGCTCTAGTTCCAGGATTTAGTAGCAAAACCAGCGTGAATAGCCATTTGTTATGCTATCAGTGACAAGGCTAACAACTATTAGCGATATTGGTTAATTTGATATAACTCTGTTGTTTATTCATGCAAACATTGAATAAATTGTTCACAAATATTGTGTAGTGCTATGCATACACTGGTTTAACAAGATAGTTTAGAAGCATGAATTAGAGGTACAAATAAACTGTAAGTCAATAAATAAATGTTTGTTTTCTGTGTCTTTATGCCCAGGTTGGAGTTTGAGAAACTTTCACTTTTACAGGTGACTCTGACTTCTTGGTCTACTGCAGCTGGATTTTCCGAGTTAGAGTCTGTACATCTCAACTTTTAAGACCAAGCAGAATGCATCACAGCCACTGCAGCTAAAGCTGAATGCTAATGCTATTGTTACTCCAGCCTAGTGAGTCAAGGGGGAGACAATGAAGTTTTTCCCAAATTCTGATAGGAAAGTTAATTACAAACCATTCAAGGGATAAAAGTGTGTTTGAAGGTGTCACATGCGTTGCCATAGCTAAACAAGAAAAACAGGAAGCTAATGTGAGTAGCTCTAACTATTTATCTACATTCTAGAATCAGCTAATGACCTGCTTAGCATGGGAATTTTTAAGGCGGGTGTTTATGTATTTAAGCTCTTAGTTGGCAACATTCACTTTCACATGTTATATAATTAATGCTGTTGTTTGCCACTGCTAAGCGTTTCATACTGTGCCTCACAAAGTATTCATAAAACCAGAACATTTCCATCATTTGATGCGTCACAACCCAAAACCTCAATGACTGAAACAGTGTTGAATACATGTGAAGTGGGTCTAAAAAATCTGAAAATTGTGTTTGTGTTCAGCAAGCTTGACTCTGATGTCCCGAAATAAAATAAAATCCAACCAGTTGCCTCAGATTAGTAAACAGATCTACATATGTGTAATCTAACTTTATTCTACATATTCTGTTAATGTATCGCAGGTTCATTAGAGAACATTTGTTAAAATGCATCATAAAAACCATGCTGAACACAGCACACAAGTCAGGGAGAAAGCGGCTGAATGGTTTAAATCAATGCATATGCATGCGTTATAATGACCTAGTCAAAGTCCAGATGTGAATCCTGCAGATAACCTGTTTCAAGACTTAAAAATTCATGTTCACATGCTGTTCCTTCATACCAACAGAGATCTACTGTCGGGGTATGAAAATGTCTGAAACTAGGTGCACGCCACACTTTTCAGATCCCTTTTTGTTATGGAAAAAGGTAAAACTTGAAAAAATGTTTCCTTTGCCTATAATTTTACAATTATGCACAGGAGTTTTGGACACAATATGTCAAAAATAATTTTAAAAAAAAAGTTTGACAACATGTGTAAAGTGGATACCTTATCAAGGAGCTGCTCTAAAAGTTTTGTTTTGCATCAAAAACAGCTTAACGCCTATGAAAAATGCAGGAAGACACCAATCAGATCCACAATTCAGTCAGGAGTCACGCATGTTTCAAAAAGTTTGTTTTAATATTTTTATGTATGTCAAAAAGATTTACATAAAGTGTTCTACTTTCATTTTCTATCAGACGATCACTGCTTTCTTTGCTTATTGCACTCAACTGGAGTCTATACTTGTATTACATCATTTGTGGGATGTAAAGTGTGTGCGTGTCTGCGTGTGTGTTCCTGTCGTCTCATTACATAAGGACAGCATCAGCAGCCGGACAGAAGTGACCCCGGGCTCAGTAACTCAGTTTGCTGAGTGAGGTTGTAAAAAGCATAATTGAGCATTTGGATGCGGGACAGAAGTCTGCGGTCCATTTGAACAGTTCCCCTTTGTGTCTTTATTACATAGTCAATTATCTGGGTCTTAGATAACAGAGCTTTTTTTTCCCCCACCACAGGACAATAAAAGTGATGCGCCAACAGAACCACAGTACTTTTCCTGAGCGGTTCCCTGCATTGCAGATGTTAATGGCTCACCAAGTCCTCTGAAAGCTTTCCTGGGGAGAGCAGGACATACAGATAACATACTGACGTTATTCACTAACACTACGACACCAAGTCTCTGGAGTTCAGTATGGACGCCAGATGTCGGAGAAATGTACGGGCTTGTGCTGCCCTCTGGTGAAATGAAGGACACACTGTTTTAAAATGGGTTTAAAAAAATTTGAGTTTTACTTTTTTTTCTTTTTTAAACACTGCTTTTATTTTATGCATAACCTTACATATCACTCATCAACTTCCCTGTTTTAAATCAACCATTGCCATAAAAAAAAATCTTAATTCTTAGTTGTATTTGTTGCAGTTTTGTTTCTTCGTTCAGTCAGAAGTGTGTTAAGTTAGAAGACTCAGTCTGTTGGCCGTTTACCACCTCATAGCCTGCGCAAGCTAGTGCTAGCACTAGCTTTGTTTAGCAATCACACTTTAGTCAAAATGTGATGCATACAGAAATTATTTAGTCTGCAACTCAAAATGGGCCTTGATAATTTGCCAAAACACAGCAGTTGTGCCAGATTTGATTGACAGATCCGATTAAAGTGAGAGGCACCGGAGAATCCCAGATGTGGTAGCGCTCAACTCTAGCGATTGCTCGCTCTGCAGTGATCCGCAGCCGAGCAATGGTCTGGGTCTCCTCCGTCTCGTTCTTGAACTGGCTAGGATGCCTAAATGGTGAAGTGGTGAGTTTGGCTCCAACTTTATGAAGGAGGTCTTGAATGAGGAAGCCTTCATCCGCCATGACTTCATCTCCTGGCTCAAGCAGAGGAAGGATTCCACTGACCTTCGTTATGTCTTTGTCTGAGATGCAGCCTGTGTACAACGCTGAAATAAATGTCACCAAGCCACAGGGAGCAACTCCGATCAGCCCTTTCAGAGTGGTGTGGTTCTTGTAGGCAGAGAACGTTTCAGACTGTAAGGTGAGGAATGATGGCGTCTCCAGAGCAATTTCTGTGCAGTCCAAGATGACACGGACATTTGGAGAGAACTTCAGAAATCTCTGAGGCATACTGGCTTTTGCCTTCTCACGACTAATCCACAGGTTGTTGGAAGAGAACACAATGAAGAGGTAGTTGGCCCAGGTGATGGTCACTCGGCTGACAGAAGCTATGCTGACTTGAAACATGTCAGCAATGAGCTGCTCCTTCATGCCCACTGCTACCCTGAATGAGTACATCAGGAACTCATCAATCAGAGGCATGCAGCGGTCAGGGCTGGCTTCAGCACACGCTTCCTTTCCAAGTTCCTGGGCTCTGGCCCAGTACACAAGGCGTGACGCAGAGGGTGCAATGGACTCCCAGAAGATCCGGAACACACGTTCAGATGGAAATTTGGTGTAGAATCGGATCTGGTCATCAGAGGCACAGTAGCGGCTGAAAAGGGTGGCAGACAAATCCTCTTTTTGAAGTCTGGCCTTCAACTCCTTGATATAACCCAGAGTTTCATCAAGTGCACCTGTAAAACCACAAAATAAAACAGCAAAACATCCGGTTAGCAAGAAGTTTTAATTATATCAATGTAACATTATTTCTCTGAAGATCAATACATGTTGTGAGTCCGAGCTGTATGTATATAGCCATTGCCTATATACATACAGCTATGAGATTAGTCTCATAATCAGATTAATCTCATTATGAGACTAATCTCATAATGAGATTAGTCTCATAATGAGATTATGCATAACTACCACATAATCTCATGATTTAATTATTATGTGATAATAATAATAATCATAATAATCACATTATGATAGTAATAGTTATATTTGACTGAAATGATCTTACATGGCAAATGTATACAATATACTATCTTAATTTGACTTTTACCTGTGGGTGGATGTGCTACATAATCATGGTCCGCAGTAGCATCTTCAGTCTGGCTAGCTTTCTGAGAGAGGACAAACTCCCGTTTCTTATCCCTCTCGAAAGCAGACTCTAACAGGTCGCCAGTCTGTCGCAGGGCAACACAGAGACACACAGGACACACAACCATGCACACACACACTCACACCTAGGGGCAAATTGGAGAGGCCAATTAACCTGACAGTCATGTTTTTGGACCGTGGGAGGAAACCGGAGTACCTGGAGAAAACCCACCCACGCACAGGGAGAACATGCAAACTCCATGCAGAAAGACCGGGGCCGGGAATCAAACCCAGAACCTTCTTGCTGCAAGGCAACAGCTCTACCAACTGCGCCACTGTGCAGCCCAGTACCAAAACTAGTTTAAACCTTTTTAGAATCCATTTGTACCATATGATTTGCCCAAGTCTTATTATTATTATTTTACTTAACACATAATGCATGTAGATGTATAAGTCATTCCTATCATAAAATTATAAAGATTTTTTAAAAAATCAAAATTAGCAAGAAAACTGTTTTTAATCCTGATGTCTACAAGAATGCTGACAGTTCTTGATGTTCTGCTGTCGTCAACAGGAAAACAAAGGTGCATTGAGAACCGCTGACACTAGAGGGCGCTGTTGTTACTGCTCCATCTTTAACCAAGCAAGGTCAACGTATGCAAAAATGAGAGAAGACAGCGGCACAGCCTGAAAGCTGCTACTGGTGGGGATAATCATGGCTGGGTCCTGTAACAATGGCAGTATGTACATGAAAAAAAGATCCTTATGTTTGGAGAATGTCATTTATTTTAATTTTTAGAAATTCATACCTGTTTGGCTGATTTTTGTGACTGTACTGACGGTACTGACACCAAAAATAATAAAGATTGACATTTTCTCATTTCACCATTCCAAAAAAACATTTTCTTTCAATACTGAGTCATTCCATATTTATTTATTTCTGCTTGATTTGAAAAAGAAAATACTATTAATTCTAACCAATAATTAAATCTATATCAGGTGTGTTTAAAAAAAAAAAAAAAGATTTTGTGTTGTATTTTCTATTTTCCGCTACAAAGTAAAGCAACTGACCAATCTGTATTTTCTTCATGCGTTGTTAAGGCAATGTCATATAATGTATATTTCTGTGTATTTTGCAATTATTTAAATGAAAAAGTGGAACCAAAATTGGCATAGTGAAACTCCATGTTTACAGTGAAACAATAACAAACTTTTTGTGTTTTAGCATGATAACTGCAGACATGTTGGGCTAGTGAAAAACATAGGTTTTTATGAACATATAAAAGGAACAAAAAATAACTTTTTATTTCAGTCACATGTTTCACAAGGAACGGTTATTGCAGTCGCGCGACATGCTTCTGTTTACAAACAGTGTGATGAACAAAATACCTCAATGTTTGGGACAAATCAAACAAAAGACGTCAAAATGCTACAGTAAACCGTTAGCTTAGCATCACAGAGCAACGTGAACAACAACAGTGGAAGGTCCTGATTTTTCAAACAGCTTTTCCTACAGACATCTTCAACCATTTTCTTTTGCTAATGGCAGGAAAAAAATCTAGCGCAGGCTTACACAAAACACACGAGACACTCTCCTGATTTCCTGAAACAGAAACGTAAGGTCCAATCAGCACATGGGGACACCACCTCCTTGACTGCACATACTTAAAACCAATGGAAAACTTTATAAGAAAAAAAACCGAGCGATAGAAGATATATTTTATCATAATACTGAAGCCACTTCCTTTTTACTGTTGCCCTGGGCAACTTTCTATAAGGCCCACATCATCCAAAACAGAACAATCTGATGATTGTGAGCATCTTTATGCAGATCTTCAACAATTACCAAAAATGAAATCGTCTCCCTTGTGCTTCCTTTATGTTCTCATAAAGGAAGCACAAGTTGGAAGCACAAGCGTATGATTTTAAAATATACTTTAAAAGGGATTTTGTACATCAACTGGGACATTGTGGACAAACTTGAGTTTCTAAGGTGCATTGTTAAAAAAAGAAAAGAAAAGCTCCATTGCAGCTTTCTTCATCTTTATTTCTCTTTTTTGTCACTACTGTTTCAGATAATCAGATTTTAAAATCAAACTAAGACAAACTGAGTCATTACAAGATACAATTTTAAAATGACAAGGATGCAGTAACTTATTTTAAAAAATTGCTTTCTTTTATATATTTGTTGAGACTGTCACAATGTTGTGATAGTGTTTTATGATATGCATAAGCTATGAAAAGATCGATCTCCTCCCTGAGCCACTATTGTTATTGTTATGGTAAGCATCAAATCATACTGAAGAAATTCAGGGACAGATTAGACCTGTTACAAAACTGAATTTTTCCAGGCGAGGCTGGGTTACCAAAATCACATCGACAATTCACAAAAGACAAGAAAATAACTCAGAACAACGAAGACCTGAATGAGAGACAATGGGCTCAGGATTGCAGATAAAAGTACCAGAAAAATAATGGTTGGAAATGGCAAACGTTGGGCTTGTGTATAAGATTATATATTCGGAGAAAACCTAACTATTCAGTATTGGCAGATTTAATCCTGATACAGCCTTTGTGTTGGGTTGTTTCTATGTCAATGGTGTGGGCTTCCTCCCAGTTCTGACCAAGACCACTGCCAATAAAAAAAAAGATGCATCAAATCATCATCCAAGAGCAACGTTGGGAACAATTTGGGGACGATCTGAGGATTTTCCCGCATGATGTAGTGTTTCACTGTGTCGCAATACTAACATCGACCGTATATCAACATCTTGAACCTACGCCCAGAAAACTCGCCAGATTGTGACCCCGCTGAGAACCTGTGGTCATTTCTCAATCCGTCAAATTGAGTCATGTCTCAATCTGACAAAAACTTTGATCATCTCCAAGCACTAAAAAACATTAGACTCTCCTTAAATCAGATGAGTTTCAACATATCAGAGAAAACCAATTAAGTTATTCAATCCAATTCAATTGAAGAAAACCTGACTCATCCCAAGGGGAAATTAAAGGTTGTGAGGATCCTCATAGTGGTTGCGGATGGTCAAAGGTCAAGGACATCATCAGTTGTTTGCTTGCTTTTGCCGCTCCTCTTTAAATCTCTGTATTACCGTAAGAAAACAGCACAGAGAGACTTTCTGCGATCTATGGAGAATGGGAAAAAGTTAGACGGATCAATTGTTTTTATAAGTTTTCAGTGTTTTTTTTTCATTTTGTGTAATTGTAGAACTCTTAGATGGATTGAAGTGGTTGTTCCAACTCCCTCCCCCCCCACACATTTTTTTTCTCTGCAGGTGAAGTGCTACACTCAGCCTCTGCAGGTTATACAGTAAAGTTATTTTCCCACGCACAGATCCAAACATCAGTTTCAGACCCGCTACCACCTACCAGCTTCAAATCTTTCGGCTCCCTCTGCCACGGGATGATATACCGTAGCAGCTCCAGTCAATGCGTGTGAGGTGGCCGCTCTATCTTTTCAATAGATCTTCCGAGTCGTATGAACATAACAGATGCAGGGTCATGAATCAAAGGTCCTAAACCACCCATCTAGCTGATCTTTTCCACAGGCGCTCCTGTCCGATCTCGCCCGGATCCAAAACACCGACGCGTTTTCACAGATCTACACACACACACACACACACACACACACACAGAGAACTGGAGAGGCTCCCCCAAACCGAGCCTGTCCTCCTCTGTGGGTCCGTTCTGCCTGACCCAGCTCTACGTGTGAGCTCCGGCCTCGTGTGAACTGAGTCTGTGAACGCAACGACCCCGTCGGATCGACAGAGGAAAGGACGTAAAAAAGAAAAACTATACTCGAGCAAAAAACTTCTGCACCGCGTATCAAAGCATAACTCATGTACCCCTTGAGTTGGCCCACTGCAAATTAGAGAAGCATCAAAGTGCGCGGGTGTTTGAAAAATAAAGATCACACATGTTTCAAATATGTCTGAATTTTAATTGATAATAAATTGTGCTTTTGTAGACCCCGAGCCACACGTTAAAGTAGTTAAAGGTGTTTTTTAATAGACATAATGTTGGAGAAATAACTGATAGTGTGTTGTTTTCTTTTTTTTCCCCCTTCCTTTTTGCAAATGATGGTTGTTTTGTTTTTTAATAGTTGAACTCCTCTCCTCAGCTGAACTGTTGGTTGTAGCTATAAATGTTTGGCTTCAGTTCAAGGTGCTTGAAGAGACAAGGTTGTGCAAAATGAACCGATGTGGAAATCATTATGACCACCCCTGATGTCCATTCTGTCGAACCTCCAAGATAGATCTGACACGGCAGCACGTTGTGGCAGTACCTGAAAATGTCATAAGTTTGGAACTGGGTGCCAATTTTTCCTTTGGAACATCCCAAATCATTTGTCGCCATGTTTAGAAAGTGAGTAGGTACATGTGGTTGATGTATGGAGACGTATCCAGTTCATAAGATGATACCGTACATGAGGCCAAAAAGAAATCGATTTTTGGGAGGTTTTACAAACAGAAAAACATAGGGCTGAGCAAAAAGTGGCCCATGCAGCAGATGGAAACTTTTTTTTTTTCAGAGACCATTTTTAACTGCCAAATTGAAATCTTTTAAAAATTAAATATGGTAGTTTTCATCTTTTAACATTCACAAATTTTTAAACAATCTATAGAAAATAAGACCACTGCAAAGGTAATCTTCTTAAAACAAGTTCAAAAATATACACAAGTTTTTCTCACAAGTGAAAAAATCTATCGATGGAACTAGTGCTTTTTAATCAATATTTAATAATTATTGAGTTAAGCTTATGTATTTAGATTACACGTTTCTTGCATGTTAGTTTTATTTTACTTGAAGTAAAATACAGTGAAGTATTTTTGCTGTGGAAACTAGACAGAAATACTTGATAGGTTTTTGTGTTTTATCAGTGTAAGAATATCCTTCAACGTTAAGTGAACATTAGACCCGGGTGTATCAAAATCTACATTTAAGGGATTTATTAAACCTTGATATGCCATATATATATATATATATATATATATATATATATATATATATATATATATATATATATATATATATGGCGTATCTTTGAAAAAATATAGTTTACGCATTATAGAGCTGTATGCATACTATATCAGATTTGATTACTTAGAAGAGGTGAAAAAACCCTTTTACTTTAGTTCTGTTATGTTCTGTAGCAGATGCCAACGTTAGCATTTTTGACGGCTAACGTTTAGCTAGCCTTCTCACGACCCTTTTGTGTCTTTGTTCTCTTTCTGTTGCAGTTTTTTATGTACAGGCACCCATTATCAACCTGCCCATCAAATGATTTGTAGGCACATCTTTTTATTGTTTGCTAGCTGTAGATTGGCAGCCAGTCCGACGTGCCGTCCTCATTAGCCGCCTCTGCTAGTCAACCAGAGAATGATTAAAGAAATATGTCCTCCATTTCTTAAAGGTGTGGATATACACCAGAGGTGTATTTCTTATTTTAGCGACTCTGCTGTTATTACGAAATAAAAGAGCAGGAATTTAACCAAAAGGTTGTTTTTTTTAAAGTCAGACAATGAAAATGATTTTAGAGTTTACATTTTATGTGTTTGCAGTCCCATCATTTAGCGATAACAGTAGTTAGCGCTGTTGGCATTATAACAAAAAAAAAAAAAAAACACGCTACCTTGTCTGAGTTTTTCCAACAACTTCTGAAAGTAATGAATTTATTGAAAAGACATTTCATAACAAGATAAAAAACAACTGAAACAGAATCTTGAAATGTGTAAGCTGTTTGGCTTGGCTTTAGCTATCTATGTAGTAATGTTTAAAAGAAAACAAAAAACACAACTTATATGTTACGGTGGAGCACACTGCTGGGTTCAAGATAATAAAAACGACCCTGACTTAAATTGAAAAAAATGTTTTGAAATGTATGCATTTTAACATAAACTTTGGAACACAGCTTTTCTTATATCTTGTGTTTTCTCACATTAATGTATCAACGACGGTGTATTGTGAAAATTGAACACAGAATGTAGATGTTTCACTTTTGTGATATTAATTTGAATGATACATTTCGTAAATAAAAGCATTTCCAGGCGATACATTGCCCGGCAGCCCCATGAACATTTCACAGCTGTTAAGTTTATGTTACTGATGACTTTGTCATTGGATCCCAAAGCGCTGTAGATCTAATATTTCTCCACTCAACAGCAGCCAGTAAAGGAGCCCTGTAGTTGCGGTAATGTCCTGCCTCCATCGCCGGTGTGGATGGGGGAAACAGAATCTCATCTGGGAAGTGGAACACCCTCGTTGTAGCCCACCAAGGCCTTTTCCTAGGAACCCAGAGAATTCTGTTGGCACCGCATGAAACACATAACTCCTCTACGGGAGTGGATCTGAGGTTTACAACTCGGGCTCCTCACCCAATTAGGCTGGACCTCGCAGGCAAATCAAAATAGGGTGAAGTTTTTTACAATGCCACTGGGGTCTTTAGAATGAATGGTTCTGTTTTGAAGTTTTTTAGGGTAAGCATTGGGGGGGCAGAGGCAGCTGGGAATGTACGACTCCCAAGTCTCTTTTATCAGCCTGTCAGATAAGCCACAGAGGTAGAGAGAGCTTAATGTCAGCGCACAGGAAGTATCCTTCATATGGATTTATGTGTGTGTAGTTTATGCACATAACAAAACACATAAAAAAATCTATTTATTTATAGAGATATTACATACACAGTAAAATACAAAGCCTATATGGCAATAAATAGCCCCAAAAGAAAAGCAAAGTTAATAAAAAAAGAACAGAATTGGTTGTAAAAAAAAGAAAAGAAAAGTTGCAATAACAAATCATTTTTAATAAAAAAAAAATCAAAGCTTATATTACGTTTAACAGGTACTTTGGTTTGATATAATGTGTATATACAAAGTTCTTGATTGGAAATAGAGCTGTAATAATAGACTATACACATACAAAGCCATTTAAATTATACAAAAATAGAAAAAGATTTGTTCTCCATTCTGCTGGAAGTCATGAAAAGTAACAATAATTAGCAATAAGCTACAGTGCAGTGAAAAAGGATTGTCCCCCAATAAATGTCTGTTGTTTTTGCTTATTCTTTTTGGTTCATTAAAATTGTTGGTATCATAAATTCTGTTTTTATATTGGACAGAAAACTTGGGTGAATACAAAACCACAAAAGCATTAAGATTAGAAATGGCTCTGTAACCGTTTCCATACCAAGATGTTGATTGAAACCAGCTTTCCAAAAAATACCCTCCTGACTACCAGTAGTTCATTTTTGTCGTCTGTCGAGGACATTTCTAAACTTGAATATCTCCCACCCCCTGAATTAATTCCTTTTGGTATCTGGAGAGGACATTAGGGCTTTTCAGTGATACCACATGTGAAGGGGTGGGACTTTTGTACTTACCATTTTCTAATTCATAAAAATGGCATTTATCAGTAATAACACATTTTATGGGAAGAGACAAAGTAAGTGCATAAAACCTTTTATTACCTTACAAAGACTGTGGGATTTTAAAAAAAATGGTGATTGGACAATATTTTTTTTCCTGGTAGTCAGGAGGATATGGTCAATTGCAGGAATTTTGTTATTTAGCATTTGTTATTTTGTAATTTTAAAATGTGTTCAGTTTTATAGTTTAACAAATTTTCACCTTAAACAAGGTTGATTTGTTTTTACTTTTCTTCTCTAAATAAGTAAAACAATTTAACACTGCATTTAAATGTTTTCAGGTTATCATTAGCAATCTGAAACCATTAAATTTAACAAAAGTAAAAGCAAAATAAATCTCCAATGCATATGCCTGTTCACAGCACAATAAGACAAAAATTGAGGACATCTCATCCTACATTATTAAGCAAAACAGAAACTAAAGTATACAAAATCCTAGATGAACAAGATACAACTGGGGAAAATAAACGAGCAAAGAATTCCAAAAAACATGAATTTTTGAATTAAAATATTCAAACAACGCCTCAGTGAGTTCGAGCTCACAACAGTTTGTTACAGTTTTGTCAAGTCTACGTTTTGTGCAGTGAGAATCCTACTAAGGGCTGTTGTTGATTGCTTTGAGGATGTCGCAGGTGTTCTTCGAGATGACCTCTTTCAGTTTCCGTACCCGACGGGGAGTGGAAGCGCCCACGTAGCTTTCAGGCTGGAGGACAGCCATGCCTTCGCTGACATTGCCCATGATGATGACCTGACCTTCCGCGGCCGCGCCCGTTATGTTTGGGCATGGGCAGTTCCAGTCCATGTTGAGGAAAGTGACTTCGAGAGGTTCTTTGCCGAAGAAACGCAAACCCATTTCCTCGTCCTTAAAGATCTCCTCCACAGTCACGAGGGCGTGGCCCGAGTCTTTCTCTTGCGTAATGTCCGTCATGCGGCCCAAGACAACAAAGTCGCTCTTGCAGAAGCTCGTCACCATCTTGCCTCTTGGTTTGCAAGCTTTGCAGTGGTGGTTTTTCGGGAAGGGGCACATCTCCTCGCAGAGCTCTTTTGACTCAAAGTTGTTGTCATTTCCCTCACAGCCTCCGTAGATGAAGGACTGACACTCGCCCATGGTGCTAATGTATGCCCACCGGGGCTCATAGGCCTTACAGCGGCCCTGCAGGGCAGGCAGTCCGCAGGGCCTGGACAGTTCCGGTCCACAGCACTGCATGCAACCCTCGTATGTGTCAAACACCTTTCTAAGTGACTGGTCATTGCTGCTGTGGCAGTGTCTGAAGGGAAAGCAGTTGTTGGATTTGGGCTCATAGAACCAGCTGACTTTCTCCAGCTCTGTTCCACAGTCCTCCGGGCTGTCAAAGGGGTTTTGGCATTCTTCAGGGAGGCAGCGAGTCAAGTTCTTGGGCCCCAGAGTGCTGAACACCCCTGCTGAGAGTACAGTGAGCGGGTGGTGGACCTGGACTGAACCAGACGGGTTCTGAGCCATGCAAGTATAGACCCCAGAATCTTGCAGCCGGGTGTTGTAGATGACCAGCTGGCCGATGTTTGTGACCACCATGTTCCCCAACACATTATTGGGCCTCATGATCACCCTCACGACTCCCAAGGGCAGCCGCTTCTCCCACGTGATCTGAGGCTGGGGTTGACCGGTGACATCGCACAGGAAACTGGCTGTTTCACCCACGTTTACGATCTGATGAATGGGGCTGGTGACCAATGCGGGTTGTTCAGGTTCCAATGGTAGCGGGACGGTGGGCTGAAAGGGGGCAGTCGTAGGACGAAGCGTGGTCACCTGGGGAAGCGAAGGGCTCATGTTGGGCCAGGTGAGGTGGAATCGACACATGACAACCGAGAGGGTGATGCCCTTAGAACATGCCTCTGCATCCATGAAACACTTGTTGTAGTAAGTCATGCCATCTGAGGCGCAGGTGAAGTTCGGCTCCTTCTCGCAGCGGTCCCGGCATTTACACAGGGGGTGGCCGTCCCAGATGACACACTCGGAGCCCTGCTGGGTGCACATGAAGCTGGCACACGATGCTTCCCTGGGCATTCCCACAGGGCCCTTCTTCCCATCCACGTAGCGGGCAGCAACGCAACTGTGGTTCCCACAGACATTTTGGCAACACTTTTCAAAGGACTCACACTCCTGTAAGAATCAAAGAGAAAATTGCTCATGAAGGATGTTCGGTGCATGGGGTGGATTTTACAAGTGAGGAGTAGGAAGTGCTTCACACACTGCAATCAACAAAAACAATACGACAACTTGCAAAGCAGCCCAGCACCTGGCACTTTCTCACATTTTGTCAAGTTGCTTCAACTCATTTACTTGGATTTTAAGTCAAAGACCAAAATAAAGTATCACGTCATTTCAAAGTAGGTGTTAAATAATACCTGATTTTCTGTGTATTTCTTTTTAAAGAAATACTCATCTTAGGCATGGATTTCTATTCAACTTGTTATACACATAAAATCCACTGCAGTTAATTACCTTCGGAACTCATGTAACTTAGCTTATAGAGTTCAATTGTATGTATTTTACTCTTGCTATTTAATCAAGATGGTTTGTGAGGGACTTAAGACTCTCTCATGTTTCTTCTGTAGCCAAACAGTCGATGCAGTGTCAAAGGATTGCATGACATTTGTATTTACACACAAACCCTTCATACATGGCGCAGACCACCTGTGGAACACTCCTTCCGATTCAGTATACATCAGAGCCTTAGAGATGAACATGTATAAATTCACTGAACAGGTGGAGGAAGGGACGATGTTGGCTGAGCATGACAATGAGATTTGATGAGGAATTATACAACTGTACCTAATTCCTCAACCTGAATGATGTACATGATAAGTAATCTTCAAAAGTATCTGTCGCCGACACAAAAACCAGATAGTGAGAGTGGACTGAAGCGTAAGATCAACATTGCAGTCCGCAAATGTCTGACCAATCTCACCCAATCTCACAATACATTGCATAGAGCTCTGGCCAAATAGACCAACCAGGGCCTGGTGTCAAGAAGAAGACAATTTTCGTCACGGATCTACCTTAATAGCTGCATTTCCATAACAAATGTGCGCAAAACTTTGTCAATATTCCGCTAATATTGAAAGTCACAATTTCATATTTGTGGTGTTTCCATTAAATAAGAAGCACAACTAAAACCACGTGTGAATAAGCTTGTTCACACAATAAGTAATTAAAAAACACACTGCGTCATGATCCCCCATCTACTTCCTGTTGCCGTCTTCTTTGTGGTTTGCGCCAGTGGCAACATGTGATTGGTGATCATATGAAAAAAGTGTTTCCATTGCAGTTCTGCAAAATAAACCAATTTTTATATGGCCAAAAAAAACCCATCCTCATCCTAGAGCCAAAACTTTTGATCAAAAACCATTTTTCTTCCTAAAATGTCAAATTGCATAATGATATGGACGATGGAACGCAGCTAATGAGAATTGAGTTCAACACTTTGGATGAAGTATTTGCACAACTGAGTAACAGGAGAGAAACATTGTTAAAAGAATGTCATAAGAAGTTCAATTTCAGACGACTTATAGATAAACATTGTGAGAAGAGATCAAATTTGAAGGTTGAGGGCTACTTGGCAAACACTGTGTGACAGAAAACTAACAACAAGCCTAAAACATGGTGGTGGTGGCATCATGACCAGGTAGACTGACAGGAAGCTGATCAGACATCAGAGGGATGCATAGGGTGAAAACTGGATGCAAAAATGTGAGACTTGGGTGGAGTTTCAAAGGCAGAGGTTCATCTGACTGTAAACTTAAAGGTAGATCAATAAGGAAACAGTGCAGGTGTTGAGAGTGGCCCAGTCAAAGTCCAGATTTAAATCATATCAAGAATCAGTAGAACTCTGACTAAGCTTTAGCTTTTTTTCCCCCCAAATAGCTAAATTTACGGTTAAACGCACACAAAAAAATTTATTTGTAAGAAGAAGAAAAAGAAGAACGGAAGACCGCGATGTGTCGATTTCCGTTCATATTGCAATTATGTAATACTATTTATCGGTCTTTCAATCTGTACTCAAGGAAAAAAACATGAACAAGTTCAAAGGGTGTGAATACTTTACGAAGACACTTTATAGCCCTAAAATACAGATATCAAACTTCAAAACTCTTCTGCATACAAGTGATTAACAAAAAAACGTAAATTACCTCATCAGAATCACATTCCCGCGTGCAGGTGCTCATGGCATCCACCCACAGGTTGGGGTTCATCTCATTGGGGCAGATGCCCGCGTGCGAGTAGGTGACACGGGGCAGATCTGCGCCGCCGAGCTCCATCCACGCGGACGCGCACGCCAGGAACCAGATCCACCGTGGAAACAGCATCCAGCGCATCTCAACTCGACAAGTGGTGAAGATCGGAGACAGAGCTGCGGGTCTGAGATCCAGCTCCCCCCTTAAAAAAAAAACAAAACACTTACACTTGTTCAAAGAAATGCCGGGCGATAGGAAGCAGCAACCTGATGCGGTCTGAGCTGATGAGTCCCGGTGAAATCGCGGCGCTGGCGGTCTGCTCTTCGCTCCCTAATCTGCGGCCATCACTCGCCAAGTGGCTCGCAATAAGACAATTAAGAGTTGCTCCTGCGATGCAGGAAGAAGCTGTTTTAATAAGTCGGAGCTCCACTTGGGATTGGGGCCGAGGGGGGGCACCTGCCTGTTAAAGGGATTGCTGGTAACCCCGTTTAACCCTTTGCGGTCTCCAGCGGCGCCAGGGCGCGCGGCGCGCCAAGGCGCGCGGAGTTAAGAAAGGAAACGTGTTGCTTTGAGAAGATTTATTTAACGACTGCTGACATTAAAACCAGATGTTCTGTTTATCCGCAGTCTTAAGGTGGAAATGAAAAATTAAGAGCTTTGCTCTAGAGCAGGAGTGATGTCGACGCCGCTCGTCCTGCGGCAGAAGGTCAGGCTGACTTAACGTACGTGAGTCCAGAATGATTGAATCGTTAAACCCGCTGGCGGATTTACAGCCGTTTCTCAGTCAGACATGCAACTCTCTTGAGCAATAATAAATTTTGAACATAAAAAAAATCATATTAGCTTACACTTTTATCAGAAGGTGCCAGGCATGAAGTATTTATGCTCTTCTCAGTATTATGTGTAGATATATTGGTGTTAAAGCAGTACAATCTTTCTTATTAAAACGCTAAAATGTTCAACTTTCATCTGATGATGGGACTGACTGTGGCATGATAATTCATTTTCTAAGAACAAGAACAACTTTTTTTTTTCTAGACTTCGGTATAAGTTGTGATGAAATAAATATTGCAGTAAACATCATACTGATCTAAACCAACAGCAGGGAATTTTTATTTAATAGGACACACAGTGGAAAAAAATATTTTTGTTTTTACAAATCAATCAAGATCAACGAAAGTGGGCTAAAAAAAGAATCTTTTTAATGTCAAAGTGACAACTGATTTCTACAATATAATGAAAGTCGTAACAATATCCAGAGAGAGACAAAGAGGCTGATCAGTGCTTTCAAAATCCCAATTGAAAAAGGTCCAATATACTACTATAGAATTTTAGATTTGCTTGGTATGTTTGTGCTCATTTTCTTTTGTTGTGGTAAAAAGAAATCAATAAAAACATGGGACACAATCAAAATGATATCCTTCATAAGTTAGGTTTATGTGTGGAGGCTAGAGTCCTCAACGTTGTTGGTTCGATTCCCGGTCTCGGACCGTTCGCTGCACACCGTTCCCCTCTCTGCCTTCTGTTTCCTGTCTATTTACTGTTCAGTAAAGGCCGATGGTGCCATAAAAGATTTAAAAATAAAATTTGTTTCCATCCATCAGTACAAATATACAAAAGAAAGTCATCATGTTCACCACTATTTTCTCAAATAAACACAAAGTCTTCATCTTGTTAATGCTGCAACATGCTGAGAATAGAATGAAATTTGTTTGTTTGTACTCAAATTAAAATCAAATTAAGATGCATTGGAGTTTTAGTTTGTATTTTCTGAATGATTTGTAGTTTTTATCACGTGTGAGATGTTTAACTAGCCTAAAACACAGTAGAAGTTTAAATCCCATATAGCCCAGACAGTTCAAAGTTGTCAAAAAAACAACAACAAAAAAGTGGAGAAAATACCAAAGTTTTAATTTGGGAGATCTGCATGATCCATGTTTAGACTTAATTTTGAAGTTAGGTTTGTTGCTCTAAAAATCTTCTGTTGGATTATTTTTAAATTGCTAAAATCGGACAAAATTGCGCATCTTTCCATCTTCTGGGCTCTGAGGACTTCAAATGTTTATGAACATTTGTATTCTGCAATATGACGTCTGTCTGTCCGTCCATCTACCTGCAGCAGGCGCTGGATCTTCTTTGGTCCAGAGACTCACTGTGAGGACTGTTAAATGAAATGCTTCATGGCTCAGCTGAGCCAATATTTATGAGAAAAACACCAAAAATACTCTTAACTTTTCCTTCGGCTTGAGGTGGAGATGAACCCCCAACCTGGAGGGAAGAACAATCCATCAGTTTTTCCAGCATGGCCCCAGAATCAGAGAAGCTGACTCTTACTATCACCACCTCCCACTCAGCTGTAAATTACTTGCCTGGGAGGTCATGAAAACAACAACATCATGGGTAAAATGCAGATAAAATACAGAGAGATTCTCAAACCAGAAAACTGACCTTGTCCTGAGGTCACAAACACCACATGTGTCAGGTTGTACCAGCAGTAATGTCTGTGTGATGTAGAAAAAAAAGTGTTGACACTTAAGTTTTGTGAAATACACTCAAAATACACAAAACATGTCTTTTTTAAAAAAAAAATCTGCATACTTCCATTAAGCAAATTTTCAGAATTCCAATTTGTGCAATTATATGGTGAATGGAAATGCAGCTTCGGTACACTCATTCTTAATACTAGTTGCTGCGTTCCCATTAACCACAGAATTGCGCAACTTGAAATTACGAAAATAAATTTAAAAGAAACACAACAGTTTTGGAAAAACTCATGATTTTCTATGGAAAGGTTTTGTGGTAGGATGAAGTGGTTTTTCAGCCTCATCGAAACAAAACTGCAATGGAAAAACTTTATTCACATCAGTCACCTGATCATCAGCTGCACGTTACTCCTGGCAGAGACGACACAGAAGACAGCCGGAAGTAGTAGGTTGATTACTTTTATTTTTAATAAAAAGTTGTGTTTCATTTGGACGTATTGAATTCAAAACCTTTGTGTAAAATTACCCCAAACCGCCACACAGCTACGCCGAATAAGACACCGACGTCTCCTCTGATTGGCTGATAGATAAGAGCGCGAGCGCCTTGGCCAATTATCAGTATATATCACGTAAGCGTTTACATCCGTCACTGCTTGATTTTTAATGACTTGTTGAGTTAACTAGCTTATTCACGTGCGATTTTAGTTTAACTTCTTGTTTTTTTGGAAACGGCGCATTAGCATAAAATGTGTTTTTCGACATTGACCGGGTATGGAAAAGGTTTGCGCACATTTGTAATGGAAACAGCAGCAGGTGTTCCGCATCACTGAATCAAATCATCAGCGAGTTGTCCGTAGAGACTTAAAATAGCAAACATGAACGCTCTCCCTTACAAATCGGAGTTGTGAAGCTGCAGAGGTGAGATGAGGACAGTGCAACTTCTGAAAAAGAAAAAAGAAAAGAAAAAAGAATTACTTTGAAGAGCAGGAGACGTTCCCCTCAGCAGGCGTGTGTGTTGGCGCAGCGTTTAATGAATGAAGCTGTTATTATAATTTGGGCTGCTCATTCCTTTCCTGTGTAAACCGCTTTGAATGGTTTCCCCCACAGTTCAGCTGAGGACAGGGGAGCTATTAGTCTGCCTTCCAGTGCAATAACTACAGACTCACGCTGTGCCACAGTGTATGTGGTGGGGATTGTTTGTTCTTGATGCGGACACTGATTTTTCTGAATATGTCTGTTGCAAACCTCTGCGTTTTTGTTTTGTGTGCAACAAGCAAAGCCATTGTTTATCTGGGATCTTGAAGAGCTGGCAGAGCTGAGGCTCTCAAACCTGTAAGAGGGATTATAATTGTTGTTTCTCCACTAATCACAAACAACTGCTCATGTTATGCACGTGTCGGCTTATCTACTCTGAAAAATGATGTCATTGTTACCTGAACAAGCCAGCTATTTGACGTAATAAACATCAGACCAAGAAAACACGTTGTCCTTTGCTGCGTCTTTAGCCGTAGCATGTTTTTGATGGAGGCTCTGTGCGCAAATTTGTCAACTAAGGAGCAAAATACGTTTTGTTCAGGTCTTCATTATTGAGCTGAAACAATCTTATTATTCAGATGCCTCTTGGGTTGATAAATTATGTCTAAATGCATTAAGTATTCATCTAAAACCGCTTTAAATTTGAGGTGTCAAATAGCATTTTTTCTTGGGTAAGGATCCTGCTAGCTGCTGAAATCAATGTATTCTTGGGTCGAGCCAGTTACATTTCATGCAGTATGCTTTTGGCACCGATTCTTACAAAGAAATGTAAGCACCAGGATTTTCGAATCCATCTTTCTTAACAGCCATATAATGAAACATGGCACCCTTTGCTAAAATATTGTGGTTGGCGGCTCCCAATGCTGGGCCAGCCCTACGAGATATTAAACCAGTGGGAAGAAGAAATATGGCTGGAATGAAAACCAAGCCTGACCCATTACTCTACAATTCAGTTGCAAAATAGCTTTGGTTTACTGTACTTTTAATACTTTGATCTTTAAAGTTCCAGGAAGTTTCGTATCGTCTTCATGGTCTTCTTGCACCCAAGACGAGTCCCCAAATTATCCAGCAGGATTACTTTTAGTGTCTCTTACATGTTCAGTTGTGATCTCCAAAGATAGAAACCACCAAGACGTCCAGACTGTACCACAGAACCAACAGACGGAACAGCTGACTGAGCTGCAGAACCCAGAGCAGAATCCAAGATGGCTGCAACTAATTAAACCATCATCTGAACCAAACATAAACCCTGCTCTCGTCTTGTTCTAGTACTGCAGCAGTTCATGTTGATGGACCTAAAAGTTTCTCCTTTTCCAAACCTACTTGCACCTAAAATGTTTCTGCGTTTGTTTCTCAGAGATAAACATTGATGTACATTTGATAGTCAAATCTATAGGTACGCAATTTTACCCTGAGCATTCGTCCTCTGTCTAATTGTGAAAACATGAAGGTTATTACTGATCGGTTAAATGATCAATAGTTCCAATATAACCGAGTTCAACTGAATTGGTTTATTTTCTATAAAATATCCAAGTAGAGCTCATTGATGGAGAAATTAGTCTAGACAGGTCAGTTTGAACTAATAAGTTTTAAATAAAACTATTTTTTTAATTGTCTTAAGGCTATAGATGGCACACAGAGGAAATCCCCAACTTGTTCTCTGTAATCAAGTGGGAATGAGCTCAGACACTTGGTAGGCATGCCTTCAGGCCAGGTTATTTAAGGATTCAATCTTTGATGCCAGTTTGTTAGAGCACAAAAGTATTTCAACATTAATGGGAGACTAGGATAAGGACTTGTGCTACAACATGGAAAGAGACAGATTAGATTCAACTGGTGTGGTCAAGAGGTTGCACTGCAGCTCAGTTTAGTAGTTTGCACTGTTTAGACATTTGAAATGTTCTACATTTTTCATAATTTGTCATCAATTAACAATGGTAACTTGTGTTCACTTCAAATTCACTTTGTGGTTTGATAACTACCATCCATCTGAAAATGGATTAAAGTCATTTAATTTTATTTCACATGGACAAAGAAAATCTTAATTTATGAGCTTCCCTATTCCAAAGTTCAGGAACTTTTTAAAAAGTCATTTTGTCTTCCTGTTCCCAGTGTCCTTGATGGCGGCCACAGCACCCCTGGTGGGAGCAATGGTGATGACACCCTTGACATCGACACTGATGGGGATTGTGGCAAATGCGCCACCACCACTTTGGTGGTGGCAATAATGGGCGTGATGGCAATCAGACTCCCATTGGTGTAAGTCAAAGTCTTGTTGCCTGCATCCACAGTTCTATTGGCACTGGACCCTGTCTCATTACCCACAATCACAGTTCTGTTATCGTCATCAACCACAGTTAAGGTGATGGCGTTGGCCATAGTCATGTTGCCTATTGGCAGAGGCCACCACAGTCACATTGCCAACTAACACAGTTTCATTAGCACTATTTGCAATGGCCACAGTCCTGTTGGGAAGAACTATTGTCCCATTGGCAGCCTTTCCACAGGTCACAGACTTGTTGGCGCTGGCTACTGTTTCCTTGCCCACAACGATACTCCTGTTGGGTTCAGTGACAGTCATTCCTAGCCTCTATGCTCCTGTTGGTATCAGCCACAGTCTTCTTGTTGCATATTACAGTCATATTGCCAGCAACCACAGTTTCATTGGTGCTGGCAATAATCTTGTATTTGTATGACACATTTGCAAATTGAGTTTAACCAAGAAAGCTAAACAAACAAAAAAATCCATTCACCACATTAAAAACAATATATGAAATGTATCAAAAAGTCACACTAAAATTGAGGATGAAATAATTGTTGATCTAAAATGTAAAAAAGGTCTTGCCAAAATGTTTTAGGTCCATTGGAAACAAGAGTCGGGGATGGGTCAGTGTTGGCTGTGTTTATCCATATAATCAACGAAAGCAGAAGCATTAATACAAAAAGACTTCTGTGTTGTATCTAAAATAAGAATATTTTTTTGTCAGTGAAAATCTATGAAGAAAAATAAAAAGTAAAATTTTGCATCATCATCAACTGCCAGAGGGTCACAAATGCTCCTAATCATGCTCCATCTCCCTGGATGTTCACTGGTGTCAGTGTGATGTGGTCTGTTGGCCACTAGATGGCAGCAATGTGCTTCCAATGTGATTATCGGTATGTGTGAAATAGGCATTTCTGATTAGATTGTAAGCAAATAGAGCTAAGACTAATCTATACATGGTGATGTGGGTTATACGATAGTGTTGAGGCCAATCTGGGGTTTTCTCTAGGTCCCTCTGACCATTTGAAAATCTTCATGTCAAGGTTGTTTTCATTGTCATATTACTAAATGTCAGTGCTACATGGCACAACCGATCAAATCAAACTACATGACAGACTGGGATTGCTTTGTTTCACTACCCTGTTTGTTAAATCAGATTTACCTTGTAAATCTGATTTACGTGTGGGGTTCCTCAAGGTTTGGTTTACGGTCCACTTCTTTGTAACAGTCACATTCTCTAAATAGCTCAGATTGTAGAGCAGGATAATTCAAAATATTTTACCACATGCTGATAACACTCAACTTTTTCCACCCCAACATGACCACAGCGTCTAACAGGCAGAGAGTGAACCTGACCTTACTTTTATGTCAGTGACGGGAAAGCCCAGGACTTCCAGTAACTTATCAGAGAACTCTGGGGAGTGAAAGAACATCCTAATCAGATCATATTTGCAGACATAATATTCAGAAACATTCTGAATAAAGTTTTCTAAAAACTTCAAAACTTTTACGTCAGTCATGCTTTTATGTCTGAGTTAGGCGCCTGTGGTATGAAGTGCTGGGGCAAGTCAGAACCCCAGAACCCAACTCTCCTGCCACTCCAGATAACATTGCCTTTTATATTCATATTACAGACGATTCTGGCAGAGCTCTCACTCACCTCAAGCCATCTCAGCTTTTGGCACATCAGGGACAAAAACGTACATAATCAGTTTTTATAAGTAATCATCAGTTTGGAGCTTATAAAAACTCCAAATATTAAGTTTGGAGGAAATATTAAGAAATGCTAGCCACAGATTGCCTCTTAGTAGAATAAGAGGCATCTTGCCATAAGGGATCTGAAATCTGCTCTTCCTAAAGCTGTTGCTGCCTCTGTCTCTTTTACTGGGTCTGACTTGCGAACTTATCAAAAATAAAACCCTGGTTACAGTTTTTAAAATGACTCACATTTCCCATCTGGTTCACACTGTCTCATGGCAAAGCAGGTACAAGCTGCAGAGGTCATTTCAGGTGTGGGATTTTCATTTGGAATCTTTCTCTTTTTTTTTTCCTGAAAAACCACACTAAGCAGTCCAAGGAGCCTTAAAACGGGGAGCAAAACAGGCCACCGTCAGTCAGACTGCAGGAGGAAAACAAGCCCTTCGGGGAGCTAGTGAGAACATTCTTAGAAAAGCAGGGTGAGATTATAAAAAATGTTTACCGAGAACAACGGTGGTGGGTTACTGCAGGATCCCAAGGAGTAAAACCTCTCTGCAAGAGGGAGGTTGGTAATTACCAAAGTGTGCTACACCTGGATATGTGAAGACTAACAGGATTGTTGTTTATCTCCACCAAGTTTGTTAATCCAAACTTCACATTGCCTGTAGATGAGCTCAAGGACATCGTACCGTAATCTCATTGGAATAAGTTTAGATTGCTGAATTTACATCACCAAGTGCAATGTAAACATTCGGGTGCAGTGGTTTAAAGTTTAAAGAACGCCACCCCTGGAGTAAAAGCGCCATCTGGTGTTTATTATGCGCCTTTGCACGTTTGATAGACTGATAATGTACTAACTAAGCGCCACCTGGCGTTCAAAGAGTATAGCAGCACCATCCGGTCGACGTACCATTAGCAACTGTGCTAATGTTTTTGGTCAGCTCTTTACGAACATTTCAATACAATATGCGCCTACCTACCGGGTTGTTTTGTCTGTTATAAATCAGGTTGCATACACAGATTCAGGAATTCAGGATAAAGAATACTTGTGCTGTGAAAAAGTTTCAAACCAATCTAAACGTGTCTCCACTCAGACACATTTAAAAAGACATTGGTTAGACCTCAAAAAGCCAAGAAAACTGTTACAGGAAATAACCCAAATACTTCAACCCAAAGAGGGGGGCAAGAAAATCCTTAAAAAATAAATTTAATAATATTTATATAAATGTGATAATTTAAAAATAACTGCAAGTAGACACATTAAATATTTCAAGTTCAGTTTAGGACCATTTGATACTTTAAAATGATTTTACTGAACAGTTCAATTAGACTCTTGAGGTGGTTTTTGACTCGGACCATAAATTTGGGTTGAAACTTAAAATGTATATAAAAGGAGTTTCTCCTCAATTTTTAAAATTTTACCTTCTTTTCACACGATGTGACAACACGATCTAGTAACATTTGGCTCATAAAGTGAGCAACAAAGCACACACTGATTAATCTTCCATTGTTTTTTTTCTTTTGCTTTGTTTTTAATAAAGGCATATCATTATTATTTATTTTCATATTTTGGTGGTATACAATTCAAGTTTTTATAGATTTGGTTCACAGAAGAATCACACATATAACTGAAGCATCCCTAGATGATACAAATCTCTCATAAGTAGTTTAAATAAAGGTACAGTACAAAAATAACATGGGTTTTTATCACAAAAGTGTAGTCTTTCTTTTTTTTTTTTGTCTCGTGAGGACGGTACAGTGGCACAGTCTTCTTCTTTGAATAGTAAAATAAAAGTTCCTCCTTGTTAGCTGTTTTGCAGCAATGAGCCAAGTTTAAATATGATACATTCACTGGCTTATCACACTGGCAGAAGGCACGAAGGAGCAGGCTTGGGTCAAGCAGCGTTTGCATGTATGGCTTTTTTTTTTTTCCTGTTTATGAGACAGAAGGACAGCTGGAAGAGTGGCTGCAGGTGTTAACAACCATTCCGAAAAAGAAAAGAAAAAAGAAAAGAAAAATGTGTCTTCTGATGAGAACTAGAACTCCCCGCCCCCAAGTGCAATTTGACCCAAGCCTGCAAAAATGAGTTCAGGCTTCATTCAAAACGAGCAGAAAGTGCTCCTAAAGAAAAACATAAAACACAATCATGTCATATAGCAAGTCAATGTAAGAACGAAGTGATGAACAGCTCGGCTGCCACGTTTAAAGCCCAGAGTCAGGCTGCGATGAACTGAGCTGATCCTCTACTGTGCCAGTCCTGCGTCTTTAGCCATGCCGTAGAAGATTCCTCTCTTTGATATGAGGTTTGTGGGCGTGTCAAACTCTGCTATCTGTCCCTTGTCCAACACCAGCACTCTGCAACGAGAGAGAGAACAAAAGTTACTGACCGTCTGTGGCTGTTCAATCAGGACTTTGCTAACCACTAATACACCCTCGCTAGCTAGCTAGCTTGCTTTTTTGCATGTATGGGTAAGTGCAAATTTACCGTCAGCCGTCAGTCATTCCCTAGATTAGGGCTGGATGACATGGATGGAAAACGTATCGCGATATAAGTGTTTCATGTCAGTCAATATCGATAATTATTGATTTGGTTTTCATTTTGTTGTTGTAAATATCTGAAATACTGCCAAGCTGGTGGCTTTCCTTCTTTATTCTTAAAAACAACTCCCCGTTGTTGTTTTTTAAGCAGCTATCACCTGCTGCATACTGAGCAGGTGATACGGCTATTTGATTTAAATGTGTTGGTCTATCACACAAAACGCTAATAAAATACTCTACGGTTCGTGATCATAGCTTGTCAAAATGTAGGAAAAGTGCCTGTTCTGGTCCCTTAAAGCGTTTAGTCATAACACAGGGACAACACCACATGTTGGCCGTGTTGCCAGCTGCCACTTTCTCAGAATAACAGCAGCGAGGGACGATAATCTGCAGACACAAGTCTCAATCAGGCTTAACCGTAAACGTCAATGGTTTCTTTTATTACGAGTCCTGCTTCCTGCTCCCCCAACGAGAACCCAGCGTCCGCCGGCTCTGTTCCCAACGATCAGAACTCCGCTCGATTCCCCAAGATGGATGTCGGCAGCAGAAGCTGGGAGATGTAATAAAAGCCGGGTTTGAACAGCTAATCTTCTTTACACTCGTGTTGGCGACGGCCATTACCGGAGGCATTAAGGGATCATTCAGAGGACCGAGGCTATTGTGATCAATAATTCACGTTAATGTGTGACAAAGTGTTGACATTGTCCATAAAAGCGTTCGCTTTACCGTGACGTCAGAAGGCTGTAGCTTAGGAACAGACGGAGACTCTGATCTGTGTCTTCACTCTGTGTTTTTTCATCTTCAGTCGCTCATTAAATCGTCTTTTTCTGATCCAGAGTCATGAAAAAATATATTTTATCGTGATATTTTTTGTGAGAAGCAGGGCTGGGCAATTAATCAATTTGATCATTTAATTGCATATTCTGCCTTTGAAAACTTGATTTTTGGTAAATCTGGATTTATTTTTTCACTTTTGCACTTTTTGGGTTTCCGTAGTTCAGACATCAACAGGCCCATGGTCGCCATCTTGTTTGACAAGCGTGCTTCACAGCTTCTATTTATTTGGGCTTTAAGATCAGGTCAACTCACAGACAGGATGATTAAACTAAAAACCAGCTTTTCAAAATATCTTCTTTCATTTGTAATTTTTATTTATTTTAATTAGAGAGGTATGAGAGAAAAATAGATTAAAATCGGTATGAAAAAAACCTGATTTTATGTTTAAGCCGTATCGCCCAACCGCAACACTAATCAGTGTCAAGTGGAAGATGGATTTAATAATCTCACAATCTAAAAATAGTTTTTGTATCAGAGTAATAGGGGCTGAATGCAAATGCACATCACACTTTTCAGATTTGTACTAGTGAAATGTTTTGAAAATGTTTGTTTTTATATAAAAATTACAATAAAATACATTCAAGGTGGTGGGAAGATTTGGGGAAAAAAATCTGCCCTTGTCTGACCTTGTGTAGTCCATAATAGTGTTCAGTCTGTGTGCGATGGTGAAGACGGTGCAGTCTTCGAACTGAGTGCGGATGGTGGACTGGATGAGGTCGTCCGTCTCCAGGTCAATGGCCGCCGTTGCTTCGTCCAGGACGAGGATCCTGGTTTTCCTCAGCAGAGCTCGAGCCAGACACACCAGCTGCCTCTGGCCCACGCTGCAGATCAAAGACCAGCAGACGTTCAGTAACAAGAACCCGATCCGCATCTGTTCAGCGGCTCCTTTTTAGTCTGCTGAGCGCACCTGAGGTTCTCTCCTCCCTCCGAACACTCCAGCCCCAGCTTTGCCGACTGGTTGCTGACGAACTTGTGGAGGTGCGAGTGCTCCAGCGCTTTCCACACGTCGTCGTCGCTGTACTTCTCAAACGGATCCAGGTTCATCCGCAGAGTCCCCGAGAAGAGCACGGGTTCCTGAGGAAGAGACAAACACCGGCTTGTTACAGACAACAAAAAGGAAAATCTTAAAAGAGCACATTTTTAAAATATTGCGAAAAAAAGCAAATTCAGTATGTTTCCATCTGATGGTTTGAAGTAGGGACGCACCGATCCAAATTTTTTTACTTCCGATACCAATATCTGATTTAGTATCGGATGATGCCGATCCGATGCAGAAACACATGTTGACTTCAAAATGTTTCTTTTTTTAAAACACAAACATTTGTAATTCAGAACATTTGTTCTGAATTACAAATGTATTTGATAACTTTGCAGCTCACTGAAATACACCAGCAGCTTCACAAGCTTGGTCAAACAAGTAAAAACTTTAATTTGTTCAGTCAGCGCACTTATGGGTTGAACAGCAAATGTAAAATAAGTAATAAATAAAACTGAAAGTGACAAAAACAACTTGGTCCAACATGTAAAAATAAACTGCAACAAACACTATTCTGAACAAACACTATTGTTCAGAAAGTTCAATTAGGAATTCTGAATATAATGCAAAATAAATAAAAAAACATGATGCTGCTCAGAACACAGAGCATAGAATTTGACTGACAAATCTGTCATATTCTATTTTTACTGGTCACTTTTTAAAATAATAATGACCTATTCAATTAAATTGCATGTCATTTGCTTTAATTAGTATTTAACAAGCTGAACAGACAATCTATACATGTAAATCGCACTTAAATTATGAAGATGGACATGAATTGTGCAGCCGCTTGTGCGTAATCAAATGTCTGTGAGCGCACAGACCTATCAGTGGATGGGAAAATTCGCTACGTCAGAACTTATTTGGTAAATGTGTTTCCATCTCTTCTTTAACGCATTAACACCTTTTCGCAAAATCAAAAAACCACCTCAACCGGGCTTTAAAACATTTTTGCGAAATTGAAAATGTTTTTTTCCATCAACCTTTTCCCCCAGTGAACAATAAGCCTGGCGGGCCACCAGGTTTTATTTGCCACCCGACCAGGCTGAGCGTCGTTTGCGTATTTTAAATAAGGTTTTAGAGACCAGTAACAGTGGCAGAAAAGACGGATTAATCTAAGTTTATAGGGGACGCGTTGTTGCCCCTGCGTCTGCCCGTTGGCCTCACACACATTTCCAAATTATGATGCCTGCTCACACACCTCTACATTTTTGTAACTTTTAACATCTCCAACACAAAAACATGGTGGAGGAAACCCCATTTCCTTACGCAATACTTCAAAAAGCGCATCAAAAACCGGTGACAGAAACAAGGCTGGTGTGCCTGCGGCGTAGTGACGAGATTTGTACCTGAGGAATGATGGTGAGTTTGGACCTCAGGTCATGCAGGCCGATCTCCGATATCTTCACGCCGTCAATGGTGATCTCCCCTCCAGCGGCTTCCAGCAGTCGGAAGAGGCAGAGCGTCATGGAGGACTTCCCAGCTCCAGTGCGACCCACGATGCCGATCTGCTCAGGATGAAACCGGGCGGTCACCTTTTCCGTGCCTGATTAAAAATCCATCTTAATTTAAATAATAAAAATAATATTGTCACTACCTTCTCTCCTCCCTTGACGCTGAGCGTGATGTTCCTCAGGACGAGGTCCAGACCCTCGCGGTACCGAACGCTGTACTCGTTGAACTCCACGTTGCCCTGCGTGGGCCACTCCGCAGGGGGCTTCTTCTCCTCCACCTCCCACGGGGCCTACAAGAGAGAGAGCACACCTTTTTCTGACAGGAACACTTTCTGGTAACTTTTATCAGAAGGGACTTTTTTGTTGTTGTTGTATTTCTCTTTTAAGCCAAAGCATTTCATCAGGCGTAGAGCAGCTAGTGAACGGAGGGAGCCGTGCTGCTAAAGTACAGCGTGTACAAATCGCAGTGTTTGTGTTGGGCAGCAGGCGGGGGCTTGTTGGAAGCAGGTAATGCAACATTTCTGGATCTAGTTACGGTTTATAGGAGCCGCGCAGCTCAAGCTGAGCAGCACAGCAGCTTTATGAAATGTGGCTGAATTCCTGTGTTTTTCAGTCTAGCATTGAGTCGGTCTGGAGGTGTGTGTGTGTGTGCGTGTGTGTGTGTGTGTGAGGATGGGCGGCATCACTGATTTAAAAGCAAACACATGCTCAGCCCTGCATGAGCTTCTGTGGAACATGAGAAACAAGCTTCTGAAAACATTTTAAAAATAAAATAATGATGCAGCTAATGATTATTTTTGTAGCGATAACTCTGACGATTAATCGATTCATCGGATAAAAAAATGTGGTAAATTTGGCAGCTTATTTTATGTATTGTTAGAACAAAGTGCCCTTTTCAGACAACAAAAATAATCATATTGCCTAAAATGCAATAACAGCATTCCATTAGAGAATATATTTACAAAGATGGTTTTTCATCTTTAATGCAAAAAGGTTTTATATTTTTTTAATAGTGCTCTGAACTGTGTAGTTCTTTCAGTATAAAGAGTCTTTATACTCGACTTAATGATTATTTGTTGCACAAATAAGTAGACGATTATTCCAATAATCGTTAATCTGATTAATTGTTTAAACTGAGGATGCTCCACATACCTCGGTCTTGGTTTCGGAGTATTCCTTCACTCTCTCCACCGCTACTATGTTGTTCTCCAGGTCGGAAGTCATCCGCACCATCCAGTTCAGAGACATGGTCACCTGTTCAAATAATCCTGGTTTTAAAAGTTGCTCAAGGCCACATGGTGAAATCTACTGACCAAGATCCCTGCTGACTGGGCTTTGCTGCTCCAACAGAACAGGACTCCCCGTTTTGAGGGGGCGACCAAAAAAAGATTTTTTTTTTTTTTTGGCACAAACATTCCACTGCTTGGGCTCAGTTCACTGGTGGTCATTTTAAAAACATTGTTGGATTTTAATTAATTTAACACTAAAATATCTTCAAATATAAAGATGAAATTATGGCACGTCTTTTTGGGACCAACATGTAGCCACCTTCCATGAATAAAATATATATTTTTTGAGGGCATAGGTCACCAGAAGTGGCTCCAGGAAAGAGGCTCTTATTCTTCTAAATCCTTTTCAAAAAAAAGCATCACCACAGCATGATACTGCCACCACCATGTTTCAGCGTAGAGCTGCTGTGCTTAGGGGGATGTTTTCCTCCAATTGTGGCCACAAACTCATATCGCTGATCAGGACTTGATTTCTTTTAACAGTAACTTTCCTCCTGCCTCTCTGCCATAACTTTCAGTTCACTAATTAACTTCTGAAGACATTTGCTTGTTCTGGATTTTATTTAGAGGCATTAAAGTAAAGGGAACCCGTCACACATTTCATACATAGATATTTTTTGTAAACCTTTTCCACCCACTCCCCAATGATGCTCCTCTGTGTGTTGGTCTCTCGCTTAAAAATAAATCAAAACACACAAATTTGGAGTGGAAAAGGCTCTGCAAGTGCAGCACATACAGCAAAAAGTTGCTCATATGGCATGAGTTACATCACCTGGAGTGCGTACGACACGGACAGACCCACGAGGCCCGGGCTCAGGGTTGCTTTTCCCAACACAGCGAAGAGAGCGGCAAACAACACGATGCAGTTCCCGATGAACTCGATACGAACTCCCAGCCACCTGCGTGACAACGGGCTTCCAGTTAGAAACCGTCCCACTTTATGCTGACATTATGCAAACACTCTGTGTCAGGGTGAAAAGATAACCATATTCTAACTGGTGTGGCCAGAGAGGTGATGGTTGGTGCGCTGAGAGGAAATGAAATGTTTCGTCATCAAGATGGTTATAAGAAATAATTACATCGAGTAGAAATGATTGTCATCTTGCATCTTGTTGGCACTTGAAAACAGATGACCTTAAACAGAACTTTGATTCTTTTTCTCATTTCCATGATACAACATGACTGTAAATTTCTAAACAATTTCTAAATAGTAAAATAACTTTACAGACCATCAACGTTTCCACTGACTGGGTTTTGGGAATGTTAACATGTTTGGAATTTGGTGCCAGAAACTCAAAAATTTTTGCAAGTGTCCAAGTTGTTAATTCCCACTTTATTTTCTTTACTAATAATTACTATTTGCTTTGTGAATCAGAGGCAGAGCAAACAGTGGGAATGAAGACAGGCAAAAATGGTTCTGTGAAGTCAGACATTAGTGGATCCAAAGACTCAAAGTATTTTTTATTTTTATTTTTTTTACATGAATACAAATTGTAAAGTTGAATCCATCTAAGAATATAAGCTAGTTTTTGGATTTCTTAAACTATATTCCCTATTTGAGGGATTCCTCTTTTACAAACAGACACGGTGTCTTAAATGAATTGCTAAACGATTAATCGATGTCTAAATTAGCCATGATTTATACGATTAATCATTTCAGCCCTGCATCATATTAAACCCTATAAATTAAAAAGAAAATGTTGAATGAATTCATATCTATTCAAAGATAGGCGAGAAAATAACTTTGGAAATACAGTGTAAAAAAAAGAAAGAAACCTTGTTCTATTTTAGTGTTGTTGGGATTAAACCGCCATGATTTCACTCTGCTAAAGTTACTCGGTCAAATATTTACATTTTCTACAAGCATTTCCTCATAGACCAAGGCAGTTAGTGTTTCCTGACTAAACCGGAGGGAGACTTACCTGTTGGACACGATACCAGGGTAGTAACTCTTTTGGTTCTCGTCCACCTTCATATCGCTCATCAGGACAAAGGCAGTGTGTCTGCCGTAGGCTCGTATTACGCTGGAGCCGGTGACGGTCTCAGAGAAATGGGAGTATATGGGAGAGCGGCTGACCGACTCCAGGCGCTTAAGCTGCCGCGACGTGGCAACGTAAAATCTCTACAGGCGTCGAGGAAGGAGAGAGACAAACATGGCGTTACAACCTGACGAGGCCCTCCCACGTGTTTAGAAATTACAGAAAGACAAAAATGCACAAAGATGAGTTCAAACACACACACGTACACACACACACAAACATGCGTACGAGTAGTAATAATAATTAAAGCAGCTAAAAAAAAAAGAACAAAACACCTGCAGAGTTATTTGATATTCCGGTATTCAGATTTTTGATCATTTTCCAATCGCAATCGGCTCATAAGCAGCACGCTGACCTCAGGAATGCTGTACGCTCTTTGCGCTGCGGCATGTAAACACTTTAATGAATTCGCCGGTGCGCTGCTGGATAGTAATGTTGCAACAACAACTCAGCACCAGTGGAGTGGAGCTGCTGGTGTTTTGTTTTTTATTACAGATGCAGCATATTGCCTTTAAAAAAAAAGGGGGAAAAAAATCACATTTATAGTCTTGTAAAGAGGATTCATTATAAAGTGTTAGAAGCCCAGAAGCCTTTAGAATCGACAGTATGTCTGTCCTCAGTTTGTTTCCTAGATCAGTTCAGGGAAGGAGGGGGTAAAAAAAAAAAAAAAAAATAGAAGAAGAAACAAAGAGTCGTGCAGCAAAGAGCAGACCATGCAGGGTGGATGTTATGAAAAAGCAGCAGGACAGAAATGACCCTGTTATTACTGACTTTGCTCATTTGGAGGTCCAGGTAGAATCACAGCATGAACACACACAGAGTCTTCCTGTTATAACCACCAACTCTGAAGCCTGGCGCGTAAATACCGACGCGCTGGTTTTGATCCCAGACAGGCAGCGCTTTGCAAAAGTGTTCCGAACCCTCAATGTTCTTCACATTTTGTTTCCTCACAGCCACAAACTTGAATGAATCATAGGGATTTTATGTCGCATACCAACAAGTGGGGCATGAAATTTGATTTCCAAAGATTTTTTTTGTTCCCCCCCACTGATGAAAATCTGTAAAGTGTGGCATACATTTGCATTCAGACCTTTTAGTCTGACACCAGCACAAATGAAACAAACAAATGTCTGAATACAGCAAATCCAAGCATTTAGTGCCACTTTCTTTTGCATAACCAAGTAACTAAAAAATGCCATATAACTTTAAAAAAATGACCATGTAGTTTAATGCCTTAAAACTAGGAATCCGTCTCTTAAAAACTCCTGTTGTTTTTGAAGCTCCGCCCTTCAAGAAGCCATCACAACATTAACGTTTTTACTAGTGTTGCTCTGAGAAGTAGCTCGTATGATGAGCTCTGCAGGTGTTTGCTTATTGCTGCTGGCTAGTCTGAAGGAGCTGACTGGGAAGTAGCGGGGAGGGATGCGCTGTGAGTCAGAAGCTTGAAAGCTGCAGGTCGGAGGAGGAGCTGCGCTCTGAAGGCGGTGCTAGATCTGACCGAGCATTTTGCATGGCTGAATGGTTGCCAGATGGTCAAAAGGTTTCTCAAACAGGCATGAAAGAATCAATCAACAATCCAGGTATGTTTTTGATGAGGGATTAACATTATAACTTGATGTAAAGCTCAAAAAGGTTGATTTTTGATTCAACAGATTTGAGCGTTTCCATTTTGTTGTACTTTCTGTTGGTCTGTCAAATAAAATCCCTAAAAAACAGAGTAAAGTTTGGGCTGGTAAACTATCAAAATAACAAAAGGATCATAAACACTTCTGCAAGTCACTCTTAAATGTCCCTAAACCAAGCCCCATGATGCAACCACTTATGCCCAGTTCTCCTTCTGATTGTCAATATGATGCATCAAGGAGCTCAAATCCCTTGGTCAGTAACCAGCAGTTTCAAACAGTTGTACAAAGCACTAAGTAGCAGCTTTTACAGTATTCATTTTTTATTTGAAAATCACTCAATAAAAACATGATTACTGCGAGGATAAATGTTTCACACACAGAATGTGGTTCTTTTTAGAACAGCGATTTTTTAGGCTACTTTAGTAACCTTGTGGACATTTTTAAATAATATTTAGCTAGAAAAATTACATTACAACAAATATTCCGAAAAGAAGATGTGTAACTTCTAAGATAATTGCCAAGCTAACATTTAAATTAGTCTCTGGAAACGGTGATATGGGTAAATATCGTCATATCTTCAAGATTGTGAGGTATTTAAGTGAAGCACAGAAGCAACGCTGCTGGGTTGAAAGTGCAGAGAAATATATATAATATATGTAAATATTGGTTATCAGTTTTAGCAGCAATATCAATATTGGATATCAATATAAGCCCAAATTTTAATATCGGCCCATCCATACACTTAACTAATCAAAACCTGTAGAAGCTCTCAGAAATCATATCGCAAGTTTTGTTTGTGAGCATAAAGTTTCTCTGGTAAGAAAATCTAATGTTACACTATGATTTCTGCCTTTTATGTTGTCCTTTGTTTTAGATTTTGATTGGAATGACAGAAAGAGTCCTTCGAATAATCTTTTTGCAGCTACATCACTTTAGCAGGTAAAGTCTCCCAAGTAATCTGTGTATATAATAGAGGGACTTTCAGCTGTTGCCATTCATTAGCACCGGATGTCTTGATGCTAATGATGGCAGAAAATAGGCTGTGCTGTATCACTGGCAGAAACAGGAGTTTATTTATAGTCTTCTGAATCACAAATTTACTCAAAAATGGTCATTCGCTTCTGGGAAATTACAGACAGATTGGGTTTACCAGAATGGTTTTAACTCCCTGTCCAAAAAGGATTACTTTACTTTTCTCAAACAACATTTCTCCCAGCTTCCTCCTCCTTACTAGACAAATGACCATACAATTATTTGCGTTATAAACTGGAGTTTTTTCTATTACTACTTTTTTGGGTCTCCATTGTGTTAAACTTGATACTCTATAGTCGGGTGTTTCAAACCTAAAGTCATCAAAATAAATACAACTATGGTAAGCTCAAACTTAGGCCTAATCTACATTTCATCCACACGAAAACGCTGTTTAATATTGAATAAAAACAATTATTTATTAAAAACTATGACCAGAGTGGAAATTTAACAAAAAACTGTGTTTAAGTGTGAGCATAGAAAAACTGAGATTTAGAGTCCCGCGCATAGGGGTGATAAAAAAAAAAAATCCAGTAATAAATCCACAGACTTACTTTAACATGATTCCCAATTAACATTTTCTTGTGTTTTATTAACTTTATATTCTAATATGCTATATAAAAGTAGAACCTGTAAAACCTACACATCTGTTTACACAAATGAACCTCCTGGCGCCTCGTTTAAATCCCAACAGGAAGCTGTGGTAGTTTTGAAGCAATCTGATTGGCTGACAAAGGTTTTAGCTTTGCTCTACACTGCCCCCTGCGGGTTTGGCATGTTTAAAACAACGCTCAGGAGCGGATCTGTGCGTGTTCATGCGGATGAAAACTTTTCTGAAACCGATCAAGTGTGTACAATATATTCTTAAATGTCCTGACGTGTGTACAACGCCACAGTTGAAAAAGAAAAGCTATTATTATGATGGCAATAATAGACCTTTGATGTTAGCCTTTAAAGAGATCAACACATTTATTTCTGCCATAAATAAAACCCTGCCTCAAAGAATTCACTGTAGCAAAATTCAAATTTAAATCCAAAATTTCTGATTTTTCAGCTAATGTTTTGCTGCACATCAAATACGATTTGTTGATGTACACAGCCCAGCTAAATTCTGCTACTAGCTAACGCGCTACCGCTCTAACCTTCAAAGCTACTACACGTGAAGCTGCTACGACTACAAACTAGCAAAAACAAATCAAACCACAGCTGATCTAAAACACTATAGCGGCAACGATTACTGCCTCAAACACACAGTAGTCTATAAACACCACACTCGTTCAGCAACACTCACACCCATGCATGTTGTATTCATGAGTTAGCACACTTGTTTCCTATTTACCTGAACCCACCAATAGAACACCATTAACGGGGCTATGACTATGAGGAACATTGGGGTGAGGGCAGAGCATATGAGCAGCACATTCAGTGTGTACCAAAAAGTGCGCATCCATATGTCAATATTATCGGGGATGTGGGAGTCTATAGCATCCACGTCTTTGCTGAAGCGGTTCAGTAACCGCCCAGTCGGGGTGCTCTCGAAGAAGGCCTGAGGGGCTCGCAGGACCCCCTGCAGCATGTTGCGGTGTGTGAGCTTGGCAGCCCGCAGCATACAGTAGGCCCGGCACAAGAGGCAGTTAATCAAAATGAGCACACCTGCGAGAAGGGGGAGGGAGGGGAGGACAACACAACAACACCTGTGTTAAATAGTTAAGGATCTGCTCCAACTGTCTGCCGCACACAAGTTCAACTTTCTCAGATCAACAGAAAACTATTAACACCTGATGAAGTGAGAAAAAAAAAAAAAAAGAGTTAAATCTGTATTTTTATTTTTAATTTGGCACAGTACGTTTTGCTCTGTGGAAAAGTGGCATTCTTCACCGTTCTGAGGGATTTCTGTGCCTGCAGAAAACTTGTGACAAAGAATATCAGCTATTTCAGTAAATCAGTTTGGCTTGTTGATTGTGAATAAAGTGATGAGTGCAGGCAGTGGTTAACTGAGGCAGAAACACTTTATAATCCACCTGCTCACAGGTATCTTTACAAATTACATAACTAATCCAACATTAAACCAATGTAATAATATGTGTGAATTATTAAAAAGAGTGTAACGCAAAAGACCAGACATTGTTTTACTGAGAAAACATAAAATCTAAATTTTGGCCTAGTGCAAACATCCTAGTACACTTGAAAGAAAAGAAAACTTACAAATAACTCGGAGAAAGAAACTGATGCCATCCAGGCAGCTGTGTACTGCAGGTAACATACTGACTGGTTAAAAGCACTCCGCAGAACCCCACTTTCGAAAAATATAAACTACTAGGAATTGACTATGACCCTAAAACAAATTAAAATATGTATATCTAAAATTCATAGCATATGCAATGAAATACAGTGCTTTATTATACATCCTTCTTAAACCTTCTTAAAATGTTGTATATCTTGTTATATTACAAAGTAACATTTTTTTTATTAGGATTTTTTTTATCATTAGCATAAAGTACAAAATATTTGGGTAGTAGAATAAAATTGATAAAGTTTTTTTGACTTTGAAAACTATACGGCATCTGTAAGTGTCAATTTTCAGGTTTTGCCACAGGTTTACAGCTGGATTAAACTCTGGACTTTAACTGGGCCAGTCTAATACTTGATATACTTTTATCTAACCAAGTAGCACAATTATTAAAGTAGCACAACTATGTTAAACTACCTAAAACTTTAAAATAAACACATTGAAATTTAACGGCACGAAATGTGACAAATTGGAGGTGTATGAAAACGTTTGCAAACCATTGTAAAATCCAAAGCAGTACGGGTCTTATTGTGTGTTTTTGTTGTGTTTATATTGATTTAAAAAAAAAAGTGAACTCTGATAGTGTGCACATCAAGCCTTTGTTTCTAATCAAAACAAATCTTTAAAAATGTGGCTGGCCTTGTCTAAAAACGAAACCGCTTACAAAATCTTTCAAAACATTGATGCACTGTGGTCTGAAAGGAGGGAAATGAGAGGAACTCTCATCAACCCAGAACAGCTGTTATTACGCCACGGGAGATCTAAGGTGCTCTAGGTTTCCATGGCCATAACCTAAACATTGAAGAGATCGTGAGAATATCACTGATGCAGCAGTGATAACCAACATGGACACCCTAATAGTAGAAAGAGTGGCCTACTTTAAATTAGGCTGAGATGCATCATCACGGATCCACTAGAGGGCAGTGATGAGCTATTTAGGACACATTTAGGATACTTTGACAATGTCTTTTACCCTTAGAACAGGGGTGTGCAACTCCAGGCCTTGAGGGCCGGTCTACTGCAACTTTTAGATGCATCTCTACTTCAATACACCTGAGTCAAACAATGAGGTCATTAGCAGGACTCTGGAGAACTTGACTGCACTGAGGAGGTGATTCAGCTACTGGATCCAGGTGTGTTGGACCAGGGAGACATCTAAGAGTTGCAGGACACCGGCCCTCAAAGACCAGGATTGCCCACCCCTTCCTTAGAAGGATTATGAGACATGTGTGTGTTGTGTGCGTGTGTGTGTGCGTGTGTATGTGAAGGGTGTGTGTGTGGCAGCACGCTGCAGGTTGGACAGAAGTGTATTGGCTGCAGGGAGAGAGCAAAGTAAATCCAGTAGCAAAGAGGAGTAAAATCAGCAGCAGCACGAGGCGCTCATCATCGACATCACATGCTAAGGGAAACAAAAGCCGTAACTGGAAGGTTAAGAGATTTGCCGCGCCAAACATGCAGGCCGCATGCCACTCCAGGAGGAGGAAGAGTCAGACATGAGCGAAGAGGAGGACAGAACGCTTTTATGGCACAGCGGACGGAGGATCGCCTGCCCTAGAGTACCTGGACAAAGACGTAAATGAAAGCCAGGGGGGCAATGACGACGGCGAAAATGGGCGTGCTGCTAATGATAACAATCATGGTGGAGAGGGAAACGAAGAAGGTCCCGAGGAACATGAGCACGGTGGACGGCAGCGCCTCGTCGATCACATAGATGTCCTTGGAGAAGCGGTTGATGATGCGTCCTATGGGAGTGGTGTCAAAGAAAGACTGGGGTGTGTGAAGTTTGTTGTCGAGCAGGTTAGCGTGCAGCTTCTTGGCTGCGCCGATGTTCCCCATGGCTAGAGTGAAGGAAGAGATCATGACCAGGATACCTGGGAGGGGGTTGAACCACACGAGAGGGAGAAGGAATGAAGGTGCAAGGTGGAGACACTGGTAGGTCGCACTAGGAGAGGAGGAGCGGGAAACACCAGGCTTCAGATCCACAGTCTCCTCCGTGCAAAAACTGCTTTCTGTCAGCATAATGAAATCTCTCTGCACAAGAAAAACAACAAACTACCTGCAAATCAAACCATATTAAATTAATTTTCCAGCACCAAGAAGCTGTGTGGGTGGAAGTGACAAGCCGTAGCATGAACTCAGAGTATCTATGCTCAGTTTCAAGACAAATAATGAGAAAAGACAAGTTTAACTTTTTAAAAGATGCTTCGAAAGTCAGTGTCTGGTTTCTTACCTTGTGTAATGCCCAGCGCTGCGTACACCCCCACCCTCATGTTAACGTTTTCCTTGGTCTGATTCGTCAATGAGTCACTGGTCCACTGGCTGAGCCAGATGTTGGCGCCGATGGCGGCGGCGCTCTGGCAGCCGTAGAGCAAGCAAATGATCACCGACAGCACTAGTCCCACTGCCTTCGCATACTCCAGGAACACTTTGGTTTTTACCTGTGTCAAATTCACAAATGTCAGCAGAAAGATGGTTTTATCTGCAGGTTTAACTAATTCAAGTTTAATACCTTTTAAGATCTTTATGAAAAATTTTTAGACCTGTATCGGAAAGGAATTGTACAAAAGTGTCATATTTTCTGATGCTCTCTACAGTCGTTACCCCCGTAGTTCCGAATGAACCTAGCCTCGTATGGGATGGCGACAGAAGACGAATGCTGTCCAGCCAACTGGTGATAAATTTGAACTTCCCCATGATAGACGCAAAAAACCTTAGCTAGGTGTCCAGCTACGTAACAAGAGTATATTAGCAGCTTGTCACCGGTGGGGCAACCTCCTTAAGTCACAGAATGCAATAAAGCAACTCAAACTTTGGCTGAGAGAAAAGTCCTGCGAGAAAAAAAAGTATTTAGCTAGCTAGCTAAATGTTAGCATGTTTTCTTTTCTTTTGTTTAAAGATTCAATTATTTGGCTTGTTATATTTTAATGATGTCCTTGTTAAAAATTTGAAGAGAAAACATTGTGCTTCATAAATTTAGTACTACGCTTTGAATGTCATAACATTTAGTGACTAGTGTTTCAGCTGCTCTCTGCTCAGCTTTTCCCTATGGCTGTCTGGCTCACAGAGCAGAGAACAGGTACCGTCATCATGAAGGCTAAAAAACTGTTTTTATAGGAACTTGATGACTTGTAAATTATTACAAGCGCTACCTGGATAAAGGCAAACATCTATACAGACTGATCAAGTAAATTGCATTGAACTGCCTGATGGGGTGAGTTAGACATGAAGTTAGGAACTTTAGGGATCAAGGATATCTCCAATGTAAAAGGCGAAACATCTATTCATTTTTTAATTAACCAGCTTTTTACACAGAATAGTATAGAAACAAAAGCCGATGACCAAATTGCTTAAAAAATCTATAACAGATTTGTTTTTGAAGTTAAATATTAGTGACTTTAAAAGAAAAACTTTCACTTTAAAAGAATTGATGCAGTCCAAAGCTAGGAAAAAAAAAACCAGAACAGAGTGTTCTCAACTGACCCGGCCCGTTTCTGTCGTCTCCGCCTGGATGAGTTTCTGGACCTCCTGGGGTTTCTTCTTCTCCTGAGCCTCTTGGTGCTTCTTCTGGCTCTGTCTCCTGACTGAGCGGCACCGGAAGTTCTCGCTGTCTCCTGACAGGATGCTGATCTGTCTGAAAACCAGAGAGCAGCCAACGGATTTAAGTCAGTGGACATAAAAACAGAAAGGCTGTCTGATTCCAGTAGGATGCAGTTATGGAGGCTTTGCTACTTCTAATTTCTCACACCTCATAAAACTTTTCTTTGCCTCATTAACCGTAGGTTCGTTGTCCACCATGTCCGTGTGGTGGTTGCTAAGGACGTCGTCGGGGAACAACTCGTCGTCTATTAACTCCTCTGGGAAAACAGAAAGAGACAGTGTGAAACCAGCAAACTCAGCCGTTAAAGTCAGAAGGGATTGACGGGAAGAGGGAGAAAGTGTTGCTCAACCGGTGGCCTCGTCCTCCTCCACGATGTCTTCCAGAGCGTAGTTCCTGAGGAACTCCGCGAAGGCCCCGTTCTGCTTAAGCAGCTCCTGGTAAGAGCCCATCTCCGACACCCGGCCCTCCACCATCACCACAATGTTGTCCACCTGCGGCAGGTAGCTGATGCCGTGTGTCACCAGGACGCGAGTCTTGGAACCAAACAAAGGAACTGAATCAATACCAATAAAAGAAACCCCAACGGACACACCTTTTATTTACAAGCCCAAGTTCAGAGAAGCTTTCCACACAGATTCCCTTTGAAAACAGGCTCTTATCAAAGGCCAAGGATTTTGTTTACGAGCAGAATGAGTAATTTACTGATAAAAACCAATACGGCTTCCTCACTGGGAGAGTGATAGGATCCAACTTCCTCTCCCGAACGCTGCGGTGGTTCCAGTACCTGTGTGGATTGTCAGAGAGTTTCCTCACCTTGCCTTTCAGCACGCCCTCAGGGCCGATGAGATTGTCAAAGATGTGCTTGGACACGTGGGCGTCCACGGCGGACAGCGGGTCGTCCAGGAGGTAGACCTCGGCGTCGCTGTACAGAGCTCGAGCCAGGCTGACCCTCTGCCTCTGACCGCCGGAGAGGTTGATGCCCTGCAGAGAGACAGGATGGTGTCATCTTCTGTCGTCAAAGATGTTTTATTTTCTGTTTTGTATGTCATCAAATCAGAAACCAAAAAATTTTTAAGACTTCCTCTAAGGAAGTGCTGCAAATGTGTTCATGCAAACGAGAGAGTTATATGGTCACCCTAATGACAAAATTTAATCGATAGTGATGTATGACCCTAATCATAAATCATATCTTTCCACACTTATGCGTGGAAAGATACCTCTGAAGGAAAACAACAGTTTAACTGTTTTACTGCATTAATTATGGTAGCACGAGAGAATATATGATCTTCTTAAGAGAAGATCAACACTGATCTTCTCAGTGCTCAGTGTTGATTCAACAACAGGAAAAAGACTGAACCAAAGTTGCATTCATAATGATGCGAGGACAAATTCTGGAAAGGGATTGATGTTAGGGGTTGTCTTTCACGTTAACTGCAGAAAGCCAAAAGTTAAATTTGAGTAGCCTCGCATAGGCCTGTTTAGTCCCTATCACATATTCTTAAGAAATTAATTTACAAATGAGGAACATTTGTTACAGCAAGTGTTACAGAAAAAGATCTATGAGTTTAAAATTTAAGCGACTGTTTTCGGAACGGATGAAGGAAATTACAAACTCATAGTCAGCACTGACTAGTCGTGCTAAATAATGCAGTAAAACAGTTAAACTGTTGTTTTCCTTCAGAGGTATCTGTCCACGCGTAAGCATGATAGCTGTGGTGAGCAGGGGCAGGGGTCGCTCCCCTCCCCTCCACGCTGTGCAACAGGAAGACAGTTTGTCTAATGTAGGCCTGTTTACTGCCAGTCACATATTCTTAAGAAGTACATGTACAAATGAGGAACATTTAAAGTTTAGCTCTTATAGATTCAGGGTTTTTTTGTTGTTGTTGTGGTTGATTGAATGAAGGAAATCACAAACGCTACTTAAAATGTGTTGTACTTTAATTCTCTAACACTGAGCACCAGTGCCATCGAGCCTCCCCTTTGTGAATGTGTTGTACTTTAAATCATTCACAAACAGATGTCCTGTGCTGGGTTTAAATTGTACCTACCAGAGAGAAATGTTTTATTGCCGATGGGAATGTTTATTTTTAGTTATTAACAGGTGTGAAAGGAATGCTTATGTATGCACTTATGTATTTTTAGATTAACAGGTGTTGGGGGGCAATTAATGATTAGGGTCATAAATCACTATCGATTAAATTTTGTCATGAGGGTGGCCATATAACTCTCTCACATGGGATTTTACGAAGTGTAATGAAAATTGTGATGCTATTGGTACTTAGAGATGAACATTTCAACTCTTTTTCTTAAATACCTCACTCAGATTAGAAGTATTCAGAAACCTTTACTCTTCTAAATAAAACCCAATGTAACCATTTGTCTTAAAGACATTATCTAATTAATAGATGTTTATTGAAGAGTTTAAAGAGAAACACTACCTTACGAAGCCATAGGACTTTTCAATTTGCTTCAAGTTACGTAGGAAAAATGATTGAATGTTTCGGTCAACATGCATAAACTTGAACACATGGTGGCGGCGGCATCATGGTATGGGGAAGCAGGGACAAACCAGCAAATCTGAAATATTTTAACGCTTCATGAACCAAGTTTCAAATCTGCCTGGATATTTTTGCTTTTTTTAATAGTACACAGTTCTTATGAATGTCATATGAGTAAATATATTTGCCCATTTATCCATAACAACTCAAATGTTCAATATCTAGCAAGTTATTTACGCAATTTTACCATCTATTAAAATATGGTAAAAAAGATTTCCCCTGCTAAGGCGGGGTTTCACAATATTGAGTGAAACCCGATATTGTCTGGAAAGTGCAACTTTTCCCCTTTCAGAAATCGTTGAAAGTTTTCAGATAGAGCAAAGTGTGGCGCAATTACAGTTCTGCAAATGTGGCTGGATTACTAGCGCTCAGTTTGGTCTGGAAGGGTTAACAAAACAGGACAATCCAGGAAGAAAACCAAACCCGTTGGAGACCGCAGAAGGCTTACAGTGGAAGAGTTTGCAAAATGTTTTATGGCCAAGTCAAAGTCCAGACCTTCCTTCAGTTGAGTATTCACACCACACTTTTCAGAACTTATTTCAGTGTTTGAAAATTATGCATACTCTTCTTTCCACTTCCCAACTACACACTGCTATGTGTTGGTCAACCACATATACCTCCTGAATGCAGAAACATTCAGCAGGTAGGAATACTTTTTTCTTATTTGTTGCTTTTCTACCTTTTCTCCGATCTCTGTCATGTCTCCTCCGGGCAGCACTTCCAGATCTGGCGTCAAGGCGCAGGCGTCCAGAACACGGCGGTATTTGGACTCGTTGAAGCTCTTCCCAAACAGGATGTTGTCCCGCAGGGTGGCATTTTGTATCCACGCCTGCTGGGGAACGTAAGCCACCGACCCCTGAGAACAGAGTCAGATTTCTGTTAGTTCTCCCAGTTTTTTTGTGTCCAGTGTATGAAATGTTCACATTCTGGTTGTTAGGGATTCCAGCTGGCTGCACAAAATAAATCAAGCACTTGAAACCTGACACTATATAGCCTTAACCCCGACAATTTACGATCTACAAAGTGACGACCTGGAGTAGCTGCTGAACATCAAAGCTGAACTCATTTTTATTTATTTATTTATTTTTATCGGTCTAATTATTTTTTTAATCCAAGGTATAGCTGTCAAAAATGCTGATCTTTTAGAAAACATTGAACTTCAGCTAAAAAAAAAAATACAGATTTTTATAGAGTTTGCTTTTTTTTTTAATCATATTTCACTGCTTCAGATCATTAAATACATTTCAGGAAAAAACAAAGAACTTGAGCAAACAGAAATGTAACAAGTGATAATTTTATTCATTAAGGGCGAAAATATAATTGGACCATGAATTATAGCCAATAACCACATCTGGGCACAAGTACTGACTGATTTTAGAATAAAGAAAACACTTAATTAAAACCTCTTTAACGCAGGTCTGGGCTGTATGTATAAAAGAAATTGCTAAATACTTTGAAAAATATAGTTGTCAAAGTATTTTCCGATAATTGGGAAAATATTACTGCAATATTAAACAGTTGAAATAGGATTGCTGAAAAAGTATCTGTTGGAAAAATATGTTGGTCATCATTTTTATAACCCCATATTTATTTATTGAATCATTACATTTATAGTATTTGTTTTACTTAGCATCTTATTATATTCATAGACTCAAAGAATCATTTATTACTTGCATTTGTTTAGGTTTATCATGTACTAATTTTTTTTTTTTTTTTTACGTTCTGCTCTCCGATTCGATCCGTCTCCGATTCGATTCCGTCTTGAACGTTCCTAATATTAATTTTTATAACAGAATCCTTGTTTTAAAAATTCCTGCACAAAAACCTATTCAAACTTGAAATTAAGTGTTGATTTTGAAAAGTTTGCACAATAATGCAACTGTAATCTGTGAGAAAGTATGAAAGATTTCATCAGTGGCGTAAAATGTTTACTTTTAAATAATTCTTGTGGTCACAGAAATCGTTAAAGTCTTTTGTTTCAGTCAAACAGAAACTCTTCAGTTTTTACAACAGTGAGTCACATGTTCAACCCTTGTTGGGAAACGTTGCGGTAGGTTCATCCGCAGTCTCGTAAAAAAAGGGAGACGCTACATTACAGGGAAAGTAATTCTCGGTGAAGTCGTACCCGAACAGAAACTTCGCCTTCCACTTTCTCCATGTCGCCCAGCAGCGCAGAGATCAGCGAGGACTTCCCGCAGCCAACGTGACCCACCACTGCTACCAGGGAGCCCTGGGGCACCATCACGTTGATGCTAGCAACACACAGCAAACATGTCACAGTTAGAGGAGTAGAAACACAGGACTTGTGAATGGACGTATCTGTGGCTGAGCGTGGCGTACTTGTCCAGAACAGGTTCATCTTCTTTGGCCCACGTGAATTTCCCGTTGACTACAGAGACGGCGAGCTCTGTTGAGTAACAACGGGATAAAAGACTTTCTTTTCAACAGCGTTCAACTGATGACAGATGAGAAAGCTTGAGTCATGTCACTGCTCTTTAAATCTAGAGACATTGGGTGAAAGGCAAGGCGACTTTGCAGAAGGATTTCCCTTTTGGAAGAAGTCAAAACAAACCCTGACAACGCCCTTTAGGTAGGGATTGAGCTTTGCTTTTACCTGAGCTGGTCTTTCTGTCCACGGAGTCTGGGTCCAACTCATCATGACTCAGGAAATTTTGGATGCGCTTCAGTGACACGCTCGCCTGAGTAGCAGAAGAGAGACGTAAAGCTGCAGAAGAAAACGACGCAGGGAAGAAGAGGAAGAGAAGAAGAGGGGGAGGAAAGGACACCTGTACGAGACTGCTGATCACTTGGGGGAGCATGTTCAGAGGAAATCGAAGGATGTTGAAAAGGGAGAGCGACACAAAGGCCTTCTCTGCGTCCAGAACGTTCTTCTCATCCACAGTGACGAACACGGCAAACGTCGTCAAGGCAACCTGGGTGAAGCAGCAAAACGTCAAGGCCTATTATTGCACTATGGTAATGCAGCAGTTAGCATCATGTAAGCACATTATTTTACTTGTTTCAGAAAACAAAAAAACAAGTGCTTAAGGCATTAGTTTCTGCTTACATTCAAAGATGACATGGGGCTCCTCAGGGCTACATTTTCGGTTATCTTTATTCAGTCTCTATTAGCTGTCCCATATTATATAGTATATCTCCTGCCATACATATACTGGATTAATAAGGATTCCCTGTATTATGTGGCATGCTAAATGTCATTTGTATCCTGTGAAAATGTAATTTGTTTCATATTTCTAATTGGAAAACTTGAAGAGGGAATAAATTAAAGGGAAGTATCTGCTTTTAAGACATACTGGAAAGAATATACGTCAGAAAACAGGTATTTTAAAATAACTATATAATAAAACCAAAACTGACCAAAGTACTGATGCATCCAGAACCAGCTCTCTCTCTGATTAAAAATGCCTAAGTAGTCTAAACCAGTTTAACTTGAATTCTATATATCAAATCTCCTATTTAAGATACTTGTGACATTTTTGGGGGCTCTTCTAGGATTTGGACCATCATCAGCTACTAAATTCTTTAACTATACAACATTATCAAGATGCAGCAACTTTGTAAAGGTTCAAAAGCACAATTATAACAAAGATAAGTGACGACAGTCTCCTGCTAAAACAAACTGAAGAGGAAGGAGTTTCAGAAACGACATAAAAATTATTGACATTTTCGTCAAAGTTAAAAAAGAGCAATGTGGTCTTTTCATTCTTTTCACTTCTTACTATTAGTAAACAGTCAAACATTAAGAGCTTACAAGGAAAGGGGCACTGGTCCAGGCCATGGTGGAGAGTGCTCCCAGGTAGGCTGTTTTTCTGAGGACGATGAGCTCCTTCTGCCGGATAGCCAGGACCTTTTCTTTGAAGGAGTTCTCCCAGGCGTACAGCTTGAGGACTTTGATGCCATTAAGGATCTCATTCATCAGCTTGATACGAGCGTCCTTGTGCTGCATCTGCTCCACCTGAGGATGACAAAACGGCATTGTTTTTATTGTGGATGTACATACCTAGAAATAGCCACTATACATAAAAAGCTAACAAGCTACCTTCAAATTTAAGGCAGATTTTAGAGGATTCAATGACACACGGCAAGACTGTACATGTGATTTAGATGTACGATGCAGAAACCAACCGGTTGGAAACTCAAAAATACATATTGACCATAAAAAAGTGCTGCCATGTTCAACTTCTTTGGCACAGAATGAGGGAAACAATTTTCAAGTAATTTTCTCTATCAGCCAGGTTTTGAAATTAGAGGAATAAGAACTATAAAAGGCTTTTAAAGGGAGACTGCATCTTCTTCGACCCAGACGTGTCATTTGGGCCACAGGAGAGTGAGACTTTGATCAGATAACAGGAAGGCTGAGTAGAGCACAGCAAAGGTGCGAGTTTTCTAAATCTCCCTAGATTGAAATAAACTGATTTTTTTTTTATCTCAGTGTTAAGGCAAGGAACTTCATTCTCCTGGGAATCCATATGGAAACTGTTGTGTTAATGTTTGCCTGCGCTAATTGCTAAAATAACATCCTTAAGACTATTTAAAATGAATCATAATTAGCATATCAGCAATGTTTTCAATTTCACATTGGATTAGTTTTGTTACTTTCATTGAGATCGTTTCTTTTTCCAAATTTTCGCTCCTGTTTATTTTTATTTTTTTTACCGTTTCATCTTTTTTCTGTGCAGCTGGGTTAATTTTAGCCAATATACAGTATATATTTTTTATTTTGCTCCATTTAATTTCCATTTGGGATCAATAAAGTATTTTTTAACTTGAATTGAATTTAAATCAGTAGGTTGGAACTTTTACAGAAACTTGAGGTCAGAAATGAACCTAAAATATCTAATTGGGGCATCTCTGTATTAGAAAGTTTAAGTCGGTTCAGCACTGGCACCCCGGCCTAATCCACCCAAAATGTTAGAACCTGTTTTCTGTTCCGTAGTCTTGAGAAAATTCACAGTAAACAATTCAGAAATACTGCGTAATAATTACAAAAAGTACTAAACAGATAATCATGAATCCCACACAGCTTCCCTCTATCTACCTGGTAAGCGCGCGTCTTCATGGCGATGACGGCATTAAAGGGGATGAGCATGATCATGACAGCCACACCAGCCAGCACAGATGGACCAAGGTTCTGCAAAATGTGAAAGAGACATTAACTTTCACAGTGCTGGGATTTTTAAATGCGGTTAAATTTGCTATAATGTCTGTGTTACGTACCTGCCAGAGGAAGTAAAGTGCCAGCATAATTTGCAGAGGAGCAGACCAGAGCATGTTGAGGAAGGTGGTGAGATCCATGAACCTCTGTGCGTCGACAGACATCAGATTTACGATTTCTCCCACCGTAGAGGAACGCTTGGCAGCATTTGTTATGACCAGAGACTGAAAAAAAAACAACAAAAAAACAATAAAAAGTGGTGAGGAAAAATTAATACTCCTTAATGCAAAACAATTATTATTAAAACTGCTGCTTAGTCCACTCTGTTGACCGTTACACTTTCATTAATATCTTCAAAGCCAAAGCAGCGCAAACGGAAATTCTTACTCCACAAACCAGCACAAACACAGCTGAGTTGATTGACACCAACTTTGCTTGACCTTTCATGACCTCTGAAAACATTTACCAATATCTTTAAAATGATAAAAGCACAAACGTAGCACAGACATTTGCCACCCATTTTGTTAGATTTGAAGAAAGCGGTGCGGTGAACTGAGGTTTTAGAAAGTGACTGTCAGACGTGTACCTTCCTGTAGATGGCTCCTATGAGAGCGGTCCGGACGTTCATCCCCGTGACAAAGCAGTACTGAAAGTGCCGGTGGAGGATGAGAGTCTGCAGGATGGCTGTGAAGAACATGAGGAAGGCCAGCGTGTAACCCCACCAAACAGGGGCGTCCTCCTGTTTGGTGAAGGAGATCAACATCCTGGAAAAGTAAAAAAAAAAAAAAATCAAAGTTACAAACAACCAAAGCGTTCAACAATCTGCACCTCATTAACAGTCTGGCGGAGTGATTTCAGGTGTCCTGCGTCAAACGTTTGTACAGATTGATCAAATTAAGTTGATCAATTTGTACCATGGGACAAATTATTATCAACTAAATCTCTTTATCTTTTTGCAGCTGATGGAGGCTGCAAAGCTAAAAGAAACACCTTTTTCTTTCCAGAACTTTGGCAAAGTGTAAATCATGAAGGCCCAGTTTTGTCATTTTCTTACATTAATTCTTAGCATTTGAGCTATATGGAGGCACACTGTTCAACATCTGATTCTTTATGTGACATTATAGAAAAATATAAAGATAAAAGGAAGATCCTGAATGACCTCCATAAGTCTGGATATGAAAGCAAAGACTCTTCAGGTAGGAGACAGCTAATGTATAAGGGTGAAGGTAAACATTTGCCGTCATTATTTAGGAAAAAGAAATAACTTTGGTAATCCTTACTGACCTTAAACTGAATGAATGTAGTTTAATTTATGTCAGGAAGTGAAAAGATTCTGAATTTTAAATAGTGTAAGTAAATATCTTGTTTCAGGAAAACCTTCCTGACTACTGAAGTAAGCTAGCATGTCATCTTTCAGCTAACTTTTCAGACAGCCTGAAAAGGGTTTTACTGTTGCATGCTAGTCCATTTTAAACCAGTTAGCTTTTTTAACAGTGCTGTTTTAGCTCCTTTTCCCTTTCGTTTCTTAATAGCTAGCCGACCAGGCACACTGCTCGTCATTTTCGAACTTTAAATTCTTTAGGGTGGTTGCGAGCATTTGGCTACTAGCAAAACTAGAGAAACAGGTGGCAACACTTTATTTGAAGGGGTGTGCATAAGACTGACATGACACTGTCATAAACATGACACAACACATGTCATGAACATAAAGAAGTCTTTACGAATGTTTATGGCAGTTGTCATGAAGTGTCATTCGGTAAATAATGACATTTTTAATGCAAAGTTGCTCTAAAAGTTGCATTAAAAGTCCATTAAAAGTGTCAACTTTGCATGATTTTGCAAATTATGATAATTTAACGCAAATAAAGTGTTACCAAACAGGCAAACAACAGCTGCAAGATGTTTGTTGCCTGATGAAGAGACAATCAAGCCTTTACTATCAGCCTGGGTTATTTGACTTGTGTTAGCAGGTGAGATTTAAAGCTCAATAAGATCGGACAAACGATTACCGGCTGTGGGTCAGAGAACATGTAATTAAAAACTAGACAGAACTAGAAAAGGCATCTTGAATTTGTCTGACATACTTGACTAAACACACCAGCACACTTACAGTTTCATCACGACTTCATTTTTTATCCATTTTTAACAGAAGATTTTAGGATATGCAAGTAGAGTGCTGCATCTTGAAAACTCAAATTAAGGGTGCTTTGAACTCTTTGCCTGTGCTGCACAGAACAGATACAATTGGTATTAGTTAACAACCTTGAGTCATATGACAAAATGCATGGAGGGAAATTTGTTGGTGATCAGCTACCATATCTTATCTCACTGAAACTTGGAGATACGGTTTTCACAGAACATTTGCCTTAATCAAATTTCCACCCAGGGGCCATTAAGGGCCCAAAGAGGAAATCTATTTACATCTCAGACAAAGCTAGCACACATTTTTTACTTAGAAGAAAGCAACCCTACTTTGGATAGATGCAAACACAACATGCAAAAATAAAAATAAAAAGTGCTGGAAATAGTTGTTTTCAGAACTGGAACAAAGAGGGCTTTATTTGCTAATGTGCTCCAGCGCGGTTAGCGCGCTGACGGAGACTCTAAACTTTATTATTTCATTTTTCTTTACCTGAGCAGCTGGGGGTTGACGAAGGTGATGGAATCCTGCAGGAGCTTAAAGCCTGAGCCAATCAGAAAGTAGGGGCCAAACGCTTTGATGAGGGCTCGGAGGAAGGACGGCTGGTGGGGAGCCGCTTCCTGATTGGACAGCAGCACCTCCACTTCCTCCGGGCTGGTTTTGCCCCCCGCGGCTCCTCCTGAGACGTGGTTTGTGGCTGATGGTTGCTGCTTGGCGTACGTCGCCTTGGTGGTCAGATTCTGTTCACTGCTGTCAGAGGGGTAGAAATAACATTTTTAAAAAGTAAATGGAAACGTCAAAATAGGCTTCATATGTCATTAAGGCCATTGTGACACACAGTAGAAGACACCTATTTAAAAAAAAATTTTAATCACTCAATGCCTCGACTATCCTACAGGTTTTATAATATTCTTTTTCTACTGAAACGATAGATTACAACCAATTTTCACTTTTTAGGGCAAAATTATTAAACTTTTTCCAGTTTAATCACTGATTCTTATTACAAAACAGCTTTTAACAAGACATAAAGTAATGCAGGAAGCAACATATTTTCTAGTATTTTCTAATATTGGTAAAATTGGTATTTGTATTTGTTTTGTGTTTTTATGTTTGCTTTTTTTCCTCTCATTATTTTTCCCCCACTTTGAAAAACTCTGCTGTAACTGATTGGAAAATAAACTCTCCTTGAAACCATAATTATCTATCACTGACTGATCTGCAGTCTTGTTTGTGAAAAGGCGTAAAAATGAAACCATTTCAAACATTTAAAAAAACATGGGTTTGTGTTTGTAGATAATTACAGATCTGAAGGTGCTTTAGTCATAAAAATGCAGTGAAAAAGGAGCTGCTATAACTCTTTTTTAACGCGTCAATAATTATTTTAGCTCCAATTTCTACATTGTAAAACATTTTTATTAGTTATTTTGTCTCAGGATGAGATGGACACTTTTACCAGCGAGCAAGTTTCAACACACAGCGGGAGCAAAGCATGAATAATCGTCCCGTCCAATCAACTGCACTTGTTTAAGTGGTGACCGTTAAATCCCTCAGCAGTCAGTAACAATACGGGGAATGAGTCAGCTTGTTAAGGAATATACAATTATTTACATAAATACAACAAACCTGTTCTAACACAAGCTTAGGGTGCAGAAAATCCTTCTTTCGTCAACTAATCGGCTGAATACAAACAGGTTTGTGTGCAGCTCAAAGAAAAAGACCAATCCAGCTTTGACATATCAATTTACGAGTTAATCTCAGTCCAGAATGAGACACACAGGAAAAAAGTTGTGGCAGTGAAACAGGAAACAGCCTCCAGGAGGCCAGAGTTCAGCAAACCTGTTATGCAGGTTTTCTTTCTTTTTTTTTTTTAAGAGTAATTAAAAACGTAACAAAATTGGGCTCCAGGGCAAACTAAAAAGCCAGAGCAATTATAGCTGAAAACATGCTGAGCCATTAAATGATTTTTATTATGAATTAGCAATACAGATGCAAAGCCACATCTAATCATCTTAAATCTGAATCTTTTAGCACCCTTTTTGTTAAGCTTTATCTTTTCTCTTTACTCTTTAAATCTGACAAGTTGATGAGCTGGAAGAGGTTGTACATATTAGAGGAAACCATCCCACTGTGTGGGTTACATAGAGCGTGTTCAGAGTTTCACTTGTGCAGCTCAAAGACCATGCAGAAAGAGACCCGCCTTCTAACACAACATCCTCTGCTCTCTGTGGTCTAACAGGGAGGCAAAAAGCAACACGACTCAGCCGCACCAATTATGCACAATTAAAAAAAAAGTTTCTAAAAGTTTTTACAGCTGCGCATCTGAAAAGTCTGGCGGACATTTTGTGTTTAAAGCAATGAGGTTTTTCGGGAAAGGAGCTTTGCACATGAAGAAGTTGCTCCGTCCATATTAGTAAAGTAATTTAGGGTCAGACAGACTCAAGAGAGAGAAAAAAAATTAGTTAATTTAATTTGACTTATAACAAGACATGTTTCCCATGTTCCAAGTGAAAATCTGCCAGTGGAACCAAAATGTTTTCATTATTATTTAGGAATTAATTACTAAACACAACTTCATATGTCTTGCTCAAAAATTACTTATAGGTTAGTTTAGTTTTATTTCAAGTGTACCAAGACATTTGAGCACAAAACTTGATCAAAAATACTTGGTGAGGTTTTGTGTTTTTGCAGTGCAGTTTCCTGCAGAAACCTGCAAAGGTTTCAACAACTCAAAGACCTTTTTAAGACCATCATAAATTAGATTTAAGACCTGTATCACAACAGATATTTACACAGAAAATCACAAAATTTATATACAATTGTGAAGCTTCTTGGCACAGAGCGCACATAGCATCAAATGAGTTGCCGACAGAAGTGGAGCCAGTGGCAGAGACGAACGTCGTCCGGGCAACAGGCAGTAAATTTACACTTTCCAATGATAGATGCAAAACAAGCTAGCTAGCCAACAAGGGTATAGTCAGTGGTAGCTTCCAGCGCCTCGAGTCACAAAACCCAATGAAGATGTCTGAGTGCAACTCAAACTTTTGCCTGATAGAAAAGTCCCACAATAAATATAAATTTCATCGAATATATAAGATATAATAGACCGGCCACGACCAAATTTAAGGCCTGTGATTAGCGTATTTAAGACCAACTTACAAGTTTTCTAATGAATTTAAGACACTTTAAGTCCTTAATTTTATACACATCAATTTATGACTTAAGACTTTTTAAGGGTAGATTGTATTTAAAAGTATTTTAATACAAAAGCAAACCACTTGTGTCATATTATGTGTGTAAAACTAAAAAATGGAATTATGCTTGGTCTATCACATAAAACATTAAAAGACATTTAAGTTTGAAGTTGTGGCTTGACGAATGTCTAAAGCTATTCCGACATTTTTCTAGATAACATTAGACATTAGGCAGCATTTTTACAGGTAGAAAATAATGAGTTGCAGACACGGTAGAGCTATTTTTCAGTTCAATCTGACATTTTAAACACTCTCAGATTGAGCTAGACTTTATTTTTTAAAGTTTTCATTGTTGGCAAACTTTCTTTTTTAATGAGAAGCAAAGACTGAATGAAAGCACTCCACGCCTCAGGAGCCGGAAAGCGGCCCCTTCGCTCCACAGCTTTTAAACTCGTACCTCTTGACCTTGGTTTGCTCCTTCTCCCACTCCTTCAGGAGTTTCGGCACCATCGTCTTGGAGCTGTCGCGCTGGTTCAGCGACCACAAGTCTTTGGCTTCAAGGGGCATTTTGTAACCTTTGATGGCCAAACTGGGAGAGAGAAAAAGCAGCTGAATTCAGTCAATCACATACAGGAAATAAATACATAATTTTCACTACATTCAAGTGAAAAACATCAGTAGCCTCAGATTTTGTGAATCTAATTTCTGTTCCAGTGATTAACTCCAGACTTCAGAGCAAGCCTGGGATGCTTACTGGTTGCTAGATTCAATAAGGTCTGGAAAAGTTGTGGTTTTAAATGCTTTTCCATTTCCATTTAACCGGCGATGAGTTTCCACTTACCCATGATTAAAAAAGCTATCAAGGGTGTGTTAGCAGCTAGTTATACGGTAGCTTCAACCGTCCTGAGTCACAAAATATAATATATAATATAATGACTCAAACCTTTGCCTGACAGAAAAGTCCTATGAGAAAATCAAATTAAACAGAATACAAGAGATTAAATAGTTCTGTTAAAACCTGTGATTAATATATTAAAGGCCAACTCACATTTTTAAAATGAATTTCAGATATTTCAAGGCCTTGATTTTAGATCTACGAATTTAAGACTTTTTAAGAATGCCCCGTTTAACTAGTTCTGCCACGGTGAGTCCAGTGTTGTCTCCATTTGCAGGTCCTCCCCATTTTTCATAACCCCTTCAGAGGTGGTACAAGCCAGACCAAGCCATGCACTGCACATGTTGTTTTGGTTAGGTTTTAATCTCATCAACTCAGCATTTCTGGCTTTTTATCTTTAAGATGAAATGAAATATCTGGCTTTATTTGAATCAACAATGATAACAGCCACACGGAGGATGACATGCAATGTCAATTTAAGTTTCGACCATCGATTTGATCTCCTGCGCAGTCGTGTTCCAGCGCATATTCACGCTATATGTAACAAATAAAAAATGCATAATAAAAGTTGAAAACTTTTCATGGGTTTTGCTGGCTTTAAAATTTTTTTTGTTTTTCTGAAGTTGGGAGAAACTTCAGCCAAGTTTCACCCAACTTCAGAAAAACACAGCCAGTGGAGACACACCCAGCTTGGCTGAAACTGAACCAAACATTATGAGACTCGGTAATGAAGAAGTGACCTTAGAAGCTCCTGCAAGCCAACAGGTTTACAGGAAAACTGCCTTGTTAATGTATGTGGTTTACCAAATAATGTTCTCCCTACCACCAAGACAGACGGTTTAGGCACAGACCTAGAAAACCAATGCACAGAAATCAAAGGGAACTGTTCTTTCACACAGGAAAACACCAACGTAAACTGCATATTGAAAGTGGGAAGAGAAACCTTTTCCTGTAATACTGATGTCCTCCCACTCAGTCTTTGACACAGAGCAGAGCCTCAATGTCATCTGAGGTCGTCTGAGCGACGGGAATCAGAGCATAGAGACTAAAGGAGGCTCAGAGTTTCATTCACTTCTATGTGGGTCACAATTCATTACACACAAGGTTTGCAGCAGTCATTCGAGCCTTCAGTTTTTCATATTCATATTTTTATGCTAAATGATTTATTAGGTTAGACTGGTGGTGTAAAAACGTTTTGCCGTAAAGTCCAGAATCGTTAAGTTGCGTTATAAATGACCATTATCAATGGCATTTAATACCCTTTATCTCCATAGAAATGTATGAACTTCCTCCATCTAACTGGCGATAAATTTGCACTTACTCATGAAAAATGCAAAAGGCTAGCTAGATAGCTAGCATTGGATTATTGGTATACTCAAATGTCTGCAGCCACAAATCACAATGAAGATGTCTGAGTGCAACTCAAACCTTTGCCTGACAGAAAAGTCCCGAAAGAAAAGTTTTTTTTTTTGTTTTTTTTTATCTATGTAGAATATACAAGACGACCAAATTTAAGACCTGTGACGAACAAATTATATTTTCTTTAAAAAATGAATTCAAGACATTTTAAGGTCTTGCTTTTAGATACATAAATTTAAAACTTTTTAAGGATGCATGAACACTAATAATAATTTCTAAAGCTTGGTGGTTATGGGCTGTGTGTTTTCCAGCATGAATGAGAAGTCAGTCAAGGAATAGACAAAACGATCAATTACAGGACATAATATGGCGTCACAATTGGTCAGAAAAGTTATTATGATAATAAATTTGATATAGTAGCTAATAAAACTCTTTAAAACCTCCCCCCATAAAAAGTCCCCCATAGAAACCAATAGAATCAGTCCAAAAAAAGATGAGAAATTAATTATAATGTACTGTTACATTAAAGTTTGTCTGTATTTCTCCTTCTTTAGCAAATTAACAAGTTGCCAATCTGAATTTAGATATTTCAACACAGTTTCACTCAGCAGAAGGTTTGGTTTTTAACTTGGATTTGTTAAAAACAGAGCTGCTGCGCAAAGCTGAATAAATAAAGCAGAAATATTCAACCTTTTATTTTCTAATTCTGAAATATTGTAGTTACTTCAAACTAAACAGAGATGATAGATTTCAGAATCATTATAAAATCATATCACAAAAAACAAAAAGAAGCAGCGGCCCACCTTGTGAACCACCAGAAGGTCACGGTGGACAGAAAGCCTGCTGTAGTTTCAGGGCACGGATTCTGAGGATAAATCAAAAGAGGAACTCAAGTCAGGGCAGTTAAATATATATAAGACATAAACATGCTGCATAATGCTGCAACGTGTGGGACTCACAGGGTCAGTGACCACATTGGAGAAGAGAGGAGGTTTCTCATTCAAGCAGCAGAGGATGAGCTCTAGGAGGATCAGACCGAAGTAGAAGTAGAAGGAGGTGAAGCGCAGCTTGTCCGAAACGCCGGCCTGAAATGCACAAAAAAAGGAAAAAGAAATACTATCAATTATTTATCCAGAATAAAATAAGCTTAGTCTGATTTAACTTCAGACAGAGAAAAAAAATGTGTTTGTGTCTTTATATGTGTATGAAAATGTCTGGTTAATAACCAAGTTTCCAAATTTGGGCGTTTAGACAAACGTTAGATTCCACTTTATTACAAAACTGTGCAGTTTCAATATCAAGCATTTCGAAGGACTTCATACAGAAACCAATAACTTTCCAAACCTTGACAACGCCAAATTGAAATTGAAGGATTTCAAGCACCTGTAGGAATCCCAAAATAAACTTTAATTTTGCACATAACACTCCACACTGGAAGACATTTTAAATATCCGAAATAAAACAAAACAAATAGAAGGGAAATTTTTAAAAAACACACACAACCGAAACTTCAAATAAAACAGAATTTGAAATCTCTGCATTTCAAAAAAAATTAATCATTTTCATTTATCGTGATTATTTGCTCAGGTTTCCCCCCAGAAATCTTGCCACGACTGGTGGTTGGATGCATTCATCCAGTGGCCTGTCGAGTTTCTGAGTTAAAAAATGTTTAAAGTCGACAGGAAATTTTAAAATATCTCTTGATAATTATGTGTCATTGAAAGATTAGAAGATTAATACCTGAACACCAACTATAAAGTTGTAAAAAATGCTAACATTTTAAAGAGAGTTAAATAAATAAGCAATACCAAGCCTGGTGGGAGCACAAGTAAAGCCTGGTGGCCCTCCAGGCTTATGATACAGTGAGGGAAACCCTGATTGATTAATTGCATATTGCGGCCTCAGACAAATCAAATAACCGAAAACGAAAGTCGTGTGAAAACGAAACGACGGTGACTGTTTTTAATGTAAAGCTGTTTTAAAGCCGCAGTGCGTGTTGAGCAGCTAACTGATGATTCATCAGAGCAGAAAGCCTGAATAATGCATGTGTCACTCTATAAAGAGAAGAGCAGCAACAAAATACAACATTCTGCATCTTATAGACACTTGAAAGTGGCTAATAAGTTTATAATAAGCTTCAGTCTAGGTATCAAAATTAAATGAAAACATTTTATTCTTCCAATAATTAATAAATATGTTTAGCATTTAGCAGCAATAGAAATATATATTTTTGTTTTAATTAAAATCTATTATTATTTCATGTCATACACTTTTTTGAAAGTACGGCTTTTTTTTTACCAGCCTAACATGGAAATCTCACGGCGGCCCATACTTGTTTTCCTGTATAGGTCAGAATGAGAATATTAACCTTATAAACAGGTTAGCTGGGGGCAAAGCCTCCTCTGATTATGGAGCTTAATCCAATAGCTCGGGTATTTAAACACGAGCTCAAACCTTCACACAAAAAGCAAGCGGCGATGCCAGAGAGAGCAGAGGAGCAAAGCCTCCAGCAGTGCGAACAACGCTGACCTGGAAAACGCCTACGCTGCACCGACTCATGCTTTATGACCCGTAAATGAACATTTAGCTGCGACGCTGCGTCACAGCAGAGTCAAACTTTGAGTCTGGTTTCGGGGGATTTTTTTTCGGGGCCCCATAGTGGTTAGACCATGTTTAAAGTCATCTGTTTCTCTCCTGATTGGGGATTCTGCTCATCTGTCAGAAGAGAGACTTGAATCATTAACAACCTCTCAGATGTTAGAACGGGTGATGACTCAAATGTTTACTGTTTATGTCGTCTAGTAGAAAGTGCTTACATTCCTAAAAGTAACTATCATCTTCAGCCGTGTGCATCAAACGGGTTTCTGTCCATATAAAGAATGAAGATGAAGACGTGGTGGGTGAAAGTCTTCATCTGCTACGCTGGTTTTCTATTGTTTTGTATTGGTTTTCTCAGCATTTTTACTACTTTCTTAGCTAGCATGTTGGTTTTAACCAGTCATAAATGCTGGGAAAGTTGTACGACTGTGAGAAAATATAATCTGGTGAAAATCTGGGTCCTAAAACTCAACACAGGGAGACCAATAATCCTGGAAGTGTTTTTTTTTTGTTTGTTTTTACTGTATCATCTCATTCCAAAATAGTTGGAGAAAACAGCACACAGAGCTCTGTGAGTAAAGTGCCATAAATATTTAAAAAACGGATGTTTTGGCATGTTACATTTAGAAAAGGTGGTGGCAGCATCATGCTGAGGGGTTGCTTTATTTAAGCAGAGAAACTAAGACTTGACGACTGATGTTCACAGACGCTCTTCGTCCAGTCTCACTGCAGTATTTAACTTTATTTTTTTATTTTTCAAAAAATGCTTTTTACATGTTTGTTAAACGTGTCACTATGACGGTATAATATGAAACTAATAATCTGTTGGGGGGGGAAATCAAGCCTTTCCACCTCCTCCTACGGCCATCTGCAGAAACACACCTAACCAGAAACAACCAATCAGAACCAGGAGGAGGGTCTTTGCGCTGTCAATCACCCTACTGTATTCCCAAGAACATATCCGACAATGTACAGCGATATTTTAAAAATCTCTACATTTAGCTGAGGCTCATTCGACAGATTAAAAGTATCTTTTAAAAATAACAACCTTTATTCGGGCTTTCAGCAGTTAAATGTCATGTAAGCCTGTGGCAGCAAATCAATTTATCGCGTGATAAATTAAAACAAGCTCAATAACTTCTTCTTATGTGATTGTTTTTCTATAAAGGCTTTAAAACATCTGTGTGTGATGACTCTATATAAAGTGTTTCACTTAGTAATAAAGTTCCTAAAATAATTGAACTGTTGAACATTTACATTTATTGAATGGGCCTGTAAGCTTGTGGCTTTAATAAGACACAAATGTACAAAAAAGTTTGAGCACGACAGTCACCGCTTGCTTAAAATAACCAGTACAACTCCATAAATATATACTGTATCATATCCTGTTATTACAGTTGATATGTATGCGCTGCCATGTTGTGGATGAATTTTCAACAAAACCTGTGCTTTTTTTAAAAGAACAGGAAAAAAACAACGTTTCTTTCCTTTGAAGCGGTCGTATTTATTAGGTCACTCGTCCTTCTGCTCTTTTCCCCGGGAAAGTCTCAAACTCAGCTAGCTGAGGAGCTTACAGCGCTGAAAGGCAACAATCTAAGAACTCAGCCATGTAATGACCTGCGTCACTGGAATTAAAGCGCATGCCTTCCTGCTTCCAACACACGAGTTGCAGTTTGTTGTCATTTCTTTTTCACACTTCCTGCCCGTCTCGCAGCCTGCGGGTTCATTTGATGCGGAGTCGGCGCGGCGCGCACGCTGTAAGTGAGCCGCCAGGAACAACAAGTCCAGTATTCTGCTCCCTGTGCTTAGTGTTGCCCTGAGCCGACCCCTGCTGAAACATCTACTCACTGTAAACACCACAGCAGCTCCCAAAAACAACACACAGGCAGTGATCAAGTGACCTGAAACGACTTGGGAGTCTGAGTGGTGCATTATGTAAAAGACTGCAGAGAACAAAAAAGAAATAAAAAAAAGGCAGATTTGGCACAGTTAGGAGCTGCAGAGCAAAGTTATTAGACTAAAACTGACAAAAGCTGAAATTGAGAAAACATTTTCGTGAACTGAAATGAATAAAAGCAGTACTTAAAGTCCCTACACTGGCTCCCTGTAGCTCAAAGAAGAGACTTTAAAATAGTGTTGTTAGTATATAAATCACTGAACTGTTTAGCACCACAATACATTAAAGATCTGTTATTGCTGTACCAACCATCTAGACCCCTCAGATCTTCTGGTACTGGGCTGCTCTGCATCCCCAGAACCAGAACCAAACGGGGAGAAGCAGCATTCAGTTTCTATGCACCACAGATTTTAAACAAACTTTCAGAAAACTTCAAAACAACTGAAACACTGGGTGCCTTTAAATCTAAACTTAAAACCCACCTGTTTAGAGTTGCTTATGGCTAAATTAGGGTTAGAGTGCGGGTTTTGATGTCTTCGATGTTTTAGATGTTTTTATCTTTACTTTTTATCCATTTATTAATTTCTTTTTATTTCTCTGTCACTGTTTACCTTTTAATGAAAACGTCCCAGTAAAACGATGTTTAACTAAATAAAGTCCTACAGGGTTTAGAGTCCCAGTTGACGGCGTTTCAACTAAAAACCTAGAGGTTAGAGTCCTTGTCAAACGGTGTTTTTGACTAAAGTCCCAGAGGGTTAGTCCCAGTTAAACGACGTTTAACTGAAGTCCTAAAAGGGGTGCGGGTTTTAAGGTTTTTATCTTTTTTAATCTTTTTTTTTTTATCTCTCTCACCGTTTATTCAATGTCACATGCTCTTTTTATTTTAATTATGTAAAGCACTTTGAAATGCCTTGCTGCTGAAATGTGCTATACAAATAAAATATGATTGATTGATTAATGAGGGAAAAACTACAACTAGCTGGAGCTATGTAGTGCACATATAAACTAAGTAAATTACGTCACTCAGTGGTCCTCCTGACGGCCCGAACGCCAGTCTACAAAATCGAAACAGCAAAAGTTGGAAAAAAACACGAGAGTCAATCAGTTGTTTAACAATAATTGAATCCATTTTGTTAAAAAATGATCTTCTGTTAAATATTTATTACTGAACCGATGCATGCATAATCACAATGCAATACTTTGGTTAATTTTTAGGTGCAGAATTTTAAAAAGGCAAAAGATTGAGTCACACGCAATCGTTTTCATTGTGTTCTTTGACTTGAAGCTACAGGTAACTTATTGTTAGCTAGCTAGCTACCAAGGTCAAAGAATAAAAAAACTCAAACTAAACAATGTTTAATAGAAAACTAGCAATCCTACTCTAAAAACCAATTAAAACTAACCGAATTAGTCAAAAAGTAACAGCGAAATACAACTAAACTATAATGAAAAACCCCAAAACTATTGAGGTGGTCTGCACTCTTACTTGGCTGGAGGCCTTCAGGATCTTGGAGCGGAAAGGCACGATGGCGCACAGTACGGACAGGAACCAGAAGATGAAGAGGACCCCCGAGGACTGGACCCCGTGTAACCTCTCGTACTGGATCAGGAACGTGGCCAGCAGCTGAGAGAGGAAGAGGAGGAAAAAAAGGAGAAACTGAGTTTTATATTAGCCGGAGCAGAGCGGCGGAGGTCGCGTTAGGTGAGCTGCACTCTGACTGCATTCTGATTACAATCTGTTTTCCATCAAACATCGGGTCAGACTCCCGTTAATCCACAAATTTTCTGGAATTGCCGTAAACCGGCGCAGCTCTTCTGAAGTGTACGGATTATCTGAGCTGTTCATCTGAGCCTTTTTAGCGCTCCATCGCTGCTAAATCCTGGAGCCAGAGCCGCAGGGGGAACCGAAACTAGCTGTGATCCGAGATTACGGACTACGACTTTATATTAAACTGTGAGCCTTTATCAGAGATCAGATGGGAAAGTGGATATCTTTGGGCTTAAATGTCGGATTTACTGATGCTTTTGCAAAACAGGAAAAAAAGAAAAGTCACAGCAAACAGAAGATTAGTGACCATGGATCAAATCAGAACATCATGATTTGCTAAGATCAGATGGGAGAAGGTTAAATACTGGAGCAGGTCTTGAAGAAAGAAAAGGGCTGCAATGATTAGTTAATGATCTTTATGACATCTGATGGTGATGTTCCTCCAGAGATCAGCGCATTCTTTCCGTTACGACTCAGAGAAACAAGAGCGCATTTATATTCAGCTGTCCTCCGTCTCAACCTCAGGTCGTCTGCAGCCTCCATCAGTCGGAATTAGATTTTTTAAAAATCACACCCATTAACCAAAAACATATGTAAAAACATGTAAATGTGGCGAGAACGAACCCAAGCAAACCAGTAGCTAGACATTAACATTTATTGTAATTCTGCTTCACAAAATATGACAGACTGCTGCAATTCAACAAGTGTTTTCTATCATTTTTTAAAATTAACTCAATATGTGCAAATCTAACTAGTTTAACATAAAAGAAAAACGTCTTTCTTCTCAGAGTTAAACTGAACACTGAAGTATTTGTCACAAAAAAACTGCTGAAAGTATTTTAATTTCTTCCATCTCTGCACTAAAGTAATGACTGCAGTGTTTTTATGTTTCACCTTCATGATTATGCTGAAAGTATTGCCAGTGATCGTTTCCTTACTTTAATTCTTTCAGTTTGTCTTGTAACCCGGGTCTCTGCATATTTCACAAAGTCAAATTTAAGACTTTTTAAAACCTTTTTAAGACCATTATGAATTAAATTTAAGAACTAAATATTCACAGAAATGTACGAACTTTGTTCAGACAACTGGAGATAACTTTCCATTTACCTGTTAAAAACACACAAAAAAAGCTAGCTAGCTAGCAAGGTTAGCCTCAAGTCAAAGAACGCAATAAAAATGTTTGCATGCGTCTCAAACTTTTGCTTGAAAGAAAAGCCACACAAGAATATATAGAATATATGAGATTAAATAGTCAGGAAAATTTAAGACCTGCGATTAATGTATTTAAGGCCAACTTACTTTTTTTTTTATATGAATTTAAGACAATTTAAGGTCTTAATTTTAGTTATATATTAAGGTACGAAAGTCTTAATTTAAGACTTTCTAAGTGTCTGCCCTGACATGACATTCTTACAGCAAATTCTGCAACAGGTTCCCATGAAATGAACGACGAGACGAGTTGTTTGCCTTCACATTTATACGTTTTCCTATAAAAACAGAAGGTTTGGCTGCCTTCACCGCTGGATACCAGCTTGAATGCTTAACCACAGGGGAGCTGCATGAAATTCAGCTCCACATGACACTGCTGCGTTAGAGCACAACAATCTTATGCTAACAAAGTTTGTTAGAACAATAGCTAGCATATCATTTTCATACGAGACGAAACCTGCATTCTTAATTTTTAAAAAAATCTGTAGGGAGTGCTGCTGGTCCCATCTGTTATCACTGCGACAGCATCACAGATGTGTGCTCCACACTTTGAATTTGCATATGCAAAAATAAATGTACAACCCCTATGCTGCAGGACATACAGTCCATGAATGGCCTTTTGTAAAGCTGTCGCTCTTTGACCCATGCTACGCTGCACGTTCCTTACCATGGTGATGCCGAGCACCAGCGGGGTGATGAAATAGATGGGGGGTGGGGACTGACCCTCCTGCAGCTCGTAAAATGTGTAGAAGAGGTCGGCCCAGCACACGATCCAGAGCAACAAGCCGAACGCCTGAGGGAAAAGGAAAAGCAGAGTGAGAATAAAACAAATGAAACAACAGAAAAACAAAGAAGAGGTGGGAGAAACAGGAGAGAAGAGTTCAGCAGTTCACTTCCGAGTGGGAAAAACGGGAAGTTGATTATTTAGTTTTTATTTGTCTGTGGTGTGACGATTTGAGTGAAGCCTTCCTTTACTTCACCTGTTCTGTTTTACAGATCAAAGGTGCATGTGAATTAAAATTAAACACACTTTTTAACAGTTTCTATTGTTTATGAATACACTTATCCAATAGTAAAGTTCAAGCACTTTTCAAGCATTTTCAAGGTAAGTTTTCAAACCTTTCCAGCACCACACTTTGGAGATGAAAACAGAATAAATTAATTAAAAATGACAGATTCAATTCACTATTAAATGACATCATTTATTCCTGTGGTAGTACCCTACATTGCAGGGACAAAGAAAGCTAAAACACAGTTTTGTTTTGAAAATTCTCTCACTTGGTCCAAGAACAAAGCAAAAATTTTACAATTTCAATAACCTAATTAAAATATAAGCCAACATTTTTTTCAAATACACAGATTAATAAATCGTTGAGCCACTAGGAGCAATAAATATTCATTACATTGAAACAATCCAAACAAATCATGATAAGGTAAATTATCTTAGAGTTCAAATTAAGTACTTAAACACAATATACATTTAAAAATATGTATTTTTTAACGTTCTCTCAACGTTTTCTGGCTTTTAGCAAATAGAAATCATTTTGGTAATTCTAAATTACCTGAAACAAGAAAACAATTGTCTTATTTAACTTCTGACAGTGAGGAAAAAAATGTGTGTGTTTTCATTCAGTGTATGAAAATATCTGGTTTCAACTCTAAATAAAATATAAAATTTTAATCAAACATTTGATGGCACTTTGTTACAAAAAGGCACACTTCGAAAATCACACACTTTCATGGACTCCAAACCTTGAAAACACCTCATTTAAATCAAGCATTTCAAGCACCTGTACGAACGCTGTCGATTCAGAAATCTGGACTTTAAGTTTCAGGCTCCTCCATGGTCGAGCTCCTTCCTATATTAATGAACTATTAACCGTTTTTTTCCCTTAAGATCTTATTTAATGCGACAATGTCCCACTTACTGTTTTGAACCTGTTCAGCAGCGACATCATGATGTACCCTCGGCTGCTCTTCTTCAGGTAGTAGATGTAGGCCGGAGAGGCTACCCACAGGAAGACGCAGGGCAGCCATGCCAGGACGGACAGCTGGAAACACTCGGAGAGGTCGGGCAGGTCCGCGTGGAACGTCTGGTTGGGTTCCTGCAGAGGACCAGATGATTGGTTAGTTCACACAACAGGGCGCCTCAAAAAAGAAAAACTCCAGATTACAACACCTGGGTCATCTCACTGGACAGGACAGAAGCTTCAAAATAGACTGAATCAGAGTCAGAGAGATTAAACAACACGGTTATGGTTAATTTTTTAGATAAAGTAAAGGAAAACAAAGTAATAGTGAGCAAAAACATCTCAGTTGTTACTTTGTTGCACCAGAAGCCCAACAAAACTTTCCTCAGTGCCTGGAGTCAAGGAGCAACAGACTTCCTCCCTCCAAAAAGTGTTCATAGCTCTTGAACTTCACCACATTTTGTCACCTTACAACCATAAACCTCAGTGTGAGTACAAGTTGATTCTTTTTTCTATTTTCTGATGACAAAGTCTGGATTATCATTTTATAAACAAAGCTTCTTCACAACTATTATTCTTTAAATGTCTGTTTTATTCCTTTGTCTTCATGGTGCTACCTGTTCACTAATGTTCTATAACGAAGCTCTGAGAACATCTCAAATTAAAATACATGCAGAGGAACTTCGTTTACTTATCATTTGAGTTGTCAAAGTCTCTGAGCGTTTTTATTGGGGACCAAAATTGCGACATTTGTTACATTTTCAGCTGATGCGGTTCGCTTTCACACTGCAAGCTAAACTCGTCAAAAACCTGATCACCTCCGCATCTGTGGTGGCGCTGTATACAGATCCACAGAAGGAAACGACACAAAAACCGCTGAGGAAAACATGAGGGCGGCTTCCTTAATCACAAAATGTAAACAAATGTGGAGTGACATCCGATTTTAGCTTGTGTAGGATTGGATTGGTTTGTAAAAGACCACAGGCCATTTCTCCCGCTAGCGTCGGACTCGTTTGTTTTGGTTAAATTTACCCATAATGCCCTGTGCTAGACTCTGCTTCCTGCTTTTGGAGCAGGTCTCTGGTCCACTTTGTGTTCAGATAGGCATTCAAACAGAACCAGAGTTCACTTCAACTGAACCAAGACCAAGGTTTGTAGGCAGCTCAGACTTTGTAGGCAAACAACTAGAGTTCGATTAAAGCGGACTAAACGGTTTGGTGTGAACGCGTCCTAAAAACATTTATGAAACCATGAATTATTTTCTTTTCAACTTCTTTTTGCTCTGTGACATAAAACCCACTCAAACACATTCAAGTTTGTAGCGGATGCAAGAAAGTTCAAAGGTCATGAATGCTTTTCAAAACACAGTAGCAGCTGGAGGATCAGGTTTACATTGTGGAGCTCCTTTCATGCCTGACGTGCATTCCTATTACCTGTAGGAATATTTTGGCCCTTTGCAGATTCCTACACAACTTCTTGAGGTGAGGAAAGGAGACATTTTGAACTGACTTTGACAACTAACAACTAGGGTGGACAATATGGACCTAAACATTCTACATTTCTTCCAGTGGCAACTTTCTATTTATTGAATTTACACTCATAAAAAGACACGAAAAGACATTTTACTAGAATTGATTAGGTATTTCTCATCTTTATTAGAAATAACCTTCAAAATGCTTCAGACTGAAGAGAAGCAACCAAAGCTGCAGGAATCTGACACACCATCCTTCTAATACGAGATGAAGAATCTGTCTTCATCTGCTCCCCGTAGCGATTTCAGTAAACAGTTATTTGTTGCCTCTTAAATGTACAAGAGTGGTATTAAAAGATTTAATGCAAGAGTGCTATTAAAAATATCCAATATTTCAAAGAGTGCTTAACGATATTAAAAAAGACACTGTCCACTGGCTCTGAAGGCCAACATTTGGGTTGCCTGAGGCACTTAAAGAAAATAAAAAATCAATATTTGCCCCCGTCGTGAATCTGGATCTGACCTCTGTGTACAATTGTGTACAGTGGATATACTGTAGTCACCACACTGTAAAAAGAATTAAGATTTTTTTCAGATTTTTTTTGTTTGTTTTTTGTGACACAAACATTTCAGATTATTAAACAAATCTGAATGCAAAGATAACCATCAAATCAAACATTTCTGAAAAAAGGGTCATTCAAAGTGTTCAAATGTGTTAATCAATAATCCATTTTTTATGGTTCAAAGCAACTGTAGACAGGCGGGTTGTTAGTATTAATTTAAAGGAGCTCAGTGTTTCAGCTGTCTTATAATCTTATTTTCTTTTATAACTTGCAGTAGTAGATGTTTAATAAGAGGGCTAAAAGGACTGAGCCTTGGGGAACCCCGTATGTAAACTATAAAACAAACAGTCTCCAAGTAAAGATTTTACTAATCAAAGCAAAACAAATATGCAATTGAGCAAATAAGTTTTCTACTGAACTCTAAATCAGCTGTGCAATTCAAGATTCTTATTACTTTTTCTCCTATTTTCATTTTGAGAACAAAACAAGAATACTTTTAACTGCACTGTGTCTGACTTCGAGATTTTTCAGACTTGAAAAATGTTAACCTTAATATAAAGTTGTGCCTCTTACTTAGAAGAAATCAATGAGTGTTCAACCAGTGAACTATGAATGAACTTAAACTCTTACAGCTACACTCCATGAGTTGTAACAGTGATTCAGCATTAATGCGAGACTCCGTCACGTTAAAACTTGTACAATAGTTGTGACTCATCCTTTAAGGTTGTTGGAACAATAGGAACAGCGGAAACCATTCGGAGGTGAAAGATAAAGTAAACATATTTCATACTGCAGTGAGTCGTGACCCCTAGTGCCGCTTCTTTGGACAAACACGTCTGAAAGCCCGCCCACAGGCAGAACCAAGATAAACACAGCTGCCAACCTCCCCTGCTCCGCAGACCACTCCTATCAGTAACCCGTGTCCACCACAAAGTGAGTGAGCAGAAGAAGAGTGGAGAAAAGAGATAAAAATGTCTGCGTCTACCTCAGAGACCCATTTCAAGGAAAACATTTTGACTGCTTGACTAAACAAAAATAGAAATTTGGTACGTTTTAGTTTTAGGTATCGAAATGGACAAATTCAGCTTGACGTCTCATGGCTTTCTTTTCACTTGAGACCTTCTCTATATCGCTCTATTTTAATAATTCAAACATAGAAATATACCGTAATATGTGTGTCACAACGCACAGTGGAAACCAACTTTGTGATACGGCATAAACTAACAGCCCACATCTTCTGCTCTTGAGGGTTCAGCCGATCAGCATTAAGGAAAAAATAATGGTGGTCTTGGATTGGCTGGTTCTGCAACCACCAGTCAAAGCATGTCTAGCAGCATTTCTACTGGGTATTTCTAGTATTTCAAATATGCTCTACAAAAAAAAAAAAAATCATTAAAAAAAATTTGCTAATACATTGGCATTAGAAAAATGAAGAGAAAAATCAAATAACCTGTTTAAAATATTTAAAATATGTGAACAAGTTCAAATTGTGTGAATACTTTTGTGAGACACTGCACACCTGACAGTAAGTTAGCAATTGCTGAAAATGACAGAGGCTTAACTCTAAGTAGGACTATCTAAATCCCCAGTTGTTGCCTTTACTGTTTCATATAGAGCTTAACTAAGTCAGAGGACTCCAAAGCTCTTTACACTGCAGTCAGTCATTCATTCGCACATTCACACGCATGATAGTCTAAACTACTGAAGATATGTAGATGCAGTGCAAAGAAAAACGTATGTTGGACTGATTTTGCCAACATCGGCAATCATTAAAGAAATAAAACAATATCTTAAGACAAATTAATGTGGCAAATATTCCAACAAAAAATAAATAAGAACTTTACAAACTTATTTGATTACAGTGTGGCAAAATTTCCAACAGTTTTGATTTAACATTGTTTAATCTTCAATTTTTTTGATTTTTCAAAAGATTTTTAGTCTTATTCAAATTTTTATTTATTGTCACTTTCTTAGATCATTCATTGATTTATTTTCTCGTATTTCCTTTTGTCATTTTCTCTTCTGTTTTTTTCTAATTTACCTTTTTTCCCCTTCATGTTGCACTTAGTTTTTCCTTCTGAATCTTTGCAGGCGCTAAATTAACCATTGGAGAAGATGGTCTAGTGGGAGAGCATTCAGAGCCCGCTTCTCACCTATTGGCCAATATCAAGATCCAAGCTGGGAAAGATTTATATTTTTCATTGTTCGATACAATGTTTCCCACATTAATTACACTTTCAAGCCATTTATATATTCCTACTTTTATTGCCAATGTTGGCAGGATCAGTCTTCCGTAGAAACAAAGGCGCTTCTAAAAACAGGCCAATTATTTGTAGAAACAAATTATTCTGGAAAGATTTGAAGCAGAGACAGAGGAAGCAAAGCCAAAGAGTTGGAGAAAAAGGCAAGAAATTACATCAATGTAAATAGTTTATATTATCTGAGGCCAGTTCGGCGAAGGCAGAGATCATGTGAGGAATTTAACTATTCGAGAATTTTATACAAACAAAATACAGCTTGGACAGGAAATGAAGTAAATCATTTCCTGTCCAAAAGAGAAACAAGAGCCACAGATGGAGCTGTGATAACCGATACGGAAGAAAATTTAAAAAAGGAGTTATGCATGTCTTCAACTTAATGTCGCAAGATGTATAGTTCATAATCTCACATGCAGCACCATTCCTTCCTTATTAGTTACCCAACATGTTTCCTTTGAGCCCTGAGATGTGAGGAAGAGGTAAAAAGGGGAAAAAGAAAAGATAGAGAAGCTAAATAAAAGAGACAAAAATTTGTTTATCCATCTCCCACTCCATCCCAATATCATTCATAAACAACATTCCTTCATATTTCGATTCCTCTGTTTGAGGCAGAAACCCAGACGAAGCAATTCTGATTATAATCAGTCATATGTGCCTCAAAGCTTTAGAACAAAATGAAACATTTTTATTTTATTCTGGCTTTTATGGCGAGGATTTATTGAACCCTCAAACCTGCGTTTGAATTGTTTGTGCAGCAAATCCTGTTAGCTCCCCCTCCCCCAGTTCCACTGAGCAGCAAGAAAAAAACGTAAATTTGAAATTTAAAACTATGCTTCCAAACCACACAAAGGAGGAGGTGGAGTGGAAACTGATTGACTGCTGTAAAGAGTTCACACCCAAACCACTAGAACAAGTTTTTAATCAGGTTTAAAATTAATGTACAGACATAAGTCTGAGTGACACAAGTTCCTCGCATTTTGGGTGAACTTCCAAGTATTCTTAGAGGCAGCTTTGCTGCATAAACACACTCCCTTTTAAAAAAAAAAAGAAAAAGAAAAAAAAAAATAAATTAAATTAGATGCAAAGTTGTGTTTTACGATTAGTGGCAGATGATTTTGCAACTGCTCAAGCATTTGTGGAACGCTTAACCCGCAAATATCAAGCTACAGAACCATAATTCAAGAAGTTAGCACAAAATGAGAAGTATAGTTCGCATTAAGAGGAAATGTGTGAAGGGTGTTTAGAAAAACAAAGGGAAACATAATTGCAAAAGTAGAAACATAATTTCTACTGATAATCATCGAAAAAGGGGGAAGCTGCTGTTGAACCATTATTGTCTAACAGTGTAGTTCAGGCATCCCAGAGAGCTGAAAGACAGCGACGACAGAGCGAGGCCCGTCGCGCCTTTTCATTCCTCCTCCTGTTGCTATGAGATGAAGATGACACAACTAAACTGTAGCTATAGTTATTTCCTCTCCAGCGACTCTTTATTCCTCTGGAGGAGAGTTGCAGAGCATGCAGGTATCGACAGGAAAACCAGACTGAAATGTGGCCTTTAAAATTTCTGTTACTGATTGTAACCACACGTGTCACTGAACGGGTTTGAATGAGCTGGTTACTTGGCAACTATGCTATCAAACCGTTTGTCCATAAAATGAAGGGGAAAGCCTACATTTGCCTCGTTCGAATTTTAATGCTGGACTCAAAGGAGGCCAAAGGAAATCCAACATTTTCATTATGACGCAATTGGAGGAAAGAAAAAAAAAACAGATGGGAAAGAAAGTCTGAGAAATGTTTCAGACTAGAAAAGGATTACACTGCCGTTTCTGCTGTAGTGAACCAGAGTTAGAATCATTATCTTCAAACGGAGAAACCCTGGAAGAGAGGCAAATCTTCCCTGACCTGACAGAGTTACCCCAATAGCACCAAGTATTTCTCCATTCTGTTCTTAGCACAGCCTAAAATGTACAACTTTGCTAACTCAACAATGTCACATTTGAACACAGCTAAAGCACAACAGGAACGCCATCTCCGCCTGTCAGGGTTGGTGTTACATGTGCTCGGCCTGCTTTGACCTCGTCAGATTTATGTTCTCTCCTAATAACTAAAGTCATTAATTTGACAAAGAGCAATTTCCTCTTCATAATTTGCAAGTTGGCTGGCAAAGAATAATCTGTTTAAACTCCCACTGTCAGCACACAAAGCAAGGCATATCCTGACAGTCGCAGCCAGTTGTTTATGCTATGTTAACGTGGACTGATATTTAAATAAGGATATAAAAGTCAATCCAAGGTATTGGCCGGGGTCTTTTTGAAATAATCAGCCTCACCAGGTTTGAGAAATTCCGACCCTTTCTCAGTGAGTCATGAGGCCACATTCTGTGCAGAAATGTTGTTTTTTTTTAAATCATTGAATTATAAACAAAACTGTATTTTACAGGCTGCACATGTTGATGGTAAAGAGAGAATCCTCCAACTTTCTGGGTCTTTTGCATGATGTGTTCAGATTATTTGGGCCAGATATTCCCAGGATCCTGATAAAGGTGTATAAAGAGAGCAGCTGGAACCCCATTACAGTGGATCTATCTGTGGATTTTTATGTGTAATGTAAACCCAAATTCATGAAAAATTTGCCACTTCACTGATTTTTTTTGTGTGTAAATTTCATCTAAAATATTTGAAAGAAAATTCCAGTTAGTTAGCAGGAAAACCTAGGCACAATGCTACGGAAGAGTTTGGAGGCTCTGATTGGTTGTACCCCCAAGACCGGACTTCGGTGAACTATAGTTAAAAATAAGGAAATAGATTTTTCCAAGTGTTTTTAAATGGAAGATTTTAGCTATTTGCTGGTGGCTGTGGCTCCAAACTCATGACTACCAGGGGTCTGACTGTATTGCCAGATTATAAGGCTTTTTCTTTAAGTTTTGTTTCAAATCAAAACATCCTCAGGAGCAAGGAGCGAGTTTACCAAAGACTGGAGATGTCAAATCAGATGGATGTGTGGAAACTTAAGATAAAGCTACACCCCATAGGTTACATGTTAGATGATAGTAGACCCTAGGGAAGCATATTGAACTGACCTGCAAAATCTCCATTTACTTAACACACAGAAGACAGTAGAGAGTGCAGAGTGTAGAAGGTCATTGGTGAGAGAGTTAAGTAAGACAGTCACAATCACACGTAGAGTGTTATTGGACTGATTTTATTGAAGTATCGGACTATGACAGAATGTCGATTCATCAGTAATGCGTTATATTTAGGTACAAATACCGCCTGTTTTCAATCATAGCAGTCAAGAAGAGCTGCAAAGATCTGAGCACACAACAGAAATATAATGATGAGTTTGACCAGTGGGACAGAACCCTGTCAGAGGTAGAGACAGTCACCGACATTGTTTTGTCTTAAGATTACTGCTGGCCTATCAGTAAATTCTGCGTAATCACAGAGGGCTTTTATTGACGGTAATGTGTCTACTCGTGTCGGAGCAGAAATGCTGGAAACCCAATATGTCTGCTGTGTACTCTCCCCTGTAGATTCAATGCCAAGGAATAATAAACGTCCTCCCCGAAGTTACGACGTTACAGAGAATATTGGAGCGACAGACAGATTGTGGCCAAAATGCGGCGCCAGATTCTGATCCATTTTGGGGAGTCATTCAGAAAAAAAAGTTAATTTGAGAAGAGTCAAACAATTAACCTGGTGGAACAGGCCTTAGCTGGTAAAACTAGAGATATTAGTTTTAGGCTACCACTTAACCTTAGATAACGCGTAGTTTATAATGCAGCTAGAAGTGAAATCAATGCAAAATGGGGAAATTCCTTATTAACCTTTGAATTTTTATTGCGTATTGATTCGCCGGTTTCTCACCTGATGACTGGAACCATTCATTATATCGAATTTCTCAGACATTTCTATAAACCCAACAAGTACAATGCCTTTCCTTCAGACTATGTTTGCCGTTTCTAATGACCTAGACCTTTCTGCTTTGCTTCTTGAGTTCCTGCCACACGACTGACTCAATACAGATTTGTAAAGTAAATAATAAGATGAGGTAGTTTATGCTTTCAATTTATATGAAAAGTTATGTTGTTTTCTAAGAAATCTAAACAGTCAAAAAGCCACAATCTCCCAAGTCTTACAGTCTGTCTGCTTGGTATCTTAATTTAAAGCTGCACATCTAAATAATGAAATTAATACTTTAACAACATAACAGGTTTAAAATATGTTTTCCACTATTTTGTTTTTTAGTTTCTCAATGTTCCTACTTCTCTCCATGGTCTGCTCATGCTATATTTTACTGATCTGATGAACTTTGTCCCGATCAGAGATGCACAGATTTTGCCACAGTCTCTTGGCAGATGACGCTGTTGTTTTCTTCTTCTGCTCATCATCTGGTCCCGCAGGGACCCCTAGTGGGTGGATACCGTTGTCGAGATTTAGGTCACACTGGCTTTGCAGTCAAGTGGACAATAGCGCAGACAAGGAGGTGTAAAACAGAGCTTTCACACATCGGTTGTAAGAATAGGGTAGGGGGAAATGAGGATGCATCGGCTGGTAGGACAAGACAGTAGACCGTATTGGGTTCACCAAAACAAGAAGATACCTTTTTTTAAAAGATATAATTAGAACACAAAAAAATCCCACTTTTTAAGTAAAAGTTTCACAAACTGTGTTTTTAGGAATGTCTGTAGAATATTCCAGTCCAGCTATCACAACATAACGTTATTTTTCTAGCATAATCCTAAAGTTGTTCTGGTGACAACATAGCATTGATTTGTGTTTTCACAAATAGAATAAAGGTTTCATAAATTTCAAACATCCAAGTTGTTTTTAGATCAGACTAAACATTTTAGATTGTGAAATAGCCCTTTAGCTTAGCACCAACAGGAAGCTCAGAGGCCAAGTTCAGCCTTGTTAGCAGCAAACGGCTGGCCAGTCAGTTTACTGCAACACAATGCAAAGAAAAAATGTGCATAATATGCATACCGCAAATTTCTGCTTGGAGTGCAATAAGTGTTAGCCAATTATTTAAATCACATAATCATCCCATAATCTTCATCTTCACATACAGGAATCATAACAGCTCACATTAGTTTCGCCAGGTGAAGTCCCACCATGACTGTGTTTGTAGACTTAAAGTGACAGAACAAGCAACTTCTTGAAAAACATTCCAGAAGAATCATTTACAAAAACAAGACATGGAAAGGTGCTTAGTCCTTTGACATATTAGCAATAAAATGCAGTTTGAATCTGCCAAATAAGGATTAATAAGGACCTTTTTAAATTACATTTAAAAAATGCCTCAGTATGATGTGTGTGTTAATCAGAAAAATATTGGATTTTTGAGTTTCTGACTTTTCAGTCAAGCGGAAACTCATCTGATCAGTTTCTTGGAGAACCTCTAAAATATGTATATTTTTAATTAAGAATTGAGGAAGTATCGGTGTTATGATTTAAGTCTGTGAAGGTTTATGAGGGGAAACAGCTGTAAAATTATCTCCACTCAGAATGGGAGGATGGAGACTCTAGAAGAGGAAGTGCTGCCAGCTAAACTCATTGACACTGATATGGAAATTATTAGCACCATTGTTCAGGCGTTTCAGACAAAACACTAAACTGTGCATCAGAGGATTTTCTGAACCTAGACGCTGACAGAATTGAACTAATTAAAGTAGATCCACTGCAGGCCTGTTGCAATAAGCAATAAAGCAATTAATCACATAATTTAAAACAACCTCAATAATTTCCATTTTCACAATTTATTGTTTTTCTCTTTTGTCTCTATCAAAACCTGGAAGACAAAAGTCTTCAGTCTGGTGCATTAGTCTCCACTAGCACCATTTTGTTTTGTTGTTTAATTTACTTTAGATATTTGAAATGTCTTCCAGTTTTAAATGTTCATTAGAATTTAGTTTATTGATATCTCAGAATGTGTTGCATTATTTTCCCATTACCGTTATATTACTTGAAAATGATCTCAAAAGAACAATATTACTGTTGCAATTTATCGTCCAGCAATATCTGTTATCATGACATAAACTAATGTCATTTTGACTATGAAAATACATAAGATAAATGTATTCATCAAATTTAAACCACTTTACTTCTGCTTTCATAACCTGTAGTTTTAACAACATCACGCTCCTTCCTTCAAATTTTGAAATACAGAAAACACATATTTCACAACCTTTGTTCCCTCTCTCTCTGTGTCAGGTTTTATCTCTGGTTAGCAATACTGAAGTCAGCAACATTTTAGAGATTTTTCTTCAAAATCGAAAACTGAAGTGACGCAACGTTTCTAAATATACAAAAGAAGCAAAACTGATCCTGAAAATGCTTGGCAACTGTAGGGAAGTTTCTCCACAGAACCCAACGTGTCACAAAAACTCGTCGTACCGCAGCGACTTCCTCTTCGCCGTTTCGATTCAGCTCCGGCTGCAGCCGTGTCCAGACCCTGATGCCCGCAGATGAATCAAAGAGCGGCCCCTCCCTGCGTCTCCTGTCAAGGCTGCTCTTCCTCTTACCATACCATACCAACTTTATTTATAAAGCACTTTAAAACAACCACAGTGATACAAAGTGCTGCACATTAAAACACAACATAACAATAAAAAAATAAAAACTTAAGAGTTTAAAAACAAAAACATACAATTCAAAACTAGATCCCGCTGGAGTTGAAAGCCAAGTAAAATAGATGGGTTTTAAGACGAACTTTAAAAGTGGACAGTGAAGGGGCCTCTCTGACCTGCAAGAGCAAGTCATTCCATAACTTAGGACCCATGACAGAGAAAGCCCCGTCCCCTCTGAGCTTCCTTCTGGATCTTGGTACCTCCGAGAGCAGCTGATCTACGGACCTGAGAGACCGATAAGAGTACGTAGGGGTGAAGAAGCTCAAGAGAGGTAAGCCAGGGCAAGATTATGTAGTGATTTAAAAACAAACATAAGAATTTTTAAATTAATCCTAAAATATACAGGCAGCCAGTGAAGTGAAGCTTGACTGTAATCCAAGATGCTGTTGACAGTCTGAATTGTTAGTGTATAATGCTGCTGATGAACAGGCTTCGGGTGAGTCTGGCAATGTCTGCGTTACATGCCATGCATTCCGTCTGCTTCTGCATTCATCCGTGAACAGGTGACGCCTTTGAAGAGAATATTCTGTTTATTAAATTATACACACGTCTGGCAGAAGTTTTCCACATTGTGTCACGCTACACCCACACAACTTAATGTATTTTACTAATATGTTATGTGAGGGAGCAATGCAACACAGTTTATAATTCTGAAGTGGAAGGAAAGCAATGCATAGATTGAGATTTTTTTTTTGACAATTCTTCTTTGCCTTTCACAGCGAATCCTTAGTCCATTGGGGTATGTCACTACTGACTCTGCATGTCATTTAGGCCATTTTGTCTTTGCAATGTAGCTCAATTTAGGTCAGAGTACACGGAAATTATCTGCAAACATTAATTTTATGGACTTTGACTGGGTGATTTTAAAAACATGAACATGCTTCATCCCTTTCTTTGACTACATGCAAACAGAAGAACTTACTAAGTTTTTTTTTTGCTAAAACAAATTTTTGGGGGGTTGGTAGTTCATATTACCAACTAAATGCAACCTCAATCAGACTTTTGTGTGAACAGTTTAGAAGCTAAAAGCAACCCACATGTGCAGAAGAACACAGACGCCTCACCTCAACGCATTGTTTACGTAAGTGATCATGGATTTCGTCGTCACATATAATATTGTCACAATTTCATAACAAGATAAAGGGAAGTACGAACAAAGTGTGCCAAGTGTCGACACTGCTTTCTTCAGCCATTATTCACATAGGAAATTGCCACATCTGGCTTCTTCTGGTGCAGAAGAAGCCAGACGCAAGTCTCACATCAATGAAGTAAAAAACTGATAAAATGCAACATCACCGTTTTGACTGCAGACACTTTGAAAACTATTGCATACGTACTCAATTTCGTACCACATCGTGCAAATAATTGGTTTATTTATACATATGGAGGTGGGAAAAATTTTATGTTTGTGAAAAGATCATAATTGGGCCATTCAGACTGCTGTGACAAAGCTGCCCCCATGAAATTATAAAGGGGGCTGGGTGATAAGTCAAATTTTCAGTTAATGGAAGATTTATCTTTGTGAAATTTGTATTATTATTTCTTTTTGCACCAATGCACTCCTCTGGTTTCCATAGTTCAGAGTGTGAGCCTTCCTTGGGCCTGCCACCATCTTGTTTTATAAGAATGTTTTATAGCTTGTAATTATTGGGACTTTGTTGTGTCAGGTCAACTCCCCGAAAGGACAAAAATCAGAGCAAGTTTTGTAGAACATTTAGTTTTCTCATTTGTAATAATATATAAAGACAATAAAGTGGGAAAAATGAAATTGATCCAAATCGGAAATTGAAAAAATAATCACATTTGGGTCGCTTTTGCCTGCTGTGTTAATGTAGCTTTAATTTATCCTCTGTATGGCTTATAGCAAATTGCTAAGTTGAGTTCTCATGTCTTTCTCATAACAATGGCTTTCTTGTTGCCAGATTTGTGAGGGGAACTACTAACAAGTGTCCTTTCCGCAGATTCTCTGCAGTTTCTCCTCCATATCAACAACGGGCCACAAGGTTGCTTTTCTCTGTAGTTCTCTCCTTTGCCTCGCCTATCATTACTCCTTGAAATTTGGGATAATCACATTGGGTAACTTCCTAAGAGAGATGGCTGAACTTAAGTTGCACTGAACAGTAGATTTGTATTGTTAGACAGATTCGTTTTGGTCAAGAGCATCTTGCTGCAGTCTTTGCCGAGTTTATGACATACTTTGCCATGCAGTTTCAAGGCATTTCTTCAGAAAACCTCTGTGCTTCACTACAACCCTTATTGAGCATCAATGAGGCAATAACAATATCACCTCAAAGCTGTTAAAAACCAACCAACAAGGAGAGACATTGTTTGTGATTGGCCTTCTCTTGTCCCCAACGCCAACCCCTAACAGAACCTGTTTAGGTTGGGTTTGACTTGAGCATGCCCTTAACAAACGCAATGATTTTCTGGGCATGTTTGAACTGCGTGGGGAAGGGCCGTCCCCCGCAGTCTCTGGAAACTCACTGCAACATCACTAGAGCTGTAGCCGAGCCCAGATGAACATGTAGATCTTGTTAAAATGAGGAATGACAAGCAAACGCTCCCTCTGGGGCAAGACTTCAAAAGCTCTTTGTCTTGACGGGACACACAGCGTATTTCACTGAGGAACCACAGTTAAGCCCATAATTGTTAACACCCCTGGCAGACTTGGATTCCAGATGATTTTCTTTAAACCAAGAAGTTTGTTTCCGAGAGGAATTTTGAAACGTTGAACAGTAAAAGCCTTCCTATAACTGCGGACAAGGGTTTTGCATGTTTATAATGGTACTTTGGCAATTTATCTTTAATGACAAGCTTAACAACATCACACTCCTTCCTTCACATTGAGCTTCACATCACCCTCTCTCCACTGACTCTCTGGCAGACTTATGCAGGGCTTTGGCTGGACCAGTCTAAAAGTTAATATTAGAAGAAACATGTTGGTGAAATAAAAGATAACGGTATACCTAAATCATGCAGGGTTTTACTACAATTTATATTACCATGAATAAAGCAATGGGTAATAATGGGTAGCAAAAAGTCTGTTTGAAAACTGCCATACTGTTTCTACTGCTTCATTTTTAAGCCTCCTGATGTTTTAAAGAGATGGGGTCATTTGGATCGAACAAGTTTGCTTTTACGAGGTTTTTTTGTGTGTGGTTTCGGGAACTGACGGTCTGACGGGACAAACTTCACCCCTGCTTTCACGCTGTCTGACCGTGACATCTGCTCCTCCTGTGAGTCACACTAGGACCGTGGGATGGTAAACAAAAAAATAGAGAAGATATTTGCAGATTTACCCATTTTCAAATGGGTAAATCTGCCCATTTGTGGGTGAATTTTTTTGTGGAAAATTCACCCATTTGCGCTTTTTTTTTTGCAAAACCAATCTAAAATATTCTGGATTTTGGGAAGGGGAAATGCAGCTTGGGAAGCTGAGATATCCAGACACAATGCTACTTGACACGCTATTGTCAAACCACCCAGTACAGGAGTACCATTCATTTTCCTTGGTGCTGATTGGCTGTAATCGCTAAGAGTCGAAGACCGTGGATGTTAGCCTATTCAGTAGTACCGAGATGGCTTGCACTTTGTGTGTTAATGCACAATAAGGCATATCTGGTGTTTGAACAATTAAAGTTGGCAGGTATAAGCATTTTCAGAGGGAATCCCCGGTATTCTTGCACAAGACCAAAAAGCAGAACAGGAAAAAAACAATATTTACCACAATGAGCATTTTAAAACTACAAAGTCTGACAAGTGTCTACATTTCTTCATTAAGCTAACTGTATGTATAAAAGAGGGATAAAATAACATTAGTTTATTATAATTGCAACTTGTTTTTTCTACAACTGTAGAAATTATTACTTTTCAGTTTTTATTAAAAGAAGTAAAAACATGCAGTACGCAGCTTTAACTATTGATGAAAACGTCGGGGCATGGAGGAAGTGAGGTAGGGCAACAGCAGATCTACCAGAGCAGCTTTGGATGGAAATTGTAAGGTCCCCTTTCGAAGAACCACTTTTGCTCAAAGTGCTCTGTCCGTGAGAGGATCTGCAGTTTGGAACTCACTTCTTGTTCATTTAAAGTCTGTAACCAGTTTAAGTACGTTCAAAAATCAAACAAAACTCTAGTTATGTCAAAAACAGAACTGTACCCATTTTTGATGTTTTACATTGTTCAGGTTGTATACATTATGTTGTGCTATTTTAAATGATTATCGCTTCAATTTTTAGAGTTACTTCTTTAAAGCCCAACTAGGGACAAGTGCTGCGAATTAGCTGTTGCTATTGCACCATGATGCAAACATGGGACTGCCGTTTTATTCAGTTTGTCTATGTTGATGTGTGTCTGTCCCTATCAAATAAATTTAAAAAAACTTTATTCAAGGGTGTCATATTCTGAGAATCTTACACGCAGCAGTTTGTCCTAATATAAACCTTGTTTGAGCTGTCAAATGGACTTCAAGCTGCTGCTTAGACGTCTTAAAAAGAACAACTCTGTAAATAGGGCAATTGATCAAGCCTAAGTATTAACTCTGACCTGCACTCAGCATGTACTGTTGAAAGCTGGGGGATTACAGATGCCTGTTTGTTTGAAGTGGACGTGAATAGCAGCAACTAGTTTACGCCACCTGTCATGGCCTCACAAAACGGTTACATCTCACAGCGGGTGCTACCCAGAGGCAAATCAGCTGGACACTCAAGCACAGTGATGTGTTCGTGGTGAAGGCGGTATTTAGAAAAGAATGTGGGCTGCATGGAGGAGAGGGAAGGAAATCCGGTGTTTGATAGAAACTTAACATCATTTTAGCTGCTCAAATTGTCATCAGAGCCATCAAGATTTCTGTAACAAGCATGTTACAACATAGAAACTAACCACAATAACCCAGATTTTAAAAAAAGCTTTTCTTTTCAAGATGAAGCCAAAAAACGATGCAGGGTTTTTTAAATATTATTATTATTTGCCTGAAATGGATGCATTTAAAACAGCATTTTATTTATTCTATGTCACCACTTCCTGACTTTTCTTTACTGAATTAGGTGCAACGCCTCATCAACTTCCCTTCGCTGCCTGAGAAATACTGACAGGAAGAAAATATGCTGACTTTTCTGTCCAGCAGAAAGGACAGAGGTGGAGAATGTGACCTTTGGTGAAGTGAAACAAAACATTGGTGTTAGGGGGACATGAATGCGAGATAAAAAAATAAAATAAAATAAACCTTCATAGCAGTTGCTCACATTTGCAATCATTTAGACAACATGAATGAAAACCCAAGTCCCATCTGCATATCCAGCACAAAACAACAAAAAAAGATATCTTACTATTTATTCTAGAAATAATAGAAATATAAAATGGCTGACATATCAATCATGATCAATTTATATAAATACTAAATTAATACTAATTAATCACATTAATTGATTACTTGCGTGATGTAATTCTAGAACTGCTGCACTTTGATATGGCTGTTTTGATTAAATTTTAGTGCAAGATGTCTGAGTGATCTCCCAGCATGCAGTCCCACTAACGGCCTAGTCATGTGATTCAGGTGTTGGAGGAAAGGTGAATGTTAAGGCTGCAAGATTCTAGGAAAAATAAAACCAGGAACGTCATCTACCTCTCGTGTAAATCCAGTTTGGAGGGCCTCAATTCAAAAACCTGATACATCTTTTAGAGCAAGACTCAGCCACTCCAAGATAAACAAAGCGGGCTACACCTTTCTACACACTATTACTATTACCAGTGGTGGGAAGTAACAAAGTACAAGTACTTTGTTACTGTACTTAAGTACAATTTTTGTGTATCTGTACTTTACTTAAGTAGATTTAATAATGGGTACTTTCTACTTTTACTCCACTTCATTTTACAGTAAGTATCTGTACTTTCTACTTCACTACATTTCTACAAAAGTGTCGCTTTACTCGTTACATCCAAGTCGCATTGCTCTTTTTTTCCGTTAAAATGTGAAGCTCAGGGACTTAAGGTGGCCCGTAAAATCCGAGCAATAACGTGACTTACTTGTCTGTTATCACCCATCGCCTCCCCTCCCCCTTTACTCGCACGTGGAGCTCCAAGACATGCGCAGTGGTTTCCTCTGAGCGGGAGAAGATGTCTGTCTAATCGTCAGTAATATAATAGCGCTGCATAAATTGATATGGCGACATGTAAAATCAGCAACGCTTCGCTTTCACAGACGGTTGGGACTTCGTCCAACTTTTAGCATCACTTGGAAGGAAAGCTTAAAGAAAGGTAAGCTCCGTGGACGTGTTGATAGCAAAGCTAGATGTACAGAAACACATGTTGTATCTGCGATGAAAAAAAGTTGTCACTCATGCGCTGAATCATTGTGTGGAGGTGTTGACTGAGGTGTCGCATATATGGGACAATGCTGGTACCAAAGTGCAATAAAGTGGTACGATATTCAGGAACGATCCGATTCTTCTGGACTGATCTTTACTGATTAAATTTATTTCAGTTCTAAGTATTTAATATCTAGTTTGTTTTATGGGAATGTGGATCTTTCAGATCAATTTGAGAAGTAATTCTGATAGGTAAAAGTAAATTTTTTTGTGTCATGTAGCGCGGGGTGCTGGTCTTGACATGGTCTTGGGTTGGTGGTCTTGACTACAACACTGCTACTGACTCCTTGGTTGCCTGTCCTCTCCCACCCACCTTCTTTCCATCCCCTTTCTGTTGGATTTCTTTAAAAATAAATGCCACTAGTGGCTAAAAAAAGTGAAGTTTATGTCATGTTTGAAGAGGAGACAAGATTTTTCCATCCCTGAAATTATGATGCATAGAATCACATATCCAAGTCTAAATTATGTTACAGAGTAAACATAATAAAAACATGCTTTATCTGTGGCATTGTTCATTAAAATGGCACATTTCTAAAGTATTAAAATCGAATACGATCGGTACACTTAATGATATTAGCGATTAGGTAATCCATTCAGCAAGTACTTTTACTTTTAATACTTAAGTATATTTAAAAGCCAGTACTTTTTTACTTTTACTTAAGTACAAATGTTAATGTGGTAGTTTTACTTTTACGTGAGTGCATTTTTGTCTGTGTATTTGTACTTCTACTTAAGTAAATTTTTGGGTACTTTCTCCACCACTAATAATTACTAATAATACTATTTTATGTAATAGCGCAGTAATTTGTCTGAGCAATACAGTGAAATTATTATACAATGTAGTTTTGTGTGAAAACCAAATACAGTATTAGTGCACTCAGTTACTGTCAACTGTTGTATTTTTTTATTGAATTTTGTATGACTAACACAAAGTAGTACATAACTGTAGAGTGGGAAAAAAATTACACATTTTTAACCAAAAAAATATCTCAAAATTGTGGCGTACTGACTTACTAAGTCAATGTTTTGTAGAATCACCGTGCTTTAACCACCTGTTTTTCTAAGTTGGTTTATCACCAATCCATAATACAATTTTAAGACATTTGGGAAAAAATGGAAAAGTATGAGTCACTTTCCTTTATCGTAATTATGTAGATTGTAGTTTTGATTTTGTCCGATGGCAATGTTTTTGGTTTGAAAAGAGGCTGAATATGGCAACGATGTAGACCTAATGGGTGGATCTGGCAGTCTGTCATTGGGGGTTAAGATCGGTTTCAATACATGTACGTATTGGCCAATCGCCGATCACCCAAAATTAACTAGATGAGGGCTAATTTATCAATCGGATGATGTATCCGACAAATTAATACAAATAAAACACGTCGAAGTGAGACAAAAAATTAAAATTTATGAACACTTGGGTAAAGGAACTGTATGTACACAATAAAAGGATGCATAACTATGATTGTGTGGAACTCAAAAGAAAAAACAGAGCAAACCGTAAGACTATGCTCTGGTTGTAAAATTGCATTTACGTCATTTTCCCTACTTTGACTTCCAAATTTTGACGTCCAATTTTGCTTCCAAAAACAAAACAGATACCTGAAATCATGAGCGTCAAAAGCAGCTTGCAAATATTCTGGATCCGTCATACAGGTGAGACTCTGTTCTATCCACCATCTGCACCTTTTTGTCACCGCTTCCCATAAAACAACTTTTTCAGTGAGGAACCCTTTCATATAATTCAAACACAGACTTGTACTGTGGACAATAGAGGTTAACTTAACCTTCTGATAAAAGCGTGTATGTAAAGCTTAATCATAAGGGTAAGGAGAAATTAATTTTGTGAAAAATTGTGGGAAAATGTATTATAGACAGGTAAAATGAACCGGTAGAAAAATGATGGAGAAAGCTCAAGATCCAACACACGCACACGTACAGTTACAAACAACAAATGCATCTATCAAGCATGGTGTTTGGATGTGTTATGATTTACATGGATGTCAGGAAAAGCAAAAAACAGGCTGTACTGACCAATTGGTGAGCGAGTTAGGTGGAAAATAACTTTTTTAACACACATCAGCTTCTCTATGCTAAAATAATTCATGGATTATAAAAGAGCAAACCCTCCACATGTTATCACTGCATACAAGTGATACTCAACAAAGAATTAAGCTTTACTGTCGGACTGCACCGTATATTGTCTGTCTGCAGTATCCAATATTGGAGCTGCACAGGACTGATTGGATGCAATACTTGGCACACTATTATGTTTTTTTAGAAAACATAAATTAACGCTCTCCCAACGAAAATATGTATGTATATGGCCACTTAAGACTTTTATTGCCCTTGATGTATAATCCTGATGCAGGTTTTAATGGCCGAAATGTTAAAGCTCATGGAACTAGTTGGGGAGATGATGATGATGGTGAAGATGATGATGTTGATCATGGAAAAAAAACAAAAGAGGCATGAAAACCTGAGTTAACTTATATTAAAGGCAATATTAAACAAAAATAGATGCATCTTGAAGCCCTGATTTGTTATTATGTTGTTTTTGGGACAATTTTATGATTGCACCAAACGAAAAAATTATGTGTAATAGAATATACATTTACAATGAAAATGTCTATTGCACTTTAATCAAATTTTTTTTTTGCATTGGAGTGTCGGGGGGATATTTAAAATGTAAGTGTGCCTCAAAATGATGGAGGGAGCAGTAATAATGCCACTAAATCAGTTTTCTCACCTACCTCCTGGACTTTTTTTTGTCTTATCTTTCCTATTATGCAGTTATCTGTGTGCTATCACTCTAATAGTCTTGGCAAGGCTACTGTCTAATGAACTTATCAGAGTTACGTTTGCACAACGCAAAGCGCTTTAAACGCACTCCAGATGTAAGTTTGAGTGAACATTCATTGGCTTCAATATGTCTTCCGTAAAGGCAACACGAAAGTCTTCATGTTATTAACTGGGAGCTCGTTAACACGGTAAATGCAATTAGGGGGCGAGAAGGGGGGATATTTATAGGAGCTGCGACAGATACTTCAGCTACCCGGAAAGACAAGCTTTTCAGGTTCCAAACCACTGAGGGAGTGTTATTTAGCAGCATACAGCAGCGGTGACGAGAAACGCACTCACCCAGAAGTGGAGCTTTGCTCCGCACAGCCACTCCATCTCCTTTGTGGCGGGAGAACGGGTATCACCGGAGGAGTTCATTACTCCGTCGGTCTACGCGGAAAGGTCGAGTCCTGTCTGCGGAGCCGCTGTCCTTTATCCCCTCTTCACGCGGCAAGGCGCCCGCGAGCTGTCACATGCCACACGGACAGGTATGCGTCGCTGACGGAGGGGGCTCCCGGTTTCCTTTTTGCGTGTCCGACCGCGAGCCGTCCTGTCTCGGGAAGCTGTCGGCTCCTTTCGCTTTGACGAGGATCGGGTGGGGAAGAAGTCATTCGTATTCAGCCAAGAATAATTTTCTACAGGAGGAGGCTGCTCTGTCTCGATGGAAAAGGGAAGGCGTCAGCTTACTACCAAGCTCCGCCCCCTTCGTACCGAGTCCCCACGCCCCGCCCCTTTGCCTTACTAACACAGATCTGTGATCAGCAGCGGGAGTCTCGGGTTCATTGCTGAGTCATGACTCATGACAAAAATAACGTTAGAGGGACACCGTGCTTTGTTCATATTTATTTTTACTCCAAATTAACAAAACAACAATGATCTAAACTCATGTGATTTATCTGAAGTCTTCTGGAAAAAGGTCAGAAGGTGACACTCAGTTAAGCAAACAAGAAAAACCATAAAGAACTACCTCATCTTGCAACAGATGGTGCTGGCCCCTCCAAGTAGTGATAGTCACATGATGACTGTGTGAGATTACACGAAAAGAAGAAAACACCGACAGACGCAGGTGTGCGTTCATAAAAATGGGAAACGATGATTTTATAGCTTGGAACTAGTAAAGAGGTGTTCAGAAAAATCGCTGGAATCTCTTCATAAAGTAAAAATTTTGAACTAACCCTGACTTGAAATCCAAAATGGCCACCAAGCCTCAAATGCTAAATGACAGTAGCAGAAATAAACAACTTAATTGCAATTCTGAGGCTTTTCAAGATATCAAATCACACTACTATACACACTACTGTACAAAAGAGGTGTTTAAGAAAATATTACTTTAGTGTTTGAATGCAGAGCTCCACGTTATCCACTTGTTTTGCTAATAGCAGTTCACAATCAACAAGTGTCTGAGCAGATCATCATCCCTCCACCGCCATGCTTGACAGTTGATATTACATGTGTTTTTGGTTTTCTCCAAAAGATGTCGCTCCAGATCTTTTGAGTTTTGTGTTGTTCTTTAGAGAGATTTTTTTTTCTGTCCAGGCAATCTCTCCAGACAGGCTGTGCTTTGGGTTTATTCTCATTGCCTTCAATGTTTCGTATGCTGACTCAGCTCTTTTGTGGGATGGTCCTTCCTGGAGAGATTTGCAACTAATTAAAATGTTTTTCCGCGTTAATATTTTCTCTCCCTCTAGAGTGATGTTCTACACGTTTTTAGAAAACGATAGAGAATGGCGCCATGACGAATGCCTCTCATTTATGTAAAATTCACCTTCTTGCATTTTTGAGGTCTGTGTCCCTGTTGCTGTAAGAAAAGCAAAGAAAAATAACCTTTGTTATTTTATTTTAGTAGAAGTTTCAGCCCTCTCGTTCATTTTGATTATGTTGCTGGTTAAATCATAACTGGAACGTCAGGGTTTTCCCCAGTGTATTTTAAGCCTGGCGGGCTATCAGGCTCTACTTGTGCCAACACCAGGTTAAGCATAGTCTCTTTAAAATGTTTGCATTTTTTAAGATTTTATAGTTGGTGTTCAGATAGTAATATTCCAATCTTTTAATAACACATAATTATCAAGTGATATTTTCTAATTTCCTGTCAACTTTAAACATTTTAACCTCAAAAAAACGTCGAGTCGCTGGGTGAAGCCCTAGCGCCCAACCACCAGGCTAAGCAAGTTTTCTGGGGGAAACCTTATGGAACTTGTACATTTTGCAATATAAAAATAATGATTGTTCATATTTATTTATATTTGTATTTGGTTAAAATGAAGATGAATGCACTTTTTATGCATTTATCTCCAGTTTTATATAAAAAAAACGAAATTCATATGTCTACATATTAATTTGCAACTTTCCAAATCATGGAACTGTTATTTAGTCCAAACTGTTTGCGCTTTAGTCTTCTGCTGATGATTTGAGCTCCAAATACAATCCAACAAAACCTCACTTAGTCTTTGAAGACTAGTTTCTTGGTGTTTTAATTTATACTGACTGGTCATGCTAAACTCCATCCTGATTCTTCCCCTCCTCTCCGGGTCAGGCAGCTTACTCCATCACTTTTGGTATAAAGAAACAGACTCATAAGCCAGGGTGTGCTCGACCACTACAATTAGAATATATATATATATATATATATATATATATATATATATATATATATATATAAAACTTAATTATTTTTCCCTTTTTTTCATAAAAAGTTGAAAAACATGTCCAGAGTGTGTTGGAGAATAACACATTTAAGACTCCTCTGTCCATCAGCCTCGTTTGCTTTTTCATGGCTGCCTAAAGTTTTTAAACATCATAAAATAATAATAATTAAAATAAAAAAAATCAGTACTTTCAACAGCATGGGAAAAATACATAGTGACTTTAGTTGTACTAGTTCCTAATTTGCACAAGCATTGTATATTTTATTACAGCCATCATACTATAGCCCCACTGTCTGTCAACACAGAAAGCATTGGTCCTAAAGTCTTCTATGAATGGCTGACTTATTATTTGCGCAACACACCCTTAAGGGCAGATTTACGCCTCGTTTTGTTTTCCTACCTGTCTTGTCGGTGAATTACTCATCGGTAGAAGGCGAGATGCGCGTCATCTTGAGCGGAACTTTGAGGCTGTTGCCGGTTTTCCTGCTCGAGACGAGAAATTGTAAAACCAGGATTTGCCTCAAAATGCACGTGGCGTGTGACTCGCAACAGATAAAAGCGATGGTCTGTTTAGACTGCAGTGAGCTCAGAACCCCTCAGGGCCAAAACTGCCTCCTATCAGCCACGATGGGTCACAAGCAAAGACCAGAGTCACACAGGGATCAATAACTAGGAAACTGTTTATCCGAAAACTCATTCACACATCGTTTCACAGCCAGCGCTGCTTTTAAGGCTCAAATATAAATAGTGAGTGCAGAGTGGATCGCTCTGTGTCAGCGGTATGGCTATAGTGCTGTTTTTGTTTTGTTTTTGTTTTTTTTTTCAATTTTGTCATGCTCAAATGTTTCAGATCATGAAACCAATTTAAACATCAGACCAAAATAACCTGGGCCAATGCAAACAAAAATATTACTACTATTTAGCCTGCCACCACCAAACTCTCAACAGATCTTGAGCTCAAAGTCACAAATGGGTGATGATTTATACTTTGTGTAATGTTATCTCTAATGATTACGTAGAATTCATTTATGTGATTTCTTGATGGCTGTCTCTTTCGTCTTCATCTACTTTCATCTACTCTTCTGACAAGGTTTTCCCTCTCAAACGGCTGTAGATCGATGGAGAAACTCTGACCAGATGCACCATAGATACTACATTCAAGCATTAGGTCTACAAAATTCAAAAGTTTAAATTTTGTAGACCTAATTAAACCTAACAGACCTAACACTAGTCTGATATGATATTCCAATTTTCTTAAAAACAGAATCCTGGGGTCCATTCATAGTAAGAAGGAAGAATAGATAGTATGCAAAATTAAACAAAATAGTGTGAAAGGACTACATATCATTTGAACTTAAATACTGAAATAACATTTTGATGATGCTGTAAAGGCCGTAAGATCAGAATTTGCATTCTGCGTGACTGAAATGTACAGAAAATTAGCCTTCGAGTGCAGAGAAGCGGCCTGTCTATTTCTGAGGGCGCTGATGCTTAAGTGCTCTCCTTAGTGAATTGTCCGCCTAGCTCTTGTCTTCACGCAACTCTATATGAGGCGTTATTCTAAACCTCAGCTGAAGAACACGGCCTGTCATCCATTGTCTGACAAAAGTAACAGAGAACCAAACGGAGAGAGAGCAGCAGAGGCAGCTGCTGAACTCATTAAACTGGAGATAAGGAGCCATGAGATACCAAGCGAAGTTCTAGGCTGGGTTTTGAGTTGCGGTGGCGCTTTATCTCCTCAGATCAAAACACAAGATACATTGAAGCTGAAATGAGTTAGTTCCAGATTAATTTTTGATAAGCAAAGAGTTTCATTTAAAGCTGCAGTATGTAACTTTCATAAACAAAATGGCTTTTTTTTTTTTTTTTTTTACATATTTGTTAAAACTGTCACAATGTTGAGAAACTATGAGATGGGTAATCTATGAAAAAAATCCAGCTCCTCTGCCTTCTCGCTGTTGTCCTACTGCTATCTGCAGAAACACACCAATCAGTTTTGGTCAGTTTTTCCCACTGACCAAATGCACTTCCAGCCAGATTTTCTGTTGTTGTTGACCAGAAGACAAAGTTTGTTGAATTTTCCCTTTTCCTTCTCCACCGGGGGACCTGATTACAAATCCTAAAGCCCGTCTGTTCTCCTCCTGCGAGGTGAACCATTAGGACGGTTCACCTCGGCCTGCAGGAAGAACCCTCTTTATCCTCAATCAGATGGATTTCTGTTTTGCTAGCAGGCCGCTAACGGAAGCCACCTGAGGATGGTGGAGCCAGGTTGGCCTGTCACAGGTACCAGCAGTGACATATTAGTGATAACATTACACGCAATTAGGCCCTGACAGAGCAGCTCCACCCGCTCCTCCCTATAAGCTCATTAAACTCTCCATGCTTTCCAGTGGGGATTTCTCCAACTTACAGGCTGCTGTTTGATTTGGATCACACAGAAACAAGAAATACCTACATCTGTCACCATTCAGGTACAAAAAAATAAATGCAAACCGTACAACATACCAACATGATTAAGTGCATATTTGTGGAAATGATGCATGTTTTTCGAAATATATGGCAAAACAAATCTGAAGAGTCACATAGATTAATTATTTCTGTTTTGCTTTGTAGATCTAGAACCACGTTCCCTCCATTATGCAATTCTGAGTCACTTCTCAAATTCTACCATAGATTCTCTGATTGATTTAGGTGCAGACTTTGACTAGGCCATTCTACCACATGTATATATGCTTTGATCTAAATTAATTCAGTGTATTTCTGACTATCCTTGCAGTTATTCCAGTGGACGTTTTCGGTCTAGGATTGTCTTTTTTTTTTACCTCCATCACCGCTAATAAAATGCATACCACAATCTGAAGATTTACAATAAAAAAATACTATCCATTTATCTTCATTTCTATTCATCTACTGCTGTTCAGTTGAAAGAGAAACGAACAAAATTTGAATTAACCATGGTTTAAACTTCTCAGAAAATATTTGGATTTATACTGAGATTAAATTAGACACGAGTAAACTCTAAGGAACTTAATTTAAGTAAATAAGTGAAGTAAAAATGCATTTGATTACGACTGATTTTACTGAGGGGCTTCGAAGCAACGGGGCCAGACTGCAAAATCATGCCGCACTTTTCAGTTTTTTATTGATAAAAACTCTTTTTTTAAATTTTATGTTATGTTTAACTGTAGTAAAATGAAACCAAGCAAAACATAAAATAAAAATAAGAATTTTCCTTTTACTTCCCACCACTTTGTGCCATCCTGTCACACAACATCCAAATAAAATATCTTGTCTATGTATTTTATTTGTTAATTTGTGGTTTTATTCTGACAAAACATGGAAAAAGCTGGAGGCTCACGAATATTTTTTTTGCAAGGCACTATGTGAAAGAAAAGCGAAGAGTGATTGGAGATTTGCAAATATCTCCCGCTACAGTGTATGACACCACTAAAGAATCTAAGGAATCTGAAGAATCCTCAAACTGGAGCACACATCTAAACATGACCATCTGAGATCCTTCAGCTTGTATTTAACTTAAAACCATATTTCATAACTTAGTCTGATCAGGCAGAGCAGTACAGGGTGGGATTTACGGGTGCAGTAAGCCGTAATATGTGACAGAATGGAAAGTCTTTTACAAGAATCAAAGCCAAAGAAGTTTTGTCAGTAAAGTTTTCCTCACTAAATCCACATCCAGAGTTGTTTCTTGGTGTATATCAGATTTCAGACAGTAATGTGTTGCCTTCAAGGCCACATGTGAACCCATCTTGATGAGACAAAACCTCTTTGTGCGTTCAGTGATCAAATATCCCCATGTGTGAACCCCTCCGTTTTTTTTTTTTTAGGAAAGTGCACCACCTAGTGGCGATACAGCGGTAACAACCACACACGCCTCCATAGAGCCTTCGGTTCTTCATCATGCTGTGAGCTTCAATGCACAATTTACCTGATATTAGCATCAGGTCAGATTTAATTAACTTAATGTTAGACTAATTTCAAAGCGGCTCAGAGTAAATAAATCAGAATATGACAACTTAATGAACTGACCTAATTTTGTTGTTGGTATTGATCTTAACAGACTACACACAGCCCTAATTCCTGGCCAATCTGAGGAATTAAGAAATCACTCAAATAGAAGCTGTAGTGTGGCGACATGAAGTAGGCTAAAAGTCTCAAAAGGCAAGACATAACTTCCCGAAGAGAACAGATGAGACGAGTTTGAGAGTAAAACTTTGACATTTTTACGTTTCAAGCTTACAAAAGCTAAGCTTAGTGGCTAATAAGCTGAACAGCTGGAAGGAATAACACGATAGACCTCCAGGGGGCAGTGTTCTACACCTTGAATAAAAACGCCACTCTGACCACAACAGTCACTTTTACAGAATTAAAAATATGGCACCTCAACCCTAATTTGATAATTTTTCATCAACCAAAAAAATAAACGAAAGTCACACAATCTGTGAATTTCGATGTACTCTGAGGAAAAGGAGCAATCGGGCTATCATTATTATTATTTTACATTTTCAAATTTAAATAAACGTTTATTTTGTAATGTACGTTTTTACAGGTGGACCTGTATATATCCTCTCTGTTGTTTTCTTTGTGTCACGTGTATGTCTTGTAAACCGATTAGAACTTGATATTAGATATTTACCTCCTTTAAAAAAACAGTTTACATTTACATCCATAGTCTTTTTTTTATTTATTTCTGAAAAAGAAAGTGAGTTTAGATGAACAACAAAAAAATAACCATGTTTTACTCATTAGACTAAAGATTTCAACAAAAGTGAATTTTCCTATTATTAATAGCTAAAACCTTCCTCCTCCATCTTTGTTACCCCACTTACATTTTAATGAGATCGATATCTGGGCTTTGACTACGCCCTCAGTTTTTCATCAGCTGATAAACGCTCTTCTTTTATCATTTTTAGGTTTCATTACTACTTGTTAATTGTAACATATTTCTCAGTCTTAAGATTTTCTTCAGAAGCTTACCTGAGTTTATGATGTGCTTTTATGTAAGTGTATATGAGTTCAGATTTTATTTTTATGATAACTGTTTACTGTAAGTCACACTACTTTTATCTCTATGTTGAAAAATCAGAGGTCATTTACGTTGTTAAGCGGTTAATTGTATTTTTTTTGGTAATCCGTTCCATCAATGTGCTACAGGCTAACTCTGGTGTATTTACGTGACGCGTTCATGTTGATTCATATGCATTGCCCCCTTTCATGAAATGAATAATTACTAATAATTTTTTGCATCATGCATGCTTGCAGGATGCCCCTCTCTGATGCCGCCCTGGGCGCCTGCCCATTTTCAAAACCACCGCCTAAAAGAAGTGACGTTTGGGCGTAAAAAGAGAACTGTCAATACAGCAAGATCAGAAGCAGGCTGACCAATAGGGTGTTTTATTTTGAAAGACGGTGTTGTAGTTGCTGCTGTTGTTGTTGTCGTTGTTGTTGTTGTTGTTGCTGTGGACGTGTGTGTGCAGACACATCTGGAAAGCGGCTGCCTCGTCGGTCTGAATCCGCGCCGGAGGAGTGATTCTGTTCCGCAACACGTCAGGTAGAACTCTGACCTCTCCGATTCACTGCAGTCTTTATGCTGTGAGGTCCCCCACCACCACCACCCACTTTCCCTGGGACTGAGCAACCCCAACAGCTGGCTGAGGGCGGGGCAAACATCTGCAGCAGCGGCGCCTGTTCCGGAGCAGCAGCAGCAGCTGGATGGCTCTGCGCCGCGGCTCTCCTGGAGGGAACATCCCCGGAATGAAGCGCGGCGTCCCGCATCGCAGAACCGATAACAGAGCCGCATCTGCAGGGGTTTTCAGCTGAGGAGGAATCACTCAGAAAAAAAAGAAAGAAAAGTGCCAAAAAGAAAAAAAAGAGAAAAAGAAAAGAAGCTTCCAGACGGGAATGAATGAGATGAGAAATTCTGCTGAGGAGTTGCACTCTCTCCCTCCAAGACCACCGAGTTTCTCCAAAGCCCCCGCAAACAGACGGTTTGTGAGGCTGGGACAGAAGAGCAGTGATGGTTCTCAGTGAGTATGACCCACTTGGAAGCGCTCTGTGCGGGCAGCTGTTCCAGCCAGAACAGCTGGAGAGAGTTAGGGAAGATGCAAACTTCTCTTTTTCCTTCGTGCTTCTAAAACAGTCAAACCCCGTATGTTACCTTCGGCTAAATTGAAGCAATATGCAATAATAAAGCCTCACCATGTTTATTCGTTACTTTACAACAAAAACATAGAGAGAGAGACAATGAAAGCAGCAGCTCAGCGTGGAAACATAAAAGACTGGAGACAATTAGACATCCTAAATGTTGAATCATTTGCTGACATAACTTAGATTATGTACAAAATCGTTTTTATAGCTTGTAGAAGCTTAGGGGGGTATTTTTGAAGATGTTTTGGTTCAGTTTGGATTCAGTTTCACCTTTCGATCGTCCTTTATCTTCACTTGACAACGTCTGCCCACATTGCCCTTCAACAGTCAGATTGTGAGCATGTTTCTCATCCACAGCCTCTACACAGGTGAGTCCTCAGGTTTCCTGACAGATTTACCTTCTGATCTTTAATGTTTCTCTCACAAATTAATTATTTTGTTGATTTGGATGCCTGCCTGGACTCACTTTGATTGCCACAAATTGTATTACTCCACATCTTCCGCTTTCAGACTCATCTGGGTTAGTTGGATGCACCGATCCACTTTTTTCAGTTCTAAAACCGATGCAGATATCAAAGAATATCTGCATCCTCCGATATTTGCATTAGATATCGTATGCAGATATCCGATATCCAATGCATATCGGACTTACAATGTTTACATTTCTTTTACGTTTACAAAGTTGTAAAAGACTTAACGTTTCTTTCAAAGAAATTGAAACTGACATAAGTAATAGGTTGACTACCTTAGTAGTGTTTGTTTTTTTTCAGTGATGGCCTGTGTTTTTGTGCCAAAAACCCAAAAGTGGAAGTTTGTTTTTCATCATAACATAAAATTTAAAGCTATTTTAGTCTCAAAATGTCTTAAAATTTTAATGTATTTTAGGGTATTTCTTTAGGGTATTTTTAAAAATATATATATTTTTAGATGTGAACACTTTAAAAGCAGAAACTGAATCAAAAGATGAATCTACAAAGTAATAATTTAAAGGTGTGCACTGTTAATTTTTGTACATCATAATAACCTGGGATTCAATAGTCACATGTTTATGATTAAGACCTGTAAGGGTGAGAAGCAATCACAATTTGTAATAAGCAATGTGAAATTTGTTAGATTTTGTAAGCATAAAATGCAATTGTAAAATTTGATTTTAAACAAGTGTGTGTCGCTCAGATTATATTGTTGAGCAAGATGCACCTTAAAAAGGTCCTGTAAAGTATTTAGTTTTTAGCCACATTGTCATTGGTACAATAACCTCTAACAATGATTATAAGCTGATCAGAGTTTCTAGGAACATCTTATTAGTAATCTGAGAGTTTTGTTTCCCTGGGGAATAAATTAACCAATTACCACTAAGCAGAATGAGTCCCACCTTTGGGTCACCAACAGCAGAAGCTAATATGTTGTTTTGGGATTAAACTCCAGCAAAAAGCATTTTGTCTGCTAAATGTGAACATGGAGAGTTTGCTGAACGCTGCAGAGACTTTAAATGGAACAAAATTAAGTAAACACATGATCAATATATGATCAATATATGTGGAAGCACCTTATGTCCACTGATAAGCAGGGTGGAGGATCTGTGATGCTGTGGGTCTTTTTTGTTCTTCTGTAAACCCAGGGAATTAGATTGTTGTATGAAACACAAGTAGCAACCACGCAACCTATAAATGTGACACTGGCACCTATCTAAAGGTTCTGTACTCACTGATTTGTAAGACATTAGGCTAGATGGAAGGCGTGTTTCTTTTTAACCAGAAAGATGTTTGACGTATAAAAGGGAACATAATATGCTAAATTCACATTTTGCGTGTTTTTGTACTTCTATTTGAGTTTCTTCTGCTTCTAAAAACAGGTCAAGTACTTAAAAACCACCAAACTGTTTGTTTTTTTGGCAACAAGTTAATGTTATTTTTTGTGTCTGCAAAAATGAGCCGTTTCAAAAACCTCCAGGTCGTTGAGTCACAATCAATGGGCCCTGACAACCCCAGCGAAGGCCAACCCATCACCTAGCAACCCAAGCGGAACTCCAGCACCGTAGATCAGCTTGTTGTTACAAATATATGCAATGGCTGCTGGAAAAGACAAATGTTTTGTTGTTGACTTATCCTTTGTTGACTTATCCTTCCTTAAACCTCTTGCTGAATTTTTGTTGGTTGTACAGGAGGCTCCACTTTTGCTTTTCTAAGGGGTACCGATGTATAATTGTGCATCTCTTTGCAGCCATTTTCACGTGTGACTGTAAACGTTGAGTTTGGGGGGCGTGGCCAGCAGCAGCTTATCTGGATTTAAAGTGACAAGAGGCCCTAAATCATCTCATTGTGAAAGGAGCTCAAAATATGCAGAAATAGCTAAAGCCTCACTATCTAAGAATGAAAAAAAAAGTACATATTTTGTTTAGCCCGTAGCTATCCTAGTCCTTCCATGCTAGCTAGGTCACCTTTACACCTTATACTCACAAGCCATCACTGACTAAAGTCTCTAAGCAGAGACTTTCCATTGGGAGAATCAGAATTAGAAGCTGTGAAATCCCAGTCTGGGGAGACTGTGGGGAAACTGCAGAGAACCTTTGAACTATAAGAAGCTTAGAGTCTTGGTAAGGTCCGAACAACACTTCATTGTTTCAGCTGTGCATAGAGAGAGCTGAGGGCAGACATGCTGAAGGAGACCAGGTCTGGGTAAAGAAACGTACGAGACATTTGATCAAAGTTCTTCTCTTTAGTTTTGTCGTTGTTGTCGTTGTTGAATTTGTTGAACTCTTGCCCCTCCTCCGTCTTCTATCAGTTCCCTCTCTTTGCCGCTCCTTCCTTCAGGTCGGGAGTATCCACCGGCAGTTCCTCCACTTGCAGGTCGGCAGAGGGCGTGGCCATCAAGCAGCCGAGCAAAAATCGCATCCGTCGCCAAACCAACCGACTCTCTGGCGTCTTCCACCGCAACCCCGTGCCTACATCGGGCTCCATGGCGCTGACGGCGGGACTCCGGTCGTCAAGGTCCGTCCAAGTCAGGAAGAGCAGCAGTAGGTCACTTTGGTTTTGTTTTCTCCCTGAGATTCTGATGCCGATATTTCCACTGTGGAAGATATTTGTGATGTATTAATAGGTTTTGAACTTGTTTGTATTCATAACAGCAACAGGCTTTAATTTTAGATGAACAAAAAGAGGAATATATAGAGTGCGCATGTATTTAGCCACCTTTATCCCAATTCTCTTAAATTTACAAGCTGTCTAAACGTTTTGTCTCGTGAGCCAAAATCGTCGAATCGAAAGTAGTTGTTGGGTAAAACTAATCATTGTTTTATCATTTTATTTGAGTGTTTTATCTAAATGTGTTCAGTTACCCAACTGGATCTGAACAGTTATTCTTTAAGGTTCTTTCTTTATCTATGATGTAATTTCCTACTCAAGGGGTCCATCTGTTCTGTTATCTCAGCATTGTTCTACTGAAGAAGGTCATCATAATAAAAGCCAATTCCCAAGCAGAGTTGAGCAGAGCTCACCAATCTTTGATCTCGAGCAGGTTAGAGGTTGTGGATCTCTCCTTTTGCAAAGTAAGGCATAAAAACCTCATTGGTCTTGTGTCTGGTTCTTTACAGGTCTTGAGCTAATTTTAAAAACCTCAACAATAGTCGCGAGCTAAATAATAACAATAATGATAATCGCAAAAATGACAGATTTTTTTGTCTTTTCTTTTTGCAGAAGATTGATGTTATTCATTCTAGATACAAAACTTAAAGAGGAATATAATGTTTGTTTTATTTTATTCTACAAATGTTTTCCAATTCTGTTGGGCTCAATAGTACAATTTTATTGTCAGTGTTAGAAAAGGATTTGGGATGCTTTATTTCAAAACACTTGCCATATTTAGCCAAGTTCAATAAATTAAACAGCAGGGGAAAATAACAAAAAAGTTTAAACATTTTTAATTTGAATTTAATGTGACAACAATAGATCACAATTCTTATCGTGATAAGAAATGTATCATGATAAACGATGCGATAAATGCCCACCCTTAATATCATATTCTTGTGTTAGAATGGCCCAGTCAATACCCGGATCTAAATCCAATAGAGAATCTGGGCAAGACTTAAAAATTGATGTTCAAAACCACCCGTCCTTCGGCCTGACTGAGTTTGAACTATTTCGCAAAGTATAATGGTAGAAACTGATACACAGGGATTAAACACAATCGTTTTGGTAACATAAAAAAATGTGAAAAGAGAACCGAGTTTAGAACATCTCAATCTCCTACTTTACCCAAACAAAACCATCCATCTGAACTTTGTAAAACTGGAATACTTTACATGCCTTACATCATGTCTTCTGGTTTTGTTGCATATTCACCGCATAAAAGCAAACGTGACCTCGGCGCTTGTAAAAAACCAAGCAGTCTTTTTTTTCCTTTAAACCACATCTCAGACCCAGTGATGAATGTCCTTTTCCCCGTGTGGTCTCGGTCTCGCATCCGCAGTGTTCTCCGCGGAAGTCCTGCCGGAGGACGACCCGTCCGAGCTGTCCAATCAGATCACGGCCCCAGGGATCCTGAAGATCTTCGGGAACGAGATCTGTGAAGGGGCTCACTACAAGAGCGTCCTGGCCACCACGCACTCCAGCGCCGGGGAGCTCGTCAAGGAGGCCCTGGATCGGTGAGAACATGCGCCGCCATATGCGGGAGGGTGGTCTTGTGTTTCTGCTCGGGATGAGTTACGATCCCCCTCCGCGTGAAGCCCATATGCACTCAGAAAAATAAACTGCTGTAAGAGCATAAAAGTGAGAGCAGGAATTCCTCCATAATCACATGATCTGCGCTCAGCAGTAAGCTGTTCTGTTGGTCTAAAACTTCACCTGCCACTGGGCTGATCTGGTTGAACAGGGCTGTAAAAGTTTAGTTGTTTTTTTTCGTTGTGACTTTTTGTTTGTCTAATTCATTTTGTTTTAATTAGTTTTTAGAGTGTGTTTGCTAGTTTTTATTAGTTCAATATTGTTTAGATCAGAGGTTCCCAAATCCAAACTGTGGGGGCGCGTCCCCTATAGGGGGGGGGGGGGGGGGGGGGGGGGGGGTGCGCCGTGCCATTGCAGGGGGGCGCGGGAAGCTGTCTGAATGAAAAAAAAAAAAGCCTGAAAAAAAGGTGTATGCGCTGGGTTTTTACCTTAGAATGGCCAACTCTGTTATTCCTATGTCAATTTGATACAGCAGGGGCTTCCACGTGTCCCATATCTGTCTCCCCTGTCACTTTTATCAGCAGTTAAAACTGTTTAATCCGTTGTTGACATGTGGTAACCTGTTTTTCCGAGCCTCCTTTAAACGCAACATGAGCGCTACGACGCTCGCTCTGGGTTTACACCTGTGCGCGGTGAAGGAGACCTGCTGCTGCAGCTGCTGTGCGGAGCCAAGCAGGCGTGTTAGAATCATGGCAGCAAACCAGCAAAACGCAAAGAACTTTTCACAGTTTTTTCCCCAAACTAACAGACTGTTGAGTAAAGCTGTTGGATGAAGATAATGTTAGCTAAAAGATGACTAGCTAATATCAATGCATCACCTTAAGCTTAACAAGTAGCCTGTAGGCTGCTGATGTTGTCTATGTTCAGCTATGTACATTCATTTTGCCCCCCAAAAAAGTCGTTCCCCCCACCACCCTCCCCTGCTCGCACAAGTCGTTCAACTAGACAGCTATTTGTAATCCATAAGGGGGGCCCAGAAAATGTTTGGAACCCACTGGGGGGGGGGCAGGAGAAAAAGTTTGGGAACCACTGGTTTAGATTTTAGTTGTTGTAGAAGAAGTTTGAGTTTTTTCATATTTTGATCATTTCTAGGTGCAGAATTCAAACAGGTCAAAGTAATGTATTGTGATCATGTATACATTGATTGGGTAATAAATACTCAGCAGAAGATGCCATTTAAAAAAATTTATTTAATTATTGTTGAACGACCAACTAACTCTGGTGTTTTGCTCGAATTTTTGCCGTCATCATTTTGCAGTAAGTGTCGCCAAAAGGAGCAGCGAGTGCAGTAATTTGCAGACAGCTCACAGTTATAGTTTCCCCCCATTAATTATCATTTTTATTTATTTCAGTTAACAAAAATGTCTCCTCGATTTTAGTTTTTTTTATTTTCACTTGTTTCAGGTAATAATAATAACCTTTGGTTGGGAAAACATTATGTGATTTCAGGGATTTTTTTCTTTTACTCAGCATATTCAGATAAGTTTTGAATTTACTCGACAGAACTGTTTAGAAATTTACATGGGCGTTCGTTTTGATCTTTAAACCTTTAATTCCCCTTTCATTGGAGATGACAGAGTTTATTTAAAGTGACAGCCTCATGCATTTTCAAGGCACATGGTGCCATTTTATATCATTATCAATCAACTATTTTACCTTCAGTTATAAAAATGCTGCATATGTCAAACATAACTTAAAAGAAATTTGACTTGACGCCTTGAAATTGGGTCGCTGTCTCTTTAAGAAGTTCCTGCTATTTCTGAATCTCTGCCTTCAGGAAGTTGTTACGTTACAATGACGTACGTACGTATGTATGTATGTATCAGGGTAACATTTACTGTATTTTAGTCAGTGTAGAGCAGAGAAAAATCCAGATTAAATTCAGGCTTTTGCTTCTAATTCTTCCTCTTTTTTTCTTTTAATTGAGTTCGTATGCTTCAACCTGGAAAAATACGAGGTCAAATGCATCATTAAAAAGCTAAAATGACATTTTAATTTGCGCCCATGCATACTTACAAAATGAATATGAGTAAACTTGGCAAAAAAAATAAAAAATACACTGATTTATTTAAGATGGAACTTAAATTTAACTTAAGCACAAAAGAAAAAACAGAGTCTCATAATTTTAAGGCTGCTTAAAGGTCAGCTTGTTCTAGTGAATTAAAGCTAAGGTCCGCCTAACCAGATGCTTCTGTTTATAATAATCGAACACACAGCAGGCTGTGTGTGTGTGTGTGTGTGCACAAAGAAGTGGAGTTCTGATCGGCCCAGTCCAAACCACAGACTTGTGTGAAACACAGCCAGCGATGGGCCAGACTCTGAGGCCGCCTCTGTCTGTCATTCTTAGGTTTCATTCAGACGCACAACAGGATGATTAATGGCGGCCGGATTCAGTCTCTAAAGATGAGACGGACGAACGACCCGGTACCAAAGAGAGGCTGGTGGCAGGAACATTTAGGACTTAGCTAACACAAAGCAAGTGAAGTTTAGCTTAAAATCAACTACTTTTTTTTTTAATGCTAGGCTAACGCTAGCATGTTTTATCTCTGTTTTGATATGACTGATCGATAATACTTCTTATACTTCTTACGTCATTATAGTTCCAGTTATTATTTGTGTATGGGGGCAAAAAAAATCTAGAAAAAGTTGATAAAAATTGATCTACGATTTGATCTGTGCAACATTTAGCAGCTCGTGTTTTGACTGCTCTCTTTTTCCCTCGGTGGAGTGATAGGAAAGTTCAACAGTCTCTGTTTCACTGGAAATGTTGGTATAAAAACTAAAAAAAAAATGCTTTTATTATTAGGATAAATAAAGATTTGCAAGCGGTGCACAAAAATATGCAGTGGTCATAAAAAAGCAACGAGGCGCAACTGATAAAATCTCAGACCAACAACAGGCATCAGGAGATGAAACACTATAAACACAATCATTTAAAAAAATACCCTGATTTGTACTTTTCTGATGCTGGTGATACTGGGATTAAGTAATTAAGTAGTTTACAGGAGTGGACAGGAGGTAAAGTGCTGTTCCTGTGAAGCTCTAGTTTCTTTGTTTTTTGTTTTCTAATGAAGGTTTGGTCACTTTCTATCCATCTGAAATGTCCAGACACAAAAAGTCATTACGGGACGTTCAGGAATGCAAGTAGACCGTCTTATGTATACACGAAATTTCAGTTAGAGGTGTACCGATTCACTTTTTTCACTTCCGATACCGATATCTGAGTTTTTTTTGTTTTTTATATAGATGTGTTTATTAATTTTTTGCTTAAGAACAACAATACAACACAAAACAAAAGCTCAGCAGTGCAACCCAAAGGACAGAAAAATAAAAATAAAAGATAGGAGGTGTACATATTTTCATTATTTTATAGTCCAACTCTAAGAATTTATAAATACTCCAGTGCGTCCAACGCTGTCAGTCTTAGAGCGGACGAGGCATGTCAGAAAGTCAAGAGGGATATATTCCAAAATAAACTTCTTCCACCCAGAAATAGTAGGAGACTTATCGGAAATCCACTGCAACAAAATATTCTTTTGAGCACAGAAGATTAGGACGTTACATAACTTTGATTTTGAATGTGTTTACTTAGTGGACCGAGGCGAAGAGACACTGGATTGAGATCAATATTAGTTTTGATAATTTTCCTCGTCTCAACCAGAACAGATTGATATCTGAACTTTCTTTCAAAAGGTGCAAAAAGAGCAATTAGGAATTTGAAATGTAATGTAAAATAAGTAAAGCATGGCGTCGTTTGGAGCACAAAGGATAGAATTAGATTGAATAGATCTGCCCTGATCGATCAGGCACATTGTCATCGATACCCGATCTAAAATGTTTTCAATATCGGGACCGATACAGATATTATATTGGATTTTTATTACTGATTTCAAGTAAAACTCACATATTACATCTATTTATTACACATACAGTAAGATATTTCCAGCCTTTATTATAATTTTAATCAATATGTCTTGCAGATAATGAAAACCCAAATTCAGTGTCTCAGAAAGTTAGAATATTGTACAAAAGAAAAAAAGAAAAAAGTTGAGTGAAAGGAAAAAATGTGGTGGTAAAAGGTGGATCAAAAACAGTTATAAGTACTGCCTTGAGAAGCTGCCTAGAGAAAAATTTGAATGTTGTAAAAGAGAAAATCTTTTTTTGTCTATTCATAGAAAGTTGAGTGGAAGGAAAAAGTGTGATAGGAAAAGAAAATGAGTGACAATATTTTCTGACTCATTTCTTTTATCAGAATATTCAAAAACGTTTGAGCTGGGCAAGATTATGAAAGTAACAAATAAAATAATTAAACTTCAGATTTATTCAGACTCTCTGTCTGATTGTGAGATTCATTTGATGACCTGAAATATTCAAGTGTGACAAAATGGGCAAAATCTGTTTAAATCCTGTGAAGATATTTTTCATTCCCGTGTCTCGTGAGGAGGAGTGTAGCCATTTTGAATGCGTCCATCTGATGCAGGTACGGCCTGAGGAAGGAGGAGTCCGAGTCCTACGTCCTCTGCGACACCATCGGCTCCATCGACAGCCGCCAGTGGAGGACGGAGGGCTTCAGGGTCGTGGGCGACCACGAGAAACCTCTCCTCCTGCAGTCGCTATGGAAACCCAGAGAAGGCTTGGCGAGACGTTTCGAAATCCAGCGGAAAAGTTTGATAGAGGAGAAGACGTCGAAGGAGAGGGACACCGTCACTGCCGGTAAAAACTGCAGGCCCTTTTGGGCCGATTGCTTCGCCACATCCTGACTCCATCAGGCGACACGAATGAAGCTCCGCTGGCTTCAAAGCCGGTTCTCACAGTGAAGCATTTGGGTTTTCCTGAGAAAACCGGCCAAAGCCTGGCAGTCTTGTTTTCATTCTTTTGAATTTCAGACTCATGGCTGGATTTGATTCTTTCATGACAATGAATTTTTAGTAACAGCCTAATGGGTTTTGCAGATGCACGGCAATTTAAAGACCGTTTTTTGTTTTCCCCCCAGCGTCACACCCTCTCTGTGTCATGCTTTATTGTTAGAAACAAAAAAAGGCAACACAAAACAAATAAAAACATTGCAGAAACACTGGCTCCACAGATAAGTACGGATCGTGTGGCACGCCTGAAAAACACCCGGACGTTCCCACAGATGGTAGCGTCAAGGTGCTGGGTTGATTTGCTGATGTTTTTGTGTCAGTCATTTCTAGCAGAGGCTCCTGGGTTTACACAGCTGTGTTCACATCTAAGAGTGTGTCCGGTTTTGTGTTTTGCTTTTATGAACGGCGCACGCAATGTGGTACGGCGCTCCGTCAGTGTCCGCGTGTGGATTGGTTGGGGTTAGGGGTTGTGGTTCCCTGCTGCGGAGCTGAGCTTTTTTCCCTTTAATTTCCATGAGCGCTGCCTCTGTTTCCACTGAGGTCTGCTTCCTGAGTGGGGCTTCTTCTTGTTGACTCTGGCAGCAACACCCCCTCACCTTGCCGCAGGAAAACACGGGCGTTGCTCTGTCATCACATTCCATCGACCTTTCGCCTCATGATGCGGTTCAATTCGCTCATCGTTTTCAATCAATCAATCAACTTTATTTGTACAGCACATTACAGCTAAAGGGCAGAATGAAGTGCTTTACGTCATACAAACCCACATAACAAAAAAAATCAATCACTGATTGAGAAACTGGTAAATTTCTTTGAATGTTATTTGTCAAAATCATCAGTAAAATTCAAATAGGTTGGTCAATATTCCATTAATCGTGTTTCAAATCAACCCTAAACAGGTAGGCTTTTAGTTTTGATTTAAAGAATCTCAGTGTTTTAGCTGCTTTGCAGTTTTCTGGAAGTTTGTTCCAGATTTATGATGCATAGAGGCTGAATGCTTTTCTCCGTGTTTGGAGGTCTGGAAGGTTGATAAAGCAACAGCAGATCTTTAATGTATTGTAGTGCTAAGCTGTTCAGTGATTTATAAACTAGCAACAGTATTTTAAAGTCTATTCTCTGAGTTACAAGGAGCCAGTGTAGGAACTTCAGGACTGGTGTGATGTTCTCTGTCTTCCCTCCAGCAGCAGCATCATTCTGAATCAGCTGCAGCTGTCTGATATTTTTAGGGAGACCCATAAAGACACTGCTGCAGTAATCAACTTGACTAAATATAAACGCATGGATGAGTTTCTCTATATCTTCCTTGAGCATTAGAACTTTAATCCTTAAAAAGTTCTCCTTAAAATGATAGAAGGCTGACTTTGTAACTGTCTTTATGTGGCTCTAAAGGTTCAGTTTCAGAGTTATTTACTTCCGCCCACATCAGGTATCAATGCCCAGGCCCGGAAGCTGCAGAAGAGCCGATCCAGGGTCACCTCCTCCCTTGTGGAGAGGACTCTGGGTCGCAGTCAGAAGCTCTGGAGGAGCAAAAGTGAGATGGATCTGTTGGACGGCGGGGACAAAAGCGACGGGAAACGCGACGCGCGAGCCAAGAGTCTTCGCGAGAGCCTCGGCCACTCTTCAGTCCACAGCCGGGAGTCCCTGGAAAACGGCCCCCGACTGATTGACATTTGCAGCGCAGAGACGCCCTTCGAGGGGGACGGCGGGACGGCGTCTAAGACAGAGAACCTCTGTCCGCCGAGGGGCGAGCGCGAGGGAGAGGAGTCGGAGAGGGAGGAGACGGAGAGCAGCGACGATAACACCACACAGTATTCCATTCACCCTCCACATGACTGCCCGTACCTGCTGCTGCTGCAGGGCTGGAGCCTCACGCAGGTACGTGGCCAATCACAGCTCAGCAACGCAGGGGGGGGAAAGGCGTGTGGCCGTCATGCCACGGCTATTATAGTTACCTGAAACTAACGGAAATATTGAGGAAAACATTATTAACTGAATTAAATTCAAATGGTAATTAATAGAGAAAAACTGTAACTTACTGGAAGCATATCGTGTTTGTAAAACTAAAATGTACTAAAATTATAGATGTAATATTCGTTGTTTTTGTGTTTATGAATCTATTTATTAGCCTTTCAGAACGATGGGAAATTGATATTTTTCCCCCCACACAAGCAGTAGTGGGCAAATTATGATTCTCCGTACTATTTACATGCAAACATTTATGCTAGTCTGTAAAATGACGACAGCAAAAGTTAGGAGAAAACATCAGAGTCAGTTGGTTATTCAACTAAAATGAAATATATTTTCTGAAAATGGTATCTTTGGTTGAATCTTCATTAGTCAATCTATGCGTACATAATCACAACACATTACTTTGACCGTTTGAATTTTGCACCTAGAAGTTATGAAAAAAACTAACTGCAACTAGAAAAAGTTTCGATCTACTTAACACTCTAAAAGCTCATTGAAACTGACTGAATTAGTCAAACAAGAGTAACAACAAAATAAAACTCAACTGTAATTAAAAACCTAAAACTATTATAACTCTGCGTCACACCCGTGGTGGATGTGGGTGTTTTAACACTCTGACATTTTATGGAGTTTTGCTGTAAAGCCTCATTTCTGTGGCATTGTCTTTGTGCCACCAGACTGACAGCGAAACTGATGAGAGCGTGTTTACTTGTGTCAACAGAAGAATATCTTGCAGCGTGGAGCGTGCAAACATGGTTGTGGTTTAAAGGTTCATGAAGAAACCAATAAACCATTTTAAAAAAACTTAGGTTTTTTATTTTTTTAGTTTTTTTCAAGACAATTTGGATTTCTACCAAATGAAGTCCATTGAAGTTAACAGATTTTGCTCGTCTCTAGCTTAGAAAGTGAAAACTTTTGTGTTTGCTAATGAGAGGTGTTGATTACTTAGCACAGTGGAGTCCAAACTTTTATCAACGAGGGACAAAATTACCAAAGCACCTGGAGGCCACAACAAATCTTTGAATAAAATGTTTTAAAAATTTAGTTTTTTTAATTTAATTTAATTTTATCTGCTAAAAAATAAACAAACTGCTAAGGCTTTGCAGGTTGTTTCCCCTCAGGTTACATGAGGTAAAGATTGTTCCATGGATTAAGAAGTGGCACAAGACTCAAGATCTGAATCTTGTGCCAAGACTCATTTGAATCTTGTGCCAAGACTCAAGATTTAAGTAAGTTACAGTAAGTTATTTAAAGGAAAGTTATTTATTCCTTTAAATAACTTACTTACAGAAGTTATTTAAAGGAAAATTATATACAAATATATGTAAAATATATTTTTGTCATGCAAATACCAAATTTGGTAGGAATTATTAATCCTAATAATTCCTAATGTCACTAATAAATTCAAATTAGTGACATTATTGTGAAATAAGTGTGCATGATAGTAGTTAAATAACTTTTTGGGTCTTAGTTTTTTTAAAAATTGAAATAATGAAAAAAATGGACCTTAAAGGAGTCTATAAAATCCATTAATTACAATAATTAAAATATAGCTTAGTATTGCAAAATTACAAAAAAATGTAGTTCACTATCTGAACACTAGATGGCAGCAAAGTGGTTCAAATATGACCTTTTATATAAAAAGGGTAGAGCACGACTTAAATTTAAGTCCCAATTTCTGCTGCTAGCTAAAGTTACGCTGACTTCATCCGACATTTAAAACTTTTCCCCTCATCAAAACAGACGTAAAGGACGTCTTTAAAATTTTGTGTTTTCAGAGTTTTTGTCATTTGACAAAGCCAGCCAGGCAAACTGGAGCTGTCATTTAAGCAAAGCAAAACCAGTTACTGCTTGTCAGTACGTTTAAATTAAAGTCTGCCACTTCAGCTTACTGACTGCAGGAAAGCAACTTTTGTGAACCTTGCTAGATACAGAAGCGTTAATATCCATTTATCAGAGAAACACACGAAAAGAATTATGCTGGTTGAGTGAAGAGACAGTGACGGAGCCAGCAGCTGTGCAGAGGTCAGCAAAAGAATAGAGTCAGAACACGGATCAGGAAACAGAAAGAGTCGATCCTGACTCTGCTTCCTGTCTGGTTACCAGGGCTTCTCTAACTGTGGATAAGTACAACTCTACACAAAACTACTTGCAAAGACCGACACACATGCACTCACACACGCTTATGTATCAACTAGAATAAGGAGATTTTAATTGTGCGTCAGTTTCCCAGAAGGCCCTGTACAGTAAGCTACCCCTGAGGAACGTGATTATGCAGCTGCTTTGCCAATTTCAGCTCAGCTGGTTTAATCTGAAAAAATAACAAGGAGTGACACAATTATCTCATTATAATCACTATGATCAGCGCTCACTTTATTTAAGGAGACATTCTATGTTAAAAGCAGTTTGACGTTCGAATCATAAGAACTATTCAAGATTAAAACACGTTTTCCAGTTTAGCTTTGATGGTGAAGTCCATCCTAGTCCACATCAAACTTTCTGCTTCATGCTCTTCTTTGCAAATGAATTGTTTTAATTCGGTTAAATCATATCTGACACAAGGACAAGCTTTGATTAGGTCACTCCAAAATATTTTTTCTACCATTTATAAGTGAACTTGCTGATGTCCTTTGGATCATTGTCCCAATACAAAACCCAACGTTGTTCTAGGTTTTTTTGTAGATCTTTCTCAGTAGGGGATGACTTGAATTTTATTGGGAATCCGATTTTATCTTTAGCTAAAAAATAAAAATTCTGTCAATACTAAGTAAATATACCTAGACCTACATGTCTGTATAGTTGTGACAAACACGTTTTAGTTTGCTTTACCTCCCCGAAAGGCCATAAACGTCCAATCGAGGTGCAATATTAGGTGTTTGGTTCCTAGTATTGGAATCCCTAAGCAAACCTGTACGAGAGCCCCGTGTTCAGAAGTAGTTTTTCAGAGATGCTCCATACAGATAAACAACATCTGTGACTGACCGTTAATCTCTCCTCTCAGGACTTTATCATCTACTTGCTAGCTGCACCACACATTCTTATCGGCCGACGCGGTGAGTGCGAAGATGAGCCGAGTGTAGACATCGTCCTCTTTGCTGACGACATCCTTCCGAGCCACTGCTCCCTTCACCGCCACGGCGTCGGCAGCCCCATCACGCTCTCCCCTTGCAAAGACGCCGCCATCTCCAGGAACGGCAAAGCCGTGAAAGACGACGTGCGACTGAGCTCCGGTGACATCATCGGACTGGGAAAGCATTACCTGTTTCTTTTCAGGGATCCCCAACCTTCAGTGAACAAGGTGAGACAGTCTTCGACGAAGACGGCCGAATGAATCCAGTTGTTCGCCGCAGACCTAAAAGAAGAAGAACTCAGGAGACGTCATGCTTCTTTTCTGTTTCTCAACTACAGCAAGAAAGCGATGCCTCTCCTGAACCAACGTTGTCTGCTGCTCCGTGGATAATGTGTCTCAGCCCTCCTGCGGCGGCAACCATCCACAGTACAGCAATGATCCACTGCATCCCAAACTGCACAGACTTCCGAGGTTCTGCCTGCAAGCGGTCTCCCAACAAAGGCCCACCCTTTCTAACGTCACCCAGAGGCCACATCCTGACTTTGAGCTACAGGGTTGAGGATGAAGATCGTGTCGTCAAGGAGATCTTTTCTATGGACGGCAGCAGCATCACTGACGGAGCCCCACTGACTGTCTCCTTTCTGCTGAGCCTGTGTCTCCAGTACGCCACGGCTTACCTTCACACCTCAGACCTACGGAGGCTCCTGCTGCTGAGCGCGAGTGAAGTCCAGAGTGCCACGTGGGTGAGTTTGTGGTTAGAGAGGTTGGAAACCAAGTGAGACGCGTTAAATTTCAGAGCGTGTTTGGGTTGGCTGTTACTGCCATATAAACTTTGTGAAACTTTATGTGCATTGGTTTTCCCCAACATTTTCACACAGACTATGGCTATAGTGCCTACATTCTTGTTTGGCAAAGTTATGTGGATCTTTGTCAAGAGGCAGATTGTAGAAAATAAAAAAGCTCCGTCTGGTTTTAAACAATCTCTTCTTCATCAAACGTGTTGTGTCTTGGTGATGTGATCATTGCAAACGCAGCAGAAAAACTGCAGTTGCAGCATCACAGCTTGTTTCTCAGTAATTATCGTCTCACTGTGAATCATTTGGCCAACTCTTGAGATCGTTCTTGCTGGATTACTCTTGGCTGAAGTCAAAAAAGGATGTGTCCGACAGAGGGCAGGTAATGCAGATTTGTTGCATATTGGTGTATAGATGTTGCACTGGTTTTATTTATTTATTTATTTTTTTTATTTTTTATTTTTCCTCTTCATTTTGATTTTTTGTAATTTTAACTTTTTTTCCCTTCAGCTTTTTTCCTCACTATTTTGACTTTTTGTTCTCATTTTGGCTTTTCTCCATGTCTTTTCTTAGTTTTTCTCACCAGTTCATCTTTTTTCAAAATCATTCTGGCTTTTTTTTTTGTTGTCATTTTAACTTTTTTATTATCTCAATCATTTTTCCTCATTGTTTTGACCTTTTTTATGATCAGTGATTTTTTTTTCTTGTCACTTCAATGTTTTTCTTGTCATTTTAACTTTTTCTGGTTATTTTGACGCTTTTTCCTCATAATTTTGACTTTTCTCTTTATTTTGACTTTTTTTCAACATTTTGACTTTTTTTCTTGTCATTTTGACTTTTAATCACTTTAAATTTTTTTGTTTTGATTTCAATTTTTTTTTCACCACACGTTTGCTGTGTCCACATCATGACTTTAGGGAAACTGCAAACATGATTTGTTATGGCTTTCTTTCAACGCTGACTTGTTTTTTTCTTGTCACTTTTCTAGATTTGTGGGGAAACACAAATAAAACCTGCTCTGTCAGTGTACTTTTCTACCTGAGCTGTGGATCTCTGCAGTTCCTCTGACTAACGTTCTGCTTATTAACCCTTTCAGTTTTGGGGACAGCCACGTCTCAGTGACTTTGCAGTTGTGCCGTTCTTTTCTGCTTTTAGATCGTGGACTAGAAGCTCAAGGCATGAGAATAACTTTGTGACTCACTATTTTAAAGTTGTTTTATCGGTTACTGCTTTCAGCGGAGGAAAAAAATCTGAGTAAAACGTACCATGACATAAAAACACTCACTGCAGTTTATCTCTTCGCCTCATGCAGGATTGCACTACGAAGCTAGCTGCTGTTTATCCTGAAGAGTAAGCTCTACCTTTTTATTTCCAGTATCCCTTCGTCCTGCCATTTCATCAAGGACATTTCAGAATGTTTTGTTTTTGTCTTGCAGTGAAGGTTCAAACCACGAAGTGCGCAGCCTACATGATGTAATTTCGGGTTTGCGCCCCCTGGTGGTGTGGATGGCCAACGCCCTGGAGCTGCTGCAGTTCATTCAACATCAACTGCCTCTTATTCTGGAGTGGAGAAACTGTAAGGAGGAGCAGCGGAGGGAGGATGGAGACGGGGAAGACGATGAAAGCAAAGTATTGGAGAACTTAGGTCGGTGGCATTGCTGATGCAGTTAGCTAATGTCTCGTATGTTAAACTCAAATATGGAAATTATCGTCAATGTGCTTTTTCAGCAATGTTGGAGCTTCGCCTGTCCTGCATTCGTTCAGCCAGCGAGGAGACGATGGCCGTCCTGGAGGAAGTCATCTTGCTGGCCTTTCAGCAGTGTGTCTACTACATCACCAAGGTAACAGCTGACTTCACAGTCACTTCTTAATTCAATGTTACTGCAGATTCAGGCAGCTCCATCCTGTTTTAAAATGTGTTGCCGGAGACATTAATATAATCAGACAGGTGTAGAGAAAAAAGGGTTTTGGTGAGTCACTTTTATAGCTTTTTAACATCCTGGGTGACTGTACTGTTAAGCTACACTGGGTGCATTGTGGCAGAGCAGATAGGAAACACAGCAAGAGCCTTTGTGTGTGTGTTTGTGCTTGTGTATGTTGGAGAATGGATGCCATTTATACTGCATGAACTATGTCACAGTATATTCTTTCACTTTAAGCTGACTCACTGAAAAAGAATTGCAAAGCTAAAATGAAAAGCTTTGGTGGAAATTACATGAAGTAATCGGCTATAGAGTTTTTCTGGTCTAGTAAATTCACTTTAAAACCCACATTTTGAAATCCACAGCTGAGATGGGAGGACATTTATCATTTGTGCACTCCATAGATCTGTACTTTAGGTGGAAGATGATGGGGCGTTTATTGACAGAAAACCTTAAAAACATCCTGTTTGCAGTTTGCCATATGTAGGCGTTAGAGCAAACGTGGAGAAAGGTTATATGGTCAGGTGACAAAAAGAACTAATTCTCTTTTTTTTTAAGGCTACAAGCTAGCCTTAATCCTAATCTGAACTGATGGGAATGCAACCCTGCCAAGAATTTAAGAAACAATTTGTGCTGTTTCCCACCAAACTTTCTGGCACTGACCCAAAAAACGTTTTACCAAACCGAGGCGAGACACTAGCGAGACACCAACGAGACAGCTCGCGGTTTAGGTTCAGCGCTACTTGCTTTTGTGGTTGTAGGAAATAATAAATTAGCCTAGTAAATCAGAAACTGTTTTCAACCCTCACCTGGTGGATAAAACTAAGCTATCGCCTATAAAAACAATCCTGCTCGTGGTAAAAAGCCAAAGACATAAAGTCAGCCAGGTTAGCCATTTTCTCCAGGTTTAGCGTCTCCTAGGCTAAGCTAGGTGAAAGGTAAATCTCCATAGTGGGATTTCAGTTTCTTGTCATGGATAATATTTATAAACACAAACTGTCAGTTTGCCTTAATAGAAAATATTACATGAAGGCAACAGTTCAGAAAACTGCTGTAATACTCACTAACAAAAAGTATTAGATAGCACTGCTGTTGGGAAGAAGCTAGCTAGCTTTGGCGCTAACCTGAACCGACTGGAAGTCAACACTGTCATTTTCAAAAAGGATGCAGTGTTTGGGGCTGCAAGTGTATGTCATGAATTTTAAGCTTTTGAAATTAATGTTATTTTCCACCAAATTCTCTTTCAATGTCCAAAATAAAGTTTTACCAGACCAAGATGGGACATCTGCAAGACAACCTGCGGTTTAGGCTCAGCACCACATGCTTTTGTGGTTATAGGAAATAATAAATTTGCCTAATAAATCAGAAACTGTGGCCAGCCCTTACCTACTGGATGAAATGAAGCTATCTGCTATAAAAACAATCCTGCTGGTGGTAAAAAGCCAAAGACATTTATCAAAAGGCAGCCAGGCTAGCCGTTTTCCCAGGCTTAGCGCTTGCTAGTCTAAGCTAGGTGAAAGGTGTGCCCAGTAGGAGGGATTTCAGTTTCTTGGACTGATCATGGACAATATTTCTAGAGTCAAACTGTCAGCTTGCCTTTAGAGAAAAGAGCATGTGAAGCCAACAGTATCCAGTTCTGCCCTTTTACACTGAAGCAGTACCACACCCATGGAAGCGTGCCCAGGAAAGTTTCAGACAAGTTTCCAGTGGAGCTGTCTAGGCGTGGGTGAAAACGCAGTCCAAAAAATACTATTGAACAGACTGGCCTATTTAAGTTCAAACAATGACCTTTACAAATGCTTGTTTGCCAGTCCCCCATGGCAAATCAGAGTCCAATCGATTGGGGCCCGTCGTAAATTACACCGCTTCCACGGTCCTGGTTGCACCAGACTCGGCATTTGAAGAGCCGTGGGTGATGAGACCGAAGCCAAATCAAAGACACCATTAGCGGTTTGCCATAATGTTAGCAGCAGCCGAGTCAAGGTCTCACATGTTGTGCCAGCTGGAACTCAGATCTGTGCCTGATGCATCAGGTTACGAGCCTCCTGCATACTGTTGGGAAGACGGTGAGAATGCTGCGTCTTCAGAGAGAAAGCTATAGGAATTCTTCGATAAACGCAGTCCTGTAGGTTTGACTCAGCACATATTTGCTGAGAGCAGCGGCTGTGGTTATCTAACTACCTGCTCTTACATCCATACTGTACACACCACTGTTCTCTCTCAGGAAGTCAGCTTGATGAACCAAATGGTTTCCAGATGTGCGTTTGTCAGTTCAGCCATCAATAATCTAAATGTAAGGCTAGTAAAAATGCACATTTAAGAAAAAAAAAATCCATTACAGGGATTTGCAAGTATTCACTTACATTAAATTTTTGACTTTGTTGAGTTAGAACCACAGAAACATCAATACATTTTAATTGGGATTTTTTTACGAGACGTACCTAATGGAAGGCTAATGATTCATGGTTTTCAGCATTTTTATAGGGGCAGCGTCATGTTAAATTGACTTTTTTGAGCTTTACGTCATATCATGTTTTGATTTTATTCCGTCATGAAGACGCAGCTTTTCCTCGGAGCTGCAGTGTCCAAGCTTGTGTCTCACAGATCAGTGCTCCCTGAGACTCCTCTCTCCGCTCCTTCAGACTAGCCAGCAGCAATTAGCAGACACCTAGTCAAACTGTGCATCTGCTGAGCTCAAGAGACAAAGTATTTAACTCCCAATTTCAACTTCAAAACCACATTTTCTTTAAGTCATGTCAAAATGGGATATTTTGAGTGATTTTATTTTAACACACTCAACTAAATAAAAATTTTTCTGGTATAACCGTATTATTTTGTTTTGATAATAATCTTAATTAATAAGATTTATCAACAGTTAGTTTTAAAAACAATATTACCAGCAAAAGTTGGAACCATTTTAGTGGAATTGAAAATAATTTTTTTTTAAAATTTCATACATTTAAGAAACAAATTTTAGCTCTTATGAAATTTAAATATCTAAAAATGTAAAGTTCGTGGCCTGCCAGTATTTGCTAGTAACAGCAACATTATCGAGACATATACAAGACAGGGTTATGTATCTGTTAAACAAAAATATGTTAAGAAAAACTAAATATCTGACAGATACCAGACTGTATCATTTTACTTCTGCATCAGTTTCACAAATTTTAATTTTGATACCTCTCAAGTGTAGTCACAAAAAACATTGGAGTTTGACAAACAGAGCAAAGAACAAATGCTTTTTAAAAATGAAACAAAGTTTGACAGTGTTTGGAATCTGCTCCTCTGATATATTTTGTGGTTATTTTGTCAATACAAGGAAAATTGTATCGGCATGCATCGCAAAAGGCGCCACTGGTGAGCAAGTATTTCGGATGAAGAGACATTTTGATGAATAAAAGGACACTACAAGCAGACTTGTGGGCAGACTGTGTTTATTTGTCTGTCACAGCGAATGCAGACGTAAGCAGACAATGCTTCGAGTTGTCTTTTTATGTTGGCCTTCAAACTAATGCGTGCATGTGGTCATCGGCGAAACCAGTGCTGCTGAAAATATAAATCCCCTCTGGCTCGTCTGCATTGAGCGACATTTTCCAAGCCAGTGTGTCTTTCCAAGATTGTTTATTGAAAAGCTCTGTCGTTTCCATTGTGTTTCACGCGGCCCGGCTCGGTTAATGCTGAGCTCAGCCTCGCCACGGGAACCTCGCAGGAACTATAAACGGAGCTGCTCGCACTGGATTCCTTCAGTGCTCTTCACTCAGCAGCCCTCTTTGGAGCTCAATGCCAAGAAGCCCACATTCAAAGCAATGTTCAACTGTTCAGGAATGTGGATCTATGGCTGGCACTAACCTCAGATACTTTGTGGGCATAGGAGTGAGATCTTAGGGGAAGGGGGATGTCTGTGTACAATTAGGCCGAACAAAGCTGTAGTTGTTCAGCCTCACTCTGAGGAACAGGAAAGACATTTGGAGGGAAAGGTGAAAATCTTAGAAATCCCGTTTTTCTTTATGTCTGGGACTGCTGCTTGCACTAAAGTAAACATGTATTAGCTATGTTTTAGTGACAGGCTTTGACATGCTTAAGTTATATATGGGTGGTCTGAAATTTGACCGGGAGGGTTGCATGCTTTAGTTTCTCCCAGCAATCGTATCATGTACCACGCAATGTTAACTTTTCCGGCCTCTAATTGAGCCACAGGAATTGTCAACAGTCTCCAGAGCTGCATGGATAAGTGAGTCACGTCGATTTTCTTTTCTGTCCAACCAGTTCTTGTACACAGTCCTTCCGAGTCTCCTGGACTGCAATCCTTTCAGGGAGAGTGCCGGAGACTGTGGTCGGGGCCTGGGTGGTAGCGGGATGCACGTCCCCGTGGAGATCAGTCAGATGGTGGAGGTTCTGGACGAGAGCTGGAGGCTGCTTTTAGACTGTCAGGTCCACCCAGAGGTCTCCTCTCAGCTCATTGGCTACCTCTTCTACTTCATAAATGCATCGCTCTTCAACTCACTCATGGAGAGAGGTACCTGCAAAAAGACACACTAATTTCTGACATCAACACATAAAACGACAACATCAAGAGACATGAACCCTAGTGCCAACACATAGAAAACAACATCAGGATATGGATACACCAACATTAACACATAAAAAACACCAGTATCAACACACAGAATACACCAGTATCAATACATAGAAAACATCAATATCAATACATAGAAAACACCAGTATCAACACACAGAAAACACCAGTATCGACACATACAAAACACCAGTATCGACACATAGAAAACACGTAGAAAATACCAGCATTAACACACAGAAAACACCAGTATCAACACACAGAAAACACCAGCATCAATACATAGAAAACACCAGTATCAACACACAGAAAACACCAGTATCAATACATAGAAAACACCAGTATCAATACATAAAAAACACCAGTAGCAAGACATAGAAAACACTAGTTTAGACACATAGAAAACACCAGCATCAAGACATAGAAAACACCTGCATCAAAATATATAAAACATCTGCATCAAAACATAGAATACACTAGTATCAAAACATAGAAAACACCAGTATCGACACATACAAAACACCAGTATCGACACATAGAAAACACGTAGAAAATACCAGCATTAACACACAGAAAACACCAGTATCAACACACAGAAAACACCAGAATCAATACATAGAAAACACCAGTATCGACATACAAAACACCAGTATCGACACATAGAAAACACGTAGAAAATACCAGCATTAACACACAGAAAACACCAGTATCAAGACATAGAAAACACCTATATCAAAACATAAAAAACACCTATATCAAAACAGAAAACACCTGCTTCAAAACATAGAAAAATCCAGTATCAACACATAGAAAACATGTAGAAAATACATGCATTAACAAACAGAAAACACCCGTATCAACACATAGAAAACACCAGCATCAATACATACAAAACACCAGTATCAACACATAGAAAACACCAGCATCAATACATACAAAACACCAGTATCAGCACATGCAAAACACCAGCATCAACACATAGAAAACACCAAAATCAACATAGAAAACACCAGTTTCTATGTTGAAAACAGAACTATGTCTTAAAGTACATCAGTATTCTCCTTACTGGCTTGATTCATGAGTCTATAACGGGTAAAAAAAAGAAAATGTCTGACCAGTTTTCTCTTCATGTGCACCCAGGCTCAGAACCAGGCTTCTACCAGTGGTCCAGAGGAGTACGAATGCGGGCCAATCTCGACCTGGTTCTGGACTGGGCCCACGCGGCTGGACTTGGAGAACTGGCCTTGGAGCACACACACACACTCTCGTCAGCTATCAACCTGCTGGCTACGCCAAGAAAGAATTTACTGCAGGTACAAACAAACAGCACACATCGTACAACAATAAATTATTCCCACACACGGGATTTTTGAAGCGAGGTTCTGTTGAAAGGGATTAGATTAACTTTTGTACATTAGGCTCTTAATTTACTTTAACTGTCCTAAAACAATGACCATCCGATGGACGGTTACTGACAAAATGTTTGCAGTTAAAGTTTTAGGTCTAGTTTCATTTGAAGCAGATGTTCTTTTTCTTTAGCTGAAAGAAAAATATAACCTAGGTCAAAGCTCCAGTGTCTTCTTGATCTTTTAATCCAGTCAAGCGGTGGTTTTACATTAAATGACCACTGTCTTGCTTGTCTTTTACTGCTACAACGATTGAAACAAAGAAAGCAGAGGAAGCTTCTCCTTTTGCAACGTAGTTCAGGCAACAGTTCAACGGGATCTTGAAGGTTTCCAGACACTGACACCTCGCCAGTATTGTAACTAATCTCCATACCTTTCCATGACGACACCCACTTGAGTCCAGCATGTTGGATGCCGTTATCTTTGCCTTATTAGTAAAATCTAAAGAGGCGAGTGCAGCAGCTGTGATTTATGTTGGAGACTGATCGTCCATTACGTCCTGAAAGGTCCCTTGGAAATGTAGAAACATTTTGTCCTTGTCGTGTCGTTCACATGTAGACGCCGTGGGCGTCCTTGCGCTCCGACTACCCCAACCTGAGTCCGGCCCAGCTGCACCACCTGCTGAGTTTGTACAGCCCTGCCTCACCCTGCGCCCAAACGTGGGCTCCATCCGCACAGGACCAAGCGGCAGCCCACACAACAGGTGAAAAGTCCTCTACAGAATAATCCGGGTGGTTCTTAAATATCGTGCTGAAATCCAATTTACCTTTACTTAGCTGATATCCTGGAGAGTTTTGACACCCACCATCCGCTGGAGCTTCCAGACGAAGGTTACCGGCTCCAGCTCAGATGGCCAATGGCAGACCCAGCACTGAGGGAGCAGCTTCAAAAGCTCCAGGAGTTTATCGGCGCTCTGTCTGATTCCCAGATGAACAATGCAGACGCTAAGAAGCACCAGGTGGCAAAATGTTGATTTTCCCCTTTTATATTTGGTGTTTGGTGTCAGGTGATAAAACTGGCAACCACCTTACAGCGTGAACAGACTTATTCACATGGGATTTTAATAGCTTTTTCTTATTTTCGTAATTGTGAAATTGTGTTTTTTCGAAATTTCAAAAAACCGAAAGGTTTTGCACTACATTTGTAATGGAAATGCAGCTAATGAGGGCAATTCTGGTAATCTGTCTGACAAGAATATTTGTTTCAGTTTTAGTTTTGTCTTGTTTCACACACTGACTGAAAAAAACAAAAACAAACCATCATTAGTAATATCTGGCTGTTGATAATGTGACCCGTGTGACGTGAAAAAAAAGTGTTTCTATTGAAGATGTGTGAAAAAATCTATTTTCATACAGCTGAAAAACGACTTCATCCTAGCAAAAAAAAAAAAATTTGTGAAATAAAGCTGTAAATTTTAATAAAATCATATGCTTCTCAAATGAGGATTTTAAAAATTGATTGACCCTGATGTCAAAACAACAACAAAAAATGCCAACAAGTTACTCCAACACTAAAAAAAACAATTTCTCAAGTTATTTTAAAGGAATTTGTGATCTCTAATGTTTCATGCCGAGCTGAAACTTTACTGTATTATCATACTAACCCAAGCTGTTCTGTAGGTTGGTGCCGCTCAGACGGACACTGCTCAGGCGGTCAACGACATCCTTCAAAATGTCGACTTAGAAGCCTGTAATTCATCACCAGATGACCTGATTCTACCTCCATCACCATCGTGCCTTAACTGGGAGGAGCTCAGCACCAATGTTGCACATATTGTTGCTGAAAATCTAACAAATCTGGAGCCGACAGAACCCAGTGAGGTGCAGTGGTCGGCTCTGGACCCTCCATGCCTCCTCATCCGACCTAAAACAGGAGCCTTGATGAATCCCAACAGTGAAACAGTGGAATGTGAAGGTCTTGCAGCACTTTTATTTTTTAATTCATGCTCTTCCGCTGTGTTGTGATAAATAGAACTGAACTTGCTTTCAAACTTCTCACCAGGTGGCTTAGTGTCCGAGTGTCTGGCCGCGCTGAATGCGGACCATTTGCAATCGGACTGCGGCACCGTGAAAAGACTTGTGGGGCTAAAAGAGGAGGAAGAGGAAGAAGAGGAGGAAGAGGAGGCCGGGGAAGAGGAAGTGGACGACAATGACGAGGTTTTCAGTTTGGAGCTGGAGCGGGGTGAAACGGGAATTGGCCTTGCTCTGGTGGACACAAGGGTCAGTAAAGTGAAAAAAACAAAAAACAAAGCTGTATTATACATGTCCGTGGAGGTTTTAGACTTCGGTTCCACCTTCTATCAAAAAAAATCACAATTCTGCAATTTCTGTTTGCATTTAATAAGAAATTAGATTAAAATTAGGTGTGAATAACTTTTTTGCGCGATAAGTCTTTATAAATCCTGGAAGCAATGGATGTAAACAGAGACATGAGATATATTCATAACTCAGAAATCAATAGACGTCTGCGTCTTTTTCAGGCGTTGGAGCGACAAACACCTTACACCTGGGATTATGGATTTAACAAATGACAACGTTTTTTCACAATTTTTTATGAAGCGTGTGATGCTGGGAGAGCTCCAGTGGATTCAGCTGCACATTGTTTAAAAAAAAAACAACAACAACAAAAAAAACAGGCCATCATCCTCCGATCACTTCTTGTCGTCTTCTTCGCAGTTTCTGCCAGTAGTAGTAACATCTGGCTGTTGCTCACGTGACTTGTGTGATGCAGGAAAAAAAGTGTATCCATTGCAGTTTTGTAAAAAAAAAAAAATTATTTTGATACATCTGAAAAACCACTTCATTCTAGCACAAAATATACGAATATTATCGAAAAACAGGAGTTTTTTGATGATATATGACAAATATATCCCGTTTATGGGATTTTTTTTTTTTTTGTATTTTGAAAAACTCCTGTATTTTGATATATTATCGAAAAACAGAATTTCTTCGATAATATATCGAAAAACTGTATCAAAAAATCAATTTTGATGCAGCTGAAAAACTACTTCATCCTAGCAAAAAGATACATACTGTGTTATCGAAAAATTTGAGTTTTTCTGAAATTGCCGCATTTCCTTTAAGCAAATCTGTTTTCGTAATTTCAAGTCGCGCAATTTTATGGTTACTGGAAACGTAGCTATCCTGGGATGTGAATGTAAATATTTTCTGTCTAGTGGCAGTGACAAAAAATAAATAAATCTCTGCGCTGAAATAAAGCTACATTTTTAGGAAAATTGTATCCTCGTACTGCTGCAGCTAGCATGCTTGACTTGATCATAAGCTGCCCACACAGTACGCCTGTAAACTGTGTTGCTGCTAAAACATTTGACAGTCAGTTTAAAAGAAAAAGCTTCAAATGTGAAATCCTTTTTTCCCCTGACTCCCGGCTATCATGTTACCCCGATCAGAACACGTCCATGAAGGTGAAGGGCGTCTTTATCCGCGCGGTCGTGCCAGACTCTCCCGCCGCCAAGTGTGAGAAGCTGGAGCCCGGAGACAGGATCCTGGCTGTCAACGGAGTCAATCTGCTTGGATTGGATTACGAGAGGTTAGGAACATTACCCGGTTTAACAAAAACACTCCATATTTCAGACTACAATCTGGACGAGCGGCTTTTATTTACAGTACATGCTCTCTGCCTCTTTTCCTCTGTTAGCGGAAAGGAGCTGATCCAGTCATCAGGCGCCAGACTGAGGTTACTGGTGGCAAGATCGCACTTCATGGCTGCAGCACTACAGAATGAATGCTGACTCTGCAGTTGTTGAGGGACTACTGAACCACAATCTGCTCTGCATGAGACTGCCAGAGCCTGTTGAACACGGCGTGTACAGAAAATGGACTATGAAGAAGAACTTTGGTTTTAGATGGTCATTGTAAATTAGCAGCTTTTGAGTTTGAAAAATTACTGTAATAATTTCTCGTTATCTTTGAGTGATGCTGGATTTTGTTTCAAGTAGCGGAGAATTTGCTTCGAAAGTTTGAAAATTTGCTCAGACTGAATCCAGACAAGCTGTGTGTGTACTTACCCTTCTCTGAACATGCCTGTGAAAGCTCTGTTTGACCAAAGGAGGTCATCCAGCACCCTTTTACAGATGTCTGAAAAGCCTTAAGGGGGCAGTGTTATGGATCTTTTAGGCACATAGTGCTATTTTACACAACAATCAGGTAACTATGTTACCTTCAGTTGTTATAAAAACGCCATAAATATCAAATATGAAGGAGAAGAAATTTGACTTTGTAATTTAATGCATTGAAATTGGGCTTCTGTCTCTTTAAAAATGTCTGCGCTCTGCCTTGAGGAAGTCTTAACAATCTAGCTATTCTGTTAATTATTGGTTTTTACCAGCGTTGTACTTGGAAGTAGCTCCTACAATGAGCTCATCAGATGCACAGTGTTTGCTAATTGCTGCTGGCTAGTCTGAAGGAGCTGGGTGGAGGAGTTGCTGCTCTGTGAGCCAGAAACTGCATCTCCATTTAACCTTTAGCAGAGGATCACTAACTAAAGGTTTCTGGGAATTGATTGACCAATAAAAACACCAAAAACAGTGTAGTGAAGCTGGTAATTTTGTAAAAAGCATTCATTTTTTTTCTAATATGGATTTTTCCCTCCTCCTATGAATAAGTCAAATCAAATCTTGAATTTTTTTCTCATATTTCTCAGTTATACAATAAAAGATCATCTTCACCTGGAACAATCAACAAATCTCTTGCAGGTTAACTGGGCTGCTAAGTTAAAGATGTGGTGAGGTTTCCTCACCTTTGGACTTTCATCGCTAGTGTGCATGTTTCCTTGCACGCTAGCCAACAATATCCTGTTGAGAGCATGCGGTACTTTATTTAACAATTCAAAAGTATGCTGAGCAAAACCACTTCCTGTCTGCTTCAGCATAGCACAGAATGAAATTGAGGTCAGCTGAGGTTCACCCTCCACAGATCTTGTTCCCCACATATCTGCAGCAGGGCGGCTCTTCCTCTGCTCTTCCTCTGGTCTTTTGCTCCACCTAGTGGCTGTGACCAAGAATAGCCACACAACTTTACATTTGCTTTCAAATGAGATAATACCTGACTATTATCTCAGTCAGGTGATCGGTTATTCGGACAGCTGTAATCCACATATTTCGTGTGACTTTTGATTTGTGCGAAATAAACAAACCTCAGAGGTGATGAATCTCTACCACATGTCTTACTCCGGCTCATTCTTGAAAATCTCAAAAGAGCAAGAAGGATGCTGTTGTCCAGGTAACGAGTTTTTATTCACTCTGCTCCAGTTTCCTGTAACTTGCCACAAGAAACTTTGAGATTGACTGAATTTATCTCATTTAGTGCCTTTACATCCAAACTAAAATCCGATTCAATGACATGTACCTGTTCTTGATAGCTTGTCATTTTCTTTTTACTGTGTAACTTTTTGTGTTGTACTTGTTGCTGCCTCTTGGCCAAGTTTTTAATCTCAAAGGGATTTTATTCTGGTAAATTAAAAATTTAATAAAAATTTAGAAAGTATGTCAAAGAGAGAGTAATACATCTTTTTCCAGCTGAGAACAATGGCTTCAGACTTCAGAGAGCTAATTCTCACTCCTGACGCTCTGTTGTTACAGTGAAGAGCTCCAGTGAATGCCAAAGGTCACGACTCAAACACGTCAACATCATCTTCATAAAGCAATAATGAGACTCAGGTTTCTATTATACATAGCCCACCTGCTCAGGGTGCTATTGTACCTGTTAGCGCACAGCAAGCTAGGTCAAGGAAATTTGGCAGGATTGCAGAGACACCTAGAGGACTATAGTGGCACCAGAATTTAGCAGTTGTAGGATTTCTCTTTTGTCTCTGGCAAAAGACCGTCTAGCGCTCTACAGTTGTATTTACCCAGAATGGTCTATTCTTTAGTCTGCTTCTTGCTTTTAGAGCTGTCTGTTTGCATTCAAACAGAGACTTAGGTTTGTAGGCGGACCAGAGTTTAATGTTTGGTCGGAGTTCAATTGCTCATCCATAACTCCCCAAATGAACCGGACTTTCTAGATGAACGAACTAGAGTTTGATTAAAGGGGACTGAGCAGGGAAGGTGCTGTGGTTATTTGTTAGCAGTCGTCTTCAAGTCGCTGGTGTGGTGATGCGTCAGCTGAACAGTGAAAGATTTTATTCTGACCTGCCATCCGTATCACGACAACCAAATCGCGAGGAATCGTGACCCAATCAATAAAGAACCCTGCTACCCCCAACTCTCACAACATAACATCTTATATTGTCCTCTGAACGCACATTTGGGTCTCATAACGTTTTCATTATCGTCATTGTCCCTGTTTTTCTAGTCTTGTGATACCTGTCTCTCCATAGGATGCTGGAATTAATACCTTTTCTCCGTCCCTTTGATGAGACCATAAAATGGACTCTCAGTCTATTGGACTCCATACATCAGTCAGTCCCATGTGAGACATTCATTAGGGATGTGAGAGGCCTGGGTGCTGTCAGACACTACAGTGTTAATGCAGCCTAGATGTAAACTGGTACCTCATAGCCCTATTAAACCCTTCCATGCCAATGGGAAGAGAATTAGTATTAAGAATTAAGGATTAAACATCCATCAGACGTGAACTAAGCTGTGTGTGTACTTACCCTTCTCTGAACATGCCTGTGAATGCTCTGTTTGAGCAAAGAAGGCAATCCTGTTGGCTGGATATACACTCAGAGTTTGTTGCTAAGACAGACGATAAACAGCTGCACAGCATATAATGCTAAACCCAGACTGATCCAGATAACAGATAATAGTCCGCACTATTAGCCAGTTGTTTGAACCCTTACAAAATAAGTAGCCAAAGATTTTTCTGCCTCGTTATGAAAAATGATGTCTTTTGTCATTATTGAAGATAAATGTGGCTTAGTGAGCACATTTAAGGGTTACTCAATAGACTGAAGACTATTTTGTATATTGCTGTTGGTGCAGAAAAGGGAGTGAACTAGATGTCCAGACTTGACTGCAATGGAATGTAAAGCAGAATGTGAGGCTCAGGGTTCTTGGTGTAAATCAGTGCACTCATGTTACAACCACAAACTTAAATGTTGTCACTTCCTAACGTAAAAGACCTGTCATTTTTTGCCAAAAGTGACTTTTTTGGCAAAAATTACATATTCTAGGGACTATTAGCATTATTTTAGGAAAGTAGGAATGTATTATCATTGTAGGGGTTGTGTTAGACTAACCTGAAGTAGCAAATAAGTGTAAATAAAAGCACAGTTTTTTGTTTACATAAAATCTGAAAAGAGTGGCACGCAGTCGTATTCAACCCCCTTTAGTTTGACACCTTTAAATGAAATCCAGTAGAAAAATCTGCCATCAGAAGTCTGAGTGGACTTCTAAGTCTGTAATTTAACCTCAATGTAAATCCAGCTGATCTGAGAAGGTCTCAAAAAGGTTTTTTGGAGAACATTAGAGAAAATAAATAGAAAGGAACACAGCAAAGAAAGTTGTTCTGATGTTTAAAACATAGTATGGCTAACTGCTGGTCACAGTGGATGGGAAGTCTAGATGACTTAAAAACAGCACAATTACAAAAGAAAACTTTTGAAGGCTTAAAACTGGAACAGATGTTCACCTCTCAGCAGGATAACAACCCTAAAAGACCCTAAACGCCAGTCCCGGAGGGAAGTTTTAATTAATAATAAATAAAAAAGTAAATTTTTAGATGTCTGTAGAACCTGACTGCATGCTAAGGTGGCATTGACAGGACCTTTACCATATAAACGTGCCAATTTCTTTAAATAGTTCAAAATATTTAGATGTATCTATGCTTAAACGTTCAAATTTAGTAGTACTCTCATTCTCAATGAACACAAAAATGTCAGATAAAAGGTCTGTGATAAAACTCAAAGCATATAAGGGGTGCCTCAAGAAGCGGCTTAGTGTGCTTATGCTTTGGGCCGTCTCTGTCTTCCACAAAAAGTCTTAAAGTCACATTCAGGGTTGTGTTTGTAAGATGAACAGAGGGTGTGAATACTTTTGCGAAGCGCTGTAAACATACAAAACATCTGCGATTCATTTTCACACATATATGGCTAAAGGATACAGAATTGAAAACTGTGTTTTGTGTTGCGTTTCAAAATCTAACAGAGAGACCGGAAGAGACGACGGCTTATAGTCCCATCCTACTCGTTAGTATCAACAAAGTTCAGACAAAGTCCAGCAGTGTTCAGCTCGGAGCTGCCCGAGCCGCACACACGTAGCTCCGTTCACTCTGCTCGGAACCATGACTGAAGCGGACCTCTACACTCTGTACAAGGGCGTCTATGTACCAAACGCGATACATACTCCGGAGAGCCTCAAGTACTACGAGGAGTTTACATTTCGTCCTGACGATGTTGTCATCGTAACGTACCCCAAGTCAGGTGAGCGTCCCGCCGTCATTCGCGTCATGAACAGAGGAGGGGGGTATTTTAATGCTTAAAAAAAATATATAAATAATATAAATTCTGACTGCTAGATAAACGCGTAAATAGTGAGGTGTTTCGATAATTTATACAAAACTGACCAAGAATTGGACTTTACACTCCAGCCAAGGGTTATCCGGAGGTAGCTTTTCATCATCGTTCTACCATCACCGTGAGACATCTGGAAAAATGACGATTAAAAAGAGAGAGAGAGAGAGAGAGAGAGAGAGAGAAAGTTCCTTATAGGCATAAAGTTACGCTGTGCCAAATGGCAGCACTTTTAAAACGTGTTGAAACAAACGGTTTCTTTTCTACACACACCCACACACACGCAGTAAGTCTATTTTCACGGGGACTTTGCATTGACTTTCATTCATCTTTCATTCATTTCTATAGCCTAACATCGACCCTTACCCTAAACATAGCCATTACCAGGTTAAGTTGTCAAGCCCTCAACTTAACCTAAACTCAATTCAAACTAACCCAAAAACCACCTCCTCATAAAGAGCAGTCTGTCCTCAGAAAGTAGTTAGAAAAAAGGCCCTTAAACTGTATCAAAAATAACTGTTTCTGGATCATAATTCTGCCTCATTACCCAAGTGTGTTTGTTCTTAAAGTAATGTTTTTTGTGCAAGAGAACAAAAAAAAAATAGACGTTTTTAATGGATCGTCCACATTTCTCCCTTGGGGGATCATGGCTCTCACTGTAATTTGCTTTAGTCCCAAAGCCGTAGAAATGACTTTGCAAGCCTCTCAAAACTGATACATGCCAATGGCTTTACTTGGCATCTGTTCTTACTTTTTGAGATTATTGGCACTACTACATATTACCAAGCCAGTTGGGTGTGTTGTGGAAACAAAACTATATTACCAAGCATTGTCAGGTGAAATCACTCAATCAGGTTTATTCATATATTGTGCACAATACAGAGAGCTTGTAGGACAATCAATAGTGAAGGAGTTCTGAGTGAAAAGCTCTGCCAGGCAGAGACAACACATAAGTTTTAGACCAAGGATAAGGAATTAAAAACAAGGGGCGGTCTGGTTCTGATGCAGCTGTAAAAAACAACTTCCAACTTTCTACATGTAATCCAAATTGTTCTTTTTGTGAGAGTTCACAAGCATTTAATATAGCATGATCAGCAGATGTTAACTTGTAGCAATTTTCCACCACAGGTGCTAAGGCAGTCATTTATCCATCATGATTCCAGAGGACAGGAGTTTTCGTCTTTCACAACCATTATACAGTACAGTGATTCCTTTGGGTTTTCTTAGCTTTTCGGAACAGAACAGTACAACAGGGCTCTTTGAGAGCTTAATCTGCTTCTTTCAATACTCGGGTCAGCCTTCCCTCTCCTTTTTCTCTACTCTTTTTGTCTCCCCATGTAAGATCTCACAGTACGCAACCAGATATCGGTTCTTTGTAAAGAACAGATTGGTCCTGAGATTATTCATTTGCCTAAAAAAAAACCCAGTAATCTTTATTGTCATAAACTCCAACAAGATTAGGTGTCTTCTAAACGGTAACATCCATTCATGCGACACACATTGTAAAAAAAAACATAGATTTATTTCTCAGACAAGCAAACGTTGTTGAAAACTGGACCAGGTGCCCTAAAATTGCTAATTTAAAACAAAATTCAATCATGAAAATAATTTGATATAGTAATATCTTACCTTTTATGGGAAAGTTGTGACCAACAGCAACGTTGGTATAAAGTTGCATCAGAAACTTTTGGTTTCTGATTTGCAGGAACCAGCAGTTTCTGGACACGTCAGACTTTCAGAGTCTCTTCCTATGTTAAGGATTATAGAAACTAAATGCAGTCTTACCTTGTTTAGTTCTTGTCCTGGGAACACAGTTAAGGTTTGTACCTGACCAGCAACTCGACTAGACCAGTCTGTACCTTACAGATCATCTATGAGATTTTAAAATCTGTCCTTTTGCCGATAAGGAATAACTACATCAATAAAGGCTGATATGATTGATGTGATCCATTTTCTTGGTTTGTTTAAGACACTTTTGGTAACATTAAGGACAAACTGCAATTGCCTACTTCTTTTGTTACAGAAACCCAAATAGGATAATTACAATAATGTAACCTACTGAAATTAACAGCAAGTTTTTCTGTGTCCCATTTTGACAGTAAACTTTGTATTCTAGTGATGTTTTTAAGGTGATTACCAATATTTACTGATATTTCGTATGTATATATTTATTCTTACACTTACAACAATTTATAAAAGCAACCACACCACCTAAATTGCTTCTATGTGTCAGATAAACAGCCCAACTCTCCCACATTGTGTCATAATTGCAACCAGACGTAAATAAACATCGGATATTGATTCCGATACATCATCTGATAAATATAGTAGATGTAGGAGTACTACATCGTCTAATCAGAGGAGAACGTGTAGATGAAAAAAAAAAGTGGCCTGAGATTGTAGCCTTGAGGAACCTCACACTGGTTTTCTTTTTTTTTGGTTTGCTTAAAAGTATGTCAAATTGACAGCGTAGTTTCAATCTGACTGATAACATCTGAACCAGAAGTCGTAGGAGCAGACGGTCGCACCAACTTTTCCTGTCTCTACATCAGATAGGTTAGCTGCGTCAAACAGGGCACTGAGATCCAGTAAAACCCAACACAGACGTTTTGACGTCTTGCTGTTAAAGTTTATATAATTTCAAACCTTTACTGGTGCAGTCTCAGTGCAGTGTTGTGGTCAAGAGCTTGACTCATGAGGTTAAAGAGATATTTGTTGATAAACTGCCTTTTTTAAAAAAAATCTTTGGCTCTTGTTTCAACTCATCTGAGGCTTCCTCTCTGCCTTTGACACCGTTTTGATCTGATAAGTTTTCACAGAAGTGTCGCCCACATCTTCCAGCATTCTGTGCATTTAGGTCAAGATACAGCCCAGGTGTTATTGGTGGGAAACGACCTGTTGGCAAAGTTACGGTCTGGAGACGTATCAGTATTCTGTCTGACGCTGTGGCGTTCAACCGAAAGCAACCAGAAGTATGGATAGTAGTCCTGTATAAAAATTGATTTCTATATGTGGTCACCATGATTTACCTCTTTTTGAAGATATGCATCCAGCAAATGAGATTTGAGAAATTGGTTTTATTTAATCTTCAAGTTAAAAAAAAACAAACATTTGCCTTTTTGAGAGGGAACTGACTGCCACGCAGGCTCGTTGTGTGTTAGGCATTGGCTGTTTCGCAATTTCCATTAAAAATTTTAAAAAGAGACGCAATTAAAATGACACATGAATAAGTTTGTACGTGCGATAAGTCATTTAAATAAAAAGCTTCTTTGTTGTGGTTTGTGTCAGTGGCAACTGATGATGATGTAACTTGTGTCGTACGAAAAATTGCTATTTTGAGAAATAAACAAATTTTGATATGGCAAAAAGAGTCACCTCACATTCTTGAATCAAAACATTAAATTGCTGTGGTTCTATGAAGCAAATTTATTTTCGAAATGTCAAGTTGCGCTGTTGTATGGTCAATGGAAATGTAGCCACTGAGAGACAAACTTGTTGGCTGACTCTATACAGCTAGCAAAACTGGTTCATCAGATACTTTGTCCGGCATTTTATTAAAAGACCCTTTAAGAGTTTTGAAACATTACTTTCTAGTGTTGTGGCATCCCTTGATACGGTAAACGATTTATGCTGAGTAATGTCCTGAATGGAAAGCGGGGGTTGAGGTTAACCTGCTTTCCGTTGCACCTTGAAGGTAAACAAGTTTCTGTGTGTTGTGACGGTAGGAGTAGTGGGACAAGAGTCACATGTCATTATAATAAACCATGCTTCAGTCACAAACTGGCTGGACAAGGCCTTTCTTTCTCCATTTACTGTATGTAAGCGCCCATTGTTGCAGGATGTGCCCAGCAGTGTTGGACTTGTAAAAAGGCTGAGGTTAGTTGTCTTTGCTGCCATATCAGAGGACTGTGATGTGAAAAGAGCTAATGCTAGTACTTCCATTAGCTGAGCCACACCTGTATGCAACATTAAGAGAATTGTTTTATCTTCATGCCTCAAATGATATACCTTGCATAACTCAGGATATATTAGGCATTGGAATCTTCTTTATGTAGGTGTGTTCTCCATGGTGGTGGCAGATCAGCAATATGGTGATATTGTGGGAAAAAAGATTCCTGACAGTTAAAGTATTCATTTCCTCAAGTCCATCTGGACATTTTAGTCTTGATGTATATTGATCATATCTACTTTAGGTTGCCTAATTAAAGTTTTACTCAATTACTTAGAATTTTGAGTTATTCCAGTGGTTCTGAAGTGGATTTTCTAAGACCTGCTCACCAAAGTTCTAGATCCGTATTAAAGTGTAGTTTTTATTCATAAAATTACTGTAATAATTTACGGAAATTGGGATATTTTTAACATCTAAACATTTTTAGAAAACTATATTTTCACTTCTTGTTTTTGAAAGGCTGCCTTTGTGGATAAATCATTGTAAGATCTCTAAAAACAAGCCAAACGCTGCAGTGACAGGCCTGCAGGGTGGTGGTGTGACGCTGCAGCAGCAATACACCAAATACAGATGAGGTATGGGGGAAGTACACTTTGGAAATTGGGGCTGTGACATAGTTATTTTTTTTTCTTTTTAAACACAAAAATGCAAGCAAGGCATTTTAAATGGGTATTTTTATCTGGAACCAATTTCTTTAAAAAAAAAATGTTTTCAGTCAGTTTCTATGTAAACACAAGGCTTGAAACCATGAAAAAAAAAAAACAGTAGTACTTAACTTTCCGTAACCTTTGATTTACCTCGGCTAGCTTTTAGGCTGTTTCCAATGTTGTTGCGTCTGAAACCTTGGCCAAAATAAGGCCGAGGTTTATTTTGGCCAGTGATAAAGGCCATTCATTAATCTCAGATTGTTTCACAGCGATTATGGTTTAAAAGCTACAGGGTCAGTTTTAAATGAACTGTGCTGATCCTGACTTTTAGAAAGAAAAAGGAAAAGAGGGTTAGGGGTTAGGATTAGAATCCATTTGAAATTAATAATTTTTTATTTTGCATTTTTCAGCTCTGAACTTGAACTAAAATCTATTCAGTTTGTCACAATCTACAAATCTAACGTAAGAAAAGTTGAAAGGGGAAGTCTTCTTCCTTTAATTCAAGTTATCCATCACGTTTGGCGGATTTTATCAACGTACTTTAATGAAAACTCTGTGAAACATTGTGATATTCAGCATGGTTGTCCTGACTTTAAATATTTGCTAACAGTAATAAAATAAAAAAAAGGCTGCATGTTCTCACTACCTTGTTTCCTTTGTGTAGGGACAACTTGGATGCAGGAAATTCTCCCCATGATCATAAGTGGAGGGGATCCAGCCTCTGTTGAGACGCTGCCTAACTGGGACCGCGTTCCCTGGCTGGAGGAAACCCGGGCCTCCATCCTAAAGCTCGAACAGCGGCCGTCTCCCCGCTTGTTCACCACACACTTCCACTACAACATGATGCCGGCGTCCTTCTTTCAAGTAAAACCAAAGGTAAACCTGCCACTGAGTCTGTGGTTGGGATCACTGCTGTACTTTATTAATCTAAAAAAAATCCTCTCTGTGTTATCCCTTCTTGACTAGGGATACACCTGTCCACTTTTTTCACTGCTGATCCCGATACAGATATCGGAGGTTTAGCATCGGCTAATACCGAAAACAGTACTTTAGTTGACATAAAACATTTCCTTTTTTTTTAAACAAACATAAATGTACTGAATTACAAAATCCATTGATAACTCTGACATAACTCAAACATGTAAAAATAAACCACAACAAACATTGTTTCAAATGGTTCAGAAGCTTCAATCGATTAGAAATTCTAAATAAAATAAATAATTAAAGAATAATGTCGCTCAGAGCGCAAAACATAGAATTAGACTGAATAGAGCCGCCCTTATGGATCGGGCGCATTGTCAGCGATAAACGATCTAGGATGTTTCTCGATATTGGGACTGATACAGATATTAATATTGGATCGGTGCATCGCTACTTTTGATATGAGCTTGTGATCCAGATTTTGTCGCATCTTTTTAAAGAAAAAGATAAAAAAAAAAGTTAGTACAACTCATTGAGAAATTCACAAATTCAAAAAGGTATGATCTGTTTCTGCACTGCGTGAATTTTTAAAATAATGTAAGCCATCTTATTCCATTTTGTGCATGTTAAAATAATTGTTAAAAGATGTGAGGAAGTTTTACTTTTGAACATTTTGGGTTAGTAGAAATGTCTAATTTTGTGATTTTGAAATGAAAAACAAATAAATACACAAACCAGAGGGTTTTGCTATGAAACTCTGTACGTTGGAGACGCATTATAAACAACACACAGAGTTTATGTAAAACAGGTTGGAATATATTTTCTGACAAGTTTCCACACTGACTGTTGTACCATCTCTGCAGGTGGTCTACGTCATGAGGAACCCCAAAGACGTGTTCACATCTGCCTTTCACTATTACAACATCACCTCATTCTTGGTGAAACCGGGTCCGCAGAGCGAATTCCTCCAGAAATTCCTCACGGGAAAAGGTTACCATCTCTATGTAGCTTTGTCTGCATTCACTGTGAAAGTGTTACAGAATATAAATCTAATCGTATTTGTGTTCAAAACCTGATTCACAATCCTTGATAAAGAGAAAAAATTTGTGAATCTGTTGGGGGGGTTTTTTTCAGTTATTTTTGGCTCCTGGTTTGACCACGTGAAAGGCTGGCTGAACGCTAAAGAGGAACTGCAGATCATGTATATCTCCTACGAGGATATGATAAAGGTGACAGCAAAGTGCTTTTTCCTTTGTTTTTGGTTTCAAACAAGTCGTACAGAAATAGCGAATCTTGCCATGAAACTCTTTGTGAACATGAACCGATCTCTAAAATGGAATGGTGTTGTGCCTTCCTGTGCAGCAGGACCTGAACGACTCTGTGAGCAGAATCGCTCAGTTCCTGGGGAAGCCCTTGGAGCCTGATGTGCTGAAGAAGATAGCCGACAAATGTTTATTCAAAAACATGAAGAACAACCCTATGTCCAACTACTCGGTGGTGCCCCAGGAATTCATGGACCAAACAAAGAGTCAGTTCCTTCGTAAAGGTGAGTTTTCATTATTAACATGGCCCCCTAGTGGTGGAACGGGTATCAGTTTTAGATTCCTGGTTTTCATGCCAGTTAAAACTGGTTTGGATGATTTAGTACAGTGAATTTGGAAACATTCCTGATTTTAAATGCCCTTAAAAATTAAGAATCTCAACGTAGCTGAAAAAGCTGCTAAAAGTGACAGGAGTAGTGACGTTGTTTTGTATAGCACAATGGATGCCCATAACTAAAGTACTAATAAAGACTCTGGGTGAGTTTGTAATATAAGGATTTACCTGGTGGTTCATCCAGAAAGGAGGATAAAATCAAAAGAAAAGGTTTCTAAAGGTAATAGCTTGGAGACCTAGCAATGCAGCACGCTACAGATAAATTTAAAAGCACTTCGTCACAATGATGGCTACTTGTGACAAATTCTGTAAATCTTAACACTATACAGCTCTGGAAAAAATGAAGAGCCCACTTCACTGAACCCCATTGAAAATCTCCTGGTTATTCCTGAGTTAAAACATTAGCATTGTTGTTTCTAAATTAATATCAACTTGTTTTCTTTGCATTATTTCAGGTCTGAAAATTCTGCATCTTTTGTGTTATTTTGACCATTTCTCATTTTCTGCACATACTAAATTTTTGCTTGGAATTTCAGAGACATGTTGTAGTTCATAAAATAAAAGAACAATATTCATTTTACTCAAACATATACCTGTAAAAAGTAAAATCCGAGAAACTGATCATTTTAAGTGGTCTCTTCATGTTTCCCAGAGCTGTATTTCTAGCAGCATTCACACTGACGTTGTAATTGAACTGATTGAACTGATGTAAAAAGCAGGCATTACAACCTGGAAACTATTGCCCAAGAAACCATTTTGTCTTATGATAAACTTTATGCTCACGAACAACATCTATGGCCGTCTCGATGGTATTGCTGTTTGTGTCTTGCTCAAACTACCTGTCTTATTCTTTATTTTTTATTGAACTGTTCCATCTTTGTCCTGATTCAATAAACCGCACAAAATATATGTGCTTTAAAAAAATAGAGCTATATGAATTGTAGAAATTGAATGCATGAATATTCTCATTTTTATTTGTTTCTGAAAATATAAAAATTTCAACTCAAATGAATTAAGGCAACAAATTGGACACATTAGTGTCTTTACAAATAAAAGTCAAAAAGACTTAAATTTATGTTACATTTGTGCACAAATTGCTTTTTATAACCGATGAGATAAATTCAACATTTTCCTTTAAAAAAAAACAAGAGTTTCCAAAAGGTTCCACGTCTCTTGTGTTTTATTTCAGGGGTCGCTGGAGACTGGAGGAACCTGCTTACACCAGAAGAGGCACAGCACTTTGATGCAGTGTTCAAAGAAAAAATGAAAGACGTGAACTTTAAATTCAACTGGGATTAAGCCAGTTTAGTGCAATTACTTTAACCATTTCATAAAAAGAATTAACCTGTATGTCAGACCACTGACTGAAAAATTCAATACTGTATTTAAAAGAAATCAGTTCAAACTTTGACCTCTTCTTCTGTGACTTAACTAAGTTACAAAACCAAAAAAAAACAAAAACTAATCCTCAATGTTGTGATCCGTTTTGCCTAGGAAATCAGAGCTTACTGGGTAAGTGGAACTGGGAAAATACCTAAAACCCAAATTTCTAAATTCCCAAATTCATGGAAACACTGGTTTTGCAAATTTGGAAAACCAGTGAGTTAACTTGGCTATTGAAGGCAAAGTGTGGTCTTCAATAGCCAAGCTAACTGTGTTAAGTGACATAAGCCAAGAATAAAAAAAACCCTTAGTGTTTAATGCATTTAAAATATCATTGAAACACTTTAACTACTGTAGTTAGTCAGTAGCTAAGCTGATAACTGATTGAATCAAATGGAAACTGTCAACAGAATAAATAGTTTAAAACCTGTGCCATGAAGATTGATTAGCTTAGGGAAAATGTAGGCAATTGACATGTTACTATAGCACAAATAAACAATTTTAGCATTAGCTGTTTTAAATGGCTTAAATTGGCTAAAATGGCGACTCATCAGTTAGCTTTTCACCGTGACACAGCACTTAGCTCTTCACCTCGACCTAGTGGTTAGCTTTTAACCACTCTAAAAAATGTTGCAAACTCACTGCTGTATGTCATCTTTCTGGCTCAGGCAACAAAACTATTACTGAGAGTTGCTGCAGACAACCTCTGTTGAAAAAATTTGAGCTATCCCTTTAAGGCGGGACAGAAGTAATTTTTTTAAGAGCTAGTTTTGCTGTTATAGTTCAGGCGGCTCTGCCATTAGATGGTGTTTCACTTTGTCCTCAAAAGCTGCATGCATTTTATTGACTCACGGAGTTCAGAAAGGGAAGGTTTGATGTAATAGCATTCCTCCAAGCACATTACTCATATGTTGCAAGATTGACCTTTAATATACACTGCTCAAAAAAATAAAGGGAACACTTAAACAACACAATATAACTCCAAGTAAATCAAACTTCTGTGAAATCAAACTGTCCACTTAGGAAGCAACACTGATTGACAACGGGGACCCTCGACGGGTCAATCAGTGTTGCTTCCTAAGTGGACAGTTTGATTTCACAGAAGTTTGATTTACTTGGAGTTATATTGTGTTGTTTAAGTGTTCCCTTTATTTTTTTGAGCAGTGTATTTAGAATATTTTTTGGAATAATGTTGGCCTTTAGAGAATGAAGAAGACATGTTGAGTTGCAGTAGTTCTCTGTGTTAAAGCTTGATGGACGACTGAGAACCTCAGCCATGGTAAAGAGAAAGGCGTACATAGCATGCCTACATTGCACATATGGAGAAGCACCATAGGTTTTCTATGCTCACCTGTAGTAAAGTGGCAAAGATAAACTTGAAGTAAGTAACTTGTATTCAACAAAAATACCAGGCATGTTAATTCCTGAGCAGCTGAAATCCTATAAAAACCTGTAGCTACTACTGCTTTTCATAAGCACTTATGTAATGTAATTAAAAGAATGTATTTAAGAACATTAATAATGTTTCACCAAAACAAATATATTTGTTGACTTCCATACACACTCTTATAAAAACTATGTAACTCATAGTCCTGTATCCTTTCATTATGCTTTTTAGTATAATACTGTAGAAAATTGTACAAAACAAATAAAAACTCTTACACTCTGTGTCTCCAGTTTTGAGTTCGAGTTTATTGAACATACTGTATATATATTTTCAAAATATACTGATTTTGAAAAGCACCAAATGTTGGGCAACTGTAAACGTTGCGTCTCACACAGCAAAGTCAAGAGTTGGCTCTTGTCAATAAGTTCAAGTGTTTAAGGAGTCTTTTCATCTCAAGTTGTACACAAACATGTTAATTTTTGTTCCTTTATCATTTTTTTTAGGTACTAAGCGGTTTTTAGAACAAACTCTGGCTATTTCATGCAAAAATGAAAAAATAATAACTAATATTCTTCCTTTGGGGGCAGGGTAAAGCTGTCTCCTGTGTAAATTGTGTGGCCAGATAGTTAAAAACACAAATGTACAGCATAATTTCTTTTTTGTAACTATAAAACTGAAAGTAAGTGGTTTCAAAAGTAAAAGCTCATGTTAGTTTGTAACTTCAGGAAAATCTTTCATACAAGTATAGCTGATATATAGACCTGGATGTTTTGGTTAGATAAAGACGATACTAAAGTAAGAAATACCTGACAGTGGGTTCCTGTGTTTCTGACTGTGATGATGTCTAATGGTTTGTTCACACCAAACATATTTTGAGCGTCAGACGCGTCTGGTTTACGTTCAAAATCTATGTGAAGCGCTGGACGCTTCATACGCTCAAAACGATTCAAATTGCGTCGCACTAGACACTTAAAACACGCCTCAACGACCCTCGATGCATCTCCGCATAGACTTTGACTGTAAACCAGACGCGCCTGACGCTCAAAACTCGTTTAGTGTGAACACACCATTACATTAACTCTCTGTACTTTCCATTGTTCCCTTAAGAATTACTGTTTGCTTCTTTTATCTCCTCTCATCTCCTTTGGCCTCAAAAGATGGCTGCTCAAACTGAGCTGTTGATTTCTTGTTAGATCTGAGTTGTTCCTTCCCTCTGTCGCCACATGCGTGCAGAAGAGGACGGATTGCTGACATCAACTCCTTTTTCAAGGTTTGGCAAAATATGACCTACTGATCATTTGAGTGTACGTACAGTATTGTTCTATAACTGAGAATTGATACAAGTATAAATTTGGACCGCACCACATTTCATACGACTGTCTTGTTTACTACCTTGAGAATAAATACCTGCCTGGGTACGGTTTGATGACTCAGGCTGCATGAATTTACAGGATCACTTCAGTCAGTGACGCTTCTGTGAGCTACAGCTTCCATGAAAAAAACCTTGTTAGCAACTTTCTGTTGGACAAATTTACATGAAGAGTTTGAAGGAAATTCTCCAAAGTCGACGGAGTACGTCATGCACATGAGTATGGAGTAATAATTTGGGGTTATCTGAGTCGGGCAATGTGTTGTAAGAGCTATCATGCCAAGTGCTTCAAAGAAAAAAAAAACACACAATGTTCTTGTAAAACCATTTCCATCTTATGTCTCATTTTGTCCTTTGTGAGAGACTACAGAGAAACTGACAGCTTTAAAGTAAAAAGATTAACACTGACAGAACAGTCAGCATGTCTTTTGTCACAGAGTTGGTTGGGATGTTCTCATCTTATAAACAAGAAGTGACATGTTGTAATTTAAAGGTTGTGAAATGTTTGGCAGGCCAGCAAACTCTGCTGATGTCTTCTGAAGACTTAGAGCTCATCTTCCTCACATAGCAGAGATTGTAAGCATAGCAAATGGCATACTTTAGACATAAATCATAGAGCAGAAAGCAAAAAAAAAAGATTTTACCAGCGCTTTGTCTACACATGTCCGTCTCGTGGACACAAATGTAAAGTCGTCTGTAACACGAGCCGACTGTTCCATAGAGACACCATTTCTTCCCAATTTGGAGTTTATTCTCCAAAGATTGCAACAACAAAGCTTGACAAATTGTGTTTGTACAAAAGTGAAGTGAAGTGACTCCCAAAGAGCTTTCGGCTGCACAAGCTTGGTGTTCTTAGAATGGTTTTGGGAAACTGAGAAAGTAAATGATTAAAGAAGAGCCTCAAGTAAAAAAATTAAAAATAGCCTGAAAGACTCACCGTAGGAAATGAAGGGAAAAAAAAACAAGAAATACCTTTTGATATATCCTACGAAGAACATCTTTGTAACTACAGAGTATTAGAAACAGACTGGGATGACAGGGTAATATTGTTGTGTTCTGGGAGAAAACAAAAGTATTTCTCCTTTTTTGTGAGGTATGTACAAGCCTCAACAGTGTAGGTCTGATCAATACCCACTGATTGATAATTGATGGCACTGGCATCATCCATTGTTTCAGACTGACAATATGGCTGCCGCAGATGTAAACGGTAGAGAAAGTTGGTGGAAGTGCTATGTTCCTTCTGTCTATGGCATATATCCAATGTATACACTTAAATATAATGTATAGTGGTTGCTGTCCAGTTACGTTAATAATATAGCATCAAAACCGAGGCACACCCAGTACAATGATGACCTGTATTTGTATCTGAAAGCATAAAATTACTTTTATTGTAAATACAGGCTGGAAGACCTGTATTTACAATAAGTAGCTAAACTAATATCAACTCAGGTTGGACATCATTCCCAGTTTTTAACTTTAGGGCTTGTGAGAGAAATTGAAAGCATCACAGCTGAACGTTGGGAAAACCAGTTGAATTTGATAATTGTGGTGCTAACTGCTAATCAGCAAATAATTAAATATTGTACCGTTTATTGTTATTGTGACTTTTTTCTATTGTCATAATAAGTTAGAGATGGACTCATGCTTGTGCAGGTCAAAGATAGATAAAAGTGAGAATTCTGAGATTAAAGTCAGAATTCTCACTTTAATCTCAGAATTCTGAATTTAAAGTGAGAATTCTGAGGAAAAAAGTCAGAATTCTGACTTTCATCTCAGAATTCTGAGATGAAAGTCAGAACTGTTTTATTCTTTTTTCCAGTGGCCCTAATCCTATTCCGTAAAGTTGGAAGTGGAAAAACTTAAGACTAAAGTTAATGTTTACAGAATGAGAGTATATGCAGATGATTATGGGTCTGGTTTCTTAAGTGGACAGTCAGGAAAAAATACAAAAAAACATAAAGAAAAAAGAATGTGGACTGCAACTCACAAAGTCACGTTCCGACGATTGAAAGGCAGATTTACTGACTGGATGTTATACTGACCTCTTTTGGTCAGTTCTGGCATTACAACATCATGTCTTAATTATATCAGTTTAATGCAATATACTTCACACAATAATAATCCATTCATCCATTTTCTTTACACCCTTGTCCCTTAGTGGGGTCGGGAGGGTTGCTGGTACAATAATAATAATAATAATAATAATAATAATAATAATAATTGTACAATAATCATACAATAACCATTTTCATTATTGCTTTGCCAAAAATATATACAAATATCTGTTAATATGACTATTATTAACATCAAAGCCTAAGACGATCCCACTAACGCTAAATACTACTTTGACAAATTAAAAACTTGCACTGCTAAATAATGTAATGCTGTAATTAAAGTTATCATATCCCTATGGCCTCAGGCTCTGATTAAAATAATTCAAGGGTCATTGTTAATCCAGATTACGGTTTTTCAACTAAGAATTGCAATAGTAAATTGATATAAATAAGTAATATGAAAATACCTTCCCATTTTCCTTGAGAAAAAATGTTCTTCAATGTTTTTAAGAAAATATGAAGTTATTCCCTCATATTTTATTTATGTATGTCTCATTTTATATTTGACTTATGCCCAGATAATAATAAAAATAAGACCCCTCACTACTGGTTATTTTATTGAATATATTTATTTTCCCTTCTTTTTTGCTTCATTTTGTGTTATATGGCTTTCTAGTTGTTCTGCATCACTTTTTTTTATATATTTTCTGAACACTTCTGGTCCTAAACTAATAAAGTTCATAGCAAAAAAAACAAAACACTCACATCATGCTAGGTTCATGTCGTGCGGGAAAAAAGCAGCTCTTATCTACAACCTGCCACAATTCGCGAGACTGTTGACCTCAGTTTTAAATCTAATGCTTATAGAAACAAGAAAATAAACTTTAAACGCAGTTACACATATATATAATTACACTGAACACAATGAGAATTTTTTTCTGCGTTTTTCAGCAGAGAAGTTGCATTTACTATATTATAGTACAACGTGAACGCAGCATGATGTTAGCTTCATAGCTTGCTCACATGCTAGCGTTCAAGCTGCTAAAAATGGCGAATACGTGAAACAATGTTACGTTTTCAAAGTACCGGTGAGGTGACTGCTTATTAATACATTTAATAAGCAGCTGACATAAAATAGTGACTTATTACTTTTCACAACCTTTGCTATCTGTTGCTAATATTAGCATGTGAGATGTGCTAGCCAAGATGGATCGGCAGTTTTCAGGCGTATCTCTGCCATAAACGTTCAGAACAAAGACATGCCAGCAGACCAAACAGCAGCAGCTCATGGATGCTGCTGCAGTACAGCAGGTAGCAAAATACCCTTTTCAGTATTTGCTCAGTTAACTACGTTTTCAAACGTTGTTTCCATTCAGTAAATTATCTGAAAGAAATGTATCATCTACTACATTATTTATAAGTTACACATTTCAGTCATTTCCCAGTTTTCAAACTGCAAGAGAGAAAGGACGATTGAAAATAAATCTTTATTTTAGCCCTTAAAGTTCGATACATATTTTCCACTATTTATCCCTATGCCAGTAACTAGTAACTGGGTAGAATACATTGCAGACTGTCATACAGAAGCCTGTGAGGCTGCATGGCATAAGAAGATCACTAATTCACAATATAAATATGCTATGCATTTTACCAGGAAGAATAAGAACATGCTGATGGCTAATTCTATGTTTCATAAGCTGCTAAGTTAATCCTAATGATTTCTGGAAGAAGCTAAAAATGAATGAGTGCAAGATGCTGCAATTCTGCACTATAGATGGAGTTTCAGGGTTAGACAATATTGCTGAACTATGATGACAGTATTGCAATATTCAGTGCAGCTGTGTCAAAAGTTATGTGTATGGGTGTGCTGTGGTGGCGCAGGGGTTAAGCACAACCCAAGTATGGAGGCCTTAGTCCTCGACGTTGCTGTCACAGGTTTGATTATCGGCCTGGTGACCTTTGCCGCATGTCTTTCCCCATCTCTCATTACTAACTTTCCTGTCAATTAACTACCAAATAAAGGCCACTAGAGCCAATAAAACCTTAAAAAAAAAGAAAAAGTTGTGTATAATGTCATCATATGCGGATGACCTGGTGGTTCTTTAGTGCATCAAGTGCAGGTTTTCAGCAGCTGTTGCTACATGCCACTATATTCTGCAAACTTGGGGACAGACTATGAAAGACCAAGTCTGAAAAGACTTCAGGTTGACTACAGTGATGCGTTATGAGTGAATCTGAAAAGACCGAGATGGCGCAGTGCAAGCAAATTGTTTGGGAGTCAACACTCTGAAGGAGTTTAGAAATTGATGTATGAATTTATATATCTCATAAATTAATCTGAAAATAAAATTACAGTGGGCTTAGAAAGTCCACGGCTGAACTCTACATGATACCATTGACAGTATTACATTTTATGTAATTAGAGATATGTATGTCTGTTAATCTCGTTTCTCGCTAGCTAGTGGTAAGCTCCCAATCAAGCTAGCTAGTATTAAGCTCGCAATCAAGCTAGCTAGTGGTAAGCTAACAAGCAAGCTAGCTTGTAGTAAGCTAGCAAGCAAGTTAGCTAGTAGTAAGCTAAAAAGAAAACTAGCTAGTAAGCTATCAAGTAAGCTAGATAGCTTTTCTGTTTCTGTTTGTCATAGCTTCTCATCATTCCTGATTTTTCTATTTTTGATGCGCCGTGGACACAGAAAACATGATGCACTGAGAAATAACAACAAACTGACAAATCCAAGGTATGTTGTGCTAAATTCCTAACAAATTCTGCTGGTTTCGACAAGAACAACTGTTTTCTCTAGCCTTTAGAGAAGGCTAGAGAAATTATTATTTGTTTTCATCTGCTGTAAATAAAAATCATTTTCACTCTGCTATTACAGCCTACTAGCTGATATGCAATTTAGCAACTCTTTGGTAGTAAAGCAGCTCAGTTATTGTGGGTTATGATGTGTATCTGACATGACTGATCTCTTTTTGTTCATAATATTCAATATTTTCACCACACTTATTTGTGCATTGATAGGTTACATGGCCAAATAATCTGTCCTGTTTCTAAGTGCCTTAATTAGAAACTGAAACCTTTAAGGTTTCATTTTGTCATGAAACAGTAGCTAATAGCTAATGAGTTAGCTCTTGGCTAACTAATTAGGTAATAGCTAACTAATGAGACTGATTTTCAAAGCTTACCATAAACCAAAGACATAATTCCATTAAGCATTGTGGAAAAATCATTATTATTTTTGCCTTACTTACAAGTAAAGAAGATTTAAAAATTTGTTTAAGAAACTTTTGCAATTAGCCTTATATAGATGTTCACAACCCATTCACTGTTCTATTTGAGTGCCAGTAAGTTTCAGTGCATGCATAAAATAATTCAAATTACAAGCTCTGGATTGTAAAAATGCCTGTACTGCTTTACAGTCTGCATGTTTTTTTGTCTCTACTATCGAATTTCAAAGCACATCTTTATCTTTCAAGTTGCCATTTTCTGTTTCTCATTAGAATTTGGGCTTTTTTTTTTTCTTTTTTTACAACTTTTCTATCACTCAGCCATTGGGGATCTGTAGCTGCTTTTGTGCTGAACCCTGTTGCCCTTCCTCAGTTAAACAGCTGAAACAAGGTCACGTGATTTGTTACTTAACAGCTGCAGTGAATCAGCTGGTTCGAGCCGGGAACGTGAAACTTAAAGCGCTCGGCTTCTTCGAGACGTCACCGCTTGTGTTTGTTTAGTTTTCGCTGCTGCTTCGTCACTTCTTCTGTTTTCTTACATGCCAGCACAGACTAACTTGTTATTCCTAGTATGTATTCCTGGCTAATGCTTTTTGGTGAACGGAAAATAAAACATTTAAACTAGTTTTGTCTCTCACGCGGTCAGTAGGCCTTAAGATTACGGTCGCTCGTGAAACACACGCTGTTGTGTTACGACCTGTGTTGTGAGGCAGGGCTCTTTTCCGGAGAAATGAAACAAGGCTTCTAGTTTCACTTTCATTTCTCCCCGAGCTGTCTGGCTGTGAAACACAGACGGCGCACTCGATAAGGGGAGGGAGGGAAGGTGCGGGGGTATATAAACACGAAGAGGAAGCTTGGTGGTCATTGTTGGAGCTTGGTGAAGAAGTTCAAGAGAGGCACTGCACATGTAGTTTGTGGTAAAGGAAAAGGTGAGAATAATATATTTATAGCATTTATATAACAACATAAACTCGTTTATTTTTTGTTGTTTAAAGCTGCGTCAGTATGGCTAATGTTTTTTGTTTTTGTTAAATGCTTGGTTAAATGTTAATGTATTTTGGAATTTGAATATTTTCTCTTAATACAAAGCTTGAAGCTGCTGGGCGCTGACATTTTGTTGTGTTTTGTTGTCACAAAGTGCACCATTTGTCCTTGTCCTGTTATATTCTGATGGTAATGACTACAGCAAAACCACATTTTTTTATTAATTGTTTTTAATAATTGTGCAAACTGATGCATAATTACAGTAAATCTAAGCTGAAGGATTTCCCTTTGTTTGCACACACTGTTTACAGCGGATTGGGTGTGATTCAGTCTGTGATCATGCTTTAAATTCCTCTTCTGTCTTTCCTTAACAAATCCTTTTGCTAAAGGCTTAATCATTAAGCTTTAATAGGTTTAATAGGTATCTACATCTATTAAACCAGACTTGAATGCACAGCAACATAGATGCTAGAGGTAACGTTTAAGTACACTTTCCCTCTTCTCATTTGTTGCTCCTTGGTGGCTGTTGTTGTTTTGCCATCTCAGAAGTTTCGCTCTGCCTGTCTTCAAGGTTTCCATATGCAAATCTGGATAGGCTGGTTTAATAAACCCCTTTTCCAACTTCACTGGGTTCTTTTACGAGAAAACGAGACATAACCCTTCCTGTTGAGATAGTAATCTCTTAACATCCTGTTATTGTATTCACGTAATTCAGTTTTAATGTAGATGCATTGTACAGTAGTTTAAATAATCTTGTTTTGACATGACCCTTAACGTTATTATTTTTTTATATAATATTGTCCTCAGTGAATCTTCTCTTCATGGTTCAGAGATTAACTTAATTGCACAAGTATTTAGTCATTTTAAACAATAATTCTCACTTCTGTTTAACCTAGTTTAATTGGTAATCATACTCAGTTATGTATTTTATTTACTGTGAATGTATGAAAATCTTGTGTTGTACCTGACATCTTAAGTTTTTAAAAGGTTTTAATTGATCAATAACTGTTTTGTTAAGTTTTTATGCGCTTTTTTGAAGAATGGCATTAGATAAGTTTGGAAATGGCAAAATTCAAAATAACTTCCTCAGTCTGATGAAATTACACGTTGTGTAGCGTGGATGATTTGTTCCTATTTGGGGTTTTTTCTTTCTTTTTTGCGACATTTTAAAAGTTAACTCTAATTTCGCATTACAATCGAATGGGAAATGTATCAAAACTATAGCACTAAAAATTAGGTGCTATTTATTTTTTCATCCTAAAGTACGCAAGTGTTGTGGGGTCGTTTTGGTGATGGCTTATGAGTAACATTCATATTAGGCAAAATCAATATAAATAATATTGTTACTGCTAAAATCAGTTAATATATATTTATAATCAGTCATCAAGTAATTAATTATTCCTACTTCAAAATACTGCAACAATTTTAACAACTTGACTGAAACGGTACAGGCAGAAGCTCAAGACAAATTAAGCTAAAATACCCCTTCATAAATATATTTTAAAAATCCCAAAACATATCACAGAAACACAAATGGAAACAAAAGGACAGAAAACACACCAAAACCAAATCAGATGCGAAAAAATTTGAAGTATTTTGTCCTTATAACCATCAAATACTTTCTTTCTAATCAATATTTAGAAAACCCATAATGAGCTATACGTTTGTAAGTCCGTTCCAGAAGTTAATTCCGACGACAACAAAAGAGCTTCTTTTTATCTCTTCATTCAATCATTTTCAAGTATAATTTGTTAAATTACTGTCAAACTATTGTTCAGCATTAATTCACTGATGTCTTTTTCCCTTTGTAGCAAGATGGAGGATGTTTTGAAAAACGTCGTTGCTTTGGCGTACCTACACAAGAATGGGATACCACTGACTAGATTGTCCAATCTCTACAGCCAGAAATACCGCACTAACCTAGTTGTACGCGACTTAAACTTTACCTCCATTTTGAGCATGGTTTCCACTCTAGAAGACCTGGTGGTGGAGGGCGATGTGATGTTTCACAAGGAACATCGCCGTCAAAACAAAGATGCTGCTGAAGCTAAAGCACAAAGGAAAATGACTACAGATGTTCTGCAAAATGTAGTTGACTTGATAAAAGAAAATCCTAAAGGGATTCGCCTGAAGACCTTGGCAACAGTATACAAGCAGGTATACCAACACGACTTGATCGTATCGTCTATGGGTTTCAAAACGGCGTCAGATCTTGTTGGGTCTCTGAAAGACGATCTAGTTGTCAACGGGAAAAAGGTTTTTCATAAGATTTACGTCTCGGAAAGTCAACCCGTAGCGAGAGCATCAACAAGAATAAAAGAAGACAGCCGACCTACAACACCGCGGACACCAGATTCTCTCAAGGAGAGGAGCAGCAGAAACCCAACAACTCAAGTACCTGCGTTCCAGTGTGATTACAGCTCGCCCAGTGCGTCTGTCCCTCAGTCAGCGATGAATTTTCTTGGCTCACCTTTGGTGACCTCTACCTCATCGTCATCAACCCATTACATCTCAGGCAACCCACCTGTTGCTGCATCCCAGCCAGTTACGCAGCTGACCCAAGACCAGCTGTACCAGAGAGTGTTGCAGGTGAGTTTTGTCATCAAACCTCTAATGTCACGACTTTTATTCATGAGATAATCAACGACTCGAGTCTAAACTGAGTGAGTTTGAGAATGGAATAAACAAAGCAATTAAGTGCAATTGATTGGCTGGTGATCAACAGAAGACTTGTTCTTTACACAGAACCCATGTATACATTGATTAAAATATTGTATTAATGTAGCAAATTTTAGGTTTTGCACTCCATTTACTGTCCGTTTTACTGAAAAGGTTTTGTAAAATCACCTTGAAGCATCCATCCATCCATCCATTTTCTTTACACCCTTGTCCCTTAGTGGGGTCGGGAGGGTTGCTGGTGCCTATCTCCAGCTAACGTTTCGGGCAAGAGGCGGGGTACACCCTGGACAGGTCGCCAGTCTGTTGCAGGGCCACCTTGAAGCATTTCAGGCCAAATAGGTTTCAGAACTACCTGTTATGTAAGAGATTACAGGAACTTTGAACTCTTCGTTGGATACTTCCTCATTGCAGATTTAGCAAACACTGTGGAGACAGATATTAAAGTTTACTGATGGGAACAATTGATTATTTATATATATAGAGTACATCTACTGCACTTCAAGTAAACATTGAAGAAAAATTGAAGCATTTCTGTCTTAACTTGGCCTTGTAATTTGGATGGTTTGCTATGCCTGGTGGTTGTGGCGCTCGGCAGTCATTCATCCAGCGTCCCATCGTGTTTTTGAGTTAGAAAATGCTTAAAGTTGACAGGAAATGTCAAAATATCTCTTAATAATTATGTGTTATTGGAAGATTAATATCTGAACACCAACTATAAAGTCTTAAAAAATGCAAACATTTAAATAAATAAATAAGCAATGTTAAGCCTGGTTGGAGCACAGGTAAAGCCTGGTGGCTTATAATATACTGATCTATTTAAAGTTTCCAGTTGACTTCACCAGATTTTTACTTAAAATCCTTTCATATCTTGAGTTTACAATAGCTCACACTTTCTAACAAGGATCACAAACCTTTAAAAGAGGATGGAGCCACAGAATTACAGACATAGCCTCAATTCACAGAGCTCAAGCTCTTTTAAACTGGAAATGTGGCATTATTTGTCTAACTGTATATATTGGTAACTGCAGCTACGTTTTCGTAGTCATGCCCTGCTATTGTTGAATGGGATGTTTTTATGTATTTCCCAATTTAAAGAGTTAGAGGAACAGGCTTTTACGTTATGTCATTTTTAAACCTTTAGGAAACAGGAATCTGTGAACTGGTATTTGAAAGAATCTAAACATGGATTAAAATGTAAAGTATACATGAAATTAAATGCTTGTGTTACATTTGTTTGGTAGGAAATGGCCCTTCCTACCAAACAAGGAGGGGCCTTTTTTTCAAAGCCGACTTTGAAAAAATTTTCAAAGTCGGCTTTATTGTTATTTCTTAACATGTACCAGACAAAAAAGCAATCAAAATTATGATTCTCACTCTCACTGTGACATTCCTGACACTAAATAAGAGTAAAGTGCACAACAATAAAAAGACCTACCGTCACACTAACTAATGACGATAAGAAAAATGCACAGTGGTGAGAGCTAGATTAACTCAACTAAATTAACTAATTAATTGCATAAATTGGTTAAAATGAAGATGGGAAATAAAATGTCAGACATTCACAGTGTAAAACTCAAAGATAACAGCAAAATTGAAATGGTGCAAGACATTCAGAAAGTGTAGCAGCAAAAGATTTTTATATTAATGCAAAGACAGTATTTGCGTTACCATAAGTGCTTAAAAACAAATATTTCTTAACATTGGAGAAGAAATTACAAGGATCGCTTCAAAGATGGGACTTTTCAAAAAATGTTCTGTATTGGATTATGTTCCTACAATGAAAGAAGTTAATGTAAGACTTTATAAAAAAAAAACATAGCGTGCTGATAAGAATAGGGGGCGCTGCATCTGTATTTGAAACCTGATCATCAAGTCCACCAATGTGTTTCAGGTAACAAAGACTCATCGATTGACAGCGCCAACAATGGAGCAGCTGCAAACCTACTATTCTCAGATGTTCAGCGAAACGTTTCCACTCAGGCAGTACATGTCCCTGTACGACAACTTGGAAGCAAAGAAGCAGCCGAGTCAAACCGAGTCAGCAGCAAATCCCCAGACAAACGCATGGCAGAGAACCGAAGGTAGCTTTCACTTTTAATTCCCACCATCCCTTCTTTGTTTACAACTTTATAAAAATGTGTTTTTACATAATTTTTTGCAGCAACACAAAACCACACGAAGGCTGCCGAAGTAGAGATGCCACCTGCAGAGGGAGCCGCCCTGCTGACCGCTAGTGATTTCCCGGTGCTGGGGGCGAGTGTGGCGGTGGCCAAAGAGAAGAAAGGCAAAGCAAAAGAAGCCAACCAGAAAGAGGCCAGTGCGCCAGTGTTCAGAGAAAGGCTTTATGCCCAGCAGAGGGAGATCCACGGCGGCAACATGCGGGCCTTGGAGGCCATGGAGGACAATGATGAGGATGCAAAGTTGAGAAGGAGGAAGAGGGCCATGGATCCGGAAACAATCAACAGTGTGACAGAGAGCGTTGTACGAGAAATCGCCTCCGAGGGGGAGCTGGTCACTAAAGAAAAGGTGAAATGGAGGAAAGAGTAAAGCTTACAGTTTTTCTGTTTTCGACCAAATCATTTGAGAGCATAAATGTTGATTGGGTTTGACTATATGTTGAGATTTAGTTCAGTTATTTAAAGCTGACACTGTGGCTACAGTTAGACTAATGTATGCAATTATTGACAAGCCATGTATGGTCTAGTTTTCTTAAAGGGGCAGTATTATGTAAAATCAACTTTTTTAGCTTTAACTGATGTTATAATTTTATTCCCTCATCAAAAACATTCCTGAATGTTGCTTTGATTCTTTTATGTGTGTTTGAGAAATACTTTGATCTTCTGTGGCAACCATTTGGGTTTGTAACACTGATTCCATGCGCAGCTCCTAAGCCAAGCCTCCGCATTACAGAACACCCTTCTCCTGCAACCCTTTAAACTAGCAGCAGTGAGCTATCTCTGCAAAATCAGATTTTTTTTAAGTTATGTTTTATACATACAACATTTTTATAACGGAAGGTAAATCAGTTATGTGATTGTGCAATATGGTTGGAAAACAAACAATATTGTCCCTTTAAAAATAAAAAAGCTGCTCGTAACGACGCTCATGCAGGACCATTTGCTGTTTTTTTTCTACTCTCAACATCTCCTTCTAGGTGATATCCCGGGTTTGCATAATGTTTCCTTCCTTGGACCCAGGAATGCTGAAACCTTGGACTATTCCAGCTCTCAAAAACCTTCAGTACCTCATCAGAGAGGTTAACATGTTCATAGAGGTGGGTACATGCACGTTTGGCATAAACTCTTTCATATTTGAGTGCTGTGCTGAGAAGAGCTTTGCCCTGTATGTAAGGCTACAGAGGCGGTGACGTCCATCTGCACCCTGTACGAGCTCGGCCAGTCGCTGGCTGGTCTGAAGGCCAAGAAGCGCTTCGAAGAGCTCAACCTGGGGCCGCTGTGCAAGCTCCCCCTCGTTCATCGCATGTTCAAGATCGACGGCAACACAAAAGACGACGACATCCCTGAAATTGAGACCGTAGACATCTTAAAGGTGCCGCTCAAAAACATCAGAGTTAAAGCTGATGATGTTGACCTGCAAATCAACATTCCAAAGAGCGACGACTAAAAATGTGAAAATATGTACATTTAATGTTGTTTTGTTTTTGTCTGTTTGTTTTTGCAGCATATTAATGTTTTCAGGAGGAAGCATTCAAAGCAAAGGTTGGACCTGGCAGAGTTTATGAAGCATCTGTCTGATCATTACAACTGTGATTCTCCCTACGAGCTAGGGATCAGGATTCCCAGCTTCGGTCTACCGATTTCAGTAAGACACTCGACATGCTGCAGTCATGATTACTCACTGATTGGTTAATTCCTGTCCTCAGCCAATGGGATTCTAATCATACACCTATGTGATTGAAACTCTCTTTATTCGTTTAGAGTGAATGTCTATGTATAATTAGCCAGTTTCCTTAGAAAAACATTTGGAAATTATTGCTAAATTTTATCCAATGAAACAGTAGTTCCCAAAGTTTTTGTCATGGGATCCCCCGGTGGTTTTCCAAACATTTTCTGGGCTCCCCTACGGATTACAGTAGGGAGAGTTAGACTCAGGTTGAACGATGTGTGTGACCGAGGGAGTGGTGTCATTGGGTGTAGAGAGATCCTTAGACCTGTCATACTCTTCCATCCACTCAAGCCCCCACTCCCCCCAGCACACACAGCGTTCATCATTGTGTTTTTTTTTTTTTTTTCATTCATCCATACTGCTTCCTGCAGTTTGGGAACCTATTCAATAAAATATTTATTTTATCAGCATTTTTTTGTGTAAGACATTTTAATATCAGTGGGATTTTCCTGGTAAAATAAAGGTCAATAATAATAATGGTAATAATATTAAATATTTCTGTCACACACAGATGAGAGGCAAGTATTAAGTTTGAGCTATTTTCTGTATAAAGTGACATAAATTGACACTTGAAATATTAATAAGGGACGTCAATTTGTATTTTTAGCAATTAATTCTTCAAATACGTTGAGAATGAAGTTGTATGTTTTTATGTTGTTTAACCTTATATGTTGGGTTGACTAGGTTCTTTATCAATACGCATTTTCTGATACTAAGTCAGCCCAATGTCTCATTAAAATCATTATCATCTCGTACTTAAAAACATAGTGGTTCAGTAAAGTAACTTCTTCATCTGCATTAAATCATCATTACATCAGTATTACATCACTCTTTACTCTGAACATCATAAAACTGAACAACTAGTGTTTCAGCTGCTCTCAGTGCAACACTTAGTAGAACAGAACGTAAACATAACCTATTTTCTTTCAATCAATAATCAAATAATGTATTCTGGTCATTGTGAAAGATTGTGGTTTTCTTGCACCTGACCTACGACCAGGTCTTATTTCTATTAACGCTGGTTTGCGTCTCCTCTAAAGAGCCTGATCAAGGCGAGCCGATGTGAGCAAGTCCGCATGGAACAGGCCAGGGAAATCATCCAGAAAGAGCTGGAGGAGGAGACCATGGAGCGACTGAGGAAAGTCAAGAAGAGCATCCTAGAACCGCTGCAAGGCGCCGCTTCCTTCTCCTGTACAGGAAACGCTGACCTCAGGAAGAAGTACGCCTCCATGCCAGCAGGCGACGTCGTGCTGGAGGTCCTGTCGAACGCCCAGGGAGTGTTCAACCCCAGGATGGCGAAGGTGGGTGACAGACTATGACAAATGTTCTCTATTCACAAAAGAGGTTGGAGATGTCGGCCCCTTTTTTTCCCCAGTTAGTCCTTAGCTCCGCGCTCGGAACAACAGGGTGGTAATTCTGCTAAGTCTCTCAACATGAGCCTTCAGACTGAAGCTCATTCAGAGGAAAGCCACCCATCATCTCCTAATCCTTAATGAAGTTGCAAAACTGCTGGATTTAACTTGTTCACACTGATTCGACTTTAATGGACTGAACTCGTGATGAGTTCTCTCATGCTGAGAGATTATTATTACAATTAGGGATGTGCCCTGTTTATGGTGCAGTTTGTACCTGTACATCTCTTTCAATTGAAATAACACTGGGCTTTTTCACTGACTTCACCTCATTCGTCGACCTGGTATCCATGGCTACATGCTACAGGAATGTAGATGCAGACTGTAGGTCAAAGGGCAGACATCAGCTGCTGCAACAACATCACCTAATGTTTTCTCAGTCAAATATTGTCCCTTCGCAGTTTGTTTTGTGATCAGTCCAAAAACAAAGCGACCATGTTTCTGTGTTAATTCAAGAGAGAAGTGATTCCCAACACAGAGCTGTGTTTCTTTTACCAATCCAGCACATCCAGAGCTTCTTGATGCAGGTGTCAGTCGATCGGCTGACGAGAGCTCTGTTCCAGCTGGCCATCTGTGGCGGTTCCCTGGCAGTTCCACAGGACCTGGTGCCCAAAGAAAAGACCACCAAAGCTACAGAGGAAGCTAAAGCGGTGGACAAAACTGCTCCGACCCTCCCCAGTGAAGGTTTCTAAAGAGAAAATGACACCGCTATGATATGAATGTTGTGTAGTCTTTTGACCATAAATGTTTTTCCAGCCAGAGTTGAGCACCATTGATGGATTTGTGTGGTTTGTATTTCACAGGCAAACTAAAACAGTATGTAAAAGACAACCTGGCTGCTCAAACCTCAGCCATCACTCTGGCAAACATCGCCGCTCTGGAGAAGAAGCTGGCCAAACACTTTCACATCAAAGACTTCTTCTCCTTGGAACAAGGAACCTTCCTGGAATTCCTGGTGAAACACATTCAGGTACAACTTCAACTTCCTGTGTGTGTCCTATGGCAAAATTATCATCTGAAGCTACTTGGGAAGCAGTGGTGGGAACCAGTTAGTTGTGCCAACCCCTAAATCTTTAATCATAAACATTAGTTCCACCAAAGCTCTGTACTGCTGCTGAAGTGCTAATTTTAACCATTGTCTCCCCATACACACTATACCAAATTTCACACATTGTTTCAGTTTTATAGTTGTTGAGTTTTACTAACTGTTGATTTTGTCTAATTGACCAGGGTACAGTTTCAATTGTTGTTTTCTTCTGTATACCTCATTTGTTCATCTAGTAAAGTTTCTTTAAAAAAAGAGACTTTGAAAAGAGGAAACAAAACTGCTGCGTAAACAGACTTCATAATAAGAGCATGAATATAAACTTCTAGATACTTGAAGAATTTTTCAGAGCCAGTAACCAAAACTTGAACTTGGATGTTGGATTTTAGTCTTCTGAATCTTTACAAAACAACCAACTAAATTTGCGCTTCAGAGTTTATCTGAAAAAATTCATTTATGGGGAGCTAAGAGCAGTTTTGCTAACTTTGAAGTGTGTTCAAAGTTGGCAAAAAGTGAAGCACTAAATGTTTAGCAAAACTGCAAAGGCGCTAGTTGTTTTCCAAGTTAGCAAATGCACTAAACTTTTCAAAGTTATCCAAAAACGGTAAACGTCTACACATTTTCAAAGTTAGCAAAAAAGTTAAAGTGCCAGGCATTTTCAAAGTTAGCTAAGGCTTTAAACATTTTAAAAGTTTGCCAAAAACATGGAACATGTAGCTACATGCTATATGTCAAAATAATAGCATAAACATGTAGCTACTTGAAGAATTTTTAAGAGCCGATAACCTTAGGGTTAAAGCGCAAGCTGTTTTCAAAGTTAGCAAAACTGCTAAAGCGCTGGGCATTTTCAAAGTTGGCGTAAACACTAAAGCGCTAAGCAACAAGTTAGCTCCACTCTTAGAATGTTAGCGAATTAGGGAAAGTGTCCACTATTTGGAAGTTATTACAGCCACTGACACTCTCTCATCCTGTGCGTGTTTATGTGCAGCTACTGCAGGAATCTCTAGGATCTGCTTTGTTTCTGGATACTAATGCTCAACTCACAGGCAGTGGTTTCAGACCCACCAAACAAGACGTGTTTGAATTCATTAAACAGTGCGGCAACATATCCTCCACCGATCCAGACGAAGTGAGTATCTCATCAGCATGAAAGTAGTGAAAGTACATAGCCAGTGTTCTTATCCTAATGTCTTTTTCCAGCTGGCTCACATTGAGACAGCACTGCGGTCTCACTACAAGGTCCGGGACAGTCGGGACTTGGGCCATGGGACCCTGCAAACGCTGGCCGGCTTGGTCAAGAAGCAAAGAGAGCATTTTGGGACAGGACTGAGCTCTGTCTACTATGAGTCAGCTCTGCTGGCCAAACACAGCAAATCAAGGTTGGATTTGTTACTAGGCAGACAAAAATTCTCAATTCTGCTTCCTTCGAATTTAACGAATCTCTGAATTTTTCCTTTAAAGTGTTGAAAGTGGCTATGAGTCGGTGGGACGCCTGGGAGAGATGTCAAAGGCCCAGGCCCTGGCCAGCTTGCTATGCTGCCCTCTACTGGAGGATCTGAACATCTGGAGCCAATGGGAGCTGATCTTTAAACCCAGTTTTGGGTCCCTGAAAGATTTCATTGAAATTAATGCAGGTACAGAACCATGGCCCTTCCATTTTAATTCTGTTTAAAGGGTTACAGCAGTGATTATTTTGGTAATTGATTAATCTATCGATTATTGTGATGATTAATTAAATTTATCAGATAAAAAGAATTGGCACATTATGCAAATTTTTCATTTAAGACTTTTTTATGCAATATTAGAAATACATTAAAAGATGCAAATAAATCGATGACTGAAATCCTTTTTATATATATATATATATATATATATATATATATATATATATATATATATATATTTTATTAGTTAAATGCAATAACAGCATCCCGTTAGTGTACAGCTGATCATTTGTAGCAAGGGACACCCCTGCAACTAGAAACATACTGTGTGTTTGTGTATTTATGAGGTTGTTGTGCATTTATGCGCTTTATATATGAGAGTGTCATAGCATATAATACAAAATAGAATACACTTCAAATTAAAGGATACGTTTTTATTATGTATGGGAAATTAAAATATTTCTTTATATTAAACTAAAGACTCATTTTTTAAAAGTGATTGAAAATATAATGTGTTGTTTTAATACTTAATCTGTAATATGATTTTTGTAAATGCAGTGTGTATTTTTTTTGTTATCTGACTACAGTAAGACTAGCTGATGATGCTGATGCTAAGCATAAACAGAAATGTTGTTTTCTAGTGGTAGGAAGCTGATAGACGATAAATAACGATTCCTTTCACAATTGTGCGTTACTGTGTGTTGGGACGTCCCATAAAATCCCAATAAAATAAATGGAAGTTTGTGGTTATACTTTCGGGAAGTAATGGAAAAGTTATCCAAAGTTAGCTACTTGATGCGTAAATAATACAATAATATTTTGTCTTGCTGCCGCTCAGCGAATACAGGCCTGGCGGCGCTGGAGGTAACCCCGGGTTTGCTGCTGAGGATCACCACAGACACGGGCGACAAACACTTCACCAATGCCGTGGCGGAGCTCGACCCCGTCGGCACAGCCGGCCACCTCGTGTCCATGGTGACGGCCGATGGGATTGACAACGCTCCCACTGCCCTCCTGGCCAATCACATGGAGAACACTCTGGCCGCAGCTGTGGCTGAAGAAGGTAATAAGAATCATGGCAAAAAAGTGTCGGTTTTGCCTTGCGTCTGGCGTGTGAATGTTTCGTCATCAAAATAATGCGCGTTTCCTCAGATCTGTCCAAAGCGGACGAGGATGTGATGTGTTACAGCAGAGTCGCCAACTTCCTGCTGCAGTGTTTGACACGGATCCCCACGAGAACCTGCCAGGCGCTTCTGCAGCAGGTCAGCGACGACACATTGGGACACGTATTGGAGGAGTCAATGGTTGGTGTGTTTTTCTGTTGCCACTGTATAAGAAATGCTTATTTTTCTGTTTGAATGCGACTTGGTAGGTGTTCCTGGAGCCCTTCTCCCGCGTGTTGGGTCAAGCCAAATCTAAAGAAGTCCTGATCACGGTGGCGCAATCTGACCCCAAACATATGAGCTGTCTGCACCAGCTGGGCATCCTCCTGGGAATCACAGACTGGGTCAAAGACTACCAGAAGAAGCTAACCTCAATCCAGAGCCAAAACAGTAACGGTTACGTAGCGAATGGGGATCACGGCAAGGTGAGAGAGCAAAGAAAAAGTAGACGGAGATTGAAGAGATTTAGAAAAAACTATTTAGAACTGATGACTTCATTCACATATTGGTTGAATAAATAAATCACAGAAACATAACTAGATAAAGTAGGCTAAGAGAACTCAACAATCAAAACATCATGCCCTTGATCTGAAGAGTAGAAACATTTGGAGCTTCCCAAGAGTGACCAGCCTACCAAAAGTCTTTCAAGACTTCCTCTGAGGCTCATCCAGGAAGTCACAGTAGAACCACAACATCTAAAGCTCTGTGGGCCTCACTTTCCTGAAACCAAAAAAACAAAATCTTGCCAAGTATTTTTGGTAATAGCTTATTACACTTGAAATGAGACAAAAAACTAACTTACAAGAAACCAGAAGGAGAAAGTCCGAACAAACCAAACATTGAGAAGTCTAGTCAGTCTGGATTTAAATATATTTAACATGTGGCATTACCGTAAACTTTCATTGATGAACGATTTCTTATTTGTGTTTCCTTAGCCCAATCTGACTGATTCTGACAGCAGCAGTCTGTCCGCTCTAAACACGAGTGAAGACGAGTTCCTCGAAGACGACATCACAGACAGCAGCTCAGTGTCTTCTCACCTCAACCAGACCATTCAGCAAGGTGGATGAAATAAAGTTTGCTTTTTCTTTTCAGTATTTTTGCCTTGAATCAAGGACTGAACCAGTTCTGTTTCTCATTCCTTTTTTTGTACCCCCAAATAAATTCCTCTAGTTAATGGCGACCAACCAAAGGAGTCTGAAGAAGACGATGAGGAGGAGCTGTATGAGCTGGCCTCCATTCCTAACGGAGAGACATCAAACATCAGCAGTGAGGCTGAATGCGATCAAGCAGATCTGATCGACAAGTCCGACTCAGATGAAAAGGAGGCTGATGGTTGTCAGTCGGAGGATGCATTCTGTCATCAGAAAAACATAATTGAAGACATCAGGTTTGAGTTTTTGCCTTTGCGTTCACTCAGTAAGCATCTGATGGTTCAGTAGAGCTGATTAGTCATTGTTTACGGTGCAGGAAGAGTGAGTTTGGCATTGGCGTGGAACTGAATGCGGAAGGCCAGAAGTTGATGCAGGTCCACCAGGAGCGACTGGGCCGCAGCTTGGACCGGCTGTCCACTGAACTCTACAGCAAAGACACACACTTCGTCCTAGAACTCATTCAGGTGGCCACTCACACCTTCACAACCCTGAAACGTCAACTCTAAATGTAGTCGAATCAATTGTCTTTGCAAAAATCGAAGAAATTTACTCTTTTCTTTTCTGCGTTCTTTGTCAGAATGCCGATGACAACAGTTACCCCTCCGGGGGCGGCGCCCTCCCAGCGCTCGCCTTTGTGGTCGAGAGAGATTGCGTCACCATCCTCAACAACGAGACGGGCTTCCAGGAGAGGAACGTCAGGGCCATCTGTGACGTAGGCCGCAGCACCAAGGGCAAACACAAATACGGATACATTGGTGATTATGCACACCATGGTGTTCTTGCATTTATTAAAGTGTGACTTTATCGCACAAAAAACCAACCTAGGTATAAGCCTAGCTTTATCAATCCTTATTATTACTGGTATATAAAAAAACACTATTTAAGATAAACAATGCTTGGCCTGGTGGGGCGCAAGTTAAGCCTGGTTGCCCGCCAGACTTATAACACTGAGGTAAACCCTGCATATGATACATATAGAGGACCACTTTCACTATTTTAACCGACAAAGGGAGGTTATTTATGGAAAGTTAGGACATTTTCCCTGTCCTCGTGTTTTTGCACTTCTGCTGCACACTACTAGCTTAAAGGTATGTTGTGAATTAGGTTTTGGTAAAAGATATCGTTAATTGTGGACAAGTAATGGTTTGGGAAAATGTCCAGGTTAGGCATATCTGCTAACTGTACTATTATAAAATGAGTGAAGGTCAATGTAATGTTCTCAGTTGGATGGAAGTACAAGAATGTGTGTTTATATGTGAATGTGTACTTGTATGTGTTGAAGTTAGCAGTACAAACTTGCTGTCTGAATGATCTGGCTTGTGCTTCTTCATGCAGGGCAAAAAGGGATCGGCTTCAAATCTGTGTTTAAGGTCACAGATTGTCCTGAGATCCACTCTAACGGCTTCCACCTGCGCTTCGACAGGAACTGCGGCCCCATGGGATACATCCTCCCCCACTGGATCGAGGATGAGAGGCCTCTGGATGCACAGCTCAAGGACATCCATCGGCACAGGTGGGATTATGAGAAATTTACATTTTCATGCAGCTCTGTCTTATACAGCCACCAAAACCTTTTTTTTCCTGCCTTTCTTTATTAGCTGGACCACAAAAATCTGCCTCCCCTTGCGTTCTGAAAGTCACCAAACGAGGAACCTGTTCCATGACGTCCATCCCTCACTGCTGCTCTTTCTGCATCGCCTGCGCTCCATCACCATCTATAACCAGGTTAGCCATTGTTTTCATTGCAGAATGCAGTTTTTCTAAGATATTAATGCACCCTTTTAATAAAAGTGACATTAATTTTTTTCTTTCTTTCTGTTTATCTGCAGAGCGAGAAGCGCCTTGTGACCATGACTCGCAAAGACCTGAGTCACAATGTGTTGGAGGTGGAGCACACAGAGGGCACAGAGCGCTGGCTGGTGGTGAAAACCACACTGCAGCCCAACAAGGTACACACACATAACCCCATCCAGTCATTTTGACCACTCAAAGCGTTTTACACTAGAGTCACATTCACCCATTTGCACTCACAAACGCTCACACATTTATACACCAATACACAGATTGGTAGGCAATTTGTTAAGTGCCTTGCCCAAGGGCACATCGACATGTGGCAGGAGGAAGCTGGAATCGAACCTACAACCTTCCGATCGCAAGACAACTGCTCTACACAGAGCCGCAGTCGCCTCATCTTTAGCACAAGATGTTGTGCTAAACTTCACACCTTTACACTGAGAAAATTCAATTTTCAATACTAACACCCTGTTATTTCTAAAGAAGAGCTAAAAAGTCTAGCCGATTAGCATGTGATGATATTTTTATCGTCTTCATTAGGATATAAAGTAGAAGGCAATTCAGCACCATTTAGAAAAAAAGAAAAACATTTATTTATAAATCCCTTTATATATCAAATTTAAATCTCAAAGGGTACAGTCAGCTGCCCTGGGTGAGTCTGATAGTTTTGCAGTTTTGCTCAATTGGCCTTTCTGATGAACACAAACTTTAAAAGTATTGTGTTTTTTGCTTTTCCCAAGTATAAACCAACTTTTCTAGGACAAGCACATAAAATTCCCAATGAGACTCAAGGTTTCCCCCAGAAAACCTGCTAAGCCCGGTGGTTGTGACGCTCGGCAGTCATTCATTCAGCAATCTTCTGTGTTTTTGAGTTAAAAATGTTAAAGTTGACAGGAAATTTGAAAATATCACTCGATAATTATGTGTTATTGGAAGACTAATACCTGAACACCAACTACAAAGTATTAAAAAATGCAAACATAAAAAATAAAACTTTAATAAATAAGCATGGGGGGCACAAGTAAAGCCTGGTGGTCCGCCAGGCTTATATTACACTGAGGGAAACCCTGAAACTTATTGATGTTCGTGGTTCTAACATTACAAAAACGGGGTGCGAATACTTTTGCAAAGCACTGCAGCTCAAAACATTTGATTAGCATCTTGAACGTGTCTGTACCATTTAGGAATATTTAATTCATCACAGCTCCAAGGTGCTGGAATGTCTTGAGACTTAACAAAAGAAAAGTTTAGGTTAGAAACTCTGCATTCAAGCCAGCAATGAAAAAGTTCAGTTTTTCCTTTTTTACTGACAAAAAGCTGAAGATTGAATCAAAAGAAAATGTTATTGAAGCTATGATTAATTATTTCTCTATTCCAGATCTTCTTGGGAGTACATTGAATTCAACAATAGGTTACATTTTCAGTATTATTGTTACATCCTCGCCTATTTTCTTTCAGTCATTTACAAAATTGAACCTCTGCAGTTTGGCTATGTACAAGAAGCAACAAAGTTAAACAAAGAAATGTTAAGCAATCCAGTTTTTAGCGCCACCATTGTTTACTTGGCATTCACCTTGAAGCAGTCAGTCAGTCTGTCAGTCTGTGGGCTGTTCTGACTCAGACGTATCTCCCCCTCAGATAAAAGAAGACGTAGAGTCGACCGAACTTGCTCTGGCTTTCCAGCTGGGCGGCAGTGAGACGGAGAGTGACATCGTTTGCCAGCCACAAAAGCAGCCCGTGTTTGCCTACCTGCCTCTTCGCAGTTTCGGCTTTCGTTTCATCATCCAAGGTGAGAACTGAGGATTCAAAAAGGATAATTTGTTGAAGAAACAGACCGTGGTTTGATGTAATTGCGTACTCTTCTTTAGGCGATTTCGACATCCCTTCTTCTCGGGAGGATGTTGACAGGGACAGCTCCTGGAACCAGTGGCTTCGATCAGAAATACCACAGCTCTTCCTCAAGGCCATGGATGTCTTCACTGTAAGGCACAACCTAACTTTAGAAATACATTTTTTTCTCCAAATAGTAATTTAATGGTTTTAAAGGTCAACAAGTGGAGAAAACATCATGAAATCGTAAAATAAAAATTTATCATCGATGTACAAACACACGGTTTGTTTCAGACTCACCCAGAGTACCAAGGGCTGAAAGGCCTCTGCCAGTTCCTGCACTTCATCCCGCTGCCTGATGAGGTGCTGGACTTCTTCAAGCCTGTTGCCGGGCAGATTATTCAGCTGCTAAAGGGCAAGGCCTTCCTGCCAACTCTTAACTCAGGTATTGCTCTCAGCAAGCCCTTTGTAGAAAATAAACCTACAATATGGCGTCGTGTAACTGAGGTTTCTCCCTGCCTCTCTGAGGTGGTAAGGTCGTGTACAAGCAGCCGTCGCAGGTCGCTGTCTGTCAGGACGTCGTGATCCGGGACGTGATCAGCGGCGACGAGCTGGAAAAGCACCTGTCTCTGTCCTATCTCCATCCGGGCCTGAGCCCGACGCCTCCCGCTTCCCTGCTCACTCAGATGGGAGTCCGGTACCTGCGAGGATCGGATGTTACCACGGTAACCACAGCCATGGCAAAGGAGCTGGTCAAAGCAGAGGGCATCCATTCAGGTGTGTGGTGGAGCAGTTAAATTTGGTTAAAAAAATTAATTAGGATTGTAGAACAACAACATGGTTTTAATTATGACCAAATCAAACTAAATGTTTTTTGCAAAACATTTATTTGCTATATTCACTGTAATTACAACTCTGCAGCCTGGCTGATGGCATTTTATTTTTTGTGAAAAAGAGCTTAAAGTGGGGTGCTGTGGTGGTGCAGGGGCAAAGCACGACCCATGTATTGAGGCTTTAGTTCTCGTGGTGGTGGTCACAGGTTTGATTCCTGGCCTGACAACATTTGCTGCATGTCTTCCCCCTCTCTCATTACCCTGTTTCCTGTCAAACTACTTTCAAATAAAAGCCACTGGAGCCAACAAAACTTAAAAAGAAAAGAAAAAAGAGGTTAAAATATTTAATATTTAAATATTATACATGTCATGGTAGAGATTGCTGTCATTTAGTTGGAGGGAACTGCAGTAAAATAAACAAAACTGAGCATCTCCATCTAACGTTACCTCAATGTTTACTATTTTCTTCTGAGAAAAAAATATATATATATGTGTGTGTGTATGTATATATATATATATATATATATATATATATAGATGGATAAAACTCGTTTGAAAATGCAACCAGAAAGGAGACTCAACGGAAAAATTACCCAACATTATGCTACGCCTTGCTGTTCAACATTACGCATGAATGGAGGCTGAACTATATTAATCAACTACAATCAAAATGGATCATAGTCGTTTTCACAGGCTTGAACTAAAACTGCATCCAATTTAAGTTTTTTTCACTTTTTCTCTCCCAGGAGATGACAGGAGCTGGCTGTGTTGGTTTTTCAAAATGAATACATTTGCATGTCTAATATTTAAATTCATATTATCTCATCTGCTTTACCTGGTTTTAGTATATCTCTTGAAAATGATTAATTCTGAAGATGTGGCGGCTTTTATCTTGCTACGATCAATTACATGTAGAGGAAACCAAGAGGAAGCTGCTGAACGTTCACTGAGTGAATTAAAACGGTGTGTTTCAGAGGGAGGCCTCCGTCAGCTGGCCAGGCTGCTGGTTTGCAACTTTCGGGCGATGGAGCACCGCTACGGAGAAGCCGAGTCCATCCTCCAGAACCTCAGGGAGCTGAGCATCATCCCTCTGGCTGACGGACGGATGGTGGCGCTTGGCGGGGAGAGCGTGTTCTTTCCCATGGAAGAAACCGCCACAAAGAAGAAGAAAACAGCTCAAGCTCAGACAGGTAATATTGTAACTTTCTGCTCTCGAGCAGGTCTGTAGAAAAGTGCTTACAGTGAGGTTAGTGGTTGGATTATTTACAGAGATTTTCGCTTAGTAACCACTTTGCAATTTCAAAATTCAGTGCGTTTTATTCAAATGTTGTGTGACACCTACATGTGGTTGGGAAGTGGAAATGAAACAATACGTGGCTTTTTAAAACTTTCACAACTGAAAAGCAAAGAGAAACGAGACTTTAAAAGAATTTCAATTTTCCAGTCGTAAGGCGTTTTAATAATATTCAAAATCATTCAGAGCAGCAGAAAAGTGACTTTGATAAATCCAAACCACACTTACCAGATTTTCAGTTGTGAAAGTTTTAAAAAGCCACATATTGTTTCATTTCCACTTCCCAACCACATGTAGGTGTCACACAACATTTGAATAAAACGCACTGAATTTTGAAATTGCAAAGTGGTTACTAAGCGAAAAGGCCAGCAAGTTGGCGTTTGATGTTTCTCAGGTTTCAAATTAATTGAAATATGATAAACGATTATAAAGAGAAGAAAGCTGGATAAATATCTATCAGAGGTTGCACGTACCATTTGTCCTCAGGCGGTGATATATATATTTTCAAAAGCATGAAATGATTGTAAAAAAAACCCCAGAACATTCTGTTCTATTTTTGTTGTAGCACCCAGGTAAACAGTGCAGATTCAGACTTTCAGAATCTGCACAGCGTCTGACTCATAGAAGCTCAGACGCTGCTTGAAAAGCTGCACCTGCCTCACACTCCAACATTCAGAGACCCGCTGTGCGTGTGTGGGATAAATCTGTCCACGGTCAGGACGCCGCTGACCTGCTTCTAAGAATAAGCAGATGTACAGACACTTATATCCGAGGAACGCTCGCATAAAAAGCGCAGGAACATCCACCCTCGTTTTGCGTCACCGTGTTCGGAAACGGCAGCCGAAGCCAAGCTCCGGAGTGCCAAGAGTGAATAATTGATTTTCACACTTTGATGTAAGCTTTCTGCTTTCTGCGGTTTAGCATCTTGAATAATCATGTGGGTTAAATTGTCTGGGGTCCCTGTGAGCTGCTCAGGATCCAGAGCTTTCTCTGTCGCCTGCTTCATTGTTCCACTTGAGCGACTCCGCTCCAGACACACAGTTATTGTTATATTTGATACAATAACCAGTATAAAAATGTAAAACAAGTTCAGTTTTAAATATTTCTAACAGCTAAATATCACATAATGCTGTTATAAATCTTAGCTAACAGGAGATGAGCATCTCTTGGCTGAATTTCAGTTATTCCTGACATTTTCTTGTCCTCCATGAAAGCATGTGTGTTAAAAAAAACTGCTCTATATTAAAAGTGGCGGTGTTTTATTACTGGTTTGTTTTAAGTGAGTAATGTGTTACAGAAGCTAACAACTACAGTCTTCTTTATTTCCTCTCTTTGGGGGTTCAGCCGATCGTTGAAAGGTAAAATAAATGGCGTCCCTGATTGGCTTCTTCGCCAACACCGACCAAGTAGTGTGTCAAGTGGCATTGGTGTTTCGGCTTCCCTTGTTGGATATTCTGAATGATTTAGCTGCATTTCATGAAAAAAATCAATACTTAGGCACATTTTCCACAAATGATTTGGCTTTGCGTTCCACAAAAGAAAAATGCAAATACCGTAACGCAGAGCCAACGTTACAGGTGGAAGGTGTTTGTCACTTTCCCTGGTACCAAACGTATTGGGTCATCCATTACAGTCTTGAAACACACAAATACATTTGAAATAAATAAAAATAAATGGTTGAAAAGGGTGTTTTTTTGTGTGATGACTGATTAGCAGATACTTCTGGCAGTTTAGCATTTATTGGTTTTCTTGACGAAGGCTTGTGGCAGCAGAGATGGTTTCTCCATAATGACATAGAGGTCAGTTGATGCACACACCTCTCCAAATTGTGCAGCTAAGCACAATTTGGAGCTTAAATGAATCCTTCCCAAGGGAATTAGTGCAGATTCAGAGGAAAATGTATGTTGCCATAGAAAAACCCTCGGATCTTCCTTAACAAGGAGGACAAAAAGCAGGAACGCCACCGCCTTTGATGCGTAGTTTGCATAAAATCCCAGAGAGAATCTCTGCTCCACGGTTTTGGAAACGTACTCTGTTCCATTTACACTACGAGTCCTGTCAGGGGATGCAGCTTGCGGCAGGGACTCGTTTGGTTAGTTTTCAGGTCAGAGACCGAGCTTTGGGGAGACGTGAGCAGAGATGAGTGCGATAACTTCAGAGAGACGGCTAAGTTAAAGACAGTGTTCTACTGAAATATTGAGCAGTGCTGGCATCAGCAGGGAATTAGATGGCAGCCTCAGAAAGCAGCAAAGTAGGTCAACAGAGGTTTTGTGTTTTAAGGTGGTGAGGAATATTTGGGAACATGTCCAAAGTGAAAAGACATTTTTACTGAAAGCCAAAGTAACTTTTAAAGTCTTAAAACTTAAAAACATGACATGCTTTCTGCCAGTGGTTTGATATACATCTATGTTTATACAATGTGCCCTCTGGAGTTTATTGAATTTTCTTCTGAGTAGTGCTGTTTGTTGTTGCTAAATTCCCAGATTTCCCTGGGAATACAGATACGCTGTGATCTGTCTTGAACTAAGGCAGCAGAACCGATAGAAACACTGAGTTTGCGGTCGGCCATGCATGTAATCCTCCATTTACAGTCATGTCAGAGTTTTTCCATCTCACATCAGCTCTGTGACCCTGCTAGGCTGTGAATGATGCGGTGAATTCAGCGTGATGTGGCATCAGAGCAACCAAGATTTTGTGGCGAATCTGACAATTTTTATAAACCTCTGATCTGCAAATGCTGATTTTGACCGATTCTTATTTTCTTTTTCAAAGTATTAATTTACAAAATTTAAAATATTATGCATGGATACACCCTGGACAGCTCATACAGTTACTAATGTATATTATAAATTTTCCATTTTGTCTTTTTTGCAGGACCGTTGTCTGCGTTGTACAAAGATCTGAGTGTGGTCCAGCCCTCTCTGTTGAACTGTTTGGGGCCTCTGGAAAGTCAGCAGATCCGAGAGCTGCTCAAAAAGCTCGGGGTCCACGAACTGGAGCCGCAGGAGCTGCTGGAGCAGCACATCTATCCCACCATAAACAGCAGCAAATGGAAGGTGACTGAAGGCAACTTTTAACGTCTCAAAACCTTTACAAAAAGGTTTATTTGATCTAAACTGTTTTCTTTGTGCCTTTTTCGTTCCTGCTTGTTCCAACTCAAGTCAAAGCCTGAGTCGGTGGTTGTGAGTTACTTGGTTTTCATCAAGCAGCATTCCTCCTCTAGCCAGGAATACTCGGACATTGCAGTACCTGTACTGACCTGCAGGGGTCTGCTGTGCCCCACTGCTGAAAGGGTGCATTTCTCTGAGGAATACGGCAACATCGACCTGCCAAAAACGCTTCCTGGTAGGAGATAACGCATATACACACACACACACACAAGCACACGCAAACACACATATGCCCACAGACACATAGAAGTGAAATCACTTCTAGATGTTAGAGATTTGCTTAGCCTTCTTACATCTTGACCAAACTGGCAAAAACCAAACAGTTTAGAGATTTGTGCAATTTTTCCAGCTGTAATTTAAGCCTTATTTTATAGAAGTCAGATAAGAAATAAGAACGCTAAACATTTTTGTGACGGATTCTTGCACATCCCACATTGGAACAGTATGGTGCGCATCACTAGCTGTAGCGGCTAATAGGCATCGTCCAGTAACATTCATTGTTGTCCACAATGTTAATGTTGTATGGAAGATGATTAAAGCCGCTGAGAAAAATAGAGAATTTTGACTTAAACCTCAGAATTTTTACTTTTGATCTCAGAAGATTAAGGTCAGAATCTCTTGGGGTTTTTTTCAATGGCCCTAATCCTCTTCTGTGGTATTAAGCAGCTGTGAAGTGTTAATGTAATGCACAACAGATCAGAAAATCTACTACACCCTTCAAGTCCAGAGCATCTTTAAAGGATACACACTTAATGTTTGCAGCTTTGAATCATTTAACAGCAAATATTTGATGTTGAAATCAGATTGCTTTGCTTCTGTAGTTTTCAGAATAACAAACGTCTTCCACAGGCGTTAGGCATTCTCCTGCAATCCGCTGATGCCAGAACCTCGGTGGGCTTTTGCTCCGTTTTAGAAAAACAGTGCGGCAATCTTCTTTCTGGCAGCACTCAAAAGCAATGAAGCGGATTAATTACATCTTGCTTGGATGATAAATAACTGACATTAGCAGCTAAAAACTGCACACCCGGTTACCTGCCCACATCTGTTTGCTCTGTGGCTCACTCCCACCATGTTTCTAATTTCCTATGCTTGTGCAAAGCTCTGTCTCGCTAACCTGTCGGTTCTGCCCTCACGCTCCACCAGGCTGCGACTGGATCCTGCTGAGTCCCTGTTATGTGCAGACAGACGGCGATGTGGCTGGATGGAGGGAGCTGTTCGGCAGGCTGGGGGTCAGGGACGGCCTCATCCTCCGCAAACAACGCCGAACTCTGACCCCTCAGGAACTGGTGAGGAGAGAAGTCAGTTATGTCAGTTCACTCTGCAACAATGCAAAATCTAGACTAATTTGGTCTAGTTCCTTGTTTGAATATCTTAGTACTCTTGAAATAAGACAAAACTAACTTACAGGTAACTTTTCAGGAAGATATAAGAACTTGTTTTATGTCAGTAAATTCCTTAATATTGATGAAATAGTACTAGTTTCACAGGCAGATTATTTCACTTATAACAAGATATTTTTGCCATGTTAAAAGTGGAATAAAATGTCAGTGGAGCTATTACTTTTACGAAAGCCGCTTCTCCAATAGAGCAGTTTTAACTAGTTTCATCATGAGCAGCACATAGGTGAAAAAAAAATCCAGATTTTCCAAAAATTAAATATTTGATGAATGGATAAAATAGATGTATTGCCCAGCTCTAGCCAGGAGTGCTTTATGCGGGAAAGGACAGAGTGTACAGAGTTAATTGGAGCAGTGGGTCTATCAGTGGTTTTACCCCTCCACACAGATAAACCAGGCTAGCAGGATATTTCAGGTTGAACCTAAACCCCTTGTTCAAATCAAAATTCTGGCAAAAGGACAAAAGCTCAGGACAGCACAATCTGTACGCACACAGCTGTGAGCAGAGCCGAATCTCCATCTGCATCTGTGAGTCATCGTGACAAATAGGTTAGTGATTAAAGAGGAAAATGCGAAGGGTTATGAGTCACACTAGGAACAAGAGATCAATGGTTGCTTTGAGGTAGGAAAGAGGTGCATGATGTGACATGCAGCACAACCGAGCTCAGCCCATCCCATTCTCCTGGTTCCTCTTTTAGCCTCAGCAACAGACACGAGGGATAAAACATGGATATAGAATAAGGAATAAATCAGCTTTTGAAGTATAGGCAGCTGTTTTTTTTTTTCATCCAGTTCTGGGAAATTTTTCTCTGCTTAACGCTGCATGTTAATACAGGTTGTCGGCGCATCCTTAAAAAGTCTTAAATTCATTTAAAAAGTAAGCTGGACTTAATATGTTAATCACAAGGTTTAAATTTCGCCTTGACAGGATTAGTTACTCATATATTCTGTTTAATGTTTTTCCCTTCAGACATTTTTGTCAGGCAAAAGTTTGAGTCACACTCAGTCATCATTGCGTTCTCTGACTCAAGAAGGTTGAGGCTACCGATAACTAGCTGCTAATATACATTTACTAGCTAGCTAGCTAACTTTTGTGCATAATTGGAAATTTATTGCTAGTTGTTTGGGCGATGTTTGTACATTTCTGTGGAGAAAACAGTTTAGATCTTAAATTTCATTCATAATGCTCTTAAAAAGATCTTAAATCTTAAATTTATTTTAAAAAGTAAGGTGGGCTTTAATATATTAATCACAGGTGTCAAATTTTGTCTTGACAAGACTATTTGGTTTAATTTTTTTTCTCACGACTTTTTTGTCAGGCAAAAGTTTGTGTCACACTTGGACATCATTGCGTCCTCTGATTCGAGACAGTTGAGGCTGCCGCTAACTAGCTGCTAATGTAACCCAGGTAGCTAGCTAGCTTTTTTCCGTCTGTCAAGATTATGTTCAAATTATTGCCACTTGACTGGATGGCGTTCATAGATACAGGTCTTAAATTTCATTCATAATGGTCTCAAAAAAGGTCTTAAAATGCCTTTAATTTTGAGTTGATTAAACTTGCAGAAACCCTGTAATAATGTTATTGTTACTTTGTTTTTGTTTTTTTTAGAGATTGCACTGAAAGGTCAGAAGAAAAAAGTCAGAGTAGTACAAATCTGAGAAAATGTCCAAGAAAACTGCGGTCAGATTGGCCCCAGACAGATTTAGACACTAAAGTGAAATATCATTAGTTACCGTGGGGCTCATTATTTCCCCTGCTCTTCTCTTAGGCCTCCAGTCACTGGTCAGCTGAAAGTGCAAGGTGGCACCAAAGTCCAGGAAGTGACTGCGTGCTCGACGACTACCCCTGTGAGGAGTTCCACGCCCTGGCCACAGCTCAGCTTCCGGGCTCCCTCCTGCTGCAGCAGAGAACGGCTCTGTTAGAGCTGCTGCAGACCAACTGGGACTCCGGGTAACATTGACTGTATTTCTACTATTTTTTTTTTTATTAAGTTGGAGACTACTCTTTTTTTTCCCCCAAATATCAACATGCCGTAGACGACAATATAACCGTCCTCATTTTTAAAAAGTTTCAGGTTTTTCTTCATTTCAGAACTTAAAAGTAACAAAAGTTATAGTCGTTTTTTCAAAGTGTCATGTATCAGTTGCAGCTCTAAATGAATTTTCCTTTCTATTGTACGTTTCATAAAATAGAAAGTCCAGCAATTTTTGGACTGAGGGCAAAAATTGCTGTATTTTACTTAAGTTATAGGTTGTAGACCTTTAGCTTAAGTAGACGGCCATATCTTTACAAGCTGCCAGTTATTACATACCATTTCCATTTTCAGAAGTTAGATTGAAGAATGCTCTTCAGTAAAATAAAATCGAGGTTTGTGTTTGTAATGTGGCTAAATGGAAATTCAAGGATTGTGAGTCACTTTGCAGTCATCATGCCCATTGACACAGTTCAGGTTTTTACCTGTTTCGCCTCCTCCAACTCTATCCTTTCTCAATTTTGCAGACACCGTTACTCTCAGTACCTCACGGCTCAGGTTGTCGACAGCAACGGCGGACCAGTCAAACACACAAGGTCTTCCTTTTACCATCAGCTCTGCAGCCTTGAGTGGGTGCCAGCTTATCGCCCTCTAGAGGAAGAAAAACAAGAGAGAAAGTACCTCTGTCCCAGCTCAGTCTATCTGATGTCGGAGGAGGTCCACAGCCTGCTGGGAACTCACGTCTTTTATGTGGACATATGCTCCAGCGAATTCAGCAGAGCCCTAGGTAGAAATGCGTCCACCAGAACCAGTACTTCAGTTCTATAGTAGTTAGCTTCCGTAACTTTCCATTTTCGTTTTAGCAATGAGAGAGACTATCACGGTGGAGGTTCTGATCCAGTACCTGAAGGAATGGTGCATCAAGCCAGAAGAAGGCGACCCAGAGGAGAGGTCCGCTGCAGACGAGACCGAGGGAGCACATTTCACTACAGCTGTTACGCACATCCACAACGTCTACCGCTACCTGAAGGACAAGTGTTCCTTGAGCAGCCTGAAGGAGCTGTTCCAGCACACCCCCGCTGTGTTTGTAGAGAATAAGAGGTACGATGTGATCTGCACCTCTTTCCTTTTGGGGTTTTTTTTTTGTCATAAGTTTAACACCTTTAACACCTGGTAAATCTTTTTATTGTCCAGGCACAGTGATAACTGGTGTTCAGGACGCTTCTATCACCTGAAGGAGGTGTGTTGGAGCGATAACACTTCCTTGTTCCAGCGGTACAGACAACTCACTCAGAGGGAGGACAGTCCCGTCCTGCAGCCCAAAGTCCTGGTTCCTTTCTACAGCCAGCTGGAGGACATGAGGGACTTCTTCCTGAACGTAAGCTCCTCCAATAAGGCCGTGCCACTCTAATGCATCTGCCTAACAACAGCCACAGAAAAGGTTGATTTCCTGCCTGCTTAATTCACTCTGAGTCACACGTTTGACGTCAACCTGGGACCTCTTAGTGAGCTGAGACAGCTGTTAAAACCTTATAAATATCCTGCTTTTTATGACTTGTGAAACCTGTGGTATATTTCCCTGTGGTTGCTCATAGCAGAATGCAGAATTTTTCCTTTAACACCCATATGTATTTCATTCACCAATGTGAATCAAACACCAGACATATTTTGAAGACCGGCTTAGTTTTCATTTGATTCTGAATAGATAATTATTCCTGTCTTACATTATAAATTCTGTAAAACAAATATCAGTGGGTGGAAGACTTCTGGACACGTTCCCATATCACTTTTATATAAATTATGCTCTCTCTTGGTTCTATTTGTCTCAGAAGAGCTTGATCTGGCAATGACATCAGATCCAAGCTCATTGCGCTCAAGTTACAAAACTTTTATTACCAATAAAGGATTAAAACAATCCTTTTAATCCCCACTTTATTAGTTCAAGCACTACAGTACATTCACAGACAGTCTGTTGGTTAGCGGTGGTCATCGCTAACTAATACGTTAGTTGCGCTAAACCTGAAGCACTAATCATAAACATCAGTTCAGCTAACGCTGACATGCTTCACCAACATGGTATTTAGTGGACGCTGTGCTAAAGTGCTAAATTCAGCCATGTTGATACCAATGGTCTGTAACGCTCTTACATACCTATTATATTCATGTTTATATATTTTTTTTTCTCTACTGTGCATGTTTTGTTTTGTTCTTGTATGTTTCCTGTTGTAAAATAAGTAATAAATTAATACAGGGGGAGCCAAGTGTGCTAAATATTTCCAAGCTTAGCAAAAGCGCTAATCAAAAAGTTAGCTCTGCTGCTAGCTGATTAGCTAGCTGACTGGCCAATCAAAATTCTGTCTTCAATCGACATTCTTGCCGGGTTTTTTTACTGGCCATGGAAATTTGGCTTCTGAGACCAAACATTGATGTATTTTATTGGTGCGTTTTTTTTTTTAGTTGGTTCTTTATAGTTAGCATCACAATTAGCGACCTCCGATAGTTTTACAATTTGCAGTATGAATGTTCTCCATTTGGATGTGACATTATTTCCAGAGCTGATCTTCAGGCTTGAACATATTAGTGGTTTCACTTTGTGCCCAAAAGTGTGATTTTTAGAGTTCACAATTCTTTTATTTCAACATGTTAAATGTAAATTAATACTTTGTCATTTGGTATTGCTAGTAGTAATTAGCGGCACAATGGTTAAGAAATTCAACTGTTGTCCAACTTGTAAATAGAAAACGCCCAACTCACATTGCTTCCCTATTAGATCACTTACATAAACAACAGTGACCTGTAAAAATCATTAGTTATTTTTATTTAGATATGCAATTTTGAGTAGATGGACAGTATCTGTCAGCAAAGATGTTTCTGTGTAGCTTGCCGAATTAGCCCGTTAACTTAAGCTGGTTGAGAAAAGACCAAAAATGACATCTGACAGATGAGGTGGGATTAAAGATGTCAAATCATACTAATGTGAGTTCTTGATGCGCCTGTGGCCGCATCTCTCCCATGCAGTGCCTGAACGTTGACGACAGTCCCAACATGAAGCAGTACGTGGGTTTGCTGGAGCTGATCTGCTCCTCGGTTCCCGTGCCGACCGCTGAAGTGCTGCAGGATGTGTCCATACTGTTCGCCAAACTCGGTGAGCGCTTTGTTGCAGAGGCTTTCTCACTTGGTGCCTCAAAGTTCTTCACTCTGTCCCATCTGTTAGCAAATCTCCTCTTTAATGAGGATGCAAAACTATTTGTTACATCCTGCCTAATTTTTGTTTTTCTTGTTGTCAGAACTGTAGTGGCAAAATCTGTTAGCAAAAAATGAAAGTAAGCAGGTGGAACAAATTAAGGGTATAGAATATCACATTACCTTTTAAGTGTCCTTGTAACTGTCTAGCTAAAGATGGATGTATCCATTCTGGTCCGTATAGTTAAAATGCTCCATATACTTTGTCACATTAAAGTTATAAACTACAATGTATTTTATTGCTATTTTATGAGGTGCAGCAAGACTGACTAGGTGTTTTTGCAACAAAGCATAGGCAGATAATTCACTCTCTAATTCTGCAAAGCTTATAAAGACTAGTGCTGCACAACACCAAGAATTAAATAATAATTTCCATATAGCTGTTTAGAGAAGTCACTTTTTTAATGTTTTCCTCCATTTTTCTTAATCACAATTTTTCCTCCACTTTGACAAAAACCCAAATCTTGCTTGTAAAGTTGAATGAAAGTCCATCCAGTTTTCCAGATAATAATAATGCAAGTCGTTTGTAATATACAATACTTAGATAATTTATCTCTAAACTGCGATATTGTACTTTTATAGTGCAATAATATTTTGCTCCCGTAGGGACAATGCTTCCCAAAAGGTTGTTTTAGTTTTTTCTTCTTAAATGTTTTTATTTGTGGACTACATGAACATAAACTAGCATCACAATTGGCATTTATTGTGATAATGTTCACAGTGTCTATAAACGATATAATAAATCAGTATGGTCCTTATATGTTTGTACAAATGTTTGATAATTTTCCACACTTGTCAGCTGCATAAAATCCCACTAAATCATATCGAAGCCAGCTTTCTTAAAATTAACTCATTAGATGGAAATGGTCAGTAGAAAACACCACAAAAACATAAATGGACAACAAATTAAGACACAAATGACCATTGATTCTTCTCACAGTTTTTCGTCTTTCTGTTTCCTCAGCTCATAAGTGTAAGCGTAAAGTGTTTGGAGACCAGGAAAACACTTTTCGCACTAAATTTGATCCGAGTTACAGCTCCCAGTTGAAAGGTGAGTGACTCGTCCTTCTCCTCTTTAATCAGACTGACTTTCAAACCTCACCCATCGGCCCATCAGAGATAGAGACGCGATTTAAACACAGCTTGGGAGAATTTGGTGCAGCAACCTGGAAATATTCTCTCTGGGGAGAGAAAGTACCGAGGCACACATTAACACCACCTGAAGTAATCAGGGAGTGGCAGAAAAAAAATTTGTTTTTAGTATTGGACACATATCACTCATCATCTGACTAGACACTTGGTATTTTTTATTCTTCCCTCCGTCTGACCCCTTAGATATTTCATGTCCTTCAGAGAGGGAGAGGTGTGAAAGAGAAGGATGGATTCTCAAAATGGAGGATGGATGGTTGTTCTTACAGGATTCATCAGTCAGCGACACGTTTCAGCTCAGGCAGCAGTTAAAGTGACGGGTTACAGATGCTTGCATCATCATCAGTGTTTTGCACACATTACTCAGTTCCTGCTTATTCAGCATCTGTGAGTTTTATTTTGAAAAGTCAACAGATTTTCTTTTTCCTTTTATTTTTTACAATTTAATTAGAAAATAAGTTTAAAAAAATCAGAGTAAAAATAGTTAGTAAAAAAGAACTTACTTTTACAATACTCTGCTCTATAAGACATGAAGGCTTTTATTTTGAAGAGTACTTTTAAATCTTTATTTAGATATTTCAGGATCAACTCTTTTTAAGGTTGGTTTGGTTTAATTATTAATGTGGATTTTGCTTTTGTAAGAATCTGGGCCATAAAACATTGAAGCAGTTTTAATTTTTAAGGGCATCTGTAAGATTTATTTCTAAAGTTTTTATTACTAACCCTGTTAATCACTTTTGTTCAAAGTTGAAACAAAGTTTTTGACAAATTGCTATTTTTAATTTCTGGTTAAGATTTTCTTTGTTGTGTACTTTCTTTTCCTACTTTCTTTCTTTTTTGTCTTTTCTTGCTTGTTTTTTCCCTTCTTTTGTTCTTTCTTTTCATGTTTTCCTTCTTTCTTTTTTGTCTTGATTGCTTTTTTTTATTTCTTATTGCTTTCTTCATTTCTAGGGCTGTATAAATAAATCGATTTGGCGATATATATTGATATTTTCCGCCCTTGGAAAGTATCGATTTTTCATCCGCGAGTATCAATCCTTAAACAATAGGGGTCCATAGCCTTGTAGCTCTTTTTAACGTCGTTTGTTACGGCGTAGCAGCAGGACTCCGCCTCCCTCAGTCTCACTTTCAACTTGAGCTTAAAGTGCACATTATAAACTACACAACAGTTTTTAAATTGTGTTAATAGGCCAAGTATAACCGGAGTTATGCTAAAATTAGTAAACCATATTTTTCTTATTGTCAGAGAAATGTCAAAAGCGCCGCCATTCCTCGGCTTTTCTGATTGTGTGAGAGGGAATGAGCTTCCAAACGTACGAAACGAAACATTAGATTCCTGTGTTTTTGGACATGTAAAATCTTCAATAAATAACGATAGGTTGTATTTTGTTGCTGAGAAACGAAGTAAAGTTGCGCAAGTAACCGTGAAAGAGAAGCAGAACAGAGAAGTGGAAAGGAGTAGCGGCGCGAAGGGAGCAGCTGCAAAAACAGTGAATTCGCGAAATTAATGCTAATTTCGACTGGTAGCATTCACTTCATAATTAGTTTTTAGCTTAGCGGTTTCTGTTCTGTATATAAAGGATTACCTGAAGAATGAACATGGGTTGACAATATCCGAAGCGGGCGTGCAGCGGCGCTGTGTTTTGAGCAGGAAGACGAAGAGGAAAAACCCGCAGCCGGAATCCGCGGCGCAGTGAGGATTTCCATGATGACAATGACTGATCGATCATTCTTATTAGCAACAGACAAAGAGTATCAGAGACTGAGAGAACGATGAGATCCTGGCAGTCTGAGAGGCAGCTACTCAGAGATCCAAGCAGGGGAATAGCGGCGCTGCTTAGCTGCAGGGAGTCGATCACTACGGGGTGAGGCGGAGCCACTACTTTAGCAGTTAGAAGAAAGCAGCTTACAGCCACGGCTAACTCCGGGAGCCAAGGTAGAAAAGCCTTTTTCCCAAAAGACTGCATTTGTGGCTGCATTTTTACTCCAAAATGCAGCCACAGTGTCCAAAAGAAAAAACATAAGTGCAATCATTTGCATATTGAGAGTCTGCAGAGGTTGATAATCTCCCCACTCTGCTCCTGGATTACTGTTTAAACTTTTGAGTTTTATGTCAAATCCACATGTATTAAATGACAGAAACTAATTCTCTCACTGCATCTTTGATTCAGTTTGTCCAGCTGCAGACTGTTAGACTGTCCAATCATAGTCAGGTATTGTGTAGTTGGTGCTTTTAATCAGTTTTCAGTTAACTAAATTCAAGTCTATGGAACACAAAATGTCACTAAAATCACTCTTTCTAAAATCTTTCAGAAAATTGTAAAAATGCACTCAATCGTATCGGATTGTATCGAATCGTTCAACAAACATTGTGATACATATCGTATCATGACCAGAATATCGTATGTCTTATCGTGAAATTATTGTATCACTACACCCCTATTCATTTCTTTATTTTTTTCCTTTCTTTTATTGCTTTCTTAATTTCTTTGTTTCTTTGTCTTTCTCTCTTTTCCCCTGCTTTCTTCCGCCATCCGTCTATCATTTTTGGGGTCATGGTTGCACAGTGCACCAGTTGTTCTACACCAGTGTTGTGGTCAAGACCACCTAACCCGAGACCTTGACAAGACCAAGACTTTTATGGTCCGAGACCAAGTCGAGACCAAGACCGAGGGAAGTCGAGACCGAGTCAAGACCAAGACCAGCAGCCCACACTAAATGACACAATGTGAAATATGATCAAAATTGCTTCTCAAATTGATCTGAAAGATCCATATTCCCATAAAAACACCTAGATATTAAATACTTAATAAATTTTACTAATATTAAAATAAAGTGCTTCCATCTTTGTGCTACAATCCGCGGTGGTCTCGTGCCATCCCTAAAAAGATAACACCCTGGGTGTTTGCCCATATTGCTCATGTCAGAAACCATCACTGTCTGCACCATTAAAAATAGCAATTGAGGCAATGCCCTGACGGTAAATAACGCTCAACTATAAACACCGACCAAGGAGCAACAAAGAAGTAACTAAGCACAAGGTGCTCACCGTGACTGTTTTCACCCTCTCTCCTGCTACATGAAGCCAGGTAGTCTGACACCATGGCAGACATTACAGCCACTTTGAACGAAAACGATCATAGAGCAATGTGCATGCTCTGCATGCTCTTTTGTTCTTGTGTTTTATTTATTTAATTAAAAAAATATCAATGTACATGATTAAACAAAATAATAATAGCTATTGCAGTGTACGCAAAGCATTACAAGAACAAAGAACGGCTCTGAGTGACACTTCGGTCCTATTTTCTAAGTAAAGAGCCGTTCAGAAAAATCAGACTGTTCCTGAATGTCACATCACTATATTGCAGACTTTTGGACACAGCATTGTTCCATATATGCGACAAGTCAGTCAACACCTCTGCACAATAATTAAGTGCAGTGAGTAACAACTTTTTTTCCATCACAAATGCTTATGTGTCTCTGTACAGCTAACTTTGCCAACATCACGTCAACGGAGCTTACCTTTCTTTGAGCTTCTTTTATAAGTGACGAAAAAAGTTAGACGTAGTCCCCACCATCTGTGAAAGCGAAGTGCTGCTGAGTTAGTTGTCGCCATCGGATTTCTTATGATTTATGCAGCGCTATTATATTACTGACGATTAGATAGACATCTTCTGCCGCTCAGAGAAAATCACTGTGCATGTCTTGGAGCTCCGCGTGCGAGTGAAAGGTGGTGAGGGGGAGTAACAGAAACACGGTTATTGCTTGGATTTTAATCGATGCGTTTTGCATCCACTGAAAACAAAGATGTTAACAAATAAACTGGACAGTATGCTGTACGTTTAGTGATATTTTCACAGTTGCGGTCTCGACTGGTCTTGAAATAAAATGCCGAGTCCTCAGCGCCCGAGACCGAGACAAGACCGAGACCAAATGTGGTCGAGACCAAGACCGATCTCGAGTACTACAACACTGTTCTACACCAACATCATCATCATCGTTGTTGTGTCTACATGTCCTCTCTGTGGGGAGGTTTAGCTCAAATGATTATTAAATATTCAAGAATGTTAGTCAGGTGATTTCCTGATATCTGGCACCAATTCCACTGAAACGTGTGTTTTAGTCATTAGAGGCAGAGAAACTTGCAAAAAGCTTCCTATGTCTCTCCAGTGTTTGTCTATGTGGGACTGAGTGACTCAGTGTGTGTGTGTGTGTGTTTTTTCTCTGTGTACCAGTCATGGTCTCCGACAAGAAGGTCTTCCCCACTAAGGACAGCTGGGTGAGTCTGAGTCGTCAACCGATGATCGGCGACGACAAAGAGCTGGAGAAGATCTTCAAACATCACAAGGCAGTATTTCTGCTCCACCTGCCGCCACCAGAGAAGAAGACTGTTCCCAGGAGTAAAACCGGTATGCCGCCGCCATGATGCCATCAACTTTTCTATCACTAAAGAGTATCTAAATGTTTCCTACTTCCTGTGTGGTCCGGCAGGTCAACCGGTCACAGGGGATCGGGCTACTAAACCAGCCTTCAACGAGAAGGACAGACGCTCATTCCTGGAGATCTGTGGTATCCGTCATCTTTCCCAGTGTGTCAAATGGGAGCCGCAGACTGAGAACTGGAGGCCCTGTGCCTCCATGCAGTCCCTGGTGCGCTTTGTCGTCCCCTACATCCAGAGGTTCCTCTACCACCATGAAGAGCTGGCCGACGTCTACGCAGACCTGACTGAGGGGAACATAGCAGAGAAACTCAAGCGCCTCTCCTTTGGACAGGTGGGCAAGTAGAAAGAAACCAGAACTGAATTGTTGCACGATTTTGACCGTGAACTTTGAAGTCTCTGGGTTCGGGTTTCCACCTCCTAAACAGACGTTGTTCTCTGTGGCCGTCTGTTTTCAGGTGGGGAAGCTGTACATCCACTACCAGCTGGACGTCCCCGGCAACGAGAACGCAGTGATAGAGCTGCAGGATGAGATCTGCCTGCTGAAGGACGAGAAGGAGCTCTACATCCAGAAGGACCACATCAACGAGAAGCTGGAGATCCTGAGGTTTGTCGGCTCAACACCTGAACGTAGGAAGTTCTGGAGACGAGAGCAGACTGACGAGGCTGGAGAAATACTGGAAAATATTATTTACTGAACCTATTTCATACTGAATTTATATCTGCTGTTCAATCCACCATCTAATCATCCATTTTATCATCCATCCATCCAACCATCCGTTCGTCTGTCCATCTGAACTGAAAATTTGTGGTTAAATCTTTAGTTTTGGCTCTTTCAATTAAAAACTGTAGGAATCCTCATGTAGCTCATTTTAAGGTGAACTGTCTGAGACGAGCTTGCCTCTGTGTGTGTGTGTGTGTGTGTGTGTGTGTGTGTGTGTGTGTGTGTGTGTGTGTGTGTGTCTCACAGTGAGCTGGTGAAGCTGTTCTGCACAGACAGCAGCCAAAGGAAGGACCTGAAGCAGTTCCTGACCCTCCTGGTAAACAGCGTAAGTGCCATATGATCTCTGATCCGCTTGGAGTTTAATTGAATTTATTAGTAAAAGCTGAATATTCCTGTGATTAAATGATTTAATAAAAGGTTCCATCCAGGAAGCAGATTTTTACACAACAGGCATCATTAGCTAGGAGCACAAATTACAAACGACATCAAATAATGAAAATAATGAAGTAATATAACTGGTGGGGAAATGTGCTTTTCAAAATAAAAGCATACAGTAGATATTGAGTCTGCATTTGGTAACCGTCATACAACCTGATGCAGGATCAAAGGGGTCTGGAGAGACTGATGAAAAAAGAGAACATCAGAGAGCTGCCTAGCGACGAGGAGCAGTGGGAGGTCCCAGAGCCCCTCAGACCAGAGATGGACAATGACAGAGGTACACAACACACACACACACACACACACGGATGGATGGATGGAGTGTTTGCTGAAGCACAATGAGCAGAATAACGTTGACGGCTCCATCAGCTGTTCGCTATACGCTGGTGAACTGATGAAAGTGGGCTGGCGTCAGTTTGTTGCATGTTATCCTGTCACCATGGAAACACTTGTTGATTTGTTGTCCCCCCTTCTCAAAATTTAAATTCTTATATTTAATAGTTTCTCTGTACAAACCGCTGACACCAGCATTCAATGACATGATTATCTAAACGGATTAATAAAACTGAGTTGTTGCAGCTCATTTTTGTTTTAAGTCTTAAAACTGTTTATTGAGTTTATTAACTCAATAAGTAACGGTTAGTAAATACTGTTCAGCCTGTGTGATTCTCAAAAGCAGAAAAAGTGCAAATAATTCAGTGGGGTGTGTATTTTTAGCCTTAACGGTAAAATTTAAAACTGTAATCATTGGTTATTCATAGTTTATTCTTTTTCAAAAGAATAAACTGTGAGGTATATAGCTTTTTTAAAAATCATTTTTGTACAAAATCTGCAATAATATTCATATTTCAACTTGTCAGAAGAGATGAGAAGTGCATAATATTTTAGCAAATGGGGCTCCATCTGTTTCCTGGAACTTTTATATATACAAATTATTTTTTGTAAAAGAATACATTTGTCTGTTCTTGCAGAGTGAGTGCAGGTTCAATCTTTTAAACACAATATTAAACTCTTTAGATTAAGCTAATTATTGAGCTTCATGCTACTCGACTCTTACTTTGCCCTGCTGGATGTGATCCCAGTATAAAATTTACATTTCTTTGTGTTTTCTAAGCACAACATTCTCCAGTAAAGAGGCAAGAAATCAACTCCTTTGTAATAAACTTGTAGAGAAAGGTGGAAACGAATCGCTGAATTACTTTTTACCATTTAGAAAGCTGTGTAGGGTTTTATATTTCAATCTGAACTAGTCTTCCTCTTCTCCATTAGAGAATACCTGGTGTGTGTGTGTTTTTTTTGTGTGTGTTTGCTCACTTTATGTGAGGCAACATAAAAGCGCAGCTGTTGCCAAGGCTCAAAGAGCGAAAGGAGCAGATCTCCCTCTGCATCACAGCACACACACAAGTATTGTTGTGATTAAAGATGTTTTCACCGCTAAATCTTTTTCATGACCTTCAACGCCAGGCAGACGTTTCCACACACTCAACAGGTCGAGTTTTTGAAATATTATGTTGTTTTAATGTTTCATTTGAGTCATACAAATTCAGCAGCAGCAGGTGATGTTATCCACACAGGGTCAAAATTATTCATACAGGCTGGAATGCCCCTATGAAGTTTCATCTTCTGCAGCTTGAAGATGAACTGCAAACTTTTTGTGTCCATCAAGGTACTGATGATGTTCCTGACCATATCTGCACTGCTCCTGAACACCCTGACCAGTTTCCTTTTAGTGAAGTTGAGGGCAACAGTCTGTGTCAGTTGGTTGACACTCAACCACAGTTGGGTGTTTTGAGCTGGACAATGATCCCAAAAAATACATCAAAGCTACTTTTGACAGTGGTGGGCACACGTGCTAATATTTTTCATTTAGTGTGAAGACTGTTTAGCAGGCACTGCTGTTTCCTCTCTTCACTTCTCTTTATTGAGCAAATGCCAAGTACACAACAAACTAATGAATTAAGTATACAACACTTATATAAACAAACAACCAGGCATGTTAATTAAACAGAAACATACAAAAATTTACATTTGAGAGCCTCCTCACATTCTCCTTGTGACATATGGTGGACAACATGGCAGAAGGTAGTACTTTAGCATTAGCTTCTGCTCAATACCATTTTCATATAGCACTTTATCTTAGCTACCATTAAATACCATGTTGATGTAGCTCTTTAGCACTAGCTTTCATTAAAAACCATATTTATATGGCATTTAGCATTAGCTTCTGTTAAACACCAAGCACTTTAGCGTTAGCTTCTGTTAAACACCAAGCACTTTAGCGTTAGCTTCTGATAAGTACCATGTTGATATAGTGCATTAGCTTCTGATCAATCATGATCAATATGTCAACTTCCTGACAGGAAATGAGTCAATCTAAAGAAGCCGTAGTTGTTTGTATTAGTGAATACTCGACATTTTTATGACTTTCATTTGTGGGAATGGAATTAGACTTATGAATGACTGTCTTGTTAAGATGTGATTATAGACATTTAATGTTTTTCCCTTTCTGACTATAAAATGTTTTGGTTTTTTTTTCGCAGTGTTTTCCAGGAGCCTCTCTTCCATCAGCTCCCTAGAGGAGACCATTTCTCCCCCTCAACCAGACGGAGAACAAACGCTGGCCTGCTGGCCTCCTCGAGCGTCCATGTCGAACACGGGCAGCAGCCGTTCAGGTCGCTCAGATGCTTCTTCTACAAATTAATAACACATTTAATCTTGTGTTTTAATCAATTAAAGGATTTTTTTCTTCCTCTCTCTCTCTCCTCTAGGTCAGCCTAAAAGTGACGTGGTAGATGCCGTCTTAAAAATGTGGCCGCCTCCTGCTGCTCCTAAAGACCGAGACCCAGAGAAGGAAGTGGGACCCGGCAAAAGAAGCGGCGAGGCAGACCAGGGCCCCAGGAGCAGCAGGCCTGCAGACCCTCAGGGCCCTCAGAGAGTTCCGAGCCGTCCAGGGGAGCCTCGCGCCGACGCGGCGACCACCAGCGCTCCAAAACCTCCAGGTGTGAACACACTGGCTGCTGCTTATGAAACGACGGCACCTTGTGAAAATATTCACACACCTCGAATACTTTCACATTTCATCCCCTCGCTCCCACAGTGTTTTTGTAAGTAGTGAGTAATTGAAATGAAAAGAAAGAAAAAAAAAAAGGAGAAACGGCTTAGTAAAATCTGAAAAGTGTGGCGTGCCTTTAGAGTTGTACTCTGTACTTTTTGGAATAACTCAGTTAGATTTAATAGAAAATGTCTGAACTGTAATTTTCAAGTTTTGCCACCAATTCTCCAATGGGTTTAGGTCTGGACTTTGAGTAGGCCCTTCTAGTATGATTATCCCCCCATATACTGCCATCACAAATTCCACTTAATTCAGCCAAAGTGATGTATTCATGTCAGCTGTGCTAGTTGATGCATGTTCTACACATACTGAAAACATTTTACAGTCAATTTCATTAATTTGTTGAAGAAAATCATCTCCCACCTCATAATACTGCCACTGTCGTGTTTAATGATGAAGATGCAGTGTTGGCGTTTCACACAGCCAGGAAGTTATCTCAACAGATAGAAAATGCTTGGAAATAGTTTTCCTGGCTCTCGTTCTTGAATCTTAAAGTGACACTGAGTACTAGCTGGGAAGAACTCTAAAGCTGTCAGAGTCTTAAAAAAGACAAAAAAGGAAAACTGTCTCTGCAACATTCACAGATTGTGCGTGTTCAGCACGTTGTGTTAAAGCTTCCTGTTCCATTGGTGTCGTCTGTCACCCGCCAGAGCGCAGCCAGCAGTCTGAGACCGCCGAGTCCCATAAAGCCGAGGGTGGAGAGGAGAGGCTGGCTCCCGCCGGCCCCGCGGCGACGCCAAGTCCTCCATCTGAGCCGCCTGCAGAACCTTCCAGCAACCAGCCTCCTCCAAACAGCCTGTAGGTTGTCTCCTGTTTGTCTAACAGTGTCTGAATTATGCATGTAGAAAACTAACGTTGGGATTCACCTCTACCAGGGCTCCAGCTAACGATTATTTTAGTAATCCATCCATTATTCTGACCATTAATTGATTAATCAGATAAAAATATGCACATTCTACAGATATTTCATTTAACCACTGAAGCCTTTTTGTTCCAATATTAGAAATACATTAATAAATAATTAATATTTTAAATAAAGTAAACCGCATATTGCCTAAAATGCAATACCGTAGCAGTCCGTCAGTAAATCTGAAATGGGTGATAACACTATTCAATTTGTGGAGTTTTGACTAAAAAGTATTTATAAATACTTTTTATACACGTTAAGTATAAAAAGTATATATATTTTGTACAGTTTTGGCTTAATTACTGCTCTGAATATGTTGGTTTTTTTTCACCAAACAGCCTCTTTTTTGAGTCGGATTAATCATTTGAGCCCTAACTATTACCCTTTCTTTGCCTGTTTTCCCCGTCAGGGTGGGGCCTGAGGCACTGGTTCCCTGCGGTACATTCCAGGGGACGGCAGCAGTTGGGGACATGCAGCGTCCTCTCCTGAACATGGACTTCCCCCAGTGGGACAAAGACCACCCTCTCCGGACCACACTGGAGGACATGGAGCTCCCCTGCCAGAGACCCGACACCGTCAGTACTACCTCTCTCTCCCTCTCTTTCTTTCTTTCTTTCTTTCTCTCTGCAAGGCTTTGATGCTCTGGTTGCGGTTTGGTTTTCACAACTGGCGATGTACCGATCCGATATCAATATCTGTAAAAAATGTAGATCTCGCATAAGTGCGGATCTATTCAGGCTTATTCTATGCTTTGTGCTATACGCATCGTCTTTGTTTAGTTTACATGTTCGACCAACGTAGTCAACTTATTGTTTCTGTCAGTTTCAGTTTCTTTATTATTTATTTTACATTTGATGTTGTGTTTTTACACGTTTCACCAAGCTTGTGAAGCAATTGGTGTATTTTAGCGTGCTGTACTGGTGCAGCGTTATCAAATCAGTACATTTATGTCTGTTTAAAAAAAAAAAAAAAAAGTAATTTTTTTAGTCAGTTCAGCTGTTTTTCTGTATTAGATCGTGTCGGCTGATACTTACCCTCAGATATCGGTATCGGAATTTGAAAAAGTGGATCCCTATTGATGATGGCTCCACCCTTTTCCAGGTGGTGTTTTTGGACGAGCAGATGGACCTGGCGGCGGTGGGCGAGTGGGGGGAGAAGCTGGTCAACTCCTTCCTGTGCCACTGGAGAGACAGCAGTGACCCCGCGCGGCCCACCCACGTCCTGTGGTGCAATCAGAGCGGGGAGAGTGGCCAGCCCTACGACTTCAAGCTGGCCTTTGGAGAGGCGGGGGCCATATTCGTGGAAGTCAAGTCAACAGTGAAGAGAGAAAAATCCTTCATCCACATGTCGGCCAACGAGCTGGACTTCGCGCTGAAAGAGAAGGATCGCTACCACATCTACAGAGTGTACAGCGCCGGGGACGCTCAGAACGTCCGCCTGTGTCGCATTCAGAACCTGGCGCAGCATCTCCACACCAAGGACCTGGCTCTGTTTCTCTTTGTGTAGCTTACTTTTAAATCTGTACAAGTATTTGCACTGTATCATTTGCACTGTGTCTATCATAATATCAGGTGTTTCATATAATGCACTTTTAAGCCTTTGTCTATTGTATATCAGGTATATTAATCCCGGTGTGTGTCGTCACATTCTTAACTCTGGTTCCTTTTTTTAAATTCAATAATTGCTTTTAAATAAATAATTTTTCATTCAGCTGAAAGAGTTTCTCTTTATTATCATCTATTTGTGTTTTATGTACTTCACTAACTTGGTTCTTCAGTTGAAGTAATTGAGCCAGAATTACTTGGTTGCAAAGTGGAAAGAAGATTACTTATGTTACAAATAAAATATTAATGAAAGGCTGACTTTTGATGATATATCTAACATTTTTGGACAACCAAAGTTTTCACAGTACAAATAGACACTAACAGCATAAACAAAAATTGGGAAAGCAACACACACTTAATCTCAGGGTTTAAATTTTGTGGAGGCAGTACAGTTTAATCTTATGCAGTTTATTTTTACTGCTCGACTTTTTTGTCAGATGTTCATTCCATCCTGTGACTTAAAGAAGTTGAAGCTACCGCTAACTAGTTGCTAATATGGTCTCGTTAGCTAGTTAGCTATTTTTTTGCGTCCATCATTGGTAAGTCTTTGCCTCTCGCTCATTCATTCTGTGCTAAAAAGCTTGACGTTACTAAAATAGGCAATTTCTTTTGTACGTATCTGTCATATACAAGTCTTACATTTTCTTGAGATATTCATTGTTGTTGGCCACCCGTACGGAGTTGGTGCAAAAAGCTAGACACTACAACATATGCAGTTTTATTTTTAACATTTCTGCCGTGATACAGGTCTTACATTTAATTCATAAGGGTCTTAAAATTTGACTTAGTGAAACTTGTAAAACGCTGTTTCAACAAATTACATAGTCTGCAAACCTACCAAGACATTGCCTTTCATCTTAATGCCACTTTTCAAGCGGAGAAATGCAAGAAGAAAAAAGATAACATCTGCTATGGTGAAACGTGGTGGTAGCATTATGATGTGGGGATGTTTGTATAAAATTGTATAAAATCACGTTTTCCTATAACAGACGCAGATATTTGTGAACATGAAGTTCTGTGAATCCCTTCAGTTTATCCACCTGTCTAACTGCTGTAGGTGATTTTTTTTTTTTTTTGAACACCATGGAGTAGCTACTGCTGTAATACAGGAGAGATCTTAGAAAACATCCTATGGGGAGAGACAGCTTCCACTAATAATCACCTCGCCATGATTTATGGAGCTGTTTCCTCCGATGGATCGGCCGCTGGAGCCTGTACTAATTGAATCAATGGTAGGACATTTTGCATCACTGCACGTCTGGACCTGCAGGAGCAGATCCTAACAGTCCAGGACAATATCTCACATTCACTCAGCGCCACTGGATCACTAAAAAACGACTACTGCATTGTTTTCATTAAGGGTACATTTAGATTAGAAGTGCATTTATTGCACTGCACAGCTGCCCTTTTGTTCTGGACCGGTGCTGCGTTTAAGGGAGGCTTGTACATTTGCCTTTCTGGTAGAAATAGCTTCCTAATCTCAAGCTTTTGATCATTTTTGATCTTCCGTATTCGTAAGCAGCATCACTTTCAGTGTGAATCTTTATCTTTTGACTTGTGAGGACATCTCGGACCTTGAAATATTCCGTTCTTTTGCGTGGTTATCAGAAAACTTGTATGAATCATTATGAATAATTATCTATGTATTTTTATTATGTGAACATTGTTTAATAGTCATTTCCCCCCCTTTCTATCTCATTTTGTCCCCTCTTATGTGTATCCTTTACACATGTACTTAACGGCTAAATGTCAACTTAGCTTCTTTTTTTTTATAGTAAGTGAGTTTTGATATATTTTTGATGTATACAATTAGAAAATACCCAAACACCACCAAAAATGTACAAAGCAAATTTTCTGCTGACACTGAGTGGAAGCCAGACTCACTGTACACTTTACAGGACAGGACGCAAACAGTTAAATCTCATGTTCAATTAAACTGACCTGTCTAGAGTGTTGTATGTTTTTTGCTCAATGACTGCTGCAGGTTGGTACCAATGTCTCCTGAGCCCCATTAAATTGATTCTGAGGCTTTACGCTGAATCTTGAAATCCTGCTGCAATCAATGTCTTGTGGCTTTCTTCAAAGGCTGCAGTTATTCCTATTGCTTGTACAGTTGTTTCTTCCACTCAACTTTCCGTTAATATTTTCAGATACAGCTTCTTTAGAAATCTCTTATTTAGTTTATCTTCGTTGAAGAGGATGTTTATGACATAACATAACATTTATCTTCTAAAATACAGTTTTAGTGGTTTTGTGTATTATATTTATTTTACAAGATACAATTTAGAGTTTCGATTAGCTTTTGGTCATAATTAATAATAGTGAAACTCTTGCATTGGCTTATATTATTAGTAATTAATTAATTGCTTTGTAAACACTTTGATATTTTGTGTAAGTTTTTTTGTTTGTCAAAAGTGATTTATTTATTTTATTTTTGGTTATTATTTTGTTTTTCAAGAATCTCCACCTCTTTTTTGCCAAAAAAAAAATTCAGGTAAAAAAAATAAAATAAAAAATTGTTTTTGGCAAAAAAAAAATACTTAGGCCATTATTTTAGGACAATATCTTGATACTCCTGTCACCTGCATTTTCCCACTGTGGGACAACAAAGAGTATTTCTATTCTATTCTAACTCCACTGGTGTGGAACAAATCTATAAAATATATACAAATTTACGTAAATGAATTTTTTTTAAATTAATATTTTAATTTACTAGGACGCACCTGTAAATATACTTCTACTATTAATTTATCTGTTCGTTTATTTTTACTTAATTTCATTCTATTTTGTTGTATTTATCGCGTTTGCGTGCACTGTTGATATTTCCGATTACCCACGAAGGCAGCATAGTCTGTACGGAGACAGCGAGCAGCGGCGGCTCCCGGCGGAGCAGCGCTGTGATTGGCTGAAGCCTCGAGGAGGGGGAGGACCTTCCCTCTCCCCATCCTCTCCTCGCGCCGTCTTCATCTCGTCTCCTCTCCTCCCAACCTGGAGATCAGAGCGATGCGGAGACAATAGGACGCAGAGCCGCAGGGAGGGAGCAGGATGCTCGGATCCACATCCAGAAGCGACACACTGCTCTGCGGAGGCTTCCGGCTGGACGCGTCGGTCAGGCTCACCTACCTGTAGTATGCGCTCTCATCGACCTGCCCGTTTTTTTATAATTATGAGTCTGCGTGGACAGAGTGGACACCACAGCCTCCAAATGGGAGCCCACTGAAGGGTGAGTAATGGGAGAAATCTCCTGCGTCTCCTCACCTGCACCCCGACCTCCTCAGTGCAGACAGACAGCAGCATCGTGTCCTGCTGTGCTTTAACTCACCCATCACCTCTGAGCCCACCAGCTCTGATTCACGTTGTAAACAAAGCGCTCACCTCTCCTGAATGCTGATTATTGCGAGTCTTTAATATTTTTGAATGTTCTCATTGACCACAGCGCTGCTTTCCATGCTTGTGATCTGTTCTGTCATTTTGGGTAACGCATAGTGGGGGTTGTGGGGGGTTGTCGTGTGTCTGCGGCGTCTTCTGCATGTGCGTTTGTTTCCTATTCTTTCAAGCGCTGTAAAGTGCTTGTGATTTTCCTCTAACTCTCAGCAGACTAAGACGCAACACAACACTGGCTCCCAGAATACTGATGATGGCTGTGAAGCGCCACCTGAACACAGTGTTTACGTCTTGTGTGGCTGCAGCACAGCACTCTGCTTTTAGGAGAGGACGCAGATTTTAGTCGATTTTGTAACAGAAAGAAAATAAAATACAGATTTTAATTTGTATTTGAAGGCTGAGCATCTGCACGTTTGGTTACTGGCAGATTACGGTTTTTTCCCTAACTGATGAGGAGTAAAGTGATAAAACTAGATTTGATATCTGGTTCAAGAGAACAACAGAATGTTTTTTTGGAAAACTAAGATTTAACAATCTGTAGTCAGGGATAAAATAAAACCCTTTAGTTTTGACTAGTCGCTCTATTGTGGGTTTTATGCTTTCACATTAATGCAAAAAAAAGAATAGTCGAAATGCTACTTCTTGTGTTTTATAAAGGTTTATAAATCTAAAACTTTGTTTTAAAAAACATCTCTTTTCAGTGTAATTCATGTCTGAGCAGTGTTTTCGACTTTAAACCAAATGCTGGCCTTTAGCTCCAGGGAGTCAACCTCAATTATGGTGAATTATTCCAATATTTTCTCTTTTGTAGCCAAAATTCTGAAGCGCGAAACAATTTAACGGTGATGTGGCATTTTTCGTGTTTTTGTAACCCAGTGTGCCTTTAGATGTCCTTATTACCCGACTGTGTTGAGACACCAAAGCAACCGAGGAACTAAGAGCTTCAAACGCAGTGACAGGATGAAAGCACTCGCCTCTTATTTCACCAGACCAAGTGACAGTAACAGCTGTGTTTTTATAAATACAATACATATTTTATACATTTTTAACTATCTGTAAACCTCTTTTCATTGTAGACTTTTTGAGTTTAGTGATTTGAGTTTTAGAATTTTAGTGAACGGTGAAAATATCCAGTCGGAAAAAAAAAAACCCAGATGTAACTCCTGTACGAAGCACTTCGTGGTTAACTTACTGTTTGGTATTTCAAGTATTAAACAAGTAAAATTCAATTAATTTTGGTCAGAAGTTTTGGCTATTTTGGATCTTTGCATGATTATTTATTAAATCTGCAAAAAAAAAATTTTATAAATAAAAAATCTAGGTAAATATCCTGCTGCTATCTAATTGGAGGAGGGTGCCTGGTTGTTTGCGTGTGTCTGCTGATCAGAGGAGACCTTGTGCTTTATTTCACACTGAAGTCGACTCACTGCACATCTACAGACACTCCAGCACGATGAGTCATAGCTTCCAATGTGGGTTACATGAACAGTCTGGGGCTAAACATCGACTTTGCCAGTGAGAGTCCAGTTGTGGTGGTAGCTTTGCCTGTCATTTGTCCTCATGGGACTGATAACGTGGTAAATGTCTTCACAACCAGCTGAAGAATCAGAACATGTCACAATCCAGGATTTAGTAGGAACACTATTTAACCTTTCGGGGCTTACTCAAAACTATGAGTCAGGTATTTATTTGGAAAATGTGTGTGTATGTGTGTGAAACCCTAATGAAGCACCAACTTTTGAGGACCGCCTATATCTAAAAGATTAGATTTTGTTTTTGAGTTGAAGGAGAATTACCTTGTTGCGTGGTTTACGGTTAGGCATCCATTGATTAAGGCTTGTGGTGAGAGCAATGCATTAGTGCAAGGACTCTGGGGAATTCAATTGCAAATTTAGTTCGGGCCCAATGGGTCGATAAATAGGCTCACTGAGAAGAGAGAAAAGTGGGTCTTCAGCAGATGCACAAATGTTTGCTGATTATGGATGTCCCTGTCCAATCTCAAGTATCACATTTTGGTTCTGATCAAGAAATTATCAAAATGATTTAAGACCTTGGCCAGGGCTCAATACAGAGGTGGCGAAATATCAGAAAAACATTGTTCTGACGAAGGTGATCATATTAAACCCTCCATTTACCCCATTTTTTTGGTTTATCACAATGTTCCATCACACTTTATGAACTTTAGCATCTCAGCTGCTAAAAATATATATCAAGGGTTTGCACTGAGTTAAGTCAAAGTTTTATCCAACAGGCCAAAATGTTATTAAAATACAAATGTGAAATGTCACACTTTGATATTGCATTGATTACTGCAATTTGACATATGGTACATTTAAAATTCAACTTCTGATACTTATTTTTACAACATTGTCTAATATGATAAAGTCTGGAATATACCTTTACAAACAGCACTTTTAGAAAAGTAAACTTGTAAACTTCATACATTTATAGTTAAATGTCGATACGTTCACAAGATGTAAAACCAAAGTAAAATTCCTTGCTTGTGTACTTAAACTTGGCCAATAAAGCTGAATTTGACTGTAGATTTACTACACAGTGACACCTAGTGACACAAGCAGCAATTTACAATCAACTTAGTCGTGTAGCTGAGCTGAGGTGCAAAACACTTTATAAAAATCCATATTGCATCATTTCTTCTTCCTTTTTGTAGTAAACACTGGACAACCTATTGCTATATGAAATGCACTCTTTATTTCTTTGTTATTATTTTTGGCCACTTTTGAATTTCATAGTCTTCTATGACTAATGACTGGAATTTCTGGTATTATGATATATTATTGTGTGGAAAGTGCTCCATCATTTGAAGAAGACTTTAGGCCTTGAATAATTCCTAAATGTCGTCTCAACCCCCAACCAGTTGAGGCAGATGGCCTCTCATGCTGAGTCTGCTTCTGCCATTGGTCTCTTTCTGGTGAAAGGGATTTCTCGTCTCTGCTGTGGCACACTGCAATGTTCACTGGATTTAATATACATATATATTTTCATATAGGTATGGCTTGTAATCTGCCTGGATTTGGTGATATATATCTGTAAATAAGATTCAGCTGAATCTATTTTTACTCTATTTTTCATTGAAAGACCCCAGCAGCTGGAATCCAATAACTTGTGTTGGTTACACACACACACACACACACACACACACACACACACACACACACACACACACACACACACACACACACACAAATAACCCTTATTTCAATTAATAAAGGTTTCACAATTGACTTTAATTTCACATAAGAAAATGTATCCGAGCCCAAATTTATTTTCCATGTGTCACATTTTTATGCTTCTCTAACTTTAAGATGGCTTTATCGTCAAGAAAACACAACACACTGAAAATTTTGTCATTCATCTCGAACTCCATTCAGTGTAGAATAATTGTTTTCAGGTACAATCAGTCTAAATGTAGATTTGATTTTGAACTAGAGATAAAATCTAGCGAACTGATTTATAAGCTGTGAAATGAATCCTTAGGGTTATCTATACCAACATGAACCTTCATTCCCCCAGTGGTCATATATCTTGGTACTAAAATCAAAAAGGCTAAAAAGAAAAAGAAAAAATCCACTGAAGAATGGAACGACTTCGAGGGACATGATCATCCATCCATCTTGTGTTTATGTGAGATCGGGTCCAGGGGTGAAACCCAGACACCTCTCACTCCAGTGGGACTTTCCAGCTCATTCTGGTGGGTCTCAATGAATTCCCAGGTCAGAAGAGATAAATAGCCTCCTCTCAGTGGAATGTGGCCCAAAACCTCCAAAAGAAAGCACAAATTCAGCCACCTGCACCCAGGATCTCGTTTTTTGGTCGTAATCCATATCTCATGACCATAGGTGAGGATGGGAGCATCGATGTACCGGTAAATTGAGTGCTTTGCTTTCTGCCTATGCTCTTTTTTCATTGTGACAGACCGGAGCAGCACCTGCAGCTGCATTTTTAATATGACCGCTGTGAGCAGGCACAACTGGGTCATTTAACTTGATTTGTGAGCTTTGGCAGATTCGGGTGTTCTTTGCAGAAGACGTTATTGCAGCTTTTTTAATGCAAAAACCAACTGAAGCATAAAACAGGTAAAATATACAATAATATTAATAATATGGACTTAATAAACATCTTTATTACCATAATTTCTTTTCAGTATAAAGGTGCAGAGCAAAATCTAAGTGGCTCTACCTTCAAACCGCAGGACGTAGTTGGTCCAGTTGCACCACCAATCAGTTGTTTGTTCTGAGTAAATGAATGAATTGTCATATTGTCTCCCATGCATATGATTTTCTGTGTAGAGAAAATGTTTTGGCGTCATCGACCAGAGAATCGTCTTCTACTTATGGGTTTACGGGGATGGCTTGTTTTTGCTAGTTTTGATGGATTGAATGGAGCGCTGACCTGTTAAAAGCTCGAGATATCACTTTATAAGCTAACCCTGGATTATACCCTTTTGCACAACTTCATCCCTGAGCCATTTGTTGTGTCCCTTGAGCTTTATTTGTACTGTTTGTTCACATATATTTCCTAAGAAATTTGAATGTGCTGAATACAAATTGCACACTACACTTAATCAGATTTTTATTTGTAGGCTCACAAGAACCAAGCTGAAACTTGATACTCTTAGCTTTGAATGTTGCTATAAATCCCCTACATCTGCTATTGTATTCGCAGGTATCGCTGGCTGAAGGTATTCTCGTTATCTCTTCTTTGCTGCTCAGTGGTCCTTGTCATAATGTCCCGCTGTCCCTGCCTCTCCTTTCTCATTATTTTTCCCTCATACTGTCTGGTGCCTGTCAGTGCCGAATTTGTTAGTCTTACACCAAAAAGGAGTTTGATTCTGTGTATGTGTGGTCAACAACTTCTTCTGACCATGCCAGCATTTTTCTTTCGGATGACAAATGACTTAATCTCTGTCACTGTAGTAGGGAAAAGATGCGGACTTATGCTCCACATGCATAAAAGAGGATGAAGACGGCATTGCTGTAATTGTTGGAGGACAGTGCGGCTGCATGAGCGGAGGCGGACGTGGCGGCAATCATCGCCTTGGCCAGCAGAATATGCTTGGCCAGTCAGCAACGCCCGCTGGTTGCATAAGCAGTCTGGGATTTAGTCAGCTGTGGCCTGTAGTTGCTGCACTGTTTTCACACAGCCTTAAACCTGGTGGCACAGAGTGTCAGTGTGGAGCTCAGAGGACAGAGGAGGAGGAGGGAGGCAGGGAGGATTTGTGATCAGCTGAAAGGAACACGATGTATTTTGTTTCTGTTTCCAGGACATTGGATTTTGAGCCTTATGGAGTAAACAATTCTGATGGTTTTAAAGTCACATGTAAAAGTTTAATACAACCAGAATTTGGAAAAAACATGATTACTTCTTTTGGTTTCTGTCAACAGTCGTCCTCCCTTTAGTTCTGTTTTCATTCAATGGCCCTGGCTTGATTTGGTACATTAAATCTCAGATGGATGATATTATGAGACTGGTAGTGTTCCATCCATCCATCCATCCATTTTCTTCCGCTTATCCGGGGTCGGGTCGCGGGGGCAGCAGCTTCAGTAGTGTTGCACATTTCAATTATTTATTTCAGTAAAAACTAAGCCACAATCTTTGTAAAAGACAAAATAGTCCAAAAGAATGATAAATCGCATGTACTCCCAAACTCATGTTTCAGTTTCTCAGTTTCATTCCTAAAGATTCTTATTTTTCACATCATACATCAACAGAGAGGATGGAGACTCAAAATAAGATTTCATTAGCATCAGTGGTGAATTCAGTGACTAAATAAGAGTGAGAACAGAGATATATCAATGTAAGCGTATTTTCTGCACTATGTCAACACATGGATGAGGTTTATTCAGGTTTTGGAAGGCAGAACAGATTACACTGGAGTTCCTCTGACTTTCCTTTTGAGCATTCAGCTTCTATATATTATTGAATATGCTGGATCTTTAAATATTTTTAGACTTTTTGTAATTTCACAGTTACCTGTAGGGCCAAGATTCCTTAGAAAATTGCAACAGAAACTGTTTTTTCAGTAAACCTTGTTAGCATATGCAAACATGATACTGAACAAAGTGGATTGAAACTGCTTCTGTTCCTAACATAAATAATCAGTGACCACTCACAGGCGGACGCCTAAAAATCATTTCAAATGTCCTTGTATCTAATTATGTTGTAGATGTTCTAAAAGAGAAATTATTATTGGCTAAAATAAGTATTGGTGGGTCAAAACCCAAGTTGGTCTCAAAATTCTGCTCAGAGCATTTTTGCTTACAACTCAAGTGGTTATGCATTTAAGATAAAAAAGGACTGAGTAGGAGTAGGAAAACATGGTTAGACATAAGCAAACAATTAACAATGTTTATTAATTTGATCTAATATTGTGCATGTGGTTAAGTTTTAAAACTGGCATATTTTACGTTTATTTTCTTAACAAGATCTAACATTATCGTCCCCATAAACCTGTTGGGCCCTGTAACATTGTTTACTTTAAGGCACTCTGGCCCCATTTGCACAGAAAACAGACACAAACGTATACATAGATGAGGGACTGCAGTCTCACACACACTGATGATTAAATTCATTGTGAGTCAGATGAAAATATATGCAAACACACATTTGAATATCTATTCAATCCAATACCAGAAACCACAGAACCTTATTTGACAGGGGAAGCAAAAATGTATGATTTGATTTAATGGCTTCTTTTTAAAATGGCTCACTTTATAGTTCCATAAAAGTGAACAATAAAACTTGTTCCCGAAAAAGTTAAAAATATATATATTTTATGAAATGTTAATGAGACCAATAAATCATTAGGCAGTACTTTCCAGATGGCAATTAAAATTTTAATTTGAATTCATTTTAAGTACAAAAAAATGAGGCAAAGAAAAATATCTATCATTGCTGTTTCAACTCCTTGGAGATAGAAATGACTTATACTAGTTAAAGTTTGTTCTTGAGACCCCTACACAGAGTAGAATTTTGTACCTTGGGAAACATTCACAGAGGAGATGTGGAAAACTTTCTGTGCAGCAGCAGATGGTGGTGGCATTTGTGGCTTCCCTTTGTGTCTAAATGTTTACGAGGCAGTTGAGTTTGTTTCTGCTTTCTTTGCCAAGCAGTGTGTAGATAAATTTTCTAACTTTGAAATCCTAGTTAGGCACAGGAATTTGCCATCTTCATTGCTTCTGCCCAACAGCCAAGCTGAAGGAAAATCCAAAAGTATTGAAAAAAACTCACTGTGATACGACACTTTTAATGAGTGAGAAAGTGAGTGAAGTCTAGCTAGCATAATTTTCCCCAGTGTGTTATTACTTGTGCCCCCACCAGGCTAAGCATTGCTTATTTATTAATTTTTTTCTTTAAGTGTTTGCATTTTTTAAGACTTTATAGTTTGTGTTCAAGATATTAATCTTTCAATAACACACAATTACCAAGTGATATTTTCCAATTTCCTGTCAACTAAAAACAAAATTCAACTCAAAAACACAATGGGCCAACCACCGGGCTGAGCAAGTTTTCTGGGGTAAACCTTGTAGCTGGTTTAACTATTTTAATGCAAAGGAAGAAATTAAAGAGTTAACATTTTGAGCATCTTCTATGTTTTATTAGGACAGTTTACAATGCTAAAAGAGCAAGCATTTTCTGGAGAATGTAGCTTATTTAACTGAGTTTTTCAAAAGACTCCTGATATTTCCAAATCAAGCAAGTCCCACAACAGAGTTTTCATGTTTAACAAGGAAATTACAGAGGGAGATTTTCCCCCCCTAAGTTAATGTGACTTCATTGTTTTAATGTTGTGTACTTCTCTTTATACTCCATGTACATGTTGATAACATTTATGGGATTTAAGGGGAGCTACTCAAGATAATAATCTTATCCGCAGTTTCAGTACATGGACACATACACAAGCAGGACACACATATACTATATATATATATATAAAGTAAGCAGTTCTGATCCATGACAGAAACAAATAGCCTAGTGTGCCCACAACTCCCTGGCCTCTCTTTTAAATGTGTGTGTGTGTGTTTATCACGTGTCAGGGACAAAGAGAGAGTACAGGCCCTCTGTGCTGCCATGCATCACCCAAACTGACTCATCCCTCCTCACCTGCTGCCATCAACCTCTCTCTCTGTCCATATCGCTCAAGGAGATCACACCCCCACCGAGAAACATCAAGGCCTGTGGTGGGAATGACGAGAGCCGGCTTCACATGACATGAGTTACGAAAGCTTCCAAGCTCTTTTTTTTTTTTTTTGGACATCAAAAAACTGGAAAGCATAAGAAAGTGTGATGTAAAATAGATTTCTGAGGAGATTGGCAAAGGAGTGTGTTGAAGATAATGAAATGCTGTAAATGTCAGAGCTATCCAACTCCTCTGAGCAGCTTATGTAATGGTTCTGTGTTCGGCTGCATGTGTGTTCCTGCGTCTCCTCCACACGCGCCAGAATCTATATAGGCTGTAGGTCAGGACTTGGCAGATCAGCCTCCTCAGAAAGGAGAGAGAGAGAGAGAGAAAAGAAAGAAAGCAATCGGTAAGAATAATCACACTGCAGTAGGAAATGGATCTGCTGGAGCTGACTGTTGTTGGCTTGCTGTTTTGTGTGTATGTGTGACTCAGCTCCCAGCAGCCACCCATGGTGAGCAGCTTTTAGAATTACTAAGGCCTTCACTGCAGATAATTAGCATTTTCAGTGACGACCACACTGCAGATCTGACTGACAGACTGGGGGGTTTAAATATCCGTCCTGCAGCACTCGCCCTGAAAACCACGTCTCATATAACAGAAACAGCAGACTTCGCTTCTTAGAACACACGGTACCTTGCAAAATAGTTATTTTCTAATGTTGCATCCACAACCTTAAGGGCATTTTATTAGACTTTATGTGATAGACCAGGGGTCTGCAACCTTTACAGTTCTAAGAGCAGTATTTGCCTTTAGTTCACCAAAATAAGAATTGTTTAGAGCCAAAAATGTAGAAAAAAAATACAAGTTAAAAATTTTGATAAATAGCTACTTAAGGAAATTTTTGTCATTTTAAAAGAACTTAATTATATTTCCATTTTAAAGTTTTAGAATAAATAATATCATAGAACATTGCAGAAAAGAAGATGGATAAGTTTCCTGGTGCGAGATGTTTAAATTTGTGGAATTATTGTTGAAATTTCTCTCATAAATAGAGCAAATAAAGCAAATCTTCTGTAATATCTGGTGATTTTATCAGCATTTCTGCAAAACATAAGTATTTAATAGCCACATTTGGGATGTTCTGATGAAATCCTGTCTTTAGACTCAGCAGTTCTGTACTATACAAAGCATCAAAACAAACCCAATCTTCATTAACTCCACAGAAGCAAATTATTTCACACTCTGTCCTCAAAATTTGTTGCATTTATACAAACCAAGCCCATCTCTACTTCACGGTAGCCGTGTCCAAATGTATTTCTTCACATATTTTCTGTTTCTGAGCGGTGACTGTGACCAGCTACTTTAATTGTGGTTCTGTATTTTTGGCATAAATCCATAATGTGTTGGACCAACAAATCAACTTGATTCCTCTAAAAAATCAGTAGCATTCGGTCAGAAACTATGGTACAGTTAAAAGGATGAAGCCTGGAACATGAGGAAAATTCACTGCGATGCTGCAGCTGATCCACTGAACAGAAGGACGGAACTGAAAAGACATGATCATTTCAGCCATGACCACTTGCCAACAGGACGTTTCTCAGATTTCTCAGCTATCTTCAGTGAAAATAGAGGTGCAAAAAGGAGCTGCACAGGTTGAGCCTCCAATATGTTACTGTTGATTGTTTTCACAGCACAGATGTGTTGCGAGTTAACAGGCTTGGAGAGAATTGTAGCACTAAAGACGTCTAAACTGCGTTTGGGTTTAGTCGGTTCTTTTTGGATAAAGGAGTTTAGGCTCTGTTGGCTTATGGTTCATGCTTATTATTATGGAGTTAGAAACTGATTCAGTACTAAATACAATTTGGCAAATCAGTTGTCTCATTAAACGTAGTCCAATTTTTTTCATATTTTAAGTTGAATTCATAACTCTGTAATTAAAATTTTACCTTAATTATATACATAAAAAATATTTAACTCTTCTTTCTATTTTTTTTTAGAAAATTAGTAAAAATTGAATCATAAACTGGAAATATGACATTTGTAGAACAGATGTTGGTGGTAGAGAATTGTATACCTTGTTTATTATATACATTCATATATTGTCTTATGTTTTCAGACCTATCCTTTTATAACATCAAACTGTTTTTATTCATATATTTACTTTTCTTTCTGATTTGTAAAATTAAATGCAAGAATCAGCAGATTTTGTACAAAACTTTTCTTTTCTCTCAGAAAGTCTTTAGTTTTTGAAATTCTGAAAAAAAATCTATACTTCTCATTAACACACAAAACTAAAAATTCACGTCCCGGTCTGGTTTTTGTACAGTGACCCCAGCTGCTAGCTGCTTCGCCTCTCCTCACTGACCAACACTTCTTCACCCCAGTCCTTCGTTGGAAACAGCCGCCACCATGAGCTCCTCTCCGCTGGTTTCTCGAGCTAACGTGGACATCCTGGACGAGTTGCAGCTGATCGCTGCTCAGAACCTGGAGAGGCTGGAGGTTAACAAGTACTATGAGGTGATCAGGGAGCTGGGGAAGGGCACCTACGGCAAGGTGGACCTTGTGATCCACAAGATCAGAGGTGAGGGACCTGGTGTGTACACACATTTTATGCCACTTTCTTGACAAGGAATTCACAATCTTTTCTCAAAAGGTACAAAAATGGCACTGAAGTTTCTGAAGAAGAAGACGACGAAGCTGAAATCGTTCCTTCGGGAGTACAGCATCTCACTCTATCTCTCCCCCTGCCCCTTCATCATCAACATGTACGGCATTGCCTTTGAGACGGACGAGTACTACGTCTTTGCCCAGGAGTACGCTTTGGCAGGAGACCTCTTCGACATCATTCCCCCACAGGTGCCGACTTATAGCCGCCATTCTGATTGTTCCTTAATTCACGACATTCACCAAAACGATCATTGAACCATGGAAAGCCAGTAAAATAGTATAACAGCAGAGCAGTTTCCCTTCAAAAACAATCCAGGTTCAATCATCCTCAGCTCACACAGTCGAGGGACTTGTGGTGTTATAGTCTTTGGTTCTACATAGACTGCTATCATTTTGACTCATCAGAAAGACACTACATGACGAATGGACAGACCCAGTACTTTCACATTGCAAGTCCTATCATCAGCATTAGTTTTCTCTTCAACACTGACTATGTCATTCTCCATTATTTGTTGGTTTTGAAGCAATTGTCAGGATCAACTGGATAAAAATGCTAACTGTCAATGCAGTCTGTGCTCTAAATCTCTACCCATGCATAAATAAGAAGATTACCTTGTTTCTAAAAAGCGGTAAAGCCTTACAGGAATTTTGTCAACCCAAGAGCGTTGATGTCTCTACTCTTAATATTTCTCTTCCTGAATGGCATTGTCTGATGTTACATTTGACTGAGAACTTGAAGGGATCCTAACTCTTTTGTCTGCCCTTCTTAATGGCTGTAAGTTGGAAAGTCCTAACTGTACGGCACATGTTCTTCCATCTGGTCTTTCAGGTTGGTCTACCTGAGTCGGTGGCGAAGCGTTGCGTGCATCAAGTGGCCATCGCTCTGGATTATCTGCATTGTAAGAAACTTGTCCACAGGGACATCAAGCCTGAAAACATCCTCATTTTCGACAGAGAGTGTCGCAAAGTCAAGCTTTCAGACTTTGGCATGACCCGTCGGGCTGGCTCGCCTGTGAAAAGAGTAAGTCACCATTGAGTTTTCTCAGTTGCTCTGGGCTCTTTTCCCTGACATGGTTCTGACCTGTTGGGTTTTCTCCCCAGGTGAGTGGCACCATTCCCTACACGGCCCCAGAGCTCTGCGATGCCTCCCGCCAGGAGGGTTTCTGTGTGGACTACAGCACCGATGTCTGGGCCTTTGGTGTGCTGCTCTTCTGCATGCTGACTGGCAACTTCCCTTGGGAGAAGGCGCTTCCCACCGATACGTTCTATCAAGAGTTCATCCACTGGCAGAGGAGGAGGACGAACACGGTGCCATCGCAGTGGAGGCGTTTCACCGAGCAGGCGCTGCGAATGTTCCGCCGCCTGCTCTCGGTGGAGCAGGACCGCCGCTGCTCCGTTAAGGAGGTGTTCGGGTATTTCAGCCACTCCTGGATGCTGGATGCAGAGCATGACAACAACGGCAATGCAGGGGGCAGTGGTAGCGCGGAGATGGTTGGCGGGAGCAACATAGGAGGTGGAGGAGGAGGGAATGTGCGAGGAGATATGGAAGGCACCATCTCTACTTCTTCGTCAGGGGAAGAAGATGAGGAGCTCCTGGTGGAGAGGATGAAGCAGCAGACTTTGTCGCCTCGTTCACCGCTCTCGCCCCTCTCTCCAATGTCTCCCATGGTGGTGGAAAGGGGCAGTGGTGGTGGCGGGGCCAAGGGAGCAATGATGGACCCGGGTGGAGGACATCATTTCGTGTCTGTCTCCACTAACAGCTCGGTGTCGTCCACCAACAGTTATGACCGAATGCCACGGGAAAACGGTTCCCCTGGCGGCCGCTTGCTAGTGGCTACACCCATTGAGATCTGCGTGTGAGCATGGCGAACTCTGCGACCGACTCAACCCACACTTCCATACCTCTCGAACTGCAATAGTTGTGCATGCATCGAAACAAGACCAGACTAAAAGTACTAACGTGTATCCTGTTTTCTACATCTTGGGAAGAAAGTCGACACGTTGAAGACTTAGTAGATCTTGATTGAAGGCACATACAGAAAGATCTTTTATTGGATGTCATCAAGAGAGGCTTTGTTTACAATCTAGGGACATTTTGAGGTGCATTTCATGAGAATATAAAGAAAAAGTGAGAAACTCCGTGACTAAAACCATCAGAAAAGAAAACCAAAATGTATTTTATAGAGCAATACTTGCAGCAAAAATAATTCAAGGGAAGACTTCACAAGCTGTGACGAAACAACGAAGAACTTGTTTCTGTGATGAGGACTAAAACAGAACTCGAAGAAACACCCTGGTTGACGGAGTGGGACGATGTGTAACAAAAATGTGAAAGTGTGTTTGTGGTTTGTGTGTATGAATCTTAAAAAAGTGTATTTTGCTTTGAGATACAATTTATTTATTTAATCGTAAAAGACTAAAATTGTTTTTTCTATTTTATTTCTTTTTGTTGTTTTTTTTTAATAATGTAGCTTTCCTTTTTTCCACTTTAGTGAATACTGTTAAGTGACTTCCGACTCCTCTTCCCTGTGCAACACTTGCGGTTGGCTAATAAGTCGGGGTGTAACTATTTGTTCATCTCCTGAGACACCGTGATACGGGACACTGAGTTCACCACAGCGATTTGATTCACAAATAGTGCGAAGGGTTCAAAAATCACAAACTACAAACTGTTTTTGAAAAATGCCCATTTAAGGTGAGAGTTATTAATTTCGGATTTGTTAGGGTTTATGCTTCCCTTAATTCGCAGTAGCCAAATTTCACAAGTTAAATCTAAACTAACATTTTAGATTTCATCCAGTCTTTTTCAATTTATAGCTAGAAATGATCAAATGTGCTTCCTTAAAATAATACTAAAACCATATTTATTATGTTGCCTATAGGAAGTTTTGAGTCAGATGCTAGCTTCAGCATTGTGAGCTTCTGTTGGTTTAAGGTATAAATTCATCTTGTTTTCCCCTCACATGCGGTTTATTTCCCTATAGCGAATCAAAATTACAGACCAACAAATGATTTAAGTCATGGTGTCAACTTCCAAATGCTAATTTATCAGACTGTTATCATCCAGCCCAATTTGCAATCCTTGTGGTCGACTCAGTTAACGCAACACTATTTTTTTTCTTACTTTGGATAAAAACCTAGCAAAAAATTTCCAGATGTAGCTTGAAGCACTTATTTTCATATCAGGGACTCAACTCTGTTTCACCAGGCGATCCTGCCCCACATATTAGCTAGACAGGAAAGTGTGTGTGTGACAGAAATGTCAACACATTTCAGTATCACTAGATTTCGTACCACAAAATGCTGTTACACCCCAACTGATGAGCATACCGGCGTTAATGCTTGTACCAGAAAAATCTAACACTATTCGCCTAACTTTAGGCGAGAGAAAATGACTATGATGTCTCTGTCTATTTTTATATTTACTCCTGAAGTTCGTCTTTGAAAGCTTCACAGGAAAATCTGTCAGCGATGCTTTTTGTTTTCATTGTGTTTTATTTTTTACCGAACATGCGTTTCCTCTGACACTACTATCTAAATACTGTCTGTAGATTAAAAAGAAACAACCTTAGCTCAATTTGGAAGGGAAAAAAACAACAAAACAGAAAAGAAAATAACACCAACTTTATCACTGCATGATTAGCTCTCACTTACAGTAAAAAAAAAAAGACACTTGTTAAAGAAAAAGGTTTTGCAGAAATATGTGATTATTTTTGCAATAGCACACCTTCTTGCATTGTATTCAAGACTGAATACCAGTGTTATGATCTCTTGAGAAATTCTGGTACTAAAAAAAAAAAAAGAAAACAGTAATTAGTTTTTACTCTGTGTGAAATATTTGTGTTATTGTGTGATCATCTCACCACTTTAAAGAACAGCTAAAAAAAAATTATAAGCATGAGGGCACTGGAGCGAGAGGCTGCAATTAGAAACTACTGTTTTATCTGAATAGCTTTCTTCTAAATGGCCTTTGATGAGGTAGTGAAGCTTTTCACTTTTTGTATTTTTTATCCGATTTAGAATGATGGCAAAAAAAAAAAGAAAAAGAAAAAGCAAACCATTCCTTTTTTTGACTATGAGAAAATAATTCAAGAAAAACGATATTTTCCAAGGCTTAAAATCATGTGTAGGAATGGCTGTCGCTTTCCACACATTAACCTGCATGAACATGTATGTGCTAAAAAAGCTCTCTTGTGAAAACCTGCTCAGTGTTTCTCGAACCCCAAACCGTAGTAACCCGTAGATGTAGTGTAGCCGCTGCCGACGATATGTTTCTTCATCTTGTGTCAGTAGCCTCAGCGTGGATTCTCCCCGACTGAGGAACAACTAGACCCAGCTAAAGCCAGTACATTGTGCATTTTCATCATCAGTGGGTATGTATGCTAAGCACAACATCTTGTGACATCTCTGACCTCATCAGCAGCCTTCTGATACAGAACAAAGGACCATCCTGATGCAGACACTGTAGCCCCGCTGTTTTCTCCAGCTGGCTGTGAGCTACAACACTAAATTCACATGACCGCGTGAAACCTGTACATGAGCTCATCGAGCAATTGAAGCACCCGGTAGATACTGTTAATGGTGCCTTTGACTTGCTGGGGTTTCTTTTGCAAAGTTTGAAGTCAGGGAAGGAACTCAAAATGGATATTCCTATTCAGATACATGGGTGTTGTAATTCTTGTATCTCATGGTAGGTTTTCAATAAGAGGCATTTGAAACTTTTGTTTGTTTAACGTAGGTATGGGTCCATGACAAGTAACCAGGCAGATAAAGCGGCTGCTCAAGTAAAACGCAGGAGGTCATGGTATGGAAAATGAAGTCGCGCCACCTATCGCTTGCTTTAAGGTAATGCAGTTTTAAAACAACCGTTAGAAAGCGACGAGCTGTATGCTAACACCGGCTCATAACCTGAGCTAACAGGAGTATTGCTATTAAAGAGTCGAATGACAAAAAACGTCGAATGTTCCGTTCAATAAGCACTTAAAAGCTTTAGCTATGCTAGGTTTTTTTTTTTTTACCTAAAGTTTGACTCCAAGTCGTTCTAATAGTAAATTGTGAAGTTGTTTTGGCAGCAGCTGATATTTCTGTACCCCGTGAGAATATTCCAGAAATTCTGACCTGGAGGTTATTGCGAAGTTTGAAATGTCCTACCAAGGATTTTTCTGGACTGATTATAGACCTTAAATATATGAACATGACAACCTCATAGTTTAGAATGGTTTCTTCCGATGTTGGGTTCTCCTGAGATGTTAGCTTTATGGTTGTCATGGTTTGCCCGTTGTGTCAGCAGTTTCCAAAACTGTTAATTTCAGATAACTAGTGGTTCAGTGTTAAGTTAAAGAATGCAACAATAAACAGAGGGAAACAGGAAGTTGTTTCAAAAGTCCTGCTAGAAAATAGTTGCTAGTATTTTACTTATTTTTAAAATTATTAAAGCAGCTTCATGAAGTTTACCCCTTTTTTAAAATTGCTTCTAAAATGTAAAATTCTAAATTTGGATTCTAAATTAAGGCTTTGCCCATTAACTAATGTGGCAATTGAGTATTCTCAATTATTATTTATTTAGTTTGTATATTCTGTTTTAGTATCCATTAATCATCCAAGTCCCACCAGCAATACTCTGTATGTTAAATGTAGCGGGAAGTTTTACTCCATTATGTTTTTGATAAGTGAATGCGCAAACTGGATTTTTTTTTTTTTTTTTGTTCAAATGTTGACTCACTGATGTCTAACTTTTCTGTTTGTTGATGTTTTATTTGAGAATGAACAGCTCTGTAATCTTGTTGGTTTGGTAAGAAAGTTAGGGAATTACAGGCATCACCTGTCAATATATGAGCAGAACCAGAATAAGTAATTGGGTACTTATTTACTTTCACCCTCACTCGTTTTCTTTGCTTCAAAAAACTTTTGTGCTTGAGCTGAAAATGGCAATATATATTTTTATCAATTTATTGCGGTGAGCAAAAGTAGATTTCCAAGTTCAGCCACTTGGCCCTTTTCGTTTCGTAGTGTCTGAGTCAGTGATTGCTGCTTCGTCCTTTCATCCATAATGTGATACATGTGTGTAATGAAATCCCGTTGTCTGTTTGGTGACATTTCCCATCATCATGATTTTAGCAGAGTTTTAATGAGTAGATTATCACAGCACTAGAACTCCTATCCACCTTTGTCTTTGCAAACAACCGTCTTCCTGTAAGCTGAGATTTAGTCAATAAAATGAGAATATGTGTTGGAGTGAAATTGGTCTTTTCTTTTTTTCATCCCATGACATTTGATGCTGAATTTTAAGGGGTTTGCTTTAGGAGTAGACTTGATTTCAACACTGCTCTCTCAATTTTTTTATTTTATTTTTTTTACCAAATGACTTATTTTAGATACAAGTTCACAACTGAAATCTGTGAAATCCCAGAGTACTAAATGGTTGAAACAAAATTAACCTGAGTAAACAAAAAAAAGGTTTTTAAAACGACAATTTTGTTCCATTAAGGAGAAAAATAAACGTCCGAGCCAATCTGGTTAATGTGAATGAAGCAAACCTCGATTCCCTAAATTAGAGCGACTTGTCCTGAAGCAGGAAAGTGGTGCAGGAAAAACTAAATTGGAAATCACCCTGAAGAGTAAAACATGGTGGTGGTGGCAGCATCAGGCATCAGGAGTGCTATTTTCAGATATTGCTTTTTTTTTAATGGTATTACTACACATCACACAGAAAAACCAGAAGATTGAACAAAATATTTATTCTGACAATTACGAGACCTCTGATACTCCGAGACGTGAACGAAACGGTACAAAAAAAAAATCAGATCATGGCAACATTAAAACAAGTTGGCAGTCTTCTTTTGATGTTAAACTCAAAATCACCACATCATTGAGGCAGACGGAGGAAAAGAAAAGGAAGTGGAATGTAACGTTTAGTGTGTACCGGGACAGGAAAGACAGAAAACCTCCTCCTGTTCCATGTGTTACTGCGGTAACAGCATTAGAAAAAAATAAAAATAAAAATAGGTAGAAAAAAACAACAAAAAAACACAACATTTTTACAATATCTGAGATTCAGCCCTGAGACCAACATATATTTATATATATATATATATATTTTTTAAATGCAAACATTTTGTTTTATAAACAACATATTCAGAAATGTATATTTGGTACAAATCACCGAAGCTTCCAGACAAACCTGCGGGAAGCTCACTGCTTTACTGCAATAAAAACACAAACTGCGAAAAATACTAAAAAGACAAGAGATGGCACAAAAGGATCAGCCAGGAAGTTTTTTTTTTTTTTAAAGGTGAGACTTTGATTCCTCTGAGATGCTTCATGCTGCTGGTGACCAAATGCTGAGAGGAGAATCTGACAAGTACAACCAGGCGACTCCATGCTGCCCCCGGTGGTACGGAGAGGTGCCAGCACTGATCACACAGACTTCCTAAAAATAAAGTCATCAGAAAAAACAAACAAACAAAAAAACAAACAGAAAAAGTGCAAGCCAGGTGCCTTTACTCAGGAACTAATTTGTCACTGCACCCCAGATAAACTTTTGTCCCCCTCCGTAGATCAGATAAGGCTTTTTAAGAAGGGTTCAGGTGCAGATACTGTGTTTTAGGACACATTTTAGTGACAGCCTTTTATGAAAAACCTTTCGTAAAAGACCGTCAGAGACTGACGGTGGAGTTGGAGTGAAGCTGAAACACAAAGGACAATATACACCACACTGGATTCTCGCTCCACTATTATGAGACTCACAGGAAGTCTGACTAATTTAAAAGGCAGCGCCGGCGAAAACCACATGGGCACATTTTTTTTTCTTTTCCCCTTAACGATCCCAACTTAACGTTGGGGAGGCCAAAGTGCTTCGGAGTTGCACAAAAAAATAAAAACGAACAAACTAAATCATCACAAACAGTTTGATGATGAGAAAAGAGCCACAAGAAAAGAGCTGAACAGTGCTGCGGGGCCCGGACTGGAGTGCTTCCTGTTAGCATTCATTCAAACACACACACGCACACACACACACACACACACACACACACACACACACACACACACACACACACACACACACACACACACACACACACACACACACGCACACACACACACACACACACAATGATGGACTGCGCTGATAAAATCATCTGAAGTTACAACCGGTGCTGCATCATTTAAAGCAAAGCCTGTAATACTATTACTGATGGTCCAATGTCTTGCTGTAGGCATGGGCAGACGCTTATCTAGCATCAAAAGCCCCTGCCCCTCCCCCATCTGTTGCTACAAGAGCACTTGACTAAATAACCAGTCAAATAGAGATCTTGTCAGAATATTAGCAATAATGATATAATATATACAGCAAACAGATGTCATAATGCTACAAGTTTCTAGAAAGGTTGAGAAATCCTCAAAGCAGTGGAAGTTTAACAACTAGTGTTAGTTTAACAATAGGACACTTTATCATACTAGTTGATATTTTAAAACCTACAACCTCACAGGAGTCACCATTAACTTTATCACCATTTTCCCAGCTGTTTCTAACACATAGCTACGCTCAAACTGTGTTAGCAGAGCTTTGCAGGCGTTTAGCGCCCGCTAACGTAGCGTCATACAACATGGAGTCGTCTTACTAGCCGTTAGCTTTCCATTGCTCTGAGGATTTCTTTATGTAAACATACTGTAATGCAAGAAAGGAAATTGCTACAGCAAATATGAAGTGTTCCTTTAAAAGCAGTATGTTAGCTCAGTTTTGTGCATGTAAATTAAGATACTAGTTAATATGTGATATTTTGCAACCAGCTGGATCAATTGTTGCTATTCTGCATTAAATTAGACCATTGTACTCTATTTGTATTTAGTGTAAATACCAGGAAACGGTGATATTGTGGTTGAAAGGCCCATGCCTACGCAGATAGTTTGTTGCGTGAGCGCAGCAGCTTAACTGTCGCATTTATTTATGTCCCATATTGGAATAAAACTCATCAGAATCTCCTTGACTTGTTGAAGAATATTAAAAATCCTAAACTGATACTTTCCCAATGGAAAGTAGAATAAAAGCACACACACATACACACACTCTCACCGCCACACACACATATTACAATTAAGCCTCTTTGACAAACAGCTGAAGAAGCCCGTAAGAGTTCAGGAATAAATAAACCAAATATAATCAAATACTTAGAAAATCTTTTTAAAAAATTAAATATCTTTTGATTATTATTCATATCAATCTGAGCAACAAAAAAGCAAAAAAAAAAAAGAAGAAAGAAACAGAACAATCCCATATAAATAACCAGACAAAACAACAAATTCAGCATGTTACTCTGTAATTTCCTGCAGTCCACAGCAGAGGGAGTCGATAAGGTTTGTGGGTGCTAGCTGTCAGTCAATGAGGGGCGGGGGTGGGTGACCCTGGTCCGCTGTGGTCATGGTTACTGGCGGATTCCTGCAGGATTCTGTAAAAATAAAGGAGTGATGGTGAAGATGCCTTTCTGCATTTTTTAAAACTGAGCCTCTGAGGGGCCGACTGGGGGGAGAACGGTGTTACTGCTGCTATCAGCCGAACACACACACACACACACACACACACTGGTGATAAGCAGCCAACTAACGTGGGGTGGATTACTTTTTAAAAAACAAAAAATGTCTGCACCCGGCTCTGCGAGAAAACTTGCTCAGCCCAGTGGTTGGGTCCGAGGGTAGTCATTCATCCAGTGGCCGTTGTGTTTTTAAGTTAAAAAATGTTTAAAGTTGACAGGAAATTTTAAAATATCTCTTGATAATCATGTTATTAAAAGACTGGAACATTAATACCTGAACACCAACTAGAAAGTCTTAAAAAATGCAAACATTTTAAAGAGACTTAAAAAAAAAAAGCAATGCTAAACCTGGTGGGGGCACAAGTAAAGTCTGGTGGCCCGCCAGGCTTATAATACACTGTAGGAAAACCTGAAAGACTACCTTTAACAGTGAATGGTTTAAAAAACACTTTTGACATATTTGACCTTTTACCTAGTTTCGGTCACAAATTAAACTGTATGTGATTGGGACTTTTATGCCATAGACCAACGAATTTGAAGAAAAAGCATGCATGGCTTTAATTTATTTTATTATTACTATTTCTCACCAATGTGTGAATGTGGTTTGATCGGAATTGTGTTCCTTGTATTTCACCTCTATTTGCCACAAACAGATGGAAGCTTTTGTAAATCACGGCAGCTGATGCAGACACTTCAGAAACATCAGATCTCAACACCATCTACATTACAGCTGCTCCCTTTTAGTTTCACTAAAAAAGTATGCAAATAGTTTGAGGTGCATGTGGGTTCATAAAGCGACTGCCTTTCTACAAATATCATCTATTTTATTTTAGTGTTGAAGGTAAAAAAAAACAAAAACCTGGGGAAAAAAAAATGGCAAAACTAAACCACAAGGAGGCAGTATTTGCAGCAGGTTTTCTGCCAAACACCAAACTTTGGTAGAAAGAAAAAATCTAAGTGAAAAGACCTCAAAATAACAAATTAATTATATTAATTAGTCACTGTCAGTCGATGAGGAGAGTGGTAGGGTTAGGGTGGGCATACAGGAACTAATGTGTGTTTGTAGAATACGATTCAAAACATGGAAAATGTGTTCATACTAAAACAGATCAAATCAGTTTTATGATGATGCGTCCAGACAGGAGCTCTCCCTAAACTCTGCTGTAACCGTAGTGGGTTCTGTGTCTGTTGCTGTTGTGGAAAAATAACACAAAGGAGGAAAAAAAAATGAAGCATGCGGATAAAACTGAGACGTTGAGTTAGAGGTGAGATTATTTCCTAAAATGTTCCCTACTTAGCAGAAACAAACCAAAAAGTTTCCAAATAAAAATTCTCTTTCAAGACCTTTAAAACGTCCTTTTTGTGTTCATGTAGGCAATCCCAATTTGGAAATCACACTTTGTTTTATTCGGCCAACGAAACCACAATTTTCTTCATTTTTAATCTTTTTTTGAAGACATATGTCCTCTACTATCAGTGGACGCCTTGTGACATTATATCCGACATTATAATTTGCTTTGGTTTTGGAAAATAACGATGTTTCAGGCTACAACTCTCACCTTCCTCATGAGGTTTCATGTAATCTGTCACCTGTCGTCCCATCGGCTCCCTGGAGGTGCTTTCAACGTTTTGTTCTGGTGAAAAAAAACATCAACGTTATACATTGAGCTTCATCTCGTGTTATATTTTTATTTTTTTCCCCCATCATGCTTGTGGTTTCTTGGATGCTCACCTTGTGCTTCTTACACTTCATGGAGAAATTGTCTTCGACGAGCACACAGTCTGCGGGAACAAGAGGAGAAGGTTTTTATAGAGACGTCCTGCTGATTCAACTGAACAGTTCAACCACCCACACGTGCCACTTTGGGCTTCGGAGGAAGTTATTGCAGCCAACAGCTCCTCACACAAAGCTGCTACTTCCACACACACACACACACACACCGCTTCACACTCACAGCTACAGCTTCTGGTACATGTGTGTCCATATCCAACTGGGTAGCAACTCGGAAAGCGAAACACACACAGTACTTTGCAAAACGGATTAGTAGTAACTAAGCCTGTTGCAATAAGCAATTAGTAGCATGGTAAATTAAAATGAGCTCAATTTCCTTCCTGATGATTCAATTTTTTTTACATTTTGTTTAAAGAGACTTGATACATTTTTATTCATGGTTTCAGTTGTGTGTGTTTGTTTCCTTTTTATCTACTGCTTTTGGTTGTGTTTTATTTTGGATATTTAACCCTTGTGCGTTCGAGGACTGAGGCAAACTTAGAGTACTATGGCAAATGATACAACTTTTACGTATGTGGGGTCAGTTGGACCCCATTTCTACATACAAGGGTTAAAACTCCAGTGTTAAGTGTTCTGTACAAAATTAAAGTTTAGTAGTTTGTAAGAGGGCAAACTTGCATGTTATGCTATTATTATTATTATATCAGTTGAAAATGGTCTCAAAATGACAATTTTATCATTTATCACAATAGTTTCTGGGACAATTTATTGTTGTCATAACAGGCCTTATATTATCTGATGTTACGACGACAAACCTCAATGTATTTCACTGTATGCATGTATTTTCTGTGATAGACCAACACAAAATAAAAGAATGAAAATCTGAAAAGCTGTAAATGCTGAAACATTTTGACTCAAAATTAGTAAAAAAAAAAAAAAAGAAAAAAAAAGAAAACTTGATTTCTTCTTCTGCACTGTTTTGTGCAAGTCTATCGTACAAGAAGTGAGGGAGGTTTGTGGTTTTCATGCAACTAAAGGTGAGAATATTTTCAGTAGGTAGTATGCAGTGTATCTGCAACGGAAAATGCAAATGCCTCACCTGACTCCAGAGCACACCTGTAGTGGTATTTGTTAGGGCAGCCTTTGAAGAAACAACCCAGAGTTGCTCCTGGATTGTGGCAGGCCGAACACATCTGGAAAGACACAGGTCCAAAGACGAGCAGGTGAGTTAGATAGGCTGGAGGTCGAGAAAACAGGGCAAAACTTATCTTGTTCTGATTTCTAAAGCCTCTGATTCGTCACTTTCATGAGGTTTACAACCCCCTGACACTACAAATCTGACTAAATCTACTAGACTCACCAGCATCATGACTTTGATGATTACTCTTGCAGAAAGTTCATCATGCATTTAATGGTAAAAGTTAACAAGTTGCGCAAAACTAAAAACATTACGCTACATTCACACAGCAGGCAAATGCGACCCATATCTGACGGGTTTTTTTTCCCACTGCGTAAACCGTTCACAAAGATGCCAGGTTTAAAAATCTGATTTCAGTAAAAAAAAAAAAAAACCTGGACTAAGCATCAAGACCTGCTGTGTGAGCGCAGCCTAAGTGATGACAACCTCAAAGGATCCGGAAATACTTCTTAAGAGGTTTGGTTGCTCTGTTGGGGCAACAAAAGAAAAAAAGAAACTGCAGATATATGGAACATAATAGTTGGAACATTCTGACTGCACCACTAAAAGAATGAATTACTGCTACTAGTGGTCCATTTTTTTCTTATCCAGTAGAAGAAATAAAACTAAATCACTCAAAGTGGAAGATGAACCCTGCATTAGGAAAAAAAAAAAAAAAAAGAGTGTGGCGATCATAATGAGGTTGGCTAATAAACAACCTCATTATTAACCAATGAGGTTAGCTTTTTGAAATAGGGTCTGGAATCTATTTCAAGAAGTTAAAAAGTTAAAGAGTTCGGTTGTTCCCAGTTAGCTGGGTACGAAACACAGAGCAAAATGTCCTGGTTGTAACAGAGAAACCTCCAGGTGGACATGAGGGAAGGCATGAATGAATCAGGACAGAAAACAAAGCAACCTTGGCTTGAAAACAGGAAGTGTACAAACAAAAACAACGGAGGAGAAAACAGGCAGAAAAAGGAGTAAACGTTTGTGTGCAAACTGATAGAGATCAGCTGAAGAGTGGGAATAATGTCAAGAGAGTCAAAGTAGAACCGCAGGAAAACAATGTTCCAGTTGGCCAAAGAGAAGCATTCACAGACTGAAGGGAGGAGGGACTCCTGATGACGACGCCATTTCTTAAGACCATAATTCATCGCTTGGAACATCAAGCTTTTCTTCAGGACGCTGCTCCATGAAAAAATTTTAATCTGGCTGAACCGGTTTTTTACATCAGAGAAGAGTTGAAGCAAACTTTGATGCGTTTCAATTCATTAATCCCTCATTTCTCTTCTACTAGCCTATTATCTATACCGTGTACAGGCCAAACTCAAAGGAGCCCCGTTTCCAACTGTCAGCAAGCCTTAAAAAAACCCTCCCATTGATTTAAGTGTTGCAAAAACAAGCAGTGACAACTGAATTGATGTTTTTTGTCAGCACCAATGTTTCTCCAGTGGGTTTTTTTTAAACTTGAAAGACCTGAATTTATTCATGTTTCTTGTGGCTTACAACACATCTTAGGTATCAACCACAACAGCGCCTACTGTATTGCCATTCCATTAAAAAGAGAAGCTTTACCGTTTCCTGGGCCACCTTGACGGCTTCCTCCAGCCCGTAAACTTTGCCCCTGACAAGGAACACGCCTGCGGACCAGATGCCGCAGTCCTCGTGGAGCCAATATTCGCATGGCTCCACGGGGAGAACAGGCGGGCTGTACCAGTCCTCCGCATCCGCAAGACCGCCGTCCGATCTTGCCCGCTTGGCTGCGGGGCCGCTGATCCTACCACTGGAAAACTTGCGGCTCCCCAGAAGGCCCTTCTGCTTTAGCGGAGCTGCCCAGCGTCTGGCTCTCATAGTGCTGGAGGACGAGTCGGAATAGCTGGAGTCCTCCTCATCTTCTTTGAGACCCGACGCGTTGGCCGGTGCTTTGGTGTTCGGCCGGTACCCCTCGGGGTAATAGGGTCCGTGGAGATCCCCCAAGTCGATGGAGTTGGCCGAGCGGCCGCACAAGCAGCAGACGAGAGCGCGCTGGTGTTGGCCGTGCGTGGACAGTCGTCCCAGATACAGACAGGAAGTGGTGGGTACAACGGCTGAGACAAAGTGGCTGGGGTGAGCTTGCTGTTGATCCTTGGGTTCCCTCTTCACCTCCTCGGGGTAGTTCACTATTGTGCACAGAGCAGGGGATGACTGCTGTCGCTTGACACGAACAAACGGAGAGAAACTGTCCAACCTGACATCCTTCTTTTCTTCCTTGTAGGTGATGTACTTGAGCTTGATCTCAGGCTCTTTTGGGGAGAACATAGAGGAAGGTTGGCTGCACCTGGGTTTCTTTCGCCTCCGTCTCGGGGGTGTCTTTGTCTTCTTTGTGGGAGATGATGTTTTGCTTTTAGGGTCAACCTGGTTGTTCTTTGGAGATTTTGGTGGCGGATGAATGGACAACACCTTTGATGCAGTAACTTCCACTGAGGGTTCGGGGACAGTGACTAACTCTGGCTTCTTTTTCAAGTTCTTATGTGTGGGGAACTGGGCACTTGACTGAGAAGGGGGTTTCGTCTTAGACTTCACAGGCCTACTCCGAGATGGCCGTGCTGGTTTTCTGCTTGGTCTCACAAATTGAGATCTCTTAGCAGGTGTGCCTGATGTTTCGGTCTTGGTGAGAGACTCAGAAACAGAGGTAGAGTCATTGTAACTTTGAGCGTCGACACTACTGGGTTTACTTTTTTTCAAGTTCACAGCTTTTCTTTTGACAGTTCTCAGCGAGAAAGCTGTCTTTACCTTGCCTTTCACTTTCCTCTTGGATCTGGGCAAGGCAGAAGTGTGTGTTACTGGCTGAGAGGCACTGGGTTTCTTATTGGCGAGTATGCTGCTGGACACTTTATAGCGACTTGAATTTATATTCATGACTATTGCTTCCAGTCGAGTCCCTCTACCAGAACGCATGGGCAGTTTCCTTTCTTTTATCGTCCTCTCCAGCACATTTGCACTCCCATTAACGTGACGAATGGCACAACTGGCTTTGTTCTCCGGATTTAGACAGGAATCATCAGTCAAGTCATTCAAAGGCCCCAAAACACCCTTCCGTCTATGGGATTTACTCTCATCACGTGACTCTAACCTCGTTGGGCCATCGTTGACCGCAGAGCTTGCCCGAGTGGTTCTGTCTGAACACACAGCATCGTTGGCAGCCTCTAAATAAAAGTCATCTGCGCTGGGTGAGCTGGAGGCCTGAGGAAGCAGGAACACATCCTCCACATCATCTACTGAGGTAGAGGGTGGGGAGACAGGATCCTCCAAAGGGCTCTTGTATTCCCTGCTCACTGAACGCACATCTGTGGAACCGCCGCTTTTGGAGACCTCTTGGTCCTGTTTCTTAGCCCCAATGAAAAGCACATCGGATGTCCCTCTGTCCTCATCCTCATCCCGGAGAATTTCTGACCAACCATTCTCTACACAATTTCTACTTTCAGAAAGAATGCTGTGTTTCTCTTCTGCCAGTACCTTTTTATCATGTCCATCACTGGAAATGGCTTCTCCATTAAACTTAGGAGGCTCTTTCATGTTGTATTCTCTAGCATTATTCTGTGGTCCCACTTGAGGTTGAGAAAGCGAGGGGAACGGTTCTGCATGTGTGACAAGGTTAACAGGCTCCTTGTCCTGCTCTAGGAAATGCTGGTTCAGTGCATAGCTGGTCTCCTCAAACCCGTTGTCCGTGTTGCATTGAGGGTGGAAGGAAGACTTGCTGATGGGCGACACACTGTACGGAGGAGAGCTGTGAGTGGAGAAGACATGAGACCTGCTCACGTAGGACAGAGTGACTGTAGTGTGGGATAAGGCATTGTCTGGCTGAATTTGATCCCCTGGTCGAACTGTGACATCTGAGGAGCCAGTCTCTGACAACTGTAACCCGGGGATGGCAGATCCAGAGTTCGGGGCCCAGTCAGAGCCCTTGAGCCGTGGCAAGGCATCCAGAGATGGTGATGTGAGGAGGTGTTCATCGTCTTTCCTGGTCAAGTCTATTACACTGGAGCGAGTGGGGGAAGAGGCACCTTGATGCTGTAGCTCATCCAAGGTCCCAGGTGGCTGCTCCATAACAACTGCAATAGATGGAAAAAAGTTCATTATATTTACGTAAATGAAACATACAATTGCATCTGCATGGATGTCATAGTGATGTTGGACTTTTCATTCATTTTTTTTTATTTTTTTAACCACACTAGACACAAATGACAGCTAGTCCATTTTCCAAAACAGACAAAACTTTCTCAAATCACTGTCATATTTCAGATTTTTAGATGATTAATTAAAACTAAACTGGTGATATAGCTAAACTAAAATATAACTTTAACTATAGCTGATATTTTAGATGTATATAAAAACGGGGAAACTATTATCACTATGGGGAAATATTACGACGAAAAGTGAAAAACCCTGATAATGACACTCTTGAGTACATTTAAATCTCTAACCGCAACTGTGAGAAATACCTTTGACCTGCGCAGGAAATGTCGAATAAAAACAAAGTTATCTCTTTTAAGTCATCAACTACATATTTATCTTCACAACTATTTTAGGACAAAAGAAACGGTTAAATCGCGACCCTCGAAGTCACACCGCTGTCATAAGCTAGGTAACTGACGTGTACTTGGCTTTTAATTCCTGTAGTAAAAAACACACAAAAAAGAAATAACCGACAGGTTACCTTCTAGCTTCATTTTAGATTAGGTTATCATGTCAATAATTTTAAGAAGTTATTTTATGAGAAAAACGGGTCTAAAGGCAAACAGCGAACTTTTCCCCACCGACACTGACAGGTCAGGATGGCTAGTTAGCTTAGCAAGAGCTAGCGAGCTAGCCTGGCCCGGTGTAGCTGCGGTAATCTCCCCTCGTGTGTCAATTTCCATGGGATATTCAATAGCTTCTACGAAACACTGTAAAAAACGTAATCTTAAACTTTAATACTTCCAATATACCCGCACATTTAACGACTACCCTCTGTCGTCATTTCGGCTATGTTTATTATCCCCATAATATAAATATTTCAATAAAATGTTAACTTGTACTTGAAAATATTGCTTCTTCCTCACAAGCTTCTATGACAACCACCAACTTCTTAAAGAGGAAAAAACGTCCAACGCAAATATAAAATCAAATCTTTCAGCACAAATAGCACCCTTTATAATGTTTAATTAATTCCGAATTGAAGAATACATGATTTTTATGCCAAGTTTATTAAACGTTTCTTCACAGGTATCCGAGAATAAGCGACATCACACATTTTATTAAACTACCAAATACTTGTAATGGAGTTTGGCATTCCGTTTACTTACAACGGTCCGCATAGGGGCAAGGCCCGGCTGGGTGAAACAAAGACAGGACGGAGGGTACGGGCTCTGCTGCGCTTCTGATCACAACTTACCCGGACGGGGAAAATCTCTGCGTTTTCAAACATTCAGTTAGGATTTCATCCCAGCCTGCGTCTCCATCAAAAGCGCCTCCCTTTCATATGAATTGTGATGGAACTGGGAAAGAAAAAAAGCCCTTAATTAAATAAATATCCACTCACTTTCTAGAAACACACTACTCTGATAGCAGTGCTGTCATGTTGGAACCTAATCTCCGACTTCCGGATATAGCCTTCAAAATAAATCACTAAGTTTCTACAACCGATCACATCTACTCGCAATTAATCAAGTTCAAAGGTGTTAACTGTAGTCTGTCTACGGATTAAAAACACCTTAAACGTCATGTATAACTGTTGACCGATAAAGATTAGGCTTTTTCCACGTTTTTTAATAAAAAAAAATCCTACCTTTGCATCGGCCTGATCAAAATAAAGCAGCAAGTGAAACGGCTAAAACTCATCTGTGGAACCGAGATGCGTCGTGATCCGTTTCATTCCACTTACTGTCACTTTCAGTTAGACTTTATTTAATGCTAACGTGATTTTTATCAATTCAGAGATGCTATGCTAGCTTAAAAAGACTTCCCTCAAAAAAACATTTTCATGGTAGTTGTACACAAATTACTAAACCATCTTCATTTATTTAACTTCATTCTGCATGACCCCCAAAATTGGTTAAGCTGTTCAGGAGCTATTAAAACACAATACATTAACTGAATGTATTGCTGTCTATGCTGATATAAACTGCAGTTTACATCAACAGACTGTGAGGTCAAGAAAAAACGCTTCAACTTATTTGCCAATACCTTGAAACTTGACGAAAATGAGAAGCCAGAAGCCACGTAGAGAGAAAGTGTTATGGTCAAACAACACACTAAGCTGTTTGTCCACAAAGATAAGGAACTATGAGTGTAAAGGTCAAGATTTAGCTTGTACAAATTATGAAGCATAATTGCAATCATCATGTTGCAGGTCTCTTTTGCTACCAACCAATTTAAATGAACTCATTGTGCCAAGAAAATGACAAATATCCAGACAGAAGTTTTGTTGATGCCCATCAAAGGTGGGTGGCTGGGGTGTAATGTGCTTAGGGACATTAAACCAGATACGAGTATATAACTTTGACCTTGTATGGATTTAGCAAAGTCTACAAATTCAAGCTTTACTGTTTTGTATACAACAAAGCTACAGTATAGAACTTTCCCATTCACCAACATGGATTACGTGTTTATTTTTGGCTCCATGTACGGCTATGGTGAGTTTCTTTGGGGTGACAAAGAAACTCACCTAACCCACCACCGCAAAGGGTGGTGGGTTAGGTTCAACATGGAATAACCTTTTTAATATGCATGGAAGATGATGGATGGCTAAGGAGCTACATTACTGACATTGGGGTGTCTGAGGATTGGCAGTAGAGGCATTACCAGCATGTGACTGTGAGCTGATGTCCTGATGATGGTCCACTGGATTACAGCAAAACACCGTTTGTGGTTTTTCCACCATCCTCCATAACTTCTTTGAACCCAGTTGAGTGTACTAGAAATTAACCATTATTCCCTCTCAACAAGAAAGTGCCCAGGGTTATATTAACACTGTATCTTGATGCTGTAGTGAATTTTTGTGTAAAATAAATAAATACAGAAAAAACTAAGGAAAAAAAATGAGCAGAACCACAACCATTCATTGGGCAGCAAGGTCACCACAGAAACTGCATATCTTTGAAGGTCCAATTTCATTTTCTACATCCTTCAGACAAGGGGAATGTATCTTGGTGTGTTTTTTTGTCATTTTTATTGCTGTATATGCAGTTTTTATTAACTGTATTCATTCAGTTTCCGACAAAGTGGAAGTGTACAAAACCCTTGTAAATCTTTCGCAAGATGCAACGTGAAAGATTGCGATACATCTCAGGTGAACTACGCAAACGGCAAACTTCATAACCAGAAAGGGTGCAAAAATATTTATTGCTAATAAACCTGTAGTCAGTTGGTGTATATTTGTTTTATATTTACAATAATAGAGTACAGAAGAATGGGAATGTAAAAGAAAAATCCCAGCCATTTAAATAAATACAAAGGGACTGCCACGGAACAAGACTACAAACATAAACCAACTGGAGAAACTCCTATACAGCTGGACCAACAACTGCTGTGAGAGAAAACAAACAAAAAAAACTATACCTTTTAATGTATGTACTTAAATTATAGTCAGTGAATCTGTCCATAAGAATGCCGTTAGCTTTCCAGGAACATCAGGTTTGCGTGATGTTAATTCGGAAGACAGGCAACACGGATGAGCGTTCCCATTCCAAAGCTTGTATGTGCGTGTGGAGAAGGTGCAGAGGAGTCACAACAGGCCGAACACTGGACTCATTCCTATCAGTTGTGTTATGCAGGTGTTACTTCTCAATATACGCTTTTGTTTTAAGCCAGTCAACATTACAGCTAAATGTCTTTGGCTAGCAACAGTATATTGTGTTAAAACAGTAGCTTACACAGTCAGTTTAGTGTATGCATGGCAGATGCTCTTTTTTAAAAACATTATTTACAATAAAGACATAGGAGGAAGGGGCTGGAGGGGGGGGGAGAAATAATACAAAAACGTCACAGTTAACTGAAGTGCATGGAATGCAAACTCTAGACATGAAATTCAAACTTCATAGCGTGTCTTCTTTAATAACATATATGATCTGTGTTTAGTGACCAGTGTGTAGTGTTTCTAAATAAGTCGTAGCAGAGCTAAAAATATAGTGGGCTCCTAAACATGCGGCACGGCAGGCAGACGTGATGCGTTGCTCGTCAGAACTCCTTCGCGTCTTTGTTTTCGAACAGGTGGAGTCTCTGCTCCGCAGTCAGCCCTTCCTTCAGACTCTGGAGGGAAACAAACAAAAGAGATATTCGACGTTAGGACACGTCTCCCAGGCGGAAAAAAAAAAACAACAAAAAAAACTTAAGAGTTAGGCAAGGGATTTTCCTCTATTATCCAGTTGTCACCCAGTTATGATTAAATCTACCCAGGTATGTTTCTTAGCTTTACTTAAGTGTTTTCTGGCTTTAAACAAAAAAACTAAATGTGAGAAATTTATCATGAACTAAAGATCATTGTCAGATCTTGAGTGGGAGACAGCAGGGTGTGTTACACCGACCCGTGGGTGTGTCTGCTTTGGTTTACCTAAAGGAGAGGAAGAAGTAGGCCTACACACGTCTTCTGCTAACTGTCCCAGGGCATGTCTCGATTCACAGACTGAGGACAGAAGGGGAGGAAAAAACAAAACACACACACACCAGCAAAAGTGTGTGTTAGACCGCTGTGGTGTTTGATTTGCAACAAAATCCCAAGATTGCAGTTCAGATGGAGTCATAACAGACAGGAAAATGTAGTCACACCCCTTGAACTTTTATTTTTTATTTTTTCCCACGATGCAGCCACAAATGTGTGTTTATGCCAGGGCAAGACCAATACAAATTAGAGCTTAACTGAATAAGAAACAAGAAAATATGTTGTTTTTTTTATTACATTTTATTTATTTTTTTAACTAACAGCTGATTTTTTTCTTGAGTCGGTTTTTTGTAGAAACATCATGGCTTCAATTACCAGTTTTATAGAGAATTCTTGAATTTCAGCAATGTGAACTAATATTCTCACTTTGATTTAGGTCTGGTCTTTCACTAGGCCATTTTAAACACATTAATATTTTTCAGTCTGCTGGAAGTGAAACGTCGGCGCTTTGAGCCTGTGATACGTTTTATCATCATATATTTACTTCCTTCCATCTTCCCATCAACTCTGACATGGATTTCCTGTCTCTGCTAGAGAAAAGTGACCCCCAGCATGTTGTAGCCATTAAATTGTCTCACAGTGAGGACAACGTGTTCAGGGTGGTGTGTGTTAAAACTTCACCACACATGGTATTGGGTATGTATGGATTCTATTACTTAGGTACTTTTGAGGGCTGGGCAGCACAGCTTCAAAATAAAATCTCAGATGTTTTCAAACCAGGTCTGATTTTATTTTTTTTCTCACTTTCTTTTCTAAAGAAAAAAAGACAAATGGCAGAAAATATTTTAAAAAATCGGCTTTTGTTTCAATCGTCCCTTCAGTGAGTTGTTCGACAGAGCATTAGGGCCAGGCTGTGACAAGTTTTGCTTAATTACGAGAATGCAGTCATAATATTAGCAGAATAAAGAAGAAATTTTACCTGGAAAACTTCTTGAAGTTATGAGAAAAAAGTTAACAAGAAAAAGAGCTTTGATAAGTTATTGCCATCTGGTGTTAGCAGCTCAGTCTGTGAGGGTCTTTCTTCAAAATGGTTTGCATGATCATTTCAAAGTCCTACTGGAGATAATTTGATGCTGATGGGTTAAAAGATTGTCTGTAAAAACGTGTTACACAGAAAAATTTGTATTTTATTCTGTAGGGGTTAACATAAAATTATAACTTCATTCTTCTAATAAGATGACTTTTGACTCTTAGTGTATGACTTTATTATACAGTATTGCTGTAGTACTTTGTTATAGAAATGGCAGCCAGGTTCAAAATCCAAATAAATAGAAACTTTGCCAAACAAGATGGTGGAAAATAACAGATTTTTCAAAAAACCCAAAATTTTATTGATAAAAAAACATTAAAACCATAATTTTCCTTCCACTTCAATTATGCACTACTTTGTGTTGGTCTATCAAATAAATTCCATTCCACAGCTAGGGACATGCACTGTTGCATGCAACTTTTCAGGCGACCTGCAGAGGGCAGCAAATAACTGGAACGTGCATCTCAGGTCTTAATGAATGGAAAGCTGGACTGCTCTGTCTACTGTCAAAGTGTTGCTGTCTCACATCACAGCCATGTGGTTTTGCCGTTCAGCGGGAGCTCTCGCGGACTGCACGGCTGTTGCAAACACAAATCGTTTCTTTCTGACCCACCTTTGACCTCAGGGTTCGCTCCGAGCGCTTGGCTGCCGCCGCTGCCATCTTCAGGATGTCGGGGTTGCTTTTGGACTTCATGATATCTGTCACGAGAACGGTCAGAAACCGAATTAGATTGGTGGTCGGACGGCGGGCCATTTCGAGGTGGCGGCGGCCGGCGTACCGTATCCTCCTCGCTCCAAGTCCTCGAGCGACGGCTCGCCAAGCGCCTCGTGCACCAGCTGCAGCTGCTCCCGGAGCCTTCCGAGGTCCCGCTCCGCCTTGGCCTTCACGATGCTCAGCTCCGTGTAGATGTCCTTGTACTTATCTGTCGCATACTTCTTGTCCTGCAAGCACAACATTTCGCTTAGAGAAGCAGAGCTCTTTTGGAGGCGCGACTGGGAATCGTTGGCAGTCGCCGAGGCGAAGCCGCGAAGGAGTCGACGTTACTCTTTGAGCGGCCTGGAGTTCGTCTTTGAGGGAGTTGATTTCCTGTTTCAGGTACTGAACCTCAGACTCCTTCACCCGCAGCATCACCTGAGGAAACCACAGGGAAAGAACATGGACTGGATTTGTAGGAAAATGCATAAACCTATTAATAGAGGGTTAGTTGTCATGTCGATGCAAAATGTTTGATTACAATATTACAGTCTTACACACATACTTTTCTTGTATTGTATAAAAAAAGGTTCAAGGGGTTAAATGAAAAATCTGTAGAAAGTGCCTGTTTGTTTCATCCGATTAATCGACAGATTAATCAAAAGGAGTAACTATTTACAAAAATAATTATTATAGATAATATATATTTTTTAAAGGGACATATCCTTTACAGATCCAATTTTTTTCGGGTTTTTTTTTTCGGTTTTATTTTTGTTTTATTCTGTGTTATAATGTAGCGTTCTTTACTGAATTAAAGTGTATTGGTCTTTAAGAGGGGAAACTTGCATTATTACTTCATTATCAATAACACTACTTGAAAATAGTTTCAGAACCATATTATTGCAATAATAATAGTTACTGGGACAATTTATCCACCAGCTAAACTGTGCCATCGTGACAGACAGGGCCTACCTCTATTTTAACTGTGCAAAATAAACTAAACTAGTGGCTCTCACAACTGAAAGGCTCCTGAGGGGAAACAGCTGCCGCCGCCAAAGTTCACTGGTGCAAACTGGTTTTAGAATCCTATCTGTGTGATTTTATGCGCTTCTGTGTGGATAAAATCCACAGATAGGATTTTATCCTATCTGTGTGATTTTATGGTTACCTCTAACTCATACAGCTCCTTCCCCTGGATCGTGGTGTTTGGATCTCCGGCTCCATCCTCAGACGTCATGGAGCGCATCTTGGTGATCTCTGCAGCCAGACGGTTGTTCAGCTCCTAAACGTGATCCGGAGAAGGAGATCAAGACAGAGTCCAGCAGAAAGCATGAGGGTGTAGACTGAGGGTGTAGACTGTGTGTGTGTGTGTGCACCTGGTTGTGTGCGTTGAGCTCCTGGTTCTCCCTCTGACACTGCCTGAGGGCCTGCCTCTCAGCCTCCAGAGCCTGGGCCAGGTGGGCGTTCTCCAGGCACTTCTGGGAATACTGCTCTGACAACACCTCGATCTCCCGCTGGAAGGAACACAGCTCCTCCCTGGAACACAACGTCAAGCCTGATAATGCGTTCGCCGTCCACGTTCAGAAAATTGCTTGAAATGCGATACCTCGGCCTACGAGAAGTATTCGGACCCATTTAATGTTTTTAACAGTTTGGCCACTGGCTTCAGTGGATTTTATTGGGGTCTCGTGTGTTGGAGCAAATAGATTTTCATGTACTTCTTGTTACTAGTTGCAGTAATCCAGCAGTGTGTGTGATGGGACTCCATTATTTCTAACTTTGCTGTTTTAAAAAAAAAAAAAAAAAGAATTTTCTTCTAAAAACCTTCAGTGTGTTTAGAGAAGTGTAGGAGACGAATGTGGCCAAGTGGGTAAAAAGTATCGCTGGATGACTTACTGAAATAATTTAAAAAAGGGGCAAATAAAAGAAATATTTCTTGTGTTTTACTTGATACGTTTCATTTAAAAAGACAGAAACTTGCCATGGAAATCTAAAGTTAAAACAATTACAAAAAATGTCCATCTGCACCGGCTTTATGTGCTGGACGGCAAAATTTATACCGCTTTGTAATAATTCAAGAACCACAAATGGCCACCGAGTCACACTTTGGAGCAAGAAAAATAAAAATCTGACACATTTTCATTTGTATTCATTCTATTTCAGTCTGACTCTCCAACATAAAAGAAATCCAGTGAAAACAGCTGCCTTCAGTAAATAGAGTAAATAATTTAATCTCAGGTCAAAACAGCGTGGTGAAATTCCAATAAAATCCATCAAGATTTGTGGCTGCACCATTAAACCGTTGAGGCGTGTGAATCCTTTTGGTTTTGATCCTCTGACCTTTTAATTCTGGTAGCCTGTAAACTCCTCACAGTGCTGAAGGCAGGCAGGTGAAGCGAACACATGGAGCCTCCATGCATGTTCATACAAGCCGTGAGTGAAATATGCACTGATCAGGATAAATCAGCAGGTCTTAAAACCTGGAAAAGCATCAGAGGTGACAGTTGACTGGCGGCGTGTGTCAGCACAGCCCAGCCTGACGGATCCGAGATTGCTTTATATACACAGCTGTGCTTTAAAATGGGTTTGTTTTTAATCATTTGATGTCTTAAAAGTGAATCTATTTTAAGAGAAATGAGGTAAATATGCCTCAGGCCAAAAGGACTGAAGTATTGAGTCGAGGAAATCTGTATACATTTAGACAGCAGTAGCTTTTTAAAACAAACCCCAGTCCTATTAATATAGATTTTTCTCGAGGTGTACTGATTGCAGTTTTCTGACCGATCACTAATTTTTAAAAAACCTGCAGATTCAGATTTTGACTGAAAAGTTGCTAAATACACCACCTCCAATCTGGAATCTCAAAATTTTGAGAAACAGCAAAATCCCACAAGAAGAAAACTACATAGAATATTAAGGTTGAAACTGCCAATTATTATAGTAATTGATTATTCTGACGATTAAAATTGGTTTCATTTCCATTTAGCCAATTAAGCCTTTTTAAAAAAATCTAAAATATTCAAACACAGGAGATGCAAATAAATAATAGTTTTTCTTAAATACTGCTCTGAATCTGCTTTTTCAGCAAATTAGATTTTTCTGACTCTGTATAGTTAGCGATTTAATCGATTACTGAATCGACAATTATTTCATTAGTTGATTAATCATGATTAATTGTTTCATCCCAGTAGAATATACAAGATTAAATAATCCCGCCACAACAAAATTTAAGACCTGTGATTAATGCATTTAAGGCCAACTTTAAGGAATTTAAGACATTTCAAGGACTCAGAGAGATGAATTGCAGACTTTTTAAGGATGCGCGGACTCCCTGCTTTATCTTTCCGATGAATGTAATCCCTGCGGCAGAGCAGAGGACTCACTCGTGCTGTCTGCGGATCTCCTCCATGTCGGCGTTCTCAGCGTTGCTGCTGGCCTTGCGTGCCTTCTCCAACTCCTTCTCCAGCTCCGTCCGGTGAGCGTTTTTCATTGCTTCGATAGCTTAGATAACCGGCAGAAACGAGAAGAAAAACTTCAGTGGCAGTTTGTGGACATTTCTCTGGAACTCATCACACCTCATGAAAGGTAGTTTTCTTTTTTTCTCCTTTTACCAGCGATTGTTGCGGCCGTTTCCTCCTCCAACAGCCTCTCCTTCTCCTCCTTCAGGTTCTCTAGCTCTCTCTGATGTTTCCTCTGGAGCTCTTCGATCACCTTCTGATGGGACTCTTCCATGGCGGCAAATCCTCTCTCACAGGTGGCCTGTAAGAAAACAAGGCTCGCAGTGAGCAACAGGTCATCTGCAGAGGAGCAGCAGATCGTTATCGGCTGAGGAGGAGGGGAGGAAAAAACATTCATCCTTTATGTTTAAACCAGTAAACAATAATAACTTTAATCAATACGTTAGAGCCTTGCAACCATGTGCAAGTGGAGCATGTTTGAAGACAGAGAGGGTTAGGAGGAACGGCAGGATGCACAATACGTAGAAGAAAGCCACAGATGGTCAGAGAGGAGGGCGAATGAATGAAGAGCTGCCACTTCCTGTTCCATCAAATGTGAAGAAAATCCTAACTCCAGTCAACAAAGTCCTAAACTTTCTGACCGACTGGATCTTAGGCAGAATGTCGGGCTATGACTGTGGGGCCGACAAGATATCAGCAAGGCCGAAATTACACCTCTTGCGTGTAATTTTGAACAAATACAAACAGGAAGCAAACGTGAGGAATGGAGGTCTGCTGGATTTTCACAGGAGTAGCCTTCTCCCTGGGGGGACAAACCCAGGGGCTGAGGGAGAAGTGGAAAAGTCCCCCACCAACACGGAGCTAGTGTAAACTTCCTGCTCTGACATCCGACCAAGCAGCTGCTTCAGAAGCCTGTGAGCTCATTTGTTTGGTGTTTAGAGAAGATCCAAATTTATTTTAATTGCATTGTCCAGTGTTATTGAAATAAATGGGGCAAAGTCATGCAATCGGTCCCTCCCCCGCGTGTTGCTACACACGGCAAGTCTACGACTACAATAAATTTATGTTTTCATACCTTTTTAAAAATAAAAATGTAAAACCTGTGCTTGAAAATTTTTATAGCACGATAACATTTTAAAAGTATAGAAATGAAGCATCAGCTGTGTTTGTCTAAAGCTGACTACCTGAGCAGATAGCCTGACTAACGCCCTAATAGTAGCGCTTCATACTTGTGTTACTTAATATGGAACAGAAAGAACTAAAAGATACAATATTATGTTCAAAACAGGAGCAAATTCAGCTGTTTTCTATCATAGATTATTGTTTATCAAACTGGAAATAATGATACACAACACAATCATAACTGTCATCATCAAAATGCAATATTATTTTAGCAGCAATTGGAATAAATGCTGCTCTTCTGTTATAGATATAAAAAAATAACAGTATACAGGGCCATGTAACAGTTTCTCAATTTAAATTTATGTGCAAATACTTTGGCAGATTTAGTTCTGCTGTTCAGCTACACATTATTTCCTAGCTTAAAGGGGTTTTAAACGTAATATTTTTTTTAAATCAAGGACCGTATTTTGGTATGAGCAAAGTTATTACTATTTCAAGTGAAACTATAAAATTCTTTCCAAATCATCTGCTTTGCAAGTTTTCTTTAAAAAAAAAGGCTAAGCTAAAGTAGGAAAGGAGATGAATTTACTAGTTTATTTAGTAAATCCGTTTTTTTAGTGTATACATTTACAAGCGTTGTTCAGCTTCAAATTACTTTTAAAAATTTGTCTGCGTTTTCTTTTTTTTTTTGCCCCATTGTTTTCCACAGACAGTGGTGGTTGTTACCAACTAAAAGGTTAGCAGTGCTAACCCTAAAACACTAATCATAAACATTAGTTCTGCTAACACTAAAGCACTAGCTTCTGGTATTTGGTGAAAGCTAATGCCAAAGCACTAACTTTGATTCAAATTATATCTGCCCTTGAAAGACTACAACCCTCGAGCACCAATTTAATTTTGACAACATAATTTACATGTTCTGTGATTACCTTATTTGTTTATACCCTGTTTTGAACTGTCCACGTTTAATTTTTTCCCTGTATGTTTATTTGTTGAAATTTTAAAAGAAAAGTGCAAGAGAAGAGAGCTTTAGGCTATTTACACTAATGTTTCACCAAGTTCAGCACATCCTCACTAGCCAATAGGGATTTTGAAGGGTGTTTTTATTATGAAATGCAAACTATGACCATGGTGAGCAGTTACTAACGTGAACCACCCAGTACTCTGCTTCGACTTTTGTGGAAAAAAGAAAAAGTTGGGAAACTTGTGTACGTGAGTGAGGCTATTAATCAGTGATCCTCTGATGTTCTAGTCAGACAGAGACTTTCTGTTGTGAAATGGATTGTGAAGGTTGGAGCGAGGGACATGTTGGGAAATGCTATCTATGGAGTAAAAAGTGTCTAAAGTAAATTTTTGCTCCATGTGCAACCCTTATTAAAAACAGCATATCAGTTTTACATACTAATTGAAAAGTAATTTCCAAAAAAAAATAATTAACAGGGTACAGTGACCTTCTAATGCAACATAAAAAGTACTGGCACCTTCCATTTGTACGCAGAAGTCGGAACTTCCAAGTTGATAAAAATGAAATTGAGCGCTCCCAAAAGTCCAACTGTTTGGCCACCAGATAAGCTTGAAAATAACCCCAATAAACAGTTGTCAGACAGTGCACTATTTGCACTTTTGAGAGACTATATCTATAAATCTGTAGTATACATAGAAATGTACTTCTGATGAGCCATTCTTAGTGGCTCGTGCTGCTAACAGTAACTCAAACTTATCAATAAGCAGAAGAACTGAGCTTGTTTCTGACTTGCAATCTCAACACAACAGATTGTGTGTGACCAAGTTCCGACTTTAGAGTCAAATGAAATTGTCAAGTTGATTGGCAAAATAATCAGTCAACTTTCTAGCTGTCTCCATGGCTCCAATGGCAAATGGTTTCTAATATTTAGACCAATTCATCTTTTTTTATCAAGGGAGAAAACAGTCCTATAAAAACATTGAACATAAATTGGACAATAATAATGAGAAATGAGCTGAATACCATCTAAAGACAGCTCTGAATGCACCAGAGTTCTAGAAAGAGCTAGCAAGTAGACTGAGTTAAGATTACTTTGTCAAATACTTGAAACAGCATCTTCGTCACTGAGCAAAAGCGGCACATCAAGTAAAATTGTTAGTATGGAAAAGCAGAGGGATTCAACAACTGAACACATATTTCATTACAGCTAATATTCATCTAAAAAAAGAAGAAGCATTTTTTAAGCTGTTTGCAACTTTATATGTTTAAAAGAGTAACTTTGGATTGTGGAAACATGAATAATAAAACTCATGCAAAAAGATAAATGTGGGCTCATGTGTGTAACTTTTTTTTGGTTGCTAGAGCTTATCAGCTACTGGTAGCTCTACAGCTAAAGCTGAAGGAAAAGTCACATGAACCCTACGGGAAGTTAGTTTTCATGCAACACAGAGGAAACGTGGTTTACGGCACAAAGAGCCAAAGAACAGTGATCGAGGTTAGGGAAGGGAGTTAGGTTGGGGAAGGAATGGGATCTGATAATGCCACAAAGGAAAACAAGGCATCACAGACGGGAGGACGGCAATGACAAGGAGCGCTTCCACCTTAAGGTTCTCCAGGTCTCTCTCGTATTTCAGCCGCAGGGTGTTTGTGCCACCCTGCTCATCCCGTCGCCTCATCTCTTCGGCCATGACTGAAACTTGGCTCATCAGCTCCTGGATGCGTTCCCGCAGGGTTGACGTTTGGGCTGAGGCTTCCTGCAACGGTGCGTGCTCGTCAGTTTCGTTCTTCTCTCGGCTCGCTGGGCTCAGCATGCTCCTCAGCTCTTCCATTTCCCGTTCGAACCTCTCGAGGAGTCTCCTCTTTTCATCCTCATGCTTGTTTTTCAGGTTCTCCATAAAGTTCGTCAATGAGTCCATCTCTTTAATATTTTCCTCTGAATGAAGGCGGATCGTTTCATTGGCTTTTTTTACTTCCTGCCTTAGTTTTTCCAGCTCCTTCTCGTAGTTGTTTTTGATATCTCGTAACTCCTTCCTGTGCCTCGCCACCAAGTCCTGAAGTTCAATGGTTTTATCCACAGAATCTATGGGCTCTCCTTCAATCTGGATCAAAGTTTGTGGTGCTTCTGAAAGTTTCAGAGAGGCCAGAGAAAGCTGATTTTGAAGATCTTCCAATTTGGACTGGAGGTCCCTAGCAGCTTCTTTCAGCTTAGGGCAATTTGGACAATTCAAGCTCCCCGTCTGCACTACAGTCTGACTCTGTTGACTCTCTATTTCATGCTGTACTTTAAGCCTAACAATCAAATACGACAGGCAAGCTTTCTTGAGAGAATCTAAAAGATACCTAGAAGACTGTGTCTGTCCAAGACCAAAGCTTGTTAGACCAAAAGAGAGAAGTTTCTGGTCTTTGTTCTGTTCCAGACTGGAAGCAATCTGCTTCAAATCACGGGATCTTCCCTCCAAAGTTTCTATTAACTGTCTAAGAATCACAGCGTATGTTTCATCATCAAGCCAGCTGTACATTTTTGCGAAATCCATTGGCATTTCAGTCTCTGCCTTCCCCAGCAGCTGAAGTCTTTTCTCTGCCTTTATCTGCTGGAGCAGCTCAGACTCACTAATCTGTTTGCCTTCTTCAGGTTCCAACTTGGTATTGCTCAACACTTGGCTCCAGAACTCCCACTCCAGCACTGACCTCATCTCCTTTCCACCAATGCAAAGAGGTTCTTCCTTACAAGAACCAAATAAAGTGCTTCTTAAAAGGCCAAGCATCTTTTCTACATCAGTATCTACCTTTGCTAACATCTCTATGACTTTATCTAATGCCTCAGACCTCATCTTCAACTCGGTTATCACTTGCTTGAATAGTCCATCATCAACCTGCTTGTCTTCTACATTTTCACCCTCACCAACATTCTCTCCAGCTCTATGCATCGTTTCTAATCTCTCTTGCAGCATCCTCGCCTCATTTTCTGCTACTTCTAGCTTCTCTCTGCTAGCTTGCTCAATTTCCTGATTTACTGCAACTAGTTCATCGTTTCGGGCTTCCAACTCTATACAGCGCTGCTCTGTATTCCGGAGACTTCTCTCAGCCTCAAGCACCTTAGCTTGAGAAGATTGAAGTAGGTCTCTGAGATGTTCCTCTTCTGGGTGTAATTCATCATCCTCGTAGCCTGCCTGGAAACCCAGACCTCTTAGTGTGGCCTCTTTCAGCTGGAGCTTCTTCTCCGTGTCTTTAAGGGTGTTGCCTAGTTCCTCCAACGTAACTAACGCCTCATGGAGCCTCAAAGACTTTTCGTTAAGCTCTCTCTCGTAATACTCGCGGTCTATAGCACTAGCTTGATTTTCAGCCAGTTCGGCCTTCAGTCTTTTCAGCTCCTCTACGACTAGATGGTGTTGTTTTCCGCCCTGCTGGCTAACAAGCTCAGCTTTTAGTCGGTCTATTTCTCTATCGGCTTCAGTTAGCTGGTTTACTATCTCTTGACATCGTTGTTTTAAGGCGCCGTTTTCCCCTGTTAGAAGTTCGACTCTCTGAGAGAGTGAAGCAATCGTCACATCACTCGTCTCTGAATGGTGTTCCAGTTTGGACAAAGAAATGTAGGGGTCTTTGAGGTTTTCGAAATTATGCTTCTGAACTTTCCCCATCATATCCTCCATGGTTAGAAGACGCTCTTCGTATTCTCGTATGCTCTCTCCTGCTCTGGCCAAACTCTTCTTAAAAGTTTCATTTTCAATCTCCTGCTGGCACTGCCAAGCCTCCAGGAGCTTCTGAAGTTCGTGTTTTCCTCCGGTACTTTGAGCAAAGCTGTGGAGTTTCAACACTCTTCCGAGCTCCTTCAGAGTCAGAGGTTCCTCGGTCAGAAGATCTTCGAGTTCTTGAATCGCATCTGAACTGTCCTCGAGCAAGAAACTAACTCGTTTTTGGATGAGTTCAGTGGCAGCGCCTTCTGGCATTGGTGGCGTTTGATCAGAAAGGTTAGGCTCCTTGATGGAGGAGTGAGAAAGCGAAAGGCCAAGCTGTGCCTGCATGTTGCGCTTTTTCAGCTCTTGCAGCTTCAGGAGCTCTTTGGTCTCCTGGTACTTCTTTGTTAAACTCTGTGCTTGGGAACTAACCGGTTCGAGCCTCTTCATCTGGGGCGTCACATCAGCCTCCAGACCCAAAGGGTGCTCCAGCTTGGAAAAGGGGACCAGACAGTTGGTTAACACACAGCAGGGGAGACAAAAAGCTTGCTAATAATTCTCAGCGTTATATCTACCAATCATTTTGCTGTCACTTTAAAAACAAATGTTATATTCCCATTTCCACATATTCATACGAAATAAAAAGGAATTCCATTCCAATTCAAATTTCCTTTCAAATTAATTGTACAAACAAAATGCGAAATGGAAGGAAAACAAATGTCTGCGGTTAGTTAATCAAAACAAAGCATGCATGTTAAATGGTTATTTGTTACTTCATGTTGTAAGTAATGCAGTATTAGTTCCAGCTAGAAGGTTTACTCAAGAGCAGAAGGCATACAAGGTCCTTTTGATGTATATTCCTAAAACCGTTGAAATTCTTTTCTGACGAGGCGGCAGATTGGATCATCCTGCTAAATGTTCATTCTTGTGGTGTATTTTACAATAGATTACAAACACAAAAATAACCCAAAGATGGCATTGGGGCTTCAGTCTAAAATATGATGGTCATTAAAAACAGTCCAAAATCATCTAGACATCAACAAACAGAAATCCAACATGACACATTTATCTCAATGTATTAATGTAGCTCAACAGAAAAATGTTAACACAACAGAAAGATGATGTATGCAGAAATTAATGGAAGATATGAATCTGACATCCATGCCAAGTATTAGAATATAAGACGTTATTTTCAGTCTGGATCAGTCAGTGAACTTTACAAAGGATATTTCACTCTAAGCACAACTCATAAGTACACAATAGCATTTTAAACAAATGTATCTGAAATGTAGATGATGAAAAGAGAAAATGTCCAACTTTAAAAAAAAGCGCTGAAGTCTATGTGACTATACATGTGCGATCACCACTTTACCGGGACAAAATTGAGAAAAAATTGTCAGAAGTAATAAAAAGGGAGGAAGGCTTGTATACTTAAAACAAAGGGCAACATTTTCTCTTAGTACTCATTTTGAGGTTTTTTGTTGCCGTTTTCAAATTGAGATGCACCGATATATCGGCTGGTGACTGGAATTGATCGATTTTCCACTAGACTGCGTCCTATCTACCTTCTAACAGCTTCCACTAACAACAACACACTTCGGTGGGGAAGTTCATGTTGACGGAACAAGCCTTAAAATTTAAACCAAAGGAAGCACAGAAAAAGGAAACTGCCTTTTATAAAAAGGCCACATCAGCTTCAAACTGAGGTTCCGACTTCAGATCACTCATTTTGCTTCTTCACAGTTTCTCACTTTGAACGTTCTTCTTGACTTTTTGTGTTGCGTCACGTAGTAATTTGTAGCCGCTTTAGGAACGTCTTATCGAATTGGCAAAGAAGTGAGTTGACTTGGAGCCAAGTTTAGCAGGAAGGCTGAACGTAGGCCTTAAATTAAAAAATACTTTCTTTATCCCAAAGGGAAATTAAATGTCGTCATAACTCATATCATCCGAGTATCTTCAAACAGTGGAGGATGACGATGCTGTTGGGAGGACGGATCTCCGGTATCAGTCAGTTTTTCAACAACTCTAAGTAGGTCTCCGACTGAAGACAATGCTGCTGTGTAATGACCCCATGTCATGACATGCTAACAGCTCAATATCCAGGGTGACAATGCCTTACAGTGTCTGGATGACATCATCATGAGGTGGATTAGTTGCTGTTAATCCACCTCATTTGCTTTTGTCGCTCCTCATTAAATATCTGTCTGTTAAACTTCCGTCGGTGTTGAAACATGTCAGATTTGGAAACAATGGCAGCGCTTTTAAAGGTTAAAGTTTAAGATCTGCTGAAAGTACAGATGGAGACTACTGTTTTAGTTACCATATCAGGGATAATTGTGCTAACTTCCAATACCGAGGCTATGGAGACGAACTCTTTCAAAGGACTCAAATTCACAAATTTGTTGGTAGTTTTTGCCTCTATAAGCAAACTTAAAACGGCTAGTTTTTCACACCTACGTGTATGAATCCTAAACCTGTGAAAGCAATTCAGGAAGGTTCATCGTCCATGTGCATCACATTAGAGTGAAATAATCCTCTGCAAGTCACATTAACAGCTAGCACGCTACGGTCTTTTGGTCCAAACTCAATGCATTTCTGAAACGAGTAGAATGAGTTCAAAAAACCAGGACAGACAGAACGCAGAGAGCAGGTAATTAACTAGTAGAAAGCTGGCGTAGAAACAGGATTTTACTGTTTGACACATGCAATGAACTCATGCAAGGCCTCATACCAGGAGAATCTGCAGTTTTGATGTCAGTTTGTTTGGTTTTATTACATTAACACGACATGCAAAGGATGTTACAATAGGAAGTGGAAGTTACTGAACTCTTGAATCTGCCGCTGTGGCAGAGCTGACTGAATGCGATGAAACCGCGCAGCGCCGTGCCGCGCCGCTAACTCACCGGGGAGATGTAGCCAGAGCGGATGTCCTGCTCTTGCTCCAGAGCGATTCTCAGCTGGAGCTCCAGCTCCTGCTTGTGCTTGTTTGAGTCAAGTAGCTGCTGGTGACAGCACTCCAACTGGGCCTTCAGGTCCTCTATCTGCACCAGCAGGAGAGAGTAAAACACAGATGCACTGGTTATTCGGTTTGTCACCGGATTAGCTAGACATCAGTTGCACATCCTCAGCTCTTCTTTTGTTGTGGAAATTACACGATGACCTAACAGGTCTGGGTGGTATACCAACTTTAATCTATTTTAAAATCAGCTATAAAACCACACAATGCATGGCCCCACCCCGACTTTCCTCTGTTTTTGTCATAACCGAGGCTGAGCTTCAGACTTGTTTACAGCTTTACTACTTTGTCCATGTTCTTAGACGGCTGAAGCCTTTAAATGAAGGTGGAAGCGTGTCAGACAAAGCTGCTCCTGCAGAGTGTAATCAAAACAGTCAAAACCAGAAGACTTGGTTTGTCATCCAATGTTTACCTTGCACACCATAGCCTCTGTTTGACCTTAGCCAAGACATTTAAGCTCTTTTAAAATGTGCAAAAATCATTGGAAAGTTCTATTAGTTCTCCATTGGTGCCCATTTTTGATGCTCAAGAAACCCAAAACTCAAAGGGAGATGGTTGCAAAAAAGTTTCATAAAGACAATAAATATTGTCAAGCTTTTCTAACAAATTTTGCAAACAGAAACTTCAAACTACGATGCATTCTGTTGCATAGTAGATCAACACAATGCAACATAATTGTTAAAAGGAAGAAAATTATTCATAGTTTTCAGTTTATTTACAAATAAAAATAGGAAAACCGTACCATCTATTTGCATGTTTCTGCCAGCTGTAGACTGACATTTTCTAACATTCCTTTCAGGTGGACAATCCTGTCTTGGAGGGTTTGGAGTCGTGCCGTACTCAGTTTCCAGATGATGGATTGAACAAAGCTCTGTGAGATGCTGACATTTAACTCTATTGTTAAACTTCTCCCTAAGTTTATAACCGACCGGCTTACATTTTCCTTCAGAGAACAGTTTATAACGACACTAAATTACACAAAGATGATCTCTATCTGTTAACTGTGCCTTTTGAAGGTGTATGCCAACAGTAAATTTTATTCTTTATGTAAAGTTGATGGAAAAACAAATGCAAGCTATATTTTTCAGAATTTCATTTGTTTAAAAAATTTGAAGATTATAAATTTTTCCCTTTGTGGTTATTAACAATGTGTCGCTTTATCACATGAAAAGGAAAGTATTAAATGCATTAAAGTTTTAAGCTGCAATGTGACAAAATGTAAAAAAACACTTTTACTTTTACATTGCCAAAGGCCTCAGAGGGCCACACCTGTAAGAAACGGATGGAACCAAACTAATCTGTCTGGTTGATTCTGCAGCCGATGTAGCCATGACAACAACGTACCCCATGCTTGTAACTGTCCAGTAGTTTCTCCAGCTGTGTGGCCTCCCCGGACTGCGCCGAGGAGGGCAGCGGGACCCTCCGCTCCTCCCGGATGGGCGTCTTCTCCACCTGTCGCCAGTGCTCCTCGATCACCTCCTCCACCCGCTGCTGCTTCTCCAAACACGTGGCGCTGACCGAGTCTGTGTGCATGACTCCGTCCCCCCCCTCGCAGTCTATCCTCCCTCCGTCTGCAGCAGATGCGTGCTCGGTTCCGGTGGCGCACTCGTATCTCTTCCTCCTCTCCTCCCTCCGTCTGCTGCGATCCGGGTCGGCCTGGAGGCTCTCGGCCTCCTGCGCCCGCTGCTGAGCCAGCGCCTGCGCGATGGGCCTGAACTCTGCCCAGTCGAATGTCTTCGAGCGGCCCTCTCGCCTCCGCTCTCGTGCTCGGCTTTTGATGGCACCCGGAGCGGATTCCCTCTCCACTGAGGACACTTCAGAGGAGGGCGAGTCCTGAGCTACGTCTGGTCTGACGAGACCCTCCAGCGCCGAGAAGGAGCCGTGATCTTCTGTTGAGCTGAGAAGGAGGAAAATGAAACGTTAACCCTACTATGCTAACTTGGATTCAGGCTACCACCTGGTACAAACGCAGAAGACTAACTCAAACTAAAGCTAAACCGATATGGCAAAGACTTCCTGTTTATTGTTACATAGCGAGTGCAGGTCCAAGCAGCATTATTTCTAATCAGTATCGACTTTTTGATTTCAAGCTCTTCTAAATCTTTGGTCAGAGGTGGGTACACTCCAACTAATCCGCTAACTACGAAGCTACTTTTTTGCTTAGCGCTTTTGCCAACTTTGAAAACATTTACCACACATAACTTCACCTAAATACAGTTTTCTGGAAACATTTCTGAAGCACCAATTTACTTTGTTTGTAAAATTTTGGTCAAGGACTATTCAAGTAACTAGATGTTTATATTAATGCTCTTATTTTGTTATTTTGAAGTGGGTGAAGACTGTTTACGCTACAGTCCTCTCTTCCTGTTCTCCACTCGTTATAAATGCAGTAAAAGCAGCAAATGACATTTATTTTGTACCCAGAATGCATCGCTGTAGTTCTACAGTATCTACTCATGTCCAGTCAGACCAAAGCCCTACTGTCTGCAAGTAGGCTAAATTAGCAACAGAGATGGCAAAACTCAATGACTATAAAACTGAAACCATGAGTTAAATGTCTGTTCTTAATCACTTCCTGAAGTGCAACCATACAGGAAGGCATGCAATAACAAATATGACCCTGTAGAGGGTGATGTAACATGTTGTAACACGTCATGGTGGGTATCAACATGGTTGAATTTAGCGCTTCTGCATTAGCTTTCACTAAAAACCGTGATAGCTTTTTAGCATTAGCAAAACTAATGTTCATGATTAGTGCTTTAAGGCTGCCCACCACTAACACTGGTTTTATTTGACCTCGATTTCTCTGCTTTTGATTGGTTTCAGAAGTTTGATGTCAGATCTGACAATGAAGAAATTTCATGATTGTGGTTGAGAGTCGGCCGACCAGCGACTCTTGTTAATTGCTACAATAATATAGACACCAACAACACTATATAATGGAATACAAGCCGTCAAATAAAGAGTTTATATCTGCAGCTTTCACTTCGTTGTACAGACATGTCAGTCATATTTGATACAAAACTGAGGCTGCTAACTTTCAAAGCTGGATTCCACCTTCAGTGTGTTATAATCAGGAGCTCAAAACATTTTCTGGCCCTTATATCTGCATGTTTTTCTTCCAACAATGAACACCCTTAGAATAACATCTCCAACATTGTAGAATGAAGCATAATGAATCACAGACAGAGGTCAAAAAGGAGAAAACGCAGCAACTTTGCCTTACAAATGAACACCTGATGTGTCTCCATGGAAACTAGACATTTCCTACAGCTTTTAGCACCAGGCTTTTGCAGTCCAGCTGATTTTATTCAGCCAAACTGAACCTTTACTCAGAAATACACCCAAACTGGCCCAGCTGGTACTGACCTGGCCACATCCGGGGCGGTGGAAGGTCTCACGTTCTTCATGACTGCCTGGATCCAGTTCCTGCGTATGCCTGCCGTCATGGCTGACAGAGTGTGAACTCCTTCCTGGGTCTGAACACGGATCACCACAGGATCAGCAGAAATCCACAAACATTCAGGTAGTTTGTTCAACAAATCTGCTTCATCCAGCTTAGTGGTCTGTGATGTAACATTTGTAAAAACTTCAGATTTCTTTAGCAGTGGATATCACAGGAGAACAAAGCCTTCAAAGCGTCTTACATGAATTTGAAAGCCGTAGTTGCGCTGAGCCTGGTATTCAGTTACATTGTAACAGGTGGACAGGTCAATTTCACCGTCCAAGTCAGAGGCCTGATGGGAGAAAGTAAAAAGATTTACACACCAGTATTACAAAAAGAGAGCATAACAAATAAAGTAGTGACAGCATGAATCAAACGAGCTCACCTCCTCTGCAATCGAGTCTTTATAGTATCTCAGGCTGTGATCCGTCAAGACGAACCAGTATTTCTTCCACTAAATTAAAGAAAACAGAAATGTTCTGCCACAAAGTCCACAAACAAAATTTAAAAAAGGTCATTTATATAAAATCCTGGTAAACCCCAGCAGTCAATAAAACCTGCTCTACATGGCGGCGGCAGCAGTTTCCTTCTCTTTATATCATCTAGCGAATCATTTAAAGCCGCCGCGCTCCACCCTCGTCTTTTAAGTCCATTGAAGGTGGAAGATGAAAGCGAGGCCACAGCTCTGTGAAGGCCACAGAAAGCCACGGACACTGGAGCGGTTTAGTTCGAATCCCGTTTGGACTCATTTTGCTTCCTATGAGCCTAAAGTGTTGATTTCCCACAGATTTTTAAAAAAATTAATTTTGTTATTCATTCAGCTGAGGCGATCGTGACTTTCAGTACCTGGCCTTGCTCATCCAGCTTCACCATCCAGCCTTTCTTGAAGTTAAGCAAATCCGGCTAAACAAGGAAACAAGCAGCACAGAGAAAAACAAATGAACAAAAAAGAATATTCAATCTGACCGGGGCTCTCAATGACAGCGCTAAAGCATTAATTTACTGCTACTTACCCTCTAAAATTTATTGAAATAACACAATTCTTCACTAAGGTATTTGCACCCCTTAAACTTTTACATTTTGTCAGATTGCAACCACAAAATTATACGCATTTTATTAAGATTTCATATGGTAGAGCATCACAAAGCAGCTCAGAATCTATTTCAGTCAACTGCAACCTGTGGCTACGAAGATGGAAGTGGCTCTTTGGACCTTCTACAATTGTTCTTAATTGTACAATTCTACAATTCTACAATAAATTAGTGGAATTGGTAAATTAGTTGGTAACTTACCAATTGGTAAATTGACAAATTTAGCTGGTAAATTACCAACATTTACCAACTAATGTTCTTAAGTACAGATTTAAAAACAAACGGAGGTTTTCAATACTACTTCCTCTTTTGTCATGGAGTAATTCCATTGAATTTTCACAACAGAAGATCAAATTTTTCGTCTTTAGATTTTAAAAACAGATTTTTAAAATTTTTTCCACAAATACCAACATCCAACAGAAGAAAATTTGACCTGTCTTTACAAAGTTTCACATTTTTCTTCATTTCAAAACCTAAAAACTGAAATAAACAAAATTCCGGTAACACTTCATTTGAAGGGGTGTGCATAAGACTGACATAACATCTGTCATGAACATAAAGAAGTCTTTATGAAGGTTTGTAACTGTTGTCATGAAGTGTCATTCAGTAAATAATGACACTTTTAATGCAAAGTTTCTCTAAAAGTTGCATTAAAAGTCCATTTAAAGTGTAAACTATGCATGATGTTGTAAATTATGATAATTTAATGCAAAGTTGGCATTTTTAATGGACTGTCAATGCAACTTTTAGAGCAACTTTGCATTAAAAGTGTCATTATTTACCGAATGACACTTCATGACAACTGTCAAACATTCATAAAAACTTCATGTTCATGACAGATGTTATGTCATGTTTATGACAGTGTCATGTCAACTTATATACACCCTTTCAAATAAAGTGTTACCAAAATTCCTATAGCAGATATTTAGCTTCTCTTTTCCAAAACGTCACGTAACATTTGAGGCTCTAAAGTTTTATTTCTTCGTCTTTAAGCTCGAAACAAAATACAGAAATTCATGGCTTCAACATGACATTAAAAAAAAAAAAGGATAAAGAGGTGTGAATACTTTTACAAAGCACCATAAACGACACACAACACTCTCCCAATTGGTAAGCTGTGTGGGGAAGCTGAGCCCCCATCAGTGGGATGGACAGCTTCGCTGCCCAGGTTGCTGAAATGTCGCCCACTGAACAGGGACAGCTTCCGCCATGAGTGTGGCTCAGTGCTCGGGCCTGCAGTGGTGCGCTGCGAGTCCAAACCGTGGGAACAACAACACACACATCCATTTAACTGGTGACCACAGGAAGCAGTGCCAAGATGTGATATTGTTTTTACACACTTCCCCCCCCACAAACACAGGCAGCGGAGTGAAACGGTCGCATGCATGCATCTTTGAAAACCGCCACACATGGATTATAAAGAGTGGTGTAACCTGGGGAGAAGGAGAGGGTACAGAATGGGTGGCGCTGCGCCCTGCAGAGGGAGGCGTGGCCAACAACAACCCCACCCTGGTACCGACACACAAAGGTTGGGGTGGGACGTCAGAAATGACTCAGTTACCTAAACTATACACTTCCTGGGTAAAAAGATACCAGAGGTTAATACCCGCCGAGATATTTCTCAAGGTTTGATTCTCGTTTCCTAACCAGTTCTGGCCTCTCAGCCCAAACAACAACAACCCAGCGACCTCTCTCTCCACTCTGCTGAGGCCCTGGCACTGCTGCTGACCCCGGATCCTGCAGCTTAGCAGGACACAGCAGAACAGGGGAGGCTTTGTCTCGGACAGAGCGCAGACGCACGGGAACCAGAGTCCTGCTTGCGGTTCTTAATCAGAGCAAATCCAAACCTGCTCATTTATTAGTCGCTAGGCATTAAATGGAAAATAAAATCTGTATGCTGCAAGAAACACTCGGAAACGAGCGGTTTCCAGCCTTCAACAACGCAATGTGCTAAAAAAGAATGTGTTGCATAAAAAGTCGTTCATGGCCTTGCAGGACTTTGAAGCTTCTTTCTGTAGAACAACAGTAGCAGGCAGCAGACTGATGTACCGCAAACAAGCTCGAGATCTGGAAATCGTTTTTCAGGAGGAGATGGGAATCAATCCAGAAGCAAGAGAGAAACCAGAAGATTAGGTTATTTCAGTTTTGGGTTATTTACATAAACAGCTAACGGTGAGGTTGAGTCAAACTAGACGTCGCTATCGAGGGTTTTGTCCCTGAAATCAATCAAAGTCACTAATGAACATCAACTGACTCAATTCTCTGCCCTAAAGCGTAACTTTAAAGTACCGTACAATAAAATACTGTCATATGTTCAACCAGTATTAGACCAGTGGACCCGAGCCTTTTCACCTGTGGAATGTAACTCAATCATTTGCAGAGAATTTGCCTATTTGTAGATTTTTTTTCATGGAGCTTATCAAAAATATTCAAAACAAAACCCAGCTTGTGACGCCACAATGCTACTAGAAAAGGGTTTTGCAAAGCAGCCAATCCAGGAGTTACATTAATTTTGCTTGGTGCTGATTGGCTGTGACCTAAAGAGCAGAGGTGAGGAAAACCATGGAAGCAAGCTTCCACTGAGTGTATTAGCGCATATTGAGGCATTTTTGGTGTTTGAACTATTAAAATAGGCAGTTATAATAATATTTAGATTTCAGACATACATTTTTAACATTTTTTGAAACTGCTCTCTTTTCTGTATGTTTTTCCTGAAAGTTTCTGCAGGTCAACCTCGATATGCTCCTCTAACCCAGGCTGACTCACTTAAAAAGCTGCCATGACTTTCTGACAGGAACAGCTTGAAAACTTGTTTCAACACCAACAACATACGGCCTTCAAAACAATCACATGTTGCTACTGTGGAGAACGTTTTAATAGGGAGCGTTTCGCTAACATGCTAGGTTAAAGCTAGCATGTTTAATTTCTGTTTTGATGTAAATCGTTGATAATTCGACCCGTTGTACATTTCAATTCAGTTGCAGTTAATTGTACGATTAGCAGCTGCAGCAGCCAATACAATCTCTCTTAATGCAAATGTAGTTTTAGTAGTGTCAAATTCAAGAGGTTTTAGACTCCGTTTCAACTTTATGATGTAGGACATTAGGAAAAACAACATAAGTTAATGAATTAGTCAAAAATGTATAACTTTCTTAAATAAATTAAATATAATTGACAACTTTTTGGGGTTTTTTTGCAGGTCAAACCTCAAAGAAAACAGGTAAAAGGCATCCAGCTGGTCAGCACAACAACAACATGTAATGTAGTTAGGTTATTTAAAAATGTTTTGACTGGGATTATATTGAGATCACTTAAGTACACAACAAACAGTGTTTAATTGTGGTTCAGCCACATAAGACAGACATTACCTAAAACATACCTATAAATACGGCTAATAAAACGAATAAACAACGAGGAAAGTGGATTTCCCCCATGAGTCCCAGCTTTCAGCGAGTCAACTTGTTTATATTGTGGGAAAGTTTAAATAATGACTAATTCACACAGCTGCAAACAACACAACAGAGTCCGATGAGACTCCAGAGCTGAGCAGGAGCCTCACCGTCATGACGGACTCCGTGGTCCTTCGATCCAAAGACTTGGCTCTCCTCAGAGGGGGCAGGCTGGAGGGAAAGTCCAGGCCTTCGTCATTGTCCTGCCTCTGCTCCTACACAGCAAACAGATAACATGCTTTGTTTCATGGCGCTGTAATTCAACAATTAATGGCAAGTAAACAGCAGCTGCGTTTCTATTCGCGATACGATCGAGCAATTTGACAATTTGAAAACATGTCAACTTAAAAAAAACAACTCTTCTATATAAAAACTTTGTTTATTTTGCCAAACTGTATGGAAACACTTTTTTCTCATCACACAGTCAGCAAGCGGATGTTGCTACTGGTGGAAAAGATGAAAAAGAAGATCACAGGAAGCGACTTGGGATGTTTTTTAATCATTTTCTCATATGCGCATAAAACTTATTCACGTATAATTTTATTTAATGGAAACATCACGATTGTGAAATTCCATCTGTAATGGAAACACAGCTGCTGTTATGAGTCTCAAATGTTTTCTTTTTTTTTTTTTTTTGTAGATATGTTTATTAATTTTGTTTAATAGAAACAACAACATAACACAAACAAAAAAAAACAAAAAGCAAAAACAAAACAAAAACAAGAGCTCAACAGTCCAGTCCATAAGAGACATAAAAGAAAAGACAGAGGGGATGAGGGGGGCACACATGTTTCCGACATTGTAACGATTACACCTAGGCATTTATAAAAGCTCGGGACAAGATGGTGGATACGTGTCCTTCAGCATAGTCCAGGAAGGGCTTCCATATCCGGACAAAAGTATCCGTCTTAGAGTGGATTAGACATGTTAGGAAGTCAAGAGGTATATATTCCAAGACAAGTTTCTTCCACCCAAAAATAGTAGGAGATTTATTGGAGATCCATTGTAACAGAATATTCTTTCTAGCACAGAAAGTAAGGACATTATACAATTTACTCATGTTTTGATTTTGAATATGTTTATTTGGTAGACCAAGGAGAAGAGATACTGGATCAAGATCGATATTAGTTTTGATAATTTTCCTTATCTCAGCCAGAATTGATTCCCAATATAACTGGATTTTAGGGCATGACCAAAGACAGTGTGTGAGGTTGCCTTCATATATCTTACATTTGGGGCACAGGGAAGAGGACCCTGGTTTAAACTTAGAGACCCGATTTGGGGCCAGGTGAGCTCTATGTAATAATTTAAGTTGCAGCGCCCAAGAGCGATTACAAATAGAAATTTTTCTGGCAGAGTTCCATATACTGTTCCACATTTCATCAGTGATCTCGATGCCCAGCTCATCTCCCCAGGCCTGGGCCAGAGTTGTTAAGTGACTCCTATGACCTTTCAATGTCTTGTAGCAAACACTGAGTGACACAACACGAGTACTGGTAAGCAATCTTTCAACACCCGAAACCTCAGAGTCCCTGAGTAAAGTTGTTTCTTTTTTGATAAAGTCTCTCAGCTGGAAAAAACGGAAGAGATTATTTTTCCCCACTCCAAAGGCTTCCACAACTTGATTAAAAGACATGAGGATCCCTTCCTTAAAAAGACAACCTAAAGAGGAGATACCCTTAACCACCCATTCCCCAAAACCCGCATCCGACATACCTGGAAGGAAATCGGGGTTTCGAAAAAAGGGTGTGAGTGAGGATGTCCTCCCAGTTCTGCCCTCGATGTTTTGAGCCGTCCTCCAGGCCTTGACTGTATTCACAGTAATTGGGTTGTTACAAAATTTATTTATTGTTTTCATATTTTTAAGAAAAAGCAAGCTTTTAAGAGGGCAGTCGCATAACGAGGCTTCTACATCTAGCCAGACTGCGGATGGGTTATCAGATAACCATTCTCGAGCGTATAGAATAAGAGAACTCACTTGATATTTTTTTAAGTCTGGGAGATCTAAGCCTCCCATGTCTCTTGGTAACTGTAATGTTGACATTTTTATAAATGCCCTTCTTTTGGCCCAGATAAAGGAACCAAACCAACTCTTCAGTTTTTGGATCCACTTTTGAGTAAATAAAATAGGAATCATCCTGATTGGGTATAACAAGCGAGGAAGAATGTTCATCTTAAGAAGCGAGATTCTGCCTAGCCAAGATATGGGAAGACCACTCCAACGTTCAAGATCTAGCTTAATTTTTTCAAATAATGGAAGAAAGTTTGTTTTAAACATCTGGTCAAAGGAAGGTGTAACAGATATACCGAGATATTTAAATCCTGCAGGGGACCATTTAAAGGGGGAACTAGGGATATGAAGTTGTCCACCAAGAGGCATGGCCTCGGATTTGGAGAAGTTTATTTTATATCCCGAGAATGAGCCAAACTGGTTAATGATTGTGATGACTCTTTCAACCGAAGTGGCAGGTCTGGAAAGAAACAACAAGACATCATCGGCGTATAAAGAGATTTTATGAGTCCCCCGATCAGTGTTGATACCCATAATGGCGGGATCACTACGAATTGCTTCGGCCAGTGGTTCGATTGCAAGGGTGAATAGAAGAGGGGAAAGGGGCAGCCCTGCCTATTTCCCCTTCCCACCTCAAAATTATTAGACCTAAGCCCATTCGTAATAACCGCAGCCAAAGGACGACTATATAGGACTTTTATCCAGCTGATAAAGTTGGGGCCCAAACCAAATTGGCGCAAAGTATAGAAAAGAAATGGCCACTCCACACGGTCGAACGCCTTTTCTGCATCCAAGGAGACTATAAGACCATCCATCGCGCGCCGCTGACACAGCTGGATTACGTTCAAAAGACGTCTGAGGTTATTACAGGAATTACGCCCCTTGATAAAACCTGTCTGGTCCATCCCTATCACAAGGGGTAGAATGTTTTCCAGGCGTTTTGCTAAAATTTTGGTCAATATTTTAGATCAACATTAAGTAGTGAGATGGGTCTGTAAGAGCCACAGTTTTCTGGAGGTTTTGATTTCTTAAGAATCAAGGATATATTTGCTTCTCGGAGGGAAGGGGGGAGAACACCTGAACTAAGTGAATCATTCAGCATGGCTAAGTAGGGCTTAGATAGCAGATCCATAAATGTTTTATAAAATTCTGAAGTGAGCCCATCTGGGCCTGGTGCCTTCCCTCCCTGGAGAGATCTGATGGCTCTTTCCACATCTACCTCTGCTATTTCTGCATTTAGGTCATTTTTGTTGTCCTCTGGTAAAATGGGCAGCTTAATTTTGGAGAAAAAAGTCTCCATTGAAGATTGAGAGTTATCACATTGCTCAGATTGGTACAGATTTTTGTAAAAATCAAAGAAAATTGCATTTATTTTCTCTGGATTTGTAGAACACGAACCCTTCTGGTCAGAAATTGAGGCAATTGATTGGGAGGACTTTCGCGCTCTTACAAGATAGGAAAGGTATCTACCCGGTTTATCCCCATGTTCAAACAATCTTTGTTTAGCAAATTTAACTTTGTCTGTAGCGTTCTGTGTCAATATTGTGTTCAACGAACACCGAATAGCATTAAGCTCTCCCAGCTTGGACTGCGAGGGTTTTTTGATATACTCTTTCTCTGCAAGCTTAAGCTTTCTTTCCAATATGTCCTGTTGTTCTGCAATTCTTCGTTTTTTGCTGCACATGTATGATATTATTAATCCTCTACTAAATGCCTTGGCTGTGTCCCAAAGCAAGGAAGGGCTGCTAGCGGAGGGAGAATTGATAGCGAGGAATTGTTTGAATTCTGTTCGAAAATACTTCCCAAATTTTTCATCTTTTAAAATTAAAGGATTTAGTCTCCAGTGATTTGACCGAATCTTAGCATTTTTAACGGAATAATTTAGATACACTGCAGCATGATCGGATATAACAATGTGTCCTATTTTGCATGAGGCAACTTGTCCTAACGTAATTTTAGGGAGGAAGAAATAGTCAATACGTGTGTGGCATTTGTGGGGGTTGGAGTAGAAAGTGTAATCCTTTCCAGCAGGATGGAGTTTTCTCCATACATCCACAAACCCCGCCTCCTCGAAGAGATCAAAAATCTGTTTTGATTTACCTGAAATAGAGAGGGGGCTAATTGGGAGCCAATCATTCAGTGGATTCTTAAGGCAATTGAGGTCGCCTCCTACGATAACATTTTCAAGAGAGAGATCCACAAGTTTTGCCATTATTCCTGTCAAGAAGTTAATAGGATGGCCCGGTGGGAAATAAACATTCAGTATGGCAAATTCTTCTCCATATATCATTGCTCTCACAAGCACATACCTCCCATTTTCATCTTTATTACATTCTATGACTTTAAAGGGCACTGAATTTTTAACAAGGATTGCAACTCCTCTACTTTTATTAGTGAAAGAGGAGAAAAAAACATGTTCGAAGCCGCATTGCCGTAGTTTTAAATGTTCGGAGTCGTTTAAATGTGTTTCCTGCAGCAGCGCTATATCTACACCTTCCTTCTTTAGGGCCTGAAGAACCTTTCTTCTCTTAATTGGTGAATGACTTCCCTTAATGTTCCATGTACATATTCTTAACATTTATAATTTAAAGTTATAATGTAGTAATGCAATGCCACCCCAACTAATGATTAAGTATAAGGACTGTAACGTATTGAGCTGAACAAAAACCAACCAAAACCAACAAACTAGAACCAAGATAGAACAATACAGAACAACAAAAGCGCTTTCAAGGTGCGCATTCCCCCCAAACCCACCGGGGGCCATCCCTACCTTTACTAAACCCGTGTGTCTCATCTCCCTGGTGAAGACACACACAGATAGATTAACCCAAAAGAGAAAGTCCATCACACATTCCCCGCTGCTGCGCACCACAAAAGAAAAAGGTCATAGAAAAGCAGCTGAGCAGAACAGATTGAAAAGAATCATAGTCATAATAATTACTCCCATCACTTGTTCTCACGGGTGACAATGAGAATAATAAAGTAACAAGAGAGAAAAAAAAAAAAGGAGAGAGCAAGCTTACAGAGCCGACCTCTGGTGCCGATCTATTCAGAACTTCGGCAGGAGTTTTTCATCCTATACTGTCCACAAACTCCATTGCTCCATCCGGCGAATTAAACATTTTTGCCTCGCCATCGCGCATAATCTTCAGCCTAGCCGGGTAGAGAAGGGAGTACTGGATACCTGCCTCCCTCAGCCGCCTCTTTACCGCGTCAAATCCCTTCCGCCTGCGCATGGTGTCCGCCGAGAAATCCTGGAAGAACATGATCTTGGAGTTCTGATATATCAGGGGCTGATCTCCGCTCCCCGCACGCCGCGCTGCCTCGAGAACCTGCTGTTGATCCCGGTAGTTGTGAAATCTGATCAGCATTGGTCTTGATCTCTGTGTCGGCCCGGGCTGTGGAGCTCGTGTGCGGTGCGCCCTCTCAAGCTTGATCCGGCCGCTCTTGGTCTCGACTCCTAGAAATTCAGGCAGCCATTTTTCCAAAAATTGTAGGGCTCCAGGACCAGCCTCTACGCCCTCTTTTAGACCGAGCACCCGAATATTCTTTCTCCTGCCTCTGTTTTCAATGTCGTCAATTCGTTGAGCCATCATGAGGGTTTCTTTCTCCAACTTTTTGATGCGGGCCGTGGCCTGGTCCAGGCCGTCCTCCTGAACTGCGATCCTGTCCTCGGCCTCTGTAATGCGTCCGACCAGCACCTTTAACTCTGTGGCCTGGCTCTTAAGCATTTCAGTCAGAATGTCCACTTTCTGGGAAATCACTGATGAGATGTTCCCAGTGATCTCCTCAATGACTTGACGAAGCGCCGGGTCGAGCACAGCAGCCCCACCAGCCACTGGTAGCACAGCAGATAGCTCCGCGTTAGCCACTTTACCTGTGCTAGCTAGTTTGGACTCCACTTCACCGGTCTTGTTCATTTTCTTAAGAATTTTGGGCGGCATAATGTTAGCGTAAGTCGAAGAGGCGTTCATCAGCGATCGTATCACCTCATTTAGTTGGGAAATCTTAGAAGGAGGATGGTAGTCTGCTCAAATACCGAACATGTGGTGCGCAGCTAGACGAAGTCGACCACTTGCTACGCCGCCATCTTGACAAAAACCTCAAATGTTTTCTTAAATATTTCTAGACCAAACACTATTAATCAATCCACATGTGGAAGGACCAAGCTCAACCCACTGAGCTAAAGACCCGCCTCCAGAATGTGTTAATCACTGCTGTCACAATCACTGCCCTCAGAGGTGCGTAGAAACCAGAAAAAAAAATCACAGAAGAATGGTGGGAGTAAAAACAACCAAGTCAGCTCATCTGGATCCCTGTGAGAACTCACAGAATTGCTTGTGTGCATTAGTCAGCAACGCCAGCAGTCCACACAGCTTTATCTGTGTTTGTTTGTGCCGTTTTCATTGGTTCGTGACTAACAGAGATCCGGGGCCAAGACAATCAGCATTACTGTGCTGGATCTCTGTGCTGCTTGAGTCAGCTTTCTAAGTCGGCACAGAGGTCCGGGATGGGAAAAGGGAAACGTAATCACCAGGGGAGATCTCAACGAAGAATGGAAACTCGAAATAAATACAGCGCTAGCTGCTGACCTCTGACCTGAAAGCAAAACAATGAGGGTGGAAAAGATGAGAAGCAGAAGAAAAGAGGAGGAGTAGAAGTGGTCCTGGAAAGAAGCTCTTTAACCTCTCAGTTTGCATCGTAAACCTCGGCCTGGTGTCGGTTCTGGTGGATCTGCCGTTACCTCTCTGAAGAACCGTCTGCGCTCGCTGCGGCCCTGTCTCACTCGACTCCTCTCCGTCTCCTCCACCTCCATTTTCTCGGGATTCTCCAGCTCCAAGGCCTCCAGCTTCTCAATAACACCGGAGCGACTGAAAACACAAGCACCCAGTTGTAAGTTTGGGTGGGTAATATGAAGTTTTATTGCAATAACAATATTTTGTGGTACTATTGTCACAAAGATATTTATTACTTATCTTTAGCAGCAATCATAGCCGCACAAAAACTAATGCAGCTCTTGGAAAACACTCCCGTTTCCAACACACTATTCTTTAGCACATAAAGAAGTGTGATTTATTTCACTAAGCTGCACACATTAACTGCAATTAATAATATTTTCAAATGAATTCATACGCACATTGAACAAGGTGGAGAAAATAATATAGCAATTCAGACAACATGCATAATTTTGGTGAGTTTTATTGTGAAAACAATAAATTGAAATTCAAAATAAATTCATCACGATAAATGATAAACAATAAAAGCCCACACCTGCTTGTTGGTAAATAAATGGTTAATTGGAAAGGAAAATATGGGTTTATCATCTTCAATATCATGATTGTAATACTCAACAATATAATGTTGCCTTAGTAAATGAAAGAAAAATAAATCTAACAGACTGTTAAAACAATGACAATTAGAGATGCTTTATGACAATGCGGCCAAGTCCCAGAACCAACACGGCTCTAGGTGAAAAAGAAAAGTCCCCTGTTAGTTTGTGAATTCACTGGGAGTAATTAGCCAAAATCAATTTCAGTAGTCACACACAGGTCTGATTACTATATGACTGGGGGAATCAATAAATCACTCAAACAGAAACTTGTCTAACAGCATGAAGGAGGACAAAAGATCTCAAAGGGAAACACATTCTGTCCGATGCTATAGAAATTCAAAGCCAACATGATCTAATTGCCTGTTGATTTTCAGCAATGCACATTAATAGCAAATATAGAGGGACCCAAAATAAAATTCGAGGTGTAGAACAATAGGTGCCTGGCTATGCATTGCTATGGCAGGCCCCAACTACTAACATTATAGGAACTGGTCCAGATTACTCTGAAAATCATATAAACCAAAGATCTTAAAATTAAATCTATACAAACACAGTTCACCTCCAGTCGGACAAGAAAACAAATGTGGCCATCGATGAGGCTGTGCCAGTGAGATTAAACCTGCATGCAGAGGGATGAGATATTTGTAAATCTGTGGGCTGGAGTTTTAGCAGCTGGTTGCTTAGAACCTTGGCTGAGGTAGCAGAGTTAAACAAAACAAACCATTGTTAAGCTGCACCACAACATATTATGTAAAAGCCCAGGTCCGTTTGTGAGTAATGAGTGCCACATACTTCCACAGTCTTTAGAAAAGCAATAAAACAAATGCAGCGCGTGTCAAAATAAAAAGACCGAAGAGAAAAGAGGAACACTTCGTCCCTGGTCCCGCTTGTTTAAATCAACACGGGAGTTCTTAGTTACTGACATAATTCAAAAGATCCAGCAGTGGAACTGATCGAATGCTTTAAAAGGCAGATATGAAAGAAAAAGTCAAATTCCTACACTTTTAAAGTAACTTGTTTACAGCTTCTGCAGGCTGTGAAACAGTAAATACTATTTCTGACTCCCAATTTGTGATCAGCATCTGGTCACACTGAAGCAGGCCTTTTGGTGAAGGGCCACGGTGCTGATCCATCTCACAGGAACAATCAGTGAATCAAAGAACAGCCCACTCTCACATCTGCAATTGTCCTCAATCTGTGACACAGTGCGCTTAATGTTCGGACACTCGCCCACACGGGCCTTTTGTTCAGTGACAGCGATCTACATTTCAGAGAGGAAGGCGGTTAAAGCCAGTGGGAAATACTGTACAACTCTAGCCTACATGTTGCCCTTATTTGGGGCGCGGGGGCCTCGAAGGCTGGAGCTGTTGTCCTTAAATGGGAATAAATGAGAGGGGAGCAGAGCAAGGCCTAACGCCCACCAATTGACTTCCTTTTGTTTTGTTTTTGTTTTGTTTTTTTAAGCATCAACCGCAAGATGGGAAAATGAAAATCTCAACCACATTGAAGTTGATTGATTGTGTAAGTAAGTAAGAGTCCAGAAGGATGGGTTTGATTCGGACAGGAAAAATATGTGAACTTAAAAGGATAAAGTTAAGTTTTCATGTTGAATCAACAGCTCCATGGCTTCAAGGAGATAAATTGGTTCCTTTGTCACATTTTGCGCATTTAAAAGGACCGCATCGAAACTGAAAACAGCAAACTCGATATTCATCCCTCAGTGATGGATTCAATGCGGACCTTGCAGGACTTGAGGGAGAAAAAAAAAAAAATCAGGCTTTTAGTTTCTGACCGACCTAACATCTTGGAACATTCTTAGCTGTAATAATGTTATCTATACTAGTCATGTATTGTTTGATTCTGACAGAAATTTATGCACAAATGAAAAACCACTAAAATATAACATGCTGATCTCTGAAAAGTTGCTGAGTTTCCACAACATTACTCTCTTTATTTTTCAGACTAAAATATGACAAGACAGCAGAATTTGTCTGTTGCTTTGATGCTTTTCTTGGCGTTTGGATTCTGGAGGATTTTGTTTTTTTTGGCAGTTATTTAGTGAAGAATTGTTAAAATAGTACGTAATTTCTGACAGCGTCACATTTATGTCGCTTGCCGATGCAAAAACCCGACGGTGGAAGTCGACTAGGTGAAGCAAAACATCAACTTTGCTTTGTCCAAGCGCATTTCCGCATAAAACATTAATAAACTCCTGACCAGTAACAGTGTGGCTCAAATGTAGCTTAGCTCCGTTCATTTCCATCTTCATTTTTGCCAACTGTGCACACCGTAAAGCACATGTCAAGCTCGGTTTCCCTGGGAATTCAATAAAAAACGTCCAAACATTTGCCTTTAATGAAGATGGAGTTTGCCGAATCCCTCTCTCTTTCATTTTTGTAGTTTTTTTTTTTTCCTCTTTGTTTTGGTGCATTGCGCATGGCTGGTGACATCAGAATGTCTCGAGTTACAAAATGAACTCTGGCAGACAGCAGATTAGATTTATTGTTTTTAAAACTGATTATGAGACATTTTAAAATCAATTTTAAAACTGTAAATTAGAATCTCGATACTTGTGTAAATCTATTTTTTGGCATAGCCCTAATGTGCATGTTTGTTGGTTTGATTTTCTCTCTTTTTGCAGGAATAGAAGCAGACTTCTACGGTGTTGTATTCTCTCTAAGCTTCTTATCTCGTCTCCCTTTAAATCTTTTCTTTCACCGTTCTCCTTTTCTTTTCTGTCTCAGTGTCCATCACATTTGAAATAAACCCAAAACAATTTCAATTTTTTTTTAAAAGATATGTATAACAAAATGGGCGCCTTTAAAATATGATATGCTTGTGAAAGTAAATCCGTCAGACAACAGTTCTGAGCCGCATCATCAGACATGCCATGTTTAAAAAAATGTAAATTTAAACCTCAACTTTGTTGCATTTCTTAAAACAAGGAAAAGTGGGCCATGTCTGTACATAAGAGTCTAAAATCTTAAACCGCAAGGCACCTTCTTGTCTACCAGTGCAGAAAAAGTAGACATGTGTCCACCTATATCTTCACTGGCAAACACTGACCACTCAAAGTTGCACATTTCTGCTGGACTCCACCTTTTTTTCCTTTTGAGCCCGGTACAAGTGCAGGGATCTAAATGGCACAGGAAGAGAGGGAAGAGAGATCCCCTTCCTGTCACGCCGCCCTCTTGCTGCTCGATTTGTTAGAAATGTTCTGCTCTCTGCTGTGTGGGGAGCCGAGATGCAGATCACCGAACGCCCAGTGAGGAACCCGGGTGTTTATTCAGTCTGAGTGAGAAGCAATGGAACGAAGGAAAGTGATACGGAGAGATCACTCTTTTAAGTCAACATGTCTTAATTTGATGAAATGCAGCCTTTTCGCTCATCTCCCATTAAAACCAAATCAATTTGTTGAGTGTGTCGGAAAACATCAAAGCCTTGTGTGTGTCTGCTCTGCGTACAGACATGCCTTTATAAGGATAAGCCAGTAGCTCAAGTATTTTCAGACCGGCGTCAGCAGAACAGAGCCAAGATTCTGAGAAAGCCGTCCGCTAACCAAGTTCAGCGGAGTCAGATTAGAGGCTTCACTTGACAGCACGGAGACCGGAGTCTTACATCACCTCTCAGAATCACCTGTCTGCTCGTTTAGTTCCTTCATTCTTGAATTTTTCCTGCGAGGATACAACTTTGTATTTGGTATTTAACAAAACTAACTGCTGATCAGAGGAAAACGGTAGTATCAGTTTCTACTGGATCCCAGTTCTGATCAAAGCCATTTTGTTTTATGCTCAACCAGTTAAAGCTGAATCACTTCATTCAATCAGCTGTTTCTAAGTCATATTGACTGAAACGTTGTTGTATAAATTAAAGGGGTAGTATTATGTAAAATCAACTAAGTTGATTCTTTCATGCATGTTTGAGAAATCCTTTAATCTTCCGTGGCAACCGTTCAAGCTGTGCAAAACGTCTGGGGGGATCTAGCTCCGCCTTCCAGACACAGCTCCTCCTCAACTCACCTCAGTTCCTTCAGACTAGCCAGAAGCAATTAGCAAACACCTGGTGGAACATCTGCTGAGCTACTTCTCAAAACACCAATGGTAAAAACGTTAAGAAGCAATGTTGTGATGACTTCCTGGAGGCAGAGTTTCAGAAAGAGCAGGAGTTTTTAAAGAGACAGAAGCCCAATTTCAAAGCAATAAATTACAAAGTCAAATTTCTTATAAAGTAAGTCATACTTGACATACACAGCATTTTATAACTGAAGGTAACATGGTTACTTGATTGTAATATAAAATGGTACCATGTCCCTTAATGACAGATAATATGAGGAAACCCGATTACCACAAAGGACTGCCAGATCACCAGAAAGACATAAAATAAACAAGTGAAAAAAATATTGAAAATTAGATCTCTAAATGAAAGATTGACGGACCTTCTCTCGGGACTGAGGACAGCCTCTCTCTCCTGCCTGTCAGGGCTCCTGAATCGGCTCCTCTTCTCTGCCTTTCTGGCCTCGGCCTCCAGCCGCCGGGAGCGCGGCGCGTCGTGGTGGCCGCCCCTGTGGCCCGCCGGGTGGCTGTCGGTGCTGGTGACCGTGCTGCCACTGGCGTCCGAGTCCAGGGAGCTGACCGAGCCGCTGATGTGGGAGCCATTTGAAAGCAGGGAGCTGCCGGAGGGAAAAGGGTCGCTGGGCACCGGAGACTGGCAACGCGGGACGCCTCCCAAGCTGGAGCAGGAGCCCGTCGGAGAGAGGGGGCCAACGGAGGGATGGAGGGCCGAGCCGTGCAGCGGCAGGCCGCCACGGTCCACTTCGTCACCGTTTACCGACCCGGCATCAGAGCCTTGACCCACAGGCACACAGTCACCTGGTGATGAAGGAGAGTAGAGACTGAGAAAGGCCATGATGAAGAGTTCACAGTGCCTTCATGAGACGTATGTTTCAAGAAAAACTCAAAAGTTGTTTGGTCCTTTTTAGACCATTTTAAAGTTAAAATATAAAAGTTTAGGTTTTGATGTACTGCTGATATTTCAGGTGTACATGTTTAAGCCGTCATATGAAAAGGTAATGAGCAGTTACCACTTTTAGTCAATAGAACAGAAAATAAAATCTGAAAATACAAATTCTCTGTCCTCCAATTTCTCTCTAACCTAGAAACTGGAACATTTCCAGAGTTTCACAGATTGTTCTGAGACTCCCAAATTGCTCTGGTTAATAAAACTGATTCTAATTCAGTTAATTAAATATCAACTGATATTTAACTTTTGAACAGTTACTTGGGATTTCAGAAAATATTAATTTGTAGCTTTTCCTGGTGCTTTTACATCAAATGATCAATGAAGTTAAAGAAACGATATATATATTGTTGACATAAACCAAATAAATAAAAGGTTTGAAATATAAAATATAGTCTTGTTGACATAAAATAAAGAAAATGGTCTCAACATAAAATTTAAATAATAAAAAGGTCTTATTGAAATAAAATCTATGAAGTCTCGTTTACATAAAAAAAATATTGACGTAAAATTAAAAAATGTACATAAAAAAGAATACACAAATAAATAAATAAAATAAATAAATAAAAAACGCTTTGCTGACATAAAATTCCACAAAAAGAAAACCAAAGCTCACCTGCGGAGGGCAGCGGCGAGCCCAGCGGCTGGTCGGTGCCGGCCCAGGCCGCTGCGCTCTCGGCCTCCCGCTGGTTCAGCTCTTCCTGCCAGATGATGGAGCTCGAGTCAGGAGACTTGTCAGCTTCGGGGATTCCTGAACCGGTCACGGCCACCTTGGCTGGACCTGGTTCCTGGACGACGACAAGCGCAGGGAAAACAGTTTAAACCAGGAAACGGACTGTGATTCGCTGGCTGGTCACATCGTGTGAAAACTCTACCTGGGAGGTGGTGGGCTCTACTTTTCGTTTCTTTTTCTGGTTCTGTTTGTTAGTTCGGGGGTAGACGATCAGCTGTTCACTCCACCTACAGGAAATCAAAGCAAAGTCACCAGATGCTTCCCTGTTACTATCCTACCAACTAAATGAGAAATGAGAAACCCAGCAGGAGACGCTACCCGTTGATGATCTCTTTATTCTCCCCTCTGATGAAGTACTCCTGCTCAGGTGTGACGATGCACAGAGAGTTCTTCTGGCCCGTCTTGGGCTCTGCGTCGATGACGTCCGTGCAGAGGTTCATGTTCACCGTGCCCTGAGGCAGCGTGCTGGGCTGGAGGAGACACAGCATGATGCCTTTAGAGCCGCGTACAACAACATGGATGTCAGGCGCAGCGAGAGAAAGAGAAACAGGTAAATGTGGGAACAATTTGAAAAGGGACGGTTCTGGTTTGTTTTCAAATGTCTATGTTTGGATGGTGGCTGGGCGAGAGCCTGACTAAACACAGATATATCTGCCATCGTATTCCAAATTGTTTTAAACTGTTCGATGTGGTGAACAGACATCTCTCTGCTGTAGAATATGTTCAGAGAAAATGGGGGGAAAGACTCGATAAATTCTGCTAGACGTCCCTGGAATTATTGCGATAAACAATAATATTGCCATTTTGAGACAATAATAATAATAATAATAATAATAATAAAGGAATATTAATGCAAGTACACCCTTTAAAGTTAACAAAAATTGAATATCTAAAGAATATTTAACAGTGACAAACATTTTAAAAATCCAAAATAAATTAGCAAAATAACCAAAACTATAGTAATTTACATGAATTATGAAGTCTGTTACCAAAGTTGTGTTTCAAAAATAATCGTTCAGCTTTGACATAAAAAAAACTGAAAAAAGTGCAAACAAACTACTTTGTACTGGGTGTCAAATATTTGTAGCATTTTTCAAAATGCTGGCTTTTCAACAATATTAAAGGGTAGCATTTCTTTAACGATAATTATCATTTTAATAAAGTTTAAAAAATAATCAATCAATAATAATTGATTTATTGCTTATTGTGACAGGCTTACGCAGGATTCCAGAGTAAAGCTGTTCTGTGTGTGAGAAGAATCGAAGCATCTACAGATAAAACGTTTTGTGTCTTCTGAGCATCCACTCAGATTCTCGTTACTCTTATCAGTCTGATGTTAGACAGGTGCTGCTTCCAGCTCCTTTTAAGGCCACAGAGAAAAAATCCAGTTTTATTAAGATCAGAGCGCAAACCCCCAAGAGCTGCCAAATAAGGAAATCACAAAACGTCACAGTAAAGAGTGTTCAGATGCTGTGGAAGAATTTCCCCTATTAGAAAAGAATCCAGAGCGCGACCCAAATCAGAAAGACAAAAATCCAAAAGAAATGAAACGGGTGCAGCTTCTGACATCCAGAGACTATTCAAGGATGAAACCATCACACATTTAGTACAATCTGGTGTCGATTTATGAGGATAAATAAGAGATAGTCGGTGTTCTGTGTCGCTCCTTGCAGAACATAAAGAGCTACTTTAAACTGGCCCTTTATGGAAAAAGAATGGCTAAATTTGTTAGCTGAAAGTTTAGACCGATCACAGGTATGTCGGATGTTTTCCAGTCTCTAATTTGAGCCGTTTCCAGTTTCTCTTTAAGAATCAAAGTTTAAAATATATTTTTGTAGACTTCCTCCCATGAGCGGTTATTTTCTCACATGAAGAGCGGAGGCGACGTCACACTGTGTGCTGTGAAGGAGAAGCTGATGTAAAAAGTATGTGTCTGTTTGTAGTTGTATATGATACACTTCTACTGCGCTCTACTAGTTAAGTTTAGAAGTATAGTGTGAATGAAGTTTGGGTTAAAGTTAGGAACAGACGAGTAATTAGGCATAATAACAAATTTCGCCAGATGATGAATTGTCTAAAAAACATTACTGCGATAAACAATAGTATTGTCATTTTGAAACTATATTCATGTAATAATAATAAAGACTTAGTAATGCCAGCATACCCACACAAAGATAAAAAAAAATTATAAAGAACATTCAACATCGGTCCTGGAAAACTTTTAAAACACCCAAAACAAACAAATAATTAAAACAGACTTTGAAGTCTGAAATCAAAACTGCTGCATTTTCCCAAAATAATAATCACTCCGTTTAGACGGAGAAACCAGGAAAAAGTGGCAGGTAGAGCAAACTGCAAACCAGCTACTTCATACTGGGTGTCAAATGTTTGCAGTCTCTCAAAATGCATTCTCATTTATTAAGCTCTTCTTTAGGTCATAAAAAGAAATGTGATTTTTAATCATAAAATGCACAGGTAACCGTTATTAATTGGAATTTATCGGGGCAACGATTAATCAGAATTGTGTGAAATTTATCACAATAAATGATGCACTAAATCCCCACTGCTTCCTTGGACTGATAGAAGTACATCAGTGTGTGCATCTGATTCAACAAATGACTAAACAGGAACCCATACATCATTTCAAATTGGCCTTCTGGCAGAAACCAACAATAAATTTAATCTGAAAAGTTGCGATTTGAAGTATCTGCTGGTTTTCTCTTTCTTCAACCTCTCAAGGAAAACTGTGATTATTGTAGCAGTGATGGCATCTCTGCTCAAGGTTGTACTGCATACATCCTTGCCTAATCCTGACGGTAAAATGATCTCCAAAAGTTTGCCGTCTGCAGCAAGGCCTCAAATTAAAACATTTCAAGGATTTCCTGTATTTAATGGAGACAAGTTGGATGCAGCGAGCGCTGGGCTTCAGAAATGTCAACCGCCTGAGACGAAGCAGACTTTGCTATCTTAGTTGTTGCTGTGAGGTAGAGCCTGAATTCCTGCAGTCCATCTGATCCCGGGTGACTGTCAGTTCGAGAGAAAATCGTTGCTTGGAAACAGCTCTCCGCTACTGGCACCAAAACAAAGGGAGACGTGTCGGCCAAGATGAGTGCTCAAACGCTAAATCGTTCGTCCTGGTTCTCATTTTCTCCGCAACTGGGCCAGTTCTACATCTTCCTGTTGTGTCTGCCGTCCACAAGGGGGGATATTTATAACTCTGCAAGGAGATAATATCGAAGGAAATAGTGTCCTCGTGGAGGACACCTTTTTAGAGGTTTTGCTAAATAAAAATAACCTCTAAAAATACAGGAGACAACTAAATAATAAAGTTACTGAAGGAACAAACTCTTGTGGATAAAAAAGAAAAAAGAGTTTGAAACTAAGTGGAGTGCACCCACTGCATAAATGATATAAATTCTCCAGGAGGCTTTTACAGGCTTAAGTTTACCTCAGCAGGCTGTGGAGAGGAAACGGCTGTTTTCTAAGCAGCAGGATCCTCAAAACAGCTTCATCCATCAAAACCGAGGAGACAGAACCCAGCTGCCTTAAGACCAAGAGCCTTAAGAAAAAACAGCATCCGTTGACAGTTATTCTCACTAGAGGCTGGTTGGTAGAACAGATGTTTAATTTTTAAGCCAACATGTCCATAATTAACGCTAAATTGTGCCAGAAGTTATTGCGATATATGGTAATATTGTTGTTTAGACATCATTTTCAAGATCAATAAGCTTTAAATTCTAATCAACATTTAACTAGAAGATAGTTTAATATCCAAAATAAATAAACAACAGAAACAACAAATAAAATGAATTATGAAATCTCTGTAAACAAAATCGTCCTTCAAAAAACCAGCTGGTTAAGTCCAATGTATCAGACTGAACCGGGTTTTGGTAGAAAGAGAAAAACAGTAAATCACAGGGTTTCCCCTGAGGGTACAAGCCTGGTGGGCCACCAGGCTTTACTTGTGCCCTCACCAGGCTAAGCATTGTTTATTTATTTAAGTCTTTTTAAAATGGTTTCACTTTTTAAGACTTTGTAGTTGGTGTTCAGGTATTCATTTTCTAATCTTCCAGTAATACATAACTATCAAGTGGCAGATTGCTGGATGAATGACTGCCCAGGCGCCCAGCCACCGGGCTGAGCAAGTTTTCTGACGGAAACCTTGAATCATGCAAATGGAAATTATTTAGATCATTTTAATTTATTATGTGATATTCCTTATTTTGACTTTACATGTCACACTGTTGCCCTTTAGTTAGAAGGATTCAGGTGTGGAATAATTGTTGGGAGGACTTAAAACTGTGTTTTTCAATCTTTAAATAATAATAAAAAATAATATATATAAAAAATAATTTGCTAAACAAATATAACAAAGTTAGATCATGATTGTTTTTCTTACGAGTGTTTACAGATTTTGCTGGAATTACTTGGAGATATGTTTAAGGAAAATATACAGGAACAAATATGCTGTTTCGACTTTGATGATGTTATACATTAAAAAGTGAAAACGTGTTTCTAGCTACACTGTTTTCGGTCCATTGACACGAATTAAAATATTTACTTCTGGGCTGTTTTTGTGTTTTGCTTTTATCATTTTGTTTTTATTTTCAGCATTGTCGGTTTTCCTTTTCTGACTTGTAAATGGAAAGGTTAAAAATGACCCAAAAACAAACAAACAAAAAAACCTGCTGTAGATTAAAGAATGTCATTGAACATTCCAGCCTATGAAACTTAATTTCATTATTATCCAGAAAAATATTGAAAACCTGGGTAATATTTCATTTTGTACATCAGTACAAAGTGGAAACATCTGACAAGATCTAACATTGAAGCAGTAAAATCTCAAAAAAAAAAAAAAAAAAAAAAGGAAAATAAAACACTATTGTAAAATCTATTAAAACCCTGAACTTTAAACAAGATAAAGAGAGATACAATAGAAAAGACATCCAGATCATGGAGTGCATTTCTGAAGGAGATGGCTGAAGGCCGGTCTCCTTCAGCCATCATTTCAGTCAGACGTGAAGAGCTCGCTAAACCTCTGCTGTTGTGATATCAGGAGCATTGTGGATCGCCATCCACTCTGGCGGGCCGTTCGTGAGGAATGTCTGGGTCTGGGGCACAGCTGACTTTTCCTCTGTGGGTTTCAGGGGCTAACGCTCCCTTTCCCCACCGCTCTCTGGTGCCGGGGTTGCGAGCGCGCTGCTGTTCACCAAATAAGGGCATAGCAGGAGGAATGCTGCTTTAGATGGAAGAGCATCTTTCCCTCTTTTCGTGGTGAAAATACTTTAGTTATGTGGGGCAAGAGTTCCAAATAGACTGCTGCCTAATCGGTGAAAAATAGCGAGAGACGTCATTGCTCCATGGGTTCATAGGGTTAAAGCATCAGTAGAGGACCGATCGGTCCTTTCAAGTACAATTAAGCTAATTCTGCTAATAATAAGGCAAAATATCTTATCAGTTATACCTGAAACATCCAAGAGATGATTTCATTTAAAGAAAATAAAACCACTGAACAAGATGGTAGCTTATATGTGTCTTAAAAAATCGTTGGAGGCAGTTTTCTAAAACCTACTTATTGTCAGGTGTGAGGGAAGTTATGACTGTGATAAATATAGCCAACTTGCATGGGTAAGAGTGGTTCGCTAACAGGAAGTAGGAAGGGAACAGACAGATCTACTACTAATACCAAAATATACCGATGCTTTAAAAAAGTTGAGGCTCTGACGAGGAACAACTGTCCCTCCCCACACAGGTTGCCAGTAACTAACCAGTTAATATCAACGTAGCTATGTTTAGGAAAAATGGCAAAAGAATTATTTTCTGCTCAATAAGTCAGAAAACAACTTACTGAGTTTTTTTTTACTGCAAAACTGCCACATCCCCCTGCGTTCAGAGGACGGCAGGGGACGCTGGTGGAAATTTTTACAAAAGGGGGGCGCTGAGATTCCTCTGGGGGGCGTTTGGTCGAAGGTAAACTTTACACCTTATATGCACAACAATACCAGTTTAGACTTTGAGCAACTTGGTAAAACTGTATTGTGTGACATCAAAACATGCTTGGCTGCAACTGTATCGATGGCAGCTCTTCTTCTATTCAGTGTTTGTTGCTTCTTAGCGCAGCTCAGCTCTCCTGCGTCTAGTAGCTTCACCGCATCAGTTCAGCGTTACACCGGCTGATGACGTTGCTGTGATTCACTTTGTCTGGTATTTTTGTACATATGTATTGGCAGTTCTGTGATCATGTCAAAGCAGCAACTTATATTAAAAAGTGTTTTATATCCGTTTGAAGGCCGCCCGCTTCCACGGAAGGACAACAGAAAATCGCTCTTATAAACATGTAATTACTAAAATCACGATACCCTCACTTTGTATCCCTCTGAAAAATTAACCCATTTAAATAAAGAAATCCCTCCATGGGTGATACCACGATAGAGAGCGTTCATTTTATAGCGTTATGCCCGGTGCTGTAAGTGGTCCGGAATGAAACGGGTGTGATAGAACAATGACAGCACTTTCAAATTTCAATAATCAGAATACCGAAATTGTTTCTGTTGTTTTAAAAGGTCTATGTCAGTCTGTTTTTTCCCCATCGATACGTTTCCCGACCGCTCTGCGCCTTAGGGGGTTAAGAAAACAAACGCACATTGCGCAAAACTCTGAAACAGGAGAAGCGGGACATAAAACGGAGCAACGAACTAGATGTGAATTATGGCATAAAAACAAAGAATCCGACGCAAAAAAAGTGAAAAAAATCAACACATGATGTGAAACACATGACGATTAGGCGGCGCAGCAGGTGATGAGTGAAGATTACTGATGGTGAGCGTCAATAAAAAATAAATGTAAATAAATAAAATAAATGTAGCAACAGGAAAGAAACTAATGTGGACATAGCAATAAACCAAGAGAAGATGATACTAATCAAATTAAACTAAATGGAAATAAATGAAGAACAAAATGCAAGAATAAACTAAGAAACTAAATTAAATACAGAGGAATAAACTGGTATGGCTAGACCTTTCGATTTAAACTTAATACAGAGGACAGTAGCAAGAATAAACACACTATTTCCAGATAAAAGGTAAAATAATATTGTTGAAGTGCCATGGGTTTGTTGAGACCACATCTAGTACTGAGAATAAATATATCTTACAGACCATAACAGTAAATAACTTATCACTTATTTATGTTTTTAATTAGATTTGATATATTTATTTCTTCAATATTATTTTTCATATCAGTTTTAATGTCATGAGGCTGATGACTATGACACTTTCAATTTGACTCATTAGGATTTGATTAAGAACCAAAGTTTGAACTGGCATGTTGAACATCATTTATCTGGTCATTTTATGGAATATTTAACAGCTAGAAAATGACACAGAATAAGAATATTTTTCCACTCTGATTGGCTGATGTTAGGCCTACCAATTTTAACTTGAATGTTCATTGCATTTTTTGTAGACGCCTGTGAAAATAATTTCTATTCCCATGACTTTTTGTTCTCTGGGAAATTATTTTTGATGATAAATACAGAAACAAGCATAACAATCAAAACATCTACAATAGTGGTAGTAATATTAATAAAATAATAGTCAGTGTAAAGTAGCCTGCAAATTCTTTGGCGGGGGGTGGTGAGGGACCTGGATAAAGGCTAGGGGGGCGCTGGACCGAAAAAGGTTGAGAAACACTGTTCTAGAGGTTGTTTTTAGCTTATCAACTACTTTTAATTCTAGATAGAAGCTTTGAAAAGTCAACCTGATGTGTTCTGAGTAACAAAAAGATCAGTCTGTCTGGACATGGCTTCTGCGGGACACTTCCATCTCAACCACACCTTCGGTGCCCTCCCCTAATAACTCAAGGACGTTAGGTTAGCCACATCAATGAGATCAGGAGCGTTAACAGGTTGGGGATCGACGCTGACGCTTCGGAAAGGTTTAATCTTCGGGGTCTGGAGTACAAAGAGGCCATTTCCCTGACCCACATTTCCTGCCTTGGGGAGCAGATGAAAAGACCGACGGACAATGTGTTGGACAGTTTTGGAAATCGTCGTTACAATGAGAGGAAAACACAACTGCACACCAGCCTGGGTGTCACTGGAAACACATTACACAGTGGAAACGCGCACACGGTATTTTCCAAAGTTTCCTCCCATTGTCACTGTCATCTCTGGCAACAGAGAAAGAGAGAGTCGCCATAGTAACTTCAAGGCAAAGATGATATGAAGCTAATGGCAGGCACACGGTAGCAGGTATCTGTGTGTTTCTGGCAGGCTAGCTGGTAGTGTGTGGCCCCGCGCAAGCAGACCTAATCTCCAGTCAGATCGGCCGGTATGGGTTTGGTCACCCATGTCGCATTCCCTCGGCGACACACACCAGCACCACAAACAGAAGCTGACTTTCCTCTCCGAGTGTGTTCTTGCCCTCACCAGCGTTGCAGTGATTACAGGCCTTGACCTCAGCTACTGCTCTCACCAACATGTTTAACAAGTTTGAGGTGAAATTATTCCTATTCTACAGCACCACTGAGGTTAACAAGCAGTTTCCACTGAGCTCGCACATTTCAAGCCCCTGCTGATGTGGCGGAGTGCGTTTCTCTAATCTTTCTACGGTGGATATGGAGAGGTGCGGTTGCGTCGCCGCGACGCCAGCCGAAATATCGGCTTTATCCGAGTGATAAGAAGCGAGACAGCCGAGTCGGGTGGGAGTCTCATTAAGCCCACGGTGCTTCCAGCAGCCGTGCTGTGTTTTGTCCAGAGCACAAACACGTACCAATCAGCTACATGCATCCTCTACAGAGTCGACCAAACACATCTTCTGCTGAAAACAAAACAAAACAAAAAAAAAAGAAAAAGAACTGAAGGCGAACAACAGTGAATGGAGCTGGAAAGCATTGTATGAGTCCAAAAATTTCCCACACTGTTTACTTAAAGCGGGCCACCCTGGTACTTCGTCAGCCACCCAAATATACTTGGCAAGATGTTCTCACATTCATCTCGTAATCTTTTTTAACAATTCTAAACAGAGAAATCTATTATACTGCTGCCAAGGAGAACCAGACACTTTTCCACGACCTTTTTAGCGTGCTGCATTTGTTTTGCTGCTCTGATTTCTCTCAGAAACAATGCTAAAGACTTTCTTTTGCAAGATTAAAAACAGTTAATATCTTCCAAGCAGTAGATGAGTCTCGAGGGACTTTCATTTGGGCCAAATCTATGTGAGGCAACAGACAGTAAGACAGGAGTCAAACTCAAAATGGTCAGTTTAAAACAGCAGCAAAAAGAGCCGGGACTTTAACATGTTAATTTTTATGAATTATTTACATAGATTTTTTTAATGCGTTAAAAATTTTGACAACATTTTTTACAAACAAAGGTTCTGAGCGGACTCTTAGTAGTTGCGCGTTTCTGGTACCTCCGTAAATCTGTCGCACAAGTGAGAACTGCAAATGATAAAACCGCTTTTCTTGTTACACTGCTGGTTAATTTTTGTTTCAACAAACAATCTGATCTGGAAAAGACTTTTGCTATGTTCCAGTTGTGCTAAAAGGAGCTAGCTTATCAACTAAGCTAATCAAGCTTAAAATAGCATCTCAGTGCTAAACATGTCACAGCAGCACAGACTTCCACAAGTTATTCAATAATTTAAAAAAATATATTTTGACTGAAAATGTTGCTTATTTAGTCACTACAGTTTGATGAAGTTATAATTAATTAGACTGTAAATAATTCGATTAAAAATTTCCACCGCTAATTTTAACACTCTCTGCTCTGACAGTGTAACAAGCCATTATTAAATGCTTAATTAGGTGAACTGCTTCGGTAACGGCCTGCGATTTATTAACAGATGTGTTGTTCATTGTTCCACAACTACAGATTTAAAACCGCACTACGTTCAAGAGTAATGAGACATGTTCCTTTAGTTTCCACACTCTGACTGGTTTATACAGCTTCATATAGTAAAAAAGAGGAAAGAAAAAGAGACATTTCTTCTGATTGAAAAGAAAAAAGGAGGAAAAACGTGCTTTCAGCTAACTAGCTGTGCAAAAGTAACAAGTGGGGGAGGGACAGTGTTGCTGGCTTCAAGGAAAACCACCCAATGCAAACAAGATGACAGCATTCAAATAAACCAGACTGGCAATTAGGTTTAGCCTCAAGTTCAGATTCCTCTGGGTTCACAGTAAAATTAATGGAGATAAAATATCAACCTTCTGAAACAACCAACATAAAAATCCCAGCAGTTATTTCTCATGCTTTTACTTTCAAGGCAATTTATGCTTTTCTAACCAACATTTTAGAAGATAAAACTTGATAAACCATACAGACATTAAAGGTCAAAAATAAATCTAAAATGTTAAATTACAATATAAAAAAAAAATATATATATATATATATATATCCTAACCATATCCAACTTTTCCTGCCTCCCTAGGCTCATACTGGCAACACTGTAGGTCAGGGGTCACCAAGTTTTATAAAGAAGGTAGCCATATTGGATTTTCAGGTGGTGGAAAACCTCTGACCACTCCACATGGACTCTTCCATCTTGTCTTTAATTGTTTGAAACTTGAAAATGTAAACATGTGAGCAAAAACTAAGCAAATAATGAAACAGAAATCTTTTAACTAATCATCCAGTGGTTACACAAGATTTTTTTTTTTGCCGTCCAATTTTAAAAACGGAGTCCAAGTTGTGCTGTAGAATGGTTTTAAAATGTCTGTCAGTACGGTATGCAGAAACTGACTAAGACTATAAGAATCACAAATGGACAGAAAATAGACAATTTATAAAGAAGAATAGATGTAAATGTTTTTTATCAGGCAAGTGGTTGAATGTGTTGTATGTCTTCTGTGTTCAAACAATGTAAAATCAAAGAATAATTTTTTTTTTTTTTAAATGTCTCTCACTAGGATAGTGTTTGGAAAACTGATTCAAGTGATGTATAAAGTTTAATCCCAAGCAATAGACATCTGCAACAGTAACGAGATGCATCTTCAATGTATTAAATAATTATTTGCAATCGATTAGTCAAAGACAGAAAACATTCAACGATCTTTAGAATTCAGCTTTTCTACCCTTTTCTGATGTCTTGAAATGTGAGTAAAAAAACTTTACCGTCCACTTTGAGATAATCGCCGTAGAGAATCAACAACCTAAAGCTTGAGCCAGCTTGATGCTGTAACAAACCCAAAGTGGGAGGAGTTTTCACTCACCGACTCGTCCAAGGCGAAGCGCAGGCAGCCATGTTCGTACAGCACGAAGAATCTCCTCTGCCATTTCTGAAAGCACAACACACATTTCTTCAGAACAGCCCAAAGAACAGACCTTTTGTCCTTCGTCCAGGGAGCAAAAGAAAACAATATCCTAAACCATTTGCTCTCATTTCTTAATTTCAGATTGGAAGAAACGTCTGCAGAGGAGTGCGTGCAGGCGTACTCACCCGGGATCTCTGCATCGGATTGTCGAAGTCCGTTCCCTCAGGAGCCAAGCACAGCCATCCAGCATAAATAGGCTTGGCCTGTTTTAAAAAACAGGGAAAGAAGGAAAGAACAGTAATTTAGATAATTATTAAAACTGAGGCAGAATGTGAGCTTTGGGGAAGCAGAGTAAGAAAGACTCTGGTTGAATTTAATGGAAGGAAGCCTTTTAGGATCCAGATGTTCCACTGTTGCTATAGTGCAAGCATTCGCACACAACCAGGTTCTAAACATCTGGTGTAATGAAAAAAACAACAACAAAAAAACTGAAAAGTCTGTGATCATGTCGGACGTAGATTTTAATCAATCAAATTTTTTTATTTGAATATTTATTTTTGGAAAATCTGGATTTTGTTTTCCACCAATGAGTGATGTCATGTTCAGGGTGGCCATCTTGTTTGATAAGTGTTTTGCAGCTTCTATTTATTTGGTCTTTGAATTCAAATCGACAAAATATAAACAGTCAGCCAATGAGATCATTTTCACGCAGTAGACGTAATGCGAGAATAAATGTTGCCAAAAAAAAGATGTAATATTAGGCAAAGGAAGAAGCAACTTTATAAAAGAACAGTTCAATTCTTATTAAAACAAATTTTTCACACAATTGAGATGTTCAAGTAAAATTGCGTTTTTAATTCTGCTGATTTTGTTTAGTTCTTCCAATTTAACAAAATTTCCTGTAGACCTAAATACTCCATTGCATAACTCATAGAAGGGATGATTGAAATAGAAGACACTTTTTGGAAATGTTTTCTGTCATTTGCAATTTCTTTTTCAGAAAAAAAGAAATCATTCAAAATCAATTAAAATAGGAAATCAGACCTGGTATGAAACAATTAGCCAAATCACCCGGCTCTAGTGGTTTTCATGCCCCATTTTACGCTCATACTCCTAAATAAATACATTTGTGTGTAATATAGTTTCAACAGCGTTTACTCCAAAACCCCTAAAATTAACAAAAACAATAATGGGGGGCCATCCACGGCTGACATGAGAGAATCTGTTGACATGACAACCATTACTCCTCAAACTTGGATTTATCAGAGATAAATCGATAAATTATAAATTATCGATAAATCGATAAAGATAAAGCGGATCAGAGATGATGGGAAGATGGATGGAGCTAAATGCAAGAGGAATTCTAGATGAGAACATGACAGAGGTTCACATTGAACATATAACCAGAGATAAACACTGGAATGGTTGGTTTAGACCAAGTTGGCATTGAAATGATTTTCTTTGGCCACAAGTCGAAAATTGTAAAAATTTGGCCAACAAAATATAAAACAACTGACGATCGTTAAATGTGGTAAATATCGGCTGTTCTTATAATACGGCAACGGTCCAAATGAGATGTTTTGGAAACTTAATCTTATTTTTCAAAAATGATTATTGTTGAGCAGGTAAAACTAAATCCCAACATATTTTTCCACTTTTTAATTTAATGAATTTTGTGGGTCACCAGTGTTTAAATTTGCCACTTTTGGCCAAAAAGTTTGGACACCACAGGCTTGGATTAGGGCTGGACGATACGTCTTAAAAACCTATCACCATGTAAGCGTTCATATCAGTTGACATCGATAATTATTGATTAGTTATTTTGTTTTAAATATCTGAAATACTGTCAAACTGGTGCCATGACCTTCCCCGTCTTATCCAGTTTTCATTTCATGCTGTTTTTTATTATTAAGCAGTTATGAGGCACAATTGCAAAACATGAAACTGCTGCTTCGAAAATCACTCAACAGGTTGTTGCTAGGTAACCAAAGCCTGAGTGATTTAGCTGATGCAACTCACATTTCCTTAGCTGGCTGTGAGAGGTTGAACGGATAAAGTCTTTCCACTGGGTGACGTCCACTACATCACCCAGAATTCTGTGCGGTTCTGAATCGAAGTTCAGTGAAATTATTGAACAATCAGTTGTCCCATCTATTGATATTGATCGCATGTCTATCGTTACGCATTTTGTAATCGACTTATTTTCCACATACTCGTGTTCTAGAGGCCTAGTCAAAGACTATAGACCTATAAAATCTATAGTGAGACTTAAACTAATGTCCACCAAGTCAAATCTGAGCTACATTTGCAAATAAAATGTGTGCAGCTACAAAGTAGATGCACACACACACACACAAATAAATCCATCTGTTTTCTTCCTTTCACAATTATGCAATGCTTTGTGTTGGTCCATCACATAAAATTCCAATAAAAACACGCAGAAGTACAGAGCGACTCAAATGCATGTCCTCTCCCAGAGAGTGGGATTACCAGCTAACCAGTAGCAGGCTTGCTCTCATGTTAGCGCTAACTCGCTACAAGCCCAACCCAGATGAACCAGCTGGAAGGCAGCAGGATGCAATTTGAAGTCTGGGATTTCTGCTGCTGGCCGCGTCGTTGTTCTGTCACTGCATGCCTGCAGTAAATCCATACGTGCCAGGTTCAACTTGTAGCAGCGTGTCTATTATGAACCCTTAATGAGCTGAACTCATTAAAAAAAAAAAAGAAGAAAGGGGTATTTTGGAGAGACGGCATGCTGTGAAGCTCATAAATCAAATGAGTTTGGGAGCACTACAAAGCATGATAAACTATCTCAACCTTGCCCTGATGTCATGAAGCCTGAGGAGATTATTTGGAGGCGTGTGTGTGTGTGTGTGTGTCGGGGGAGTTTTAGAAAGCAGCCGGTTCCAGAAAGAAGGAGGATTCAGCAGTGAACCCTAAAGCGGCGTTTCTGTTGTGGTTCAAACCAGATCCACTCCATTTCGATCACCTGACCCCTCCGGGACGCCGAGTGTGTGCACGGCGTAAACAGGAAGCAGAGGCTTGGGCGCGTTATCATGAGATAAACACTAGATAGGGTGTCAAATGCCATAGAGCTGAACAACAAGATATAATCAGTCCGCGAACATAGTTGAGGCATTTGCTGTCCAAAAGCTGGAATGGGCCCTAGAGGGATGTCCTCACGAAGAGACACTTACAGCTACAGCCTTGAAATAAAAACACAACTCATGTCAGATCTTTCTGATGCAAAATGATTTATTTGAAGATAAAAAAAAGAAGATGGAAATAGGTATGAATGCACTAACTGACCCAAACAGGTATCAGAAGCAGCGTCTCAGACACAGATGTGAGAACTTCCTTCCACCAACAAATATACTAGAATCAGCAACGCTGGAATAATCACATGTATTCAATTTATATAAAATGTTCTTTTTCTTTTTAAACAGCGCTTCTAAAATTCAAATGCGTTCTCATCAACATTTTTGGTATTTTAGTGCATCATTCACATCAGCCCTGTTTAGTCCACTTTAATCAAACGCTAGTTTGTTTGCCTAGAAAGTCCGATTCGTTTGAGGAGGTGTGAATGATCAATCGGACTCTGGTCCACCTACAAACCTAAGTCGAGATTCAGTCGGAGTGAACTCTGGTGCGGTTAAAATGCACATGTGAAATCCAAGCATGAAACAGGCTACTGCACAGGGTCAGTTAGCACATGCATACCCATTTCCATCTTTTTTTAAATCTAGATTTTTCATTTAGTGCTAGCAGAAGAAATGGCTCTTGGTCTTTTACCAAAGACAAGACATTTCCTACGATGGCTAAAATCTGACGCTACTCCATTTTTGTTTACATTTTGAGAAGAAGGAAGTTCCGTTCATGTCTTCTTCTGAGGTTTATGTGTTGTTTCCTTCAGTGGTTCATGGTTCAGCGCCACGACAGGTGAGGGGGTGAACATGTTTTTAAGAAGTTTTGGTTCATTTGACAGTGCAGCTTGGAAATAAGCCACACCAGCTGGAAATGGAGCAAATGTTTCACCTTTGGTCCCCAATTTAACAGAGTCTACTGACGCTGGATCACCTGGATCACCAGGTATACAAAAAAAACCTCCCTAAATGAATTTCTTAGGAGAACCTCAAGAACCCTGACTTCTATATTTTGTAATCACCTAAAAAACGCAGGACAGTAGGTCCTACAGAGGATTGAAAACCTCTAATCAAGACAATGACACAGGAAATAAAGTCTGGAAATCCAAACTTTTCTTTTTCATACTTATCTAGACTTAGAAAACACGTCAATCTAATCCCATACTTTTCCAGATTGCACAGGAGCCCTGGTAAGAGCTCAGCCTGCATTTGGTTTCTACAAAAACTCCATTGGCGAGGAAGCAGAGCATCACAAGAAGCATGTTGCAGAAACATGAAATGAGAAACAATGCTTTGGGAATTTATGTAATGATTTATAAATGTGTTTTATTTTTCCATCAGCTGGATGCCAAAAATGGTTGCCGGTAAGCACATTCCCAGACTTTCAGGAATAAACGAGAACACATTCAGTTGTTGACAAACTCTTTCAGCTGTTAGATGACTACTACATAACTACTATCTTTTTAAAACACTAGAAGTATTTCCGGAGGAGACCTTCAATCACTTTAATAACTATGGAGGAGCTGTGCCAGTCTGAACATACTCCCACTTCAGTCTGCACAGTGAAATGTGACGGCTCTTACTGATGAAAGAGAAATCAGAGACGAGCGCAGCAAATGCTTAACTTGGTTGCCAGGTTTGCATGCATTTCAGCTGAGAGGCTGAGTGCCTGCTGAGGAACTCACCGAATGCACAAATGGACACAGCAGCTCTTCATGTGGCCAAAAGAACTACAACAGTCTTTAACTCACCTAAGATTAGAGGACAATGCAATAGATCAGAAGTAGTGGTGGGCACTCTTCTGCTAATTTGCCAACAGCAGAGTAATTTTATTTGTTTAGTGCTTTAGCTAAATTCTAAAGCGCTAACTTAGGCTGCGTTCACACTGCACCCATAAGTGACCCAATTCCATTTTTTTTTTTTATAATTTTTTTGACATAATGCAATCTGTATCTTATCTTTTCATGACAGTCTGAACAACACAGGTCGGATTCTTTGCGAATGCGACCCAGGCCACTTGGGTATCCAATATGTATCCGATTCAACTGTGACCAAACGTTCAGGTCACATTCATCCGACCTGAATGTCACTGATACTCAACAAACCTCACTATTCTGCGTCCTGATACACGCAAGCTGGGAGAAAAACAACCATGGTGAACTATAATGAGTATTAAGGTGTTAATATGCTGCTACAGTCAGACAACAACTTCAAATGTGTAAGCTAAGCTCCACCTTTAACCTCCATGTTTACTTCAGCAAACACCGAGTACTTCTTTTTATGGTGGTTAGCAAAACACTGTGAACGCAGACGTTATTGCGCCCTCTACTGTGCCTGTAGGACACTTTCAGGTCACACTGGAAAACGCATACAGGTTGCATTTATTTGGAAGTGTGAACAGCCACCTAAACGGCAGAATTTAACGTGAGGCAATTAGATTATGTGAATATATACAACTCTACCAAAGTAACTTTTAAATTAATGCAAAAATAATGACATAGCTGGTTATTTCTTTCCAGTATTAAACCGACAAAGAATCACTCATTCAGTCCCATGTTCAGTGACGTCTAGCAGTTAAAGCCATTATGGATATATGTATCATAATAAAAACATGATAGTTTTTGTTTTGCAAAAACTATGTATATTTATGGAAAAATAATATTTTTAGGAATCTTTTTCATAAATGTACATTTCAAATGTCTTTCTTGAGAGTCAAGTCAACTTTCTTGCTTGTGTGCACAAATTTGGCCAATAAAGCTGATTCTTAGGAGAAGCTATGAAGTTACTTCTGTCCAACAAAAACTGAGGACAGACTGAATGTCTTTGGGAAAAGACCACAGGAGACTGGTGCAAAGTTATTTTCTTTGATGAATCCTCCCCCTCTCCATTTCTTTTCTCTGGACAGGAAATTGTGAGAGCTAGCACTAGCTCTGATTAAACTGCCAACCCCCAAAAAAGAAAAATGCTGATTTTGCCACACTTTTGTCTGCAACTGGATTTCTAAGATTTGTGCTGAAATGCTTGGAAATTTGTATTTCCAAGCTGAACTTCAATAATCTAGATTACGCTGATTTGTATGAAAGAACCATTACCTAAATGAAGTGATCTGTAAAAAAAAAGCTATCCAACAGAAACTGAATGCACTTCATTCCATTTCCTAATACGAGGAGTTGCATTAGATGTTCTCACCATGACTTAATGTCTGAAATCTCGAGGAAGAAAAACGGCTGGTAAATGAGCCACAAATTAGAGTGGCTGCCAAATTTTATCTCTACTTCTGAGCAGAAGGAGAACAGACAGACGCATATGGGTTTGTTAATCGATACAGCTGTGGAGAACATTTTGCTGTGGAGTTGCAGAATCGTTTTCATGAGAAATAACGACTCGCCTCTTTCACTTCCTCCAGGTTTGTATTGTGATCGTTGCTGCCTAAAATGACTGATTTCGCACCACCATTTAAAAAAAGTTTCACATTTTCTTTAGTTTATTTTTGATGCAATATGGTCTTACAAAAAAGTTGATATTGTTGCACATAACCTTTCCATTACGTTGAAGGCCCAGCATCATCGTCCTGCTGCTGGCCTTTGGCCTCCTCCATGACTGTTTGCTCTTACTATTGTGACAATAAAGATATATTTTAAAACGTGGAAAGCAACCATGAGCACAACTTCTATACAAGAACTTAAGAGGATTGGGCTTATTCCTGGCATTAGTTAACTAGCAAGAGGTGTAAAATGATAAACTTCCTGTATCACAAATTGAAACAGGAAGTTAAATTCATAGGAGGCCGAGTTGCTGTGATTGGTCAGAAGAGAAGGAAATACAGAAAACGTGAAGGTGATTGGTCGGATTTACGGAAAAGTTGTGACTATTTGCAAATGTTGACTAAATCTGCATTGATAGCTGCGATCACAGCTTCCTGGACAGATTGCTGTTTCATTATAAGCAAGCAATCTAAAGCTGGTGAGCTCGGAGTGGATCTGAGAGAAGACAGTTGGTTCACGCAAAGGGAATCCAAGCTTACCCATGATCCAAGAACCTCCATAATGATCACACTGATCCTTAAAAAAACAAAACGCTCCCTCACTTGCAAACTTCACCTGTTGAATACAAGTTGTTTTTAGGCTTTTACAAAAAGTCAACATATTCCAGACAATTTGTCTTGGTTTTAGCAAGTGAAGCTGGTTTTATTTTTCCAGAATGCAGAGGATTCCTGCGTTATTTAATTGGATTAGTGAGAACAACTCAACTGCCTACTAAGCATAAAAAACCCCTTTAAACCATCTGTCTAATAGAGCGTTGGATCCAGTTTGGCTTGGAGGCGTGAACTCTGCTCGACCCTCGAAGGTGCGCCATGGTATCTGGCACCAAGATGCCAGTGCTTACATTACCCCATTTGCCCTCCTTCTAACCCACACGGAACATCCTGCCCACTGATAGGTGCCAAGATAAAAAAATAAATAAAAATTTTGCACGTTTCCAGTAAGGAGTCATAATAATGCCCGATTAGTATAAGCCATTTTAAAGCCTTTAAAAACACACAAGAATGGACAAACTGTGTAAGATTATTGGCATAAATGAAACAGAAAGCCTTAATTCTACTCAACCGTTTATATGATTATGGGGAAGTGAGCTGGAACGGTGGGATTAAGCAGCCGGAGGAAAACGATCCTGCTTTTCCCTCCGACCACACACTTCCCGTCTCTCCCATTCCTCCATCCCCGTCGTATCTCCGTTTCTCCCACGTTTGCGTTAACCTCGGCCTTCCGGCATCCTCCATCACTGTCCTTCCTCCGGTCGTCTCTGCTGGACAGAGGGTGGGATTTGCCCCCCACACCGCCCCCTTGTCCCCCAACGGACCCGATCTCCCAACACAGTGGGAACAAACGATTTGTGTGACAGAGAAAAACCATGGCAACAGACGGAGAGGGGTGTGGAGAGGGGTAAAACTCCTTGTGGAACACACTGTAATAAAGGAAATTCTCTCAGGCAGCAGGAGCCGCCCCTCCCCCCTCCTCCTCAACCCACCTTTTATTCTCCTGCTGAACAGAGAAGGGCTGTTTCTGCCAGTCACTGTCCTCCTCTTTTGCGCAACTTTCCTCTCCGTTTCAAAGCAAACTCTGCAGCTCTGATTAACTCACATTTAATTTAGGACTCAAATTCATTTAGCTAAATCACCTATTCATGATGCCCTAACTGCATTAGGGAGATCTGGAGGAGCTTTCTTTCACCGGGGGTTGTCGGGTTTATCTCTTCTGAACACTGGGGGTGTGCCTTTTTTTTGTTTTTCTTTACAAATCCCCTACGCCTCACCTTCGATCTGTTAATCGAGGCTCTGAAGCCGCATCCTGCTTACACGGTGTTACGCAACAGGGTCTGGTGCCGCTAACTGGTTTGAAGTTTGTCCAGATGGAAGGCTCACAGAAACTTCCTTGTGCTGCGGCAGTGGCGGCTCCCCGCAGACTACTGGGATTGGTGGCAATCTGGGAGCGTTTTCAGAAAAATCCTGGCAACGTTGACGGAGGGAGGAACAAACTCCTTCGCAGGAGACGCCATTGCGCGGGGTCAAAGGGGGATTAAAGGAAGTGATGTAACTGTGAGCCCCTCTGTCCAGACTGTGGCGTTTGAGGGGTTAAGAGATGCGCAAATTGCAATAGCAGGATGCTGACGTTGCCGTTTGATTTTTTTTTTTACGACGTGTTCAAGGGCCCATCTGGCATCGATTACAGGATATATCACAGAGTAAACTAATGATCCGAGAGAGGAACGCTCCAAACACACATCACAGATGAACAGAGTTTTACCTTCCAACAAACCTAACAGCTTCAGGTCGCACAATCCGTCAAGGAAAGCTGACTGGTTGCAGTGAACAAGGAAAAAATATATATATATACATATATATATTTTCACTTTTGCCTAAATAAACACTTACCCCAAACTCTATCCTCATTACCACACAGCAAACACTCTGAAGCATGCTGATTGCATCACACACACAAAGTCGATTGCCTATAATGACATCCTGTTGATGAACTCAACCTTCACATCCAACCGATCAACACTTCTTCTGTTTACCTTTTCTTAAAGCTACAAGGGTGTAGCTGTCCGGTCCATTTTATTTCTTAAAACATCTGGACTTAAATCTGCTCACACAACATGGAAAATTGGAGCTTGAGTAAAAACGGTATTCTAGGGACTTTATGGAGTAAAAAATAAAAAATAAATAAAATATCTAATCTAGCTCAGAAATCCAACGTTTCCATAGGAAACAGAGATTCAGAGGGAAAATGATTATGCACACATATACGCTCACGTTCAAGGAGAATTTAGAGAGAACAACTAAAGTTACCGTGATGTTTTCAGGCTGTGGGAGGAAGCTGGAGTATGCAGAGAGATCTAAAATGTTAGATATCAAATCTGGTTTGCATTTTTTTTTTCTTTTTTTAACGAAACTTGTGAAACATTTGGTTTGCTCTGATAAAAAAAAGGAGGACTAACATTGCCAAGAGATGCACAGATAAAACTGGAAATTGGTTGGTGGCTGGATTTGTCTGTTATCTTTGGTTGGAAATTAAAAAAATCATAGCCTTTTTTCCAGCCAGTCAATGCACCACCAGACACCCAAGCACTATTCAGGTTTTTTTTTTTTTTTTTGCAGACATAACACTCTTCGGTGTAGCAGTGATAACAATGTGAAGAAGACTTGGTTATCCGCTAATATTATATATATAATTGTAATAAAACATTTTTTTTCCATTTTTTAACAAAAAAAGGTATGACTGCTTGCTCGCTCACAAAGTGTGACTTCATCTTCACTCAACATAATTAAGAATTACTCATGTCAAAAATTATTGAGATAAATATTTTAAGTGGAGTTCTTTAATCTTTTATAGAAAAATCAGGAAATCTAAAGCTTAGCCAAAACAAATACGGATGCACTTCAAAAATGTCCCCTTTGTGTTTTTTTCCATTAATCATAGTTTCATGTGAACTCTGCAATTATTGTAAAAAAAGAAAACACCCCAGTTCAGGTTTGTCTGGTCAAAGACCTGGGATTCCAAGCATAACTGCCCCGATGTTGAAGAGGCTAAAATACCGAAAAGCACTAAAATCGCATTTTTTGTGTGTATGTTTTGGCGAATACGGTTTTCTCAAATCACAAGCTGTGTTTTTAAAATATTCCGTACTGACTGTAGAGCAACTTCGTCGAGTTTTTTGGGATTGTATACCTTGAACTAGTGTCCATTAGAAGAAAAAAAAACAACTAAAATGCTGAAATGGGTTTTAACTGGCTTACCTGGGTCAGGTCCTGGTCGGTCAGCAGATGCAGCTCCCTCGGTTTGAAGCAGTTCTGACATTTACTTTTATTGAAGAAGTTCGCTTGGAATTTCCTACAAGTATTTTCCTTCGCGGTAGACATTATATTTCAACACTTATTCGAAAAAAAAAAAAGAAAATACGAACTGGGGTTAGCTTAATTTTCCAAAGACCTTGAAGTTGTAATCCCGCTGTTCTCCTGTGTGTCCCACCCCCTCTTATCCCGAGTTGGAATAAGCTCCAGCGCTCCGACGCATTTTCAAGTAACAAACGCAGTTTCGGGACTTCAGCATCCGCAACAAACGTTTCCTTTTCGCCGCTTAAACTGTATCTAGTTGCTGCTTTCCGAATAAATAATTAGCTGCCATCAAGCCAGCGTTCCCAGCACCCAGCTCAGTGATGAATGCTTTCCAGTCCCTGGCCTGCAACCACAAAGAGAAGAGGGGAGAAGGAGGCTAATATCCTGTTAGCTTTCCAGTGGATCTCAAGCTTAATAGCGGGATGGCGAAAACCACAATAGCGGCATTCGCACAACTGCTGCCCGTGAACTGCAGGCGGGCAGAGTCCATTCAACAAAGCGGCGTTCCGTGAGCTCCAAACCCAAAGAAAGGCTTACAGTCAGGCAGAAAACTCTAAACCCATCGGTAGCAGTCGCTCCATGCGAAGTTCATCCAGTGCTCCTTAGCCCCCGGTTAGCGGTGGAGGCTAGCAAGCTGATACAACGCTGCTGAAATCCTCTTCGGGTTCGCTTCTTCAACTTTACTTTTTTTTCTCCTATTTTTTATAACGCCGAGGGTTTGAAGGTCCAAATGTTAAAATGTTTTCCTCTCGGGTAAAAACACTGCAGGCGGACAAACCACTTCTTAGCCAGTCATAACGGAGAAAAACGAGTATTTAAAGGTTCGGTTCCATAACTAGCCTCCTTGTAGCAGCAGTGGGTTTATTTTCTTCTTTCCCAGTGGAGCGAGGAGGAGAGGAGAGGTGAACACACACAAGCTCCGGGAATTCGAAGGGATCTCGCGATAACTGCACACTGCTGCCACCTACAGCCGGAGCAATGTCACTGAAATATTTTGATATGTTAAATCAAATTAATCACATTATCTCCATAAATGTGTATTTTATTTGGACTTAATATGATCAAGTTGATCACATTTATGGATTTCGGGAAAATGTAAACTGGTTCATATGTGAACAGAATGAGCAGCCATAAGCTATGAAATATCTATGTTAAAATTTATTTGCTTATATATTTTAGGGCTAACTTGATGCAGTCTTAAGCAAACTTTCTTTGCTTTTACAATCTTTGATTTGTTAATACTTGTATTTTAAATTTTGTCAATGAGAAGAAAAAAGCTAATATGTGGTTTCAGCTGTGTATGGTTACTGAAGTGGTATTTAAAAACCAAGTTGCTGTTTAAGTATTATTTGGATTTGCTTTTTTAAACAATGTTTCATCAAGATTTGACGTGTGTATGTTCACTGTTATCAATGAACTTCTTAGTCATAATAACTAGTAATAATGGAGTGAGTCTATTAATCACATTTTAAGAATTTGCTGTAATCATTAACCAGAAACCAAAATGACTCAGCAGGAAAAAAAATAAATATAATTTATTTATGGAAATATTTAAAATGATTTAATATCAATATGTATATTTATATGCAAGGAAAAATGGAGGATTTTATTAATTTATTTGTATTTATTTTTATTTAGAATCCCAGAGTCTTCAGTTTTTTTTAACCAGCTTCTTAATACCCAAGCAAGGAGTGGAGCTGACACCCAAACTTGTGCCTCCTCTCTTCAAGATGGCACCAAGTGGGCATACTTCAGATACTGTACACTGCATGTGTGTGTATTATTGCCTGACTCAAGGGGAGGCTATTATAAGCAGGGGGGATGTGTGGGGGTTCCAGTGTAGAGCACTTAATCAGACACAGAGAGGAGCGGTACCGTGTGAATGGGCGAGGGGGAAGAGAAGGGCCTCATTTACGCGACTCAATCCATAAAAGAACAACTGCCAGCCAGTCCTGCTGAAGGATTAGCTCCCTGTCCATGCTGTAAGTGAACCAATAATAACACAGATTACAGGTGTTTGTGTCTGTCGGTTGGTTGCTATAGTTGTGCACGCACAAGCCGACTAACCTTAATCATGTGTCAGTCCAAACAGGGAGCTAAGCAGGGAACTGGATCTCTGGAGCGATCAGGAGATTTCAGTGTGGATTAACCTTTATCTTAACCTGTTTCCACTTGTAAGATTGGACGGGAAAGGTTGGACATTTAAATGTGAATCTCTCCGGTTGCGGCCTTTAGGGTGTCCTATGACAGTGTTCCAAAGATGACAGTCTGTGGAGCCTCCAAGTCCAGAATATATTTAGCCGTTCACCTCATTTTACATGGAAAGTATATTAGCGAGAAGTCCAAATGCAAACCCTCACGTAAGTTGAACACATTTGTTGCAAGTTTAGTCAAGAACACAAAGAGAAAATGCAAATGCATTCATCCAATGCATTATAACCTAGTTCAAAATCACCCAGTTAGAAAACAAATATGTTAAATTTGGGTTTTTAAAAACCAAGCTTTTTAAATACCAGCAGAAGAGTCATGTATGTTGTCGTGACGATGCCGTCTTCTGCTTCCTGAAGTGACCAATAGCTGCTTTGAAATGCAAATGTGTCAGTTCCCTAAACTGGGAGATGACCTAAATATCCTACCCTTTATAGCCCTGAGCCGACACACATGAGCTGTTTTATAGCCTCAGTTTCCCTGTTTGCTAATGTGAGAATACCAAAAGTATGGCTAGGTTGTAAGCAAAAGTTTTCTTGGTCGAACATATTCTCACAAAGTGAATATTTTTTACACTTTGTCCCACCGCTTTATATAAATGTACTTATTATATGTGATAGACAAACATAAAATAGTGCAAAACAGTGCATGGTTTTGAAAATCATGTACAGTGTGAAAAGTGTGGCATGTATTTCTATTAAAGACTATTTACTTTATCACTACATAAAACTAAGTGCAACAAATTGCATTCAGAGGTCACAGAATTAATAATCACAGCATGTTAATACTTTTGCAAGTTCCTGTAGGTACAACATGAGGACAGCACTGGTGACTGTTTTCTCTCAAATAAATTTCTAAATTAAATAACAATGCAAAAAGTACCAAGTTAAACAAACCAGTTTCATATCTTGTTAACTCAGCCTGTTGACCTAGTGTCAAGCTAACAGGCACTTTTGAATTACCACTACAATTATAAATCAGCAAAACGAGATGTTGCTGATCGCCTTTATTATGTTGACCAGTTTTCAAAACCATAAATTTTTATTGGACTCTCAGAGAAAATTCACAACAAACAGAAACAAGAAATGACAGTTATATTATTGTGGAATGTTTGAACAAGTGAAAATAAAGTTGAAGTGCACAGTTGCCTCCTGAATTTCCCCAAGAAACAATAAAGAATATTTCCATCCACCTACTATTCTTAGGGAGAATTAACTAAGTGAGTTTAAGCAGAGACTAAACATTGTCAACAATGAAAGTATTGGGGATTGCTTGAAGAATGTGATCAAGTGTACCTAGGGCCCAGGATTGATCAGCCAGGTGATTAATGCTGGGGAGGTTCAAACTCTAAGACCAGTCTGAGTTTCAAGTGACTACTCAAAGGTAGGTTACGAGGCAGACGCTATAAGGACAGGTAGTCACTCAACAGGGATGCAAAGGGAGAAAAAGGTAGACTTCCAAGACATAAAGAGACAGGAATCTAAGTTTCATGAGTGTACTTCAATCAGAAGAGGGGGGAAGAATCTCCTTAGATACAGAGTCAAACAATCTGGCAAGGAACTATCACACACACTGGTTTTTCCAAAACAGGGATTTTGATGGACACATGAAATACAGTTACAGCAATGGAGTCCAGCTTATCTCCAGACAGAGTGTCAGTGCCTGGATTGCACAATGCCTCAAATGCATTTCAAAGGTCGACTGATTTGATGCAATCCAATGACGACTCAAACTAATTTACAGCAGCAAACAAAGAGTCTCCATTACTGTATCAATGTGCTTTCTCCGACTCACAACGGTTCATGAAGTTCAAGATAAAGAGCAAACTTTAATGATTGGGTTGTCCTAGTAGCAGTTGAATTCAGACTTGCTTTTTGTGTCGATAGCTGACGATGTGTTTGACTTGACCAACAAACTGGAGTCTCCTTCACTGACTCCTGTTCTTTTCTTCTCGGCAGAACATGGGCCTCCCCTCGGTGATGGTGTTGCCCCTGCTAATAGTCGTGGCAGCAGGGGTGTACTACATCTACAACGAGGTCTTACAGTTCATGTCCAAGACCTTAGTGCGGAACAAAGTCGTGGTGATCACCGATGCCGTCTCAGGAGCGGGAGCTGGTACTGTTCAAAATATTTGACCTCACTTACGTCCTACGAAAATGGATCTCTGCCAGTTGCAACGCACTGTCACGTAAATCCAGATTCAATGAATTGATATCAGAGACAGGATGTTTAGTCATGGAATTATGAAAGGAGCAATTGTGTTGCCAGGCTCAGCACACAACAAAATCACTTGAAGGATTGTATCGTAGTCACGTCAGTTACCGTTTCCAGAACTTGACTGTGTTTGAGAGCAGTTGCTTTACAAGTTTGGGTGAAGCTGTATGGTTGCCCAGACTGTGAGGTGAACTCTCTACAACACTATTTGGCCTGTCAGGTTATGTAGTTACCTTAAAACATCCGTTGTTTTCAACATTTAGCCAATGTCACATTTTCATGGAATGTCTATTCCATCTATCAGGAATCCTTAGTCTCTCCTGATCTCCAGTTGCTGTTCTTATTGACTTCAGATGCTCTGGCAACTACCCGATAACACTTTCTTTCCACTCATAAGACCTCCACTTACTCCTTTTCTGTTCTCTTTTCAGATGTGCCAGCTCCTTGTAAATCGAATCACTTGCACAACCAGAGCTGGTCCGCATGTGTACCAAATTATGTCTTTTTGGAGGCCAGACTTGGTGCTTAAGGGTTTTTCCTTGATAGAGGAAGGTGAAAAAAAAAGAATCATTTCTCTTTTTTTCCAGTTTTATGCTAAGGGCTGCATGGTGCAGCACTTGGTAACACTATTGCCTTGCAAAAACAAGGCTCTGGGTTTGAATCCTGACCTGGAGTTTTTGCTACTTGAAATTTCCATCTTTTCCCCAAGCATTCGTGGGTTTTCCCAGGGCACTCCAGCTCCCCCAAACCCCCAACAGTCCAAAATCATAAGTATTAGCTCAATTGGTCTGTCTAAATTAAATCATATTGACAATGGATACTCTTATCCTAAGCTTTTATTAACATTCAATTGATTCAAACTTAAAAATGGTTTCTTACATTAGCACAAAAGTAAATATAATTTTTTTCTTTGTATTTTGTCATATGGGTAAATGTTCAAACAATTTAGTTTGTAACTACCTGGATGCTGCGCTATGCTAATTTCCAGGCTAATTCTTTTCTTGTTTTGTTTTCTTTCAGCAGGAATAATAAATATCTACATTTTGAAAAGGAATGTTTGTTTTGATTTCACAGAGAACACAGATATTTGTTTTCATTATTGGTTTTTAGACGCTCCGTTAGATGTAATCCTTGTTGAAATGCCATCAAGTTTAGCTAAGGCAGTCAGCAATTGTTCTTTTTTGCGTATATATTTGTCTAAATAGCATGTTCTTGTTGTCTTCTTCAGAATGTGCCCATCTCTTCCATAAGGCCGGTGCCAGACTCATCCTGTGTGGAACTACCTGGGATAAGCTGGAATCCCTGTACGACTCTCTGACTACTGACTCTGATCCAAGAGAGGTGAGGAAATGAAACAAAGACCAACGGTACATGCCAGAAAGTATGTCACTTCAGATTCTTAAGATGAATCGTGCTCCTTTTTAACTGTACTGAGCCATTTGATTGGCATAATCCATATGGGAAGCTACCCAGGGCAGCAGGAGCGCCAAACCTTGTGACGGACTAGCAACCCGTCCAGGGTGTACTCTGCTTTTCGCCCGATGACTACTGGAGATAGGCACCAGTCTGCCCACCACTCCACGCCCACACTTGCAGGAACAAATGGGTATGCAATGGGTGAATGGATAAATGCAACTTAATTGAATTAGCAACCACGAACCTCAAAGATTTTATTGAGACTTAATGTGGTAAACCAACACAAAGCAAAAAGAAAATGAGACATTGTTTTTCAAGTCTTACCACAAATTTTCAAATTAAATCTAGATCTGAATCTTATGTGGGTACTTTTAATCCATTGATATGCTTTGACTTAAACCTTTAAAGTAGCATTGACTGGATGTTTTGGGCCGCTGGGTCTACCTTTTGCGACCTCCAGCAGACCCCAGTTTACTGCTGGCTTTCTGTAAGGTGTGTGGCAGCTCTGCAAACGGCCCGTGGATATCAGAGTCCGTTCTTGTTTTGATCAGAAACTCCTTCTGTCACCGCCTCTCAGATAAACACTTCCTCTGCTCAACACAATGGAAGGATATCCTGTCTGACAGCATGCTGTCCTCATCTGTTTCTTTGCTTACACACACCACTGCACATGGAGCGTATGGCCAGAGAAAGCTTAGATAGCTGTGTGGGCGACACAGAGCCAATCAGTATCGGTTTATCATAAAGGATGTTTTCTTTTCTGATAGCTCAGTTATCCTTTCCTGTCCTTCTGTGCAAGCGATCCAAGTTTCATTCTGTATTTGTGCAGGATTGGAATAAATCATTTATTCTATGAACATATATGTTATTACAAAATATTTTTGTGGGGTATTTGTTTTTCTTTAAAAACCCTGCATTTTCATCTTTTAGACTCACAATCAATTATCCACACCTTACAAAGTGCCACTTGTTTCAACTTAGACATTCGCTCCAAAGCTGGTGATCCTGGATTTCAGTGACATGGACAGCATGGAGGATGTGGTGGCTGAGGTCATGGAGTGCTACGGCTACGTGGATGTGCTGATCTGCAACAGCAGCATGAAGCTGAAAGCTCCCGTTCAGAGCGTCTCTCTGGAGCTGGACAGAAACATCATGGACATCAACTACTTTGGTCCGAGCAGCCTCGCCAAAGGTGAGCGGCACGCCGTTACAAATCCAGCTTCAGGTTGGGTTTAGTCAGTTTTAACTGTGGTAGACCAGCTTTATCTAAACGGTAAATTGTGGCAGGTGTTCTTCCGGCGATGATGTCAAGAAGGTCAGGACACGTTATACTGGTCAACAGCATCCAGGGCCGACTGGCGATCCCATTCAGAGGCTCGTGTAAGTTGCCAGCTAAAGGTTTTCGGCTCCAGACAGTAAAATAAGTCAGAGTTTACATCTGAGGGCAACCATTGTAGCTACCTGTGACACAAATGTTGGGAGACATTTCACTCAAATTAGTTGAGTCCAAACTTTAACTTTTTTGGAATACTTGAAAATACCATTTGTAGGCATGAAAGGAACCCTGCGCATTATCCTACAGACATTGGAACATGGCGATTGCAGCATCATCCTGAGCTGGAATGTTACTGTGGGAAAGTCTGTGGCAAGATCTGAATAATTTCCATTCTGTTTGACAGTAGCTGTGCCAACATGCGAAGTCAACAAAGCAAAAAAACAAAATTAATATCTGTATTTGCAAAGCTTGTAGAGACGGTTTTACACACTGATTTACAAGGTATTAAAGTCTATGTATCCATCTATCTATCTACTTAGGGATGCTAACTAGCTCTGCATTGCTAGCTAGCTATGTGGTGGCTTTTTACATCATGGTATACCAAAGTTGGAAAGTTATCATTTTAAAAGGATCACTTATATGACCATTAATTTTTTTTCCTGACTATAAGCACAAATTTGGAACAGCCTTGGAGTTTATAAAGACAATACTGCTTTTCATAAGTGATCTAGCTAATTTGGTCAAGCAGATTAGATTATTAGATTGTGTTTTTCTTGAGAGAGTGGAACAGGTTCGATAAGCACTTTTAAACCACCACTACATTTAGCCTCTATATTTTTCCTCTACAATTTGGCATTAAAACTTTGTGAAAATATCATAAAACATTATAGCTTGACTCAACATTGCCATAAGATTTGCATATGATCCCATCATGCTTATTTCCAGAGTCCTCTGAAGTCACTCAGCCTTCAGGAAATGTCTCTCAGTCTGGTCCACTGCCTCTATTCTGTGACAAGAACTCTGATGCAAATAATAAAAAAAAAATGTTAATGTCTTTTCTTCAGGCGGATAAATAATGTTGGCTAATTGTTACATTGCAGATTGTAAAAATGCATGAAAAGGTAATGAAGGCCAGGACCTTTCATTACTTCCTACAGCCAAAACCATTCTTTGTTCTGTCTTTAGTTTCTTTTCATTGCTGTAAATAAATCAGAATGCAGCAGAATAATAATAAAAACATAATATTTTGCTCAATAATAATTTGTTTACACTCTGAAAAATCTCCAGGTTGCTCTCAGTCCAACCAGAGTCGATTAGATTTTAAGTGCCGTCACTTCCTCATTCATAGCATTTAGTTACTGTGTGTCTTGTAACCAGAGCCCTAGACCTGAGGGCTTCCGCCGATGAGGCAGAAAACAATTACACAAAGAATGCGGTGCGTAATGAATGGAATGAGACTCTGCAGACAAGCTTGGGTTGCTACATGTGTTGCGTCTGCTGACAGATGCGGCCTCCAAGCACGCGGCGCAGGCCTTCTTCGACTGCCTCAGGGCCGAAGTGGAGGAGTATGGGATTGTTGTCAGTACCATCAGCCACACCTTCATCAACGCCTCTGAGCCGCCACCCGCCGTGGAGCCAGCTCCAAAGCAAAACGTCCTAATCAATTGTGAGTATGACGCAAACCAAAAGGCATGACGCAGATGTTTACATTACATTTACATTACTCTTGGGATGAGTTTCAATTGGTCTGTTCCTTCAAAGATATCGCCAGTCAGCTCACCCACGGTGTGCGGCCTTCGGTCCTGGCCAATGAGATTCTGGAGACGGTGAACAGGAAGAGGAAGGAGGTTGTGCTGGCCCACCCCATCCCCAGGGTGGCCCTCTACCTCCGTTCCCTCTTTCCTCCCTTTCTCTTCGCTGTGCTGGCGGCCGGAGTGAAGGACTCCGTGTTGGCAGAGCCGATACAGTAGAAGAAGACAGGAGTAGATGTGAAATCAAGCAAAATATTGTTGGTCCAAAGAGTTTCACGTTGCTTTCAGAATTATGGATTCATTTTGACAGACAACAATTGAGTGAACACATTAAAAACTGCTGGGTTGAAAAAGACAAATTAATTTGGATTAATTTTATATTACTTTGCGATGCTCATTGAATGATCCAAACCTTGGGTTTGACTCAGCATGGTGGATTATGCAGTAAAGATTGGTAAAAGAGACCAACATCTACTTCTAAGGCAATCAAAGAGTTGTTTGAACCTAATAACTTTTATGACTAATCAAGTAATTTTTATGTTAAACTATTTGATTGTCATTTTTAATTTAAGTCTGCAATGGCAATCATCATTTATAAAAACAAAGACAACATTATGAGATCTTACAAGATCTTCATTGACAACTAAATTTTCTAGAACTTTCTTGGCACTTAACAGAATAGGACCTGTGTGACGTCATGGCAACAAGGAGCGTATACAACTGAAAATAGTGAGGAAACTTAACTTAAATGTACGAATGAAGTTTGTTGCTTTCAGTCTTACAATTTTCTTATTTCCTTTAAGAATGTGATGCATCCAGAACCATTATCAAATGGTGAAATTTACTGACTTACTTGAACAATCAAGAACAACCAAGAACAACTAAGAACAACCAAGTAAAGCAGCCAGAAGGAATCGGCAAAGCCTGAGCGGTGGCATCATGGCAGGATGATAATGTTACCATGGGAGTGTCTGGGAGTCAAAACAGGCAGTGAAGACATAAAATATTCCTTGTAATTTTGGTAAGAGGGATATTTTCTAACAATCTTCTTAAAGTAGATACAACAAAAATAATTTTCTCCATCATTAATCATTAACAAAAAAAAAATTCAAATTTGACACTATATGCCTGACTCTTTTTGTGTTCTGGAACTAGAATAATTTACAGACCTCTTTTTCACAAAAAACTGTCTTTTTCAGTAATAAACAATTAGTTTATTATTGAGCAGATAATCTTTTTAAAATATGAATTTCAGTGGCCTGCAAGTGCCTTTACCTTTATTGAAGTTACATTACTTTTTTCTGAATGTGCGATGAGAAATGGTGGTCCGTTTTGTGATTACTTTCCTTTTTACTTTTGAAAGCAAAATTGTTAGGTAAAAGATAAAAAGTCAGTGAGAACAAATGAGGACATGACCTGAAAATTATATATATTATATATATATATATACCCAAAATGGCTGGAGAAGAATCATCTGTATTGGACAAACTTTAATACAAGCATCAGAAATGCTGCAGGCAACAGGATAAGACATAGGACTGTTTTCCTTTGATTTTGTAATCAAATTGGTTAAATTGCAAATATGAATTCTGTTGGAAAGTTAAATATAACATTTTATTCATGTATCAACTTAAAATTGCATTACTACTACTTTCAGAAAAATATTGTAATTCACAGACATGTCCACTAGATGGCAGCAGCACTTATGACAGTTCTGTTTGTTTTTCGGGGGGAAGGTTTTCCTCTTCTTCCTTTGCCTTGTACTGGAGTGTTTCTTTTTATCCTGCACTGGGAAATATATAAATAAAAATGAATAAATATTTTTGATTGTTTTTAGTTATAACCTACTGTCATCAATTTTTTACTCAAGATCTGCATAAAAAATAAATACATTCCCTATAAAACCACATTTAATCTTTAAAGCTGACAGATGTCACAAACCTTGGTCATCTTTAAATGTAAAGTAAATTCAGCAGGTCCAACCGGGGAGTTTTCTGCAGCTCATGTTTGTGAGTTTAGGGCTGTGGGAGTGGGGGGTTGGTATCTAGTCCAGCTGGTAAGCGCGAGTGTGTCCTCCAGGTCACTCTCCTCAGGGGAGCACCTCTTTTGTCCCCGGGGTCCTTGGGACAGGAATGCTCTTCTAATGTCCACATGAATAAATGCAGCTCTGTGACATTTCCATGTGTCAAACAGGAAAAAAAAAAAATAAATTAAAGAACTCTGCCGGATCCTCCAAATTGGCATTTTGATCGGACACATTTCCATATGTCACCATCACCACGCTGCATGTGAGATGATGGGGCACCGGTCTGCCCCCACGTATGACTTATTGTTTAACAGGACTTCGCTGATAGTTGAAGAGCGCGCCCATATCATGCGAGCCATGAAACTGTCAGATTTATTTCTGCTTGAAGGTAAATCAAACAGCAAAGCACTGAGGTGTGCAGCAGTATTAGCGAACGATCTAAGCCTAATAGTTTCTCTCAATCATGTGTCTGCGCTCTTTGGTGAGTAATATGTAGATAAAGCCCAAACATCAGGAAGATGATTGTCCTAAAGCGATATCCAGGGTTGATGCTTACTAAATGCAAGACGTGACTTATAAATGGGAACGTCTGCTTCTCTGAAATTGTCTCACTGTGAGCAAAGTGATCACCCTTATCAATTTTTAAAGGCCAGGTTATTGACACTAACCTGACTTATTGAGGTTATGGAGAGGCCATGGTAATGATTCCCTAAGCTTTCAGTTACAACACCAGAGGGGCCGCCTCTTGCTTTAAAATATTGGACGGAGGCAGACTTTACTGCTCCAATGAGCATTAGTATAATGTCTCCTTTGTCAATCCCTTCTTATTGCTTTGGATATTAGTATCCCAGCTTGCAACGTATAAATAAAAACATGTTCTCTTCTATTTCATTTAGCCTGCACTTTCTGGAAGTTTAAATCATTTTGCGTGACGTGATTAAGGTAATTTGAACCTTTTCCTAATATCAGAAGGCTAACAGTTTATTAGTCCACCCACATGTGTAAGATGTCCGTTTACCTCCCAAAATCTTTTGGAGTACTTTTAATGGAAATTATGTCAGGTGGTGGATCTACAGATCTTTGTGGATGTCTAGACAATGTGCGGATTAAAAAGCTCATAATGGTACACAGTTGGATGTGAGTGGGGCAAAGAAGTCTGACAGGTGTAATATGCTGATCTGAGCAGGATTGTTGGGTTCAGATGATAAAGTCTAACAAAAGTTGCGATTACTTATCTTAATGGCTAGAGGAGCTACAGATTTGGAGTAACGCCTAGAAGCAGACATATCAGGACCATGGTAGGAGTTTGTCCCATAATCAGTGGGTTGCCCATCGTCTCTCTTAGTCAATATGTCCTTGGGCAAGACACTTCACCTGCCTTGCCTGCTGGTGGTGGCCAGAGGGCCCAGTGTGAAGCACTTTGAGGTCGTCTGGACTTGATAAAGCTCTAAACAAGTACAAGCCATTTACCATTTCTGAGAATTTAACGCAGCACTTCTACATCCATGTCCTGGCGGATCGCCTCTTCTTAGTTGACGGTTGTTTTCTGGCCAAAGTCAAAATTTGTGTATCTTGTTGTCTTGGTCAGAAGCAATGGGAGATGGATAAATGGTTTTATAGTAAACTGGGAGTTGATGCCAGGGTAAAGAAAAAGGCTTGACTCTCTCATCTGAGAGAGTCAAGCCTCTCGCTGTTGCGTATGTCACAATCCATACGCAACAGCGTATGGATTGTGACAGAAAGAACGTGATCCAAAATACAAAATGACATTCTTGTGAAAAGTTCCAGAGTCCATGGGGAGCCTGGAGAATCTAAAGGAGTCTATCCAGATGGTTTTAGGTATCTGATCGCTTACTCCCGCTAATCACACATGCTTAAAAGCAATAGAAAACCTGTTCAGGAAAGAATTGAAAGATGCATTTTATTCTTCCATCCGGTGCTCATGCCACTCCAGGCATCTGCCCATGTGACCTATATCACATACCGTCTTCATATTTACATGTCTACTTACAGATTGAATTTAGTGTTTTGACAAAGGAGATGGAAGCTGGAATTAAACCAACAACCTTCCAAACTGACAGAAAGCTACTTGTCTTTCCTAAGACATAGAGGGAGTTAATTGCTTGCTATGGAGGAAGGAAAAGATAAATAATTAACGTGTGTTTAAGTAACACCAAGAGATGGAGGAATCTGGTTTCAAACTACATTATTTGTCAGGGAATATTTCTGTTATGCAAAGTTTCTGGCAGAGTTTAACAAAGAAACTAAAAGAACAACTTACAGGAAATCACATGGCAAAATGATCAGCAGAGTAATGGACAGAAACTACGAACAATGAAGCCAGAGAGCTATATAATTAGCACAAAGAAGCCAAACTGAGACTCAAAACAAATCAAGGAGTAAAATAACACTCATCTAAGAAAGCTAAATCCAAATGTACAAAGAACAGAAATAGATACAGGAACTACAATAGAAAAGGAGTCAACAAGCAGGGCAAGATCTTGTCAGCAATAACAAATACAACAGCCGATGAATATGGCAAGACCTAAATAATACAAATATGCAAAGAGTTGACTAAATTATTATAAAACTAAGCGAAATGGGGTAGCACGATCAGTTCTTAAGATATCACATTTATAATGCTTGAACACATGGCTTATTGGAACAGGGAATTTCTGGAATATCCCAATGGAAGGAGACCCAGAATTTACAAGAGGTTTAGGGTGATTTAGTCCAATAGAGTCGGTTCGATTGGGGACCAAAGTTGCAACATTTGTTACATTTTCAGCTGCTGTGGTTTGCTGTGACTTTCACGTTGCCCTGTGTCAAATGGCCCACATTTTTTAAAAATCTCATCCCATCCCCATTTGCCTGTGACAGCGCTGCGCCAAGAACCACTGAAGGAAATGAGTTAGAATAAAGCGGACTGGCATTAATGTTCCCTTAATGTCCTTCGAGTCCTGACAAGGCCCTGGGTCTCCCTAGGAGAAGCTTCCTGAAGGGAGAAATGTGTGTCTCTTCCACAACTCAAATTATAAATCCATAAGGTTGATGAAGTTGGTACCAAACACAGCTCTTCTTCCTGACTGTCCCAGCATTTACTGTGTAGACATGAGCAAAATCTTGTAAGGGCAAACACTTTGGACAAAAAACATATTTGCCTTCTAAGCTATTCTTAAACAAAGTACGAGTTTCATCGTATGAAATCCTTCAGATACTCTGCACACTGCAAACTAAAGTAAAAAAAGTTGACAAAGTTAACATCCTAGACTCTGTGTGGGATTAAGCGGTTCTGTCAAGGAATAATCACAGCATCACATGTCATCGTGATTTTTTTTTTTTTAGTTGCAGAAGTCTTCCTAATCCGTAAATCTGCTGTAAAGATTACACATATTCAATCTTAAAGGAAACTTTTTCTTAATCTTTCACAAATCCTTGCAAATCACGGATCCGGCATGTCTCACGTTCCATTACTTAAAATATCTCCCTTTACCACAATAAACGCATTTGGGAGAATAAAACTGTGCTGCCAGCTGGATTTTATAAGCTTTCACATTTAATCCTTTGGTTTTATTTCTTTCAGACACAAAATACACTAATGTTTCTAATGACCTTAAGATAGAGAGGGTCCTGAACACGCACTTATGTAACTATAGAGATTTAAATCAGCTTTGACAGTTAAATTTGTAAGCAAAAGTACTAAAAGAAATATTAAAAATATACTTGTATGAAAATATGGTCAAATGCTAAACTTCTGTACCAAAAGAAATGGAATAGGTTTAATTTGAGTGCAGAGCTTAGAGTAGTATTTTTTTTAGTCTTCATGACGGATCTGTCTTTGAGTGTAAAAAAAATGTCCGCTGCCCTGTAGGAGATGTTAATAAAGTTTGAGGCTCTCCATCGATTGTCTGCCCATTGTCTGTCGATACAGTGGTCGATACAGAGTCAATGTCCAATGTCAGACACTTGGTCAATGTGTTGCCTTATTGCTTTTCTTATAGCCCAGACTGATTTTTAATCACTCAAACGAAAGAACTCAATCATTTTTTGGTCATTACAAAAGAATCTCGTAATTAGGACCAATTAGTAGGATGGCATATCGCATGGATCTGAAACGCTACAAAAAAAGGATTTTTTTTAAAAAGATGGGTTCTGTCAACAAGTTATGTGTAGCCAGTGTCTTATCTACAGCAGATAGGATCTTATTTCTGTATGAATACAGATAGACTGTTGGATAGTACAAGCAGCACTAAGACAAACATGGAGTTTAAGCTTTACTTACAGTCACAAAAATGTTAATTTGGTTCATGAAAACACTATTTAATTAACCCCTGCGACCAGGGGTGAAAGTAGTTTTAAATTCTTGGGGGTACTATGACAAAAAAAAACAAAAAAAAACAAAAAAAAAATATATATATATATATATATATATATATATATATATATTTGTGTGCTTTGGAGTTTCTGTGCTGATGAATTTTTTTGCGAAACAATAAAAGCTGGGTAGCTCTTGAATTGCTACAAAATAAAGCTGTATTTTCTTCAGTCCACTGGGTGCAATGTTGACACCTTGAGATGCCATGAGACCTAAATCCTGAACATCATGGAATGGAGTGCATCCCAGTTTTCCATGTCTACCATATAACCAATCATTTTAGCTTTAAAGTGGTTCTATTGATCCTGTGTCCAGACAGAGGGATAATCAGTAGCCCAGCATCATGACCTGTTTGTTCTGAAGATCCTGAAGCTTCCACTTCTCTTCCTAACATGGTGCCTCCTCACCCTGACTCTCATACTGATAGGAGGAACCACAGAGCTCTGTTAGGTTAAAGCTCATCTTCTGAAGTTGGAATATTTTTCCTCCAACATGTTCCAGAGGAATCACCTCAAACCAGATGTTGGACTGGATTTTATTTCAGTGTCATTTGTGAATGTTAGAGCCTCATTTTCAACAGTGGAGCTATAAAGGTTGAAAAAGGTTATTATTTTGGAGAAAGTTTCATCAACATCAATATTTCCACTACATAAAAGGCAAAAAAAATTGTTTGATAAAGGACAAGCCTCTCAGACTCTGAGCCTGTCAGCATCAAACTATTCTTTTATATTAGACAATTAATTTAATTTCACACAATTATCACGGTACAAGCCATTTGTTTGTTATATACTTAATGAAACATATTTACCGTGTTTGATGTTTGAATTAATTACCACAAAGAACGAGGTAATTAGTCCAAGTTTATCGTTTATTGAACGTTCAGAAACTACAGCGGCTGTGATGCACCACAGCAAAGACAAACAAAACAACCTGAACAGGTGATCAACTCTAAAACACCTTTTTACTCTGTCTTTGTCACTTAAGCACAGCCGTTGCCATGGCAATGTAATCTCTGGCCGACCAGAGATTACATTAAAAACACAACATTCAGTCCGTTACAATATTAGGTTTGCAGGCTTGATATTTATTTTGCGATCATTAATAAGCCTCCCTGAACACAGCGGTGGTTGATTAGTTAATTTTAAACTCCTGCTCTGCTAGTTATTTTGGTAATGGAACCGAAACGCACAGAATTGCTCAACACCTTGTAGAAACAATAATCACAGATTATTATTATTGTTGGGTCATTAATTTGAACACGTTTTGTTGATTTTTTTGTTGTTGTTCTTTAATAAAGTTATGAACATTTTGATAAGGAGTCAGAGGAGGACATGCTGGTCTCAGCGTTCTGGCGGCGTTCAGTTTGTCACCTAATGTCGAGATCGACTCAAAACCTTCTGCGATCGACATGTTGCGCCCAGTGGCGCAAAAAGTGGGTGTGCAGGGTATGCAACGCATAGGGGCGCAGCACCAGAGGGGGCGCCAAAACCCCGTCTGGAGGGGGCGGCGCGCCGATGATTGTTTTCCCATACACTTCGGCGTGTGTAACGCTCCTTCACCTCGCGCACATAACGAGGTAAATGTAGCGAGTTTTACCCTTCACGATACGTGAAGGGTGTTTGATGTTTGAATTAACATCCTTCCCTCGGGAGGTTGGGTGGTGGGGGGCGCCGATCTATGTTTTCGCATCCACCTGAATAATGTGTAGTTGCGCCACTGGTTGCGCCCCTGCTCTACAAAACATGAACAGTTCAGAAACAATGTGAAATGAGAAAAAAAGCTATTTATTAACTAATTAAGTCTGTTTTAGATCGTTCTTGAAAAACTAATCAGTCACGGCTGCACAGTGAACCCATTGATTTTTTTTTACAGCTGACAGCTGCTCCTCTCTTGAGGGTACTGCGTACCCCCTCTAAATCTTTTAGGGGTACGCAGTACCCTGCCGTACCCCTTTACTTTCACCCCTGCCTGCGACTTGAAAGAAAGGTTACTTACATTTTCTTTTTTTCCCTTTGTTTTTGTGACATTTTCTCGTTTCAGATCATTAAAGAAATGTTAAAAAAATGAAACACAGACAATCTGACCAAATACAAAAAGCAGCTTTAAAGCAATAACTTCAACATCATTTCTTTATTAAGAGATAAAAAGCTTCACAAAGCTACGTGAATATTTCTCTCTTAAGTCAACTTTTCTTCTTTGCTGAAGAAGAAACGTTTAAAGTCATGCCACATCATCTCATGAGGATATAACTCAAGACTTTGACTAGACTCAAACTCTTATTTTGTTTTTCTTTTTTAGCCATTAAAAGGTGAGATTGCAGTGTATCTGGATCGTCATCCTGCAGCATAATTCAAAACTATCAACCGTGCTAAACGATCAGAGTAATGTACAAAACGTACATTTGTGTTTTAGAAACGTGCTAAACGTGTCCCACATAACTACATTCAGAGTATTTTGTTCTTCTGGCTGCTGCCTCCATAACAGAAAATCATCAAAATAACAACAAAAAGTGAAAACGACTGTGAAACCTGAAGCAGGTTGACACAGTGCAATGCGATATTGGTGCTGGTGGGCCACGGCCACCTTGCTGAGCTTCAAGGTATTGAGTTCTGATGAGCCATCTCCTCCCTGTGCATATTATATGAGAGCTGTGGGAATCTAAATGCAACAATATTGACACTGTGCAATTAGGGAGGGGTCATTAGGTCTGGTGCTTTTATACAGGAGCTGCATGACAGGAATGCCGCCTTTCTGGGAATCAGGGCCGTGTCTACATTTGTTTGTTTTTTTTTGTTTTTGACAGGGGCACAAACTGTACAAGGGCAGCACGCTAAAATTACAGTTTCAACTAAATGCACTGCAGTTTTAAATTACATTTAAAAATGGGTCAAAAGTTGAATGACAAACTATTTAACCAAACAAAACACATGGATCTGCTCAGTAAGCGGAAACTATACAGTAGATTTGTTTGTTGCAGTGGATTAGGGAGCTAAATGATTAGCTTGTTTAGCTTAGCATAGCTTAACTGTATACAACTCTATTTTTAATGCCGCTATGCTAACTCTATGCAGCTAATCAGCTTAAAAGTCAAAATTATTGAACCGTTATAGACTACAAATTGCAAACAACTGTTTAAATACCCCTCTTGCCACTTCATGAAGAGATTTTTGTTGCCCTGTAATCTGAGGCTGATTTTCCCTATTATTACTAAACATCATCAACCTGCCATCAACGGAGAGATGGGAATTAGCCACTTGGCTAGAATCTCATGTATTTACATGTAAATGTAAGTTGATATGTGATGTCTCATTACTTAATTTTCTTTTTTTTTAAATAATCAACAATGGCCGTTGCTAAAGAAAAAAAGGAGCATTTCTATCATCGACCATCAGTGTGGGCAAAACACTAATCTATGTCCGATATGAGTATTTGAAACATGACTGATGGACAATTTACTGACTTTTTAATCTTTCTGATTTTATTTTGTTTCTTTTCGTCTGGATTTAATTGGTGATTCTGTGCATTTCGTTACTTATTCTTACAATGAAACTATGAAGCGTAGAAATTGTTTATGTGTAACAGATATGTAAATTTAGGCCCTTTCACCTTTTTTGATTCATGCAACACTTGTGAACTATTTTTACTTGACTTTGTTTTGAATTTCTTTTGATTTATAGTTTATAGTTGTTGATTGACTGCAACAACAATTATTATTATTATTATTATTATTATTATTATTATGTGTATGAGTGAGTGTTTTAAATTGAATAAACACACTAAAACTAACAAACTGGTTGAGATTTCTAGTGGGGGTGGCCAATCAGATTTCAGGGGTACCCGGCGACGCCCCTGCCGGGAAGATGAACTGGGACGTAAAGAACAATCAAATAAACAGCGCCATCGTTCCCCGCCCCCAACATGAGGCTCACACCCTCTCCTGAACCTCATCTTAATTAGAGCGGGGTGACAGCAGGAGGAGAGCTGGTTAATGAAACAGAAGGGGCACCCTGGAAAAAGGGTCCTCTAAAGCCTGCAGTCACCGGGTTCCCTGACCCCCGGATCAGGTCCTCATCCTCTCGGCAACGCTCAAGCCACCGAAACCACAACCGGCAGAGGTGTGAAGAGTGGCAGAAGCTTTTCAAATGACTTAATTGGATTTTTCTCAGAAAATAAGTGACTCTTCATAGAGAGTCGCCGCACAATGCAGAATTAGCTTGCGTGTGCTGAGCGTGGCTGCTGTCGTCAGGAGGAGCCATGCCTGAGAGGCTGTTTGCTCGTCTAGAATGACCGGCACATCTGCTTTCAGGCCAGCTGAAATTAGCTCTGGACTTTGGCTGGGTCATTCTATTGGGTACTGGGCTGCCTCCAAAAGGAATTTTTCTGATTTAACTGGCTGCTTACTGCATGTGGGGTTTGAAATTTAAATCTAGCAATGATGTAAAATTCAACTTAGCCGCATGTTGCAGTTCAAAATATGAAGACTGGTGGGATTCGCTGTTGTTGTTTCTGATAAAAGATTTTCTCCTTCACACAGACTAAATATCTAAGTTTTCTATGCAAGGAAGTCATATTGGATTTTGATGTTGAAGTTGGTGAGAAACTTGAATTTCACCAACAAGAAATGTGACCTGCAGGGACTTTTTCACTTGCTTTTGTCCAACTGCACACTTTGAATTCAACTTCTGAGTAAAGGAACGACCAAGAAGTAACAAGTTTTCTTTTATGACCTTCATAGAAAAAAAAAAAAAGATGACTGAGAAAAAAAACAAACAAAAAACTGCATAAGACTGACACTGCACATCACTCTGAATCTACTATTACCTCAGTGAAGCTTGGTGGTGGCAGCAGCATGCTATGGGGATAGCTAGGACAAGAAAGCTGGTCAGAATAGTTGGAAAGTCAGATGAAGCAGAATACACCAGAATCTTCTGCAGCTAGGGTGTTCAAAGCAGATACAGGGGGCCATTTGCGGCCCCTGGAACGATTTAGTGACGCCCCCATCAAGAATTCAGGAATAAAAAAAAAAAATTAGATTAGTACCAAACTACAATTCCTAAATTAACATCTACTTATAAATTAATTATGCTTTCCAAGTTTTCTGGTTTCCTTTATATGTTCATGGTAAATAGGACCAAGTCTACAACTTGCGCGCACACAACTTGACTAAGTATTTTAAAATAAAGACTACCCTACGTCCCGTTTTTATATAAAAAAATAAATAAGTAAAAAGTTTTTCAACCCCAAAACCAAAAGCAAACGTGAATTAATTAATTAGAATAGTTCATGATTACTTTAGTTGTTGATTAGGTGAAAAAAAAAAAAATCACATTTTGGTGACTTTAGTTTCTAAAAATGATGTTTTTTTGACCCATGAATACTTTTGGTCCATGTGACAAAAGGTTTGGACACCTTCACTCTAAATAGACTTGATAGAGGCTGAACATGACTTTAAACTGTGGCAGAGGTTCACCTGTCAGCATAAGAACAGCTTCAGAAATACAGTTTGGAAAAACATTTGAAATAAAAAATAAATAAAAAAATCTGAAAAATGTTTTTTTTTATCCAATTCTAATAACATCCAGGTTTTTAAGCAATTTTTTCAATTTTTTTTCTATTTAGCCTTTATATCCATAGCTGTTTTGGTCAAAAGCTCGTACTTTCAAATAAAACTGAATTCTGCACTGAACCTGCATATCCTCCCAAAAAGAAAAACATACAAAACATCAGCATGTCATAGTTGTACCTGCATGTTTTTACAGCCACACAGAAACAAAAGTCTGTTCTGCATGTATAGCCTGCCCATCGGGTGGCACATGTGCGCTGCCTAACATAACATTTAAACACACACAAAAATAACTAGACGCTGCGTCTCCTTGAAACAACCCACTTGTCACTGTTTATAAAAGTTTCAATTTAGAGACAACACGAGTAAAAATAAATAAATCTGTTGCACAAAGACATCCATTCTCCTCTGGGAAATTGAAAAATTTGTAATCGACAAAGCCGGCTGAAGCTTACATTGTGAAATAGATGCTTTCAGAAACCACGCAATCCATCCCCGAGACGAGGATCGCGTAATATACTGGGAACTGATAAAGGTTGTCGATAACAAGGGGCCCCTGTTCAGGTTGCCGAGCGCAACACGGTGGCTTAGTGCCGGCAGGGGAAACATTAAGGCAAAATTGCATCCGTAAAACAAGTCTTCACTGGAGCACCTCATCAGGACGGAAGGTGAAACGGCTTTTATGGCACCCAGATTGCGTGTCATATCCAATTTACACACTGTCGCTTGCCCCTAACTCCTGCAGATTTATTCGGCCTAATCAAAGCCTCAGGTGCTTTTTTTTGTTTGTTTCTTGCAATCGCACCTCTTCACACCTTCACCCTAAACTTCAGCTTAGGTTTCGGGGGATTTCAGAGAGACACAGGGCGAGAGAGAAAAGGTATGGAAGGCAGGAATCCTAATTGTTCGCTAAGGAGACGTTTTGTTCTGTTGTGTGGGGCTCACAGCATTTTCTTTATGTCCTCGCTGAAAGGTCCAGTGTGCGATTGTGGGAGTGGATGCTAACAGGTCTCGGATCAGTAGTTCTGAAAGGAGCGGCTGGTAACTGTTGCGTTTCTGCTGGTCTCTTGATTGGCTGTGCTCGGCCGGCGGAAAGGAAGGGCTATTTTGGATTTGTGAATGGAGGGCATGTTGGGTAATCTCTGTGCGCCAGTCACAAGGTACGGGTGGAAAATGTGGAAAGCGACGCGGCGCCTGTAGTCAGAACCCGACTTTGTCACGGAAAGATATTCAAACTTTTGTTTTTGTCTTTCAGTGTTTTGTACATCTAGAGACTGATTTGTATCCATTAGAAAGTAGAAAGAGCAACGGTGGAAGTTTACTAATTTTCTGATGCCATTAAACTTTAAACTTTGGCTGTGTGCTGACAAGGTCAATCGGTTGAGGTTATTTATGTAGCACGTTTCAGTAACAATGCAGTTCAAAGTGCTTTAAATCATGAAAACACATAAAATAAAAACATGTAGTCAACAATGGAGAAACTAGTAACAAACATTACATTTTGACGAGAAAATCATTGATGCACATCAAATATGCTGGTCAATATTCCAATGATTATGGGTCGAAAGCGACTATAAAGTCTTGATTTAAAGGAACTTCGTATTCTGGTCATTTGTTCCAGATCCACTATTCAAAGGAAAATGCTCAGAAATGTGAAAGGAAAAAAAAGCTTCATATACCCATAGCTTGAACTGTGGTTGAGTCAACACTGTGTCCTGCTATGTAAGAAAGAACATTAGATGCCGCTGGATTAGCACAATTATCATTTGATCAATTTAGGACTGTGACCAGACCTGATTGGGGCGTTGCCAGTGGTTACTTCAGAGGCATTAATAGGAGCTGCGTCGGCTCCGGGGACTTCCACGATCAATGGAGGACCTGCTGGCTGTGATCGCCTCTGTTCAACTCGGATAATGGCAGACAGCTTTGGTCTCTGTGGGAGTATTATCATGCGTAGATAATAGCAGGACTGTTTTAAGTAGTAGTTTATTGTGTCTTGCACAGGGACCCTTTGAACCTTTCTACAATTATTCCTGGACTTAAAAAAAAAATCAAAAAAATCAACTCAACAGTGCAACCTTCAGAAGTCACTTTATTATTAATTAGATGTTCAGTTCTGTATTGTTTTTTTTCCTGTCCTTGGTTTGTCTCATGATGTCCAAAAATGTCATTTGGTGATTCTCAGTTGGTGACCCGGTATGCGTGTGTGTGCGTGTGTGCGCGTTTTTTGTAATACCTAGCGGGGATGATCTTCCTGAGACATACAGCATTGTGGGAACCCACTGCCTGGTCCCCACAAGGGGAAACTGTTTTTGGGTCAGGGGTTAGATTTAGGACTAAGGTGTGAATTGAGTTTTGGTTAGGGTTAGGTTTGAGAATTTTCACTCTCGAGGTAACGTCAATGGAAAGCCTCCACAAAGATAGCCACACAAACATGTGTGTGTGTGTGTGTGTGCGTGCGCGCGCGGGTGTGCAAATAGTCTTTTGTCCCTTGTATCTTTTGTCTCAGTGATGGACTTGGAAGCGGTCCACTGAGTCTGTTGACCAATGAACGGTGATGTTCTTTTCAGGTGAACCTGTCCCTCTGCACATATAATGAGGAGGCAGATAAGTTTTAACTATGTTTTTGTTTTCACAAGTAGGTTTCACTACCTATAATTGTTTATTTTTTTAAATCACTGTAGAATTATATGTTCCAGGTTTTACCAACCTAAATACAATATCATGTCTTTCATGCTGCATCCCACGGCAAAAAACCCCATTAAAGATAAATAAGTTTTAGACCTATTTGTGTTTTAGAGAACCTCCACCCAGCTTAGAACTATCCAGTTCAGATAAATATGACTTGATTAAATACAATGAACATCATGATAAAAAACCTTTAAATTTAACACTAATTAACACATTTTCTTACAATCTTTAATCTTCATTCACTGGAGATCACAAAGGGCAATTAAAAACCCATTCTGGTCAAACTGACTGATAACTTTTTACCCTGGACAGAATGTCACCCTGGGTGATGAGCCACATTACTAATATCCAAAGACCAACTATAATGGGTATAAAAATAAATGGTAGCCAGTTTACTTATAATGCTTGATGTTTTTATAGAGTTAGAAATGTAATCATTTTAAACATCCAATGCATTACATCTGTTATGAATACATGATTTACATCAGGTTCAGTATCAGGTCACTTTTCTGGCTTTATTTGATCAATTATATTAATTCACGAAATGTACCAACTACTTTAAGCAGTAAAAAATGATTCTACATTTTGTTGATAAATCTGGCTTAATAAAATTTAAAACTGATGTATTTCAGGAGTTTGTTTACACAGAAAAAGAGGGAAGGAAGCTGTGTTTCCCACTGGGTGATGATCCTGCTACAATGTGTGCACTACCATGACTCGGTCATTGATAATTTGAAGCAGGATTATCCTCATGCCAGGGCTGTGACCCCATCACACTCACACCGCCTCTGACACTCCTCCAGCTAAGTCATTACAACTCTCTTGGCAGTGCTGTGCCATCACTTCCTGCTTCCAGTGCTCACTAAAACCCAAACACAGTTCACGAGAGATAAACCATTTTCTGAACTCACATGCATTTAATGTGGCTCAATGTCACAACGTTTGCCTAGATCTGATTACATTGTGCCGGTTTTAAGACGCAGGCGAAAATAGTCAGGTCATAAAACACAAGGATGTTATGTTGCTTCTTTTAACATTGTGACATGGTTTTAAACTGGGTGTAATTTGTAAAGTTAGTAACGCCACAGTGAAGTTAGCTACACTAGTCAACATGAAAAGTGCCGTTTCTGTTCCTCTATGTGTCCTAATAAAGGGAATAAAAAGTTCAAATGATCCCAAGATTCGTCAGCTTGCTCTGTACAGACACTTGTGTCTGTATTTGGGGGCCCATTACATGAGAGCAGCATATGTCCCGGCTTAGTCAGATGGGCTTCTGTCTCAGTGGGAATATACACAAGACGAGACCAGGGGGGACACACTCACACATATGCAAACTACCGAACAAAAGACGTGTAAAGCTGTCTGTCATGTTTAAAGTGATTACAAGACGGGATTGTTTTCACGGTATAATTAGATGTCGACAGGGTGTCACATAAAATCTGGACCTTTGGGGTTTAATGAAAAGCTCTGATCAGAGACGGTTTCTCAGACTAGAATTCCTAAACACGTTCAAAATGGGACAATCGTTTCTACTTTAAGTTCACTTCTTCAACATTTTCAATGCAGTTCTACTAATCAATTATTTATTTGCCGAGTCTGTATTGGACTAAAAGAGATCTGGTAAAAATAAATTCATAAAATTGTATGACACATATTTACGATAAGTGTAAGTAAACTACTGACCACAATTTTGCATCGTACTCGGTCGGATTCAGTTTAACCATTTCCAGTCATGACTGTTAATGGTGGTGTTCCCCAGGGCTGTGTGCTTGGAATCTTCTCCACTGCACCCTCTGAAGTAACTTATATGTAATTTTATATTAAAATGGGTGCTGAAATAAAATGTCTTCATTCTTGTCTGGGTGTACTTGTATCTTCATACAGAGATGAGTAAGTTAAACACATTTTCAGAGGAGAGTACCGCCGTGAGAAAGCAGACACATTTTATGTTCTTCATGACCTCAGTGACTCGTTCAAGCAATGCCTCTCTTCCATGGGAGTCTTCCTGCCATTTGTTTCGCTGAGTGGCGGGTGAGAGCAGTCGCACCATGTTAGCAAGACATGTTAGACACCACCAGGACTTGCTGCAGAGCCGCTGCTGCCTGCACAGAACGATGATAGTGGCCAGCACTGCAAGGACATCCAGCTCGTTTGTGTGGGCGTTGCTACGGAGCTCGTCAAAACAAAAACACAGCTGTCTAATAATTATGGGTGTTTACCGTATTTGTAATTGCTGCTCCGAATAATTCATCCAAAACCTACTACTGCATTTCTATCGTTTGATTACTTTTAACAGATTTGTTCAATCTAAACCAAATGCAGCGAGATGTTTTATTTTTTGTGCTTCAAATGCATACAGACTCAAGATGTTTTAATTATCATCAGCAACATATTAGCAGTCCACTTATTTTCACCTGCGCACTTCAGATCTCGCTTACGGGACATCAGCACAGCCACTCTAATCTGTGCTCTTGTTACTTCTCGTATCGATTGTGGCATTGTATTTTAAGAGCCAATTCTCTTCTCTCTGGTCCAACACACAAATCTGTCAATAAACTTCAGCTGGTCCCAGACTCGGCTGCTCGCATTGTCATTGGAAGAGCTCTCAACATGCGGCGCCGATATTACAGCGGCTCCAGTTTCTGCCATAGATTCTCAACGATGCCACCTGGAAAAAGCATATTACAGATTTTTTTTTTAATTTAATGTGGAACATTATCTTGGTTGTACATGGCTGCTTGGTTTTTATCCTTAACATGTCGATCTGTGACTAACGGTCGTTCCTTTCATTAAAACAGTGGCTAGACTAACCATGCTGACATATTTTATCTTACCAAGTATTTTTTGGTTTAGTTTCTAGTGCAAATATCTCAGTACTCTTGAAATAAGGCAAAACTAGCTTAAAAGTAACTTTTTATCAAGAAATATGAGTTTGTTTTAAGTCAATAATTCCTTGTTACTGATGGAAACGCATTACTTCCATTGCCAGATTATTTTCTCATGTTGTAAGTGAAATAATCTGTGGACTAGTACATTTTAATTAATATTAAGGAATTATTTGCTCAAAACAAGCTCATAGTTCATGCTGAAGAGAGACTCTTATGTTAGTTTTGTCTTTTCCAAGCACTGGAAACTAGACCAAGAAATACATGTCTACAATGCAAGAAATAAGTTTTGTGTTTTTGCAGTGAGATGGGTTGAATGGTCTATCTTCAAATTTTGGGATATTATTACACACAGACGAGTTTATGTTGCTAACTCAGTGACTTTTGAGAGTTATAAGAGTAAGTAGACATGAAAGGATATAGTTCAGATTTTTATTTTTGTATAAAATCTAGATCATATTTTTCTTTGTAATACAGACAAATAACGACAAGCTCAAGGGGTTGTATAAAACTGAAAACTGACCCAAGCACTGAACTGTGTGGAACTCCAGAACTGATTCTGGTGAATATTCAAACATGAGCTGTAATGTTTTGGACAAATAAGATCTACACCAACCTTGTGCCATTCCTTTCTGGTCTACAATACAACAAAGCCTCTTTAAAATAATATTTTGATTGACTATGATGCATTCAGGAGTATGCAGGGTGTACTTCTACATTTTTTTTTCACATTGCTAGGTTTTAATGTGCGAACACATCTGTAATCGTACCTCTCATCTGCTGTAAGCTCCAGGGCTGTTCGGCTCCGAATGCCGGGCCTGTGTAATTGATCAAAAACAAAGCAACTATAAATCAAAATTGACACGGCCATGAATGATTTCAAACTGAATGCATGTGTGCGTTTGCGTCTCCATATGTGTCCTACATGGGCCAACGAGAGGGAAACCCCAATGGGACCGGCGAAATGAACTGGGTGATCAGTCTCCGGCTACTTGGTGCTGTCAGGAAAGGGGGATGGTGGACGGAGGGGGATGATGGTGGTTTGGGGGGGATGTGAGCGACATTTAGGTTGGCATTGACACTACTCAGTCAGCACTGGGGAATACTGTAAAATGCCCAGAGCTGTAATAAAAAAAATGATGCTGATGAAGAGTTAATGAAGAGGTCTCGTTAGGAGAAGAACCTAATTTGAGACTTTGGTTGGACACAGCGGTTAGACATTACCTTCTGTAGACGTATCAAATAATTTTAATGCACATAAATGAATTAATTTAAAATCAGAATAATGAATCCTTTTCATTACCATGATATAATATTCGGCAGCATATTGACATTTATATATTTTTCAAGATTAGATTTTAGCTGAACGAAAGATGGCGATCAATACGAGATAATAACTAATGGAGTCGGAAATTGGATATAAATATTTCTTTATAACCAATTAACTAAACAAAAGAAATTCATAAACCAAACAAACAAAACGTCTAAAAAAGAAAGACAACCTGTCCTAATTAATCTGAAAACTATGAGATAAAGAGGAATTTTAAACTAGCTTTTCAGGCTCAGTTTTGCGTTTTAGGCAGCCTTGTCTTTTGTATGTGTGTTCTATGAAGATTCGCTCAGGGACTGGTTGCCCAGTTTCCTGCTATGAGTGGATCGACACAGAGTTTTTCCTTCAGTTTTACCGAGTGTTGGGAGAAAATGTTAATGGACGATAGAAAGCCGTTTGATAAATATCTAAAGCATCACCAATCAAGTAGTAAAAGAATCAGGAGAAACAATTGAAATTTGTCTCCAGTTTCAGTTGAAAAAAAAAAGAAAAAGACAAAAAAAAATTTTAAACAGAAATAGCGTTGTGGTCCTATGAGAGTAAACCACAAGTTGCTGGTTTACAAAATATTGTATTCAACGAAAGTTGAGTGAAAGAAAAAACATCATAAAAAGAGACTCGACCAGCAGCAGAACTGCAGCCAAAAAAATCTGTTTATAGATTTTTGTGGAGATGCACCAAGTATGGACTGCAGCTGCAGATTTTGAGTTTTCAGAGTCGGCACACGCACACACACACAGTGATAACATGGGTTATCAACCACTCCTGAACCAGATTGAAGCAGCAGGACTTGGCACCTGGCCACACTGCCAGCGTATATAAGTACCTCCTTTATTACCCGTAGTATCACTGTGCTGCACTGGTCAGCAAACTAGCATGAACTAAACCTGCTTTGAGAACCGGTGGTGTACTGCCAAGAGGAAGATGAGAGAATTTTGAGAATAATCTCAGAACTTTTCTAGAAAAAAAAAGTGGAAATTTCTGAGTTTCAAAAGTCAAAAATTACAAACTTTTGAAAACTTTTTTACTTGCAATTTTTTTTACTTTTGGAGCTCAGAAATGTCCTTGTTTTTTCTCAAATTTTGGAGATTACACTCAAAATTTCTGCGTTTTTTTGGTGGAAATTTACTCCTTCCATTAATGGCATCTACAACGGCTCTAATATGCTGTCATACTATCTGCGTTTCTATTTACCACGTTATTGCACAACTTGATATTTTCAAAATAAATTAGTTTAATGAAATTGCCAATTAAAAAAACCAAATTTGTTTTTCGCTAAAAGTGTTGGTGATAGGATGGGGAGTTTTTTTTGACCGTATTAACATTATTGTATTTCACAAAACTGCAATGGAAACACTTTTTTAGCACGATCAACAACTGGACGATGCCACTGGTGCAAACCATGAAGAAAACGACGACAGGAATTTGGACGATGATGGCGTGGCGTGTTTTTCAACAAGTTGTCAAGTGAATAAACTTATTCACATGTTTTTAATTGTGTTTCTTCTTTGATGGAAACGCAGCAATTGCAAAATTGTCTTTTTTCTACATTAGCATAATATTGACAATGTTTTGAGCACACAGCAAGTCTGGGGTTTTTTCCTCTCCACTGATCACTCCTGGTAGGGTTTGGCCCAGCAGGTAGCTGTCTTTGCACCTGAGCTTCCTCCCCTCATTAGGCTGCTGCATTCATTTAAAAAACTGCCAGACAATCTCCAGTCGCCCAAGTGTTAACCCGCACCTAGTTCTCTCTTAGATCCTATTTCCACGACTTTAGGACTTTCTATGCTTCCTGAAGTTCCCAAGTCAAGATTCCAGTCCACTCTGGTGCAAACTATAAAACTTCTCAGTAGGGTAGTTAGTTTATTAGCTAGTTAATAAACCACTAGTTTTCTTCTAGTGGTTTTATTTGTCAACTTTAATTTATTGTGCACCATCATAATTTGAATTGGCAAAAAAAAAAAAAAAAAAGATGTACATATATCTCTGTGTCATGAATCTATATAATTACTTTTAATTCAAAATCATATTCAAAAATGCTTTATGGATCAAAAAGGGAAATTAAATGTTGTAATTCATATTAACCAAGATTCTTCAAAGAGTTGTAATAGATGTTGATTGCTGTTGCCAGGAGGGATCTCCTATTGCAGTGACTGTGAAGAAGCCTCTTACTGAAGACGATGTCTGTTATGATGAACAGGCGATAAAATTTCGTACTCATTCCAACGCACTTTGCACCAAATCCTTTTTATTAGGTTTTTAAGAAAGACTGGTAAAAAAAAAAGAGACTGGCCTAAATAAATGGAGCAGATGTGACAAAGAGAAGTACACTTAACATTTGTCATGGACGGGCAGAAGGTAGAATAATCCCAAACGAAACCCTCTGAGTGGTGGTCAGGATTAATGTTTTTAATTTTTTTTGCCTGGTTTCAAACAGTATTCTGGCAGCAGGTTTTAGAAAAAGGTGAAACTTGAAACTGGATGGGATTATTCCCATATTGCTATTCTCCCTCCCCATCTTTAATCTCCTGACAGAAACCTCCAGATAACAGATTTATCTGGGATAAGGTCCATGTTGCTGCACAGTCTTCCCCCTCCTCCTCTGGGGGAAGCAAACCGGGGGGTGGTGAGTGGTAATCCGCCTCTCTGTACAACAGGGATGTTAAACAATGCTAGCAGATGTGTTTAGAAGCCTGTGGAATTGAGGACAGGCCTTCCAGCAGATAGTCCTAATCTCTCCCTCCCTCCCTTGATCAGGCCTCTGTTGTACTTTATCGGACGCACTCGCTCCCCGTCGCAGTGCCGGGACATTAACCTGTTGTCTCGGGCGTTTAGAGTCCAGCGGTTAGACGTGCCATTGGATGTGCGCGTTAGAGCTCGTTCATGCGTGTGTGTAATAATACGTTTTAATGGCAGCAAAAATACATTCTCGTTCGGGAGGCCAAATCGATATGGAGCGCGGGGGTGTTTCATGCTTCAGCTCACTGCAGACGGGTCAATAGCAAAAAAAAAAAAAAAAAAGAAGAAGTGCATCAAGACTCAGCGAGAGAGAGGGAGCTCTTTGCAATTACAATTCATTATTATTCCATTAGGATCCATAGAGGAACACTTCTGTCGATAAAAAAGGGAGAGGCGGGCGGCAGCTGCGGGCCAACTCCGGCCGCTAAACTGAGGAATGTTGTTCATCATTCCGTATGGAAAACACCTTCATCCCAATCCAATGCGTTAATTTTGCTTTTTAAAAGAGGTTAAAGGGCATGGCTTTGCTGATTAGCCCCACTCTGCTGTAGTGAAGATGCAGCTATGCTGATAGCGGCGTTAGCACCTGCAGCAGGGCATAAATGGAGATTAGGGTCAGCCTAGTTGGCACATTAAACCCTCCTGGCTATTTTAGAGTCCTGCAGGAGGCCTGGCAGCGCTCTGACCGCTGAGGAAGACTCGGAGCGGTCAGGATTCAAACAGGCTAACGGGTCAGGGTGAGGTCTGGGAGAGAGGAAGCTGTCTGTGTCAAGAGCCGTTTGAGGAACATGTGGTTGAATGGTGGTTCAAGTTAGCAAAGCTGGCAGGGAATTTTATCACACATGAAGAACATCGTTGTCAACTAAAGGAATAGGTATTAATTTTTAAGGAGCATCTGTGAAAGTTGTCCAGACTCCCCTAGCGTCTTTATTTAGCAAAATACAGAGGTGTTCTTCCAGGATGCTAAAGCTAAGAGTGCATTCACACCACCTCCGTTTAGTTTGCTTTAATCAAACTCTAGTTTATTTGTTAGAAAGTCCGGGTCCTTTTGGGAGGCGAGAATGCATAATCGAACTCTGAGCGTCTAAAAACCAATTGAAATGAACTCGGGTGCAGTTTGAATGCATTCCAAAAACAGGAAGTGGACTATAGCACCGGGGCATTCTGGGTGAATACAACCAAAACAAACGCGAGACGCTAGCTAGCGGCAGAAGTGGCTTGTGGTCTTTTTGACAACTGCTAAAATCTAACTACTCCATTTTTGTTTACATTTCGTGAAGAAGTGCAAAACTAATTTAAAGCGTGCATCATTTTATGTATTCATTTTCAGAATTATGAGCTACTTTGTGTTGGGTCTCACACAAAATCCCAGTCAAATGCACTTAAGTTTGTTATTATGCCACATGGAGATGAACTCTGACTAAGGCTGCTGCTTGTTGCCTCACTACCGTCAACATGAAGGACTAATTCCCTGTATGCGTGAAAAAGCTCACTAATAAAACTCGTCATAACCTACAGACTTTCCTAATTGAAAGAGCTACTCGACCCAGCAGACCACGACCCGCATTTCATGCCTCACAATAACCGCATTGCGACTACAACAGGAAGAGGGTCAAACGAGCACGTTGCTCATTAAAACCAAAAGCACATACGCGAGAAAAGCCCTGAGGAGGGAAGGGGGCGCACAAAAGAAATGAACACACACACACACACACACACCTCCAAGAGCAGCATAAGTAGAGCTTATCCTTTCTAGGAGAGATCTGATCTGATCTGATCTGGCACCTACCTCTGATCCCCGCGCGCCCTGTGGGTCAAACGCACGAGCACGCTCGCTCGAGCTCTCCCTCTCTTCGCGGTTGCGCAGTGCACGCTCCTGGCCGGCATGTGGGTCAATGACAGGTGGGGACGGCGCTGGGCGAGCAGCAGGTGCGGCTCTCTGATGAGGGTGTGGCTCTGGCAGGACTCCCGACCCAGCGGGCCTCCGAACCGGGGAGAACAAACAGCACGTCGAGACAAATCGCAGGGCAGCCGCTTAGACGCCAATTCATCACCTGCTTTATGACAGGTCCAGATGAGAGGCCATCGAGAGGAGTCGCCTCACAATGATTTACAGTTGACCCTTCATAAATAGAGAAATGTGATTTTTGTTCGTTTACGTCGTCGATTAATTAGTCTCCAGGCTTGAGATATTAACAGAACAAAGCATAACTACAAATAAACCAATATATGGCCCTCTGAGAGAGTCTATGAAGACTGTGAAGGAGCTGCAAAATCTGTCAATTGGACGGTAATTAGTCTCTCTGGATGGAAGATTGGCCAAAAGAAAGCCATTGCTGAAAGAAATCAGCCACATTAAGTCACATTTAAATGATCAAAGACAAAATACATAGCAGTTAGGAGGAGGTACACTGATCAGATCACCGTGACCACAGAGTGACACATGAAATCTTTTCTTGGCAGTGGTATGTAAAAATCGACTATTTTTGACTTTTGCATCACGTTGTAATGTTATTTTCTCATCAAACATACCTGGAGTGTTGCGCTGATTTTTTTCACGCATGCTTGAGAAATCCTTTAGTTTCCCAGGGCAACCGTTCAGCTGTGCAAAACCCCTGGTTGGACCACATTTCCGCCTCACAGAGTGGCCCTCTCCTGCGAACTCCCCCACTCAGCTCCTTCAGACTAGCCAGCAGCAATTAGCAAACACATGGGGAAACGGCACATCTGCCGAGCTCATTACACTAGCTACATCTTAGGTAATTATATGGGATACTTACCTGAGATGCTACTTCTCAGGCTGGTAAAAAAAACGTTGATATTTGAGCGACGCTACTATGACTTGCTGAAGAGGCGGAGTTTCAGAAAGAGCAGGAGTTATTAAATTGACAGAGACATTAAACTACGAAGGCAATTTTCTTTTACGTCATATTTTTTAAATAGATGTAGCATTTTTACAACAGCTTAAATTAACATAGTTACTTGATTGTGCTATTAAATGGCAATATGTGCCTGGAAAATGCATAACACTTTCCCTTGAATTTGTTGATTAGACCATTCAAGTATCTCATGGGAAAATGTTGTAGCATTTCCAAAGAGAAACATTTTTTTTTTCCTCTGAGTCAAGGAGGCACCACCCAAAGATGGTGGTAATCCCAGAGGCGATAATTTAAGCAAGTCATTTCTTTGCCTGTTCAAAGCAATTTAAAACAGAGTAACAGAATTTACAGTGCAAGCAATCCTTCTTATATAAAAACAGATTTGTACAGCAGATGTATTGATAAACAGTGTTCTTGTGGCTTATTAGCAGTATCTTAAACACTGTTTGTTTTTCAGCAGTTTCTGTTCAAATCCTGCTGCAAACGAGGCAGGAAACAAACCCCTGAACAGACTCCTGGTGCTTTCGGTGAACTTTGGCCAAACAGGCGTGTCTCCTTCTTGGGGAAACCGGACCGTTTCCCATCCATTATTTCAACAACCAGCCCAAATCCGAATGTTCATCCGTTTATTAGCCTTTCTGTTTTGTTTGTGGAGCTCACCTCAGTGATCCTGTTGCGTAGGAACCCGATGATGCACTCACACAACCTCTGGATAGGCTTAGGTATCGTCTACCTTTCGATTTTTGTTCTAATTTTACATGTTCCCAAAGAAGGAAAACTTTATCAAACGGCAGCATGAGCTTTTATCTGATTAGAATGACAGGAATCTCACAATGGTTTCAGTAATGCTTCTCGGATGTGTTGATTTCATCTCTTTGTGTTGAGATTTATGACGGAGTCAGGCGTGTTTCTTTAGTTTGAGACCGCGACCGACTCACAGGTGTAAGGTCCTCCACTGAGTGACGAATGGCTGTAATTTAAGTCTGATTATATATCCCATTTATTTAACTCTAATTAGATTGTCACCACAGGCAGGGATGAAGGATTCAGTCAAGCCAGCTGACAAATCTGTCGGCTCGTAAATAGCTCCAACCGCGCCATGACTATGACTAAAAACTGACGGCACGTACTGGAAAAACCTGTGGAAACGAAAATCAGAAACGTCATGTGACTCATTCTCACATTTGACAGGCTGGATACTTTCAAAGCTCTTCATTTCACACATTGTGATGCAGGAGTTTATTAATCATCTTGCACCATCACCCACCCAAACACACCCCCTTCTGCCCCTCCATGTTGGGTAATGAATCACCGTCTCCGCTCTGGCCCTGACCCCGGGGGGTCATGCTTTTATAGACGACCACTTCATCACGGAACAATCTGCTGGGCCACTGCAGACAAAAGACACACAGCCTCACCTGATGACCTTGCCCGATGATCCATGGAGGGAGGCTGGGGAGTAAAATAAACTGCAAATAATTGGAAGAGCAATCTATAGCTGTAACGGAAGAAAGTTGGAAAGTCATAAATGTCACATTGTAGGGGAAAAAGGACACAAGCTATCGGTGGGAACCACGTTTTCAGTTTTGTTTTTGGTTGAAACAAGACACATATTGATGCCCAATCAAGCTCCAACTACCTAATCAGGCTGCAACTACGCATGTTGCAAAGAGTGAGAGACAAGCATTTCAGCGAGAGCAACAGTAGATTTGTTACTAATCTGAAGGACTATTGTTTTGCTATGGGAGATAACTGAGGCTAAAGCAACAGAAAATGGTAGCAAATATGTACAGAAATCAATGAAATAAACATTATGTATAATAAATATTGTGGTTTAAATTCTGAAGTCAATCATCATTCTTGTCAGTGCTGTTTTTTTCACTCTATGCACCCATGTTAGCATCCACCATGACTGGGATTGTCAGACTTATTTTCTTTTTTAAAGATTTTTTGGCTCTAGTGGCCTTTATTTGATAGTTAATTGACAGGAAAGTGGGTAATGAGAGAAGGGGGAAGACATGCAGCAAAGGTCGCCAAGGCCGGGAATCAAACCTGCGACAGCTGCGTCGAGGATTAAGGCCTCCATATGTGGGTTGTGCTTAACCACTGCACCACCACAGCACAACCCCAGACTTATTTTCTCTAAGGCTGAACTCCTTAACTCAAATTCTGCTTCCATCTGATTTTTGTTACATGGGGGCGTAGGGGGGGGGGGGGGGGTAACGAGAATGGATGAAAAGTCTCCAGAAACACTTGCTGGAGTCTGTTAAAAGTTGCTTGTCCATAAAGTTTGCTACAGCCAACAAATCAACTTTAAAATTGATTCTGTTTGTCAGCTCTCATTGTTTAGAAATGTTCTGTGCGTCTATGTTTGGCCCTTATGACCCTGGGTTACAGCACATGACCTCTGGTGTTCACAATGGAGAAAAACTACTGCTGTTTTTCTTCACTGTGCCATAGTCTGCAATTGTTGAGAAGGAAACGTTGACATTCTTCTTCTGCACTTGTGATTCACTTTGGGGTAAAACTTTCACACAGAAGTCTGATTTGGGTCACATTTAATTAGTAGTAAAAACTACCAGGCAAAAAAATTGATCAAAAAATAAATAAATAAATCGAGATTGAGCTGTGTGAACGTAGCCTTATTTCTACAGTTTGTTCTGTTACTCATGCTGTCGCAGAGCAGTTAGCTTAAATGCTAGCCTAATGTTAGTGTGTTTTCTTTCTGTTGTGATGCAACATGTTACATTTTTACCATATTGCTGTAAATGTAACAGAAAAAAGTCATTCTCCTACTTCATAAACTTTGTTTTAAACTAAATCTGAACACACCGAGAAGGCAGCATCACATGATACAGGTCATAGTTGGCTGTGTGGCATAGTTGACATAAAAATCCCAGTCAGTAAACCAACTACAAGTGAGAATATTCCAGGACTTTTACACTTAACTTTGTAAAATACCTTGATCAGGGTTTGAAGTTTCGACTAAAAGCCCAGGGCAAAGTGCCAACAAAACACTAATCTCATTTATTAAGAAAAACTAGTAGATTTCATTTCTTTTTTTGACTATCGCAGCAAAACACACAGCTATAAATCATCTCTAAATGTGATAGTATTGAATTGGATTGGAGCTCATTTACCCTAACCCATCCCCTCACAGTAGAGATCCAACCTCCATTTAGGAGTGCCTGCTCTTTTCTTTTTTTGATGTTGACATATTTAAATATTCACATGTTCAGACCACAAAATATTTTCTTTTTCTCTTAACTTAGGTATGTGAAGCACGTTCGTAAAAGATGCAAATTTGGCTTCCTTGTCAAGAAATTGATTGCATCATTATGTAAATGTACCACATTACAAATAAATCTCGTAGTTTGTGACGGCAGTTTGTTTCTGCCTCAGCAGCAAAAAGGAAGGAGGAGAGGCCAAATAACACAGAGCGTTATATTAGTTTATATTAGTTGTTTCTTTTGTTTTTTTGTGTGTTTTTTTTAGAAAATGAGTGTTTATTCACCGCAGGACAATGCAGTGGTTTTACAGGACGGGTCACATCTGCACCAGGATAATGACAGGGGTAGGCCAAATGGAACATAAAGTGCATGTGTGTGTGTGTGTGTGTGTGTGTGTGTGTGTGTGTGTGTGTGTGTGTGTGTGTGTGTGTGTGTGTGTGTGTGCGTGTGTGTGAGTGTCAGTGTTGGAGAACTAATGAGTCTCCTATGAGCTATTACCCTCACCTTAGCTCCACACTCTGCAATAATAAAAGGCAACATTGCAGACATGGCTCCCCTATCAGAGGATTGCATTGCTCGTCTCCTGGTGCAGGCGCTAAAGCAAACACTCATCATATGCATACAAACCTTTTAAATGGATTTAAATCAGCAAACTTGACCAACTTGCCCCTATTTCCTCGCCACAACAATAGAAAAAGTGTCCTTCTTGATGATGAATTTTGGAGATTTTTGTGAATGATTACTTAACGTGGGCGCGTGCACAGGGTGGTCTGAGGTCAGGATTAGAAGACAATTGGCAGATGGACGGCAGAGCCTAATACTGACTGATTACTAAGCCAATTATGCCATAGGTCTTAGAGTGCAGAGTGTCAGCTGTATGCGATAAGCCCAAGTCCAAATGGCACTAATAACCTTAAACCAATAAGGCCACATAAACACAGGTGTTTATGTAGCCATCTATCATATGCACTGGCACTGCGTTGGCTTTAATGAGGCACAAATCTCAGAGTTTCAGGCACTGGCAGAGTCTTGCAAAGATGTTTTCACTCTTCCTCACTTTATAACCACTAATTATAATATCAAATTAAACTAGGGCTCAAACGATTAATCAAATTATTTGTGATTAATCGAGTTAATTGTGATTATTCGATTCTTAAAATGATTGTGAGCTAATTCAGGAATTGATTAATTGTTAACTGGGGTACACAGAGTCTATAAAAAAGGCCATTTGCTTCAAGAAAGATGCACTCAGAGCATCTTTCTTCATGCTTTAGTTGGGAGAATTAGTCCCAACTAAAGCAAATCTGTACAAAATATACTGTCAATTTGCACATGAAGGGATGCTATGTTATTGCATTTTGGGCAATAAAATGTTTGTTTTCTTATTTTTTGAAAAAAATTTTTTGACACAAAACAAACAACTAAAAACAAGTCAGTTTTAGTTTTATATACAAGCATTCAGATAAGATAAGCTACATTACATGAGCAATTTCAGTTCCTCAAGTGTTTTTTTTGTTTTGTTTTTGGCCGGGAATTTACTCATTTTTGGGGCTATAGCTTGGGAGTTGTGGGAACTAAAACTAGCAAAAGTGTTTATCTACTTCCTGAATTATTACTAACCCGTTCTGACAGGCATGCAGCTCTGATCTAAACCATTCCATTATATGTTTTTGTGCAATGATGAGTTATTTAGCCCAATCTAACATGGTGGTGGTACATAAACATGCTTTGGAGGACGCTTTGCAGCAAATTCATGTGCTAGACCTGCCTAGTCAAAGTGCATACCTGCATCCATTTGAGAATCCAAAGTTCTCGTGGAGGGATGAAGAGGTGGCCACATTTTGAAACCCAGATCATGCTCCACTTTTTTATTGATGCAATTTCAGAGAAATATGTCGGAGTTTGTGTGTGTGTTTTTTTTAAGTTGGCATGTTATATGTTTGCAAAGCTCTGAAAGTCACATTATAGACGAGCGAGACAAAGGCACATGTGAGCGGGTTTACGCACTCGGTTCATTCAGTCAGAGGACTGACTGCCTGATATTATAATAATGGAATTAAACTCGCCTCGGGCCATGACCCCCCAATGAAACCGAGAGGAGAGGAAGAAGAGACAGAATGAAAGACAGGAGGAGGCAGAGAGAGAGAGAGAGCGAAAGAGAGAGATAGAGAGAGATGCCTGGATGCGGATCTTCGTGAGAGTAATCCAGCGAAGTGCAAAGACGCGGCAGCGCAGCTCGGATATCACGGTTTTATTTTCTCTCATCTTGGCAAGTAAGTGATCGCAACAAAAAAAAAAAAAAAAAAAAAAAAACTAGTTTGGGTGAATTACTTTTTGGGGCTCAGTCAACGCAGGAAGGCGGGAGAAAAGGGGGGCTGCTCGTTGCGCTCCAGACGCACAACATGAAGGAGGTAGAGAGCAGCTGAGCGCAATGACAGAGAGCCTCTCCAGGAGTTAGGATGTGAGCTGAACTTCGCGGTAGAATGGCCGGCCATGTGGCACTGACAGCCGAGGGATGGCAACCTTTTACCACCGCCACCACCACCACTTCAGCCAGCATCACCTCCACCCCCCGAGCACCGACCTGCGGCGGCTCTTCCACCGGCTCACCATCGCCTCCTCTCTGAGCATCATCTGCTTCTCCCTGGTCTACCTTCTCACTGGAGGCTGCGAGTCGGAACTCGCGGAGAACTCTGAAATCAAGTCGTCCGCGCGCGACTTCCTCGCGAAGGCGTCGGGATGGCGGCAGGAGGGGAACGGAAGCGACGCGCTGGGAAGCGGCCACCCCGCGCCGGAGACCAACAGCTCGGGGAAGGAGTGGACGGCCGCGCGCAGGCTGCCCCAGGCTCTCATCATCGGGGTGAAGAAGGGCGGCACGAGGGCTCTGCTGGAGTTCCTGCGGCTCCACCCGGACATCCGCGCTCTGGGGTCCGAGCCGCACTTCTTTGATCGGCATTACGCACGCGGACTGGACTGGTACAGGTATGCACGCGAAACACCGGAATCCATCTCAGCCGTTCACTTTTATTAAGTTTTTATATACGATATATATATTTTTAAAAAAGGTTTGTAGTGCACTTTTCCATCCATAAAAAAGATTAGACTAGAACCTAGGGGTATATCTAGGATTTTTATTTCTTATTTAAGTGGGCAGACGGATAGGGGCAGCAGGTTTAATCTTGAGTAAACAAAAAGTTGTAGCAGTCTTTCAGGCGATTCATGTAAGTGTGTTTTTGTTCAAATTAATATATATAAAAAGTTTGTAGTATATCCACCTTGGGATGTTTATTGCTGAGGACCAATAAAAACTGCTAGAAACAACAACTAGAGCATTTCTTAAATAGTAAGAAATGAATTATTTTAGGACCCACGAGACAAAAAAAAGATAAATAAATAAATTAATTAAATAAATAAATAAATAAAAGTTGTGTCGTGGGGGGTGGGAACTGGCCGACCTTTGCTAGCTGTTATTCCTAACGGATAGCTAAATTATTGCTCTAGTATACTCAATTATAGTATATGTTTCCTTTACTTCAACATTCTGATTTTCAATTATAGAATTGTGCATGTTTTTTTTTATTGCTTGCAGTCTGTAAATTCTAGTTTTCAAGTGTAGAATTAGCTGATCAGATATGCTAGAAAATGGCGACTTAAAACCAACAAAACTCTGCGACTATGATTTTTAAAATAGTGTACTAACTTTTAACCTTAATGTCTGTTCCATCATCTTAGGACTTAAAAGACAATCAAAAATGATAAATAAATAAATAAATAAATAAATAAATAAATAAAAGCTGTGTGGTGGGGGGTGGGATGGCAGACCTTTGCTAGCATCACTGCTAAAACTGATTAAAATATCTGTAGTGTTACATGAGGTTTAATCAAGATTTGGGCACTTTTCATTTTGCTGTTCAAAATGTTCCCCTCTTTCTCCTGTGGATACACATACCCTTACATTATCTGCAGTTCTTTTATTGTGGTTTAGGTGACAGTGAGGCTCCACCATCTGGCAGCTTTGCCAATCTGTGCCTGAGATATGTGTGTGTGCGCGCGCGTGTGTGTGCCTGCTGGGCGGTCTGCGCCTGTTTGTACAGTATGGAGAGACAGAGAGCCACGGAGTCAGGCCTGTTGGATGAGTTCTCCGAGAGTAGCAGAGTAATCATCTCTGAAGCCAGAGCCAGATGTTACTGTTGTCATGTGGCTCTTCTTTCGGCCTGCTCAATGAAAACTTGGAACTCATCGAAAAAGCACACATGGAGACTCAGTTCTGTTTGAGATAGTAAGGGGGATATGAAAATGTTTTCCTCAGATTTAAATGCTTTATTAAAGTTTTTACAACTGTGTGGACTGGAGGATTTCATGCCGCTAGACTTGGGATAACTGTACAAAGATCTTAAAGATGTCATGCGGAAAATCTTAAGATGCTGACTTCTCTTTCAAATTAAAATAGTAAGAAGAGATTTATTTGAAACTAACAAAGCCCATCAGGACAGTCGTCTAAGCTAAAAGTTTGGAACGGTTCTGTTTTAAAAGGGTGACTTTTTTTTCGACTCTTCGTTCTCTCAGGTATAACTTTTCTGGACTGAAATCAAGCCGCCTGTCACGGGACCTTTCGCCACCAACCGCACACTCATTTGTACACTTTCCAGGGTATGTTTATAAGAAATTTGACAACCAGAGCTTACAGAAACGTTCTCCAATCTACTGTACCGCATGGAAATGTGGTTGCATAGCTCAAAAACAATTTTCTACCAGACGAAGGTTGTTTGGAGATATTTTGGTTTGACCAGGGTTCATAAAAGCCATCTGTTCCAAAATAGGACTAGAACCACATTAAGTGGAAATGCAATGTAATTTATGTTCAGACGCACAGAGAGAAAGAGAGAGGGAGAGAGAGAGAGAGAGAGGGAAAAAAACTGATATGCAATGGTTAATGTTTTGCTCAGGGGTTTTAAATGGGAGCAGAAAGGAGCAAAATGGGAAACCATGAGGGTCCCACCTGGCGAAACGTCAAACTGGAACCATCAAGAAATAATCCTGTTCTTATAAGAAACTTTTTTAGAAAAGACAAAAAACATCTAGACCGTTTTATTTATCATTTTTAATCTTCTTAACATTCGGTATCCAAGACTTGAAGTTGAAGTAAATCTTCCAACAAATCAACATTTTTGGCTCACAATCTTGATGTAGCCTAGAGAAATCAAGTTATTGTCAGCGTATATGTTCGTACAGGGCTCAACCTGGCCCTAAACGAAACACATGAAATCATAAAAGTTTCAGATTATTACTAAAAAAAACAAAACAACCCCCCCCCCCCTAATAAATAAGTCCACTTTTTAAGGGATAAACAAGCTAATTAAACCAACCAGGTCCTTAGGGCAAAAACTAATCGATCAGCCAAGCAGGCCTGATTACTGCAAGGATCTGGAGAATCAAGAAATTACTTGAACAGAAACTAACAACTTAAGCAGGCTTAAATCTGTCAAAAAAAGCAGACACATTGTCACATAAAGACATCCAAGAAAAGATAAGCAGCAAAGTTGAAGCTGAAGTCATTCCCATGGGTTTGGGACTCCAGCGACACATGGTGAGAGCCAGCAGCCAACCGCATGCAAAGAAAACATGGAACATGGGTGAATCTTCCCAGGAGTGGCCGGCCACTACCAAAACTACTCCAAGAGCTACAACTGAAAGCACCACCTTCAGTTAAAGTCTGTGTTCATGGTTGTAAAACAAGAAATAAACTGAGCAAATGTGTCATTAAGAGGAGAGATCCAAGGCCAAACAACCCCACTGCTGAGCAGAAAGAAAACAAACGTGGAACTTCTTATACGTTGTTCCTTTAGTTACATCGTAACATTTCATGGCTTTGGTAATGTGATAATCTGGGGCTTTTGATGTATTCTGCTTTTTAAACACACCATTTTAAGCCACTTTAAGCCCAAAACTAACTTGACTCTCATTTTCACATTTAGATGCGCCAAATTAACAACTTGTACTCACTGGATCAGATGAAAGCCCAGCCTGCAGTCCTGGATAGCTCTAAACAAGACCAACTTTAATTTGTTAAAAAACACCAGGGATTAAAAAAAAAATATTTTAAGATATCGCTACTCTTCAGGAAACAGTGTGAAATGGACTCTGCAGTTTATTTTTTAATTATTCTGCTTGATTTTAATTATTTTGCTTGATGTTTCTTGAACATCAAGCAAAACATCATTCAATACAGAATTAATGGCTAAATTTGAATGGTGTTAATTGAAGCTGCAATGTATAACTTTTGTAAAAAATATGTTTACACATTTGCTAAAACTGTCACTATGTCCAGACAGACAAGATAATCTGTACAAAAAAAAAATCAAGCTCTGCTTGCTCTCTGTGGTCCTTCTGCCATCTGCAAAAATACACTGTTTCTGGTCAGAAACAACCAATCAAAGTAAGGAGGAGGGTCTTACGGCTGTCAATCAAGCTCTTGTAAAGTTTTAACAAATATGTAAAAAACATATTTTTATAAAAGTTACATACTTCAGCTATGTATAAGTATGCTATTGTGTTTTCAACTTTATTAGATGCTACGAGGTGTTGTAAAAAAAATAATTAAAAACTCATGAGCCTTTTGGGATTCCGTAGAAATCAGCTATAACTGACATGATCTATATCTATCTGACCTCCCTTTTTCGTGTTGTCATCTTAAATTCACACAAGAAAACAGAACTAAATCCCATACAGCAGATTGTATGAGAGGAGCATTCAAACACTGTCTGACTGATGTCTGTATCAGATGACAGAAAACGTACGACTCCAGGGTGAACTCACTAAATTTACAGCATGGATAGCTGTTAAATACCATATGATATAGAAAGTAGACAGACCTCCATTGCTTTGTTTGCCACAGAAGCTACCAGAAGTAAATATATTTTATGAGAACCAAAACAATACCAGTATAGCAACGCTTTGTTGAAATGCCCCAAAATCTGAGACTACTAAAAATCCTTTGGAGCCACTCTGTCGGTTGATTTTGTGTTCAACTGAATGTCTCGGATGTTTCTGAAACATTCAGTGACGTACATACGCGTGTGTGACAGCAGATTGTCCCGTCTCTCCCTCAGACCAGATGGGCCTCGCTGTGTGTTGATCCACTTGACATCACTGTCAGCTTTGTCAATTGACCTCTGACTCTGGGTCACTTTGCGCTGAGAGTTAATGATGTGTTCACACCACTTCATAACACGAGGCCCACGCCCTGAACACACTGGCAGACAAAGGACACACATCTTTGTTTCTGAGGTTATAAAAAACAACAACAAAACAACACTAAACATAGATCATTTTTAATACTAACACTAAAAATAAGTGAAATGGAAACTATATTTGCATTTTCTAAAAAAATGAAGTTTAAAAGTTGTTCCTGCTGAATATTACATTAGTTTTTATGTTCAACTGCAGAAATATGAGTAATAGGCAGTAGCAGGAGGAAAGAAAAAAAATCAAAAGTCTTCACAACATGTATAGTAAAAATGTTGATAATTGAAAACTTTCAGTCAATGCAAACATCCCACCTAAGGTGTCATGGCAGATCTTCAAAAGCCAAACTGAGAAACAGGCCTGATCACAATCTTAAGAAAATAAGTACAAATACACAAGAAGCATAACACTAAGAAAAACATAACACTTACTAAAGAAGGGAATGAACAGCAAACCTACATAGCAGAAAATTAAACTAATGAGAATGAGTAAGAAAACCAACACACTGCTAAAAGAACATGACAGGAATAATCCAAAGGGGAAAATAATAATAATAATAATCAGGGCTAAACTATAAGGTTGACATTTTTTTAAAATCAGAATGAATAGAGGACATTCCTGTCCTACTCAGTATTTTGAAAATATAATATTAAAGGCACAAAACTTAGTCAAAAATGTTGACAAAATGGATGAATACTGAGAATTGTCATTACCAGGTCCCAAATTATGTCCTCTAATTCAGAAAATACAAGGGCTGTCAATATGATCCTTGCTCTGTAGGTAGCAGAAAGCTTCGGTCAACAATCATAATACGTGTCAAGTGTGCATACCAAGCACTTACTTGGAGTTTAATCTGGATTACACACCATTAAAGGTCTCTCAAAATGTCTGCTATTACCAAAATGTCTAGGGGTGAATTCAAAGCAGCCCTGTTTAGCCCACTTTAATTAATTTCTCTAGAAAGTCCTGTTCATTTGGGAAGGTGTGAAGGTGTAATCAAACTCTGATCCCAACCAAAACAGTGAACTTTTGAAGTGAACTCTGGCACAGTTCGAATGCTTATGTGGATGCATTTGGACCGGAGACCAAATGCATCCACATTTAGTCTGCTTTGGAGCAGACCTGTTTCCTGCTCTAGAAGCAGGAAACAGACCATAGTGCAGGGCATTCTGCAAATGCAACTAAAACAAAAACAAGAGTCGAGCGCTAAGGGGAGAAACGGATTATGGTCTTTTACCAAAGCCAAATGGCACGAATGACTTAATTTTTGACATGTAGAAGTAAACATGTACTCAGTAAATATCGCTTGTATATCAATTATGACAAACTATGAATATAAAAGTGAACATTCCGAGACATAAACATGCTTTCTTAAGGCGGTATGGATAAAAAGGTCAACTGAAGTTCAGCTGTACCGCAAACTGAGTCATTGAATTCTGTGTGCCAGTAGATTATCTCGCAAACCCCATTGCTTTAATTTAAAGAGGACCAGCAGCAGTGTATCTTCCCCTGAATCACTCTTCTTTTCTTTGAGAGTAAAATAACATTTGGCTTCCACCGGGGCAATTGAGATCAGAGCCCCCGACAAAGATCCACTAATGGCACTGGAAGCCCAGATCTAATCTGAAAAGAGCACTGCGACGGCCCCCAAGATGCACTGGAAGTTTCCTTCTTCCCCTTTCTGTCTGGGATCGATTGTGTTATCTCCTCATGCTGACCTTGGGGTGACTTCAGCATTAGGGCGGTTAGCTTTGGTCAGCTCAGCTTCTGTTACAATTAGGAGGAAGCTTTATCCTACGTTGGCATAACCGCCCCGGCTCCCTCGCATAGGCCCAAAGGGCTCATATTACACACAACCTTTTACCTCAGCACAACTACACAGGAATTCACTGAAACTCAGGTGGAAATTCGTTTCTTGCTTATGAGTGCTTCCTAACCGGAGGTGACATGACAGGTGACTGACAAGAAAAAAGGTCAATAAAACGGAGGAAGACGAGATAAGGCTTGGGTGAGCTGGGGGTGAGAAAGGTGAAGTGTGCGTTACCTCAATCTCACACATCTCTGCTGACCTTTGCTTCAACCCGGGGGACTGTCATCAGAGCTGGCCCTCTGCGTAAGTGTGTGTGTGTCTGTCTTCCTGTGTTTGTACATCATTAGAACCTGGGCTGTAACAATCCATTGACTTTGTGAGGACCGGTAGTCTTTAGGGGGACCAAGAGCATGTCATGTGGAAGGAGATCATGTCTTTGATCCGGGTTTGGGGTTAGGTTTGGATTTAGATGGGTTATGGCTGGGGTTTGATTCAGCCTCTGTACAAATATGTAAATCAAAGATACCTGTACAAACCCGCTTGCAAGTGATGTGCGAAGGTGTTTTGGTTTCAGGACACTACACATTAGGGAGAATGATTTATGCTCTACAGACACTCAGGCTACTGTTTCTACTCTTATGGCACAACGCCATTTATCAATATATTATTGACTCTGAGGTACAGGCACAGATTTGACTTACTGTGTTACTTCAAAGAAGTCACAATGACATAAAATCTTGTAGAAAAAAAAACACTCGATATGAGTTGGTTGACATAAGCCATGTTGGATGGATTGATGGATGGAGAGACAAATAGATCAGTAGATGGATGGATTGATTGACATGATGGATGGATGGATGGATCATGCTTTCAGATCATGCTGGGATTGTGGAACCAATAGGATGAGATTTACAACTAACCAGCTGCTTTGCATTTTATTGCCTCATATTATCTTCCATTAACCCTTACAAGTTGTGGTTAGAGGTATACGACCACCTCAGCAGGGGCAACATGGGTGTGTCGACTTCAACAGCCTTTTTCTTTGCCAGGAATTTTCAGTCGATCTCAAGTAGAACATTGGGAGACTGGGATTTAGCTTTAAATCATTTATCTGGCAAAATTGGAATAAAAGACACAATGCCAGAATGATGGATAAGATATAAATGATTTGCAAGCAATGTCACAATATAATAATTGGCCAATAATTTCACCAAAGTTTGTGAAAAACGAATTAGCTGTTTTATTGTTTGTACTGTATTTTCTCATCTCCTGTTTAAAATGTGAATTACTTAGATTGATCAAATCTCAACTGGGATTTTGGTGACAAACCTCAAACAATCTTTGTGAAAAACAATGTCATGTATTTTTTTTGTGTCCCATTTACTTTCTTTGGCCTGGGGTTTGTTGGTATTATTTGTGGGCCTGGTTTGTCTCTAATTGCTCAGATATTTGTATGTGTATGTAAAAAAAATCTGAGCTGATTATTTTCTTCTTTTCAAATTCAGTTGCTCCAGTGGAACGTTTCCATATACCCTCCTGTGAGATCTAAAAATCATACCTATACGTTGACGACCTTGTTCTGCTACGCAAAACACATTCTTGTGTGCTTGTGCTTGAACAATAGATTGTAATTAGCGTCCAAATCGGAGAAGATTACAAATCTGCTAGTAAATAAGTTACTAGCGGCCAGTGTGAAAGCATTTTCTGATATGACGTGGGGCCTCTTGCCAATACGTACCTCAAAGCGTTATTAATCCTCTAGGTGATTAAGCGACAGATGTGATGTCGCGTAGACTATCACTTATGTCCGTGCTGGGGTTCAGGTGCTAGCTACTCGCCGTGTCACTGTACTGTACTGATGGTGATCACCATAAGGCCCAGACGGGTGGAGCTATCCGGCCCTCATTAAGGCCCTCCCCTGGGGCTTTGGAAACCAAAAGTGCAGGGTGTGGGGGTGTGTACCGGGGGCCCCTGTATGATGGATGTCTCCTGGAAGTGGACAGGGCACAGCCACAATGGACTGATTCCTTAATAGTCCCCCCATACAGAGGAAATGGATGAGTGGTTCTCCCCATAACACACACTCATGCAAATGTATGAAAAAAAGGAAACAAACGCAAATCTCATAATCTTCTCAGAAACCAGCGGTCGGGTGTGGAGAGTAAATGTAATTTGATTGGCTGCTGTTTCATTCCTGACACAGATATCGGCGATAAACTGAATCCCACCCCCGCCACCAACTATGCCCTAACGGACTTAGTGATGGACAAAGTAATTGCTTCACATTTTTTAACAGACGCAGACGGGGCACACATCACATGACACAGCATGCCACTGATGGGGCTCCGGAGGGATCTGGCTAACCTCAGCCTCCACCTGCCACTCTCCGGTCCCAGCTGAGCCCCCGCCGCTGCTACACCTCCATCATCACTAACACCTCCTCGCTTCATACGCCCCATCATAACGCTCCCAGTATAAACACATGTAATCCCACCCAACTCCACGACTACACTCGGGACCCCCACACTGTAGGATCAATAGCCCATGGCCTTGGCTGGCTCGAGGTAACTCACGAGGGAGGTTCGCTGCGATATTGGAAAATGAACGACAAAAAGAGAGGTTCCTCAAAGGCAAGCAGAGGCTTAATGTAAGCTGCTGGATAATCCCTCTGCCCATCATGTTGTACGTTTGATCTCGCACTAAGCAGTAAACGAGGAGCACGGAGATGCTGCTGAAGCTGGAATTTAAACTGCCAATTAATTTGGCTGCCCTGTTTTGGGAGTTGACTTTCTCTGACACATGGTGCCTCCAGATGACCTGCTAGCGTGTCGGCCAAAACACAGTGGAGGCTTTACGTCCTACTTTACAGATGAAGTCCAGGAGAGGTCACTGCTGTGGCAAAACCACAAGATCTGATGTTACCCTGACATTTTGCGTTTCATCACCTCCTGTATCTGGTAATGTTCTGTTTTCAGCTGTGTAAAAAAAAAGTATGCCAACAAAGTAACAATTCATATAACCGAGTAGATTTCAAGAACTTCTACCTTAAGTAAAAACTATTGATTTAATCATGTTTGTGTGGCGCAATTCCTGGGGCGGAAGTGTACGGCAATTAAAGTTCCCATTGGGGAGAATCGATTGCTCATTCAATGCTGATAAAATATAATTAAATTCTGCTTAGTCATTTTGAAAAATCAACATCGACACAGCAACCTACACAGTCATTTTTAATAATAAAAAAGTATGCTACTAGTTTTTATTTTGTAAATTTTTACCCTCTTTTGAGTGAAGTATCATATTTATTGTGCTCCTTTTTTGTTGGCATATGACGTAAGATCATAATGAAACACGTTGGAAGTTTATGGCTGTAGGCGAACAAGAGTATGTTATGAATGTTTTTGCTAAGGCGCTGCAAAGCCACCCACACAAGGCAGGTGATTTTACGAGCTGCTCCGGTGACACGCAGCCGACACACGAATAACAAACTGCATTGTGTTGCTGAGTAAACGTTACGCAACACAGTGTTTTCATGTGAATGGATTTGAAGTCACAGACGTGTCCTCAAGCTTGGAAGCGTTTTCTATGCCGGGAGTGGGAGACGCGTTTTTGTTGCTCGACAAGCTAACGGCTATTTTGTCCGTCAATTAGCGCGGCCTGCGTGCGCTAAGCTCATAGCAGAAACATATTTATAAGGAACATTTTCTTTTGATGGTGCTCTTAGGGGGGCGGTAATTAGCTCTTTGTGCTTAGGTAATGGTATGGGGGCTCTCGGCTCTGAGGCTGTTCGCAAACAGATTGCTAATGGAGGCGCGTTTGCGTCCACTGCCATCATTCCTTCATCAGTCATCCACCCCTTTCATTTGAAACACTCACAGCAACAGATCTGAGACACACACACACACACACACACACACATATACATAAACACACGCAGACGGGCTGCCTTTATAGGCTGTGGTAAAACTCCATCACACCCACCTCTTAAGTCTGCCGACTGTGTGTGATTTTTAAAAATGCCTCTCATTATGTGTGTGTCCACCAGAAATGGGTCCACGGGAAGAGCCGAGGGAAGATAGTGAGCAATTGACTAATGAGTGAATAATGAGTGTATGTTTGTGTTTTTGCATTGTGTGTGTGTGTGTGTGTGTGTGTGTGTGTACCTTGCACATGCAAGGTGTGTGTGCGTGTGTGTGTGTAACAGACTGCGTGGCTCCTCCTGCTCGGGGTTATTAGAGTTAAAAGGGAAGTCTTCAGGCTAAGCGGCGGTGAAAACTGCCTCACACTCATCTGATCAAATGGAATCGCTGTGTGCGTGAGTGTGTGTGTGTTTGTCAGATTTGAAGGGAGAAGATATTGATGGGAGGTTTGTGTTTCAGGAGCACCTGAAACCTGAGCTGACAGCAGAACGCTGCCAGAGCATCCTGTCCTGGCTCTTATCAGCTTACGTGTGTGTGTGTGTGTGTGTGTGCTCTCTGCTTGTCCTTCTTTTATTAATGCCACATTCAAAATTCATTAAAAACTTTTTCTTTCAAATATGTAAAACAGTAAACAAGGTGTTTTTTTTTAAGACAAAGCAACAAAAACCAAAGATTCCTGCAAAAAAAATGTCACAGGGTCACACATTGAATCCTAACATCAGCACAGTTTTATGACCTTGTCTTATTTTTTTAGCTTTGTTAGAGCAAATCTGCCATTAGAGGACATGAAAAGCTCCCTTACTAAATCATTTACAGTGCTGTGGTAAAATGTTTTCCCCTCAGTCAGACAAAAATAACCTGAACATTTATTCAAACCAGCACATTCCTACAATGAAAAAAAAGTAATTTGCACCCTAAACTTGATAACTAGTGCTGCCTCCCTGGGTTGAATTGTTCTAATTGAGTCTCACTGGATGTTTTTCAAACATGACAAAAAAAGCCTGTCTGAATTTATGTCACTGCATCTCCAGACTTTGACTATGCCACTCCAAAGTAGTCACTGCGAGCCATTCTGTGGACTTCCTCCTGTGTTCTGGATTGTTTTACTGAAGTCAAAAGAATTTTCTGTAGTTTGTTTGTTGTCATGGTGATGATGACTCCAGGTACTAGAGAGGCAAAACAGCAACGGACAATCACACGACAACCACCATTTTTAAAATTCAGTTTGATGCTCTTTTCCCAAAATGCTGCATTAGTTTTACCCCAGATACAAAGGGATGGACAGAGTTAAATAAAGTAAGAAGTAAGTTAAGACTTAATGACCATGAAGATGTTATTTTTTTTGGCTTATGTGAAACTTTTTATTTTGTCGTTGGTTTTTGCCTTAAAAATCTTCCAAGAATTAAATTTTTGCCCATTCTCTGCAATATTGTTCAAACAATTTCTTTGGAAAAGGTTTGAAAGCTACATCCAGCAGTCCAGGTTATGTTAGGCGGGGCCTACCGTCCGTACGAGCTGAGATGCTGAATCAGAGCTGTGCGTGTTCGGCCGGCCGACCAGGTGTATGGCAGGTGTGCTGGCAGATGTCCCCGAGCCTCCAGCCGGTCCTGCAGGGCCTCTGGAGTCATTTACTGCTAAATGAATCCCATCTGCTGGGCTTTGGCGTGGAGACAGAGGAGCACAGCGCTGGACGGGATCAGGGAGAGACTCTTTGTACTTGTGTTGCGCTGCTTTCATCTGGATGTCGGTCAGGGTTACGATGCCCTGTCACGGCTCATGCTGTCATGTGTTTTGTATGATGAATGTCAGAGTGAATAATCGGGTGTGGGTTTGTATGAGGCAGACCATGTGTGTGTGTGTGTGTGTGTGTGGGGATGGGTGTACGCTCTGACATGAGGGTGATCTCACTGTTGACTAATTACTACATACTGAACAAATTTACAACAGAAAAAAACTTGTATTATCTTGATCCACACTCCAGTTCTGTGAAATGGTAAATATAACTTCATCAAATGAGGTAAAGCCAGATTTAATAGTATTTTAAAATACAAAATTCACGTTTAATGTAAAATTAACATTTACAACATTTACGTTAATGTGAAATTTGTGTAAATAAATTGACATAAATAATAGGCAGAGGTATCCGTCAGGAACAAGAACTAAAACATTAGTAGCAGTAACCTGAACGCACCGCTCATAAACATTAGCTCCACTAATGCTAAAAACATGCTATTTAGTGGAAGATAATGCTAATTTGCTAAATTCAACAATGCTGATACTCATTATGTGTCAGTAACACTTGTGTTGCTTCATTGTATATGGCCCTCAACAGTGCCAGATTTGTTTTCTGGAACAGACATTTCACTCCTGGTTTCAGTTTGAAAGTATTTTGCTAACTCTGTTGCTGGTTTTTCCTAATTGGCTTTGATCAGAAAGCCTAATTGCTTGACTCAAACTTTAAACTGAGTTAAGTAATTAGATCATAAGCAGGACTTTGGATGTTTAGGAAGTAATTCAACCATTTCATTCCCATCCAGGAACACATCTTAAAGTTGTGGGAAACTTGAGACTTTGATTTGAGCACATCTGAACTAAATGACCAAAGAATTATTAATAATCAATAGCCAAAACTTCAACACAGATGTCAAACTTTACTCAACTGAAAATTTACAAAACAGCTAAGTAAATTAGCGTTTAGATAAATTTATTTAGGGGAAGCTAAATTAGTAAAAACACTAACGTGCAAAACAAAAATGTTATATTGAAATTCTTAATTTTCTCAACCCTTTGGTCTCAAAAACCTGTTATTTTAGTGGAGGTGGATGTACAGACTTTTCAAAGTAGTCGTCTAACCTAAATTATTTTGTCTTCTACCTCCAGAAGTATGATGCCCAAAGCCCTTGATGGGCAGATCGTCATGGAGAAGACGCCCCGGTACTTCGTCACAGTGGACACGCCAGCGCGAGTCCATGCCATGTCGCAGGATGTGAAGCTGATAGTGGTCGTTCGCGACCCTGTGACGCGAGCCATATCAGATTATACGCAGATCATCTCCAAGACCCCCGACATCCCGTCCTTTGAGAGCCTGGCCTTCAAGAACCGCACCACAAGTATGCTTTGAGTTTATTCAATGTTCAGTTTACATGACAAAGCTTGTAATCCACATAAAAACGTGTTTAGCTTTTTGATATGATGTATTTATCCACAGTAATTATCTACAACATTTTCGCTTTACTTTATTCAGCAGCTAGAATGGATGGGAACATTTTGTGGTGTGGCTGGCGAGCTACACACTGTACAAACTATCATAATTGTAAACATAACTATGTCAGCTATGTATGCTCATAAACTTTCACGAAAACCACATTTAAAAAAAGAAACTTAAGGTCAATCCGTACTGTTTATTAAATCAAATCTTCTTACGATCCCTGGCTAGATTGCCAACAGGTCCTTAGAATGCTACCAAAAGAAGCTACTATATTGCAAAGTACAAGACCACTCTATGGTTGTATATTGAATCCAACATTTTCAACACCTTCATTTTACACTCTCAGAGTCATTTATTACCGTCTGGATTAGTTTGCCTGGAAGCAATTGTAGAAGTCAAATACTTTGACCTCGGCCACGCCATTGACTAGAACCAAATGTTTCCGTGTCCAGACTCCAGCCTAAAAACATTCCCACATAATGACCAACCCCTTTTCTCCCTACCTGCATCTCTAGGTCAGATTGACTCTCTGTGGAGCCCACTGTGGATCGGCCTCTACGCCCAACACATGGAGCGTTGGCTGGCTTGGTTCCCCAGGAATCAGATCCATCTGGTCAGCGGGGAGAGACTCATTTCTGACCCGGCTGGAGAACTGGGCAAAGTCCAGGACTTTCTGGGCCTGCAGAGGATCGTCACAGACAAGCACTTCTACTTCAACAAAACTAAAGGATTTCCCTGCCTAAAAAAGCCAGAAGGCAGCAGTAAACCCCACTGTCTGGGGAAGACAAAAGGGAGGACACACGTCTCCATAGACCCAGAGGTGATCCGGAAACTGAGGGATTTCTACAAGCCTCACAACCAGCGCTTCTACCAGCTCGCGGGGCAAAACTTCGGATGGCACTGATCCGTAACCTGCATGGAGCGAGAGGCCTCTGTTGACGCTGCTCCGGTGCAAATCTGCTGCCTGACGGAGGCAGACGAAACGACTCACAGAGCGCAAAACAGAGTCAACAATGTCTTCAGACAGCCAGGCAGCGTCTCAGCAGACTGCACTCCGAAATCCCAGTGTCAATATGTTCCGTCTGGATCAATCAGTCGTGTTGACATCTTTATATGTCAGCGATACACTCTTTGTGCTTTTGAGGAAGATGCAGTGAGACCGTGGTGACTGTAGGATGCGGTTTTACGCCGGGGGGGGGACTGAACGACTTTTAGTGTCTGACTCACAATCAGTTGTAGTCGTACAAGGAAGCGAAAAACTCAGGGTCCCTACACGTTGTCCCCTAAATATTCCACGTTTCAGGACTCAAATTTTAGTCATGCAGTTTTATATTTCATTTTTAAAATATTTACTTTGAACCAGCCTATTCTTATCATCTGTAGGTTTTTTTTTTTTAAAAACAAAAACAATTTAATCAAAACAACTGGAACTAGAACTGCAAATTCGTTGTCTTTCTGACATTGACACTAAAATTCTTCTGATTCTGATTCTGAAAAACAAAACAAGACATGGCTTTTGGTTTTCAGAGTGTAAATTTGGACCATTTGTCTGCTTTTGAAGATTCGAAAGTCTTTAAATCTTGGACATGTCAAGATAGGAATGGAATATTCTAGAACAGGGGTCGGCAACGTACGGCTCCACAATAGCTCGGCTAAAGTTTTTAACTACAGATGTAACAGCAAGTGCAAGTTTTAAGTTTTTCATGGAATAACTGCACTGAATTTCCACAAGTACCAGTAACACCCATCCATCCATCCATCCATCCATCCATCCATCCATCCATCCATCCATCCATCCATCCATCCATCCATCCATCCATCCATCCATCCATCCATCCATCCATCCATCCATCCATCCATCCATCCATCCATCCATCCATCCATCCATCCATCCATCCATTTTCTTTACACCCTTGTCCCTTAATGGGGTCATGAGGGTTGCTGGTGCTTATCTCCAGGTAACATTCCGGGCGAGAGGCGGGGTCACCCTGGACAGGTCGCCAGTCTGTCGCAGTACCAGTAACATATTTTTTTTATCAATTTTTCTTGTAATTAGTTTGAAAATTTGCTTCTTTTTTTCACAAATATCAACAGCCTATAGAAGAAAATGTATTTATCCTCTTTTTGCAAAATGAGGTTTTTCATTATTTGAAAACCTTAAATAAATAAAATGCTGAGTCTTTTAACACACTTTCTTTAGTATAAAATTATAAGTTGTCTTATTCAAGAAGTCATGTAACGTTTGGGGTTCTAAGTGAGCTCTATGTCGAAAATAAATGCCTCTGTAGACGCTAAAGGTTGCAGACCCCTGTCCTAGACTGAAGCAGGTTCTTTTAAAGACAATTTCTGAGCTTTAGATCCATTACTTTTGAAAAAAAAAAACTGTTTAGTCTTTTTATTTTTCTGCTGTCATGGCCAGTTTTGCCTGAATTGAAGCTGTGAAGAACAAACATGTAGTGAAATGGCCCCTCATTATTTCTGAATGAGTATGGATTCAGTCATTAAGTCAAACAGCAAAGCTGAAATCAAGGCATTATGCAGCAAATCAAAGATGAAGCACAGCCATTTAATTTGCATCAATGTGTCTTTTTGTCTTCAGACATTGGAAGAAGGAAAAATGTCTGGAAAATCAATCATTTTCTCATATTTCGTTTCTTCTTTCCCTACCTATCCAAACCTAACATGTTCCACATTTTTCCAGACTTTTCAAGACTGTGTAGGAACACTGACAACAAACATATTTTCGTTTCTAGACCCTTTATTTATCCCAACGTTTCCTCCCCAGACTCAGATTTGAAGAATTTAAGGGCAATCGGGCATACATATTGAAAAAATGTCCTGCACGCATTGTTTCCAAAAAGGTAGGAATGAATCTTTCATGCGGTAAGCAGCAGAGTCGAGGGGCGGGCGGGGCGGAGTGAGGGAATATGTGTATGAGCTCAGATTTGACTGAGTGCTTTTGTATCCTTGAATAATGAATGTGGTTAAATGGATGTAGTGGGAACTGGTATGGATCACTTGGCTCATTTGTATGCTTTGCTTAGGTTAGCGAGTGCGGAACCAGCCTGCTATGTTCCGCTTTGAGCAAAGCAAACGGGCCGGCGGAGGGCGGCGGGGTAGAAAACCGAACATCAACACCGGGAAGTTCGACGTGCTGCTGCTAGCTAGCTAGCTAGCTGTCCAGCGTTTGGACCGAGCCTTCCTCGTCCGCTTACACGGTTTCCCGTTTTCAGTTTGCATGTATTTTGCACTAGTTGTTGTCCAACAGGAAAAAATAAAAATATTTTTAAGCAAAGACGATTTATGGATCTTTCTGTAGTTTGTTGGGGTTAGAAAGCCTTAAAAACAAACTGTTTTTGGGGCGCCTTTGTGTTGCTCTTTTTGAGATTTTTAGTTTACAGACAGGTCCTATTTATGGGTATTTATGATCACGAATTAATCTGTGACTATGAAACACTGAGAAAATATGTGGTGAGTTAGTTAAATCATATCTAACAAGAACGGCAGTCTTATTTTCATGCAGGGCCAGGCTGGTCAAAAATGAAATCATTTGGTTTTGTCGTATATTTAATTTATTTGGATATCTGAAACATTTACATTTGACAAAAAATAATTCAGGAAATCTAGAAACAGTCTACATCTCTGCACCTCAGTTGAATGAGTCCATGAAATCCTGCTAAAATGATGTAAAAAGTCTTGTGCTCGCCTTAAAAATGTAAATAAAGATGTTAATTTCGGGACTTAATCGATTTAGCTTATGTTATTTGATTCTAACTGATTTGATAAAATTCTTCTGCTTCTTGTTGAGGTGGGAAATTGCTCACGACCAATACAAAGGCAACACTGCCACCTTGTGGTCTTTAAATTGAAAGTCTGGGGAAAAAAAGTTTCAAACTTGAAATTACATTCTTTATTATGATACAGGTTTTTTTTTCCATTTATCTTTCAATAAAATCTGTTCATAAATATTCTCCTTTATATTATAATAGCTTGCAAATAATCACCCACAAAAGTATAACAAAGAGAGACCACACAAAGAGACTGTAAATACTGTAAAATATGAAACACAAATAAAGACAAAAGATTCATGCTCTAGCCTTATAAACCCAGTTTGCGGAAAAATAATTGAATCTTAGGCTGAATACGTTGGAAAGTCATTGACGTTACACAAAAAATTAAGTCAAAATGCACTTAAAATGCTCCCAGACTAGAAGTATCAAGTTCTGCATCATCGACATAATGTGAAAGTACAAACAGAAAGCTTAGAAAGAGGCGCATTTCTCCGGAGGAAAAGTTTTGGCAATTTGCACGGATGGCTACCCGTTGCTTTGGAATCGGGGTTAGGCAGAGAAACGGCGTTGCCTTTGTTCAGCATGCTGTGTGATCAGAGGCATGCTTCTGGATGTAAAGGCACTCAGCGTTTCCTTTAGGCATCCCCCATCCTCATCCTCGCAGCTTCTCTTTAATCCAGCTTTTCGTGCCTCAGAGAGTGAAAGGGCCGAGTCTTTCAGTTCACTTCTTGGAGATCGCTTATGCCTCCTCAGTCCACAGCCTGTCCGGTGCAACTCTATTTTTGTGTCAGAAGACTGAATTTGGTTCATTTGAAAAGAAGGCAGTGATTAGTCTCTCAGATATACGTTAAGTAAGTTGCTGAAGAAGAGTCAGCAATCGGCTTCTACAGCTGTGAAGAGTCACAGACTCACAGTGCTTCATCAATCGGAAAAGTCCAATGATCAGTCAGGTGTCCAAACTATTGAATGTGCTTGCTTTAGATTATGTTGCGTCTACTGGGATGGTGATCAAGTCAGTTCCTTCGTAGATCTTTCATCCAATTTGTTCCTTCGCATGACTTTCGTGCCGTAATGGGACAGTTGTTAAGTTACATTGAAGAAGTCGTTTTTCTTCTTAGCAACAATGCTTAGCAGAGGTACATCGCTAAGGAAAAGTAATATGAAGAACTTAGCAACTTGTCAAAAGTTTCAACCAGATTTATGTTGCGTTCCAGACATCTTAGATACAGTGACGTTAAAAAGGTGTTTGCCCTTTTACAGAGTTCTTCAGTTTTGCTTCTTTGTTGAACTTCAAAGTTTCAGCTCATCAAAAAAAAAAAAATTCATTTGCTAGAGGAAAATGCTATCCAAACCAACCAGTTTGGTGTAACTTTTTTTTGTTTCAGATGACTGAATTTGGTTCATTTGAGCCAAATGAATCAAATTCATTACTGCTTGATCTGAGGAATAAAGAAATCACTGAAATTCAATCAGTCTGACAGCATGAAGTAGGACAAAAGATCTCAAAAAAGCAACAAATCATGCTCTGATGTAGAAACATTTAAAACACATCAGAAAGTCAGTAATATTGAATCAAATAAAACATCTGATTGTTATGAAAAGAAAAGAAATCTGTAATTGGGCAGACACTTTTTCAAAGCATCGGCTGACATTTCAGACTATATCTAGGAGGGAAGATATTGATTGCTCATAATAATAAAACAATTAAATATCAATTTGTTTTCATATGTCAAATTGCATGGAAAATATAGAAACTTTGTACATAAGTTGGTCTTTTGAGACAAAAAAGCATAAACAATAGTCATCAAAGTACATGTTAGCTAGCTAGTTTTTTTGCTAGTTAGCATGAGTATTCACTTTACTAGGGAGCTAAAGTGAATAAAAAACAGACAATCCAAGTCTGACTCACAGATATAGGTTATACATCCATATTTCAAAAACTCTAACTTATTGTTTAATTTATGACTCAACTGTTTATTTTTAAAAGGACTCGGGGCGCACCCCTTACCCTGTGTTGTCGTCTTGAAGATTCAGAATAGATTCATTTTGTTTCTGTGCTTCACGCTGACACCAAGTTCAGTAAAGTCTGCTTGGTAAGGCAGATTTACAAAGCGGGGGACAAAAAAAAAATAATTAAAAGCATCTGCGCGATCCTGGGAACTGCCAAGAAGTTGGTGCAAATTTGTATCGACTCTCAACTATTTTATGTTCCACATACATTAGAAAATACAGCATCTCAAAGCATACATTGAAAAACAGAGCTGATGTTTTAATACAAGGAAATAACACAGTGTATGCTGCTGGTGAAATCCACACAGACCCATTGGTCCCACAGTGGCTACCTTGGATTAACGCCAAGGTTAGATTCAGATTGACGAGACGGTTGGACCTACCAGCTAAACCTTCATTCAAACCAGCAGAATCAGCATGATTAGGATCCATCTTCACATCTTAAGAGCTGGCAGAGAGCAAAGCAGAGCGGTAAGTCGATTGTATAAAGTCGTGTGGCGGAAAAGAAAAGTTCCAACTTTCAGCTAGCCTTTTTACAGTATTCACACTGTACCGCGCAGAGCGTAACATCCATGTTGTCGTGTCTCAAGACCCGGTTCCTCTAGCAGTACTCCTCTCCTTGCGGGTCGGGTAGGTCGTTGAGGTCCAGGAAGATGGAGGCGTTGGAGAGTTTGCGGCCGCTCGTCGACAGGTCCAGCAGCTCTTCGGCGGTGCTCGGCACCGAACTGATGTACATGTCCCACACTTGCTCCGGAGAGTCCAGCTCCAGCAGCTTCTGCTTGATCTTCAGGTTCTTCTCAATGTTCCTGCGCTTGTGCTTGAACTCCAGGATGGTTTTGGTGTAGCGGTTGATGGTGGTAACCGAGGACGCCATGCAGGCCGTGAAGGAGCTCCACGCCAGTCTACGAAACAGAGAACAGAGCCCACTTTAATCTCGGACGATAAGAAACATTAACCACTAAAACGGCTTCAGTTTGTATCTAAGCATATTATTTTATAAATGTAACGTTCAATAATGCTAATAATTCTAGGAAGACAACCACTTTTTTGGTAAAAATCCTTAAACAGTTTGATTTAAATTTAACTGATGATGTTGCTTCAGTCAAGGGTTAAAGTGGATAGCCAACTTTTTGTGGATTCACCTATGCATGAATCAAATATGGAAAATATACAAAAGACAAAGCAGCTTTAGAAGCTGACTGTAATGCTACTAGACACACTATTAGCTGGCTTCTGAAAAGCAGCCAATCCATGAATTAGATTCATTTTCCTTTGTGCTAATTGGCTGTACCTCAAAGCGTGGGGCAGTTCCTATTGAGAATATTAATACATCTCATATTGAGAGCCTTTTCACTTCCATTTGAAACTGCATCAATAAATAAACACTACTATCAATAAATAATTCAAATAAATGTTCCCATGAAATAAAAACAAAATAAATATTGAAGAAAACATTTTTTTTTTTTAATGGAGAGCTTTTTTTCCCAGTTGATCTGTTTATCTCATTCCAGGATTATTTATGCATTTATTTATTTAATTGTTTATTCATTTCATAATGCTGTTTTACTTTGTGGCACTTTTCCATGTGTTTCATACAACCAGGTAAACTGTACTCACATGTACGACCAGCTGTAGTCCCACGTTTGAGGTTTCCAGTTCTCTGGACCCAGACTGACGGTCAGCTGGAAGGCTGTGGTGAACATCATGTGGGCCACCATACCTAGCAGACCTGCCTCACACACAGAGAGAGAGGGGGCATGTGACTCACACACAGAAACTACTGCACTACCACAATGTCCCCACTTGGTGGCAGCATTGCATAAAGGAAACCTGGGACACGTTAATCTATAACCTGACTCACTGAGAGTTTTTCCCAGATAAGAACATCTTAAAGGTGCAGTATGTAACTTTTACTAAACGTATATATGTGCTTTTACATATTCATTAACAATACATGGTGTCACTTTCTTTCTGAAATGCTTTTGTCCTTGCTTCTCTTTCATAAACGCGACTACTGAAGACTGAAGTCGGCCGCACTGGACTTTATCGGGGAGTATCAACTTTAACGGGGGGCCTGAAAATATAAATTAATGTCACGTTTTTTCAGATTGCTTGTGAAATAAATCTGGAAATGTGAGAAAGAAGCCACAAAACGACCTTTTTTCTTTGTGTCATTTGTTTGTTTGTTTTTTAATTCTCGCTTTCCTTACATGAACCATTGAATGCCTGCGGAGGACAACAAGTGTGAAAACAACTGGAGCCTCTCAATCCGATTACCGCATAAGCTCCTTCCCCTCCCTCCGCCAAATCCCTCCACTGAACAGATTCAGCAGCAAACACCTACATTCCCATCTCCTGCCTATCAATGCTCATGTTTCATTTTTAAAATATCCTGGCATTACAACGTTGTCATAATGCCATGTAGATGAGGGAAGGCTTTGCCTCGGGATGAATGACACATTTCTTGTCCCTGCATGTGGGGAGGACGGATGTTTTCTTCACAATCATTCCTTCTGAAGTGGATGAATGTCACTCTGTGTGCGATAAAGCACATACATAACATACATACATCCAGCCTCAGGTACGTGACACTGCTACTAATTCTCCTTTGAAGACGTTGCTTTGGTTTCCCAGTATTTTTTTATTTATTTTTTTTATCGACCACTAGATGGCAGCAAAGTCAGAACAAATGATTTGACGCCATTACCGATTTGGTCTCGAACAAAACAAATGGATTAGATGATTATCTGGAAGGCTGCAGACATTTGGGCGCACTATGAACACAGTATGTAAATTTATACTGATAAATTTATACATACACAGAAACAAATTGTGTATTTTCTAAGGTTCAGTCTGCTGGGTAGTAAAAAACCCAAACTTCTGGGTCACATTATGGTATCAAATTAAGATAAATTATGATCTTGTGCTTCCAATTTGTCAAAAATAATGACAGCCTACGTTGTGTTTTATTTAAATTTTACAGGTTATGACAGCAGAAAGCAGTGTATAATTGTGAACAGGAAGGGAAATGATACACGGCTCTCTTTTTTATTGCTAAATTAAATCTGAAAAGTGTGGTGTGCATTTACATTAAATCTGCAGTGTCTAACTTTTATGAAAACATGCTTTTCACATATTTGTTAAAATTATCATTGTGTTGTGACAGTGTAATAAGACTGATGATCTGTGAAAAATGAAAAAAAATCGAGCTCCTCTGTCTACCTTCTCCCAGTAGCAACTACAGAAATGCACCAGTCAGCCAGAAACAATCAATCAGAGCCAAGAGGAGGGTCTTAGTGCTGTCAATCACTCATCATCTGGAGTAGAAACACGTCACTGGAAATTATTTGGACTTCCTCATAAAGAGCCTTTAAATAATCTTATTTATTTTCATGATCAGAATAAATTGAGCTGAACTGACCAAACTGTAAAGCTGAAAAACACACAAGAAACAGTGTTGGCAGCATCATGCTGTGGGGAAGTTTGTCTTAAATAGCGTCAGAAAAGAAAAACTAGGACTAACACAGTGAGAGCATCTAGTGTCTAAAGCAGAATCCTTCATCATGAGGTAAAATCAGTGGTTTATTGGTCTGTTTAGCATTTAGCATGATCAATGACAAATGAATGCTACACCTTTCAGATTTCCAGTTATACCAAAGTTTAAAAAGCATTTCTTTTTCCTATTTTTCTATAACTAGGCATGCCTAGTTATTTTTCTATAACTAGGCACTACATATCGTAAAACAAAATACGCAAAATACAAAAACATGAATTTAGTGGCTGGAACGTGACAGGATGTGAGAATGTTCAAGAAGTCCTTTTGCAAGACTTCATTTGGAGGATAATAACCTCCAAATCTTCAACACGAGCCACCCTCTCATGTGCAAGTAACTCTCCTCGCTGCCTCCATGTGTATTCATGAACGTGGAACAATGGCGTCCTCCTGTTATGCTCGGTTGAAGTTAAGTATTTTACATTTAGCAGGTCACAAACCGAAGCGAGTCAAAAACGTGACGATTGGTCTCCGAACTTCAATCGACAGAGCGATCAAAGCAGCAGGCTCCGTTAGGTTGAAAACTGATTGGACCTGAGGAACTACTCATCCCGATGCGTGTTGGGAAAGATCTCTCAATTGTATTTTCCCCTTTGCACTTAAGTGAGTCACTTGTATTTGCAGTCTAATCATGGGATTCCCAGAGGTTCGTGAGTGGGTGACTCATTTTGCAGAGTGTGGTGGAAAAGCTCTGCAGAAGTGTCTCTTTCTCTCTCTGCTGCTACAATACCGTCTTATTTGCGAACATCCTTTGGGGATACAGTCAAACAGTTGTAACTAGGAAGCACATTAGCTGGGCAGAACCTGTATCAAGTTAGGATACACTTTTCCACCAAAGTCCTTAGTTTAGTCAGACTTTAGTGGATGGGAAGACTATGGAAGCACCAATCTACTTTTTCACTTCCAACACCGATATCTGAGGTTCAGTATAGGCTGATACAATCCGATACGGAAAAACAGAGCTGAATTGACTTAAAATGATTCTTAGTGATTCTTATAAATGCAGTGAATAACAAAATCTGACAACTCTGCACCAGTGCATCACACCAGTAGCTTCACAAGCTCGATCAAACATGAACTTCAATTTGTTCACTCATCGCAGTTAGGAGTAGAACATAAATAAGAAACTGATCAAACAAACAAAAACAAAAACATGGTCAAACATGCAGAGAATAAACTGCAGCAAACCGTTCAAATAGTCCAGAAAGTGTCATTAGGAATTATAAATATAATGTGAAATAAACAAAAAAGCATGACGTCGTTCAGAGCACACAGCATAGATCTAGAATGCATAGATCCGTCCTTATGGATCTGGCACATCGTCACCAAAACCAGAACAAAGAATGGCATGTTGGTCACCAGGTCTCCATAGCAACCATTTATTTTAACGCATTTTACCCGAGATTCTAATAGTCATAGAGGGTGGCACATGCTTCCTGCTACTCTCACTCTCAAATCCTTGTGGATAAAAAATACAACTTTGTGCTTTTGTTTTTTCTACCAAGATTACATTTTGCTGTTAAAATTGGAACCTGACTCATAGCTCTAATGGGCTCCAGCTTCTACATATCGTAAAAAATGATCTTCTTGTTCCTCTGCCATCGTCATCTCACCAAAATAAAAAAAAAGAAAGAAAACTCAGATGCCTTCTTATCATATCATGCATGATTGACAACAGCAATAAACTTTAATTTGCGCCCTTGTATTTTTCCTCCAGACCTCATTACCATAGTCTATCTCCTGCTACTCATCCCATTAAAAAAAGGAAACGGCTTCTGGAAGCCTTTGCTTAATTCAAACATTTTACAAGTGCACTAAAGCCTCTGCAATGTTGTCAGCTTAGCCTGGGAAGCTGTTTAGAAGGCAACAAACGGTGACAGATCTTCAACAGCAAACTGACAGCGTGATTTTCGCTCTCCAGCAGGACAGAAACAACTAGTGATGGGTCCAGCAACACCGATGCGTCGGCGCATGTGTCAAGCCCATAGACCAAAACCCGTGTCGGTGCGCGTATTGGTTTCAGCAAGTCACGTGACCGATACAGGAACTGTTTTGAAAAGACATTAACGCGCCAAACTGTGTTTATAAGGAAGCGAATCTGTCAATCTGTCAAATGCATTTGCCAAATGAATTCTTAACCTTTTACAGCGTCAACTATGGAGCAGCCTCAAACGAAAGGTTTCCGCAGTGTGGGACCATTTTGATCTTATATTGGAAAATATATATTTTTTTCATTTTTGTTGTTTCATCCGGTTCTTGTCAGTTTCTACTTGATCTATCTGAACCCAAATTCAGCTGAAACTGATTTTTAGTTTACTTTCATAACATGTGCAGGTTAAGTGTCGCATATGTTTAACTAAACTGTCTTATTTAAATAAATCCACCTTTTCAATGCTGAGGCATTATGAGGCCAGGCATGAGAATGAAGTCTCAGATACACCTAGATAAACTCAGATATGCAGCCATTCTACAAATTACTCACTTGTTTTTATAAATCATTTCCTATACAGTGAACCCTCGCTGTAACGCGGTTCACTTTTCACGGTATCGCTTCTTCGCAGATTTTTTTGTGCTGTTTTTTTCCCCACAGTGTTCTGCGTCCTGATTGACCGTATGATTGGTAAAAACAGTTTTTTCTTCTCTTAAAGCCCGATTGATGCACATGTACATCCGCTGACCTGAAAACAGGTTTTGTTATTTGGTTTCAATGTAGAGTATTTATTTATGCTGTGTAATAACTCACAGCGTAAAGGTAACTACTTCACGGATTTCGCATATCACGGGTTACTTTCGGAAAGCAATCCCTAAGAAAAACAAAGGTTCGCTGTAAATGTAGGGTTTACTTAAATTTTTTCTAGAGCAGGAGAAGTATTGTCAAAATGTTGTAAAAACTTTGTTTTTAAATAAAAATTTGTGGGAATAAAACAGTCCAATCATCCTCATTCCAAACATATTCACTTAAATTTTCACTTTATGGTACATGTTCACATTATTTATTGACTGTAGATCAAATATATTTTAAATGTAACTGAAGATATGAAATAATACAATATATAATATTCAATAAAATACAAAGACTTAAATCTTATTGTATAGACTTGGTCATCAAATCACTATGTTGCCTGTAGGAATTTTTAATGTCCAACAGGTTTCAGTATTGAGTGACACAGTATCGACACAGTATCGACACAGTTTTGCTATGTGTCGAAACGATACATGATGCCTCATCTACCCATCACTAGAAACAACACAAACCTTAAGGGGTTTCGCCTCCTCCTTTTCTCCAGACGACTGGCTAGAGCAGCTACAAAACACCAAAGCACAACCATGAGAGTATAACTCAGAGACGCTGAGTTCAAGCCCTGTCAACTCCGAATGAAAAGACGAATCGTCTTAAAGCACAAGAGTAGGAGTGAAGGATGGCCGACAGCTCTGTTATGATATAATGATCCCGAAGACGGCGACAGCTGGCAGAGAAATATCTTGAAGTATTTTATGCTTGACCAGATTGTGATGAAAGGGACGCGTCATTTGAGCGGCGTAAAGGCGCATGTCCAATTTCAAGGCCCAGTTTGATGCGATACTATTTAGCTAGCTAGAGAAGCTAGCTTATCTAGCTTCACGTTACAGCTAACATCCTCTGTGCTTTTCTTTACATGCTTATCCCTGTTCGGATTAGCCACACCAGAGAAAGAGAAACTTCAAGGAAATTTATAAACAGCTGAAACGCTGAAAAGCTAAATTGACCCACCTGTTTAGAGCTGCCTTTGATTAGCAGTAAACGGAAAGTTGAGCAACATATTTGACGTATAATGATGATTTTGACAATTTGACACAATGCAATATTTACTGCTTGCATTCACAATACACAAAGCAGACAGATGACTGCTCTAAAAGCAGAAAAACTATGCCGCAGGGCATTCTGGGTAAATACAACCAAAACAAACGTGAGCGTGTAGCGTTAACGGGAGAAATGACAAATGAGAAATCGTACAACCGCTAAAATCTGACGCTACTCCAGTTTTTTAACATTTTGTGAAAAAGGAAGTTGTGCTCAGGGGCTGCACAGTGGCACAGTTGGTAGAGCTGTTGCCTTGCAGCAAGAAGGTTCTGGGTTCGATTCCCGGCCCCAGTCTTTCTGCATGGAGTTTGCATGTTCTCCCTGTGCATGCGTGGGTTTTCTCCGGGTACTCCGGTTTCCTCCCACGGTCCAAAAACATGACTGTCAGGTTAATTGGCCTCTCCAAATTGCTCCTAGGTGTGAGTGTGTGGGTGCATGGTTGTTTGTCCTGTGTCTCAGTGTTGCCCTGCGACAGACTGGCGACCTGTCCAGGGTGTATCCCGCCTCTTGCCCGGAACGTTAGCTGGAGATGGGCACCAGCAACCCTCCCGACCCCACTAAGGGACAAGGGTGCAAGAAGATGGATGGATGGAAGTTGTGCTCAGTGTTTTCTTCTGAGGTTTTCATGTCATTTCCTTAAGTGGTTCTTGGTGCAGCGCCACCACAGGCGAGGAGGGGAACATAGCGGAAAGAGTAGTTAAAATTGTGGTCCCCAATCGAACTGAGTCTACCGGACTATAAGGTGTGAAAACATTCTCAGAACGTTATTTTGAAGACGGGTTAAAATTTACACTGTTCCAACATTATGAATGAGTATAATCCTTATTTTTAAGGCCTGTACTTAGCTAGCTTTGAGGACTGACCCCAGTGTAAAATGAGAACAGCTCTTCAGAAAATGACTCTTTTTACAGCCTTTCTAAATCTGACTTGTCAAGTGAGTGGAACGCAGCGCGTCGCCGCTGTGGAGCCGCGTATCTTTCACTGCTGATTCACAGCTCAGACACGGGAGCTCAGCATCACTTTCACAGAGTGGATTAGAGAGAAGGTCACTGTTAATTCCTCCGCTGAGAGATGGAGGCAGACAGTAAACTAGCGGGAAATCTTCTAAGGGGCTGTGGGGCTGCGGCTGGCCCGACTGTGTGACTGGAACAGTGCCGGCAGGGGATGCAGAGCTAAACGCTCGCTTGTTCTGCAGCAGAACCCAAATCAGATGGAATTGGAGCGTGGTTTCTTTTCCCCCTGACAAACGTGTCTGCAGAGATACAGCCGTACTGTGACATGTTCATGTGTTAACTGATTATTGGAAAGAAATCGCATCACTCTGAACATCAGTCCTACAGAAATGCTTTTAAAATGTTGATTTTAACTATTAGAGATTTCACTAAAATGACTTGTGAACATCTCAGAGATCAGCAACAAGTGTTGTAGGATGAACACTGAGTGCAGTTTAATTCAGTCGTGTGAATCTTTCCTGAAGAAGCATTACATTTCTTCTCATGTGGGTTAAACATGGAACTAACCAGTATGTTTTAACCATTTCCTCAAACATTTCACCACAGTTAAGCTATGTTATTGCCATAAAAGTAATTATTCTAACTACCGTTATACAAACTATAATCTAGAAGAAAACAATCTTCTTATTACTAAGGTATTAAAAGACTAGCGAGCATATGTGTTGTGTGGCAAGTTTGTCAGATTTTACCATTTCCATGACATGAGAAAAAGTTATTTTATAAATTTATGGAAGGTTCCAGTGGGAAAAAAAAGGTTTTTAGAAATTGAATAATCAATTTACTGAGTCACATGATTTCCTCGACTGCATCCTGAGAGTGTTGTGTTGCAACAATTTTCATTCTGCAATGAATCCAACTTCTTTTTGTTTAGAGGAGAATCAAATCACCTCAACTTGTGTTTACGTCTCATGTGTCCTTAATGCAACTCGCTATCAGCAGAACACACGAAACAAATGTCGATATAGTTTAGATATTTTTCAGGAATTAAAAAAAAAAGTCTATGTTGTGTTTTCTTTCTTAATATGTCGTTCTTAGGGAAACATTTATCATATCTTTTATCATTTATCGTGAAAACATTCTTGCCATGATAAAAATTTCAGTTCAACTGACAAAAAATGCTTTTTTTTTTTTTTTTACTGTTTTCTCTAATTTTTTTGTCTTTTTGCAAGAGCATCAATGGATATCAGTAAATCAGTAAAGTCTATGTGCAGCTTAGAGATGTCACACTTCTTTAAGAATATTATTTGGAAGAGGAATGTTTTTAAAGAGCAGCTTGTAGTGCTATGAATGTTACATTACGCAGTTACCTAAAAAAGTGGAAATAAAATTTGTTTTGCCATCTATTGATATAACAATCGCATTACAAAATATCGCGATAAAATTCTAAGTCCACATCACCCGTCTCTGATCAGAGTAATACCAAGTTGATTACAGAACGAGTAGATATTTCAAGCTCAACCATATCGCAACCATGACAACCGGGTTACCTGAGAGCACGGTGAAGATGGCAGCGAAGGCGTTGAGCTTCAGGCCGTCGATGACGTTGCCAATGTGACAAACTTCTAAAGACATGAGGATGCCCCCGGTGGCCAGCAGCAGGATGTACAGGCACTCTGCCACGATGCACAGCCACAGCACTCCTATGGAGACAGGAGGTTAGCACGAAGGAACCACAAAGACAAAGAACAAACCCACATCCACATGGTGGGGGGTTGAGTGGATGGTGAGAGGATGAAGAGGAGGGAAAACATCCTTATACAAGGATGAAGACAGGGGACAGGGAAGGATGCGAGGATGGATGAGGAGAAGTGATGAGAGGAGAAAGGTGGATCAGTGACCCCCTTCACCCATATCATTAACCTTCACAGACAGAGGGAGGACACTCAGAGCGATGTGTAAGGAAACGCAGCCCGTCCTGAGTCTGGCTGGATCAGTAGGGGCGGGCAATTAAAGTTTTATTACCATATTTTGTGATGCTGTTGTGATAACAGTAAAAGTTACAATAAGATCTATTTACAGCTTCTTTTTTTTTTAGGTAACTGTATAGCTGTGATTTAGAGGCACAGCAATCGCAGCTCCACAAATACTGTTCTTTAAAAACGCACCAATTTGTAAATACAATTCTTTAGGATGCCAGTTGCAAAAAGTAAAAATAAAAAGTATGATTTTTAACACTAAACTCCAGAATAAGTTAAAAAAAGAAAAAAAACAATGGAGAAACTCATAAAACTGTCAGATTTTGGATGGTTTTGAGACTCGTTAGCTGGAATTTATTGTCACAATGATAAATCAAAACTTTTTATCATGTTAAGAAATTTATTGAAATAAACGATACGATAAATGCGGCGATATTAGCAGGTAAATAGAAACAAAAAGCCTGTTGCCATAAACATCCCAGAAAGTTCTACACAAGCGATTTTATAGTATTTTATAAAATAAATGCCTGTAAAATGGGCAAATAGAAAGTATTAAGTGCGGTTACTGCAGCATATTTAAAGACATTCTACAAAATATATCTGCAATCAAAAGCATTTAATTAAGTGCCCTCCATGAACATGTACCATGATATGTAAATGTAATCACAACTACAGACTTTAGCACTCAGATGTACAACAAGTGCTCTACCACTGATTGGGCTTTTCACCTAAACTGTTGTTTCACAGAGCCTCTCGGTTTGAGCCAGTTTATGCTGCAGAGAGACGTAAACTGTTAGTTGCCTGGTTACAGATTTTCAAGTTGTTTAGAAATTTAGTGATTTTCTTTTTGCAGCAGGGAAACCGTGTTTGTTTTTGGCTCCAATCAGTTGTGATGTTTAGTTTTGTTTGGTGGAGGGAGGCGATGGAAATAGCAGTAACCTTTACAGATGCATTAAATGTTGTGTGTTTGAAGAGCGGAGCAGGACCAGTTCATCGGAAAGTTCAGCGTCATAAAGTTGGGTCACTTCATACCTGACTTCATCACAACGCTAATTTACGATGGATCTAGAGCAGATTATTTGTCTGGATCAAGACTATGAAAAGATGTAATACTTCTGTCTGTAACAATCTCTTTACCATAAGCATGAAGCTCTTCATGCCCTTCAAAATGCAACATGTCGTGTCCAAACCTTTGTTTTCACTCACTTGTATAGTTCTTAAGAGTTCAATGTTGCACATTACACCCAGCACATTCTAACCTTTGGATATAAGGAATCTACAGCTGCTGGATTGAGTCATGTTTACTTTGCAATTCATTTGGCATAAAGAAGATTGAAAACAGCACAAAGATGCCAGGTTTAAGCTGCTGTTGCTGTCAGGTTCAGTTCAGTCAGATCTCTTTAAGAAAACCTAAGTAGCTTGAACCCACTTCGTGGTCTTCGGGAAACAAATTTAATGCTTTTCTCCTTGATAAACGGATCAATCTTTAAACGTTCACCTACAAAAAACTGCCGTGCTTTTGTTTTTGACCAATTCTGAGAAACGTGTTGGAATCCTACAAGACGTGGTCAACTACCAGCAACGTAAGCTAGCGTCCAGACAACAGAGAAGTGAGATTTTTAAAAAAAGTGAGGCTAAAAAGCCAAAATGAGGCATTCAGCCGTGAAAACAGGCAGCGCACAGAGTCTTTCATTAGGACTAATGAGGACAGTATAATTATAAAGGCTAAATTCACATGGTCACATTTTACTGAAAGACACAGCTTTAAATTTTAACCAAAGCATACACCAGCCTCCTTAAGATAAAAACTATGTTGCTCTTTAGCCTCATCATCTGGGTTCTGTAAAAATTACTATAGCAACAAGCTTCTTCTGAAACTGTGACGTCTACAGTCCTTTTCCCAAAAGATTCTGCTGCGCTGCTTAACACTAAGTTGCATTATTATTATTATTATTATTATTATTATTATTATTATTATTATTACCTGAAACAATGTTACACCTGCAGCTTTCAGATTTTCTGCCTTAAAGTCCAATAATAACCAACAGTTTGGTGAGGGGAAAAAAAGCCAGATAACCTGGAAGTTACAATTCACATTTTGTCACATCATACCAAAAACCACAATGTATTTTTGTTGGAATTTATAGAAGAGTCCAACAAAACCAAGTGTATAATTGTGAGGTTTTTTTTACAAAAAAATTGTAGCCCGTGGTTAGCTCCTTTTTGTCCTTCCACCTCTGTATGTGTAGTAATGTCGGTGTAAATCCATGTGTTTTTTAAGAGCAGAATCTGTGAGAGTAGTTTGAGTAATGCTCATAGATCCTTTTGATAAAAGCTGTCTGAACTTGTGTCATTTAAAGAAGAACGCGCAATAAATCCAGCCTCTGAATAAAGCCGGCAGAGACATCCTGTGTCTCACCCATTCAAGGTATTACGCACACATTAACTCGGTCTGAATTTTCCCATAAAACTCAAAATATGTCTATATATCCTCACCTCTTTCGTTCGCCGGCGCCACATAAATGAAACTCCGACATTTTTCACCTGAAAAACAATGTAAATGAGACATTTAATTGACACCCGGTGACAGCACAGCCACCCCTGCACCTCACTGATAAATAAAAATGGGACCTCATCTGTATTCCAGCATTTTCCCAGACTGCGACAGAAAGAGAGCTTCAGGTGGACTTTGAGGGGATAAAACTGACATGAAAATAAAAAAATAAATAAAATAAAAAGAAGAAGAAGAAATCTCGGAATGATCCAATTTGTCAAGAGATTTGCTTTCCGCCTCCATCCTCCGTTTTTGAGGAAGTCTGCAGCACAGAAACGGAGTCAGTACACACAAAATGCTTCTATGGTGTTCTGAAGATACAAATGTTTTTCTCTGTAATGTCAGAGTCACAGCTGGAGGTCCAGCACCTCTGAGGAACTGTCCTGTAAGTCATCAGTGGAGGATTTCCACACAATAAGGAAGAAGACAGAAAAAACAGCAGATATCCGACTTTTAAATAGGTGCTGAATAAGAATAAAGAGCCACTTATCTCTTACATTGATGTGTTTTCTAAAATGTGTCCAATCCTATCACTAAAAACTGTTGTCTCAGAAAAAAAAATCAATTTCCATGTGAATAAATTTTTGTGTGTTTTAAATTGCCTTTCCAGTTTTACAGTGTATATTTCAACATAATTTAATGAAAAACAACAAAATAATATTGTTCATTTTCAACTTTCAGTATTTTATATTATGCTTTCTTTTGCACTTTGTCTGTAAGGTGGAAACTCTTGAGCTTCCTTAACAACTTCAACTATTTCAGCTTTCTGTATCTTTACACTACAATGGGTTACGTTGATTTTAAAGAATGATGGACCAGTGCTGCATGATATTCACTTTAAGGAGGAGAAGATTAATAGCTATTATACAGTGAGATATTATCAACACCTCGAAAATAAAATAACACTAGTCGTTATCTCACATGTCAGAAGCAGCATTCAGTTTAGTTTTTACTGTCCCCCACTCGTAGAAAACGTGGGTTAGAGTCCCAGTTGAACAATGTTTAACTAAAGTCCTATGGGATTTAGAGTCCCAGTTAACAGCGTTTCAACTAAAAACCTAGAGGTTGGAGTCCTTGTCAAACGGCATTTTTGACTAAAGTCCCAGAGGGTTAGAGTCCCAGTTAAATGGCATTTAACTGAAAAATCTGGAGGTTTAGAGTCCTTGTCAAATGGTGTTTTGACTAAAGGTTCTTAGGAAAGAAGCCCAGAAGGTTAGCGTCCCAGTTGACAGCGTTTCAACTAAAAACCTAGAGGTTAGAGTCCTTGTCAAAAGGCATTTTTGACTAAAGTCCCAATGGGTTGGAATCCTAGTTAAACAATGTTTAACTGAAGTAATAAAAGGGGTGTGGGTTTAAAGTTATCTTTTTTAATCTTTTTTTTCTTCAAAATCTCTCCTTCTTGCTGTTTATTCAATGTCACATGCTGTTTTTTTATTATGTAAATCACTTTGAAATGCCTTGCTGCTGAAATGTGCTATACAAATAAAATGTGATTGATTGATTGATTGAACAGCCAATATATTCCCAATATGTTAGCAGTTCTGATGGCCAGCAGCCTTGTATGTCTGGGGTGGTTTTTGTGCACTTACACTGGTTTTCCAATAGGGGGCTTTGTACAGATGGACACTACAATCAAGTGAGGTGGTTTATACCCAGATAACCCACAAATACACACACGCACACACATCATAGTGACGACTATGCATGAAGGAGATAAGTAGGTTGTCTCGTTTGTTAAAAAAAAAAAGTTTTATGTTTTTTTCCTAAGTTTTATATCAGCTTATTTTATTTTATTCTTTTTAATAAAATTCCGAACAATTTGCTCCGCCAAATTTCCACATTTCTGCTGGATGACCCGCAGCACCACACTGAGAAGCAGACTTTAAACTCTAATATTTCCATTTATTTGCAAAGGCATTTTCTCGGATTATTCTCTAAATCTTGTCAGAGGTGTGGCTGGTCAAACCTGTTTTGATTAAAATCGCATCTAACAACTCTGACTCCGTCCCTTTCTGCATGTGCCGGGCTCTATGTGACGCACCGCTCCGCGCGCGCGGTCCCCCTCGCCTTTCCGGCGGAACTCACCGGTCATGTTGATGTTCTGCTCGCAGGAGAACCAGATGCCGGTGTGAAACTTCCTCATCACGTACTTGTCCTCGCCGGTCTCCCATATGTACTGCACCAGCCGCGTGTCGTTGATGTTGGAGCTATTGAACATGATGCAGAACGCCTGCTTGGTGGTCACCAGACCGGTGCAGAACGGCTTCACCACCTTGCGCGTGCCCTCGCACCAGTAGCTGGTGGTGAGAGCCGACACGGCCAGGAACAGCGCCAGGAAGTTCAAGGTGAGAGCCAGGGAGGCTCTCCGCCGCCGGTCGATGCCCATGACAGCCCCCCGGAGCGCGGTGAGAGGAGCGACGGCGCCCGGAACTTAATCCTCCCCGCTGTGTGTGTGTTTGACACCGGGTTCAGGCGACTTCTCCTCCTCAAATCCTCATAATCCAGTTATTCCCGTTAACGTTTCCTCTGCTAATTAACATCTGCTTCCAACAGTTCGGCAGTCACATCTGCTCCTCCAGCGACGTTACTTTTCATACTGTAGCCCCCCCCCCAACTCCCACTTCCACTTAAACACTCCCACACACGCGCGCGCACACACACGAACACAGTCCTGAGCTTCACACGACTCTGCTGTGTGCCACTGCCGTGGTTATTAGTGTAATATTGGCAGTATGTTTAATATTTCCTACAGTCCCAACTAAAAACCAGCATGAAGCTCATCCAGCGGTTATTTTTTTCAATGTGGGTCACATGGGCAGTTGTCCAGGGCAGCATGAAGGAATGGGGGCACAAAAGCAACAGATATGACAAATAAAAAAAAAATAAAACAGAACTTGAAAGTTTCTTCACATAGTGAATCAAGGCAATTTATAAGATGAGTCAATTCAAATACAATTTAATAATGTATACATTCAAATTCAGTTTATTGTCAAGACTGGTTACTTATTCATATTTATTTATTTTTATTTAACCAGGTATAATCCCATTTAAATCCAAATCTCATTTACAAGAGGGACCTGGGCAGAAAATCTGCACCACACAGTCTGATTACACTAAAGTTTAACAAATTAAACCCCAAGTTTAAAAGCAATGACACTGATTAATGCAATCACTAAAAAAAAATGTTTGTCAAATGAAACCCAACAGTTGACATCAAGTTGTTGATTTAAAGCATTTACTCCCCCTTCATTAGTATGTAGCAACAACGGACAGCTAATCTTGAAAAAAGTTTTCTATTGCTTTACATGCATGTGGTCAATTGGGAGTCGGGATCTTTTTCTATTGGTTAGTATGGCGACTATTTTAAGGGATTGGTGTTGCACTGTAGTGTAATTTAGACATTTGTTATGAGTTGGGGTGGCTCTGCAGAAAGGTTGCAGACAGTAGTTTGAATGAAAGAGGTTCCTGTTTTCAACCAGGGCTGGTACAGATTTAGTTCTGAATTGGTTCTGGAAAAGAGCCGGTTTCCTTTCCCTCTTTTATCGGAGTAAGTATTAAGTCATTATCAAACTATTATGAAGTCAGTCAGAAGCAAACTATTTTGCCAGGATAAAACAAACTCATTGTTGAAATACACAAACACACACATTCTTCATTAATTGCAGTTTCCACCTGCAATTAATAAAGAGAAACAGAATGTCAATTTATCAAGAATTTTGCAAGATGTTTTAAGTTGAACTTTTGCTACTTTTTATACTTTAATAAATAACGTTCCCTTATAAGTATGACAGTATACAGTAAAAACTGAAGTCAGAGTGCAACAAGATACCGTCTGTCTTCACACACATTTCCTGAATGCTGAAACAGAATAAAAAAACTGGACTAAGTCTTAACTTAGAGGTGTGTACAATCATGAAATACAAGCAGGTTGTCGCAACTTTTTAATATATATTTCCCCTCTAACATTTTTTAAAGTTGAATTATACAGAATAAATGCCATTAAAAGTGGAAAAATAGTTCTGAAATGATTTATCGTGGTCTCATCACCTGCACGCTCTTTGGAGACACTGTGCATTTCCCTCCCCAGATTTATGGTTTATTTTTGAATCCATTTCCCCTCCGTAGCTGGTCATTCTGTTAAAAGGAGAAAAACTACCTGCTGACAGCAAAAGCTTATCAGTCTGTAAACAGACAGATAGCAGCTTTTTGTAATTGCTACCCAGGAAATTGCAATGCTGGTATTAAATGTGGGAGGGCAGGACAGTTTTCAGTCTGTCATAGTGATGCACAAGAAGGAAACTGTGTGTAGGTGACAATTTGAATTGTCCTGTTTGGGACAATTTTTCATGCTTTGATGCATCATGTAAATGTTCCTTTATTTAAATAATCCTGGTCAAAACTTTAAAATAATATATTAAATACAGAGGACACAAGTATTCAAGTTGGTCTTATTGAACATCAAAATACAGAAATGCACCAACAGAGTAACAGCAGCCTTTTCAAGCTGCTGCAGCCCTGTGAGCCTTATAATGTCTTCCAGTTTCAGCTCCCCGTCATATTTTTCTTTCCCAGTGTTCAGCTTTTATCATTGTAATTAATAAGAGTGATTTATGCACTGCTGCAGCTTCCCGTAACATTCCTCATAACCTCGCCTGCTGGGTGTGTGCGCGCACATTTTTATGTCTCCCAGGGGCAAAGATGCAATCGATATAGGGTGGCTCTGTCCACAGATCATGGATGTGACACAGTTTGGTCTGGCGTGCATAGCCAGGCCTTGTTATCCCCATGCAAGGCTCTCTGTCACCTTCAGGATGATCTACGCTGTTGCCGTGGGACAGAAGCAGGAGGATTCGCTCCGTGCGGAATGGCTCGTTGAGAGGGGCCAACGCATCCCGCCTTGAAGCTCGAGAAGGATAAACTCCAAGGGCGTGCGAAGAAGCACAATCCCATCAAATGCGATGACCTTGAGACCAGAGCGACTCGCGCTTGAGAATCATATTTGGAGAAGCAACAGAGGCAGAGAGGTGAGACCTGGACAGGCGCCATCGCCGCTGGTTTGCATAGTCAGCATGCGATTGAGGAAGGGTGACATTCCTGGCGCAGGTCATATGCAGATGTGGAGAACATAAAAATTTTACATTTGACTTGACAGCAACATCCCACCAGATATACACTGCCTGGCCAAAAAAAAAAAAGAAAGGTCGCGCTCTAATATTTCATTTAACATTGTTTCAATAAGCTTTTGCAATGTCACGAGATTTATTTCCATCTAGTGTTGCATTCATTTTTCTTGTATTGATGATGGGAGAGACCAACCGTCGAGCAAAGTTTCTCCATAACGTCACAAAGATTCTCTATGGACTTCAGGTCTGAACTTTTGCTCACACTTTCAACCAATTGAAACTGCATCATCATCCTGGAATATCCCCGTGTCATCAGAGAAGAAAACAGCCTATTGATGAAATAACCTGATCATTCAAGTCAGGTGATCTTACAGTGTGACTGAACCTAGACCCTGACCAAATGCAGCAATGGCAGATCATATAGCTGCTGCAGGAGACATAATGCATGATGGATTCATCACTTCATCTGCTTCTCTTGGATACCCTGAACAAGGTACTATGCAAGAGGGTAAATCTGGACACATTAGATCACATGACCCTCTGTCCATCTCTCTAGAGTCCAATCTTTACGCTGCTTTGCATAAAGATTGGAGGTTGATGACTCCATGACACTTTCAATTTGACTCATTTGGATTTGATCAAGAACCAGATTTGTTCTTTGTAATTTCTGTCCAGTAAAACTATTAATCTATAAATCAATAGACAGGTCTATATAAAGATATAATCCATGTTTCTGTCTCATATTTTTATGGCATTAAAAGGATCTGGAACTTTTGTTTTTCCACTGAAAGCTCTGGTTTGCACAATAAATGCCATGTGGGTGAAATTTTATGGATGATACTCTGATGTCCCATTCTCCTGAAGGCAACAGAGCTGCACCACCAGAAACTCGCAGAAACACTGAAGAGAAGAGTTATGAGTTATGATTAATGTAGTTAATGTATGTTTTAATGTTGCAGAGCTCAGTCGGTTTGCAAATAGTTAAAAGTTTAAACTGGCATGTTGTACATCTTTTATCTGGTCATTTTGTGGAATATTTAACAACGAGAAAATGGCAAAGAATAAGAATATTTTTACACTCTGATTGGCTGCTGTTAGGCCTACCAATTTTAATTTAGCTACAAAATGGAGCTGTATTTCCCTCAGCCCAATGTTGATACCTTGAGATGCCATGAGACCTAAATTCTGAACATCATGGAATGGAGTGCATCTCAGTTTTCCATGTCTACCATATAACCAATCATTTTATCTTTTAAAGTGGTTCTATTGATCCTGTGTCCAGACAGAGGGATAATCAGTAGCCCAGCATCATGACCTGTTTGTTCTGAAGATCCTGAAGCTTCCACTTCTCTTCCTAACATGGTGCCTCCTCACCCTGACTCTCATACTGATAGGAGGAACCACAGAGCTCTGTTAGGTTAAAGCTCATCTTCTGAAGTTGGGATATTTTTCCTCCAACAGGTTCCAGAGGAATCACCTCAAACAAGATGTTGGACTGGATTTTATTTCACTGTCATTTGTGAATGTTAGAGCCTCATTTTCAACAGTGGAGCTAAAGGTTGAAAAAGGTTATTTTGGAGAAAATCTCATCAACATCAATATTTCCACTAAATAAGAGGCAAATAAAAATTGTTTGATAAAGGAAAAGCCTCAGACTCTGAGCCTGACAGCACCAAACTATTTTTATATTAGACAATTCATTTAATTTCACACAATTATTTCGGTAGAAGCCATTTGTTTGTTAAATACTTAATGAAACATATTTACCATGTTTGATGTTTGTTGTAAATAACGTAAACTCACACAGAACGAGGTAATTAGTCCAAGTTTGTCATTTATTGAATGTTCAGAAACTACAGCGGCTGTGATGCACCAAGACAAAGGTAAAACAACCTGAACAGGTGATCAACTCTAAACCACTCGCACCCTTTTATTCTCCGTCTCTCTGTCATTTAAGCACACTCATTGTCATGGCAACCGCCTGCGCTCCACAAGCCGACCAGAGATTACGTTAAAAATATAACATTCAGTCCGTTACGATATTAGGTTTGCAGCCTTGATATTTATTTTTGCGATCTTTAGTAAGCCTCCCTGAACACAGCGGTGGTTGATTAGTTAAATTTAAACTCCTGCTCTGCTGGTTATTTTGATAATGGAACCGAAACGCACAAAATTGCGTAACACCTTGTTGAAACAATAATCACTGAGATTATTATTGTTTTTGGGTCATTAATTTGAACATGTTTTGTTGATTTTTTTTATTGTTGTTCTTTAATAAAGTTACGAACATTTTGATCAGGAGTCAGAGGAGGACGTGCTGGTCTCAGCGTCCTTGCGGCGTTCAGTTTGTCACCCAATGCCGAGATCGACTCAAAACCTTCCGCGATCGACGAATTCCACCGCTGCTCTAGCAAAGCACGAACAGTTCAGAAACAATATGAAATGGGGAAAAAAGTTAACTCATTAAGTCCTGTTTAAGATTGTTCTTGAAAACCTAATCAATCACGGCTGATTAGTGGGTGCACTCACGGCTCACAGTGAACCCACTGATTTTTTACAGCACACAACCGCTCCACTCTCTTGCAGGTACTGGGTACCCCCACTAAATCTTTTAGGGGTACGCAGTACCCTGCCTTACCCCCTTGCTTTCACCCCTGATTGTATCTCTGGGTGATTAACAGCCTTCTGCAGCACTTGATGGTCATGCAATAATTTGAATCAGCTGTTCTGGAGTAGAGGCACATCTAAAACATGCAGAGCAGGGGGGGCGCTGAGGACCAGGGTTGAGATACACTGGTCTAGACCTCTCAGGTCTTCTGGATCTTGTCTGCTCTGCATCTCCAGAACCAGAACCAAACGAGGAGAAGCAGCACTCAGCTTCTATGTACCACAAATTTGGAATAAACTTCCAGAAAAATGTAAAACAGCTGAAACACTGAGTGCCTTTAAATCTCAACTTAAAACCCACCTTTTCAGTGTTGCTTTTGCCTAAAAGAGAGTTAGAATGCGTGTTTTTATGTAGTTTTTCATAAAAACACGGTGGCTAGCGCCAGCCAGCTAGCCAGCTAGCTAGCTAGCGCGGTGGAAACCCTCGTTCCTGTGTCCAGGCCTGGCTAGCTGGCTGGCCAGCCAGCTATCTAGCTGACTGGCCAGCCAGCCAGCTAGCTAGGCAGACCTCCTTCGGGATGGCGGACATCCCGAAGGAGGGCCTGCTGCTCGCAAATGGCAGGCGTCCTGCCTGCCGGACATCCTGCAGCTCGCAAATGGCAGCACCTAAAAATGCATTTTCAATGAGTCAATTCATTTTTTTTTCTCTCGTCTTCGGCAGCTGCAGCAGCATCAGTCTGCGGGACTGCCTGGCATCCCCCCAACCGCCACCCACCCAGAGACCTCTTCGGAGGAGCAGGAGGACGACGAGGACGAGTGGGACCTCCCGCCCAACGAGTAGGCCAGGAGCAGCAGAGCTGGTGGAGTCCTGGCTCCATTCCGCTTCCTCCCGCCGGCAGTCGGTGAGTCCCGTCCATCCGTCTGTGCTTGCCCAAATCTTACCTTACCTTCTCAAATGTCTTTTATGCAGTCCAGTACATGGAGTCCTACTGGGACCACTTGAAGGGCTCCAGCCACGGGAGGAAGGAGCAGGAGAACCAGCGCTCCAAGCTGGCCAGGATACCCCAGTTCCTCAGCTTCCTGGCCAATGGCGGGAGGTGGTCCTCGACGTGGACGGCACTGGAAAACGTGCGCAGGATCTATGAGTAAGGCCCTCTCCAACGTACGCTGGCGAATGTTTTTTGGTGTCATCTCGTTTAACTCTTACCGTTTTTTTCCTCCGGAGCAGATGGCCGGAACACCTGCGGAGGGGCGGCAAGGCAGTCACCACTATCAAACTCTACTTTGTCAACATCATGGAGTTTATGGGGTATTTTAAGGAGACCCCCCCGCCCACCTCCCGGGTTTCCAAGCGCACCCTGGTCGCCGTTCACAGCGCCCTGTCCTCAACCGTCTCCAGCCTGGGTCGACGGGTGGCAATCCGCCAGATACAGGTCAAGAGGGCAAAGCTCAGGCACCTGGTCCCGAAGCATCACCTCCGCACTTGCCGGGCCAGGTGCAGGGAGGAGATCCTTTGCGTCCTCGGTGAGATAGACTTTTGTCACCTCGAGTGTGTGTGTGTGTGTCTCGTTCCTGTGTCCAGGCCTTTGAATGGGTTTCCTTGAATTTTTTTCCTCCTCTTTTCAGACAACCTGGAGAAGGACTCCACCTGAGAACTGATGAGGAAGTTCTACGCGCTCCTCTCCCTCTACATCTCCTGTGTCTACGGACACAGGACCGGCGTCCTCCAGAATATGACCGTTCAGGAGGTCGCCGAGGCCAGGAGTTCGAGGGACGAGGAGCAAGACGAGGGCTTCCTCATCAATGTAGGTCAAAGGATGAAGTGTTCATGCTGCCATCTGGGATCATCACTCGCTGCTGTGGGATGTCCGCAGCAGCAGCGAGTGATGATCCCAACCCCCTCTCTCTCTCTCCCTCTCTCTCCCAGAAGGTAAAGGACCATAAGACCAACCGAGCCTTTGGCTCGGCCCAGGTCTTTCTGACCCCGGAGGAGTTCGGGTGGGTGGAGAGGTGGATCGCCGTCCGTGCCGGACTCCAGCCCATCACGGACTTGCTTATGTTTTCAGAGGGCAACAGGAGAGTCAAAAATCTCCTGTTGCCCATGCAGAAGGCATGGGCCAACTTGGGCTTGCCCGGCGCCCCGATAGTGACGGATATAAGAACCTCCATCGCCACCTACGTAAGTGATCATCTAACGTTTTGCGTTTAATAACGGTACGTAACGAGGAAATGTTGATAACTTAACTTTTTTTCAGAAGGCGAGGGATCACCTCCCTCCCGACGAGCGTATGGTCATCAGCTCGGTCATGTGCCACGACGTGTCGACGGCAGAAAAATACTACTCAGGGTTAGGGTTAGGGTTAGGCTAACCCTAACCCTTCAGCAGCTTCAGTCTGCGGGCATCCCTCCAGCCGCCACCCAGCCGGAGACCTCCGAGGAGGAGGACCAGGAGGACCTCCCGCCCAACCAGGAAGCAGGCGGCAGCCGCCGAACTGGTGGAGCCCTGGCTCGATTCCGCTTCCTCCCGCCGGCAGTCGGTGAGTCGCGTCCGTCCGTCCGTGGTGAGTCGCGTCCGTCCGTGCTTGCCCGAATCTCTCCTCACTTACCTTCTCCTCAAATTTCTTTTATGTATGCAGTCCGGTACATGGAGTCCTTTTGGGACCACCTCAAGGGCTCCAGATATGGGAGGAAGCAAAAAGAGAACCAGACCTCCAAGCTTGCAAGGATCCACCAGTTTGTCACCTTCCTGGCAAACGGCGGGAGGTGGTCCTCGACTTGGTCGCTATTAAACAACGTGCGGAGGATCTATGAGTGAGGCCCTCTCCGACGTACGCCGGCGAATGTTTTTTGGTGTCCTCTCGTTTAACTCTTTCCGTTTTTTTTCCTCCGGAGCAGATGGTCGGAACACCTGCGGAGGTGCGGCAAGGCGGTCACAATGATCAAGCATTATCATGTCAACGTGTTGGAGTTCCTCCGCTTTTTCAGAGAGACCCCTCCGCCCACCTCCCGGGTGTCGAAGCGCACCCTGGTGGCCGTGCACAGGGCCCTGTGCTCAGCGTTGTCCGGCCTCGGACGACGGGTGGCCGTCCGGCAGATCCTGGTGAAGAGGTCAAAGCTCCGGCACCTGGTCCCCAGGCGTCACCTCCGCGCTTGCCGGGCCAGGTGCAAGGAGGAGATCCTCCGCGTCCTCGGTGAGTGAGATGGACTTTTGTCACCTCGTGTGTGTGTGTGTGTGTGTGTCTCGTTCCTGTGTCGAGGCATTTTAATGGGTTTGTTTCCTTGAATTTTTTTTTCAGACCACTTAGAGACGGGTGTCAGCTGGGACTACGTGAGGAGGTTCTACTCGCTCCTCTCCCTCTACATCTCCTGCGTCTACGGACACAGGACGGGCGTACTTCAGAACATGACGGTTCAGGAGGTCGCCGAGGCCAGGAGTGCGAGGGACGAGGAGCTTGACGAGGGCTTCCTCATTAACGTAGGTCGAAGGATGAAGTGTTCATGCTGCCATCTGGGATCATCACTCGCTGCTGTGGGATGTCCGCAGCAGCAGCGAGTGATGATCCCAACCCCCTCTCTCTCTCTCCCTCTCTCTCCCAGAAGGTAAAGGACCATAAGACCAACCGAGCCTTTGGCTTGGCCCAGGTCTTTCTGACCCCGGAGGAGTTCGGGTGGGTGGAGAGGTGGATCGCCGTCCGTGCCGGACTCCAGCCCATCACGGACTTGCTTATGTTTTCGGAGGGCAACAGGAGAGTCAAAAATCTCCTGTTGCCCATGCAGAAAACATGGGCCCACTTGGGCTTGCCCGGCACCCCGACTGTGACGGACATACGGACGTCCATCGCTACCTACGTAAGCGATCATTCATCTAACGTTTTGCGTTTAATAACGGAAATGTTGTTGTTGTTAACTTACCTTATTTTCAGAAGGCGAGGGATCACCTCCCGACAGAGCAGCGCATGGTGGTGAGTTCCGTCATGTGCCACGACGTGTCGACGGCGGAAAAGTATTACGCCGTCGACAGGTCGTGCAGCCAGCTCGCTGCAATAAGGAAGGTTTTTGACGGCCTCACGGACCCCAGGAAGAGCTGGGCGGGGAAATCTTCACAAAAGGTGGGTTTTCACGACTTGCCTGCCTCACTTACCTGCCTGCCTCCCTCCTCGAAGCCATCCGGGAGCTTTCTCGGCTGCTGCCGAATGGCGCCTTCCATGTCGCACAACCAAATCGATGTTCTTTTTTACATTTCAGGGAGCGGTGGTGGTGGTGGTGGTGGTGGTGGCGGCGGCGGCTGCAGCGTCCGTCGAGTCTGATGATCAGGAGCGTCAGGGGGGGAGGAGGAGGAGGAAGAGGACTCCTTCCGCGGGTCCCGAGAACTGAAAAAGAAGGTGGGTGTTTTCATCTCTCCTAGACTTACCTGGGTTACTTACCTGCCTCGAAGCCATTTGGCAGCAGCTGAGAAAGCTGCAAAATGGCAGGCCCTCCTAGCATGCCATTCTGCAGCTTTCACAGCTTCTCCCAAACGGTGCGCGAATACTGCTTCCTCCAATTTCCTCACGTTTGAAACCTTCTTGTCACCTTACAGAGCATGGCACTTCAGCATCCCTCTGACTCCTCAGAGGGAACCGTCGGTTCCCTCGGGAGCGACCAACCCGCGTCCTCCTGCGCATCGGAGACGACGGAGGTCACGCTGTGCTCCTACAGCACCCACTCGACGGAGCCGACCCCGTCGTCCGTGCCGGAGACGTCCTCAGACGTGCAGTAGGGACAGGCCAGCCCTCCGGCACTCCCCGAGCCCTCCACCGATGGGCAGGAGGACCCAGAAGCCGCCGCTGCACCCACACCGGAGGAGGAAGAACAACCCAGCCCCTCCACCGCCGAACAACCCGGCCCCTCCACCGCCGAACAACCGGGCCCCTCAAACGTGGGGTCTCCTCCGTTTCGGCGGGTCCATTCATTGAGGTCCCGCGTGCCTCCACCTACCACCCAGAGGAGGAGGAAGAGAGCAAGCCCCATGCCCTCTCCGACGTACGCTTGCGAATGTTTTTTGGTGTCCTCTCGTTCAACTCTTACCGTTTTTTTCCTCTGGAGCAGATGGCCGGAACACCTGCGGAGGGGCGGCAAGGCAGTCACCACTATCAAACTCTACTTTGTCAACATCATGGAGTTTATGGGGTATTTTAAGGAGACCCCCCCGCCCACCTCCCGGGTTTCCAAGCGCACTCTGGTCGCTATTCACAGCGTTCTCTCCTCAACCGTCTCCAGCTTGGGTCGACGTTGGCGATCCGCCAGATACAGGTCAAGAGTATCTTGATTTTTGATCATGACTTCATTTAATTCCCTTTTTGTTGTTGTTCTCCTCCACCCACCCTGCACTCTCCTCCCTCGTATGTTAAAATCATCAGATAATACACAGCTCAAGCGCAATGCCGAAAACATAAGAAAAGTAAGTACTGTCCGCTTCTGGCCTCTGATGTCGCTCGCTGGCTCAGAGTTGCAATAAAGTGTTGACTTTTTCAGGATGATGCGTTTTGTCTTTGGTAACAATGTCAAGCAGGACCCACAAGAGCGCTCCCAGCTGCTTTTGTTCTCTTATTTTCTCCCCTGATGTGTCAAAGTATAAATGCTGAATAATATGTAGACACCTTTTAATTCATGCACACCAAGCATGATGGGTTCAAAGCCCTTTCCATTTGCTTTATCCCCAACTTATTGATTCATTAATTTGTTGATTGGTTGTTTCCTTCATCTTTCCTCTCCTGTGCCTTCCACCAGAGCCAACAGGCAAACGGTGTACTGCCCTTTATGCATGCTGCCACAGCGTTATATTTCTACACACCTTCAGAGAGAATGCATGAAGGGCATGCCAGATTGTGACAGAAAGAGAACAATCTTGGAGGCAAAGGCATCCACGAGAAGGTGGACAGAGAAGGGCCGGAGATGGGACTACCGCCAGCTGGTCAAATGGTGCCCAAATCCCGCGGGCAGATATGCCATTCTCCAGAAGTTGAGAGAGGATGATTTTTTCATTCTGAATCCACCGGGAGAGGAAGAGGAGAGTTCCATGAAGGCGGCCGCCTTGCAGGCTGAGGTTGTGGCCTTCTCTGCCACAGAGGTCTCCTTGGTCCCAGATGAGCCAGCCTCTGGCAGCACTGTTACGTCCCCCAGGGACTCAACATATCAGGGACACGAGACAAACGAAAATGAGGGTTAAACAGGATTTTATTTGTAATTTTTCTTCCTCCTGGGTCTTTTTGTCTCCTGTGGAGAAGACAAGAGTTAAAAAAAAACAACCCTCAAATCCCGTGTCCAAAAAAAATAAAAGAAACCCAAAAGTAGCAACGAAAAGGTGGACCTGGTGAGCCGGTTAAAAAGAAACAAAACGGTACCGCAGAGGGCCAACCCTATACAGGGCCGTCGAAGCCTCTGCGGATACCGGACTAAGAAAAGGAAAAGAATCTACTTCAAAAAAAAGAATCGAAAACAGGACAACCGGTCACACCAGGCCAAAATCAAAAGAAGAACAAGATTAACAAAATTACCCTAGACGGCTGTGGCCCGCGGCGGCCAGACCGGTCAGCATCGTTCCGGGGTCTAAGACAAACAAACGAGCGAGAGGGAAGGCGGAGACGCCACGATGCCATCAGCCCACCTATATATAGGCGGGCCAACAGCGCCCCTAATTACATAACTAAATAATACAAAACAAAACATTACGCAAGCCCTATCGTATTAACAAAAGATCACTAACGTCTCCATAAACATAAATAAATAAACATAAATCATATTGTGCCCAAGCACATAACAAGCACCCAAAGGTGAACAGTATCGTTATGCAACCACTTTTCTCAACCGTCTTTGTTTCTGGCTGGTGGCTTAAATGTTTTCCTTTCATCTCTTCATCTTCTGTGCCGTCAGCCTCTGGTTGTGTTGGATCTTGTGCCGACAGAGGGCACAACCACAGAAGCCGCGAGGCCAGATGCCCTCCCCTCTAGCCCAGAGAGCGAGGAGCAGTCTGGCAGCACCTAAAGGTGAACAGTATCGTTATGCAACCACTTTTCTCAACCGTCTTTGTTTCTGGCTGGTGGCTTAAATGTTTTCCTTTCATCTCTTCATCTTCTGTGCCGTCAGCCTCTGGTTGTGTTGGATCTTGTGCCGACAGAGGGCACAACCACAGAAGCCGCGAGGCCAGATGCCCTCCCCTCTAGCCCAGAGAGCGAGGAGCAGTCTGGCAGCACCTAAAGGTGAACAGTATCGTTATGCGACCACTTTTCTCAACCGTCTTTTTTTTTGTCCTGGCTATACTTGTAATGTTTTCACTTCATCGTCAGCAGGTCCTGGATGGAGAAGGGAGGCCGTGGGTCTGTAAAACAGATGGGTCTGTACAGCAAAGTGCCCTCTGAAGGCGTATGATGCCCACCTGAAGGACACACTTAAAATACTCAGCACCAAGGAGGTAAATAATAATGAGGTCGTTAGCAGGACTCTGGAAAACCTGGCTACACTTAGGAGATGATCTAGCTGTTGGATGTCTCCCTGGACCAACACACTTGAATCCAAGAGCTGCAGGACACCGGCCCTTAAGGACAAGGATTGCCCACCCCTGGTCTAGAACCCACAGTTCTTCTGGTTCTGGTCTGCTCTGCATCCCCAGAACCAAACGAGGAGAAGCAGCACTCAGCTTCTATGCACCACAAATCTGGAACAAACTTCCAGAAAACTGTAAAACAGATCTCACAACAAGAAACGACAAAGTCACCAACATCTATCAGTCTGGAAAGGACTACAAAGCAATTTCTAAGATTTTGGGACTTGAGCACAGTTGCTGTCACTAAACAACAATATGCAATAATGGAGAAAACAATCCGTGGAGAAACCAGTTTACCCAAACTACTCCAATAAAAGCAGACCAGAACAGCATCTAAAAGCTTTGGTTGCCTCAGTAGATGAGATTCTATTACAAATATGTGCAAAACATTACCAATATTATCCTAATGTCAAACAAAAAACACAGAATTTCTCAATTATGCCTTTCCCATTAAATAAGAAACGCAATTAAAATCACACACTAATAAGTTTGTTCACACGATAAGTCATTAAAAAAAACAACACACCATGCTCCTACCACTTCCTGTCGTTTGCTTCGTCTTTTCCGCCAGTAGCAACATCTGGTTGTTGATCACGTCACTCTTGTGATGAGAGAAAAGTGATTCTGTTGCAACTTTGTGAAATACATTAATTTCAATATGGCAGAAAAATCGCCTCATGAGCAAAAAATACTATCAAAAAATTTGTTTGTTGTTTTAAAAATTGCAGTGTTTCCATTAAGCGGTCAATGGAAACGCAGCTAACAATATATATAAAAAACAAAGTGCCTCGTCTTCTTTTTATTGACGGTTAGCAAGCAAAGTTTTGGTGTGCATTACTGCCTCCTACTGGCAAGGCGTGTAAATGGTGATGCTAAATGTACATTACAGATTTATAAACTAAACGATAAACAAAAACTCCAGCTGTATTAGCTGGACTTCCACGTTTCCCGTTTCTTGCCGTGATTCGCAGCTGTTCTGCTTCTCCTCCCTCACCTGCTAATTAGCTCATTGCTTTCACCTGCTGCTGCCGATATAAACCGCTGCTCTGCTCAGCAGGTGAGAGGTTATCCTTCAGTGAAAAACTACACAACTACTTTTTGTTGTGAGAGAAGGCTCAGTTCTTTTTGTCTCAACATTTACACGAGGTCAGAATTAAGAAGAAAAAAGTATTAAAGCATAGATCCTTCCTGCCTTGAATCAATAATGTCCGAGATATGATAGTTTATGGAATATTTTTTGGTAAATGTGTAATAAGGTGTGGTTGGTGTTGGTGAGAATGAACGCTGGCGACCCAGGTAAAGATGATGATGAATTTAATGATGAATATTGTTCAAAACAGTCCAGTCAGACAGCATGGCAGGAACAATGGCACACAGCTAATAACCGGTAGCAACTGACAACTAGGTGACTGAATTCGGGAGCTAAGGCTGACCAGGACTTTAAACAGTGCGACTGGAGAGCTTGGCGGAAGACGTACAACAAACGACGAGGATCTGACAAGGAACACAGACAACAGGTGGGACTAAATACACTGGGAGGGTAATCACAGGAACGAGACACAGCTGGGATCAATCAACGGGGACGACGCAGAAACAGACTCGCAAGACAGAAACTGAACACAGAAAAACCTTAAAATAAACACGGATCATGACAAAATGTGAATGCTCTGAGGCTTTAAATAATAAATTCAACACTCAGATCTTCCATTATCAACCAAATTGGGACAAATGTGACGAAATGTCCAAGACTGTGGCTACCATGAAGAACGCTGGCCCGTCTATTCTACATCGACAAATTGGAATAGTAAAGGAAATAGGAGAGGACAGGGGACATCTACATTTTATTGTAGGTTAATTCAAACTTTACCACAGCCTCTAATTTCAACTGGATTGTAAAAGCAGCGAGTTGCATAATGAAACCATTACCAGGGAGAGCAATAGCCTTTCAAAGTCGGGGGTATAGATTTATTCCAGACAAATTTTTCTTCAATTATCTAAGAGCCTCTTTTAAATAAGTCCATGACGACGTAAAATACCTTTACCTTCATTGAGTTGATTGAATTCTGCTGTTATGACTAATTTATCTGCAAGCCAACGGCTTGATATGAAGAGGACTTTCCTGCTATAAATACAAATAAGCACAAAAAGGGATTTCTTCTTGATTAAAAAACCTGGAGGCCTTTACAAGAAATGAATTATGTCCCTGCACTTAACCAAGGAAGGCAGATGAGTCATTTCCTGTCCTTGGTATCGTCTCCTGCTGTCTTTCACCGTCTCTGTGCATCATGTAACGCACTCAGAAACAAACATGTGCACGCACACTCGCGCTTATTGTTCTGTCCTTCCCATGTTGCCTTGTTAATGTATATTTTTGGCCAAAAGTTTCTTAAATCCTGTTTTACTGCTCCTCTGAAACGCAACTTTTTGTCTAATCTTTCAAATATAAAACGTGTCACTGGTGTTGCACTAAGTACAGTTCAAATGTGTCTCAGACGTTGCTATCTGCAGGTGGCGCTCTCCTGGTGTTATGGTGGCGTGTGGAGAAGTGTAACAGATTTCCACATTCTGCTAAAACACACATCTTCCTGGATTTCTGCCTTTTTTTTCAAAAGGATTAGACACAGATGGAAACGACAAGAAAAAGAGGAGACAAATGGAGCAGAGAGAGTCCGTCTCTGAACCTGCAGAAAGAGAAAACAAAACCGAGAAACTACGACAAACAATGTATGCAAATCTGTTAACTATTCGAAAATCACTGCAAGTCGACACAAGATGTATTCAGTGGCAGCCACTTTCTTCCTCGAGTTTTCTGGTGCTTGCCTACTTCAGAATATCTCACTGACAGGTTGTTATTTGTGTTTTTTCCCAAAAGTTGTCAAGAGAAAGTTAATAGCTCCTCTTCATTCTCCCAGAGCTGTGGAAACAACAACAACAAAAAAAAAAAACAGAAAAGAAAAGAAGAAAAAAGTCAGAAGTAAATACCCACTGGCTAAAAGTCAAACACTGACAGGTTTATCAAATTTTCCTTCTAAATTAACTAATTTTGGTTAATAGGCTTTAAATTGCACTGCTTAACACATCATATTCTAAATGTTAAAGTGCTCAGAAGTGTTGGTGTGTGACGTTCTCACAGTGGAGATGTCCAGGGTTCAAATCCTGACCAGTTTGTAAGCTCTATCTATGCTCGCCCAGGGTTTTCCTCAGTCTCCATGTTGGGTTAAATTGTCATTCTAAAGTCCAAAGGTTCATTACCTCAATGCAAAAGTTGTAAAGAACCCTTAAAACAGAGTCCGATTCAGTAATGCATCATCTCCTCAACTGAAATGAGTTCAGGCTGTGAAGCAGCAGAAAGTTACGCCACCTTGATGAAAACCCTCAAACTCTTCAAATTCATTCAAGGAAAAACTCCAAAATCAAAGGAAGACGAGACGAAATGCAGAAACTCAAAAGTTAATGCATTGTGATGAAACTGTCAAACTTGTTAGGAGGCTTTATTCTGACGCAGGAGGCAGGAAAAAGCCAACGAGTTCCCCTGGAGTAACGGAGGTTTCTGTCTTATGACAGCTCATTTGTTTGGAAAAATATCCAATTAATTTTAGTTCACTGAAATAAAGATAAGTTTCCACTCCTGTAAAACAGGTGGGCAGACACCTGAGGGCTCACCAACATGCTCATGCTAATTATCCCACGTATGCACTTTATAGTAAGCAGAGCTACAATCTTTTCCATTGACTTGAGCGATTGGCTGTCGTTCTAAGCTTTAAACATCCTCAGTGATTCTGGACAAATATCTTTTTGTTTAAATATAAAAAATAAAAAAACCCTTGCTTGAATGAAAATGCCTTTAAATCTAAATCTGCCAACGTGTGTATCTTGGACTTAACGTAATACAGATGCAACACGTGGTTAATACAGACATATTTGATCTAAAATAATGTTACTTTGCTGTCTGCAGTCACACCGTTTGCATACGGAAGCAAAACTTATTTTTATTGAAATCCTTTCCGTCCGCCACCCGAACTGTGCTAAGGAAGGGCAGGAAAAATAACCCCAAACACTTCTATCTGATTTAAGGATTATGTTTCTGTACGTTAAGCAACTATGCTGACAGATGGCGTATTATTTGTGACATTCCTCAGATGTTTTTAATCTATTAAATTAGTCCATCGGTGTGTTTGCCAAGCCTCAGCTTTCCCCGAACGTTGCCAAATGATAATATTTTCAGACGATAATGGAAGCTTTAAAACAATAGACTGCAAATCTCTGAAACGTTAAACAACGTTAAATAACCGTCCCAAACTGCTGAGAAATGCTGATCTCTGCAATATCTCTACAGGTGCTTCTCAACAAATCCAGCCTGCATGCACTGAAAGAAGTTATTTTTTATTTCAACCAGAAACATCCATTTTCTAAGTTTTACTTGCAGTTTTCCTCACTCGGCATATTCCCTTCTCCTGCCCCAGTATTTATCCATCGGTGAGTGCCGTAGCGGTTCTGTTTCAATATGTCTGCAACATGCAAAGAATTATATTTGATTGGAAATACAGTGGTTGAGTCCATCTTGTTTTGTGACAATTTAAAACCTTATTCCATAGCAAAAATGTACTGAAAAATGCTATTTGTCTGGTGCCAGACATCTGTTTACCAATAAGGTGACTTCCTGAGGTAGCTGGTTTGCATTGGATTTTATTTAGGGGTATCGGACGGTTTTATTCCATTTGTCTTGTAAATGTTTAAGATTTGCTCAAAATGTTGAAAGAAGATGTTTCATATTTAGGATCTCTACATCAAGGCACCGTCAGTTTGTTTGCTAATTTACATATCTGCATATATTTCAGGATTTTGTGCCTCCATTCAAACGATCAGAGATGGTTTGAATAAAGCTGTTTGGACGATACAGCATGGCTGAGAAATGTTATTTCATGGCTCAAATTTTTGTGTCCACAGCTAAATGCTACATTTTTATCTTCGGTTCTAGACCTCATGCTGTTAATTCATAGACGTATAAAATAAAAATATTGAATATAGTCTAAACGCAATTCTTATGAAGCTGACAGACTAAATTCACTCTAAGGAGGGGAAAAATGTTTAAGAAATAAAAGTCAAACCGCTTCACCCATGAGGTTCTTACCTTCACAAACTTCAAAAAATTACTTCCTCCTAAGTATCTGGTCGTATGATCAGTGGTTTTTCCGCTTCCTAGCAACAAGGGGTGACTCAATCATCACGTATGATTTCTTATGCACTTCATAATCATGTGCTAGGTTTTTGTTCTGCCTATGGTTGTAAGGTGACAAAATGCATTAAAGGCTCTTGAATCCATTTGAGATTCGCCGTTGGAGTTTCGATTAACGGACTTCTCCAAGACCATCAAAATCCTTTCAAACAACATTCTGCGTTTCTGGAATCTGACAGTTTTCCTTGTGCGAAATCAGTATTTAAAGCCATTTTTCTGCTCCCCCAGGAGCGCCCAGGACGCGCCTCATCACACCCAGTTTGTGTGACCCGTTGGTTGCTACGGCAAACCCTCTGAGGTCATTCTCTTATCGTCGTTTCCCTCCAGACCCTCATTAACTCTCTTTTGTGTGTGTGTGTGTGTGTGTGTGTGTGTGTGTGCATTTTTTCCCCCCCTCCTCTTCTGTCTGATACCGATACACTCCGGCTGATTACACGCACCTGTAATGACTCACGACTCTAATGTGTCTCATTTGGCGAAATGGACAATCGGTGTCAAGGTTGAGAAGGTTCAGTTCGGATTGTAAGCGAGCCCCATGTGTGGATGCACGTCAGCCTGTTTGATAAATCTTACCGGGAGAACATGTCGCAAATGGCTGCATCTCGAGCCGTGTGTCATTCTTTCACTGTGTCATTGCTGAATGTCAAAGCTGCTTCTTTAATAAACTAACTATAAATGAAGCACAAACCCATCCACTCCCCACCCACCCTCCTGTCCCCCTTAAATGTGATTTACTGCTGGCAATAATGTTCAAAGTGCATCACTGACTGCTTCGTCCCCAGCTAATGGAGACACTTGCTGCTATCTTCCAGTGAGCCAGCATGTGGGAGTCATTACTCCTTTTGCCCCTGCTCAGGCATGTTGAGCTTCAGTTCAACAAATACCATTAATCAACTCTAAACGTGCCGTACGAGCCGCCGCTGCAGGGGTGGAGGACGGGGACTGCATGAAGAAACCTTCAACAGTTGGACAAGTTGAGAATCTTGAGGCTGTTTTCACACCTGAAAGGCTGATGGACTCTGTTCGATTGGGGAGTTTAATTTTTCAGCTGGTGCGGTTTGCTTTCACACCACATTTAAAACAAACAAAATAACGTTTCACCCCCTCGCCTGTGGAGGCGCTGCATCAAGAATTACAGATGGAATCGGCACGCAAACCTCTGAAGAAGACAATGGGTCTAATAAGTCTTTTCTGTTCAAAAAATTGAGTAAATAAAAGGAGTCGTAAAACAAACTGAGCTGAAGCAACATCTTGTGCAGATGAGTCAGGACCTGAGCCCTTTTTTTGGGGGGGGGTCCTTGAGTCTCAATCACCTTGTGATGATTACCAAGCATCCGGTGATTAATGTCTCCTACACTCATTATGTCTTCACTACGCCACTTCAGTGTCGTTCTCATCTAGAAGCCCTAATTATATCCATAACCTTGAAATTGTGATGGCTCAGTCAAGCTTTCATTGATCCTCAAATGTGACAGTCCAACTCTTTTCACTGTTACCAGTAAATTCAGAACTGATCCCATCAGAAAGCTCTTCTTAGTCAATGAAATCATGCTTTTCCTTTTCACAATAACTCAATAATGAATTTTGACTTGGGGTGTATACTCCAAGGAGTGTGCTTTCAATATGTCATACATTAAAGGCTAACATGGTTGAAAATAAGGAGACGTATCTATGCTATGGCATTTCACTCTAGACCAGGGGTGTCAAATTCATTTTCACCGAGGGCCACTTCAGCATATTGGCCTCCCTCAAATGGGCCACATTGACGGTACAAATCAGGAGTTCCCAGCTGCAGTCCTCCAGGCTGCAACTTTTAGATGCATCCCTGCTAAAACACAGCCCAGACAAAAGGTTGACTTCCCTCATAATGAGTCAATGATCCAGGCGTGACAGAGAAGGAACACATCTAAAGTTTCAGATGGTAGCTCTGGAAAACTAGACTTGGGCAGCCCTTGCATAAATGTATGAAAATACAATGTTAAAAATGAATTAAACACCTCATATTGTTAAATAAAGCTATGGAGCATCTGGTTAGGAAGCCCATTCAAATCCTTTGGTTGAAATGGTGCGTTAAATTCAAGTCTCCGTTTCAGACCAGAGAAAACTAAAGAGAATGCAACATTGTGTTAATCCATTTGGAGCCGGCCATTTATCTTGAGGAAATAAATGACGAAGCAGAAGTTAGACTGTAACATGCGCAGTCCGCTGCTCAACCACTGCGGGAGTAATTCCATCCATCCATATTCTGCCGCTTATCCGGGGTCGGGTCGCGGGGGCAGCAGCTTCAAAAAGGAGGCCCAGACTTCCCTTTCCCCAGCCACTTCTTCCAGCTCCTCCAGGGGAATCCCAAGGCGTTCCCAGGCCAGCCGAGAGACATAGTCCCTCCAGCGTGTCCTGGGTCTTACCCGAGGCCCCCTCGGGGTTAGAGTGCGTGTTTTAATGCAGGAGTGCCCAAAATTGGTCCTCGAGGGCCGACATCCTGCATGTTTTAGTTCTCTCCCTGGTTTAACGCACCTGTATCAAATGATGGCTCGTTAGAAGGCCTAAGAGGAACACTGACAAGCTGAAAAGGTCGTTACTACCACCAGGGAGAGAACTAAAATGTGCAGGATTTGGACTTTGGCCCTTTGGACACACGTTTTAATGTAATGTTATTCTTGTTTTCTGTGTTTCTGGTGTGCTCTGATTTTTGATCATGACTTCATTTAATTCCCTTTTTGTTGTTGTTCCCCTCCACCCACCCTGCACTCTCCTCCCTTGTATGTTAAAATCATCAGATAATACACAACTCAAGCGCCATGCCCAAAACATAAGAAAAGTAAGTACTGTCTGCTTCTGGCCTCTGATGTCGCTCGCTGGCTCAGAGTTGCAATAAAGTGTTGACTTTTTCAGGATGATGCGTTTTGTCTTTGGTAACAATGTCAAGCAGAACCTACAAGAGCGCTCCCAGCTGCTTTTGTTCTCTTATTTTGTCCCCCGATGTGTCAAAGTATATAAATGCTGAATAATATGTGGACACCTTTTAATTGATGCACACTAAGCATGATGGGTTCAAAGCCCTTTCCATTTGTTTTATCTCTAACTTATTGATTCATTAATTTGTTGATTGGTTGTTTCCTTCATCTTTCCTCTCCTGTGCCTTCCACCAGAGCCAACAGGCAAACGGTGTACTGCCCTTTATGCATGCTGCCACAGTGTTATATTTCTACACACCTTCAGAGAGCATGCATGAAGGGCATGCCAGATTGTGACAGAAAGAGAATAATCTCTTGAGGCAAAGGCGTCCACGAGAAGGTGGACACAGAAGGCCCGAGATGGGACTACCGCCAGCTGGTCAAATGGTACCCAAATCCCACGGGCAGGTATGCCATTCTCCAGAGGTTTAGAGAGGATGATTTTTTCATTCCGAATCCACCAGGAGAGGAAGAGGAGAGTTCCATGAGGGCGGCCGCCTTGCAGGCTGAGGTTGTGGCCTTCTCTGCCACAGAGATCTCCTTGGTCCCAGATGAGCCAGCCTCTGGCAGCACCCAAAGGTGAACAGAATCGTTATGCGACCACTTTTCTCAACCGTCTTTTCTTTGTCCTGGCTACTTGTAATGTTTTCACTTCATCGTCAGCAGGTTCTGGATGGAGAAGGGAGGCCGTGGGTCTGTAAAACAGATGGGTCTATACAGCAAAGTGCCCTCTGACGACCCCCTTCTGAAGGCGTATGATGCCCACCTGAAGGACAAACTTTAAATGGTAATTTGAAACTTTATAGGGGTTCAAAGCCTTTGTCATTTGCTTTATCCTTTTTTGATTTATTCATTTGTTGACTGATTTTGTCATCTTTCCTCTGCCGTGTCTGCCAGCAGAGCCAACAGGCATATTGTCTATTGCCCTTTCTGCATGCTGCCACAGAGGCACATTTCAACACACCTGGCCAGAGCGTGCATGAAGGGCGTGCCAGAGGAAGGAGCACATCCAAGAGGCCAAGCACTCCATGCGCAATTGGACAGAAAGTGGCCGCCGATGGGATTACAGAGAGCTCCGTAGATGCTGCCCAGACCCCGCGGGCAGATGACTTTATCATCCTCAATCCACCAAATGAAGACGAGGAGAAGGCCATGCGTGCGGCAGTGGAGGCCTTGCAGGATGACTGTGGCTTTCCTCTTCTCTGCCACAGAGAAGTTGTGGCCTTCTCTGCCACAGAGAAGGCCACAACTCAACACAACTCTGGCAGCACCCAGAGGTGAACAGAATCGTTATGCAACCCCTTTTCTCTCCGTCTTTCTCTTTGGCAGTTGTGATGTATTTTCCTGCCCGTTTTCTGTTGCAGAGCCATCACACCAAAAGGTGTCCGCAGGGCCGCCAAAGACATGGGGCTCTAAACAAACCTATAGGGATGATCCCATTATACGCCGCTTTGCGGAACATTTAAAAGATAAATGTAAAATCGCAAACACAAAGCAGGAGGTAAAAATTCTTTGAAAAATTTTGCACAACTTGTTGTCCTTGCAAGAGTCCGGCAGGCCATTTAAAGCTGCGGTACACACAGGTTCCGTCTCATTCTGCATGTGTGTGTGCTGGGGCGGGGGTGTCGTCTCTGCGCTCGAACGCGTCCTTCCCTCAGATTTCTGTGGTGTGCCAGTGACTGGCGTACCTTCAGGCATCCCAGGAGGCCTACGGGGTGACTGTGGCTTTCCTCCAGAGACCAGAAAAGGTGGAGGACGACATGAAAAAGTTGCATTTGGCAAAAATTGGCACAACGAGCATCACACAATATTTGGGGAACATGCTGCGCTTCGCCAATTTTGCAAAAGAGCTCTGGGGGGAAGAGGACGCTGCTGTTTGTGACGCATTTTCCCAGGCCCTCAGGTCCGCAGCCACAAAGCTGAGGGAGGCGAAGCGCAGATAAAGGCAAGAGACCGCAGAGCTCCTGACCGTCATCTTTTTATCCAAGCAGTCGCTGGTGTTGACGTGAAATAATGCAACTGATTTTGTGATTTTTCTGTTGCCGTGATGCAGTTCCCACCCGAAGCTTGCCATCGGCCGTGACACTGTCTTTCCAGACTGTCAGCGCGTCCTGTTGAGGGCGCAGCAGGAGATGGAAGGCATCATTAAAAACTTAAAGGACGGCATGTCACTGAGGTCGAAAAAACTAGATTTCGCTATTATTGTGAAGCCGTCCTGATCCTCAAGATGCTACCGTTTAGTTTTTTTTTTTTGTTTATTTTTGTCCCCCACCGCTCCTCCTCTGTGACACAGCTCTGATGCAGGGTGCGATCCATGAGCACCCTCACTTTCCGTGGCCAGGCTCTACCTGGGAGAGTGGGATAATATGTGCCGGGCCTTAGATGCTTTCGACGGCCGCATGTATTATGGCTTTCGGAACAATCAAGGCCTGGTGAAGGCGACGTTATTCAAACCGGCCACCTGGATGGCACATATACAGTGGGGAAAATAAGTATTTAGTCAGTCACCAATTGTGCAAGTTCTCCCACTTAAAAAGATGAGAGAGGCCTGTAATTGACATCATAGGTAGACCTCAACTATGAGAGACAAAATGTGAAAAAAAATTTGAGAAAATCATTTTGTCTGAATTTTAAAGAATTTATTTGCAAATAATGGTGGAAAATAAGTATTTGGTCAATAACAAAAGTTCATCTCAATACTTTGTTGTATGTCCTTTGTTGGCAATGACAGAGGTCAAACGTTTTCTGTAAGTCTTCACAAGGTTGGCACACACTGTTGCTGGTATGTTGGCCCATTCCTCCATGCAGATCTCCTCTAGAGCAGTGATGTTTTGGGGCTGTCGGCGGGCAACACGGACTTTCAACTCCCTCCAAAGGTTTTCGATGGGGTCGAGATCGGGAGACTGGCTAGGCCACTCCAGGACTTTGAAATGTTTCTTACGAAGCCACTCCTTTGTTGCCCTGGCAGTGTGCTTGGGATCATTGTCATGCTGAAAGACCCAGCCACCTTTCATCTTCATTGCCCTTGCTGATGGAAGGAGGTTTGCACCCAAAATCTCACAATACATGGCCCCATTCATTCTTTCCATGTACACGAATCAGTCGTCCTGGTCCCTTTGAAGAGAAACAGCCCCAAAGCATGATGTTGCCACCCCCATGCTTCACAGTTGGTATGGTGTTCTTTGGATGCAACTCCGCATTCACTTTCCTCCAAACACGTCAAGTTGTGTTTTTACCAAATAGTTCTACTTTGGTTTCATCTGACCATATGACATTCTCCCAATACTCTTCTGGAACATCCAAATGCTCTCTTGCAAACTTCAGACGTGCCTGGATATGGACTGGCTTAAGCAGGGGGACACGTCTGGCACTGCAAGATCTGAGTCCCTGGCGTCGTAGTGTGTTGCTGATGGTAGCCTTTGTAACATTGGTCCCAGCTTTCTGCAGGTCATTCGCTAGATCCCCCCTTGTGGTTCTGGGATTTTTCCTCACCGTTCTTGTGATCATTCTGACCCCATGGGCTGAGATCTTGCGTGGGGCCCCAGATCGAGGGAGATTAGTAGTGGTCTTGTAGGTCTTCCATTTTCTGATTATTGCTCCCACAGTAGATTTCTTCACACCAAGCTGCTTGCCTATTGCAGATTCAGTCTTCCCAGCCTGGTGCAGGTCTACAATTCGGTTTCTGGTGTCCTCCGACAGCTCTTTCGTCTTCACCATAGTGGAGTTTGGAGTGTGACTGTTTGAGGTTGTGGGCAGGTGTCTTTTATACTGTTAACGACTTCAAACTGGTGCCATTAATACAGGTAATGAGTGGGGGAAAGAGGAGCCTCTTAAAAAAGAAGTTACAGGTCTGTGACAGCCAGAAATCTTGCTTGTTTGTAGGTGACCAAATACTTATTTTCCACCATTATTTGCAAATAAATTCTTTAAAATTCAGACAAAATGATTTTCTCAAATTTTTTTTCACATTTTGTCTCTCATAGTTGAGGTCTACCTATGATGTCAATTACAGGCCTCTCTCATCTTTTTAAGTGGAAGAACTTGCACAATTAGTGACTGACTAAATACTTATTTTCCCCACTGTATTGCTGGTCGCTTTGGGAGATACTGCCCTGGTGAACTACAAGGGGATTCTACCCAATCCTCGGCACAAAGATGTGATCCTGAAAGTGATAGTCGAGTACGTAAAATGCCTAGGTGCTCACGATGACCACCTTTGACACATTCTCCGAAGGGGAGGTGAAATTCTATGAGGAGGTTCAGGAGGCAGCCTTGCGCCATCCGAGCGTGGCAACGGAGTTAGCCAGGATGGACAGACATTGTGGTGCGCGGGTAGGTGAAGAGGACCAACACGAGTATGATGAGTTTCACACCTACGAACAGGATGATGAAACTCAGTCCGACCCAGGGGACGGCACTGAAGGTGGCGAGGATGGAGGTGCTGCTGCCCCAGCAGAGTAAATCGATGCAAGAGTATCACACCTCCACTAATACCATTAGTATAACTAATGGTATTAGTTACACTAATACCATATTAGTGGCACTTCTCTTTCTTTTAGTTGCGTGTGTGTTTTAGTTTCTACAATGTTCAATGTGGAGAGAAATTGTTAGGAAATTATTTTATTTTTTTAACACTTTTATTTTAATGTCATTATTATTGAAAAATATGCCATTCTGTATAAGTAGGCCCGTCATGACAAAATTCTGCTGGACAATAAATTATTCCAGAGGATATCGCAACGAAACAATATTGTTTTTCTGAGACCATTTTCAAGGAATATAATGATAATGGCACAAACGCGACCAGTTTCTCAAAGATCAGTAAACTTTAAACTGAACGTTTAACACTGAAAGTGGAAGACATTTTAAATATGCAAAATAATTAAACAAAATGACAAAAGTCTTGGTAAACAAAATTGTCCATCAAAAACAGACCTAGTTGAGACCAAATCACCAAACTGAAGACTTTTATCATCCACTTTTTGGTACGAAGAAAAAAAATGAAGGATAAATCAAACCAATGGAAATTGAGTTTATTTTAATTTATTGTGCAATTGATTTATTGATTATTGTTACAGGTAAGCAAGTGTTACCATGAGAATTGGTGGCTGCATAGATTCCATTATTTACCAGCTGGCTCAGTGGCCTACTTGTCTATGTGCTGATTTTGTTCAAAAATAAAAAAAATCCCATCCCCCTGTCTTCACTCTTCTCGTTTTTTGGGAGGTAAAGGGAGTCTCAGGTGGCGGAGCTCAGACTGCAATTACACTTTAGATAGAAACGTAACAGGAAAGCAAGGACAGCAACAGGACTCGGAGGAAATATTCAAGACGGGGGAGCACGGTCAAAGTCACCTAGAGAAACAGGGATTACTCCAGAATTTACCCGCAAAACATAACCAAACTTCAGAGTTTGATCCATTTTTAATTAAAATCTTTGGTGGTGGAATTAGTTGGCCATATTATTTAAACAGATTTTGACATTTACACCTACAATCCACTTGTCTTTGTTGTGTCATTGTGGTTTGTTTGATATTTCTGGGTTTATCATGAGTCCATTTCTCTGCGTTCACTGTTGCTATGGTATTACCACATGGGTTATTTCCTATGTATTTATTTTCTTATTTCCTGCTCCTCTGTATTTTTTATTTTTTTTTCAATGTTGGTTTTATTGCAGATATGGGAAAACTACATTACAAAATTTCATGAGGGAATCTGAAACTAATTAAATGTCTTTACTCATGATTCATTGTTGACAAAACATTTAGCAGAATTTTAACGTTATATTGTGTGAAGCATCCAAGTCTAAAAAGGTACACTTTTACATTATTTATCGCTGTAATAATATTAAGTACTTCCATTAAATCCAGTAAGTGCTTTACTGCTTTAAGCCTGTTTTTGAGTTTGATGTTTTCATGCTTACGCAGGTCAAAAGGTCACCTCTCTGTGACAACGCATTTGTGAGGTTATTTTTGCAAAAGAAGCAGCAGAATCTGAGCCAAAGCAGCAGGACAGTATTTGCCGTCTGACTCAAACTAAACGAGCTTCTGAATCAGTCTTCTGATTGGTGCTTCACTAATTCAATTAAGTCCAGCCGACTGATTTATTTTCCCTTTGGGGAATGAAAGGCTGAAGAAATAATGATCGCGTTAACTCTGCAGAAGCAGCAATTGGTGTTATTTCTGTTTGAAAATGGGATTCTCTTGGTGATTTACCCAAAATTATTTTTACTCCCCGGGGGAGATTAGAGCAGGACTGCTCACTATCTTTCAACTAATTAGTCAGGTGACGTTTTTGTAGAGAGAAAATGTAATAATTAGAACAGAAAGAGGAAAAAAAAAAAAAAAAAAAAAAAGAATATTACTGTGAATACAGATGAAAGCTACATGAAAATGGTTGTTTTGTTGCCAGTTTTGAAGCATTTTTATGTATTTCATGCATAGTTTACGTCCATTGATGAATGAAGTGCTCGGCCCCTGCATGAGCGGGACAAAAACAACTAACTGAAAGTGAAACGGCCACTAACTTGAACCCAATTAGAGCTTTTTTTGGTCTGGCACAAATAAAGTTTGAATATAGTGAATGCAAAGGATAAAAAAAGGTTAAGACTTTATTATTATTCTCTGGCATGTTCTGGAAATATGCAAAGCATTTGGCTACATTTCTAAAAGGCTCTGGGCATGCACAGGAGAAAACATCATAAAATCCTGGAGGTTTCAATTACTTGGACGTATTTTACCAGAACTATTAAAGCTTAGTGGATCTGTACTGAAAACCCATCATTCCATCGATTTGTGTGTGTGTGTGAGATTTGGAAGCATCTTATTTATTCCAGTCATTTTTAAGCTTTACATACACGTAAAGCTTAAAAATTCTGTAAAAGAACAGCAATGAAAAAAAAAGAAAAAGCAAAACTAGTTCAGAAATATACATTTCATTTCCTTTGAATGGCAAGAACACGAAGTGTAGACTGGGAAAAATATAGGTGGAAGAATAAGCTATGTGAAGCTGACACCCCACCCACGTCAAAAAATCCAACAAATGGTCTGAATGGCTAGTGCTCCGTTTGTGCAGCTTTGGTTTCTGAGATATTAAAAATAATTTTTTAGGTTATCCAAAGTTCACCATCCCTCCATATTGCTCCAAAACAAACCAAAGTGGGGTACTTCGTTACTGCTCCGTTTGTGCCGTTGAAACGGTCGTTTGTGCAGCTTTCGTCTTATTAAAAGTTATAATTTTGGCCGATGACGTCACCCCATCTTGCGCCAAAACAAACGAAAGTGGGCTACTTCGTTTGTGCAGCTTTGGTTTCTGAGATATTAAAAATATTTTTTTAGGTCATCCAGAGTTCACCATCCCCCCCCCCCATATTGCTCCTAAACAAACCAAAGTGGGCTACTTCGTTTAAATTTTTCAGATTTTCAGCTGTTGTACAATGTGCACCTTCTTTTGTTTTGAACTTCAATAAAGATTTAGAAGAAGAAATTTGTCTCATTTCAAGAAATGTTTTAAGATAGCAATGTTTTCTCACCAATATAGCGTTCTTTCTTCACAATAATTGAATTCTGCCAATAAAGGACATGCAGCAGTGACCCTAACGTAATGTGTATAACCTGTTCAACTGTGCTTTAGTTACGGAGGTGGTCTGAACAATTATATTCACATTGTTGACTTGCTTTCTGCTGATTATGCAGCAAATGGGTAAAAATATATATATTTTTAAATCCATAGCCAATATGCTAGTTGCTTGAGCAAAGTTTTTGCAGCATAAACCGTAAGTGCGTCACTGGTTCAATAAAGTTCATCCAAGTAATGTACTTAATATTTAGTAAATATATTTTAAATGCAACAATTTTCATTTCATCCCATTTCTGACATTAAATATGTATGGGCTTCAAGGATTTTTAAATGCACATAAAATTTTTGCAAACTTTTTCTCACACAATGTCAATTGGGATTGGCTCCACCCACACTGTAGATACACATGTATCTCCAGCTTCACACAGTTTAGTTTAGTTCAGTTTACAGCATGTCATGTTAGTCCAAAAACAAGAAGAAGAATCTCCCTCTCAGCTGAGCCACCTGGCTTTTAAGGGATTGGAATCCACCAGGACTAATTAGAGGGGTGGAGACATTCACATTTCTAGAAAGAAAGAACAAACATTTGTACTAAACTACATTCCTAAAAAAATGTCTAGTTACAATTAACCCAAACAAAACTAGAAACAAAAACAATCTGGGCCCAAACAAAATCCAAAACTTCTCTCCTCCCTTTCAGACAATGGATTTTCCCAATGAGGCTGATTGGAAACACCAGGTCCTTGTCAGCGCTGCTCATGAGCGCGCTTCCATGGCAACACATGACCAGGTGATCTCAAAGAGATGAGAAGATGATTAAAACAAGTAAATAAACCAAATTACTTCCCCAAACAATACATTTAACCAAATAAATAAAAATATATAAAGTACACAAAAACAGCACCTTTTAGGGAGGGGATAAATCCCTCACATGCATTTATTTAAAATCACAACTTATATTTGAAGTCCAGACTTTTTAAACCTACTGAAACATAGAGAGGCACTATCTTGCAGCCTTTACATTTATATTGAATCATTAACACTTAAGCATATGCATAAAGGGCACATCTTCTGAATTAAATTGATCGGCCATAATTATAACTTTTAATATCTCAGAAACAAAAACTGCACAAACGACAGTTTCAACGGCACAAACATGCACAAACGGAGCAGTAACGAAGTAGCCCACTTTGGTTTGTTTTGGAGCAAGATGGGGGGGATGGTGAACTCTGGATGACCTAAAAAATTATTTTTAATATCTCAGAAACCAAAGCTGCACAAACGAAAATTTTAACTGCACAAACCTGCACAAACGGAGCACTAACCATTCAGACTATTTGCTGGATTTTTTGACGTGGGTTGGGTGTCAGCTTCACACAGCTGGAAGAGCAAGATTTTTTGCATATAGCACCATCAAAACAGCAGAATATATAGAAACGTTATTTTTATAAATAATATATAAAAATATATATTTTTATAAACAGTGTGGGTTTCTTTGCAGGTAACTAAAGAACCCATTTGTCAAGGTGTGTGTTCATAGCCTGTGGGCATAATTCTGACCCTGAATGGATCAGAAAACTTCATAGTAAATTCAGACTTGTCCATTACATTTTAATTTTAAAGTTTGGTGTATAATCACTCACTCTTCAATTTTTAAAGTTGTTCATTAATATGCACTTCATGCAAATGATGAGGGTATGAAAACTTTAAACTGTGCTGAGGGTATGCTCATACAGTCAACTCCTTTCAAAAATTAAATTGATTAAACTTTAAACCAGTACTCTGTAAACTCTGTAAACCATCATCTCCCTGTGGTTGAAGAAGAAATGCTAATTAGAAGAGCTTCTAGATGCAACAAGCTGTCTCTTCGAGCTGAAACTCTGTTATAATTGGGCTCAATTTGATGAGATCAGAGACGAGTTCCTAAGAAATAAACACGGCACAACAAAGTTCAGAGATCTGTCAAAATTGATAGGAAAAACCTTTTCAGCTTCTATTTCTAAGGCAAAAAGTGCAGATGTACATCAGTAATCAAGCTGGAAACCAATATTTGCACTAAGGCCACTAAGACTGGCTGTAAGGAGGATTTCAGTGCAAACAGGAAGGATTAGCTACCAACATATATGTTAATCTGTATTAAAAGTTTTTTACACCTATGCTCAGAGCAGAAACGTACCTGGCAGAAGATCAATGTTCTTGTCAAGGTGGGACAGTCCCTCCGCTCCTCCAGACCGACGCTTTGTCACTGTCCCATTTGCTGGATGTGCCTGGACGCCTTTCCTTGTCTCTTTCTAATTATCCCCAAATTTCCAGACACTGTCTGCAAGTTGTCAGACAAGTTCAGGGACAAACTATGTTTCGCTGCTTTCAGTGTGGTATCCCTGACAAAGACAGAGTATGACATCTAGGGGAAAAAAAAACAATGGCTTTAGCTGGCTTTGATGTAAGAATATAGTCCGACTCAGAGCCGGATGCAATGTTAATAACAAATGTGTAAGATAAGGTAAAACAGTTGTGATAAAATTGCAGGAAGCTAAACTGAAGGAGTCATTCCAGTGATGAAGAAGCAAATGTAATCTCTGCAGAATAATAAAGACGGAAATGACACGGGAGACTCATCAGCTGTGGAATCACTCAAAAGCTTTTAGACAATCGTTTAACTCAAGGTGGCTGTGGTTGTCTTGAAGGCCAGACCTTCATGTTTTGAGCTGTCAATGAGCAATGAAGGGTTTGCATAAACGTTCCAAGATAATCTAAGCCTTAAATGTGTCGTAGAGACAGCTCTTTTATTGTACATGGCTCTAATTCAAAGCAATAGCTAACAAAAAATGCGTCCAGCCTTATGAACCTAAATGTGAAACTCAGTAACTCTTTCAGCCAGGTATGCAGAAAACCCTAATTGGTGCACACATGTATGAGCCACTTTATGAGCAAAACAGCCACTCAAGTGGCAACATCACAATGCATTTAAGAGTATAGTCAAGGTGAAGAAATGTTAATGAATTTGAAGACCAGCAAAATAATGCGGGGGGGAAAGGGATTTAATTGACCTGGCTCAACCAGGGGGGAAGGAGAAGTATCATTAAATAATGGGGGCTCGTCCAGGATATTTAATACCTTTTAAAGTTCAGTGGAAGTTGTTTGGTTTTGTGATTTGATGTTGCTTCTGCAAGATTTGACCTGAATGGCCGATTTTGACATTGACCAGTTTTTCTCTCTTGAGGCAGTGGAGCTTGGAAACTCAACCTTGACCCAGTCTGTTGCTGACTTCAACTGATTTTCTCCCATGACAACGGTTTATTAGCTCCATCCTCCTCTCTGTCAACTCCAGCTTCCCTGTTCATGCTAAAAAAAAAGCATACCCAAAGCAAAATGCCGAAACTACCATGTTTCACTAACGGGAAATGTTATTAATCTTCAGCCACTTTTTCCCAGTTCTGCATGTAGACCAGAAAGTTTAGTTTTAGTTTAATTTGGACTTCCTTGTTCCACATAATTTTTATGGCTTTGGCAAACTACCTTGTAAATCTAAGATATAGCCTGTATAAATACTGTCATTATTTAATTTTATGTATTGAGGTACATTCTGCCCTTTTCTCACATTAATACCTCAATCATTTAAAGTATCATATTAATGGTGTTAAATAAAATTTAAAAAGCCTTACAATTTCTGTAACTAAGACACTGAATAACAAAATTATCCTTCGCATGGTTTACACCAGTTGCTATGAGAACATCCTGGTTTATCCAGGGTTTCCAGCTGCACTGTTTAGACTAAAAATCTCTGATGGCTTAGCATGAACAGCTCTTGTTAAACTTGTATAGGTTTGTTTTGAGCTTTTTCTGGTACAATTGTTGCTCAGCTGAGTTAGCATCAGTGTGAGGACTCCTCTCTGACCTCAAACCCTCACACCAGTCAGTTCTCATTTTCACGCTCCAAAACTGGACAAACATGTCACGACCTCCCTCGTGACCCTCTGAGTCGCCGAAATGCAAAATCAGGTCAAAAATCTGTGCAGTTAATGAAGCTCTGCAACATATGCAGGCATGCATCGTGGCAGATAAATGAGCTGGAATCCATCCCAGAAAGACAGGACCCTGATGGGAGTGTTTCACCGGCAACAGGAGGAGAGGTCAGGCCAGGGGGATTAATGTTAGTGTGTCAGTCAGAGAAACACAGCTCAGATTGGCAACCGATTTAAATTAGACAGAAGCACTCTCGCCTTTCTTTTGGTTAGAATTTGATGTAAAACGTGGAAATGTTTCGCTACTTAGAATGTTTTATTTTTTTTAAGGGCGTTAATACTTTGGTTTATAAGGTTAAAAATAAAAGAAGAGAAGCAGCTTGATGAAATGCAACAAATGCAAATGACCAGATGAACACGTTTTCCATCAGCGCTGTGGGAATGACGAGGCCGAGCGCCAAGATGATTGGGCGTAGACTAGAGCGAGAAAGCAATCAGGCCGGGCCAACAGAGGGGTGAAAGCTCAGTGACCACGCCGGAATGAGAGCGCTCGCTTGGACCCGGTGGGCATGCTGATCCTTAAGGATGAGGGTCTTGTGCCAATTCTTCAGCTGCTTACCTACAGTCTCATAAGGCATTAAACCTGGTGAACTGACCTCTCAGGAAAAGGGTTTGTCCAATCTCTGCTTAGCAATTGTAACCAAGCAAGGCAGAGCTGTCATAGCTGTCACGCAAGGGGCTGGTTGTGTGGGTTGAGGGTGCGTGGGCGGGATGGCGATGCATCTACCTGGTGTGTCTGATTCTGAAAATTACATTCGCATTAGTGCACTTATAGATATAAGGAGTGGTAGATAGAGCCGCTGTGTGTGTTAGTATATTCACTAACCTTCTGAAGACCGATGGGGACTTTATTCTTAATTTGTTTTGAATTTCCCACAGGGAGGCAGCGTGTTAGAGGTGTTGCCATAAAGGGGCAGTATTATGTGAAATCTACTTTTTTGAGCTTTACATCATGTTATGTCATTCCCTCATCAAAAACATTCCTGGAGTCACAAATCAAAATCAAATAATTTTTTTTTTTTGTATAGCACATTTCAGCAGCAAGGCATTTCAAAGTGCTTTACGTCATTAAACACAAAAACAGTCATGCAACTTTGAATAAACAATCAAAAACATTACATTTCCCTCAGAGTCGAAGTTCTGCCCTTCAAATCGGCAGAAAAAAAATCTGATTTTATATATAGCAATTTGCATTTTTAACAGACGATAATATAGTTACTTGATTTGTGTTATAAAATGGCACCATGTGCCTGGAAAATACATTACTGCCCCTTTAGCTAAATGGCTGTGAATTAACCAAATCAGTCAATTGGGCTTTCCCAAACTCCTTTATTTATTTTTTTTGTTTCAAGGGTAACCCCTTAACTTGGTGTGGCTTCTCAATTTAACCCTCGCGTCCAACAGTTGGGTCTATGAGACCCCGCTCAGTGTAGCACGGCCTGCTGTAATGCGACGGTGGGGGTCCGTCAGACCCCGCTTTGTGCAATACGTCCTGCTGGCACACTGTTATGCACTTGTGGGGAGTATTGCCGTGAGTTGTTGTGCATCTCATTTACCATTTTGTACAGCACCTAGTCTATGTGTGTGTACATAAAAACCATAATAAACCATCCTTTTGTCACACAGCTAATTTATAAATTATTTATCCTGTACATAAAAACAGGGTCAGGTCTGATACATCTGCTCCAAAGTACACTTGTGGTTTTCCATTGCTAACGCTAATTAGCGTTAGCAATAATGCTAAGTATGGCTAATGCTAAGTAGCAATAACTTTGTTAGATAGGTCACGACGGCATACTGTGAGATGTGTGTTGGTAGGAAGGATACAGCAAAGAACAATGATGTGCAAGATTCTCATTTATTGGACCATAACAAACTCACACGTATGATGCAACAGTTAGTGAACATGACAACAATAACCAAGCATTCTACATGTCATGACATGTACTATCAAGTGAGAGTACACCATAGTGACCGAAGTCACGTAGCTTGTAAAAAACTGCAGATTCTACCAAGTTGCAATGGTTAAATCTCTACAAAGCTTCACGTGTCAAACACCGCTCTCTTCACATGTGTTCTCCATGTGGTGGGAGAAGAACGAGATACACAACATGTCACAGAACAGCACAATGACTATTTGTCACGTAATTCAAGTAGACATGTCGAGCGGGAACGGATGTCTGACCAAATGTATGAAAATTTAGAGTTCAATATTTTTGCCATGGCGTAGATGAGTTGTAATCTGCGTTCACGGACACGATGGAGTGTCTTGCTCGCATACACATCGATGCCCTTTCTACATTGTGTGGTTCCTCTACATGCTGGGGTGTAGCTGAAGATGCTGCTGTGGATTGGCAGCACGACAAGAAGCCGAAAGGTGCTGTTGAGGATCAGTGGTATGACACTAAGCTGAGTTTGTGGCGAAGTGTGCAAACAGGCTATCTGGCCACAAGTCTCTTTGTACGTTTCGAAGACACGCTTGTCGACTTTTGACGTTGCGTCTTGTCACACTGTCGCGAACGCAGAATCACATGGTCCGAGGTGAACCGATTCGCCACGTTTGCCGTCATTTGTTTCATCGTTGTCGTTGCGCACCGGAAGGGGAAAGAGAGTTTGTGGCGAAGTGAGAAATGAAAAGGATGATTCTCTGAATTCGGAGCCTTTTGGGGTCTATGCTTACTTAAAAATAAATCACAAAAAATGTTGTTTTTGAAAACGGCATCTGTTGAAGGACTCTGAACCGCCAAGAAAACGTGTTGCCCACTTTATGCATTAAATCCCAAACATTAATACGAATTTCTTTGCTGCTTAGGTTGCTTTAAATTCAGCCCCTTAACGGGACAATTTCATTCCTTTCAGTATAACTGCACTAATTCTTCCAGTTCCTCTGAGATCACCTGTCCCTTGTTTAAAAGAACTAATTGTAAGTATATTATATTTAATTCTGAATCATAACAATTAGACTGATAAGTAGAATATGGCAACTTGATGTAAAAACACATCATAATTCATGAAAATACACTTAAAAATAAAAATTAAATCTGGCTTTTTTTGTTGTTTTTGAATCATTATTTAAACTTTGCATACAATCCAACAAATTAGTCTAATATTTGCTATTAAGACTGTTGCGGGGCCCAACGTCCAACCCCGTAATAAAATCACGATTTTTGTAACGGGGTTACGGGGTTGAATATTTTCATTAAAAATTGCCATAAGTCCACATCAGCTAGGGTATGGAGCAACGCATGATATGAAGAAAACAAGAAATTAATGTTTCAAAGACCATTCTTTGCTTTTCCCCCAAACAACAATAAGTATAATTTACGTGCGTAACAGGGTTGAAAGGTTGAGCTTGACGATGACAATATTTGGGTAAAATATAATCAAATGTAGGTAAAAAACTTTCCTAACGCTTAAATCTTTTTACAGTGTGAGCAGGAAGAGACTTCAGTGATGTCACTTCCAGGGTGCTGAGGAAATTAGACTGAACCATTATTTATAAAAAAGGAAGAATTAATATGCTGTCACGGGGTTGAACAAAACTTGAGGGACAGGATTAAAAAGTGCAGTTTTATATATAATTAATGCATTTTTCTCTTTTTTTAATTTAGGTTAAAGTATACCTAAAATGTTTATAATGGTACAAATTACTTGCAGTTACTGGCTATTTTTATTTGTTTTATATTCATTGAAAAATGAACATTGGTCAGTGGGGACATGCTCAGTTGGCTGATTTCTACACTTAAACAACCCGTAAAATTTTTCAAAACATGATTTTTAAAATATATTTGCATGTGACATTACCAAAACACATGGATATTTCCATTTCTTGATTTTCTCAAAAAAAAAAAAAAAAATTGTTTGCATTATATGAAAATCTTGTAGATTAACCTGTGGGACACAAAAGGCACCGAAATCGGAGAATCACCCAAAACAGGCCATCTGGCCACGAGGCGAAAACGACGCATTAGATGTTGGGGTCCCAGTGGGCGTGTACGTGTGGTCGGTCGAGAACAGGACAATTTTCTTTGAGTGCTTCACGCCGAACATCAACAAAACCCCGCGTTGTTACGCAGCAACACAGGATTTCAAAGAACTACATCGTGGTGTGGACGAGATGTATTCTGCGTTCAAGGACAAGATGGTAAATAACCTTAGCTTGAGGGGCTCCGCGGCTCAACCATCACAATCATTCATCATTTTACGTCGTCAAGAACACACAACATAACCGGGGCACTTTTTTTCGAGGGTTAAAAAGTGTTAGTTTAGCTTTGTTCGCTTGATTCCAAAGAATGAAAATGGTTTTTCGTGTATGCAGCATCGATTGCTGTGAAGCTTCGTCTGCGGTTAATGGGTGGGGGGGACGAGGGCCTTTTACACGGTCTACATTTCTGCAAAGTGAAATGATTGAATACTGAATTGAAAGTTCGTTTTGTCTCCTTGTTTGTTTTTGGATAATTAAAAAACTTTGGATAATTAAAAAACAAACAAATGAAATGAAAATATGTCAATTGTCAGGGATGGTTTTTTCTTGGTAGGAAATGAACCAGAAGGCACACGGTGTCAAGGCATCATGTATTTATTCTTCATTTACATCAGTGTTTCTCAATCTTTTTTGGCTCACCGCCCCCCACCAAAGAATTTGCAGGCTACTTTGCACTGACCATTATTTTATCATTAATATTACTATCACTATTGTAGATGTTTTGATTTTTATGCATGTTTCTGTATTTATCATCAAAAATAATTTCCCAGAGAACAAAAAAGTCATGGGAATAGAAATTATTTTCACAGGCATCTACGAAAAATGCAATAAATGAACATTCAACTTAAAATAGGTAGGCCTAACAGCAGCCAATCAGAGTGTAAAAATATTCTTATTCTTTGCCATTTTCTCGTTGTTAAATATTCCACAAAATGACCAGATAAAAGATGAACAACATGCCAGTTTAAACTTTGAACTATTTGCAAACCGACTGAGCTCTGCAACATTAAAACATGGATAGAACTGTAACTACATTAATCATAGCTCTTCTTCTCTTCAGTGTTTGTCAGTTTCTGGTGGTGCAGCTTTGTGCTGCCTTCAGGAGAATGGGACATCAGAGTATCATCCATAACATTTCACCCACATGGCATTTATTGAGCAAACCAGAGCTTTCAGTGGAAAAACAAAAGTTCCAGATCCTTTTAATGCCATACAAATATGAGACAGTAACATGGATTATATCTTTATATAGACCTGTCTATTGATTTATAGATTAATAGTTTTACTGGACAGAAATTATAAAGAACAAATCTGGTTCTTGATCAAATCCTAATGAGTCAAATTGAAAGTGTCATGGAGTCATCAGTCTCATGACATTAACACTGACATGAAAAATAATGTTGAAGAAATAATTAAAACATAAATAAGTGATCAGTTCTTTACTGTTATGGTCTGTAAGATATATTCTCAGTATTACATGTGGTCTCAACAAACCAATGACACTTCAACAATATTATTTTACCTTTTATCTGGAAATAGTGTCTGTTTATTCTTGCCATACAGTCCTCTGTATTAATTATTGCTCTAAAGGTTTTGCCATACCAGTTTATTCCTCTGTATTTACTTTAGTTTCGTAGTTTATTCTTGCATTTTGTTCTTTATTCATTTCCATTTAGTTTCATTTGATTAGTATTATCCTCTCTTGGTTTATTGATATGTCCACTTTAGTTTCTTTCCTGTTGCTACATTTATTTTATCATGTGTTGAATTTTTCACTGTTCAGCGTCGGATTCTCTGTTTTTATGCCATAATTCACATCTAGTTCGTCGCTCCGTTTTATGTCCCGCTTATCCTGAGTTTTGCGCAATGTGCGCGTCTTTTTTTTGTTTTGTTGTGTTTTTAATGTAATCTTTGCTCGGCTTGCGGGGCGCAGGCGATTGCCACGGCAACGGGTGTGCTTAAACGAGAGAGAGAGTAAAAATGTAGGAGTGGTTTTGAGTTGATCGTCTGTTCGGATTGTTTTACCTTTGTTTACCTTTGCTGCGGCTCTTTACACCTGCTGTAGTTTCTGAATGTTCAATAAACAACAGACTTGGACTAATTACCTCGTTTGTTTGTGAGCATACGTCACAACATCAAATGGGACAAATATATTTCATTAAGTTTTAACAAATTCTACCGCGATAATCATGTGAAATTAAATTAATCATATCCCAACTTCAGAAGATTTGCCTTTACCTTTAATAGGCTCTTTGGTTCCTCCTGTCAGTCTGTAGTTTCTCATATTGAGGTCATCAAACCAAATTTCAGATCCACCATGACTGACTGACACCTGCTGGCATCAGGTTTGCAACCAGCTTCTGACTGAGAAACCAGTAAGCTGCTCCCAGTGTCAGAATCTCACTGAGGAAGAAACTGGATTAGGTTCTCTGTCACTTTATTATTTCTGCTATAACTGATGTATATTCGCATATAAAATAAGTCAATAAAGTTTAATTTGCCATTTTTATGGCTTTGTGTCATGGGGTAGATCTCAGGCGGCTGGTGAGAGAAAAAGTAGATCTTGCTCTCAAAATGTTTGGGGACCCCTGATTTAGGGAGTGAACTTTATTCTTACCAGCAGCAAAATAGGTCCTTTGTGTAGAATTTTTAATTCCTCACTTCAAAACTTGAAGGAAACCAAGGAAGAAGCACTGAACATTCTTCACGCCCGGTCTTGGATTGTACATAGCCGCCTTGGTCGAACACCTGCATCACAGGACGGGGCGGCCCGCTCCCGCCTGGAGGTGCAGTCAATCACAGATCGCTGTGTGTGGGAGCATGGGGGGGGTATTACAGCCACAGCGCCGGGCTCGGCAGGCTGGGTTTATGAGTGTGGCCGCTTGCCTCCTCATCCTGGCCCACAGCGAATTGCCTAGCTGAATGAGCCGAGTACGGCTGCTGCATGATTGCCTGGGACCTTTCAATTTACCACTCTTCACACCTGATCCCATGGGGCGCTTAGGTTTCAGGGGTGTGGGAGTGTGTGTGTATGGGGGGGCGGGAGGGAGTCGCTGAAGGGAAGAAAAGCCGAGACTCATAACCAAGCGCATAAAAGTGAGGGATAGCGAATTGAGTTTTAAGGGGGTTTCGTATCAGATGCAGCTCCACAGAGTTCCAGGAAGCGTTAATCAGTCGCAGCCTGCAGCACCTCTCAGGAGAGTCCAGCGATTGATACGTTTTATTTCACATGCTTCGTAAAAATGTAGAGGCTTTTGGTAGATAATGACCCTGTTAGGTATTTAATAGCTGATTACAGTACGCGGCTGTCGGCTGTGGCGTTTGGAAGCAGTAAAACATAAAGGGGTGTATAATTATTAAAACGCCACGACTCCCTGAAAGCATTAGGCGGAACGTATGAGGCTCGCTGCTGCTCTGACCTACATACGGCGAGCGCAGGAGCACCGGGGCAATAACTATAAAGAAGACGCTATGGCCACAATGCTTTAATTAGAGTTTGAGTGCAGGGCTAAATTAATGGGAATGAACTGAACATGGACATGGAGGCTGGGAAGAAAAGTAGCAAAAGAGTCGGGGAGGAGGGGGGAGTGATGATATAATGCTGTTGGCACTATTAAAAAAAGTGTTTACACCCTGGAACCACTTTGTCATGATTATTGGGTAATTTTTGGCTTGTGGTTTTTGTGATTATTTATGTTGAATAGTTTTGGCAATATCAGTTCTTCCTGTTTGGTCTGTTTTTCATAAGGTGTTCTGATGGTCTCCTTCCTGAATAGTTTCTCTAGGTTCTTCCTGTTAGATTCAGTTTCTTTTCCTTTCTTTTAGTCGTGGTGATTTATGTCTAGTTTCATAGCTTGTTCTTAAATGGGCAGCATTATGTAAAATCAATCTCTTTGATCTTTACGTCATGTTGTAATGTTATTCCCTCATCAAAAATATACCTGGAGTGTTGCCTTGATTATTTCATGCATGTTTGAGAAATCCTTAAATCTCCATAGCAACCATTTAGCTGTGCAAAACGCTCGGGGGAGGAGGGCGGTTCGACAAAGATGTAGTTTCTAACCAAGCTTATGCTTTACAGAGCACCTCTACCGTGTGACTCCTCCACTGAGCTCCTTCAGACTAGCCAACAGCAATTAGCAAACACCTGGTGGAAGTTTGCATCAGCTGAGCTCATTTTACGAGCCACTTCTCAGTGAACTGCTGGTAAAAACGTTAAAGGGTCGGTAGAGGAGCCATGTGACGACTTCCTAAAGGCGGAGTGGCAGAGCAGACATTTCTTAAAGAGACAGGCCCAATTTCAAGACATTAAATTGGAAAGTAATTTTTTAAAAATCGTATTTGATACAAATAGTATTTTTATAACAACTCATGGTAACATAGTTATTTCATTGTGTTATATTTGATGCCAAGGTTTTCCTGGCAGAATGGTAGAAGCACATGACTCTGGTCATGCTGGTTTTGTTTTTATTATCCACCCTCATTAGTTCCATTGGTGCTATTCAGGTTTGATGTTCATCTGTTTGTGAAGCAGGTCCTCTATCAGACTGCCCTAGGGGGCAGCTGTGGCTACTGTGCAGTAGCTGTCCACCGTCAGTGAGTGAGTAGGTGAATGACTGAATGTAGTGTGAAGCACTTTGGGGTCCTCTGGACTTGACGAAGCGCCGTACGAGTGCAGGACATTTACCACATCTATCTGCAAAGAGCAGTGTGTGAAATCTCAGACTTGCACTTTTGCAGTTGCTCTTGACGACTGAAAGGAAGTGATGTGCGTTCGTGTTTTCCTAAATAAAAAACCAGCTGTGATTTATTGCCTCTTTTCGCCTCACACTGCCGTCAGTCAGACTGTCAGGCTATCAAAAATGGATTACTTCTCTTTTTCTGCCCCTTCACTCCCGCTGTTTTTAGCTCTGATCAATCAGATGGGGAGGGAAAAAAAAAAAAACACGCAAGTGTTTATGTGAGCCAGAAATAGGTCAAGATGGCCGTCTTTGCCGTCTAGAGCCATTCATCTTTTTTTATTAGTCCACTTCTTTTGCTGTGAGCTGTTCACTCCGGTAAGGCAGAGAAGTGGAAAGGAAAATGGGTTCTGTTTGACTAGATAGAATGAGAGATATTTATGGAAGTGAAACACGTGGAGAGAGGAGACAACAGTCTGTTCAAGTCAACTGTTGTATTATTGAGCTATTTCCTGAATAAGTGTAGTGTACCACAAGCTGAAGCAGCAATCACTCAATGGTTTGTACCGATTCAGGCGCAGATATATTTATGGGAAGCCCTGAGAAAAGTGTTGCACCATAAAACTTTAGAAAGACCAATCCTGAGTACATTTATTCATGTAAAGAAGTTTTATTTATAAGTAAATCAATGGTGGAAAAGTTGAGCGAACTTCCTACTGTTAATAATTTTTGCCATCACTTTTTTTGTCCATAGGAGGGAAACTATTCTTTCACAAAGTTGGAGCATCCAGAGAGAAGGATCTGTGATTTTATGTTCAGGTCACCCTAAAGGTTAGGATGTAGGTCAAAGGACTGAGATGCTAATGGAAGACGGTAGAGTTTGTGTCTGAAGCTTTTTTGTATTGATTTAGTCAAATGCTTTTGTGTTATTATCTTGATGAAAGACCCAATTTTTTGTTTTCAGTCCACCAGATGTCATTAAAAATCTTCAGGCTTTTCAAAAGCCCGAAGATTCACGTCGCAGTGTTTGACGCTGAATAGGCTAATCTTTGGTGTTGTAAGACACGGTGCCATTAGAAATGTATCGTCCCAGGAAATGCAATGTCTCCATTTGTCATTCTTACACATCTAGCATGATTTGATTTCCCAGCTGTATCAGACTTGACACATTTTTTTAGACATGTAAAAAAAATTCCACTGCATGACAGCTGCTGCTCTGGCATTAAATATGCACATGTGCACCACTTAATCTCATGTGACACTGTGGCACTCTTTACTTACCGTACTATGATGGTTTCTGGAACTGACGCCACCTGACCTGCTTTTACATTATTACGGGCAATAACTACCTGACTCCTGTAGGGACACTTATGAATATTTCCACATGGTCAGCTGATTGCCTAATATGAAGATAAATAAAAATTGAAAAAGTAATGTACCCGGCCATGATGCAGCAGAACACTGTGAATTCCAGAACGTTGGATACAACGTGGCAACGTATTTTGTTTGGTCTGGTCCCAGTAAAATTTAGGAGAATAAACTAATCTCAGTATTTGTTTTACAAACAACTAGGTGTCATACTAGTTCCCATAGTAACCTATGGGAACTCTGAGATCACAAGATGAGACTCATTTCTCAATTTTAAGTTTTGGAGGTTTATTTTTACAACCATTGCCATCCTGTTCACTCAAAATATGATAAAAGGGGAAAAATAAAAGAGAATAAATTTCTGTACTTGAGAATTTCAAATCATTTGTTTCCAAGCAAAGTGAGTGGAGTAGAAGTGACATGGTCAGAGTCCGGCTGCCAAAGATCTCTGCTATGCAGAACACACCGGGCAATACCAGAACACTGTCCTTTAATATGATAATTCACTTACAGCTGACGTCATTTTACTAAAAGGTCAGGGACAGCTGCTGAGGTTATTTATGAGGACCTAAGTTAGACTGAGGATTAATCGATGCTGGACCTTATTGCAGAGGCAGAATGAGTCATGATATAAAAAATGTGACTTACCCCTCACTGACCCAGTGTTTGTTTGGAAATACTTTTTGGGTTTCACTATTTACTTTGTGCATGGACAAAAAAAAAAAACGATTCGAAGACTAATCTCTCTGGAAGTTGTGGGAAATCTAGAAATAATTTTCCTTAAAAATTTTACATTTCCAACCCTCTACTAAATATAGACGTTTGGTTCTCAGTAGTCTTCGATAGATCAGCGATCCCGACGTGAAGCAGCAGCTTATCTAGACGGTCCTTCCTGAAGACAGACATGTCAAACACGCTTCTATTGAGCGACGCTACCAACAGTACTTCCTGTCTGGATGCGTAGAGGTACATCCACGGCTTCATCCGCGTGTCTCTTTGTGCTCGGCTTCTGGAGAGGGATCAGACAAAGTAGCGAACAGGTGTGAGCAGGTGCGCCGAAAAGGTTTGATCTCTGCTTCCGTGGCCTCATTCATCTCTCTCCGTCACATCCACCTGCGGCTCCTTGTCAACAACTCATTGTCATTCTAGAAACACGACTGTCCTCCAGACTGTTTTTGTAGCGGAGCCGAGCACAGAACGAAGGGGCTGCTCCCCCTCAGACGCTGCCTATGAAAAATGGATTTTGTCAGCTAATCATGTGAATCTGAAACTTTATGCAACTTGTGGGTGAAAAAGCCTCTTAAAAAAACTGAAATAAATTAAGTGTTCTTTGGAAATTCTCTTTAGTATTGATTGAAATACATTTATTGCAAAGAAATCGGCTTAAGGGAAGTGTAAATCTCATTTGGCAAAACTGAAAAAATAAATGCTCACATTCACATCATTCATTCAGATTTTCTCTCTCAAAAGCTTGGGATTTTTTTTGTGTGTTTAGCGTGGCATAAACAAAGATTCGGTATACGGTATGTCTGTTTTATGCAGGAGCTCTGAAGTTCCAACCTTGAGTAAAGATTTTTTTTTTTCCCCATTTGCTGGTTTTTACTGTCTCTGCTCTACGCTGGTTCAACAAGTTTTTTTTAATAACATTAGTTTGATTTAGATGAAAATGAATCCTTGACATGATGTTTTTACAGGTGGAGAATTTTAGTGCAGAAATAAATAAATAAAGAGCAGGTGAACTGCATGGTTTATCATGACCGTCCTTTCAATAGAATCTCTGAGGGGAAAGCAAGGCGGTTTGTACCCAGTAAGGCAAAAACGATTAATTGAATTAGTTGTGATTAATCGATTATTGAAACTCTTCCACCCAGACTTTTTGCTTTTTTTTTTTTTTTTTTTTTAGAGGGATTGTCTTAAATAACAAAGAAAACTGAATTGAAATAAACAGTCCAGTTTATTAAATCAACATAGGTAATAATAATAATAATAATGTATAGAACAATAGAACTGAAGCATACAGACTTAAAAAATACGTTTGTTAGAAGAACAATATACTGTGAGCAGCAATTCAGCCAAAACTGTACAGAGACATATTTATATTGAGGACTTCAGCAAATCTGTTAAACATATTTGCTATGTAATTATTAATAAGAAAGCAGAAATTAATCAATCAATCCATAAATGATCAAGCATACACTAACGGAATGCTAAGTTGCTGCATTTTAGCCAATAAAATGTTTACTATGTTTACTTATTTCAAAATAGGAATCGAATTATTGATTATTTGCATCTTTTAATGTATTTCTAATATTGTAAATAAGAAAATTCTGATGTGGTTAAAATCTGCAGAATGTGCCAATTTTTTTAACCTAATTAAATAATTCATTGTCAGAATAATTGATTGCTAAAACATTAATCAAATGGCTTTGAGTTTTCTCTCTGAAACTCTCTGCCTAACACAAAGACATTATTCAACATTTAAACTGAGCTCCTCGTTAAAGTGGACCTGGACTTCAGAGTACAGGAGACACTTTAGAGATGAATCGTTTAATTTGGACATAAGACAGACTACGCTGTCAACAGCCCAACTAAAGTCTTTATTTCAAAGCACATTCAGTGAGACACTGATTCAAGTATTGATGGTTTTCAGCGGCCCCACAGACAACATATCTAAAGACCAAGTGTCTGTTTCTTTACTGAGAAAGTCAGCGAGTTTTAAATTGCTCCTTTTTCTCAGAGGAATCATTGCCAGTTTTGTCAATTATGCATCTTTCCAGGTTTGTTGCCGTGAGCGGTCAGTGCTTTGATGATGAGAGAAAACTAGAAGCCACTTTTATGGCACTCTGGGGCATTTTGCTTCCCACCTGATTTTTTTTCATACCCCTTTATTCAATTTGAAACTAGTTTAACTTTTGGATTGTATTTTTGGGTGCAAGTTGCCAGTCCAGTCATGATTAATCCATTATATTATCCTTATCTCTTTTCATTCTTCTTGGTTGACTTCACTAAACATGTTTCAAGGATCTAAAATAACTGTGGAAAACTATTAACACAATTATAAAGCAATTTAACACAATTCAAACCTCTCTTGCTTTGTCTGAAACTCTAGAGGACACAGGCGGAGGCCTCACAAATTACAGGTGGTCAGTAGCATGGGAGTGCCACAGGGCTCTGTATTCTCACCATTTCTTTTCATTCTGTTCACCTCAAACATCCAGTATAAAACAGTCTAACCAGCTACAATCCAGTAAAGAAAATCAACTGAAGGGGCATTTGAATGACAGAAATCCTCATTGAGAGATCTAGACAACTTCAGAAAGTCAAGATGTGGACAGATGCCTATCAACGAAAGCTGAAAGGAGAAAAGCGGATTTTCAGAATTACGCATTCAGGATGTTCCTGTTTTTTTACATTCTCTTTCCACATTTCCACCATCAAGTGATTTGTAGATAAATGTCACATTAAAGTTGGAAAATGTTTCAAAAAAAGACTCGGGATCAGCTCTACCACATAGGACAAAGGATGACATCACTGGCAACTCTGTCTTTTACTGACATGTCATTTATCACGTTCTTTCTTTTTTGTTGATGTGACCTGAGAGCTCCTTGACGATGCCATCGTCTCAAGTCGGAGTAAGAAAACTAAACCTGGCTGTGCTTTGAGGGTTATTTCATTTATTTATTTTTTTCTGGACGTGAAAAATACAAAGTGAGCCTTCGAGAAAGCAAAGAAAAACAAGATATGCCACTAAACAGTGTTTCAGATTTTGTGCAGTAAATTATTAAGAAGTTGTTGAAAGAGCGACCAGGGACTCATAAACTATTGATTTGTTTGGTGATAAGCACTGGTAAGTTTTCACACATCTTTCATCCCCGTCAGACACAGCAGCAGACAGAGTTCTTAGCTCTGACTGTTCAGGTGGTCACCTCCTCTCTGTTAAGGTTGTTTTTAAGATGCGGAGTGCCACAAGCTGCTATTTTTTTAATTAACAAATGACTAATATAACAACTACAAGAGTTGGATATCATGTAATACTGAGTAGTATGCTTTAATTTGTGTAGAGACGCTGACGTGGCTTTGAAGTTCTTCCATTCAAAGGCAGGACAACTAATTTCTTTCAGTCATTGTCGGCTTTGTGAAGCAGCTCCCATGTAAGCTGGAGCTCAACAATGGAGTGGAAGTCACCCCGATACATTTTAATGACGTACACTTAGGAAAGAGAAAAATCATCTCAGGAAGTAGGACAAGCACATGGCATTTCGTAGAGGTCAATCAATATGAGATTTTAAATTGTATCCAGCTTCCTCTCGGCAGACGTATCCGGAAAGAGACAGAGGAAGAAAATAGCACTAGGTAAAGAAACCAGCTGTGTAAAGGGAACACATAGATAAACGTTCATATTTTCTCCCTAAATTTGATTTTGACTAAACTGTTTAGACTTTAGCCCACCAAAAAGATTTCTGTTTGGCTGTCATGTGTGGCCGGAGTTCTGTCAGATCAGGATGCTGTCAGATCGTCATATAGCACAAACTGATGGCTGTGTCAGACAAGGCTTCCTTCACTTCTTCCGCTGCCATTTCTACGATTCTTAGAGCGCAGAAAGTTGACGTCATCGTTCAGGACTTCTCCGCTGATTGGTCCAGATGAATTTGTACCGGAGGAAATCCAGGTAATACTCTAAACATAACTATGTGTGGATTTTTATATATATCAGGGTTTCCCCCAGTGTATTATAGGCCTGGCGGCCCGCCATGCCTTACTAGCGCCACGCCAGGCTAAGCCTTTGTTGTTGTTTTTTTGAAAATAAAATAAATTTAAAAATCGAGATATGTTTATAGTTTACGCATTTAAAGCCGGACCAATCACACCGCTGGGCCTCTGCGCGTTGCCTTGCGCGCTGCAGCAGCTGGATGTCTAAAGTTAACATTAATATTGTTCTTTGAACTTCTACAAAGTAAACTTGCCAGCTCCTTAAAGTCTTACATATAAATGTTAAATAATTTAAAGTCTTTTAATTTATATATGCTGAAACCATTATGTCAAATTTAGCAGCAATGATAATCTCAATAAACACATGCTACATTTATATATCTGTGGTCTATGTTAAAATATTAGCATTTATGGGGCCCCTGAAGCTCTGGGGGGCCTGATGGAGCCGCTAACTTAATTTGGATTTAACAGAAGTGGACATAATTGATATTTATTTTTAATTGTATTTTTTGATTAGTTGTTTTTAAGACTAGTTGTGGGTTTATATAGCAGTTCACTGACTATGTTTTCCCATAGCATATAATTACCCAGTGATATTTTTACTTTTATTGTCTACTTAACATCTTTTAATACAAAAACAAGTTTTCTGGGGGAAAACCCTGTGTGTATATATATATATATATATATATATATATATATATATATATATATATATATTATATTGCGGTAACACCAACCCATATCCTCTGGTTCCTGTCTGCTTATTTAGATCTGATATTTCTTTTACACATTTCTTCAGTTTTTTTAATTGTTTTTATTGCTTCCCTTTAGAAAGAAATTATTAACTAAACACCACATTACCATAGCAGTAAGACACTGGTTTCAAAGTTGCATTCCATGCAATGGATTTCTGGCTTCATGTCAAAAGTGTTTCATTTTCTTTAGACATGATGAGCTAGTTCTCATCAGAAAACCCTGAGACTTTAAAGTGTCAGGATTTCATTTTACAGACGGAAAATAACCAGACAAGTTAAGGTGCACTGTGACCAATAAGACAAAGAAAATCCTTTTCAAGACTCTTCCTTGTGCCTCATATTTCCTCCTTTCTCTTTCAGCACGTTGAAAGACATTTCGAGAGTCCCTTAGGTCAACCAAAACATGAAGGAGAAAGAGGGAAGTGGAAGTGAGTAAGTAAGCATCCTTATTGAGCCGTATAAATCCCACCTGTCGCACCCATTTCACATCGTTTAAAAGCGACTGCTCTTTGTTCAGCTTTAGTTCCTCTATTTTGATTTCATCTCACCCAGACGCACAGATACACCATGAGGTGGAACAGAGACGACACAATGTTTCACATTTTTCTCTTAAGCCTAATTTTAGATTGAAAATACTTAGAGAGCTCAACCTGCTGTATCTCTAAATGCAGCGGTAGATTGTATATTGGAGTTTCAGACATTTCTTAGGTGTAACAAAAGAATTGTTAAAAAAAAAGGAGTGTCTGTGATGAACATCAATTTATAATTCTTGTTTGGGGATCTCAACCGGACTTTGAACTTGGCAGCTGTTGAATTAATAATGTTTAGCATGTCGCTACACTTAAATGACTTTTTTTTTACTTTGAAAGTAATGTTAAAATTAATGTCAATCCTAACATGAACATTTTTTTAAAATGCCTTTTTATTCACAGCAACTCAAAAAGTTACTGTGAGGTGAATGAGAATTAAGAAAAACACAGACTTGAAATAGTTTCTTAAGCCAATCTGATGATCCATTGAAATTTGTAACACTTAATAAATGTCATCACTTTACTTGAAATCAATTTGGGGTCAAAAAAAAAAAAAAAGGCTCCAAGCGGATTCCCGGCTGTGTACGCTCCTCATCCCAGAGATCTAATAGAATGATAAATATCAGAGAGCAGAAATGAGAGGCCCACAGAAACATTTCTTAAGGCTAAGACCTCAATCAGTCAGCGCTCAGTCAGAAAAATGAAACGGGGGGGGATGAAACGCGGCGGGTTTGCTTTACTCCAAAGAGAGGTTGCACCGCTACGTTTACAGACACAATGATGTCAAAGCTCAGCGCCGCTACACCTGCTTTCTTAAAATAACCAAAGACGGGTCGAGGATACAAACAGCTTCTGACCATTGACTGAAATGACATAGCCGTTTATGCATAAATACCTCAGAGCATGTCCTTTAGTTTGGCTGCAACGCAAAAACACAAGCTCTTACCAGGTATTAGTGGAAATCTCTTTAAAATAAGACAAAACGAGTAACTTGTTAGCAAGATATGGAAGCTTGTTTTACATCAATAATTCTTGAACGTTGACAAGAAAGTTAGTTTCATTGGCAGGTTTTTTTTTTTTTTTTCAATTATAACAAGCATTTCACTCATGTTGTTTTTAGTGGGGGGAAAAAATCTGCCAGTGAAACTAGAACTTTTTTAACTAAATATTCAAGAGTTATTGACTTAAAACGAGCTCCGAGATCCTGCAGAACATTTCCTTGTGAGCTAATTTAGTCTTATTTAAAGTGTACAAAAGCTGTTTCCACCAGGAACCGGACATAAATACTTGGTCTCACCATAGAAACGCAGACTGACCATAATGTCACTGGTGGTTTGTTTCTGGTGGTTTTACTCCCTGTTTTTGCTCTGCATGCTTTAAGTCAGACCTTTGGGAAGTTGCAGAACGAAGCTGTGCTGTATTATGTTTAAGACCAGATTGCTCTGTGTGTCACTGAATCTAATTACTTTATATGATTGCATTTAACTGTATATAAATCAGATCTGCTCATTTTTAAATTGCATTGAGATTATTTGTGTTTTAACTTCGCATGGTAAAAATAAGCTGAACATAATTGAGCAATTTTTTTTGGTTGTCTTCTATGACCTGTATAATCCAGGTTTACCTGCCAAATATCATAAAGGAGTATTTCAGAAATGTTATTTGGGATTCTTTTCTAAATGTTAGACATCAACCATCAGCCACACACAGACATGCAGGTGTAAAAACATTTGTCATTTCATAAAGTGAAACTCGTATGTATTAAGAATCTATCAAACAGATTGAAGCATGTCAAGCCTGTCTTTCCTGTAAAGTTGATGATTATGGTTTCAAGGTGATGAAAACCCAAATTTCCGTGTCCCTGAAAGTTTGAATGTTACAAAAAGCATAAGCTCAACAAACTTTTTAGTTTTTTCACTAATATTCAGATCTGAGCACAGAGTTACTAAACACATCAGAGAGAACGCAATGAAGATTTATCAACATTTATGGATCACGTTCCCTTTAATGCCAGCTTCTGTCAGCAACAGCTTCTGAAGTTAGAATGTTTTAGTACAAAGTCATGTCCAGTAAGGTTGAAGACTTGTGAATTTAGTTACTTTATTCAACTATTGTCGAATAAATCATCCTCTTGTGATAATATCAGTATTGGCTAAAGAGCGACGTGATCTTTACACGCCCAATGCTAAAGGTAAGGGGGTAAAAAGTCTGTTGGTTGAGGCGTAGGGTTGGAGTGGGTTGTGTTTAGGCTTTACTCTCCAATCTCTTTACTGCACCTAGAGAAAGACTCACCAAAACCACCTAATGGTATCCTTGTTTCACTCGTTAGATGTTGATTTTGTTCACTTTAACGGCTATTTGAATATCTGAAAGTCAACCAGATGAGTTCATGTTTGACTGAAGTCTTTTCATGGCTATTTGATGGCCAACTCAATGAGTGTCTTGGACTCTTAACTGCAAAATAAATCTACAACATCCTTTCCTTTTTCCACCACTGCTTTTGACTACTTATTATACTTTTACTGTATGTGGTTATCATTTAACATGCTGCCTTGCTTTATGACCATTAGCTACTTTAGCAAGTTGTATTTCACACAAGGACTTTGATTTCAAAGGTTTGTTTACCCATTGCTGTGGGATTATTTTGACGTAGAATTGATCTACAACTTCTAGCAGTACTAACCTGCTTTTCCTTCAGTCTTCCCTATGTTGCCTTATCCACATTATCATCAAGAAGGCGATGGTTACCCACAACAAAGTAATCACTCTCCCTATTCCCCCAGAGGCACCAAGGTACCATTCAAGTGATTGGCTGAGTTGTAAAGGCAGGAATGATTTCTTAAAGCGGTTACATCAAATGATGACGATCATGAGAGATTTCTGTTACTCTCTCTGTTCTCTTTTTGTCTCCCCCCTTATTTTCTTCGTCCAAAGTGTAGCTGTTGGGGTTGTTCTTTCTGCCCTTCCTGCTGACAAAGACAAAGAAGTTGCAGTAATATCTCCTGTCACACCGCAGCACAGCTGACTCTGTCCTCTGTGGCTTTCTTCAAAGTAGTTTGTTCCAGAGGTGTTAACACACTACAGCCTTTTACCCATCTGTCGAAGAGACGAGAGAGCTCCTGCAACTGCTTTTCTTTAACTTTTTTCCTGCTCCAGGGATTTACAGACCTGGTCACAAGTTTACATACCCTAGTCCTTATTAGCATGTCACGTCAATTTGGAGCTCTTAAAAATGCACATATCACTTTTTTCATGTACTGACAATGAACCAGGCCACTAGCATATGCATACAGTATCACTTAAATTTGGGGAGGAAAACTCCCTTAGCAACATCGAACACATTTTTTCTCTCAATCGACCAACTTCTGACATAATTCTGGCTCAAAATTTTACTTCTCTTACAGCGAAGATTTGAAAAGCTAAATTAAACCTATCGACTCACCACGTAAGATCCGACTTTAAAGCATAGCCTATATACCTCCAGCAGAGTTGGGGGTAACTTCATAATGGTGTTTGCTCCCCAGTATTCTCTGAACCAACATCTGAGTTGTTTCACAGAGCAGCTGTGTTTGTACTGAGGTTAGAGTTCATATAGATGGACTCTGCTTAGTCACTAGCAGTCATCTGGCAACTTCTGAAGGCAATTGGTTGTTCTCAGAGAAAAGGGGGAAAAGCAATACTTTTGTACACTGCACTTTTCAAATTTGTATTTGCAAAAAAAGTGTTTTGGACCTTGGGGGGCGTTTGGTCGATATAAAGATATTATCCATGTTTCTGTCTCATATTTGTATGGCATGAAAAGGATCTGGAACTTTTGTTTTTCCACTGAAAGCTCTGGTTTGCTCAATAAATGGCATGTGGGTGAAATTTTATGGATGATACTCTGATGTCCCATTCTCCTGAAGGCAGCACAGAGCTGCACCACCAGAAACTGACAAACACTGAAGAGAAGAAGAGTTATGATTAATGTAGCTACATTTCTATCCATGTTTTAATGTTGCAGAGCTCAGTCGTTTTTCAAATAGTTCAAAGTTTAAACTGGCATGTTGAACATCTTTTATCTGGTCATGTGTACAAAGTAGCCTACAAATTATTTGGTGGGGGACGGTGAGGAACCTGGATAAGGGCTAGGGGGGCGCTGGGCCAAAAAAGGTTGAGAAACACTGATGTAAATGTAGCTAACTAAATGGCTTTCCCTTTAAATTCCAATTTAAAGGACCACAGAAGAGAATAGCTTACTAAAAATGTCAGATTAATGTAAAGTCAACTACTGAATGATACTGATTCATGTATTGATTCAGAGCAGATTTTGGCTGTTTTGTTTATTCATCACGACAAACTGCAGTGACAGCAGAATAATCAGTTTCTATTCTCATTTTGGATCAGAGCCCAACCCGCAACAACACGCTAGCATGACCTTCGACCTTGTGACTGCATGGAGCCTAGCAGCAGTGGGAGATCCCGGGTGTCAAGGAGACGGAAGTTGAGCAACAATTGGAGGCGACAGCTCATTCATCATGGCCAAGGTATCCGTTCCACTGAGTAGAGCACATTCTCCACCCTACACTGCATCTGGCTTGCTTAATTAAAAATGGGAGCGCAGTAAACAACTTCAATAATTTATTCTCCCTTTTTTTTTTTTTTTTTTTCTCCGAGGGCTACATCATTAAAAAGCATACTTTTGATGTTCGGCGCTGTAATGCTTTTTTTCCCCCCCGTGAATGAAGCGTTGAATTGAGTTGTTCATTTAGAGGACATGCTTTATGATTTGCTTTCTTCTGCTGTTTTGTTTTTCATTGCTGTGTGTGGTGCTGTTAAGTATGTTTGTGTTTGACTGAGATACTGCCCTACTGCTCCTAATAGAAGGAAGAAAGTGAGCGGCTAAGAAAATTTACGCTCACACCTGGAGCTGGCTGCTGAAGAACAGAACTACGTGACTTAAACGCGGCACAGCAAATATTCAAACACATATGAGATCAAATCAGGCTTATCGAAAAGACAAACTATTTTCTTTACTTATAGCTGATTCGTATAACAAAGATCTATTTTTATTAGAGTAACACTACTTGTGAAATAATGTGTAGACTACAAGTTTACATACACTTATCAGCAGGTCACATTAATCTTAGTCTGGTTTTTTTTTTGGTGTACATACAGCAAATGATGAATAAGATCACTAGTTGGAATTGATTAAGGCTTTTCTCTAATCTAATTGCCTCAAAATTTTACACCAGATTCAGATACAGAGCCAAACTATCAGTGGAAGAAGTCGAGCATGACACATCATGGGTTAAATAAGATGTGTGTTTAGACTTTATACACTTCTGTTTGTAAAGTTATACAGTAAAAAATGAACAACAGTATTTTGGTTAGCTTGTCATAGAGAGAAAAAATATTTAGTTACGAAGTAAATATTTATTTTCCAAAGTAAATACTTAGCTCAGACCTAAATATCTAATTTGCTAACCAATATTTATTTTGCTAGCTAAATATTTAGCCTGCTAATCAAATATTTAGCTAGCTAAATGTTTAGCTTACCAACTAAATATTTAGGTTACTAGCTAAATATTTAACATTCTAACTAAATATTTAGGTTGGTAACTTATGTCTAACTTTATAACTAAATGTTATATCATGCTAGCTAAATATTTAGGATTCTAACCAAACATTTAAGTTGCTAACTAAATATTTTACTTACTAACTGAATATTGTTAAGAAAATATATTTAAAATAAGCTAGTTTTAAAACTTAACATGACTTGATTGAAATAGCCTAATTATAGTTTTAAAATTTATAACTTATTTTGGCCTATTGACCTTTATTGGCCTTTATTTTACCTGTAGTTAAGGCAGACTGTCTGCCAAGATCTTTGATCTGCCCTCAGTAGCAGTCAGTAGGAAGTTCCATCCTTTCACACTGATCTGTGAAAGCCATAAACCAGCAGGAGTTCGGAGAAGCTCTCCTTCCACTTTATTTAGACAATGGGGACAAATGGCTTTAGAGAGAGGGTCAGAGGCAGGTCCTGGTTGGATGAGCAAAGATACGCCTTATTTGAATAAATTAAAGAAAATAAGATAAAACTTTCCACACAGAGTAACAAATCAGATCTTGCCCTTGCAATTTCTCCAAAGATATCTTTGCTGTCCCTATCTCTTGTCTCAGGTAATGAATGTGTGTCTCTATTATTTTGTAGCTTTCTGTTGTATCTTCTCACTTTGTTCCGATTAGGATTCAATTCTGAAATTCTGTGACGTCATCATGCATTGTTGTGTTTTGTCCCAAACGCGCCACCGTTCAAGAGAACCCAGGATCCAAACAGGATGAAGGAGAGCCATATTCTTTTCTAAATTTAATCACACAAATAATTCTTCCATAACAATATTTAAGTTGCTAGCTAAATATTTTGCTTGCTTACGGAATAGTTAGGTTGCTAGCTAAATAATTAGCTTAGTAACTAAACATTTCGGTCACATCTGAGGATATTGGCAGCTATTTTTTAAACAGCTTAATCTTCTCTCTTGAAGGTTCAGACAGTCAGGAGAACACCAAACACAAAGCCTGAGGTTTTCAGTATTACAAGTAGGATGTCCCAGCTTTTTTGGATAATTATGTTTTGCTGATCAAATTAAATTTCAGTTTGTAACGAACATATACCCTAATGGAATTGTATCTGTAATTGCCCTGAAAGGTGATTCTATAAAGTAAAGTAGTTGTACCAGGGGATGAATATGGTTGTGTGGAACAGGAGTTCAGATTTTTTGAAGAAACTTTAACCTAAAACTCCAGTAAAATACAAACTGGCTTGTAATTAGATGAAATATAAAAAAGTTCAAAGAATCCTAATTTTATTTGAAGGAGCTCTGTTTCATTTTAATGGTTTTAGAGAGAAAGTGGTGGATTTCAGACGTAATCTTGTTTAGATGGATGAAACATGTCCAACCAGCTCTTTGTCATGTTTGATGTTTTTCAGAACAGAAGCTTCATAGCAATCATTTTTAACAGCCACCACATCTTTGTGAAAGCCTGAGAGTAGAAAGTGCCCCACCATAACTACTTCTTGATTCCAAATTACCCTCAGTGTGGTCTGTCTTGCTTTATGTGTTGTCTGGTTACCGCCTTTTTCTCGGCTCCTTGAAAGCACCTCCACCTCTTGCCCTCTCTCAGGTTTCGAATCAATTGTTTGTCCCTGGTTCCAATTTCTTTTGGGCGTTTTTCTATAGCGGTCTGCACTCCTGCCCATCTGTATTGTGTCTCTCCCTGGACCTGAAATGGTGCAGACTAAGCCAGCCAAGGTCTCGTAATCTTAGGTAATGGAGGAAATTGAGTTTCATCCCGTTTCCCTCCATCACCCTGAGTTTTATACTCCCAGGTAAGCCTATCTCACATTTGACCGAAATGCTCTTTCTAAAAAAGAAAAAAAGACGCAATTAAGTCCTATAATCCATTCCCTGCTCAGCTTGCACCTCAAAGCATTTTTAGCTTTCCAATTTTCAGAAATAATTTATTTTCTCATCCAGATGAACTTTATTCATTCTCTATTTTTTAAATATAATTTAATTCCATGATAAACATCTGGATATAAATCATTTTTTGACCTTTTCTTGTGTCTGGTGGACCATTTTCTGTGCCAATTTCAACATGTGTGTTGGATCATCATCCTGCTACACAACTGTTTCCTATTCAGTCCGCTACATTTTTAATTTGCAACAATGAAGTTTAAATAATACAAGAGTAATGTCACGGTCTGGACTTGACTCAGTTTTGGCGACAAGTTTTGAAGCTCTGAATTAAACTTGCTGCTTGAAGCCTCTTAAAAGTGCTTTGGGAGGGACAACCTGGACCGGGACGCTGTTTGAATTCAGCCACAGTGCGCGAGGCCGACCATCTGAGAAATACTAAACACAAACTTATCGAGCTGTTGGCGTCTAAAGACGACGCTCGGACAGGCGGAGCTGTTCTGTAATTGGGCAGCTCGTTAAAGACTGTCCTCCAAGCCGTCTGGGTGTTAATATGCCCTCTGAGCGCCCAGAAGCTGCCATCATCCAGACCACTACCCACCAACGCTGAAAAAACCCAGACCCATAACTGATGGGCAGCAATTAGTGCCCATCAGCCTGTAAACAAACTGTTGTGATAAATAACGTTTTTAACAATTTGTATTCAGAGGAAAGGACATTCAAATCTCACTCATTTTACTATAAATTGAAGCAATCTAAATAGACTAGAGAGAGAGAGAACATCAAACAGAATACAAATGTAACGCGACGACATTGAGAATAAACTTTAAAATATTCTGGCCCTGTGGCCTTTTTCTTGATTTATTGCTTTAAAAGCTTACCTGCTTTGCTTTTTCCTCTTTGAGGAGTGGCGCAGCAGGGGCATCAGCCCAACATGCAAAGCATTTGAAATTAGGTCACAAACAAGGAATATGACAAGCAGCCTTCCAACTTGTGCGTACGTTGGTGTTTTGTTCTCTCAAATCAACAGTTTGCAGTTATTCATTTATTAAGACAAAACATCTCCATCACATCTCAAGGTTTCCCCCAGAAAACTTGCTAAGCCTGGTGGTTGGGTGCCATGGCAGTCAGTCATCCAGCGGCCCGCCGTGTTTGGAGTTAAAAAAAACGTTTAAAGTTGGCAGGAAATTTTAAAATATCACGCAATAATTATGTGTTATTGAAAGATTCGAAGGTAAATACATGAACGCCAACTGTAAAAACTTAAAAATTGTTATAACATTTTAAAAAGACTAAGCAATGCTAAGCCTGGCAGGGGGATAAGTAAAGCCTGGTGGCCTGCCAGACTTACGATGCACTGGAGGAAACCCTACGATTTAGTAGATCATTTTAGTTGCATTTCTCACAGCAACTAAATGGCAAACATCTGTCAGTCAAAAACGTTTTGTCACCCACAAGAAAAACATCCACACAGCATGGCAGTTCCACCACCATGCTTCATTAGGAAGATAATTTCTGTTTCCTAATTAATGCGACTTTGGGCTTTCCAAAACTAATTGATCTGTCTCACCCTCATTAAGACTATTTTACCTTAACTTTTTTGAGATTCCTAACTTGTAGATTTAATAGGTAGACAGATCTAAAATGTTTTACAATGCAATGGAAGAGTATATTATATTTCCTAAACAGGATCTCTGAAAGAAAACTCAACATAAATGGCATGGGGCCCAAAATGGATCCCTGTGGAACACCACAAGGAAGAACTCTTCTGATCATCATAAAAACTTTGTCAGTTTTGATAGAAATGATTCAGATTAGCATACTGGCTTTAATACAAAGTATCTGTTATGACAACAAGATACTGTAGGTCTGAAAATATGACAGTGATTCATTTGAGTTTAGGGACATTGTAGACATTGACTCAAATGAATCAACAAATATCTAATATAACATATTAGAATATTTTGTAAATTATATTACATAGCTGGACTGGCTCTGAAACATAGCACATAGCCAGTCCAGCAGTAAACAACAGTTTCATCTTTTATCCACCGTTTTCTTTTTTTCTTCCTGCATCCCGTCCCATAAATGACACTTCTCCTCCCGCTCCATCTTTAGCCGGCACCTGACAAACCCGGTGAAAGGCAGCTGGCAGCAATGTATTGAAGAATGTGAAGGTGAATAATTTATCTGAGCATATGGACTCATGCGTCTCATTCATCTCTGCCCCCCTTTCCCATATCCTCTTCATCTCGGCCCCATCGCTCTTTCGCCTTCCACTGATGCATCCATCAGAACATGCTCTTCTCTCTTTTAAGGACCAAGCATGTCGAGGCCCTGCTGCTGCTTTTTCTTATATGTGTCTTTTTTTCTCCCTTCCTTTTGGTTTTTGTCTTGAGTCAGAATTTGTTTGGTCAAACATTCAGAATAGGCAAAACCCTAAAACTAAAAGACTTTTCTCATTTAACATGATTTTACTTTCACAGTGATTTGTAGATTGGAGAAATTAGTAAGTACAGCAAAATTTAAAATCTTAAACATAGTAAAAAAATATAAGTTGTCACTATGTGAGACACTGAATTTAATAGTCGATATTAGTGTTGTAGTCAAGACCACGTTACCCGAGACCGGCGCCCGACACACGACACGACACAATAAAATGTGAAATATGATCAAAATTGCTTCTTAAATTGAGCTGAAAGATTCCCATTCCCATTCAAAACACCTAGATATTAAATGTTAGAGATGAAATAAATTTTACCAATATTAATTAATACCATCTCTGTTCCACAATTCACAGAGGTCTTGTGCCATCCCTAAAAAGATAACGCCCTGGGTATTTGCCCATATCGCCCATGTCAGAAGCCACCACTGTCTGCACAGCTGTGTGCGTGTGAGCAGATAAAATGGCGAAAAGACGGAGTCCTTTTGTCCATAAGAGTGTTCTTTATGAATTTCTTGTAACATTGTTTTTGTCTATAAAATCACAAGATTCATAGTTTCTTTTTTGAAGGACATTTTAGTTTCATTAGTCTTTTTGCTTTTCACAATGTAGCATCAGGGCTTTTTTCTATCTTTTTGCATATGCCGTATGTTTGTCCCTGACTTGATCTTTTTTAGCACATTAGATCCACTTTACACCAAACTAACTTTTAGCCACATAAAAGAGATGTTGCTTTGTTTTCGATTAGCAGATGAATATGTAATCCCATCTCTAATTAGTTTTAGTCTAATTAGACTTCTTTTTGCTTCTTCTCTTTCCCTCTATATGAGCATTAATGCAGTGCGTCTCTGACCTTTAACCTTAACACTTTACACCTGTCCTGCCATGGACCAGATGATGTTGCTCCCACACCACCGGCTGATGAAAGTGGTCCAGAAGATACCAAGACTCAGTATGAAAAACGTAAAACTGCACAACATGCTGGCAATTTAGTGATATTTTTACAGTTGTGGTCTTCAGTGGTCGCCTGAGACTCAGACAAGACCGAGAATATCAAAGAGTGGTCTCGAGACCAAGACCGGTCTCAAGTACTACAACGCTAGTCGATATTGTCCCATAAAGGTGAAGCAGAGTGTGTGTCCTTTATCTGGTTAATGTAAAATTAGCTTGGTGGTATTTTTAAAAAAGTAAAGAAAGAACCTTCCCCTAATAAATGTCCTCAAATCGTCTGTGAGGGATGCAGCTCTATCTGATCTACTCCTGTGTTTGGAGCCTAATGTAGCTGTTGTCAAGACTAGAGGTTAGTCATACTGAGTATTTATAGGTGGGAAGGCTGAAATAAATAACAGAAACTGAAGGGTGAGGCAGCAGGCAGAGATAGAGAAGTTTCAGGGGGAAAAACAGCAGCGTATTCACAACGTGGCGAGTTATGGAGGCTTGCGTTCAATCCCTGTGCCCGGCTTCATTAGAGCGAGCCGTCATTCGTCATCGATCACTGGTTGTCATGGAGGATATGTGGAGCCTTGAGCCCATCAGCTGTGTTTCATTCTACAACATGCTGGGATCCTAATGGAATCATTCAGAGGAGTGGGGAGCTGGGAAGGAGAGAGACGTAGAGAAAGAGAGAGAGTCTCATGGACAGAAAATGGTTGATGTACCGCTTGACCCCTCTGGCGAAAAGCAAGAAAAGTAAGATCCGTGCATGGCATCCAACATAACATCAAATGTTATGGGGCACATGGTGAGTTGAGTAAGTGGTGAAGAAATGCAACTGTTTCAGGCATCTTCATACTTTCCTAGTGTCTTAGCTAGCAGCTTACAGGGATTGCTCAGATGCATTTGAAGAGATGTTAAACCGATTAACACCTAAAACAAGAAATGCTTGGTAAGTCTCTTTGTTTTTCTAGACCTAGACTTCCCTCTCCACAGCCACTTGGCCCAACTCCTCTGAGTGAGTCCTAAGGCATTCAAAGTTCAGCCGAGAAACATGGTCCCTCCAGAGTGTGGATCTCCTCCTGGTGTGAGGTGTCTCAAACACCTCACCAAGAAGACATCCAGTAGACATCCGAAAGGCTCCCAAATACTTGGGTGTGTTGTGTGTACTTTGTGAGCTGCATGGACTGTCTGCACATGGCTGGGATTTCATAGTCAAGCGTACCGATTGCCAACATTTCTTGTGACAAATCCCTTCATTTCCCACAGTCGTAATGGACACTAACAAGTTTGATGCACTAGTTTGGCACCTCGTCCCAGTGTTTTCTCCATCAGGGCAGCCTCCTGTCAGTGCTGACCAGAAAATGGACGCCCAGTCTGACTGTTCGATATGAACTTTGTTTCCCGCTGAGCAGTGAACTGTGCAACACCAAGTACAGTCATAAAAATTGACCTTAGCGCAGGCATGTCCGGCGGACATCCTCTTCAAGTCCGCATAGACCTCCACCGGGTATGTTGGGCCCTATCAGTCGCCTTAGTCATGGCACCGTTGTTGTACTTCTACATTTGAGGAAGAAGTCCTGGGTTTGAATCGTGAACTGGGGTTTTTCTGCATGGAGTTAGCACATTCTCCCCGTGCAGGTGTGGGTTCTCTCCAGGTACTCTGGCTTCCTCTCATAGTCCCAAAAAAAATGGGTAAATTGGTCTGTTGAAATTGCCCTAAGGTATGAGGGGCATATCTAAGGGTTGTGCGTCTTTGTTTGCCTTGTAATGGATTAGTGGCGTTTGCAGGGTATTCCCTTTTTCCCAGTGACAGCTCGAGTTAGCCCTCTTGCGACAAAGAGTGTATAGACAATGGATGGATTGAATTTCTTATGTAAAAGTAACTGAACTGTGAGGCAAGTAGATATTCTCCACAGTTTTGTCTCTACCAGTTTTGCAAAGCAAGACACTAATATTTTTGTCCAGTTTAAAATTCTCAATTTGAGCCAGATTGGCTCAAGAGCCTCTGTAAACAGAGTTTTAACAAAAAATCTCAACTTTGGACCATAACGCCAGGCTTATACCAAGTATCACTGATGTTTGATTTAAAAAATAAGAGAGATTTTACCAACCTTCTCCATACATCCTGAGGACTCTGAGCATGTGAAATTGCACAAATCATAATTTTGTTGCCTCCTATAGCTTTAGTTTGGGATTCTGGACACATTGCTCAAACGTGTAAATGTGTTATTAATTCACATAGACTTAATATAGCAATATAATACATTAAAGTTGTTTTTAGTTTAATGCAACATGTAATGTTGTGCAAATATTGAAGGTGTGCAAATATTTTTGCGAGGCGCTGCAAGTATAATCAAAATTCCAATAACAGTAATGCGCTGTTCTCTTGTCCTCAATTATTTTCTTAGTGGTAAACTAAAAATGTGAATCCTTCCACTTCGTTGGCGTTGACGTGACACAAGCACAGCGACCCCAGAGAACGATGCTGGAGGGATCTAGATTGGAGCGAGAAAACAGGGGGAGCTTGACAGAATGAGTCAAAGCGGTAGGATGAGATGCTAGAAGCTTGGAAATTCAATCCCTCACAGTGAGACAAATTGTTCCATTAGCGACTTGCTGTCCTTTCAATTTCTCAGCTTGTTGATTAATAGCTAAAGAGCATTGTCTGTCACAACGGGAGTCGAACGTGGCACGTGGTCCCCGGCCACTCCTCAGCCCAGGCCCCTTCGTAATGAGCCTTTGCTCTCGACGCCCTACGCAGGAAAGCAGAAAAACGCCCCTCACTCGCCCCTCGAAATTAGAAAGGTGCACTCTTGTTAATGGAAAAAAATGAGACGGCGTGATTTTTCCTCCACTGCAAATGAAAATCAGCTTGGTGTCGTCGCTCGCTCTAATGTCATTCAGAGAGACGTCGCTTTTCCAATTTCCGTCACCTTCCCGGTCGGTTTTGCCCATTCGCCTCCACTCGGCTCATAGTTAGTAGATGGGTGAATACACGGAGCTGCAGATTTCACCTCTGAGGATGATATAAGGGAGCAGCAGCAGAAATCAATTGGCTCTGCCTTGGACGTCCAGTAATGCCTCAGTGTTGGGCTGGAATGCTAATGTTGCTCCAGCTCTGATCGATGCCCTGTGGAGACGGACAGTCGGCACGTACCGGCTCAATTAGCCTCTCTTTTTTTTTAACTGCTTTTGTTCTCAGCGAGGCACCTTATGAGGTTTAAGTGGAATAAATCTCGGTCAGAGATCAAATCTTTTGTTGCTATACCCATAAAACTCATTTCATATTTTTACGGGCAATAAAACTCGATGTCAGCAATAACCAGACAACGATAACGCCTGTGCCTGACGTGAATGTGTGAGGATGTGCATTTTTAAATTAATTTCTCTTTAACCCTCTGGGATCCATGGTGTAAACTGACAGGTTTAAATTTTACCTTTATATTTCTCAATAGAAACCATTAATATTGCCTTGTGTGGCATCATTTTTTTCAGCACAACCTGAAGTTTGTGAATTTACACTTTTCTTTTTTTTTATAAACTGTGATTGCATGTTAGATTTTATAAAAACATAAAATCCAAGTTGGAAAAATGTAAAAAAAAAAATCACAGTGAAACCACCAAATAGTCACAAATGTTTTCTATAATTTAGAATGCCAAGGTATATTGTACATTTCTAAATCCGATGTAAAAACTACTGCAAGCAACACAGTTTTAAAAAATGATTAGTGTGAAAATTAAGGCAATTCCTCACTCGTTTGGATCTTTTACCTTTTTTTTTTTTTGTCGATGGAATCTGTTTAATTTTGCTGTTCATGTGACGATGACAAAAAGTCCTTATTCTATTATATATTGGTAATTTTTGCTTATTATATGACTTATTTCAGCCAACAAATTTATTTCACTTGATTTATACAGAACGGTGTCGCATTATATGAGCAAAAGTCTAATTTTTGACATCACAAATTCCCGACATTTTAACAGGGATGGAAACTTTTTTCAAGTCGTCGTATTTGCGTTTTGTGCGACATTGTGGAAAAAACCCTGAAATGAAGGTTCACTTTTCAGCAGAATACTCACCCTACACAGCCAAAATGAGGAACATCCTATGTTGAATGAAAACCACATAACTTTTCAGGATCAAAGTGTGCAAAAAAAAAAAAAGTTACTAAACAATACGTCCCTATGGTACTAAATGATGTTGCTTGTTGTACTGCAGACAAAAATCAGAAGAGACAAAAGGTTTTCCCCCTCAAATTGTGCAATTCATGACAGCTGTGTAGCACACATTCATACAATTAATGAATCTATAGCTCACTATAACTCATCAGGGGCAGAAAAAAAAAAAAGAAAGTGGGATTATTAATCACCGTGTTCTGCCGAGATCATTCGAGGAGACGTGTCGATGGGAGTCTAAGAATAGCTCGCCACTTCCTGTGTCCAGTGTCACTTTGAAGCATTAGTCTCTGCTTCTAATTCACAGAAAACACGGAGCGCTCGCTGACAGAGTAATCCGTCATATCAGAGAGACGCACAATACGTGGATTGCGTGACGCCGCGTCGCTCTGACAACCCGCCCGGTTGCGCCTGACTCTGCAAATGTTGATGGCGACGGAACGCACCCCGACGGCGATCCGTGTTTCGGATGTTCTTGTCGTGTTGCTGATTTTACAGTCCCCCTCAACAGATAAGGTTTTTCTTCTTTTTTTTTTTTTGCCCTCCCTGAACTCTGCCACTAAATAGAATAAACTTTCCAGGTTGATTGCAGTAAAATTCAGCTACTTACAGGCCGCAGCGAGCCTGTCCCCTGTAGATAAACTGCCCCGACTCACCTGAAATGAAAATCTCCCTCGCTCGCGTCGGCCGCCTTTCCGGGACATTTCAGTGGCTTTTCGAAAGCCTTTTAAAAATAGATTAAAAACTGCAGACATTCTGTGACTGGAGCTGAACGAGCAAGGCTGGCAATCAACTCAACCAGGAGGGTTCCTCTCGTTTTTATGGCCAGAAAATGAGATCTAAAGGGCTCCAATGGAATACGGATAAAAAAGTTAAAAGGAAGACACTTTTATGAAGATTCGGCAAAGTAAGAGAGTCAAAGAAAACTCTTAGTGAGTAAAGAGGTTCAGTTACCGAGGCATCTGGCCTGTGCTAATCATCATATTAATACGGACAGATGGCGCACCCATTATGGGTAACGTCTGGGGAGACGGAAGCCGGTACCTGCTAAGCAACATTGACACTGTCAGCAGGTCAAATTCAGTTTGGTAAATGCAAAATGTTGCCTTTTGAAATTAAAATGTTAAAACTGTAAGGGTATGTGAGTTGTGGGCAAAGCCGAGAAACGCAGGAGAACGATGATACAAACATTTCAATCGACAGAATGGACAGCAGGAGGATCTGACACTGTGTTACTGAACTAAGGAGGATAGATACTGGGGATTTGATAACAAGTGAGTAAATGAGCAGATGGAGAGCAGGAATATAAGAGCGAAAAACTGAGGCGCTGAGGTCAAAGTGCCAATAGCGACCAAGAACAGAGGAATGAAATGAATCATACAAATGGAACAACACGACCAAAATAAAACAACTCAAAGGTCAACACCTCCTAATTTTCAAAGTCAAATTTCTTTTAATTTTAGAAAAACTGAAGTAGCACAGTTACTTTATTGTGGCATAAAATGGCATTAAATGCCTGAAAAATGCATAAAACTGCCCCTATTAACAGTTTCTAGCACATAGCAAATTGTCATAAGGTTTCATGACTATATACAGTAGATAATAAAAGTAAATTAGTTATTTGCTTGATTTTTAGTTAAAACAAGAAAGACTAAATATAAAGTAAACCTGATGTAAGCTACATATTATTTAGGGTGTTATCATCCATTACTGCCCACTTTAGGATTTCCATACAGGGTAGTTTAATGCAAACATTTAAATAATAATAATGAAAAAGACAGTTCAGTTTAATCTGCAGTATCTCTTAAATGTACACACACCCTGGTAATTATCCAGCGATTTGACACCTGAAGAAACCAGACCATAATAAATCACTCAACTCTTTCCTCCCTCCATGTGACACATCTACTGACAAACTCACTTCCAACTTTGTCGAAGTCATTTTGGATTTATTACGGCACTCTGCCATCAAATGCAGTGGTTATCAAACATGTCAGTAAAGAGAAAAGTTTAAAAAAATGAAAACATTACCACAGTGATATAGTAAAGACAGTCATCAGCTGGAGAAGCAACAATGGCAGAAACGGTTCAGGGTTGCTGCCGAAAGCCAGACAGAGACAATGAAAGAGCGGAAGGGAGTTCTGATTTGTATTCACTGTTAGTTACTTGTAACAACTATATCCTGTGTTCTACAGATTACCAATCAATCAGTCAATCAACAATAAATATCAACAGTGATTTCATTGAAGGAAAATGAAGGTTTTGAAAATGCAAAGCCAAATTTCAGAATGAAATCCGATTAAAAATCGGTGGAGTAGCGTAAAAGGATGTAGACTAAAACAGTGTTCTCAAACCTGGTTCAACAAAATGTTTAAGAGTTTGCACTCTTATGTACTTGCAGCTCGTTTCCCTAACAAATGGTTTTATGTTGTTCTTTTTCTTTTCTTTTCTTTTTTAAGTTTAATTCTCCAGGACTAAAGTCACATTAAACATTAGAAAAGCTCTAAAGTTATTTTCCATGATCTGATTTTTCTCTACTGCAAAAACTGCCATTTAACTAGCTTGGTAAAAACCAGACCCTTGTTCTCTGTCTGCACCTTCGGCTGTGGAGAAATGATTGCTTACTGCAGGCGCCTTCCAATGCAGAAGCTTCACAAAGCAGCCGCAGGTTACTGCAGAGCGATAAACGATCTGGAGGGCAGCCTGGAGGCGGGAGAAGCTGATGAGGAGGTTTGGAAGGGCGACTCAAACCCGCCAGCCATTCTCTGGTGAATCCGGTTCATCTTTGCTAACCTGAGGAAGGACAAGAACCTGCAGGTTGGACCAGACTTCCACAGGAAACGTGGAACCAGTACAGAGACATATGCCGGTACAGACAGTTTGGTGGAGGCCGGCCCTCCTCATCTGTGTCTGAATCAAATGAATTTGTCATTACCAGACCTCTGCTGGATGACATGTTGAGCAGGTAATTCAACCATGTGATCCAGGGTTGCATTCAGAAGTTGCAGTTGGAGACTCTGTGCCGTAGAGAGTTTAGACTCTTGCCTTATCACAGAAATTCCCAAAAGGCTGCCAGCATTTCTGAATCCCAAGAGTTTCCCATGACAAATGGAGGTCATCTGGTTACCTTCCCGCTATCTGACTGACTCAGTGCCTGCAGCCTGAACATGCCGCTGTCATGTCCCGGCATTGGTACAGAGATGAGCGTACTCTCATGTCATGACTTCATTCAACAACGTATGCTGAGGCTGAAATGTCTTCCTTCTTCAGAGGTTTTTGCCTTGCTTCCTTCAGTGGGTCACCACAGGCGAGGGCAGGAACAGGTTCTTTAGAGGCTTTGGATCATTTGACAGTTGCAATTTTGGTCCCCAGTCAATTCAAGTCTACCAGACCATCAGGTGTGAAAACACACCAAGTCTATTGATATCGAACATTTCAACTTTTTCACTATTACATCCCAAAATAACTTGTAAGAAATGACACATAAAAACCAAATTGACTTGGAATAAGTATGAAAGTGCTGCACTGGGCCCCGTAAGTGGCTCCTGTTTTGGGTCAGACTCTGGGGTCAGCCTTAATTCAGCTCCTCGGAGTCTCGCTTTACTCCAAGTGTCTGACTGTCTCGGCTTCATTAATCCACCAGCAGATGGAGAGGTCATGTTTACCGCTGCCTGCGGGAAGACGTCGGTGTCAGCGGCGAGTCGGAGCTCCGCGCCGCTCTCACCAGGTTAACGGATTTAACGGGAGAAGTCGGTAGATTTAAACTCTTCATCCGTCTGACGAGAGGAGACCAGCAGCCTGGTCACTGGGGGAGGAAGTTGTTCAGCAGGATTAAGCGACTGATTAAGACTTTGACTTTAATTTAACGACGCTAACCGCTGATTAATTGTTTCCCAAATATCCGTTTTCTATTCCCGTAGGGGGGTTTTTTGTGGCGATTTTAATTAGATTTTAAATTGACTGATGCAGCTATGTCTGGGCTTTTTAGCTGAACATGCGGGCAACTTGTAGCGCTTCCAGATATAAACTGATCAGGTCCTTTGAGAATGCCGTGCCAGTCTAATTGCACCTCGCCCTTAAAGCCACTCTGTGTCAAAGCCGTGTGGATTAGTTTGCTGTCACTTCCTGTCTGGAAAGCCTTCCTTCGTGGTTAAGGGGATTAGAAACCGACAGACCCTAAGAACAATTGTATATTAATATAAATACATGTCGCTACGACTCCGGCTCCGTCAGGGTCCGGCGTGCCAACCGAAACATAACCGTGTGCGAGCAAAGTGAGGCAGGTTGCAGGAGACGCGTCGCTCGGTTCAGCATTAATCCAACCCAGGACACCTAAGAAGCGAAGCGTCTCTCGGCTCTCTGCACACGCATCCTAATGAGCATCCCGACGTCGCCGATAGCTGAACAGAAAGCACCAAAAGCTGCTGCTGGATCCACATTAAGTATGCATCAGAAGGTTCTTTTTTTCCCAGTTCTTTAGGGATGACTTTCCCTTTGAGTTAAGCTCCTTGCATTTTGACAACTTCTTCTGTCTTTTTCTGGAGGGTAATCTGCATCTGTTTGTGGATAAAGTTTGGCGTTAGAGGTGAATCCTGTCATTATGCTTTCGTTCGACTTTTGATTTGTTTTTCTTGGGTTCGATAGTCAGTGCTCTCACAGAGTTGGCACCTCAAGAACTTTTGCACATCTGTATTTTGGGAAGCTTTCAGTGGATAGACGACGTAAGGCGATGCGTCATTGTGAGACAGAAGGAGAATTGTTTTTGTTTGATGGTTTTTAAAATTACTTAGTTAATCATATTTGGTATTTGTCAAAATGGCAACTATTAGTCAGGTGACCAGTAAATCTGACCTTTAGTGGAGAAGCTGTTGAAAGAAAGCAAAAATGTGCATAATTTTCAGCTTTCCACGAGCCATGTAGGGAAATCAGTGGTTTTTGTAAAGTAAATTCAAAGTTAGATTTGCTGATACTGATAACAATACTATAAAAAAAACAAGTTAGAATTGAATAATTGGTGATATGATTTCAGTTTCTTGATCATAATTATGATAAAATACAAGACAAACATTTGAGTTGTGTGTTTTATTAACTAAATACAATAGAAAACGTAGCAGAATAGAAATGACATTAGAAACGGTTGTTTATTAGGTCAGCCATATTTATATTTCAAGTTTGAGGTATATTTCTTTTCAGGAGTGCATATTTTCGAGTTCTAACACGATTTATGTATTTATGTATTTATTTATTTATTTATTTATTTGCAGCTGCCTGAATAGAAAATAATAAAACTGCTTATGGCGAATATCAGAAATTAAACATGAGTGCAAACATTGCAAAGAAATGCTCTCAATTTGAAAACAGAAGCTCTTGACGTTTTAACATTTGACATTTTAATTGAACAATGTGAGAAAATCTGAGTAATTTGCTGGACACATAGAAGAGAAACTGAGTGTCAATGTTATCATGCTAGTACTGATCCGATACTCACATCGGTGTCGATATTATCGACATGTAGGTCGGTACGCCGGGTGCCAAGCAGCGTCATGATCTGCTAAAATTGGACATCTTCATTCATTAAAATATCCCACGTTTAGCTTACTGTTGAACACGTAAAAAAAGAAAACTTAAATAAACTCAATGAAATTGTTTGTTTTTATTTGAAAGTCAAGTGTTGTGGGGCAAAAATAATTTCCACTTTGCAGTATTGGCAAAAAGTTTGGAAACCTTCTGCTTTAGATCGTCAGAGACATTTCAGTACCAAAGAGCGATAACCTGAGTAAATACAAAATGGAGCCTTTAAATGATGACTTCATTCATTCATTAAATGTATGATGTGTATGATGTGACCGCTCTACCTGAAGTGCAGGAAAGTTGATTTTCTGTTCTTTGTTTTGAGTGAATGCTCGTCTGATTCGTCTGCAGTCATTTAAAAACAGCGTGACTGTCGGCACAGAAGCTTAACCAACTGTGAGTAACGCACTGATGCACCATCTGGTAACAATGTCATTGACTGAAGAAAAATCTTTTTTAAATCTTAGCAGGATTCACTGCGTCTTTTCTAGAAATCAATAATCAATAATGTTCAAGCTAAAAAGATGCAAATAAATGTGACTTTTTTTTCATACTGAGAGACGATCGGTCTGTAGCTGCTCCTGCTGCAACTGACTCTAGACAAAGATTTCAGGGTTTCCTGTCTTCTTCTTTTTTTTCCTACATATTTGAGTGAACTCCGCTGAGGAACTTCAACTTTAAAGCCACAAAGCCCCCTGTGGGCGTGCGCAGAAAGACTAGCGCCGCTTCAAACAACGAGTTCAGTAAAGAACTCGGAGAAAGGAATAGAAGAAGAAGAAAAAAACATTCAAATTCCCAACACAAAACCCGGCGCGTCCTTGTGCTTTTACTGTAATGATCACCGGTCCTCCACATGACTCAGAGCTGTTCTTCAAACCGTGAATTCGCTTTCATCTGAGATTTCTCACAGACTTTGGTGCCTTAGAAAGGTGGACTGTCGGTTTTACGCTGGCTTACAAATTGCACAATGAGGAAAGGCACAAAGAAGTTGTTATACAGGGACTCTGAGAAGTTTTGGTTGCAAAAAAAACCCTGAAAACTTGAGTGAAATAATCTCCCAGAAGAACTAGAATTATTGACTTTAAACCAGCTCCTTTTCCCTGCTCAAAAGTTACCTGTAAGTCATTTTTGTCTAGGTGTACTGAGATATTTGCACTACAAAAAATAGGCCAAAAATACTTTGTGTTTCCATTGTAACCTCTCTGCAAACTATACGGTCTAGTTGGGTTACCCCAAGATCACTAAGTCTTCTTAAAAGGTAGAGTCTCTGAGAACAGTTCTTCAAAATATAGTCAGTGTTTTCAGCACAGTTGAGCTGACTGTCCAGGAACGACCCAAGGTATTTAAAATTTGCCACAGTTTCAACATTTTGGCCATCGAGAGAAACTGGAACCACTTTAAGGTCTTGTTTAGATCATTTAATTAGCTCTACATTCTTGAGAGACTGAAAAATTTATAATAAATAATAAAGACTTTGCGGTATTCTGATTTAGTAATGTAATTATATTAGTTGTGTTACCACCCTCACGCCACTAGAGGCAGTAGCAACCCCGAAAAGATGCGACTAAGGAGCAGATTTAGAAGTACACCGAAAGCTACAGAATTTGGTAAAAACTGTGAGCTTTGCTGAAGTAATTAAAGACACAAGTTCAAATCCATGCTGAGAGTGGAACTCCTTCAATCAGGGCTCCTCCTCTGCACTGATTGGCTAAGCAATGTAAAGTGATCCTCTGCAGCAAGTGATGGCAAAGCGGGGCGTCATCACGACTTTACACAAGTTTGTCTTTACCTCCGCGGCAGAGGCTCCTCCGAAACCCTGAGACCGACTCACCGAACCACTGAGGTTCGATCGAACCCAGGTTAAGAACCACTGTTGTAGGAGCTCGGCTTTAACCACACTGGTAAAAACTTTAAAGGGCTACTATAGGAGCGATGGTTTGATGACTTCCTGTTTCAGAAAGAACAGGAGTTTTTAAAGAGACAGAAACCCAATTTAAAGGTGCTAAATCACAAAGTCATATTTCTTTTAAGCCTTATGACATTTCTATAATAAATGAAATTAACATAATTACTTGATTATGCTATAAAATGCCAGGAAAACAAATTTATGCAAGCAGGTTTTTACAACTTAACATTCACTCTTAGATATATTATTGATTTTTTTTTTATGATAAAAGTTACATCAAAGGTGGAGAAGGATCTGAAATCCTTTATCTTGCTCTCATTTTTTAACACCACAGAAACCTGGCATGTTATGACATCATGAGTGTGACATCAATGCTGTTTATAGTGTGCTTCCATATACAAAAACAAGCATTTTGTCCATCTGTGAAGTAGATTACAATATAAAGAGATCTAGCCGTCAGATGAGAGAACTGATTAAATAGAGAGCAGCTAAAAGGAGGTGTAGGTGTGTTAGATAAGCAGCTGAGGCATTCAGAAATGCTCCTGTGACAGAAAGGCTTTTATATATGTGACACTCCAGAGAGTGTTATTAATCCTCTTATATGCGAAGTCATAAAAACATTCGGTCTTTACTGCGTGAACGGGTTTACTCGAACACAGGGCTTGTAAAGCTCTGAAACAGGTGGCGGCTGATGTTTTGCTAATGATTCCCTGAACACAAAGACTGTGTGTGTGTGTGTGTGTGTGTGTGTGTGTGTGTGTGTGTGTGTGTGTGTGTGTGTGTGTGTGTGTGTGTGTGTGTGTGTGTGTGTGTGTGGAAACGGAGTGATGGCTGCCTGCCGAACCTTAACTTTAAAAAATGAAACCATGGGCGTTTTCGCACTGCAAGGAGCGGTACGGTACGGAACGGTTCTGACCGTGTTTGCATTACAACTTGCGACCAGTTCCACCGGCCAGCCAAGCGGTTCTGCTTAGAACCAGCAGCTGATTGGCCGCTGGTTGTTATGGAGTCAGACGTTGATTTTCTGTTGACAGCTGGCTCTCACTTTTCAATATTTTTATTATTAGTTTTAATTAGCAATGGATTCGTCTCAATATAGTGCAATCACCTGAACGAGTACAGAAAGAGCTGATCGGTCAATGAGGAAAGAGAAGAACGTTTTCTGCCGCATCTCTGAGAAAAAGGCTTCGGCCGCCACATCGAAACCATTGTTTAGTTTCAAAAATAATGACATCAGGTACAGCTTCGATGGCGTCCTCGGTGTATATGCAAACGTTCCCGTTCCGTTCCGTTTCGTTCCCTGCAGTGCGAAAAACGCCTATTTATCTTGCCCCCAAACACTGAAAGGTAAGCAAGGCGCAAAATAAATCTCAAAAAGGTCAGAGAGGAAGAAGTGACAGAACATTTCCATAGTAACCATTGGGTGGTATTTTCTATCCTACGTCTAGAAACGTAAACTTTGTGGAAGTAGTTTTGGTATACTTTGGAGTCTGTGGTTCACAAGACAAAATGTGAGAAAGTTTAGGTGATATAAATACATTTGCACTGCTTTGCTGGTGGGGGGTTTTTTCTGCAAATTTACCACATTGACGTGAAAATCAGTGTTGTAACAGTTTTAGGTTTTTCATTATAGTTTGTTTTATTTCGTTGTGACTTTTGGTTTGTCTAATTCAGTCAGCTTTAATTCGTTTTTAAAATGTGCTTTCCAGTTCTTATCAGTTATTGTGAGTTAAATATTATTTAGTTTAGTTTTAATTAATTACAGTAGCAGCCTGGTTTAGCCGCAGAGTTAAAAAGTCAAAGTAATGTGTTGTAATAATTCATCGATTGGGTAATGAATACTCAACAGAAGATACCGCTAAAAAATATTTATTTAATTATTTTTGGACAACTAACTGACTCTGCTGTTTTCTCCCAAATTTTTCTGTTGCCATTTTGCAGACTAGCGTTAGTAGGGTTGCCACCCGTCCCGTAAAATACAGAATCGTCCCGTATTTGGCTGATACATAGTCATGACGTGCTTTGATTAAACTAATTTATCTTTGGTGTAATTCCAGAACCGAAAAATTAACTTTATACCAGGTGAGACTCTCTCACCTGAGAATGTGAACCTGTACTGGGCTGATTCTGTCCCTTCAAATAATTTCAACAGCTCCTGGAGAAGATTCTTAACTTATAAGTTACAGGAACGTATAGGTTACAGGTTCCTGTAACTTATAAGGAACAGGTTTGAAACAAACTGTGTGCTACACTCAAGAGAGAGATTCATTTGATGTATCAAAGAGTGATGTCATCACTGCTGATGTCATTGTTACCATAGGAACTGAACATTCTAATGGTGCATTCACACCAAATACGTTTTGAGCGTCAGGAGAGTCTGGTTTACATTCAAAGTCTATGTGGAGCGTCCAACGCTGCGCTAGATGCTCTAAAGGCGCCGCAACGGCCCTCGACACGCCTCCACATAGACTTTGAATGTAAACCAGATGCGCCTGACGGTCAAAACGCATTTGGTGAACGCACCACTATATGTCCAGTGTCATATTAGCTCCACCATATTAGGACCAAAACCTGGTCCTAATATGGTGGATTCATTGCTTTGGGTCAGGAGTAAAATGCGAATTAAGTTTGAGTTAATGTTAGGATTAGGCAAAGTCGCAGCAACTAAAATGAAGGGAAATCAATGCAAAGTTCTAATATGGGTCAAAATAGTTGTGACAAACCTGTATAGAATTTTGTTTTCTAAACCATTCTATAAATAGTGATGATAATAATGGTAGGCTGTTTTTCTGCCAGTTGCATAGCTGCAGTACACTAGTAGTCTAATGTGTTGAATGTGACACATTCAACGCATTAAAAACCAATCAGAATCAAAAGTTTGCCTTTTGGTTTTGATTTGTTGTTTCTGGACAGCAGCAGAATTTTCATAGATTCTGTTCATATTTTATTGTCATGGATGGATGAATATTTGTTTATGTTAACAAATATTCATCCATCCATCGTCTAACACACATATCCTTGCACACACACGTTCATACCTTGGGACAATTTAGAGAGATCAATTCATCAATTTTTGGGAAATTTTACATGCTTATAGGAAGGTTTTAATAATGTTTCTTATGCTCTTTTGAACTCTGAAACTGATCTTGTTTTTTCTCCATTGATTTTGGAGTCAGTGGTTGTATTTGCGTCGAGGCTTGTGTCTGTTTTTATTTCACAAATTTGTGTAAAGCCTCAAATTTACATAATGCCCAGTGTTGGCAAAACCTGGGTTTGGATAGTGACCCAGGTTAGTACCACCTGGGTGTGGGTCGGTGTAAAGGCCGAGCCGGGCTTAGCTTCTTCTTCATGCGATTGTCAGCATGAAGACCCTCCATGCAACCAGTGGAGTTTGGTTGCATGTAGGTGTGCCTTTCCTCGGACCTCCCTGATTCATTAGAGGTCCATCTTTCTTCGGACCTCCCTGGTTGTTTGAAGGTCCATCTTTCTTCGGACCTCCCTGGTTGGTTGAAGGTCCGTCTTTCTTCGGACCTCCCTGGATGATTTAAGTTCTGTCTTTCTTCGGACCTCCCTGATTGATTGGAGGCCCATCTTTCTTCGGACCTCCCTGGTTGGTTGGAGGTCCATCTTTCTTCGGACCTCCCTGGTTGGTTGGAGGTCCATCTTTCTTCGGACCTCCCTGGTTGGTTGGAGGTCCATCTTTCTTCGGACCTCCCTGGTTGTTTGGAGGTCCATCTTTCTTCGGACCTCCCTGGTTGGTTGAAGGTCCGTCTTTCTTCGGACATCCCTGATTGATTAGAGGTCCATCTTTCTTCAGACCTCCCTGGTTGGTTGAAGTTCTGTCTTTCTTCGGACCTCCCTGGTTGTTTGGAGGTCCATCTTTCCTCGGACCTCCCTGGTTGTTTGAAGGTCCATCTTTCTTCGGACCTCCCTGGTTGGTTGAAGGTCCGTCTTTCCTCGGACCTCCCTGGGTGATTGGAGGTCCATCTTTCCTCGGACCTCCCTGGGTGATTGGAGGTCCATCTTTCTTCGGACCTCCCTGGTTGACTGGAGGTCTGTCTTTCCTTGGTCTCTTCAGTTTGTCGGGAGCCTTCAGTTTGCAGGAGGACCTCTGGTCGGGTGGAGACTCTAAGATGGTCGTTTTCCAGAGCAAGCTTCAACTTTACCTTCAGGTCTGCAACCTGACCCTGCAGAGATTTTACAGTTTCCTCCTGCTCTTTGAATTTGGAAGCTTGCTCAGAGTAACTTTTGAGCTGCTCCTCATATTTAAGTCTGACTCTGTACTCTTCCATCATTACGTCTATCAGACCTTTGTTGCGGAAGGCATATTTTTCAGCCTCCCACTTCAAGTGCTCCAGCTGTTTCAGAACGCTTTTGTCGGCTGTAACTTTAGAAGAGCCAGTAACCTGTTCACGTTGTACTTGCAGGTGACGTTCTTTATCCAACAGTGTTTGCAATTTTTTTATCTCCTCCTGCTGGGTTTTGACTTCTGCCTGGAATGAAATCCTTCTGTCTCTTTCCTCGTGGAGATCCAAAATCGTACTCTGCAGTTCTGTTTTAAGATCGTCAACCTGCTTGGTCAGATCTCTGACGTGTTGGTTTGTCTCTGCCACTAAGGGGGTGATCTTGAAGTCAGCAGATGGAGTCGTTTCCTGCGTGACTTCCAATGATCTTTGATTGTCCAAGTCGATGGAAGGACTTGATTCCCCCTGGATCTCTGCTGACTGATCTTCCGACTCAGTGGAAGATGAATCAACAGATTCATCAAAATCGCTGTCATCATCTAAAGGGAAAACGATTTCGTCGTAGTCAACTTGGATGTTGAGCTCCATCATTTCGAACCATGAAAGCTCTGCTGGTACAGCTTCATGTTCACATCCAATCTGTTGTTGCTTCATGTTGAAACTCTGGTGATATCTTGCTCTTTCTGATAAACTTCGAACGTGCTCTGTAGAGTGATCTGCCGCAATAGAACTGTGGAACAGGTCTGAGAAAACGCTGTCTGTGAGCTACATTCAAGAGAGAGATTCCCTTGTGATATCATAGAGTGATGACATCACTGCTGATGTCATTGATGCCCTTTTAACTGAACATTCTTTTGTAGACTGAAGTAAAAACATTTTTCTTTACAATGTCAAACATTGAGAAGTTTTAATTTTTGTTATCAAACATTATGAAGCTAAAAGAAAAAAAAAAACTCATAAATTGCCACCCGTCCCGTAAAATACAGAATTGTATGGAGGACCAAAACTGACATAATAATAAATAAAAGAATAAATATATATCGGACGTAAATAAATAAAAAAATAAATATATAAATAAAAGAATAAATATATAAATAAAAGAATAAATATATATCCAACATAATAATAAATAAAAGAATCAATATAAAAATAAAAGTAGAAATATATAAATAAAAGAATAAATATTTCCATTTGCTGTATTTATTTCTGTATTGTTTTCTGTATTGATTTCTGTATTTATTTCCCTATTTATTTCTGTATTGTTTTCTGTATTTATTTCTTAAGCAGAAATACAGCGAGGAAATAATACAGAAATAAATAGAGAAATAAATAGAGAAATAAATACAGAAAACAATACAGAAATAAATACAGAAAACAATACAGCAAATGGAAATATATATTTATTCTCATCCATATTTATTATGGATGAGATTTGCTAGATCAGGATCTGCAACCTGAGTCTGGAGACACAAGTGGCTCTTTGCCTCAGAATATTAAATTATGAAACATATTGCTCTGTTTTTTTTGTTTCATTCTTTTTTACGTTTCCCCACAAAAATAAACAAAAAAACACTGACTACACACTGGCCCTCATGGTACATTTAGTCTAGAACCAGCCTCCAAACCTAACTCATTATTAGTATAAATATTTTGGTAATATTTTTAATAGCAGAATGTTCACTTAACTTTTATACTTTGGGCTGTCTGTGGAAACATTTTGAATATTAAATCAGGTGTTATGATCAATTACTCAGCACTTGAGTAGATTTTTACCAAATACATTTTACACCTACGTCATTAAAGCTTAAGTAAATCTACTCAAGTATAAACATTTTGAAGGTTTGCTACTGTGATTGACGTACAGTTTTGGTGGGCGTCCCTTATTTTGATTTCTGAGCAGCCCTAAGTGTTAGCGCCCCCTACAGGAGCAAGGAGTGACATAATTTGCCGACAACTGACGTAAACTGTGTGGGAGAAAAATAAATACATTTCATATCAGTCCGAAAGGCTAATAAATAGATTCATGAACACTAAAACGAAGGATGTTTTATATATAATTTCAGTAGGTTTTAGTTTTATAAATGCACAGTGTAGTTCCAGTTGATTATAGTTTTTCCCTATTAATTACAATTTGTACTTATTTCAGTTGCCTGTTATTATGTTACACTTACAAATAATTTTTCAGCAAGACATATAATCTTATTTAGAGTCAATAATTTCTTAATATTGATGACAAAGTGCTAGTACTTCTGGCTGACTATTTCCCCTATAACATGGGAAAATGTCTTGTTATAAGTGAAACTAGCACTTTGTCATCAATATTAAGGAATTATTATTAACTTCAAACAAGATCTTTTTTTTCTTTTCTTTTTTTACTTGTAACTTATTTCAAGTTTACTCGGATATTTCCACTAGAAACTGGACCACGTGTCTTTGGTAAGATTTTGTGTTTTTACAAAATGTCACTCAGTCACATTCAGATCAGTTTGTTTTGTTGGCATTCTGCTTCCTCACATTAAAATGTGGGAGAATCAGATTTAGAGGTTGTTTTTAGCTTTTGTTTGTGAGTAAAATGTTTTTCAAAAATCCTTTTTTCCTCCACTGTACCATCTAACAAGGTGATGCAAGGTGAAAATAAAATCCTGCAATAGGTTGGTGGATTAACTTTGACTACCCCAGTCAAACAAGAAACCACAGTTCTGGCGGAAGACATTTCCAGGAGCGCTTTAGGAAATATGGATCATAATTTCGTGTTTAAGAAAGGCAGATGTGCCACATTTGATCGTATTTTCTCAGCCAAACTTCCCGCCTATTAGATTTCTGACATTTATTGCCATAACGCGTCCATTAGCAGCGCCGCTCGGCCCGGTGCTGCTGCGCGTTAACATCTCCGCCACGCGTCTTCTGAATACCAATTTGCCCAGACTGCTTTCAGGGGGGAAAAACACACCCACACACACAACACGTAAGTGCAAACACATTGCAGAAATAATGCAATTTGTTGGGGTTCGATTTAACCTTTATCCCAGAGGTAAAACCGCGTTACATTTGAAGCGTCTTGGTCCACGTGAGAGCTCATGAGAACGCGCTCCGGATTGGTGGTGTTGTCTTGCTTCGAGGGAAAATAATCACAAATCAACGTCTTAGTCATTTCGAGAGAAAATAGGCCTGGTGTGAGCAGGTCACTCAGAAAGTGAAGCACAGCAGGGCAGGCGTGTGTGTGTGTGTGTGTGCGTGCGTGCGTGCGTGCGTGTGTGTGTGGTGTCAAAAAGTAAATCACAAAGGTGCCTGATTGGCCAGTCATTAAATTTCTTGCAGTGGCATTTTTGTTCTGAGCACCTTTTCAGGAAGATTATAAAATGGAAAAACTGGAAAACACAGTGTGGGAAGGACGATGGATCTCAACAGCATTATGGATTTCAAAAGATGTTTGTGTGAACTGATGACCCACATTGGAAAAGGCAAAAAAAAAAAACACTCAGCTGATGCAATGTCGGGGTAAGGAGATCCCAGAATGACGAATTTCTTAAAAAAATTAAAAAAACATTAAGCAAAATACAGCACATCAAAAAGCGATTAGCTACCTTTAAATGTATTCACATTCTGTCACAGTATTACCAATAACCTCACTATTCCTTAATTTTTTTTTTCTTTGTAAAACTCTTTGACACTTTGTACACTGCAAAAACTCAAAATCTCACCAAGTTGTTTTGGCCCAGTTTCTAAAACAAACATCTTTGTACGTTTGAAATGAGATGAAATGAACTTATAAGCAAGTTTCCAGCAAAATATAAGAGCTTGTTTTGTGTTAACAATTCCTTAATATTTGTTAAAAAGTATTAGTTGCACTGGCAGATTACTTAATTTCAAACATGTTAAGAATGTCTTGTTATAAGTCAAATAATCTCCCAATGGAACTAGCACTCTCTTTTTTTTATCAATATCAAGGAATTGTTGACTTAAACAAGCTCCCATATATTCCAGAAAAGTTACTTGTAAATGTGTTTTGTCTTATTTTAGGTGTACTAAGATATTTTGCACTAGAAACTAGACTAAAAGGAACCTGGTAAGGTTTTGTGTTTTTGCAGTGTAAGTGTTTTTCTGTAAATCCTTAGAGCAAAACACTCCCAAGATCATCAGAAAGGACAAGGCACTCTCACACACAGGAACACACACCAACTCTAAAATATTGAAATCTTATAAATTGTATACACTTCTCAGGCTTTCCGCTAGCAGAAACGCTCGATATTGAAGGTGTGCAACAAGGGAACCTTGTGTGTCTGTTTTGAGCAGAGCCTGCTTGCAGAGAGTGAAATTGTTTTTGTGATAAACTTCTCACCTCTGTGATTCCCATCTCTTCAGATAAAAGCCTCTGCTTGTTGAAGCAGTTCCCACTTGTTTCTGTGAGGCTATGCTAGCCTCCCCTTAGCCTTATCTCCAGGCTAACAAAGCAGCTCTCGTGCTGCAGCTCCATTCCTGCTAAATGATAAATTGCAGCGATAAAGTTAGCGCGTTAGGTTCTGCAGGTTGTCTGTAGCAACAGATTTCGCTCGCTGGTTCCCTTGTTTGCTTCTCCATATTTCATGTGTTTTGATTCTCTCGTGTTATTTCTGGTATTCTCTTTGTCCCTTTTGGGTTCTTTCCTCTCTTCTCTGCTATTCCCCTCCGACGCCCCATGACAGTAACTCCATCAGCTGGTGATGAAACACATGGCAAGATGCTCAGAGATGGATGTGATTTAGAAAGAGATGTCCCAAGATTAAGTTTTCCTTCAGCTACTGGGAGAGTCAAACAGAAAACCACACAAACAAGCTACAGTGTATTTTCTGGAAAAAAACAAAATCAGTATTTTAGCACACAGGTTTTTAACGTTCAATCCTACTGATGGTATTGAAGCTTATACATAGCTATATCAACAAGTGACAGTAACAATGATGTAAAACTTTACATTTTATTTAATTTGCCTTTCACTTAATAAACCCAATGTTTTAAGGAGATTTCAGGATCAGAAATAGTTATTTAAAGGTTCTAACAATATAATTACCTGCAGTAAATAACTATCTAGGCATCTTCATTTAATTTAAACCTACATTAGTTGGATATGGCATTAGGATGCTAACAGCTGGTTAGCATCCTAATGCTAACTAGTCAAGTCCAGTGTGTGTTTCTACTGTTTTAAACCGTTTCATGAGAAGCTGGTATTTATTTACTCAGGAAGAGGAGGTTAGTGGTTGGTGCGCCACCAGGAATCTTCCTGTGAGAAACACGAACTGAGAACGGAGAATGTTTCCCGCCACTGCAGCTGCCCAATAGAAAAGTAAAGACACATAGACTTTGAATGTAAACCAGATGCGTAAAGCGGGTTTGGTGTGAACTCGCCATATCAGCCATCTACATAAACTCTTTTATTGTCTTTTTTCCTTCACTTCCTGTCTCCATTTCCCATGTAAATAAAGCAGTTCCACTTTAAAATGTTTGCAGATCATAATGCAAGAAATTATAAGAAAATTTTTTTTTTAGGAAGGTAAGAAAACTGAACCTAAAGCAACAGCCGACAACTCCCTCCAACCCACTTCCAGGATGCAGAAAGGCCTTAGAGATGAAGATATTTAAATGAACTCTTTACTGGAGTTTTTGCGCATTCAGATAACTTTTCTTTTTGCTTGTTCTGAGGTTCTTTTTATCACAAGTTTTATTTCAGTCCCAGTGGCTCATGAGGCAGCCCTCAAACATCCAGAGATCAGAAAATTACAGACCCAGCTCACTTGGAACCATTTCTCTTAAAGCCAGCGGTTAATTTAATTGCGGCAACATTAAGGTTTTTTTTTCTTTATCTCTCCGAATGCCCCAGAGTCCAACTATATGCAAATCTGCTTTTGTAATGTCTTCATCGTCTTCAGTACAAGGGGTTGTTTGTTCCCACCTGCCTGTGTTATAAGGCTCTTAAATCTTGTCAGAAAGTAATTGAAAAGAATTTCTACGGACGAAAAGCGGCTCGTATATACTTCAGCAAAATAGCAATAGATTATTTTATTGAGTTTTGAAGACGGGAGCAGCACCGTGCAGACCTTTTATTGATCCTTTATCGACACGGCGGAAGAAATGACAGAAAAACAAAAAGTTTTTCGTGTACGTGTGTAGAGTTTTATATACAGTGCAGTAATAAAGAATTTACTGCGTAACAGTAAGAGACGTTTTTCGTTCATAGTATTCAGACGTGAATCTCTGCTTCACGTCTGGCGAAATTTAGAAACTGATATATTTCTATTTCTTAAATCTTTTTCTTTTCCCAAATTATGCCTCAACATCCATCACAAAAAATAGAAAGTTTCTTTTTCTTTTGACCACTGCAGCAATAATAAATGCTGAACTGAAGAGTTTTCTTAAAAGAACAATGAATGAAAGAAGCACTAAATTACTTTAAATAAAAAAAAACTAGTAACTCCGAATTATACAGTTGACCAAAATATAACTAGTTTGAGAGATTATTATTTATTTAAATATTTTTTATATAACTGCTTTCATTAATTGTACGGTCATACCATTTTTCATCTCATTTTCTGATTTTGATATAGCAAAAGAAAAACATGTTCAACAACAAGAAAATTTTTAAATATTCCTCTAATGTCTGTTTTACGACACCAATTATATGGCTTAAGTTGTAATTATTTGTCAGTAATTATATACAAAAGCATTCAATAAAGAACAAAGTTATTGAAAAGTTCATGTTTCAGTAACTCAGTTCACGAAGTGAAACATTATATGGAATAATTCCACACAGACTGTTTTCAAGCCTTTGTCGGTTCATTTTGATGATTTCCATGACACTTAGAATTAGAATAATGCATTAAACCAATAAAAAACATTTTTAGTACAGAAACAGTAAATGAAAACTTTGCTTGATACCTGCTTAAAGTATCAAGGGTACTGCAAGTGCGGCGCCGCGTTAAGCTAACAGACCAATTACTAACGCAAAATGAAGCGGAGTCTTCCAACAACTTTGAGGGAAGCCGTTCCCGATCTCTCAAACACTTTTCAAATTCATATTCAAAGGCCACAGCTGACAAGAATGTTTTCATCACATCAAGTGTCCCGAAACACGTCAGGATTTTCTGTGTGGGGTTTCACCAGTGATGAGCGCTCAGCTCAGGGACGTCTTGTCTTATTCATAAAGCCACTGGCATCCGTCAGAGAGCTTGAAGAATCGAAGGCAGTCGCTGGTTAGTCCCACATAAAACTGCATAACAAATGTGTGACCCATTTTCCAGCCTTATAACCTCACTGAGTCAGAGTTCCCCGATTGTCTCTGTACCTCCAAGCACAAACTGCAGACTGATTTCATTCCGTGCCTGGTGTGTCGCGGGATAATGAAGGAGGAGACACCTGTAATCAGCAGTGTTTTCAGTGACAGGAAATGAGTGTGTGACAGGATTTATTTCCTCCCAGCTGCGATTGTGTCAGTGGTTAGGTGAGGACTCTTTACCTCAGTTCAACTGTAATGTCGATATGACACTAACAATCCACAGATACAATATGGGGGAATTTGTCTGCCATAATTCGAGACCACACATTTTCAGTCTGAAAGCAGGATTTTATGTCTTTTGTTCTCAAAACTTTTAATACTGTTGCTTACATTTTTCATTTTGAAAGCAGGACTTCATGTCTTTCTTCTCAAAACTTCTCCTCCCGCTCTTGCTTCTTGCTTGCAAAACATTCTCTGCTCGCTTTAGGAACCGCCTTTTGGCACCGTCGTCTGGCAACCTCTCAGCCAATAGAATGAAAGTGTTATACTGGGTGGTTTGTTTCCTTCTAGTGCCTCTGTGGCACGGAGTTGGCTGGGTGAAGGGAATTGGTTGGTTGGGTGAACAAACTCCTGCCTAAGTTCAGTAGCTGTTAGCTATCAGTAGCACTGCTAGAGGATGTTTAGTGTAACACGGAGCAGAAAGTTGAGGCCGCTGTTTCTCCCTACATCCAGTGGGTGGTGCAGATTGCTACAATTGATGGTACCCACACAGGTACACCTGCTAGAAGGAAACAAGCGCACCCAGCACAACACTTTTGTTCTACTGGCTGAGAGGTTGCTAGGTGACGGTTCATTTTTATTCCAGAAGCAAGCAAAGAGTCCAAGCAGAGACTATTATATCTGAGTGGGAGGAGAAGTTTTGAGTACAAGCATTATAAGTTTTGCTTTCAAAATAAAAATGTAAGCAAAAGTATTAAATGTTTTGAGAACAAAAGACATGAAATCCTGCTTTCAGACTCAAAATGTGTGCTCTTGGATTATGGCAAACAAATTCCCCCATAAGACACTGTATTCAAACAATTTCATTTATTGTAAACATTTAAAAGTTGTATCCAGCATATTTGGAAAGAGTGAATAATGTAATTTCTCTATAGAAAAAATAACCAGATGTTTAACAAAGAATTACCATTTTTATTTCTCGCTCTTTGACTTTAGCTTTCCTGTGTCAGTCTAGTTAGGATTTGCTAAATAGAAAAATAATAACAGGCAGTTAGCAAGAACGAAAGCAATGCTGCCAACTTTGTCGCCTTAAATGGCATTTAAAGGACCCTTCTGGTGATCGTAGTCGGTAACCAATAGGAAAATTTGACTGCAGTAGCTACCCTTCAACCTAAAGAGGGCAGCACTGAGACAGTTTTAGGCACAATATTGCAGGTTTACATAAAAATGTCACAATTTGCACAGAAACATAAAGGTAACCCCTCTACGGACCATGTTATACAGTTTATCTGACATAGAGATATATATTTGGGTGTTAGTTGCCCTTTAGGAAAAGTAGAACTTTTAATCTTAACATTCTTTGTCTTGCAGTAGCATAAACCTAGAATTTTAATACCCATCCTGAAGCAGCAAGAACTCTGAGTTCTCAACAGCTTGTTATATCCTCTCTTCTACATAAATTAAGGACCAGAAAAAATTAACTTCGTGTTTTTCAGTGTGGGGGAAAAACGAACCCAAGTTTTCTGTTGTTCTTCTTTTGTTATCCCCGCAGAGGGAGATTTAGAATTAACACCTTAAGGCAAATAAGCTAAAAACAGTCTCTCGTGTCCGCCTTATTTATTCACCCAGAATAATTCTGTAGATGTACTTTCAGATCCAACACCGACACACGGGAGGTTTTTCTGAACAGGCACACATGACTTCCTCCATATTTCTCTGTATTTACCTCACCAGCCGCCAAACAGGATCTGCGTTTTGGAGACGTTTATAGGATGAGTGCTTTGCTGCTAATTATAATAATAAGCGCAATTAAAGCAGCTGGGAAAGGTTTTTAACTCCCAGCATGTGCGGGACCGATGACATTGCCTTTGATACCTCTCAGAGTTAGTGTATAATTACTCATTAGGATGGTAATTAGGACATAATCAAGTGATGACCATTTATGTGTCTGTAATGGAGAGCAGAGGAGGAAATGGTTTTGTTCACGTTCACGGTAAGAGCGCCACACGGATGTCAAAGTTGTGGCTACACTGCCCCCCAGTGGTTGAATGTGGGTTTACTGACAGCAGGAACACCAAATGATAAATTCTATTATTTATTCGTCTTTACCGAAGTCAGAGGCAGTGGAACCGTCGAGGGGAACAGGACAAAATCAAGGTCAATTATTACATTATTAAAAAAAAGGCAGCTTAGTTTTCCAGATGATGCTAAAATTTATCTGTTTGGCTGTAATCATTACCGTTACGTTAGGCAGAAAAAGGATGGGAGAGTGTTAAAAGCGACAACACAGTCCCAGTGGTAAGGAGGTGGCAGAGTCATGCTCTGGGAATGTTTCTGCTGCATCGTTTAAATTAGATCATGAAAAAAGGAGCAATGTGTGCAAATATTACAGCAACGTAGCAGGAAATCCACTTCAAGCTAGTATGCTAATGGGTAACTGCATGTTAAACTATAATGCTGTTAAACTATAATGATATAGGTGGCAATAGGACACCAGTTACATCAAGAAGTGTTATTTAACAGCACAAAGTAATTGAAATTAATCGTATTTTCAAGTATACATATTTATTTTTGGCCTCTTGGAAACACCAGTGGATAAATGTCAAAAATATGTTGTTTATTTTACTAATGCATTTATTTATTTATTTATTTATTTATTTATTTATTTATTTATTTATTTATTTATTTTTAATAAAAAATAATAAATGTTTGTGGAAGTAGAAATAGTTTTGATTTAAATAATTTGCTTTGAAGGCAATTCCACTCAGGACTAATGAAATGTCTGTACATTTCAGATTTTGAAGCAAATTTTCTGGAAATTCTTTCATTATTTTGGCATTTTGCAAATAGAAATACTTTTAATAGTCTCCACTGACCGGAAACACGGGACGTTTAGCCTGATTTAGTGTCAGAGCGTGAAAGAGTTTATAAGAGTCTTTTCATGGAGTCTGCTGAACATGACTCATGCGGGCGGTCCCTCTGGAAACTACTCAGACCCAAACCTTTCACTTTACAGCTCTAATATGGCTAATTTCAATCTTTCTCTCTTTGGATCTCCTTCTTTGTGTTACGCTGGTGTAAAAACTCTTAAATTATATATATATATTTTTTAAAGTCAGCATCAATGAGGCTCCCATATCTTGATTCACCATAGCAACTGCTGAGGGAAACGTAGTTTGTATTTTGTCTGATGCTACTGGAGCAGGACGTCTAATTTAAAAATACATGTTGAACAGAAAGGGGCTGTATGGAAGAAAATTGTTGCTGCATGTTTAACTTTGACTACACCGTCATCCACACTAGCAATTAACGTATATGGAAACGAATAGGTGAAAATGTGGTGGTCATAGTCCCATGAACTCCACTCCACTTCTAAATGTTCTTCAGCCTGTAATAGATTTTGTTCATGGATTGTCCTACATTCCCACAGCCTGATGCTCCCACCACCATGTTTTACAAAGAGGATGCAATTTTTTTATTTTCCTCACTCAGTTTGTTAAAAGTTCTAAGTTTATCTGTGAGGCGTAAGTGGAAAACGCCGGTGAATACAAGTTACATTTAGTGCCGAGATGAACAGAAGCCTGAAAACTCTCACCTAAAATAACTCCTGTGACATATGAACTGTGGAAAAGCAGGATTTGCTGTGGACACGAGCGCCTGCGGAACGTCACGTCAGACGAATTTTCCATCTTGTCACAAACGAGACTTCGGCCAGGAGGAGATGGCCTAAGCAGTAACAGTAGGGGGCGCTGCTACACCTCCGATGACTAAGAAACCTCTTCAAAAAATTAAAGTTCCACATATACAAAGGCGGCCTGCTGACCTGTAGTAGATGCCATTGGAGGATCTTTAAAGTCACCAGCTTCTGGTTTAGTTCACTGGTTTCCAGTCAGCAGCGGTTCTCAAACTGAGATGATGCGTTTATAAAAAAAAAAACAAAGGATCTGGGTGATGCAGGTGCACGGTACCGTTTGCGAGGGTTGAACTCCTGACATATGACACGGATCTGCAGTCTGTCTCTGCGAACATGACCGTGAGGCTGAAAACCAGTTGTCTCCCATTATGTAATGGGAAACCGCCTGTCAGCGGCCTCTGCAATCCTTCTGGAAACGAGAGTCCGGCGCTCGGTCCCACCTTCCAAACCTAAACCGAGGGATTCCTGGGAGTAAACACATCCTCAGTCACGTCTTTGGTCGGGGTCAAACCGAGCTCGCTGCAGCGGGGCGGGGGGGAGGGAGAAAAATGAAGTTTTCCTGTTTCTGAGTGGGAGACACTTGTAGCCAAATCTGGGCAGGATGGGAGAAGCGGCGCAAGCAGAATCGGAGCCTGGGGCCTGGATCTGGGCCGAGAGGAGAGGGGAAAATTGATGGTGTTTACCTTTGGGAATTCACTGCTGAGGAATTCCGAAGGGATGCTGGATTTCTATCAGGAACCATCATCGACTAATCAAAGCTCGAAGCACCAACATGGACCGTGCCCAAGGTCATGCCAACCTCTTTTTCTTACATTACTCGACAGTGTACATGTAAGCCTAAAGGATTAATTTGGATTCTTTTTAAGTTATAATCTGTGAAGTTATTTGTAATAGTTCCTTCACCTGCTGTAGAAAGATGTCATATCTCTGTCTCTTGTGTGTTGAAAAGTAAATAAAACCTCAAAGTGGTGTAAGCTAACAAGCTAGTAGGACATCCATTTGTTTTAGCTAACGCTGAAACGTCTCGAATTGAAAGTGTCCCAGATCAGTGGCATACAACGCAATGTTAGCGGATGGCAGCAGTCAACAATTTCACAAAATCAGCTGTAACTCATCACTTCCAGACCTTCAGAAGCACAGGTAGTAGAAGGAATGAAGTATTCGTAGATATTAGCGATCCCTAACCCCAGTGAATACTGGAGTTCTCATGCTGTGAAACTGGGCTAACTTTGCTCAAGGTTAATGTACTGTGCGTCAGAATCTCATCCCAGCTGATGAAACTCTGTGAAACACAAGATCAACTCATTTTCATACCACAATGACCCTTTGGCCCTAAGAAAACACTCTGGCCCTTTGTGTGGTCTACTTCATGTTGTCATTTGGTTCCTATTTAAATAACTTATCAATTCTAAAAACCAGGCCTGAGCGCAGCTTGTCAAATTGGACCAAAAAAAATAAAGGAGGTAAACCACAGTTAAATTGTGATTTATCATGAGGGGGAAAAGTTATTTTCTACTCAAGACCAAGTTGGTTTGGATAAAGTTTTTCCCGTCACAAATGAAACTGTCATTGGAAATCTACATCAGCTCATTTATTGAGACATTCAAGGTTAACAGAAAAGCAGAAAGTTTTTTTGGGGGAGGGTGAGGGGGGTTACAGTGCTGTACGTCGAAACCGCCGACATATATGCTGTTTAGCGGAATTATCTCTTTAAACTAAAGACTAATTATGTTTACTTTCCACATCAAACACGTGTTTATATATGTACTGTAAGTTTGCTTGAACTCCTTATCTTCACCCAGAAAAATGTAGAGGCAGGATTTACACTGAGCGAAGGCTTCGCCGCATTCTGCTTCTGTTTGCTGTTCCAGAAACACGTCCGTGTTTGTCTGGACATTCTGCAGACCTCACTGGAAAAAAAAAAAAGATTTTATTGGAACAACTTTCCTCTTAAAAAATTGTCCCTTTCAAAAAATTTGACAGCTAAATTAAGCAGAAGGCTTTTTGCAAGAAGAAAGCAATTTAACACGTTCAGCAGCACAAACAAAGAGCCCTCTTGAACTGGATCTGAAGAGAGCGGAGCAGAGGGGGATCTTAGAAGTTGTCACATCAATCCCGTCCGTGCTGCTCTCGAAATCCAATTTGGACTTTTTGTGGTTTATGTGCATTTTCCAGATGAGACGGAAGATCACTAGAAGCACTAGAAGCCGTCATTTGAGTAAGATCGTGTTTAAACAATGTACATTTGTCTTACAGATTTCCTTCTGTAGCATATAATCACTGTAGCTTTTGCAGCAATTTTTCCAACAGCCAGCATTTTCGACCGACTACGACTATCAAGAGTATTTTAATGATGGTCAATAATGCCGAAATTTTACATAACTATTGTTTGTTGGTAGAGAAAGTAGGAAGAAGTTTTACCTAATCAAATGACGCTTTAGTTTCTTTGCCACTCACGTATCTACAGCCATAGACATAATATAAGGATAGACGCCTCATGCACCGCTCTCGCCTATTGTCACTGACGAGATTTAGGGCGGCCATCTTGGAGCGGTACACCACTCCAGCACAATGACGTATCAGCGCATTTAATCGATCATAACACGCTTTTTTGTTACTGGGAACTATATTCAAACATCTATCAAACCTACATTTATAAACAATTGTATTATTTAAGTATGTTTTTAATACATAGTTCAGCATATTTAAATATGATTAGTGGCTATGGCAATAGAATAGGAATGGAATATTCTGATATATCAGCATATTACTAAGCACACAGCCGTGAATAATTTATTACGAACGGCTGTGTGTATAATTTATTATAATAATACATATTTATATAACTATACAAACACAAATAAATAATGATTAATACTGAATAATATATATTGGATACATGTTTATATGTATGTACATACACACACACGCACACACACACACATATATATATATATATATATATATATATATATATATATATATATATATATATATATATATATAGCTCAAACTGAGATGATGGAGGATCTTTAAATCCTCCATCATATATATATATATATATATATATATATATATATATATATATATATATATATATATATATATATATATATATATATTGTACCAAGGAAAGTGTCTTCGTTGTCCATCGCTGTTGTTTGGAGGATGTCGCTTGTGCATCAGATTCACAGGGCATACCAGAAACGTACAAATACAAAGGTTCCGGACGGATTTAGAGTATCAAAGTTGCACTAAAGGTTGTACTAAAAGTCCATTAAAAGTGAAAACTTCGCATTATTAGGTCAATATTGACCCTTTTAATGCAAAGTTCTACTAAAAAAATTCTTAAAAAGTCCATTAAAAGTGTCATTATTTACCGAATGACACTTCAGGACAACAGTCATAAACATTCATGAAAACTCCATCATGTTCATAACGGATGTTATGTCAGTCTTATCAGCACCCCTGCAAATAAAGTGCAACCAAAACTTGTTCTCTAAAGCCACACTGAGAACAAGGTTTTACATTTTGGACAGAAAAGGACCAGGATTAGCCTGTAACTGGGTAAATCATAGCGATATTGTTGCTTCATTTAGACTCAAAGCCCATGAGTTGAATTTAAAACAGCCTGCGTCACTTCACTGTGAAATAATCAACCTGGTAAGTTAATAATTAAATGTGGTAAGCTAATATCACTCTGCACCTTTACTCAGATCTCTGTCGCATATATTCCTGCAGCAGGAATGTAATGAATCAGAGAAAACCTGAGTGGAAGCAGTGCTGCAACTTCCCCGCATGCCTGTTGACGCTGCGGCTGCTGCTGCTGCTCTCTGATCCCTCTGTTTGCCTCTGCTCTGTCTCCGCGGGCGGACGCTCCGCCATCACTAACCCGACTGGAGACGACGCGCTCTCCAGCCTTCCAGAGTTCATTGGCCGTGGACGAAGAAGAAACTGGAATGCTTTTAATCACGGCTGTGTATGCAACTCTTCATCCTGCTGGAGGCTGGATGCAGCACCAGGCCAGAGCTGCTGCACTCCGGCGACCCAACGCGCTGAGCGAAAGAGGGCAGGCTGTGTCTTTTCTTCCATATTTGTGTGCGCAAAGGCAGAAGGGACATTTTTAAGTGCTGATCTCACCGATGCTTGAGCTGTTGTCATTGGCTTCCTTTTGCTTTTCGTTTCCCCCCCTTTTTTTTTGTGAAAGATACTAAAGGCGGTAAATCCGTGAGAAGATCATCTTATCAATAAGTGGCAACTGCCTTCATTTTGTTTTGGTTAAACTTTCATATTTATTTTAAACTCAAATTTCCTTTTTTTTTTAGTCAGGAGTTTTTCACATTGTGAATATTTTGAGCACAATCTATTCAGTTTGAAATACTTTCCCAAAACAAATTGAATACAAAATACTAAAAATCTAGCAAAAAATTCACAGTCAACTTAGTCCAGCTTTATTTAAAATTCTGTAACTCTTGTATTTGCACAATTAATTATAGGGATGTAATATTTTCATGTAATAAATTCATTAAAGCACAATTTGTGTCTTTATTTTGTTTGTTAGAAGTCCAAAATGCAGTGGCTCCACCCTGTTGCTTTGACTAGACCAAGTCTCAGAACCACAGGTTCACTTCAGCCTCAGGCTTAAATTATTTACAGTCCAAACAGTAGTGAAGTTGTTCTTTTGTTAATTAAAAAAAAAAACACTAATCAAGCGTGAAGTGGCAAATCAAAAATAAGGTAATGTAAATATAAATCAACATTAAACCTGCTGCACTTAGTAAATTTCCTCCACAGATTAATACCTGGCTTCATAAACCTGGAAAGCTGAGACATAATTATTATTAAAGCTCACATCAGTGAAGCGCCGGGACCAATCACAGCCTAATGATTTGTTTAACGCGCGTGTCGGACGCGTCGCCCCCGGACGCGGCGGCCTCTCGTTGCGTTCTGGTGCGTCGTTTTCCTCCGCGTGAGCCTGAGGGAGAAACAAAACGCGGCAAACGTATCTGGGCTAAAGCGGCGCGCGCCAACAAAACGTCCGGCAGCGTGGAGCGTGTGTGTACGCCGAGCTGCCACAGGGGAAGCAGATAAATGCTTGAAATATGAATTATTTGATCGTTATCTGCCGGGCTTAGCAAAAACAAAACTGAAGCTTGAAAGAGCTGAAAGGAACAAGGACGAAATGTTCCGGTTTTGAATTTGAGAAACGCTGAAGAAAAAAAAACCAGCATAGGGATCATGTTTTTCATTAGTATTGATATTTCGTGGATCTCTCTTTGCATTCTGAACTGAACTTCTCACCTTCTTTTGCACATCCTGTTGATTACAGTCAACATTCTGCAAAACATTTGTTGATAGCTGTTGATGCAACAGCTATTTTTGTATTTTTTTTTTTTTTTTTTGGTGCGTCCCAAGAGTCTGGTCGTTCTGGAAAAGTTCAGAAAAGAATGCTGTTGCTGAAAAACGGCCATAAACACATCACCACCAATCAGAGGACACTGAAGTTGAAGCCATGTAGTCCAGATGCAGAGAGCCGACACCCCTAACATGGCAGTGGCCTACAAACCTGACCAGGACTGGACCAGAACTCCAGCAAACTATTGTGAGAAGCTTGTGGGAAAAGTTCTTGGCCCAAGTCATACAATTTAAAAAAAAAAAAAGATATTCCGTCCTTAAACTAAGCAAACGTATGTAAACTTATGAATTGAAAGAGCAAAAAACAACAAAAAATTCTTCTGGCTAAGTTTTCTGGCAATCGGCAAATATGAATAATTTTGATAATTCTGACTAGCCTAAAACAAGAACAGTTTGGTCTGATTTTAACTTCAGACGATGAGCAAACTCTTCAGTCTGTACACGTCCAAAGCTGATAGAGACGTATCCCAAAAAAAAACTCAGGGTTGTAATCATCGCTAAAGGTGGATGGAAGGAAAATGTTATTTCAGAATCATGTTGCTTAAAATGCCCCAAAAATACATCGAAGATTGTGGTTGAAATGTGACCAAAGGAGAAGTTCAAGAAGGGGTGTCTTTACTTTTGCACATATCGCCGTGAGACGTTTTCCAACCTGCCTCCCGAACGTAAACAACAAAAATGATTGATCGGAATCGCTTTCAACACTACTGGAAAAAAAAAAAAAAAAAAAAAAAAGATCCACGGCGATCGGTAACAAATCGTCTCGAACGTCAGTGAGCTCATGAGCGACGCCGGTCTGCGTTTTGTTTGCGGATTAATAATATGCGACGATAATAACGCGCCTAAAAATAATCAGTGGAAAGCTTCCATGTTCTTGCATGTGGGGTTATTTAGGAGTCTTTTGCCCCTGTGTTTACACTGCCGTGCTGAGTGTGTGTTTGGGAGAATGTAAATGGGCGATAAATCTGCGCTGACATCCCTCTCCCTCACCCCCGTGCCTCCCCTTCGTCTTCTCTACTTCCACCCCCTCTTCATCCCTCCCCACTTCCATCTCCAGCGTCGGCCTCTTCTCGCACGCTACCGATATGAATCTGGGATTACATGCGACTGACTGCTGCGTGTTTAGGAGAAAGTGGCGGAGCTGTTGCGGATGCCAGGTTGGACGGATGAGAGGCATCGATCGGCGCGTCAGCCCTGAGGACACACTGCCGAAAGAGCATTATAGAGGGTTGAACCGTGTGTCACGGCCCTGTTAACAGCTTCATTGGCCAATGTTGTGTCCAGCAGCGGCCGTTGAAAAGTGCCCTCAGCTATTTATGGAAAAGGTGTGTGGAAAATATACCAGCAACACCCTACAGTATGATAGTGAGACCCAGCGGCGTAGGAAAAGTACCAGGCGTATTATTTTTATCTTCGCTCCTCCCTTTATTTCCCCTCCTGCAATATCCTAAGCTTCATATTTACCTTCCTTGTGTCACTAATGAGTCACACCAGGAAATGTGGTGTCATGGCAACCAAAGTCGTGGATTTCTCTGTTGGCTTAGACGTTTGTCTCCATCAGATCCTTCAGGTCAAATTCACTCCGGTTGGTGTTTGTGTGGCTGCCGTGTTTTTACAGGGCGTAGCTGAAGAATCCGATGCAAACCAAGCCAAAAACCGGCAAGTATACCGGAGAAACGTGAAGGAACTTTCTGGCAAAGACTTTTTTTAAAAAGGGTTTTCCTGTATTTTCCACTTTGTGTCAATGTTTTTGTTGTTGTTTTGTTGCTTTGTGCTGTAAAAATACAGAAAAATTCAATTTTTAAAACTGAAATGTTCGCGAATATACCAAGAGAAGTATGGTAGAAAAATAAAAAAAAGTGGAAAATTTAAATTGTTTAAATAACATTTTTTTTTGTGAATGTACCAAGAGATATATGGTAAATAAAAACTAAGGAAAATGTAAGTTTTTTTGTGTGTGTGTTTTTTTTTTTTACAAATCTTTGTGGATGTATCAAATATTCAAAAACTATTTATGACAAAAATACTTTCTTCCAGTTTGTAAATAGAGTTGTCACACAACTGGTGCTGCCAATTCCTGACATGTTGTTTATAACAATACCACAGAAACTAATCTTTGTTCCCTCGGCACAGGAAAAATTCATTGGTTATTATCTATTTTAATTTTCCTCCATAATTAAAGCCATTACCATTCAGTTTATATCATAGCTACATTTTGACATTATGGCAGAAATATTCATTTTTATAATGACCCAGCTGAATGTGAATAAGGCCTCAGAGTGATTTAGGTGACATTGTTCCCCATTTATTAAAAAAAAAAAAGAAAATCCTCATTTGAAAACGTTTTCATTAAAATTTGCTTGCTCCACAAACCTTTCAGCCTCTACAGGAAGACCTGCTAATTAGCGTCAGTTTTACACTAGCAACCACCAAGAAAAAAAAAAACAAAAAAACAAAAACCATCTTCACATTAGTCACATACACACCAGGCAGTTGCCAGAACCCAACTTCCAGGAAAGCAGACAAAGAAATCAGCTGATATTTAATTATCAATGATGCCACTTTGATGTGTTTCTGTCCGCGGAATCAGACATCAATTTCCTCCGCGCACCGCCCTGATGCGGCCCTGATGCTGTTATTTGGCTACGGAGCGATGTGGTGCCTGGAGCGGTGTCTGCTATTGACTGAAGCCGTCCGCTGGACAGGATGTTCCTGAGTGTCCTCAGGCTCCAGGTGGGCTCCTTTTCTCCCTCTCTCTTTCTCTGACTCTCCGCGGACCTACAGGCTGTTTGTTTTTCCGGCTGAGAGCCGCCATTTGCCCTCCTGCGATCCCAGCCCACCTCCTCACTCCGCCTGGGGACGAATGTAAACACAACGCGAAGACGTTAGCATGTGCTGCTGTATGTGTTTGTTCACCGCTAAATGTGCAAAAATAAAATCTTATCAGAGTATTTCTTTGGTCTAGTTTCTAATAAAAAATATCTTAGTAGACTTGAAATGAGGCAAAAGCAAACTTACAAGGTACTTTTCAGCAAGATGTCAGAGCTTGTTTTAAGCTAACAATGGCCAACAAATCCTTGATACTGACTACTCCAGTTTTGGCTGTTTGGTCTCGTTTTTGTTGTATTGTTTTCATTATTTTGTCTACCGTGGTTGTTTAACTCTGAAAAATTATAAATATGTAACTTTTATTTTTTTAAAAAGTAAGTATTAAGAACAGATTATTTCTCTTACGGGAAAAAATATATAGCATATATATATAGCATATATATATATTTTTACCAATATTAAGGAATTATTGACTTAAAACCAGCTCTTATTTCTTGCTGAAAAGTTACTTTAGTTTTATCTTTCAAGTTCACTAAGATATTTGCACTAGCAACTAGACCAAAAATACTTGGTGAGATTTCGTGTTTTTGCAGCGCAGGAACCAATTTGGGTCGTCTACCTCCTGCACCTAAAAATGGACTCGGGTTTCATTTTTCTGGCTGCTGTTTACTGAGATACTTAGGCATATGTGCGCAGATTAATTACTCCTTTCGTCCTTCTCCTTCTGCTACTACAACACAGCAGCCTAATGTCTTCACGCCTCTTTACCGAGAAATGTTTGCGCTGTGGACGTGAGAAATGGCCGCGGCTCTCCCGCCAGAGCAGAGCGCGGCAGGCCTGCAGGCATCAGAGACCCAAACAGTTTACACACCGGAACCGCAACATCTTAAACTTCGCACATAGCACCTGTCGTGTCTGCTAAACACTTTCTAACCCATTTAGAGCGGATCGTAAACATTGGCCGGGCCGGCGCTTGCCTAATACGCGTTTCGAGCAGCATCTCTCGGCGTTAGCTCAAGCGGGTGACTAGCACTGAGCCGGTGGTGCAACGGGGCGAAATGCGCCTGACCTTTTTTTTTTTTTAAATTATTTTTATTTTTTACAACTTTCACTTAAAATTCACTCCCTGATTTCCAGGCTGTTTGTTTGGGTCGGAGGCTCGATTTACGTAACCGTGTTCATAACAGAAAGTCAGTTTGATTAGTGGGAAGAGAGGTTAAGTTATTTAATAATATTTCAGGCAGATTAACAGTTCCATCTGTCTGTCCAAAAGCGAGATCACACCCACATATTCCAGTCAGATCCAGATTATTATTTTTTTTTTAAAGGTATTTTAACATCAAAATTACCAAAATGTTAATATGTGTTGAAGTAAGTGATAATCAAGAACAAAGAGAAAAATTTTATGCAACTTTTTTTTTTTTCTGGTCGCATGTATCTAAAGGTGATGTGATTGTTTAGTTTCTCTTGTTTCTTATCTTGTTCAGCCCAGGACACAATTGGAAATAAGGTTTTTAATATCAACTTTTTATCCCATAAAAATCCGTTGCCAGAGTTCAAAAGCTTGGATAACTAACAAACCGGCACCATACCCAGAGATTTAAAAGCCCACTGCATTGCAGTTACTTCATGAAAGCATGAAGTTGTGCACAAGAATTGATTATAGATTTGGTTTTCTTCTGTTTTACTTTACATTCTGTTGCACTACAAAGGTGCATAGAAGGAAAGACAAAATACTGACATGCATGTAGATTGCAGAAAACTAGTCGGCTACGTTTACACAGCAGGTTTTGATGCTCAATTCTGATTTATTTTTCATTAAATCAGTTTTTTGTTTTTTTTTGGTCGTTCATACTACTTAATTCTGCAACCAAAATCAGACTTATGTGTGAACAATTTACGAGCCTGTAGTGCCCTGCATGTACAGAAGAACAGGACACACGGAGCACCGTTTACAGAAGTAATAATGGATGTTGCTGTTTTTGTAAACACAAAAACTGCAAAATCATGTTGGAAAGCTGTTCAACGTTTTGGGGAAGATGGAGATAAAAACTGTGAAATTCTGGCAGAAATCTTGCTGGAGACTTGAGACCAGTGTGGAGGTTCATCTTTCAGCAGCACAATTACACAGGATGTCACAATGTGTTAGAACAGTCCACTCTTAAAAGGTAGCTCAGAGACTGGATCAACTTTTAGCCACTGTCTCATAAAAGCAGTTGAATTAAGCACTTTGTATATGTAAAAAAAAAAAAAAGAAAGAAAAAAGTTGCATTGTTTGGCAAGAAGCCACAGAAAAATTGTTTCCTTATTAAAGAATGACGTGTTTATGTTTTAGCTTGCTGCAGTCCAGTTCCGGGTTTTCGACGTGACGCCTCTAACATGCTTCAAGGAAAAATCCTGGCTCATCTCACCGATGAATTCTGTAATAATAACCTTTGTTTGCTACATACAATAAATAATGGACTATCATTTAGATGTAGCCATCTTATTTAATTATTCAGCTACATACACTTATATAGTTATGCCAGTTTAAGGTACAGTTAAATTTTGGATTACTGGGAAGTACAAGTATCTTAACCACTCGATTGGCTGTAGACTCTTAACCAAGAGTCCATAGCATCTTGGTTAGCTTTTACTGCACACATCAATCTTTCTTTTCAGATCTGTAAGCCTTTATTTAAATTTGCTAGCTACCTCTTAGATACTTCTAGATAAATTCAGTTGCATTACCGTTGCTAAAAATTGGGGTAACAATGTCGATTTTCGAAAGACTCGCCATGCAATTTATTTTCTCAGGTACTAAGGAAATTTCCCTAGATCCCTAGATTGTGTGTTAAGAGAAGCTAAAACCCATCTACCAAATATAGTTTCCAATCAGTCCTTTGTGATTATAGCCCAAAGGACTTGTGGTACATCCTCAAACAAGGACCAGTCTCAGGCAGAAATACATTACAATTGACGTCAACAAGGTAATTGTGTCTCAGTAGTTAGCATGACATAGTTCTTTTCTTGCTCTAAATAGACACATATGCATTACATAAAACCCATAAGATGACATAATTGGTCTGCGGCCCCAACTAATGCTCCATTGACGCACTTCATTATCAATCATGATTATCCAGACAAATGCACCTGGAGAACCGTCCTCTCTGCGACTGTGCCTGTGTGTGAGCCAGAACAGATGAGCAGACCAGACTGCCTTGTCTGCTGAACGCCCCATCCCGTCAGGTCTGTCCCAACTGGCTCTATTTCACTAAAAACACTGGGTCACAGCTGATTTTTTTTTTTCCCCCACATATTCCCTTCCCTTTATACTGGCACTTGAAAAAGTATTCATATTATTCTCGTGTTGGAACAGGAAGGGGCCTTTTCCCAAACTGTTCCCACAGAGAAGAAAGCATGAAGTTATCCAAAATGTCTTGCATTGAGAGATCTCTTCAGCTGAAACTACGGGGACTAAGCTCAACTCCTGAACAACGGCTCCACAACATAACCCCCTCTGCACCAAACGTTACACTTGACACAAACCAATTACTGTTCTCCTAGAAATTGAGAAAACTCTAAACTCGTCTATTGGATTTCCAGACACCCTGGCATGAATCTCTCTATGCACAGCTAATCTAACGTCAACATGAAGTTTGGAGGTCTGGTGACTCGACAGAAAGTTGGCAACCTCTGCACATCAGCATTGGTTTTGCTTGGCCTACCACCGAATTGCTTCCACTTTTAATTTATCTATACCTAAACCATCATATTGAACTGAATAGTATTCCCATCGTACATAAACAGCGATTAGTATTTCTGATCTGCGATCTGTGTTGAAATTCAAGGATTTTCAGGATGCCCCTTCTGGTTTAGGGGCCCCAAGCCGCAGCTTAGTTCACTTCTACCTTGGGCTGATTCTGCCTTGACAGCAGAAGAGATTTGAATTGTAATTCATTCAATTTAGATGAGTGAGCAAATACTTTTAAATGGAAAATGTTGTCATCTGAAAAACGTGAAGTAAATCCGCAACGTTACTAAAACAAAGTCACCACCTGGACATCTTACTACATTATGATGCACATCAACATCAATGGCTGTGAGAGCTTGACGTATAAATTTGTTTCTCAACTTAGTTTTTCACAACTTATCTTCAAACTAATCTTCGACTGAACCCCAGAAATGAGCATAAAAAGGATCTTCAACTCGTCTTCCTCACACTGAACGCGTCTGTCGCCTCGCCCTGCGGCTATGGCTCTACCTGACACCGATTCTCCGTTATCTAAAATGTTCCGATTTATGAGGTTTTTGATCTATGTACAGTATTTTCTCTGTAACCTGAATCTCATTTTCAACCTCTGTTATTCAGCCATACAGCGAGGATATATGATCCAATCAGTGCTCTATATTGTCATGCTTCCAGAGCCGAAGAAATGTAATTTCAACACTGTTACTCCCAGTAATTGCCATATATATTACCATATCTTTTTTTTTTTGTTTTTTCTGGAAGTGGATGCTGTCACATTCATTCCACAAGAAACTTTTTAAACGCTTTATCACCCAGGAATAAAAGCTAAATTACCATTCCCCATGATGCATCGTTGAGGTTTATTCCTTCACTTTAAAACAGATAAGTATCTTTCTTCGGTTCGCACGCCTCAGGTATATTGCCTTTGCTTTTGAATCGCCTGCTTCTCCATTTTCACCTGCAGTATTTGTTATGTTTATCTCTGATATCATGAACTGAGCTTAGCTAGAGCCACAGACAGGAACAGTTTGAGGAGCTGATGAAGTAGTTTGACCCTCAAACTTTTCTTTCTTCCCCTTATCACTGATTGTTTTTCACATAATCAGAAGGGTTTTTACAAAACTTACGGTTAACGTAATCTGGCAAATGTTTACATTTTTAGGAGAAAATGAATAATTTAAATTTCGGTTTTATAGGTCAGTAGTTGTGTGAAGCCCTTTTATATGCATTGTTTTTGTTATTTTTCAATCTTATTGACAAGAGAAACTTTCCACATGACTCTGATTGAAAGATTACATAGCCTAGATGTTGAACTGTGCATTGCCCCTTTGACATCCACATCAACTTGAAGTTTCTTGTGATAGTTGAGGACGAGGCACTTCATTTTTTCAGTAAATCCTCCCATTCTTGGCAAAAAGCCTCCAGTTCCTGTAACTTCTTGGGCTGTTTTGCACAAACTGCACGTTTTGAGATCTTCCCCAAAGTGGCTCAATGATACTGAGTTTAGAAAACCTCAATGTTGTTTGCCAATGATGACTTGGTCCTGTGTTCTGATTTATTGTTATAGTAGGAAGTCCAACGACATCATGCAGCTTTTATCAGGTTGACAAAAATAATTTTCCTCCAATGTTTTCTGATAACTTTCTGTCTCCATCTTGCCATCAGTTTTGACCAAGTTCCTTGTGCCTGTGTCACAGCCTAAAATAATCATTGCCCCACCTCTATGATTTACAGTAGGAATGGTTTTAATAATAGGGTTTTGTTGTCCTTAAGCATGTTGAACAGCTACAGAAGCCTATTTTTAGAGAATCCCTGGTGTCAGCTAACATTACTTTGGGTTTCTTTTTGCATCCCAAACATTCTGTCATGTGAACACACATTTTTTCTTAATAATTTACAAAGATATACCTTGCTGGTCTCTGTGTGTACAGGGCCACTGAAGCCTTGGACATTTCTTGTGAGTATGTTAGCGAGGAAGATTAGAAGTGCTTGTCAACAAAAAATGGCGTAACCCAAGACATCCAAGAGTACGTGAATCGTGGTCTTAACAGTCCATATATTAAGCTGTTAACTGTAAGTATTTATATTATCTACAGTAGGAACTGATAAGTGCTATGTTAGCAACAGGAGTTGTGGTCAAAGTATGTGACATGTCAATGAGTGAGTGGCAAGTTGTGGAGATTTTAACAACACCTCAGTCTTTGCATTTACAGTTCAACAGTTTTCAGCTGTTCTATGAAAAAAGACTTGCTCTTGGGAAAAACAGATCTTGTTTTTGGTTTTAAAATAATGTGGAAAACACCTCATCCCCTCCAGAGTAGTGGAATACTTCCAAAATAATAAACCATGGATAACCAGTGATCTGGAAGACTTGCTGGACAACAAAAAGGTGTTCCAAAAGGGAGACGGAATCAATGAAGAGTGTACGAATTCAAGATTATATTGTATTATTATTTGATCTACCGTGTTATGCCAGAAACTAGTTTCATAGGTGGTTGGCTCCACAATTTTCTGATGAAAATGACACAGTTTAGAAGATGAAAAGATAGTTTCTGACCTAAGGAGCACCACAGGGAACTGTATGCTCACCATTCCTTTTCACTTTGTAGATACCAGGTTCATAGTACAAGTCAAAGGCCTGGATGACTCTACAGTTGTGGCTTGTGTTTGAGATGGACAACAGACCTTATAAAGAGAGCTGGTGGACCACTTTGTGGACTGGTATAAGACTAAAAGTCTTGGGTTAAGTGTGAACAAAAGGATAAGATTGTAGATTTCATAAGAAAGAGGAATATATCAAATACTATTTCCATCATATTAGAAGTTGTAGTGGTGATGGAGGAATGTAAGTATTTGTTTGTCCACCGAAGACGGCAGGCCGAACTGAAGAGGCAACAGTGAAGCTGTATACACAAAGTTATAGAGCAGAATCTTTGTTTTTTTCAGTATTTATATTTCAAAAAACAGAACAATCTCACTGATTTTATCCCAAACTAACAGAGTGAGATTCAATATTAGGACTAGAGTGTCCTCAGTCAAAAAAAACAAAACATTTTTGTTGAGATTTTTTTGTTTAATTAAAACAAAGTCAAATTTTGTTGTGCAGCTGCAATTGAAACAAAAAGGTTAGTTTAGACATCAGTGTGCAAACATTTACACCTAAAAACAACCCATAAAAAATAGTTGGTACACCTTATTCCTCGCAAACGATCTTACATGTACCGCTGCATAATTAATAAAGGCTTCTGCTTGTAAAAGAAGTTTAATGCGCGACATCCGGCCCCGTGCTGTCACCTCTGGCGCTCTGCTCCTCCATTTTCTCCCCTGTGTTTGGCTTCAGTGCACTTGGTTTAAACAAAGATCCCCATTAGTGTCAGAGATGCTGTTTGATGCCCCTTAACTAAGTGGGATAGTTAAACAGAAGGAAAGGCTCAGTGTATTCCCCGTCTCTCCAGAGTACAGGTGGTATTTGCTGGTGCTTGCATGGCTGTATTATGATTTTTTTTAAATAGTCGGTAGTTCTGGGAATGATAAACCTTTAATCGTAGGTTTTATAGGTGATCATTTGCTTCTGTGTGATCAGTTTTCCTGGACGGCAGCAAGTACAGTTATACAGGCAGCTCCCTCAGGAACTTGTCTTGATTGGTTAGGGGCTGACGGGGTGGGAGAGGCGCTCCGTCTGCTCCCAGCTGAGCCGAGTCTATAGGGAGTACAGCCTTCACAGCCTCTTCCTCATGGAAAGATGAGGTCTTCATCACCGATAATCCTCCTGCTCTGCGACCAGCCACTTTCAGATGTCCTTCAAACACTCCTTCCACAGATTTTTGGATCCAGAAGACATTTTTAATACCTAAAGCTGGGAACCCGGTTGAGTGAGCACCACACCATGGTTTTCGATGATCACCCTCCAACCAAAACCCCCACCAGTTCTTAAAAGGATTTTACGCTAAAGAACAAGCGAGTTCAACCACACCTTGACCTTCCACTGTGCCGGGATTAAGTTGGAATGAGCAAGGGGCCCTGAGGAGTCGGCGGAGGAGGTATGAGGCGTGGGATCAACGAAGAGAGCAGGAATCAGCTGCTTTCCATGTGAACTTCCAGCACCATGCCAAACCTGCTGGCAGCCCAGCACAAGAGGATCAAACTCCTGCTTCCTCTACTTCTAATGGTCGTCATCGAGCAGGTAGTGTGCCAGCGAGGCAATTAAAACTGGATTATGACACATAAAACACCAAAGAATCATCTTTAGCTCCTTTCATTAACTCTGTTGGTTCTTTTCAAATGATAGAATACATTTTCTTAGGTGAAAGAGCTCCCATTATACTATATATTGATGTGTAAGTTTAATCTATTGGAATACCAGACTGAAAGAATAAAAATGGAAAACAGATAATAGGTGTTTTTTTTTCCTTCTGAATGGTTTTTGTCAATGAGTTTTGGATCAGGTTGCGCTCTATCAATCAGCTCACACATGAACTTTCTAGCAGAACAGAAATCCGAGTGAGCCTCAGCATTTGAGGTCTAGATGCTGCATTTGCGCTAACCTCACAAGAAACAGAAAATCAGGACTGCCTGGTCATAATACGAGAGGAACTTTGATTTTTAATCAAACCAGGTCAAACACAACAAGCCAGAATTATAATGAATGTCATTACATATAGTATGGGAAAAAATGCAGGCATCCATCTTTAAGTGAGATCATTTGGTAAATGGTCTGAGTATTGGTCTCAGTTTTCCCTTTGCCACTGAAATCCATCCTGATCAAACACTGCCACCTAGTGGACCAATTTGGATATTGCAGAATCAATTTACATGAGATCAGTCAACGAAAACAAGACACGGAAATGTCCCATCAAGACAAAAACATGTTTTATGATCTGTTGGGAATTAGTATCACCAATTTATTTGAAGTTGGTTGCAGATTTTTTTAAATACACTTTCCATGTTTATGTAAAATAATATACATCTGTAAGGACTTTTGTGCAAGAAGGTTTCAGCCTTTAATACTAGACCTTGACCTACAGGGTTCAATAACGTGACATTGTGTTTCATTTCCACACTTAAAGAATAAATTCAGTTCCATCCCATACCTCTTTGTAAAAAAGAAGGTGTAAATCTCTCCCCATCAATCTTACACTGTACCAGAGACACCCGTCTCTTATCCTTCACCCTTACTGTCATCATCTTCGTTCTGTTTGTCGTTCTCCTCGTCTTCAGTCCACTTTCTCCTGATTGTTCTTGCAGCTCGTCATTTTCATCAGTTCCTGGCTCGTTCCGTCTGCTCCTTTGTTTCCTGAAGGCATGTTGAATGAGACCGAATCAGTTGTGGGAATCAAATATCAGGATTTCTCACAAGACGATAAAATAAATATATTTATTGGTTCACCATTGTCACATGAAAATTACTTTTTCTCTTTGTTGTCTCAGAGAAAAAGTTAAATTTTGTCATAATACTAGTATATAATTATTTTTTAAAAACAATCAAAATTGCGGATTTATTCATATGTTAGTGTCAGTATATTGTTTCCAGACAGAAAAGGACCAGAAAATTGTGTTTTCAGACTTCATTTGTGTTACTAACGACAACAGATGTTAAAGTTAGTTTGATTATGTCTTGGGTAAAGTTGGTAACATCATTATTTATTGACTTTATTTAAAAGCTAAAGATGCTGAATAAACACTTGATAAGTTTAGAGTTTTCATTAACCCATTGCGTATATTATTGAATATATTTTACCTATTTACAATTCAAGTCTTTGTAGCGTAAAAATAATAAATCAAGCTGGTTAAAAAGTCAGACCATCTGGTTTTGCTAGAGGTCAGCTATTTAACTGGCACCTTATTCACTGTAAATGATTATTGGTTCCTTTTGTTTTCATACTTCCAAACAGGGATTCTGATTATTTTTATGTAAGTCAGTAAGGAATTTGTTATTTCAGATGCATTGGGAATATAAAATGTCGGACCAATCAATTTTTTCCTCCTGGTATCCTGAGCTCAAACATCACCTGTCGCGTCTCTGAACCTCCTATTTACCGAGCTAAGCACTGTCAATACCTAATTCATGTAAATGCTGCTTAAATGTCCAGGCAACGACTGAATTACAACATTAGCTAATCTCCTCCTACAACATGCAGATGCTCTGTCTGCGCTGACGAAGAAGAACTCAAGTCAAATTAAAGCTATGATCAATCCATCATACAATTTGGACAAATTTAAAAATGAAGGAGAATTAATGTAAGTTAAAGTAACTCTGAATGTAATTCTGTCGTGTCGCAGTGGAGAACTATACATTTTACACGCTTATTTGTGCGTAAAATGCTTCCCAATTATAATCAACAGCCACACTTCTCGTTTTTCAAGGTTTTGATTTTCATTTCTTCACATTTAGAACCATTTAAGACCTTTTCAAAGCGTCACAATAAAAACTCTAACTTCCTTAGTGGAAAACAAAAACCTTTCCACAAAAAGCTTCATGTATTTCTATCCCTTCTAATTAATCATCATCACTGTCGATGCTTTCAGTGGGTTTTTGCAAGAAAAATGAAAACACCTGTCACGAGTGCATAATACTGTTACCTTAGGAAATTGAAAGTAAAGACATATTTATTTTATCCAATTCCTGGAAGTTGTTTTCCAATAAAACATTGAGAAACCCAGCTTTATGAGTTTTCTCTTCTTTTGCTGTGACTCTGCAGAAAGCGACAGCCTCGTTGCTCGAAAGCCTCATTTCTAAACGCACGGAGTACTGGGAAAACTGCAACAGCACCCTGACTTCTGCTCCTTTTCCAGCAAGTGGTGAGCAAACGGTGGTGATTTATGCATCTCAGACGGACGGCCTAGACATAATGTTCTTTTTCTATTTTTAGGCAACTACTGTAAAGGAAATTTCGATATGTTTGTGTGCTGGCCCCATTCATCTCCGGGGAATGTGTCTGTCCCCTGTCCTCCCTTCTTACCGTGGATCACCGAGGGTAACGTGTTTAACACCTAATCTGATCTATGAGGATAAATCTGTTAGTCTGAGTTCCGATGCTTCCTTTCACCATTGATTCGTTTTGAACGGGTGTCGCCGTTTATCACCACGCTTTCTCCTCTCAGGAACGAGTGTCTTTAGTGCAGATGGATGTTTAAAACTTTGAAAAATATTATTTTCAAATCTACGTTTGCATTAGGTTGACTAACGTTCAAGGTTTCCTACACCTAAAATTAATTACGCTTAATTGTCAACACTGAAAAAAAATTGTCTGTACTCTATTTCCAACTCCTTTGGTTTTTTCTTTTCAATATTTTAAACACCGTTACCCAATAAAACTAGTGTAAATACCCATGAGCAGCTAAAAAGCTCATTGAAATGTATTGAAAGTTTTTTCCTCTTATCAATTTGTTGTGTCAAAAATGATGTTGACTGTTTTTGTTGCGCTTTTTCTCTTGTTGCTTCAGACGGCAACAGGAGGGCGTATCGGGAATGCTTGGAGAACGGCAGCTGGAGAAAGATGGAGAACTCCTCAGATCCCTGGCGAGATGATTCTGAATGTAAGGAGGACCAATACTTTAAAGACAAGGTAGAGGGATTTTCCTTTGTTTTAAGAACCTTTACTCTTTCAAATTTCACTTTGTCTTTACAAATGAATCTACAAGCCCATTTCATGACAATTAGATTATTGTTAGAGCGTAAAATCTCTTGTATTTTGCATCCAGGAGGACGAATTGCTGCGTCATTCCGCCCTCCGGCTCATCTCTGTCATTGGCTATTCCCTGTCGCTGTTCTCCCTCACTCTGGCCACTCTGCTCATGGGCATGCTGAGGTCAGTAGGTATTGGAGGGTGACTCCATTGGTCATAAAGATAAAGTTAGCATTTTCATTGGACATTGTACTTTAGCCCAACTTTGAAGGTTTGTAAGACAAACGCTGGGTTAGAGGTTATAGAAACATTAGCCGTCTTTCCCACCACGGTCATTTTAAAGGGAAAAGGATTTTGGCCTTTTCGAAGAAGCCTGGGCATGTGTGGAAGTTGTAATTTTCATCTGTGTTTTAGCGGGGCTGTGCTGCGCATTCACTCGCTTCAAACATATGGAGAGCTACAGCAGTGAGTGATTAACAAGACCATTGAGCTGATCAGTCATCACTAACAACGTTACGAACCACGAGGCAGTCTTACCTGTAGCTCCATTATTTCCATTTCCTCCTACGCTACGGCCAGCGCCCTGGTTAATGCTGTTAGAGTTGCGCAGGAAGTTCCGATCAATGCTCCCGTATCTGCTTACCAGGAAGCTCCACTGCACCAGAAACTACATCCACATGAACCTGTTTGTGTCATTCATCCTGCGGGCGGCCGCCGTCATTTCGAAAGAAATCATCTTCCATCTCATGTACTCCAACCTGCCCAAGGACGACCCCGGGTGGAACTCCTACTCCAGCTCTGCGGTACTCTCAACGCTGCCTTGTTTTTCATGTAGAAGCAGGTTTGACTCGAACAGCTTTTGCCTCATTCGTCCAAAGCGTACCGCTTCAGCTCAATCTTCTCCCTCAACAGATAGTGCTGCTGTGCAAGTTCTCCAAAGTGTGCTTGGAGTACTTTGTGGCGTGTAATTACTTCTGGCTCTTGGTGGAGGCCATTTTCCTTCACACGCTGCTCTTCACTGCTGTGCTGACCAAGAGGTGCCTGTTGAAGAAATACATTCTGCTAGGATGGGGTAAGTCACGGGCACGTGCAGACTTTGTTACAGGGAAGCAAGGCTTTAAAAATATCAGTCTATAGTTTTATAATTACTATGTAGAATTGGTGTCATTGGGCTCCTTAAATCACCATCAATTGTGCGTTGTTGGACGGTCCATTGGTTGAATACCCAAACAGCCTTCCTGAATTTACACCTTGTTCCGCCTGGAAGAACTCATGATTATGAGACATTTTCTTACTTTTTATTACCTCTGTATCACTGAATAAAATCATTTAATAGTAAACGCAAAACAACTAAAAACAAAAATATTTGCACTGTAACAGAATTGACATCATATCTAAAGCCTCTGAGATCCAACTCTAAGCTAATGTACTCTGGGAAATCAGCATATCTTGCTTCTGTCATGTTCCAGGGACTCCCGTCCTGTTCGTGACGCCATGGACTGTGGTTAAGATTCTGTATGAAAACACGGGGTGAGTGTTTGAACGCATGGAGTCCAAGCTTCTCCTTTAAATGATTACCATGCTCTCTGTTCACACTTGGCGCTTCTTTCTCTCTCAAGGTGCTGGTCAATCATGAACAGATGGTTCTGGTGGATAATAAGAGGCCCGATTACCCTGTCAGTGCTGGTAGGGGATGTTCCTCAGGCCACTCTGTGGTGAAGTTGACTTCAGGAACTAACTAGATTTCTGTTTGACTGAACAATGCATTGCTTAATCTGGATGTTTGCTATAAAGGAGAATCATGTGACGATGTGGTGATGCAGCTATAGTCACAAGCATATTTGATATTTACTATTTTATTGCTAATAAAGGCGTCCACTTGTCATGTTTGACGTTATTGGTCATTTTCCACTCTAGTCTAATGCGATGCGTTTAAATGTACCATTAATATGTTTTTGCAGGTCATTTTTTTCATATTCATCAAAATTCTGATGCTGTTGTTGTCGAAGCTGAAAGCCGATCAGGTGAAATTCACTGACTACAGATACAGGTACTCCAGCCGCTGAAGCCAACTCTCGGAAAACAAGTTTGACGTTGACATTTAGCTCCAACGTATATAAGGTTCCTGATTTAAATAAGCTGGTAAAATGTTAATCCCACATCTCGAATTTAAATGTCACACCCATAAATTGTGGGCGTAAATGTCACCAAGGGAACAAAACCAGTGTACATACTTCAGAAACTTCTTTCCTTTCTCTACTGCAGTATTTTCTGCTTAGCTAAATTATAATAAATCTGATCGGACTGTTTGTGCTCTGCAGTTTGGCCAGGGCAACGTTGGTGCTGATTCCCCTGCTGGGAATCCATGAAGTGGTCTTCACAGTGCTGATAGACGAATGTATGGAGGGCAGCAGCCGCTATGCCCGGAACTTCATTAACCTCACTCTCAGTTCCTTCCAGGTAGTACAAAAACAATCATTTTTGTACACAGAGTGTTCGTTTTGGTTTTGTTCACCAACATCATCCCGCTCTAAAATTTATTCCATGCATTTTTCAGGGATTCTTGGTTGCTGTGCTGTACTGTTTTGCTAATGGAGAGGTATGGTTTTGGTCACAGTATCGTTCTATATTAGGAAGGAATAGTTAGGTTGGGTGTAGCAGTACATATATCAATCTATGCCGTCACAGTTTGGTGGACGCAATTATATGGGGAAAATATTAGCAATAAACAAATATTTTTTTTAAAATAGATCAAATTTTCTTTTACTTTGGTATCCGCCATGATAGGTGGTAATGTTCCCACACTAAAGCTAATGATAATAATGACAGACATGAGCTTAGAACCAACCAAGCAGTTTGAAATCAATAGTCTGAAAACAGTTCTGGATTGTGATCAGTGGTTTCAGTGGGAGTGCAAGGGGTAGACATACAGGAAGCCAAATGCGTCATAACTTTCCCGGACATTTAAGATGTCCTGTTACAGCTCTAAAAACTTTAAGTTACTTGTAGCTTACTGCTAATGTGAGAGGGAGAGTTACTCTCTAAAGAGAAATGTAATTTGCATAAGCACACAGCTACAAAACTGTAATCAAACTTACTACTGAGAAATCTAGCTGTTTAAGTAAAACGTTACAGAAAAAGACTCAAACTTGCAGCGAATACCATGGTGTAGTAATGTACCGACAGTTAATATGTAATGCTGTTTTCTTGTAGGTCCAAACTGAGCTGAAAAAGCGCTGGCAACTGTTTTTGTTCACAAACCACTTCAAGGTCCGGACCTGTTTTCGAGGAGCAAATCTCAAGCACCTTTGGAAGTGCACCCGGCGACAGCACAGGAAGCGCTCTCGGCAGTTTGACTCCTATGGCGAAGGCGCCGCTTCGACTGCTCGTCCACACCTCCTCCAGGTGGCCGTGCAAGGGGGAAGTAGGCCTCTTGGACTCGGGCCACTTAAAGGCCAGGGACTTGAGGGCTACGACTCAGCAGGGCTCGACTTTCTTACCAGGAAGAGTCTTTCCAGTAGTGATGGTGAGATGACACTGGGAGAGACGATGGAGGAGATCCTGGAAGAGAGCCAGTTCTGAACTCAGTTGGTAAAATCCAACCAAATTGGAGTTCAGACAATGAATGTATTCTCCAAGTAGAATGAGCCAACTTCAGGGGATGGGAAAATGAAATGGTTTTAGAAATGCAGTTTGTTCTACCGAGACTTGTATTACCTGTACAGAAAAAATAAATTCCAGTTTATGTGGCAAGGATTTAGTTGCCTATATATATCTCAGTGACGTGCGGTCAGGGAAAAATAATGGAAAAATAATATATAATATAAAATCATTTATATTGCTATTTTCATGTACTATAAAGTATCTATTTTTTACTTAGCTTCACCAATTCTGATTATTTTTTCTTCAAAATCGCTGGATTTTTGCATTTTCCCATTCAAATGCTCAGAAGCGAAGTCAGTGAGGCAGCAGCGAGCTGAGCGAGCTGCGAAATTAATACCTACATTTATAAGTTTCACTGAGTTAACGCGGCTCTGGATGACATGTAAATGATTAGTCTTTTTGCCCCCCAGCGTTGTATGCATGCGCGAAATTTCCGTAGGTCCAACAACATGGATGGTGTCTAAGTCATAAGTCAGTGCCTCACCAGCAATGAATCTCACCGCACGTCACTGATATATCTGGGGGTTGTGGTAAAGACTCTAACCCTAGCTTTAATTCTGTGCACAAAATGGTTATGTGATGCAGCCACAAAGACTTTTACTCACGAGCCACTCGAGCCAACCACCTACTGTGACACTTACCTTAAAGAAGCTGGCATTGCCAAACCAGCAACAGACACATGTATCACTGGTTACGATGGAACGCTGCTCCAAACCCCAACCTCCATCGCATTTTTCCCTCAAACTCGGCTCTCCGACTACCTCCATTATCGGCTTTAAGGAGCAACAGCGGCAGGTCTCCAAATTAATACTACCGTGGTCTTTCCCAAGGTCACACAGAGACAGTATAAAAAGCATCTCAGCCTTGGCTCGTGAAAAGTGCTTTTCAATCCTTGTCATTTTCTGCAAAAATACTGATTTCAACACAAGGAGTGAAGGAAATGAAAGGGGAACTTGGAACTTATGGTATTACTTCATGGTAATATGGAAGACAGCCTATCTGTGAAAAACGTGGACTTCATTGGCTCCTTCTTGTGATTCACTCAAAGCCTCATGTAGTGTCCACCCAGAACCAATCACTGCAACCTCTACAGCTACTGCATCCATCATCTTCTGTGAAAAGACAGACATGTAATTTGCCTCTTTTTTTCCCCCCCTTGATTGTTGGATTATTCACATTTTCCTGTGAATTATCTTCACTTTATAATTTACGATATCTCTTATGTGCGAAAGTATTTTATAGCCTCCTGTACTTTGGAACATTGCTTCCTTTTTTGGCACTTTTATGTCTGTGTGAAAAAACATAGATGTTCCTCACAACCACAAGCCAAACTATTCTGCCTTCACATAATTTAAATGCAGAATTCTCCGTGAATTTAATCTGTACGTTCTTGTGATAAAATGGACTCTAGACATTCCTTCAAATTGTGACTGTAATAGTGAAGTGACGCAGAATGAAAGTGTTTTTCTTTATAATCTCCAAACGTAATAGGGCAGATTATTTTTGATGCAAGGAATGAAAACGTATTAGAAGTACTGAACTGTAATCAGTTGCTGCTTCCTGACTTTTTTTTATTATCTCCTGCCAATGTGTGGGTGTGTTTGCTCATTGTGAAACATGGAGTAGTGTACAGGACAGATTACTGAAAGAAGTCCTTATGGGTCCAGGAATAATTATTTTTCCCTTTTAAGAGGGAATTATGGAAGTACAGGATGTAGTCAACATATTTAGCACTATGCAGATGTTAAGAAAATACCAGAATTTTAAGAGTTATTACTTAAATATAACCTTTTTAAAAACTTCCTATCATTTATGAATATGGTTACAGTTAAATTCCACAGGAACCGTAAAGGGTTATCTTAGATTTTATTAATTAAGGTTCTTTGAAGTTAATTGCTCTTTAATCCCTTGCGGGCGCGTAGAAAAATGAAATGCATCGAAGCTAACAAGCTAGTCGTAACTTGTTAGCTTCGACCGCTAATGTGGGGGAACAGCTGATGGGAAAGCAGGGGGTAATTTCCAAACAAGTATAAAACCCGGAAAGCGCAAAAACAAACATCTTCGTACATGTAAAAGTTTATTCTCGGTGGAGTTGAACTGCACTGGAGAGGTGTAGCGGAGTTGGTAAGGTATTGCAGCCGCCACGTTCATTCAACATTAGTAAACACGGACGTAGCAAGTGTTTGATGTGAAACGTTTAGCCTTAATATTCCCTAATTAGCGCTGTATTCTAGCGATATACATATTTTTATTTCGATATAATTTAAGTTGCTAAAATCTGCTTTAAAAGGAGGTGGTATACATCTCACTAACTTGTGGACTTACTGATATAATTTGAACAAGATAAGTTGACATAATGTAATTTTAATAAAGGTAAGGAAATTACTCTATTTGGTTCACTTGTAGTCCTGGTGTTTTCTTACACTGAACCTAATCTGAAGGTGTCACAAAACACATTATTCTGTATTTACATTTTTAGGGTTTTATTCCATTTCTCAGCTATTAAAAAATAGTTCTGTGTCATGTTTTTGTTGGCAAAATAGACAAAAAAGAAACATCTTCAAACAGCAATTTCATATATTTAGCCAAATATAATGTTAATGTCGATGTGTGTAAGTTTACACAGCAAACTTTCCTATCTCTCACAAAAGTTATAGCAGTATTAATCTCTTTTTATACTGATTTTGGTGATTTATTGTGTAAACTATAAATCAGGCCAGTGAAATATATCCAAATGTCACATCATCTGGATTGAAGTGTGCATATAAATACAATGTATTTGTTTTTTGAATGTGAATAATGCTGGGTCTAAAGTATATGTAGCAGGCTTTAACTTGCTTTGTATTCATGTGATGCTTCAATGATTACTGTACATATGGAACTTATGAAATGTTTGTACATATGAACACCCTGTGATGTATGTGCACAAATTAAAAACTGGTGAATTGTCATGAAATGCCACGTTTTGTTTTTCCTTCTGTTTCTTATAAGACGTCAGTCTACATTTTTGTGCAAATTAAGAAAAACAACAAAAGAAAAGTAGGTGTTTTTTTTGTGTGCTTTTTTCAGTGAATGTCTGGCTATTGAAGTGGGTAGTTCCCTACAGTCTAAGAGAAAAACTGAACAAACACTTGATGATTTCTACAATAAAAAAATAAAAGGTATTTCACTTGGAATGGCGTCAAAAGAAAAACAATCCCAACCTCATAAATCATTAGTTATGAAACTGTTTTTCATCTCAAGGTCCTCTATCACCATCTAGAGGCCAGATGAGTAAACTTCACTCATCCTGCGTTTCGTTCTGCTTTTTGCTTATTTTTGAAGATTTACGATTTCTTTTATATGCTATTTTATGGTAATGTATACTTTAAAATATCAAAAGCATTCTTATTTCTAACATATCAAAATATCTTTTTTTAAGGTGGCACCATAAAGTCTATAATGACTCATTCCAGACATTTGTCAGTGTCTCAGATTTTCAATTGGAACGCACCAGTTTTGTCTCATTGTAAATATTTTGTATCATATTTAAAGGAATATGAAACTGAAGGGACAATTATTTCTGAGCTGCTACATCATCTCATTTCTCAACGTTGCCATGGCAAAAAGAAAGCGTTGTCACAATGAATTCATGGCGTACGGTCTTCTATTCAGGGACACATTCCTTTTGTTTCTGCTATTAGGAAACATAAACTAAAGCTCCTAGCAGGTCAAAGAACAGTCCTGTTAGTGTCTTACAGCAAATAACAGTTGGAAGGATAAAACAAAATAAAATACAGATGGCTTTGGGGATACAATAATATAATATTTTTGGACAAGGATGAAATGGATAAAAAAAAAATGCATGAATGAAAGGAGTAATTGTAAATCTGAGCAGAAACCATCTGGTGACTCTCACATGACGACTGTAGAGCTTTAAGAGCCAGAAAGAGGAACTTAAAGCGTGAAACGAGTGTGGAAATGTTAGAAACATTAAATAGTTATTACGGTGATAAGGTCAAAGTCATTTTTAAATTGAAGTTATGGTCATGATCAAACACTAATTCCGACTTGGTAGAAACTCAAAAGACTTAATTATGACTCATAATCAGGATTTTTTTTTAGTCTCCGTTCCGACACAATGTATCGGTTTGTTTTTCTTTCAAGTAGCGGAAAATGCCTCCGCAGAAATACCACGGAGGAAACATTTCGAACAAAGATTTCTTTATTACTCAGTAACAGCCCGTGTGTGGTTCGCTGTGCTTCAACCACGTTCGGCTCCAGGTTTGACACTCATGCGGCCATGTGAGCCGTATTTACGCCCAGAAATGAGCCAATCACGGGCGGCGTGAGTCACGCAGGGGACAGCCGACTGGAACTACTCTCTGTTCGGTATCAGCGGTTAGTCTCCATCCTCCACTTCTGCCAAACATGGCCGAATCCTCCGGGAATCCTCCAGCGGAGCGCATAGGATACATCACCCGAGTCCAGAGCTTCAGCGCCTGCCACCGGCTCCACAGGTACCCCAGCTACTACCGCTGTGTCTGAAGGGATACAACGTAGGAGGGACCCATAGTGGACACGTAACGCAGGTTAAAGTGACAGAACAGAAAGGGTTTGGATGAAATAAGACCGCTGGTTTTCCTGATAAGCGATAGAATATGCGGAAAATCCCGTTTAACTACGTAGAAACTCGCGATGCTTTGGCTGTGACCGCACAAGTCGGCGTATTTCAAAAAGCACAACTTATGTAAAACGGGGACACAAAATGAACTATGGAGGAGTTTATACTTTCACTACTTCAAAGAAAACGCAGGTAGGAACAAGTCATTCCGGAATTGTCTTTCAGATAAACGTGCAAAGCTTTAATGATGCATTTAGGTGCAGTCAATAGCGTCGTAAATATAAACCCTCTTCGGGAAGTTAAAGCAAATATGTTAATATTCGTCCTCAGCCACTTTATAATAGCTTTATGATAGCTCACAACAGTTTTAGATTATATTTTTAACCTTATTGTATTAAAAAATATCTTCTACATGTATTAGACATACAAATACGTTTACATAAATTGTATCATTCCAATTAATTTTTTTTCCCAAAATTCCTTTTGTTCAAAGCAAAGTAAGAATAACAATTATTAGTCATGTAAAACTACTATTGATTTCATTTGTATTATTTGATTTAAATGATCACCTTTCCCCTCTTTAAATTAGCACCATTTTTTTAACAAAATAGTTCTAAATCATGTATAAATCTATTAAGTTGTAATATACGAAATGTTCTTAAATGCAACATATGTCAATAGCCCCTTGCCACATTTTTATTCTTGTTTGACCTGCACTAACAGGGTACAAAATCTCTAAACCCTTGCCTTAAAAACTGCAAAAACAAAACCAAAACAAATCTGACTCCAGGAGTTTTAATTCATATATTCTCTGCAACCTCTTGTAGTCTTCGCCTGAGTGACGAAGAGAATAAGGAAGTCTACGGAAAGTGCAACAATCCCTACGGTCATGGACACAACTACAAGGGTTTGTCTTGCTGTTACATGAACCAAAGATAGTCTCAAATAAAGCACAGATTCTGTTCCCGTTTCTACCGATTCACCTGCTTGCTCTCATTTTACTCCACAGTGGAGGTGACTGTACGCGGAAAAGTGAGTATCACACAAATATTTTTGATAAAAGGTCGTAGTTCCACTGAAGGAACGACTATCTAATCACAAGCAGTTAGATAAAACCGTCTTTATATGTGACATATGATCCCAGATTGATCCCGTCACCGGCATGGTCATGAATCTGACGGACCTGAAGAGGAGCATTGAGGTAAGGTCACAGTAAACACATCATCTTGAGCTAATGCTAAAGAAAATTAATGCATTTTACAAATTAAACAACTATTTTTTGTGAAATTAATGTTATACGGTAAATCTGCATTTCTCTCTTCATAATTCACTTACTTTTAAATCACTTCATGTTAACCCAGAAAACCTATTGGATTAAACTATGACCAGTGTTACTTGCTAGATTTTGCTGCTAGCAATCCTCACGTCTGGTATAAAACTCTGTGACTGAGATGCTAAAGCTAATGGCTAATGGTGTAAGACTTGGACTTGGACTTATAACTTCAATTTTTTTTAACATACAGAAGCCAAGAATGATAGTCAAGTGTCTTTAAGTGGTCCTTTGGCAGAAATGCCTTAATAAAAGACAACAAAACTTATTTTATTGTGTAACACGGTTAGTAGTGGGATAATGCTAAGCTTTTAGCATTTGGTGTTTGGATTGTTGGCACTTTTTGTTGACTTTTCTTGCCTTCCGCAAAGTCAAATCAGGATCTACACAAAGTTTATCATCAGATATAAATGCTTTAAAATGTGAAACTTGTGGTCAGACTCTGGAACCTTGATTCACAAATGAAATTAAAAATGTACTTTAATCCGAAAAGAGAACTTTGGACCATCAAACAAGGAACTTCCATTGAACTCTTGAATTTTATCCTTGTTCCTTGTAAGCTTTCTCCTACTTCTACATTTTTTTTAATGTGTTTTTGCTGTGGTACGGAAATCTGGCTGACACCGCCCTGTCCATTCAACAGGAAGTCATCATGATTCCTCTGGACCACAAAAACCTGGATAAGGACGTTCCGTACTTTGCCGACGTTGTGAGGTCTGTAACCTTCCCTGATCGTCTCTCTTGACTGCAGATACGCACGTTTCACCAGACATTTCTCCTCTCGCTCCCCAGCACCACAGAAAACCTGGCCGTTTACATCTGGGACAACATGGCGAAGGCTCTTCCCGCCAGCCTGCTCTACGAGATCCGGATTCACGAGACGGATAAGAACATCGTAGTATACCGAGGAGAGTAAGCCGCAGGAGCTTTAAGTCAGTTCTAATTCTGTTCCTCACCTGACGCTCAAATAATGTGATCCTAAGTACGTTTGACAGAGTTTGAAGGTTTTTCCATATAATTTTATCCTTAATTGTCATTTAATGATCAGAGCCACACATTTGACCGCCGTTTGGACGGTGAGAGTCATCAGCTTTAGGTTTATTTTTAAAGTTTTATTCTATTTACCATTTTGTGATTGTTGGTGTTATTGTGAAGCACTTCTATCCACTGCTGTTGTTTTTAAATGTGCTGTATAAATAAAGTCGACGTTCAGCTGAACTTTTTACTGTGTTTAGAGTCGAATGCAGTGAGAGAAACCTCAGGACGGTGCTGGTCATTTCTTACTTTTCTAGTCTTGGTTGGGTCACATACACTCAAAGAATGTCACTGGACACATCATACTCTAAAATATCTTTTCCTTTTGTGTTTGAATGCATGAGAAATATCTAATAAATAAACAAGCGGCGCACATTAATTGGATGACTAGTATGAATGAAAATATACTTAAGTTGAACTTTTATGTGCTTAGTGCAATATTTTACTGAATAATACTTCCAAATATTTTGAGCAACACAAGGATTTTTTTTTCTTGTAAAAATATAAACATAAGAAGATTTGATGTTTCTTTTTTCCACTTCTTGAGGCGTAAACACTGGCATGTATCAACCATACATTATATGTGTTGGCAGAACATTTGAAATTACAAATGCTACACATTGCGTTAGTTATGCCATTTTAAACATACTGATATTCAACTTTTACTCCTTTTGATCGAAGGTTTCCCTTAGTCCTGTTGATGGGTTGAAGCGCAAAGGATGATGGGAACTGATATTTAACCTCAGACATGCAGCGTGTAAATAAAGCTAGCTTGACTAATACCCCTCAGCCTAATGCATTTATTTATTTTTTTATGAGACTTTTTTCACATAGAGGATCTTTATAGGCTCAGCCAGTTGATTATCTTGACCTGAAAAGTTAACGTGAACTGTGCTGAGACTTTTTAACCTGCAGAGGGCGTCAAATCGTTTTCTGAAAGGCGCGTCTTTGCTGTCAGTGACGGAAAAACCAATGAGGTTTGTAATGCGAGGAGATTGTAACTATCAGAATAGCTCAGCAAATCGGCATCGTTAACATTTCTGTTCCTCATCAAACGTCCCAGCGGGTTTCCACATAAATTCCGTCGTGCGGAAACGTATCCCTGTGATACGCTGCATTAGGGCGTTTAGTAATTCTAATGCATAAACGGGAGGGAGTCATCTGTCACGCTGACACAAAATAACACTCGCCATGCCATTTTTTACAATTCATTAGACAGCATTCAGCGCGGAATGCGTGCAGCCGTGGTGTCGTCTCGGTGGAGTTGGAAGAGCTCCAATGACAAATCACAGTGTAAATACAGGTGGAGGTTTACTCTCAGCAGTCGTTATTCAACCTTTCTATCATGTCAAATATTTGTTTTTCTTTATTTCCCTCCCCCCCCCAAATTGTGTCAAAATCCTTCTGCATCCCTTTTCCCCATTTATATTATCATAGGAAACTCACAGACAACTTTTGTGAAGTAAAACAGAAGATCAGGAGGAATAATTTCTAAACTTTTCGCACGTATAATGTGAGATATATCTTTTAAAGTTCAAAGCAGCGTTAACCAGGTTGCAGCAATGTGACCGTCCTTAAAGAAGTGCCTTGAAGTCTGTGTTTAAATGTTTAAATTAACAGTAAAAGTGCCTTCGTATTTTTGTCTTTTAAATATCTTTTTGCTGCATCTCAATTATGCAGGAGATTTAGGACTAGTGTGTCCACAGGTTGCTTCAGTGCTGGGTGAAAACCTCTCCAGGAAGCGTACCCGCGGGGTTCGCGTCCTGTTTTATGGCAGCTGAAACTTCGTCATTATAGTTTCAGCAAAAATGATTTGTAATTTGATGTTGCTGGGATCAACCATTACCGTTTGAAGCGCGTTGAGCCATTTCAACCTCCTGCAGAGTGAGTTCAGACAGTAAAATATATTTATATTTTTATTCCACCCTATCTTTCATTGCACCCTGGGAAATATGGAATTTTTTATTTTTATTTTTTGTTTTAGCAGGTCCTCATCCCATGGCTTAAGTGAAGACTTTACAGTTTCGCATGATCCCAAAGTTTTCAGGTTTTGTATTCAGAGGCAGAAATTAGCACTTTTTGCTAAACATCCAAAAGGTTCTGGGATCAAAGTTTCAATGTTCAGAACTTAGACACATTATATGTACAGCAAAAAAAAGTTGAGGACCAAGAATCCACCCTTGTGGTACTCCAATTGTGTCATGTCTTTGTGCTAAGCTAATTTTACAGCACCTGAGCGACCAGGCCGAAATGAATATTATAAAAACAAATTTGTTGATTTTGGTAGATGCCAACCTTATTTTTATGGGACCCAATAGACAGAAAATGTCACTGTAACAAAGCCCCAGGGCTGGCTCAAGCCTTCATGGGGCCCCTGAGCAAAATTTGGCTTTGGGGGGGCCTCTATTTCTGCTAATAATGTGGATTGTTGCACTCAACACTCAGACGATTTGATCCTTCGCACACCTGCTATAAACTTATTGCGACTTGAAGTTGCAATAAGTTTATAGGGCCAACACCAGGGGCCCCCCAAGAGCAATTAGTTTTTTTCTTTTGCCCATATAAAAAATGATTTCTACATGATCATTGTTTTTAAAAAAAATCACAATTTTATAATGAAATTGTGTGTTTTTGTTAAAATAATCACATAGAAATTATTACTTAAGGAAAAAAGCATCATTTCCATTTAGGAGTTCCCTTAGTGGCCCCGGGGCCCAAAGCAGCAGGCTTAGTTTGCTTATGCCTCGGGCCAGCCCTGCAAAGCCCACTTCTTTTTTTTAGCTGTTCTTATAATTGTCAGGATTGAGCTGCCAGCTCAAACCTTTAATTAATCAAATTCCATAAACACGCGTCACGCTCAGGCAGACAACCTTCGTCGGACAAGCCGGAGCAAGACAGCAGGAAAACTGCTTCCTGAGTGAAATGCCCCATTTTTTTGATTCTTTATCTCCTGTTTAGATTCCAGAACCGTAGAGCTGATCCCCGGTCGGCGAGGAATCCAGCCAGACGGCAGAGTCCTCTTACAGCGGTGGGTTGATACGCAACAAATCACAGTGTTAATTATACACTGGCAGAAACAAGATGGATGACTACTATTAACAAATAAAAGCCATTCATTATCTTGATGCCTCATGGAAAAAGATTTTTTTGACATCCTTTTATGAGCCAGAATTATTAGTTTAATGATTATTTTCCTCTATCCCTCAGCAGGAGCAGTTTGCTTTTCAATTTCATCCATTTGGTTTCAGATTACGTCCAACTAACGGTCCAAACTTACAGTATGTTGATTTCAATTGATAGTCGTTCTCTCTGGGCTCTTTCATTCTCTGAAAGACTGGACCGCAAAACATACGGCCCACAAAGACGTATCCACTCCCGTTAAATCCGGAATGCTCTCATAAAAACAAAACGACCTGTGAGGAAGAAATCTCAGAATGATACGATGAGTGGATTTTTTTCCCCTCCTTCAGGTCATCAGTTGTTGGGAAACTGGTGTTATCCTAAGATTCCTGTAGGAATTGTACCTTTTCCAAATAATAATATTCCAAAGGTCCCAGCTGTTTTACGGCATTTGAAATTTTAAATATTTGCCTATTGATCCAAAAGAAGCTTCTTTTTTTTTTTTGTTTTGGTAAAATTCAAACCAATTAAGTACTATACCAGAGAGTCCAACCAGCTCTCCAAATGTTGCACTAAGTTCAAATGGAACTATCAAAAAATTAGGTGACAAATTACGACCTTTCCCAGGAACGGTGCAATATGAAGAATATGAAGATATTTGACTCAAACTGAGTGATGCGCAGGAAACTCTGCACAACTTAACTTGCGCACAACTTGGCGCTCTGGGCAGCATCAGCCTCTACGATCTGATCCTGTCAGAAAATAAGCCTGTAAAAAAGTTTCCACTGTCTGCCTCATTAAAACCTTCAGCGTCCTCAAGACGAAACAAGATCAATAACCCCCTCCTGTCGTCCCCCCCCCCCCCCATCTTTTCCAAGGCAAACACATCACCGTGAAGGTTTTTTTTCTCCAATCCTCCCTGCAGCCAGGGGATGCCACAGATCTTTAGCGAATAGATGAGTGACAGATGTATTGGCACGTCAAGCGAGACAAGCAGAGAAATGAGGCCCAATGGGAGGGATTATACCCTCATTATTTAATGTAACCTTCGTAAGACCTGCTAATCCCCCGTGAATAACAGCTGCTCAGAGAGTTCGACGAAAACACAGATTTGCAAACAGATTTTTCATACTTTTTGAACGCACAGACTTTCTCTCTTCAAAGAGGTTTAAAAAGTCCATCAAACGAGACGATCTGATCGCCCCTCACACTTGTTAGTTCGAGAAATCCCTTAAATAGAAACCGTCTTCATTTAAAAAAACAAAAAAAACAAGGCAACGTCGTGCTCAGATCTGGAGGAACTGCAGAGCAGACAAAACAAAGCTTGGAAATGGTTACAAAGCCACGGGCTTTGGGACTCCATAGCGAATATTTAATCTACAAATAAATGATGGGAGGAAGCCAGAGTGAACATGCAAACTCCATGTAGAAAGACCCCAGGCTCCAGTCCCCCGTTGTTGTCTCACTGCAGTGTTCAGGATTCAAAAATAATAAAGAGACTTGGAAAAGTTGGCATTAGTGGAAGAGGTCCAAGGAAAAATAGCACAGCTTCATCAAAAGGGATACAAAAGGACATTCTCGTTTTCAGAAAAGCATCTCGATGATTGAAGCCTTTTGAGAATATATTCTGCGGAGTGACTAAACAAAAGTTGAGCTTTTCAGAAGATGTGAGTCCTATGAAATGTAATCTGGAGTAAAACTAAGAACATTTCAGCCAAGCAGACCAGAGACCGCTCCAAAAGCAGGAAGTGGACTACAGCGCTGGACTTTCTTGGTGAATACAACCACAGCGAGGCCTGTCACAATAAACAATAAATCAATTGATTGCACAATAAATTAAAACAAACTCAGTAATTTCCATTGGTGTGATTTCTCTTTTTTTTCTCTCTTTCTACCAAAAACTGGATGATAAAAGTCTTGAGTTTGGTGCTTTGGTCTCAACTAGCTATTTTTTGAAGGACAATTTTGTTCATAAAGACATCATAATTCATTTTATTAGTTATTATGTTTATTTATTTTGGATGTTTAAAATGTCTTCCAGTTCCAGTTTTAAATGTTCATTAAAATTTAAAGTTTACAGATCTTTTAGAATGTGTTCTTGCATTATTATTTTGCCATTACTATTATATTATTTAAAAACTGTCTCAAAATGGTATTATCGTTTAACGCAATAACTTCTGGAACAATTTATCGTCCAGCAAAATCATGACAGGCCTAACCACAACAAACGTGCAACTCTAGTCTCGCGGTAGAAATAGCTTGCAGTCTTTCACCAAAAACAACAGAAAAATCCTACATCTGCTGAAATCTGAATTTTTGTTTACATTTCGTGAAGAAGGAAGTTGCGCTCCGTGTCTTCTTCAGAGGTTTACCTGTCACTTCCTGCAGTGGTTCTTGGTGCAGCGCCCCCCCGGGCGAGGAGGGGAACAGGTTTTTCACACCGTGCAGTGTGAAAGTGACCCACACCAGCTGAAAAGGTAACAAATGTTGCACATTTGCTCCCCGATCGAGTCGAGTCTACCAAACTATCAGGCGTAATATTTTCTGTTTTTCCCAGTAAATCTCAGGGAAAAGCACTGGGACGGCCCAGCAGTGTCTGTAGAGGAATGCGCTGCTCAGAAAAAGATAACAAAGACACCAACTTTATGTTTCAGTTTTCTCAGGGGAGAAGAAGAAACACATTGTTGCGGTGGAGGCTGACAATCTGTCTCCGTGTGTTTCCCTGCTGTCACAAGGTGGTTTGGCTCCAGGCAGGGAGATGGGAAGAGATGTGCCTGTGTGTGTGGGTGTGTTTGCGTGTGTGTGTGTGTGTATGTATGTACGGAGGGAGTTGTGTGTGTGTGTGTGTGTGTGGGGGGGGGGGGGGGGGATTGATACCTCCCTCCATCTCTCCATTCCTTCCACACACCCTCCCTCTAAGGGTCAGGTAGCAGGCACGGCGCACCCCCCTCACACACACACACACACGCACACACCCACACACTCCCACTGACTTGGAGCAGTCTCCAGGGAGCACACACGTGCTTCACTCCCTCCCCGGACTGCGCTCGGGTGAAGACAGCATGGGAGGCTGCGAGCCGTGAGGATGGAAAAGAGAGTGTGTGTGATCCAGACCGACTTCCACCAGTACAGACCCACCGTCGGCCTGCACGGCAGACCCCTGGCACATGTAAGGAACCTGCTATTAGTCCTCTGACGGCGTGCTCTTTTTGGCTTTTGTCTTCCTGTAATCTTCTCGATCTATTCATCATCTCTTTTTTTTCGGCTCAGTGTTTCATTTTCGCCTCTGTCAGAGTTTGTTTTCACTGAGTTCTAAAAGCCTGCCTGACGAGCGGCCCCTCCTCTCAGGATGCCCCACGCCTTCTCAGGACGGGGTTTCTCTCATCAGCAGGGGGCGATAGAGAGTGTGTCAGGATGACTCTTAAGGGTTTTATTTTTCTAGATTATAGTAAATCCTCATTGTAAATCCATTTTAAGCCATTTCTAATGTCTCTTCTCTTTCTCTGTTGTTTCTCTTTTTCACACACACACACACACACACACACACACACACACACACACACACACACGCACACACGCACACACACACACACACACATGCTACACAAACCGCTAAGGAATGCAAACAGATAAGCATGAGGGACCCTGAAGGCACTTCCTTTGCATATTGGATTAACTACAAACCAGATTTGAGGTTTAGATGAGAAATCCCTCAGACCTTGAAACAGACTGTTGGTTTTTCAATACTAACATTTTTGTGCGTTTTGCTGACAGACACGTGTATTGCGCGTAATTGATGACCCCAACATGTTTTCTGACTTTCATGAGGCAGAAGCAACTCATAAGACAACTAATCCTGGCAGTAAGCCATGATGGCTTTCCTAACCCCTATCCAAGTTAAGCTTGTACTGTTGCTGCAAATTTCACTCAAACCACTTTTGGTCTTAAGAGTTTTTATTTTCAGCCCTAGTTTCTTATGCCTCACATGGAGATAGAAATGTTCAAATTAAGGAACATTATGTCGTATGCTGCAATGCCGCACAATCCATTGACTTGATTGGACGACTCTTGCCTTACCCGTTTCATCATCCTCATGTGACATTACCTGACCATGAGTTTGATTTTGTGAAAAAGTTGCCAATTTTAGGACATTTAGCTGCATCTGTTTCCACAGCTTCCTCTTTTCGATTCTACCCTTCACCACACCATCCTTGCTCTTCCTACTTTCCATCTTCAGCGACCTACTGGTTCTTCCTGGGTATTCCAGTTTCCTTCCATCGTCCAAAAACATGACTGTTTGGTTCATTGGTCTCTCTAAATTGCCCTTGTGTGTGTGTGTGTGTGTGTGTGTGTGTGTGTGTGTGTGTGTGTGTGTGCGCGTGTGTGCGTGTGTGTGTGTGTGTGTGCGTGCATGGTGGTTTATCCTGAGTGTCTCTGTGTTCAGAGTGTTCTCGTTTCTCCTTTTCATTTATTTTCAATTTTACAAAGCTGCTAAAAGTTGTCTAGCATGTGAAAACACTCTGTTACTTTGAAATCAGCTTTTTGGCTGACTAAATCCTGCTGTTTCGTTCGTGTTGTACTCTACATCGAATGTCATGATTCTGATCACATGTTGGTAATGTCTTCTTAAAGGGGCAGTACTGTGTGTTTTCCAGGCACACATTGGCAATTCATATCAAAATCAAGTAACTATGTTGACCTCAGTTGATATAAAAATGCTATATATGTCAAATATGACATAAACGAAAATTGACTTTGTAATTTCATGCCTTGAAATCGGACTTCTGCCTCTTTAAAAACTCCCTCTTTCTGAATCTCCGCCTTCAGGAAGTCATCACAACATGGCTCCCCTATTAACCCTTTAACAAAATTTTCACCAGCGTTTCACTGAGAAGTAGCTCACATAATGAGCTCAGCAGGTGCACAGTTCCACCAGGTGTTTGCTAATTGCTGCTGGCTAGTCTGCAGGAGCTAGCTGAGTTGGGCTTCTCTGTGAAGCAGAAAGTTGGAAGTTTGGAAACTAACGTTCCAGGAGGAACTGCATCTCAAAAGCGGTGGTACGTCCAACTAGACGGGACATTACAGGATTTTATTTTATATAATACTGCCCTCTTAATGGAAAGTTTGTTTTCCACAGATTTTAATCACCCCATCATTTGAAGCCTGAAGTACTCTTCCTTGCATCTGGCCAAGTCCTGCATCCATGTTATCCTTCAATGTAATTTCTTAGTATCACACTTGCAGCTGGATTCAAGAAGAAAGGCTTAAATGTCCTTCAACACTCAGGTGTTTGTTTTTTTAATTCCACTTCTTCTTAGCAGAATCCTGTTGATCTTTATTTCTTTTTCTCATGGAAGCTGCAGTAAATGCCATCTTTCATCTGCCTGAGCTGCAGGTCAGCTTTCTCAGTTATTTCAGCCTAAACAGGCCAATAATAATTGAAAACAAATAAAGAGAGAGAGAGAGAGAGAGAGAGAGAGAGAGAGACTCTCTGTGCTCTTTAATATCAATAGCTATCAGCTCGGTATAATTACTGGCAACAGTCCCGTCACAGATATGATTTAGAAGCTAATAATAACGTACCTGACCTGGAGTCAGTTGACCGTGAGGGTAAGTGAACTGCGAGGTGCCGGGGGTGATCAAAGGCTGCCTGTGCGTCCCCCCGTGCCCCGGATCCAGAGTTCAGCCAGAGTCCAGCTTTCAGAACCACCGGCGCTCCGTTCATCCGGGAACCGTCTACGTGCTGGAGCCTTTTACCAAAACAAACGCTTTCAACAGAAAGCAATGCAGCGAGTGACGCGAGTGCTCTATATGCGGCTTATAAGCGACAACCAGCACCAGCAGCCAGGTGTAATTAAGTCCGGCTGGGAGAGCTGCAGGGTCTGCCGCCTCACATGTTAACATTTAAACCCGAGCAGTGATAGAAAGGACAAGTGAGAGCAGCTGGCGGGGCAGACTCTGGTGTTCACCGTCCGCCGACATGGAAGTGTTGCTGTAGCTTCCTTTTTTATCACCTGCGTCATGTATTTCGTGCGAAACGTATAACGACGGCAAATTCCAACTAACTCCAAACATACATCAATATTTTCACTCTTGGGCGATTCTTATGACCCCTGAAGAGCATGAGGGTTTTCTAAGATACTGTCAGATTCACTACAAGGTATTTAAGGTGGTGTGAATGGTGCTAAAAATGCATTTTCAAATTCAAAACCTCTAACTTGATTTTATACGACTGTTACAATAACAACTGTATACCATTTTTCTTGAGCTGAGGCTTTAGATGAAGCTTCAAATGTAAGAGAATAAACAGGTTTTGTCATTTAATGTTGAAGAAGCTGGAGGGATTTTTTTTATGAGTATAAATTACACCATACAACATCATAATGTGTATGCTGTAGTGCTAAATGCTTGAAAAAGTGTTGTTGGAAAGGAGTTTCCAAATCCCAATAAGGAATTAAAGCTAAAAATAATATTTTTAATTCTTATCCTACAACAATGTAACGCTTCAGGCCAACTACAATATTTATTTCATTCTTTGGAGACTTGAGATTTGTCTTGGGCGTTGACTTACAATGACTTTATGTTTGTGTTGGACGCTGCAAACATCCGCGCAGACATTTTTAAGACATCATGATTAATAAACGTTTATGACAAACAGATTTTACACATCCGTTCATCAATTTGACACTTTTTACGTCTGTTGTACTGGACTGAAAAAGGCTGAAACTCAGCCGAGCTTCAAGTCAAAACAGGAAAAACTTCTCTCATGGGTGACATCCGCTCCTTGAGCAAATATGGATTAGACTTTGACAAAGAACACTTAATATGGTCATGGCTTACAACGCGAGATGGCTTACAACGCGGAGCCCCTCTGAATGGGCTAAAGGTGAAGCCATTGATGTGTCACATTTATCTTCTTGTGGTGTCCTTTCCCTTTCCCTTGGCATCAGTCGTGAGATTGATGTCGAGTGTAGTCCCGTAGCCTCCTCGCCCCCAGGCAACTAAGTCCGTCGTACATTCAAACCATCTACAGGCAAAGGAAGTTCAAGTGTGTCAGGTGGCTAATCCTTGTGACACCTGCGGACTTAATCTTATTTAGACAACACGGCAATTACTGAAGCACACTTGAGAAAGACGATACTGTGTCTCCCTGTCTGCTTCGCTCACTGAGTCGTGCTGTTTGAGAGATAAATTGGCTGTCAGGCCTCAGAAAGCAGAGCTAATGACAGCTCTTTTCCAGCGCTCCAAACTCAAGCAGCGACAGGTTTTCCTACTCTCTGCCTCGTCTTCATGTGTCCCTTTGAAAATTAGACGGAACCCATTCTTTGCTTTGAGTGCCGCTCCAAAGCTACTTGTAGACGCTTGTTGGCACTTAAACCGCGAAATGTAAATAGCAGTCTGTCTGCGAGGGACAGGGTTTGCTGAGAGTCTTTTTGTGAAAATGGGCTTGGATCTGGGTTATCTGCTGCTACGAAGAAGTCAAAAAAATGTTGCTATGAAGCAAGAGCGGTGCTTTGGTGGGGTATGTCGAGCTCTGTCCGTAATGCCAAAAAGATGGAGAACTTTAAATCCGGCTTGATCAATATCAGCTGGAAGGATAACCTGCTTACAGATGACAGCAAAGCACACAGGAAGACACATTTACAAACGGAAAACCAATTTTAAGGCTCGGGATTCTAAGATGATGTACTTTCACATTTTTTAATAGTGTGTTTTTGCTTTCTCTGAATACATACATTGATTGGTGAACTTTAATTTTGTCTATTGTTAGTGAACAATGTAAAAGCAGCATCGCAGATGTAAACGATTACCATACGCACTCATATAACACATATTTGGCCAAATGGTTGCCACGTGGAAAATAGTAATACATAGTTTCAATTTCACAATGGCTTTTTGGAATTATAGTGCATTCCTGTCTGAATTTATATACATTTGTACATATAAAAAATAAAAGTAATTTACGTTTAGCGCATAAAATTTGCACACATTTAGATTTAAATTCAGACATACTTCAAATCGCCAACATAATTCATATTTATTCAACAGTGATCAAAACAATGCGTTTCAGTACTAAATGGGGTCTTGAAATTTAATTGCGACATAAGTTTCTGTAATCCATTCTGGTGCATAATCAATTAATTTTAAATCCAAGTTAAAGTGAAAAACGTGCATTCAGATGTTGTTTACACTCTTACCACCAGATGGCAGTAACATGCTTCCACATTGATGCTAAATGTGTGTTAGTTATGCATCAAACTGCATCTTGACTGCATCAAGACCAAAAGCGGTTTGAGGTGTAGCCGTCTAAGAGTTTAAATTGCTTATTTTCTAACTTTCCGTAGCGGCTGTCCGTGCTGCAATGCTAACTTTAGCTTGTATGTTTTGCAAACAAGATGGACAGGTAGTCATGGTGAAGTTAGCTGTGTTACTTTCAGTTACATTCTTTACTACAATCAGAACGCCTGCTAACAATACGCTGCCTTATGAAATAAATTACGTTCTGGTGCTGCTTGTATAAATTTGCTGTTAAACTGTTATACCCTTCAACTACCACTAGGAGGCACTGACAACCCCCAAATTCCTGCACTATGTACATTTGCAACCTTATGACTCATGCTATTTGCTTTGGACGTTTGAAATCATTGGAACGATGTCATGCACATCTTAGATGCATCTACCATAGCAAAACAAGTCAATAACAAATGTTACCATAGTAACAAAAATGGTCCAGTAATACAATACCAAATGGTTTATTGAAATACAAACTGTCAAAAGTGCGCCAGAAATTCTAGCTTTATAAATGTGGCAGAATATTTAGGTTAGAGTTGTAGAACTCCAAGTTCAGAGAAAGTTCCAGATGATTTTAACTTGTAAATTCTCACTTTTTAACATAAATGGAGTTTTAATTGTGAGTTTTTCACAAAGGCTACTTAATGGAATTTCAAATGAAACTGACCCATTTGTTCCAGTTCAGTCACATCACGTTTAACTCTAAAAGGAATGTTTCATTCATCACTTCTGTTCCTAAATCAAACGTTCTTAGCTAACTGTGCCTACGCTATATTCAGTCTGGAATTGTAACAATTATTTACCTTCAAATCTTTGCTGTGATCTTATTATTCTTGGTCTCTTCTTCTGGTGAAGAACCTAAGGGAAAACTTGCCATCAGATGTAAAGAGTGGAACACCATGAACCAGCAGCATCGATGTTTTGTGTTGGAATAAAGCTGATAAGGAAAAAAGAATCCACATTTGTTCTCCGCTGACACAAATCCCAGCACACCCAGCAGCAGCACATGTTATCATCTGGCTGAGCTCGACCTTTGACCCACCTCTGCCCCTGTACCATGTTGGTGATCAGGTCTGGGTGAAAGAATGCCTTCTGGAGCTCGCATGTGCGCCGAGGCTGGCTGCAGGAGGATGAGTTATACAGCTGTGAACAGACAGATTGAGTTTTAAAGGAGCTAAAAGAGAGTAAGAACTGGGTTATACGAACTGGAACATACATTTTAACCAAAGACGTTATATCTGGAAAGAAGACAAGTATCTACAGTAGATGTCCATCTCTGAGGGAAGATCCCTGATATTTTAGCAGAAAAAATGCTGCAGTTCAACAGACCATTAATTTTTTTATTTTATTTTGTAGAATTTATATAAAAAACACATTTTTTGCTAGAATTTGTTTAATAACTGACTTCTTAAACACGTTCTAACATATTTCTTACCACTATTTAACTGCAGGCTGAATCAGTCACCTTACAGCAAGAAGGTCCTGGGTTCCAATCTCAGCTTGGGGTCTTTCTGCTTGGAGTTTGCATGTTTTCCCTGTGCAGTCATGGATTCTCTCCAGGTACTCTGGCTCTCCTCCACAGACTGTTAGGTTTATTGGTCTCTCTAAATGTCCATTAGGTACGAGTGTGTCTGTGTGGTTGTCCTGTGTGTTTCTGTGTTGCCCTCAGATGGACTGGCAACCTAAGTGAGCCAAATTAATATCAGCTCCCTTAATTTCAAGTGTATCCATTGATATTTACGGCACGTTTCCCATCCCAGATTTTTGTAAAGCTTCAATAGGAAGACTGAGATTATTTTTTGTTTGTTGCCCCTAACACCAATAACATAAAAAGATCGGAAAACTATTTGACACATTTGCTTGTCGTTGTCCGGCGTTTGTCAGCCTAATAGTTTATATTGTGATCAGAAGTGACGTCACACTGTGTGAGTGAAAAACCAGTGGTGGTAAAAGCGTCTTTATTGCAAAACAAAGAGAATTATAAGGGAGGACAATTTAAGCTAGCTTTATGTTTTCATTGGGAATTTGCACAATTAGCATTACCAAAACATTAGCTATTTTGTGCATAGCCTCGAGAATGCCAATCCTGATGACAGTTAGATTTAATTCAAGTTTATTTTATCAAAGACAAACGTTGTCTTGTTTGATGGCTTTCTAGCCACAAAGATTTGCAAACAAAGTCCTTAGCTAAAAAGGATAAAACACAGCAAACTTCCTGTTATCAGCTGAATGTCTTGCTCTCTCTCTCACGCTCTCGCAGCCTTAATGACCTAAAGAAGCCTTGTTTAAAATACAAACTCCTTCTAGATAGGCACTACCATCTGCACACTTATTCATAATTGCTCTTAATTATGCCAACAACTCTGAAATTGACTACTTTCTTCACTCCTTAGCAGTGTTTACAAACAGTAATGTTGCTAGGCGACCTGGTTGCACTTAGTCCGATGTGATCCTGAACCAATCAAGCAAAGACCAGCAGCTGATTGTTCAGTGAAAGTTTATATGATATAGTTATTAAAAATATTTAACTTTAAAATATCTACGGTGACTTTCAGGTAGTTTAGTTTAGCATAAAATTGAACCTCAGGCAGTGAAGATAGATCACAATACAGCTTTCGTTTGTCCAATTTTGGCTTCTGTATTTTCTCACATGTCAACAAAGTGTCAACTGATTAAGTTTAAAAAAAAAAAAAAGCTTTTTTTTTTTTTCCCAGGCAATTTTGTGATAAAATGTAACAATACCAGGAACTCCAGCACTAAAACCTGGAGCTCCTCTGAGTCTCTGTTCTGGGAAACATTCAAAAAGTCAAACTTGTTAATTGACTTTTCGTCATTAAAGTCAATTAACTTGACTATTTTCTTATCGCGTTAATGCAATGGAAAGCCGGTAGGAGGCCAGTCAATTAAGAGGCAACAATAAGCGGTCACACACACATAAGTCTGTGTGTGTTTGTGCTCATGCATGCATGTGGATGTATTTTAGAGGGCAAAGTGAGCACAAGTGATGAATGAGGGAGAGAGAGAGAGAGAGAGAGAGAGAGAGAGAGAGAGAGAGAGAGAGAGAGAGAGACGGTGGTGGGGGGTGGACCCTCTAACTCCTGACAGATGTAAACCAAAGTCAGGGAGTTTCAGTCAAAGAGCCGATCGGCCAAGCTGGACCGTCGAGCCCGGTGTGTCTGAATCCGCTGAGAGTCTCTGGGTGCTGCGGTCAGTTTCTTTGTTTTCTTTTTTTGTTTTAATTATCACTCCTGCATGCTCACTCAGACGACAAAGGGATGAGGGAGAGAGAAGAGCTCAAGCAAGCCAAGGAGCAGAGCGAGTTGCTCCTGTCCAGAATCCATGAACTTGAGGAGGAGAACAATCAACTTAACAAGGAAAAGAATGAGGTGGTCACCAAATGCCAAGTCGTAAGTCTCCGCTGCATCGTTGCTGTTTTAATTCTTCTTCTCATTATCTCAAAACGATTTCCCAAGGGGGGATTAAACTGACGATACTTTAGGACTCATTATTTGTGATTACGTCTAGGTTTTCTCCTTGATAAAGAGTTTTCGACATGATCATTGGAGCAACTATTAGGAAGGTAATGATACCCTGAGAGGGAGGATGATGATGCTGCTGCTGCTGCTGCCATGGCAGTGGCTATGAATCTCTTCATGCTGTGGTTGTTACCACTTGCGTTCACCATTTTCCATCACCTAATTGTGAGAGCAGGAAGAAAAAGTATTTTCTAACAGCAGTGCATTAAAGCGTCGTGCTGTTTCCTGGCCTTAAGCTTAGCTAGTTTGTGAATGTTTTATTTACTGTGCGGTAGATGCTTTACCACAATGTCAGTAGAAGAAAAAAAAAAAAACCCTGAGGTTCTTGTCTGACCATAAATGCTGTAAATGTAACTTAATCACCCTAAAATACAAGGATCAATTACAAACTGTGTCCGTACCTTTATATTTGTATTTAGTGATGGTCTCCATGAAGTTAATGGAGGTTCTCTTTGAAAAGAAGGTAGGAAGTAAATGCAGTGCAGCAGCAGTAGTAGTAGTGCGAAGCATCTGTTTTCTTTCAAGCCAGCACAGGATCAACACTGAATCCATCAAACGTTGCTGAACAGCAGCTGTGGATGAACACGAGATGATTCCATCTCTAGAAACATTTCAAGGATTGGAAATGTAATTAAAGCAGATCTAATACAGAGTGAACGATTTAAAATAATTGAATTCAGGTGTTCCAAACACTTCGTTGACAGCGTTGTACAAAACCAGCGGTGTAATGTAGCAAGTTAGCTGGTGAAATTCCCTCACTTACCGGTTCGGGATAAATCCGGACCAGTAAGTGGTGGTATTATGACACATTTTAAGCTATTGGGAACAATTGGAGAACTTCACTGTAAAGGTTTCCACGATAAACCTGCCGCATCCAAGTCTTAGATAAACTAGTATGCAAAGTGTTGGATGTCGAAGTGTAAACCACATCGCCTCTGGACTCCGGAGGATTGTGTGTTCCTCCCAATGAACCAGTCTGGGATTGACAGTTTCCATTAGAGTGACACTGGTCTCACTATGTTTCTGTGTCAAGTGTAAAGGCTGGTGCAGAGGTGTTTATAGTGTGCCGCCGGTTTTCGGTACGTGGACTTTCCCCATTAGTTCAATTGAAAGGAACTCCAAGTGTCTCGGCACATAAAGATGTTTTGGACAACTTCATGCAACCAACTCTGAGGGGATCAGCTCGGGGGTGATGCCAGCATGGCTGCACCAGTACGTCAGTGGATTGGCCTTGACATAGCACCTTCTGGATTCAAGTTCGTTTGGCAGCAAATATTGACTGTGGTTTCGTTTACAAAGACCCAGTCAATCATGACTACTCAGCTGCCTTTACACTTTGACTCACATTCATAGTCATTTGTACCCCAGTGAACAGGTCGGTAGGCAATGTGTTGTTTTGCCAAGGAAAACGGTGGAAAGGAGCTGCAACCAAACTCACATTCCCTCCCTCTCCTGACGCAAATAACATTTTAAAGGTTTGTGGTCACTACCTTTCCAGCTTCTGTGGTTTTCCAGTAGTCCCACTGTAGGTTGTAAAATCTAGAAAAGGTATTCAACTTTCATACTTTAGAAAAAAAAAGAGTTTGTGGACCTAAAGGTTGGTTCACATGCTAAGTTTTCTTTAATCATACGACCTTTGAGCAGTCGGTGCTCTACAAACGAGAAATGGGACGGATTTCGGTTTCCAAAGTTAGAATTGACTCAACCACCAAAGTAAAGCTTTTCTTCTGGTTTCTAGAGCATTTTGATTATTTATTCACAGGTAATAATTGTTTCATAGTCAACTACTGAACCAACAATGAATAAAACTGACTACAGCGAACCATTGAATATTCCCACAAATAACTTCAGTGTATTTGTGGGAAGCTTAGCACCTGAAATATTCAAAATGAAATGCAGCTTAGAAAGTTGAAATAAGTAGCGCAACGCTACTTCCTACAATATTGGCTGGTATTTGCGCAATTCACTTTCCTTAAAAAGTGAATAAGGAAGAGATAAGGAAGACCGTAGATGTTAGTTTTTGTGGTAATTTCTACTGTGTGTATTAAGGTATATTTAGTGTTTCATCTATTAAAATTGACAGTTAAGGGTTTTTTTTAGAGGGGGTCTTGAGTATTTGCAGATTTTAATTATTTTCTGGAAGCAGTGGTCCCTAATCTCCACGATTACTGGAGATCCACCGTATCCGACAGAATGTGTTTCTAACGGGTCTGAACCAAGCATGGAAAATCAATCATTCTGTTCAAAATAAAAATACTTCATTAGGTAGATTATTTGCTCTTCCAAAATGAAGCCCAAAGATAATTTTCATAATAAAAGTCTCAATTTCTAAAACTGTAGATTGCTGTCAAAGTATTTTTATCTAAACCAATGACCAATTGGAAATCTTTTTTTGTCAACGCTTGAAAATAAATCTCAAATTCTTTCCAAAATAAAAGTAAAACTGAGGATCCACACATTAACTGGTCCACACCAAGAACAATAAAATCTGTTAAAAATGAATGCTAATGGTTTGACATATTGGCTCAATGCAGTGAATTAAATAAATGTTTAATATTCCCAATAGACTTTTTCAGAAATTATTATTTTTATTGTTATTACTATTATTATTATTATTATAGTATTTTTATTTATCTTGATCTCTTTATAAACCCTTACAGTATAAATAAAAAAAAAATTCCCCAAATTTAGACACAATCACTAGAAATATTTACCTCAAATTAGGTTCAGATGCCATGTAATTTCTTTCCTCTTGCATTTTTGATGCAAACTCCAAATGAACGCTCTGTCACATAAAATATCCAGGAGTTTGTGCTTGTAATTTGACAAAATGTCAGATAAATAAATAAAATTAAGGGTTGCAAATACTTTTGATGATCAGCATAACTTGCTTTTTTTTTGTTTTTGCTTTTTTGTTGATAAATTGGGCTGAACTATTCAAAGAAAAAAGCATCCAGACAAATTAAAAATCTTTATTACTTTTTTTCCCTACCAACCGCAATATCATTGAAGATTTAGAAACTGAAAACCTATTAAAAAGTTATTTATTAGGAAAATAACGAGTGTGTCTCCAGAGCGCGTCTGCTCTAATGGCATAGTGGTCCGTCTGAGTGTGACAGAGCGGATTTCGTTGGGATGCAGAAGATTTAGTGTGAAAGTATGGATCAGCCGTGCTGCTGCTGCCAGTGTTTGTGGAAAAGGCTCCCGGCCCGCGGGATTTCATCTTTACTCCTCCAGATGAATTGCTTAGCAGACGTCGATTTAACACACCATCGGCTGAATCAAGGAGCTGGGCCTCAGATTTAGGATTTTACTTCTGTCTGGGTTTGACAACCGGGTCGGTCCTCTTCTGTGTCTTTAATATATATACATATATATATATATAAACAAATCCTAGACAATGTCTGTAAAGTCAATTTGTTCATTAAGTCACGGTTGGTTAATCTGTAATGGACAGAAATAATTTTGTTTTGGGGGTTTTTTCCCCAGAAATGTAGCTTTTTCTATTGCAACTAGCCAGGTGTGCGCTGGCTCCCAGCATGTTTTTCCTCTCTGCTTAGATTAGCCAGCCGTAAATAATGACATTAATCTGCGGAGGAGACAGATCAGCCAGCATAATTCATATCACGCAGCCCTCCGATCTGACTGACTGCAGTGAGAAATGTGACCCCATGTCAGAGCTATTTAGTGCCGCTGTGGTGTGTAAGGAAGCCTTCCAGTTTTCCATTGGAAATCTATCCTGTTCTTCATTAGTCTTCACCCGCCGAGGCTACAGGGACACCTCAGACGTTTTTCATCTGGGACAGGAGAAATTCCTCCCTTTTAATCAACCTTGATGTTCGTGTGCCCTCTTAGGTTGGCACCGCGCCAACAGACTTGACATTCCTTTGATTTGCTTTTTCGCAGGTATGCTAAACATACGACTAACTCCTGGTGACGTAAACTAGAGATTTCTCCTTTCAAACACCTGTATGTCTGAGGCTTTCCCCAGAACTCTGCTGTGGTCTTCTGCCAGAAGGCTCTGGTAGCTGGTCCAGCTACAAAAAGGATTAAAGCTAACACGGCGAGCTAAAAATCTTTTGAGCCAAACGCCAACTCCCTTTTCTCAAATTAGCATATCTCGCGAATCAGATAACATTTCCATGACTCCAGAGTTATATTTCAGCTGATGTAGACATACATTAAAATTTACTGAAAGGTTTGATATAGCTCATAAAACCTAAAAATCACAAGTTCTTGATAATTAGCTTACGGTTGGTGAAGCTAACATCGCAGATTTACGGGAAATTAAGCAAAGTGTCAATATGCAAAGACGACAGTTCAACATAATTTCAGTCATTATTTTAGCATAATAGTTTCCAATCATTTTGGAAGAATGAGCAGCCTGTTCTTATGAGTGGCTCTAGAGAAAATCGTGCATGTCTGAGTGGACGGTTTTTTTTTAGCTAAGTTCAAAATGGTACGATTAGGGTTGTAGTTGTTGTCTGTGAGATCCAAATGGCTCGCATTCCATAATTTCTCTCAGAAAACACACCAAGGCCGATGATAGGGTAATTGACCAGTGGCCCACTATGTTTTTGTGTTAAAAAATTGTAAAAGTTACAAAAAATTAAGAGGTGTGTGGGCAGGTGCAGGGGTGATGCCACCGTTTAACGCACCAACTAGAAACCTAGCTTAATCTGTCCTTACCATCACTGTTACCCGTGTATAAAACCCTATTTAAAAAAAAACATAAAAAATGTGTTAAAGGTACAATCTTAAGTATTTGTACATGCTACGGTTTTATATCTTCATTGTCATTGTGTATTTAAAGCTTTAAATAAAGTCAGCCTTAATTGTTTGCGTTACAATGGGGTTTAGGCACTTTCACAAAGCTCTGCCATGTCGTCGAATGAAGGCATCTGACAGCTAAACCAACGTTAGCCTCCGGGTTCATCACTCATCTGCTGTGAGGATGTTGAAAGGCTACAAGCAGTTAAATTCCAGGCTTTCTGCTTCATGGAGACGATATTTCAAAATCCTGACACACTACATGAATATGGGTTGGTTGAGGCGCCGCTGAGCCAAACGTAGTAATTAAACGCATAACAGGGGCTTCGTTGTTAGGACGTTGTCTCCACCATGTAATTCTGTAATGAACAGGTAGTGGGATTTTCTGATTAAAGAATGACTACGGCTGAAAGACTGTCACACATGCTACAAGGAAAATGGACTTAGTGTCTCTTGCCTTTCAGGCTCGCAGACTTGACTTGGGCGCATTCTTTTACATGATTCATTGCCAGGCTGCTTGTCAGATATGTTGGTGTTGGACATGAGGGCTTCTTTCTAGGCCACGGCCCGAGCAAGACCGGAGTCTTCAGCTATAGTGGGAGTAAAGGACAAGAGGCTTGGCTGCATAATTGCAGAAAGCAAAATGCATTCTTAGAAAAGCATTTTTGTTTCTATTGTTTGGTCCCATTGGGTTGGTTAAAGGTTCTCTTGGTATTGGCAGCATCTTTAGATTCATTCATTTGAGCAGAGTTAGATTTTTTTGCATCCGGCCGCTGTTGATTGAATTTCTTTAACCCCCGTGAAGCATTTTATTTTTAATTTTCAAAGCACTCTACTTCCCACTTAATAGCTTGTATTTCTTTGATCTGGCCTGAGAAAACCTCATAAGTTTACTAGAAATTGTTGGGGCTACCGGCAGCATTCATCGTCATCTCATGGCCCTGGCTGATGTTGACGTAGACAGATAAATGCTTGATCTAGTTTTTGAGAGTCTCTGTGACTTCATACAAAAAAAAAAGGAGCCACGCTTGGGCTGAGGCACAATACGCCTTGTTGTTCTTGCTAAGATGAAGCCGTGGCATTGTGGGTGACCGTGTGGGCGTGTGCCCAGAAGACATTTATGTCAATTATAACTGGGGGAAGAAGAAAAAAATGCATTCTTACTCTGCATTCGTATTCTGCTCTTGTGTTCCTGGCTTTTACGGCTCGTACGGTGAGTGCAGAGTTCCTGTGGTCGCATAGCTTTTCCTCAGCCACTCCCATTCGAAGGGATACCTGCGGACCCCCACACGTCCCTCCTACCTCCCTTCCCAGCAAGCCGGAGAAAGCCACCTGTTTCTGGAGGAGGAGACTGTAGAAGAAGACAGAGAACGGCATGATGCAGTGAAACATTGTAAGGGTGGACTGCACAAAGGCTACTTTCAGTGGAGAGCCGATGACGGGATGCAGAGGAAAGTCGGGATTCCAGCGCATTCTGAAACGAAACACAAACATTTGATTTTGAGTTAAATAAGACTTTGCAGAAGAAGAGGAACAACGCAAAGAAAGAGTGAAGTGAGAAAGAGGATCTACTGGCAGCACCTCAAGGGACTGAAAGTGATCCAACTCAAACCCACCTGGAAGACTCAGAGCAGCTGCACAGGAGGAAGAGGAGGAAAAGTGATTCTGTCAGACAAGTTCCAGCACCGTGGAACGAGCAAAATCTTCAAAAAAAAAATAAAAGGACGTGATACCACGTGACGATTTGCTGAGATGATGTCTACAGGGAAAAGTAAGAAATGCCACTCCCTCCTTAATGACTTTGAGGAAGCCAATGGGACTAAAGTGGATCCTGGAGCGGAACCAGAACCTGATGACTTGGACTGGGACGGTTACAGCACCACCCTGGAGCACAGACTGGCAGCTGTGGGTATCACACACTATATTATGGATTGTTGAGAATACCCCAACAACCCTAACCTTAACCCGGGCATATGGACTTACTTGAAGGAATTATTGCGGTAGAAAAAGTAGTAATTTCTAGTTTAAAAGTTGCGGTACGATGTAGAATTGACTACATGTTATGATGTTATTCGCTCATCACAAACATATTTGGGGTGTTGCTTTGATTCTTTCACGCATGTCTGAGAAGTCCTTTAATCTCCCGTGGCAACCGTTCGGTTGTGTAAAAACACCTGGGTGGACCTAGCTCCGCCTTTGAGACTCAGCTCCTCCTTGGAGCTGCAGTTTCTAAGCTCAGAGGCAGCTGGACTGACTCTGAAAAGAGACCGAATACACTTAGAAATCAGTAAAATTCTGAAATTTGGAGAAGCCAAGGCAGAGATTTAATGGTGGTAAGGCTTTTCTGATTACACTGATTCTAGAACGAATGCACAGCTCGTGCGTTCGCTGGCAAAATCCATTTTTAATTGTCGGTTCAATATTATTTAGAAATTCCACCGCTTTGTTCATTTCATGAGCTTATTGCATGTTTAGTTTAATAACTAAAAGAATTAATACAATAAGTTTACTTTTGAAAAAAGGACCATAAAATTGATTTTTATGGCCCTTTGCTACTTCCAACTTGACCGTTTTTGCCCACATGGCAAAAAAGTTTGTACGTCTCTGCACTGTAGCAGAACGACATTCTCATTCTACACATGCTGACCGTGATGGCAGGTCCATAATGAAGCCCAGTTCAGTGAGTACGCTCTCACTTCTGGACCTTTTCACCCATATGGCAGCTGGTGTTCAGAAAAACTCGCTGATCCGGTCAGATCTGGCAGCCATTGTCCTGCCTTTTACCTTTTTAACTATGCGAAAAGCAAAATAACAAAGGGAAGTTTTCTTCTGACTTGAAGGTGGATATGTTTAGTCTTGTGCCATAACCTGCGGTGAGAGCTTTGTCTGAAATAAATCTGTTGGTGTTTGCCCGACTCTCCTTTATGTCCCTAATCCTCTCATATTAACTGTTAATCTCTTGTGCTTTTTATTAATTGAGACATTTTTTTTCTTCCCATGGACCTCCCTCATTCTCCTCAACCGGTTCATCAGCTATTAGGGCTTTTGTGGAGCAAAAATACGTTTACAAAGACAGTAGAGACAGTGGACAACAATTTCATGCAAAACCACGCTGTATGATTCCCAGCCTGAATCGATGTTTGTCCGGCTGTAGGAGCAGGAAAACGTCCAGGCGTCCGAGCAGCGCTGCACCCAGCTGGAGAAGGCCCGGCGGGAGCTGGAGCAGCATCTGTCAGGCCTTTCGGACCGCCTGGAGGAGGAGGAGGCCTGCTCGGCAACGCTGGTCCTCCACCGGGACAGGCTGGAGGCGGAGTGCGGCAGCCTCAGACGAGACCTGGACGATCTGGAGAGCGCCCTGACCGCGGCCGAGCGGGACAAACAGGTAGGGCATCGGCGCCAGAAGAAGCTTATGTTTTTTGGTTTATCTTTTTGTTCCACCTATAATACCCATATGGAATCAATTAGTGGTATTAGTGATGACAGAGTTTGTATTTACTTAAAGCTGCAGCATTACATTCAGCTGAAGTTGATCGACAGCGCTAAGACCCGCCTCCTGGCTCTGGTTGGTTGATTTTGGTTGGGAGCGGTGCAACCCAGGGAGGAGGAGGAACATTGATCTTTTCGAAGGTTACCTGTCTCATATTAAACTGTCACGACATGCTGACAGTTTGAACAAATATGTAAAAAAAAAAAAAAAAATTTTTTTTTTTAATTAAAGTTACAAACTGTAGTTTTAAGTAATATTAAAAACAAAAACATACAGCACATTTTAGGCAGATCCCAAATACATTTTCTTATATTCTGGTGCCAAAAATCCTCATTCTTGACATTTCTAATAATAATAATAATGAACCACTTTTGGTTTTTCCAATTCATTTTAAGCATAAAGGTAATTTTAAAATAACTTCATGACACCAAAGGAGCCTGTTGAGGCAGTTTTTTTTTATGAAGCAGGATCTGCACTACCTTAGTTTATGTGATAGAACAAAACTAAGCATAATTTTTGAAAAAATTCAAGTGCAACACAAGAAATACAGTTTTCTAAATTTTGTGCAGAAAAAAAAGTGGTGTTTGTATGTTTTGAGCCCTCTGGGAGAAGCGACTCTGGAGGAGCTGCAGAGTTTTCAAAGCCTCAAAGGGAAACGCAGTTATGCTTTTTCACAAATCACCAAATGTATGTAAATAATCAAAATATCTGAAGAAACTATCAAACAACTCTTAAGAAATTATAAGAATGGTAGTTTTTTTTTTTTGTGAAATCCAAGTAAAGGTTTTCCCATTGCTTATTGAGACATATTATTAATGATAAAACATAAATAAAATCATGTAATCATTTCAAAACTGATACACCTTTCTACACCGTTTTATTATCTTCCAAGAGACACGTCTCACTATCTATTAGAAACAATATAACTGGCTGGATCAACATCATTTTAAATCTAAATGTGATTAGTTTTGGATGGAAAACATCGGTGAAACATGACAGTTGCGTCACCATCCACCCAGCCGACACACTGAATCCCAACAAAGCACATTAAAGTTTACGGCTGAAGCATGTCAAGCATGGAAAAGGTTTGCGAGGGATAAACTCCTGCTCCAAGGAGAAAACACACAACACGAAACACAAACTCAGACTCACTCAGACCGCAAAAGACGCAAAGATCCTCAAACGTATAACTTTACGCGACCACGTTTGATAAACACATGTTGGGCTTTTTTATTACCAATTACGCCGCAGATATTCATGCCACAGCCTGTCCCTCTTTAACCTACAGCTGTGCTGTAAATTTCAGATCACAATAAAAACTTACATTGCTTTTCTCAAAGTTGGCAAGTTTCTAAAGACCGTAACCAAATCCTGTCTCCTGTGCTCAGACGCCGATGCCAGAGGCTACTCTGCCATCTCCGTTACGGCCCTCTCACCGAAGCCTTAATCTGCTTATTTGAGGCGTATTAAGGGATTAAGATGCTATCTTTTGTTCAGGTATGCCGGTGCATTTTCAAACTGTGTGTGAAGGTGGTTGGGGTGGTCGCTGTAGAGCTGCTGGAATCTGCTTAGATCAGTTCAGTTCTGGGTTTAAGAAGATTTTTCTTCAGATTGGTGAGGATTACCAAAGTTATTTCTACTTGCTGTGAAAAGGAAAAGCTTATCCTGACTTAATCTCAGAGATAATTTTGTACAGCATCTGTAATCATCTGGGTTCATCAGTGAATCACTTAAATCTGATGTAGCGATGGGCGATATGGAAAAGTTTTATCACGATACTTTTGTTGTAATATTGCGATACGGACGATACGAACTATTTATTTCTTCTTTTGTAGTTTACTGTACAGCTGTGACTGAATCGTACAGCAACGATAGCTGTAAAATAAGCTTCCTTAGGACACCAGTCACATGAAGAAGTGTGATTTGTATCGCTAAAATACACACAGTTACTGCATTTAATCATATTTTCAAATGTATTGATATTTATCGATACTCTCGTGAAACAAACAGTGAAGAAAACATTAAAAGTAACAATCCAGACAATATGGACAGTGTTTTTTGTTTTGTTTTAAACATTTTTTGGAATTTATCGTGAAAGGAAATAAATCTAAATTCTTATCATGACAAAAAATTTATCGCAATAAATTAAAAGCAATGCAATTTTTTTCATTCATTACTGAATGTGTTTGATCCAGTTGAGAGAAAGATCAAACGCTTCTGTTTTGTAGGTAATAGTAAAACATATCTCTTCTTTACCAGTATTTATCTCAGCCTACATGCGTTTCTTCAACTAGAATCGGTGTCTAGTCTAATCCTCAGAGGAAACGCCAACGTTGGAAAAACTGCAAAACTACTGAGATCTTTTTCTCTGATGAAACAGACTTACTGGTTTTACAGTTCAGCAGCAGAAACTGAAGGTGAAACTGACTTCACGGCGTAAAAGTGGAGTAGATCGCAAATTTTAATCAAACTAAATCATGCTTTGACACCTAAATGACCCGATGTTTTCTTTAAAGATGAATTTTGACTTTGAATTTGTCGTTTTGTTTGTAGTTGTCAGATGGCGAGGTGAGGAAGCTGACCGAGCAGCTGCTGCAGAGGGACGAAGCCGTGCAGAAGCTCCAGAGGGAGAAGGAACATTTGGTGGAGCTGAGCCAGGTGAGGATGGAGGAGGCGTGTTTTATGCTGTGTGTGTATCAGGTGTTGCCATATCTTTCAACTCTTGTGGATTCAAGAAATATTTACCCTCAGTGAGAGTCCCTGAGACTGACACCTCTAGGTTGGCCATGATGTCCACAGAAATGTTTTTGAGACTTTCCATACACAAAAAACTATGGTAAAAATGTCTTGTGTTAGAAGATCTCAGCCGTGGTTGTTTAGTTAGTTTCCAGCTCTAGTGTGATCTGATATTTCAACAGGTAACTGGCTCTAAACACATACCTGACAGGTTTATCATGGATCAGACTCTTAACATTCATCAAATTCACAAACTGAACTAAAAACTGAAGCCGTTCTTCAGGTCAGGCCTGGGAAAATGACCCAACACGGTTCTCAGAGCCCTTCGTTCTAAGACCCTGCCACTCTCAGGTCTGCTTTGGTTCATTGTGTGCCTGTAAATGTTAGCTGTCACACCCTATCTTCTAACCCTGACCCCACAGCCAAATCAATAACACTGAATGTGACACGAGGAGAAGATGTTCAAACAGGTTTTCCCCCTCTGGACGACGTATTTTTGAAGGATCGTCAGGCCGGTTGGATTCAAAGCATTGTCAGGGCTTCAGAGTTGAGAGTTCGCCGCCATATTATCGGGGTCAGCTATTGACTTTTAGTAAAATCTGACTCAGCATCTTGGCCCCGTCTTTTTTAATGCGAGTGGAGAGAACTTTTCAGTAGCCTTGGTACTTTGCTCTCTTGTGCCTTGCATGTTTCTGTGTGTTTGTTCTGCTCTCTACCACCACTCTTGGCTCACTTTTACTCCGACAGTCATGTCGGAGCTAATGGCCATTTTGTCACTGAAATCTTGGCTGGTGGGATTTAACGAAGATGCGGGCGGAGTAAACGGGTAGACAAACTCGCGAAGCTTACAACCTTGTCCTCAGTCCACCTGGATAACAAAAAATGGACTAACTCCTTCTTCCCCCCTCCTCAAACTTGGACTTCCACGGATATGCGGCTTTACGTTTTATCAAAACTTTGCAGTGTGAGCACATCTTGTCATCGGTAAAACGACAGATCCTGCTCTCCAATGGAAACTGCTGAGGTAGAATGTCTGGCCATCAGTTTTGGACTTTAGTTTCAACCTGAAACCATCATTAAAAAGTGCATTTTCAATTAGCTGAAGTTGTTTTTGCCTTAAATTAGTATTTTCTTGAATATGCGAAACATTAATGTGACACAAGGAGTCTGCAAGGGGAAAATTGCTTCTTCGCGCCAATGCACACCTTCTGACAATTTCAGGGCTTTGGTGACCAATGACTTCATGTAACAAGATAAAAAGAAATCAGATGGCCGTAGATCAAACAGGAGATGAACCACATTTGACGTGCTCTTTGTAAAGAAGCTACTCCAGTGTTTGCGAGGCTCTGGCGATGCCGTCAGACGGATGTGAAGCCATGTGATGAATTAAAGGTTTAGGAACATGTGCAACCCAGGCTCAGACATCTTGTTTCTATCTAACAGCAAGCGATTGAGGATCTGCAGATGGAGGAGGACAAAGTGAACCTGCTGACCAAAGAGAAAACCAAGCTGCAGTTGCAAGCCGAAGATGTAAGTCTACATTTTCTGACATCCAACATCTCGGGTGAAGTGACATATGCAGCTCCTGAGACCAAACAACATACAATAGTTCGACGGTGGGCTTTATTTTCTATCAGCCTCAGCTTCAGCATCTTGGTCACAATGACCTAGTTGAGATATGTGCACCAAGATTGACATTACATTTTATTAGTAATATTAATTATCAAGACAAACCCCAATGCAAACAGCATTTTTCAACAGCAATAACATCAAGCTAAAATAAAAATCACTAGCTGTGGAGGTAAAAAAACAAAAACAAAACCCAAATCCAGCTGTCTGCAACGTTCAACACCAGCCCTTTAAAGAGAAACAACTTTAAAACCAAATGTACGAATTGAACCGTGATTGTCATGTACACTTGTATCTCCAGTGACCATGTCGTCTTCTTCCCAGTTGGAGTTCCAGCTGGAGCGGCTCCAGCGTGGCGAGCCGGAGAAGGCCAGGAGGAAGCTGGACGCTGACAGCAGATCTACTAAGGACAGCTTAGGAGAGGTGGAGAAGATGAGGAGTGGTTTGGAAGATCTTATCAAAAGGTCAGTATGTTTTATTTTCTGATATAAAAACAAATTCAGAGCAGAAGCAGCGGGTTGTCATGACCTCCTACAGAAACCTGAGCATATTCAGTACTGACAACAAGGAGAAAGAAAAATGTCTCAATGCTGTTTGAAACTGTATTCCAAAACGCCTTCATGTTAGCATATAAGATTTAGCCCAGAAGGGTCAATAGGAGTCATGCTAAAACAGCTATGCTAGCTTGCTAGCATAACTTCTGTTTTAGCATGACTCCTATTGTGGCTTTTTCATTTTGTTGACCGTTCTAGGAAACCATAAACATTAGCTAGTTAGCTACCCAAATACAAATGTCCTTTCCTGCCTCTGAGTGGCCCGTTTCCAGCCTTTTCAGTATTCTACATAAGCTTTCTCTTATGCAGAATTGTACAAAAATGTTAGCAAAGTAGCACAGAACATATTTTAACAACTTGACCCTGTGTAAGTAGCATTACAACCAAAGTAACAGTAAAACAAGGCAGAGATGAATCACCCAGCAGTCTGTCATCTTCAACTGTATCCCAACATTAGCTCCATGGTTTGGAATACAGACCATTCCATAAATTAGGATAGTATTAAGTCAATTTATTTCAGGAACTTTTAAGTTTAAGTAAAACACATTATATAGATTAATTGCACACAGATGGACGTTTTAAAGTTTCCATTTGTGCTGATTCTGATGATTTTACAGAATTTACAGTTATTGAAAACATGGCATTTAAAATTAGAATATTGCGTCATACCAATAAAAAATAACAGAACCTAAAATCTCAGAAAAATAATATCTGATTTCACTCGAAGTGATAATAACAACAATAATAATAATAAAACCATTGAAAAAATCCATTTTCAAAATGTACAAAATGCAATTTTTTTTAGCATTTTAATCTCAGAATTAATCCAATATGAACACATACTTAATAAAAATAAAGTTTAATACCTGCCTAAAGGTTGTCAATTGTAAAAACTGTCAACCTGACAAATGAGCCTCATCTGAACACATTTTCTAATTTACTGAATATGTCTGTACCAGGTTGGGTTAAATCAAAACATTTCTTTTGGATGCTTGCTTTGGTGCAGTCGTGTTGCTTCTGTATGCATCTCAAAAAGTTTTGAAGACTTGATGCTGTCATTTCAGTAAGGAATACAGCATAAGGCAGCTTAAAAAGCAAAGCACAGAGCTTATAACTACCGTAGCTTAGTGGCTGCAGTTGAAATGCATTTGACTCTTTTGATGCTCACCTTTCAGAATCAGTCTGTTTTTTCTGAGTAATTTCTCATATAAGGTTCTCAGTCATGTTTAGTCCTTTAATTGTATTCCTATTTAATGACAGCAGAGAAGTTGGTTGAATAAGTACCTGCTTTGACCCGTTTCCTAAGCCAAGATAGGATTTGTCTCTTTAATCTCTGTGGAATGCTTGATAATATGTAATTAGCCGTGAAAAGCTCAAAGACGGGTAAAAAAGAGAGAGAAAAATTCCAGATACTGATCATATTTTAAACCCTACCACAATCATAAACATTGACAGAGCATTAAATCCAGCTCTCATATAAGCAACAACCATACATCATAAAAAACGCAAGAGAGCATGGGGAGGGTTACTTATAGGATCTACTCTGAATCGAGAGCCGTTGCGGCGCGTTTTGAGCGTCTAGCGTGGCGAGATTTTAACCGTTTGGAGCGTTTGAAGCGTCAAGAGCGTCCAATGGAAAACAACAGCCAGAGCTGACGCTCGACGCTCCCTCGACGCGCCTCCACACTGACTTTGAACATAAACCAGACGCACGAAATGCTAGGTGTAGAGCAGTGTTTCTCAAACCTGGTCCTCAGCGCCCCCCTGCTCTGCATGTTTTAGATGTGCGTCAATTCCAGAACAGCTGATTCAAATGATTGCATGACCATCAAGTGCTGCAGAAGCCTGTTAATCACCCAGAGATACAATTCAGGTGTGTGGCAGAAGGGAAACACCTAAAACATGCAGGACAGGGGGGCGGTGAGGATCAGGGTTGAGAAACACTGGTGTAGAGCAAAATGTCAAGCGTCTGCATTCAAAATGCAAACACGTCGAACTTGAAGCGTCGGATGCATTTTTGACTCGCGTAACGCTTTTGTTGTGAACGCACCATAACTCACTTGCTCTATGGTTACCTAGCAACAACCTGTTGAGTAACTGGCGCAGCAGCAGTTTTAAGTTTTGCCACCGTGCCTCATAGCTACTTAAAATTAAACAACGGTGAAGCATGAAAACTGGATAAAACAGGAAAAGGTCACGCCATCAGTTTGGCTGAATTTCAGATATTTCATATTCATATTCACTGATATGAAACGCTTATATCGTGATACGTTTTTTCAGCCATATTGAAAAAACGTATCACCGACTGAAAAATACAACCAGCGCTTCAATAGAACAGTTTATATTACAGTATATTAATTTGTTTCAATGGCCTACTTCAAGTCTGAAACTAAATCCAGATAAGATTTTATGTTGGCTTGGCCCTTTCACAAGATGGACGCTTCTGAAAGCGTCCACTTCAGATTTATGCTCTACTTTGTGTTGTTTTTTTTACATAAAACTCCCCAAAAACACCTTCCGGTTTGCAGTGGTAACTTAGCAACGCCAGGGGGAAAAAAATCTCCCTGGAAACCAAAGAATACCTTCTCCACAGGCGAAGCACTCACCAAGATCCCAACATGTTGCTATCTGCCCTCCGTAGTGTGACAGCAGAGAGACGTATTTGCTGTACCTCGCAGCTACAATCAAAAGAAGAAAAGAGCCAGGTGTCGGGGGAAGACACAGACTACACACACCAACTCGGCTTGACCCCGCTCAGCATTAATAAAGCCAATGAGTCACCTCGTTTCTAGTCCTACCCGGGATATGAAATCTGTCAATTCAGCTTGGCTCACGGTTCGGTGGAGCTTTATTGGATGTTGTTGCAATAAAAAAAATGACACATTGAGAAGCTCATCAGTCACCTGTATGCTGCGTCGGCAGAGTTCGTTTCTGGTCGTCTGAAGGTTGTATTTTTTGTTTGTTTGCTCTCCTCTGGTATGAAGGAAGGACTTGGAGATCAGCAGTGCCAGCACCAAACTGGAAGCAGAGGAGGCCCTCAACATGGAACTGCAGAGGAGGAGCAAGGAGCTGCAGGTCAGGAGCGATACGGGTTTACGGATAGCAGCTGGAAAGGTCACCAGGTCAAAAACTGAGAATAGAAACGCATCATGTGGATCGACTCGTTTCCTTTGTTGAAAATGCCGTGTTGTGTGCTACCCTGCAAAAAAATCTAAACCTTACAAAGTGTTTGTCAAGTTTCTGGTGCACATGTGTCAAACTCAAGGCCCGGGGGCCAAATATGGCCCGCCGTAGCTTTTTATGTGGCCCTCTAGACTCCAAATTACCTTCCAGTTTTTCACAAAACACACAAAATCAAAAAATTTCCACATTTCTTTCTGATTTTACTGAAGGTTTTCTCAAAATTGGTCAAAAACTTTCAGTTTAAGTGAAGCTGCCTCAGCCTTACTTGATGTTAAGTTATAGGCCGTAATCGATATGGCGAGTAATAAAAAGTCACCGTTAACATCAGACAATAGGGCAAATATCGCAAAAGTTTCTTACAAACCTTTCTAAATTGGCGCCACAAAATCTGTAAAAAACACAAAAACAATCACAAAATCTTGGAGGATCAGATATTTATTGATATTTTAACAGTACAATTGGTTTTGTCAATACAATCTGGCACAACCGGCCCTTTAAGAACACTCAAGATTTTTAATATGGCCCAAAATGAACAAGAACATTTTCCAAGTTAAATAATCTACCAATGGAACTAGTAACTTTTTCATCAATATTAAGGAATTATGGTAGTTTTATCTCATTTCAAGTTTTCTAAGATATTTTCACTAGAAACGTGACTAAAAGCACTTGGTAAGATGTTTTTGTTGTTGAAGTTGATGGGTAAGAAGTACAAGCTAATTAATTAATCTGTCCCACGTTTAATTTCTGTAAAATATGTCAAACATAAAAATACCACTCAAATTTACCATGCCAGTTTTCATTTGCTTTTAAGTTGTTGTTTTTTTTGTCAAACTTACTCCATATGTTTCAGATTATCAAACATATTTTAAGATCTTATTTATTCATGAATGGGGAAAGAGCTATCCAAACCAAACTGGTCTTATGAGCAAAACGTAACTAATGGTCAAACACTCTCATAACAAATTATTATGCTAATCTTGATCAAATGTAAATAAAAACAGACTTTTTTTTAATGATCCTCTAAATCGTTTTATTGTCCTTTCAGAGATTCTATAACAGATTTTTATAAACCTTAATCCTTTGTGTGGAACATGAGAAACAAGCTGTTTTTATTTATTTTTTCTTAATGGGCCACGTTTAACTTAGACAAGCATAAAACTGGCAATATATGTCCTAGTTAAAACATGGACTGTTTCACTCTACATCTCTTATGCATCCTTTTAAAACCCCAGTTTAGGTTTTGTGAAGCCTTGATTTGTATAAAAACAAGCTGATTCTCAGTCCCCCCCCAAAGTCTCGCTCAGATCTTGTTTTCATTAAGCCGTGTGTGGTGTGTGTGTGTTGTGAGCTGGATTTTACGGTTTCACTGCCAGGCCCAAGCACGAGCTCTCAGTTCCTTACTAACTCGGTCGGCGCTGAATAGAAGCTGACGACTCGGTGGACAGACGCATTCTTGGCTTTCAGCAGAGCTGCTGCCGTCCGCTTGGTGATTGGATCAATCGCTTTCCTGCTCCCAGACTGTCAGGATACGGTTTGGAACCGCGGCCTGCAGGAATCCACCTGGATCTCCTACCTCCATCTGACTCTGTGACTGTGTACGGTTAGAAACGCACTCTTGTTTTGACTCTGCTTCGTCAGTGTCGTTTATGAGGAAGCAAGGCGGTATAAAACGGACCGGGCTCTTGTTTCATTGCGTTGCTGAGTGATCTGCTCTAGCTTTGGCCAGCTGGCTAACAGATCAGCTTAGATTCTGACCTTGTTGTCTGTTTTATCAAAAGCTGTTTCTGATAATAGCCTTAAATCTTAGCTGGAGGCCAAACATGCTAAATGTTTTTATTATTATTATTATTATTATTTATTGTCAGTTGGAAGAGCTAACAGAGTTTTTGTGGGAGAGTTAAACTGAACGGACACAGTGAAATAAATATCTCAACAAATCAAACGTTTTATTTCGATCCGATGTTTTAAAACAAAAACCTTGGCAGTGAATGTTTATTGATGCGGACATATTTGCAGTACCTACTAGGGCGTGATTGTGTTCTTTGGCTGGACTAAATACATTTTTAAAGTTTTTTCAATCATTACATTGGCGATTAAAGGTTAAGGAGGGGAAACCAGATGTTCATCTGAGTGCCAATACAAGGAAATACTCTTCCAGTTTTTTTAAGTAAAATCCTTTCTTGTTTTTTTGTTTTTACTTCGAGATTTGACATTTTCTCAAAATTTTTTCCACTAAATTACAGCTCTTTATTTTGTAATTTATAGAATACCTTGAAACATTTGCAGTATTCAGACTAGCCAAGGAAGGTTTTCAAAACCTTGGAGGCTTTGAAAGCTTGGAGGCTTGAAAAGCCTCCAAGCCCGTCTTTGAGTCCAACCAAGCTCTGAGTCAGCACAAAAATCTATGGGATCAAAAACAGTCTACATATGTACGATTACCAGCAAGGGAACCTCGTTCAATTGATTTATCTAGGAAAGAGAGAGCTGAATACAGGAAGACGTTGTCAAGTCCATCATCTATAGAAAGACAACCCTCGATGGGCCCCTCCATGAAGGTGTAAAAGTTATACAGTAACACCGGGTCAGGTGTAATTCCTATGAAGAAAACGTCAGGAGGTTATCAAGGTTCTGTTCCACTTGGCTTTTGGAAGCACGTGTTTGCGCAGGATATCAGCAGCTTTAAGGGTGACGAATGAACGACCACAGGATGCCAATGGAGGGCTTGTCTTTGCAGGTTAACGAGAGAACTGTCCTTGGCGTAGCACAACATTTTGCTAAATATGTTAAGAAATCAATGCGGCATCTTTTATTTGGATTACACTGCTGATTGTTTAGTGCAACCTTTTGTAAACTTTGTCCTGTAAACTTTGGGGATCTTGGTGTGTCATCCAGATAGCATCACGTCCGATAGCATGCATCTCTGTCACTGGTGTGTGTTTAGTCTATGTCTGTCGCTCACTTGTAGAGATAAGGACGTCTGGGTTTAGGTGTAGATGCAGGTGGACAGGCCAGTCAGCTGTCTCCTGACCTCCATCGTCTGTTATCCTTCGACGTAATGGTCGCGCAAATGCATCTGTGGACTTGCCTTGATTCAAAAAAGAATGCTTTGTCTGTCATGAAAAATGAAGCCGCCTCCTCATCCCATAATTCAAAGCAGTTGGCTTAAAGGGCGGCCCGCATGCTTCATTCCTCACCACAGAGCCAGGCTCTTTAGTAGTTTTATTGCGTGGCCATAAAGCAGTTACCCTCAGCCAGAGTGCTTTGGGGTCATCTGTGTCTGAAGAGATAAGAATCATTTTGGTTCTGCAGCAGATGTTTAGCTCAAGGTGTTCATACTGTGCCGCACAACAACAAAGCTTGGCATGAGTAAATGTTTTTCATTTTACACCTTTTGGAGTGAAAGATATACCCGAAAGATGTTTGTAGCGTAGATTCAGGTAACAATTGAAGCGCCTTTGGGATACTAAATATTTTTAACTGAACCTGAAGTTTTCTACTTTCTACTTTTGCAGTAGAAGTTCCTGATTTAGGAGTCATTAGGTTAGGAGTCAGGTTTAATGGCGTTGTTTTCAGAGATGAGGAGCCTAGAAAATGAATGTTGTTTTGAGTTATTTTACTTCTCTTCCTGGGAGAAAAGCTGTCTCTGATAACGTGATTCACATGATGGTCGATAATACGAAAGCAACCTGGTTTCCTATGGACCAGAAAGGGTTTATGCCGAGTCAAGGAACTGCGTGATATGATCAGTTTGCCTGTTTCTGGTCTAGACTTATCAACACAAACTCCATTACAAATATCTGCTCTGGAAGAAATCTGTTAATTCTTTTAAAGTTGGAGCTGATTGAGAGACTTTTTGTGGCTATTGATATTTAAGTACATAAATTCTGTTAAGGTTTTTACAATGCTCTGTAGATTTTAGCCTTCCTTTGCCAATGCTAAATAGACTGAGTTTTCATTCACATCTATGTAGATTGGACGACAGATTGAGGAAGGAAGTGAAAACTGAACTCACAACTTTTCAGATTGCAAGGCAACTGGTCTTGAGAAACTTTTGTCTTTCATGCGTTAACGTGGGACCTGCTGGCCCGTCCACCCATTGATAGCCTGGACAAACTCACTCAGCAAATACGAGTGACTGCAATCATGTGGTGAAACAGAAATATAAAGCTGTGCGTCATCAGCATAAGCATGATTTAGAGATGTTGTAATTCACTATAAACTGAGTCTGAAGGAGATAAATGAGAGTGACTAGAGAATGGAGCCTTAAGAAAACTTATAAACAATGTTTGTTTGCTCAGGTTTTTGAATGTCAAAAGACACAAAAAGGGCGTGGCTTATGACTCCCAGCCGTCACCTTTGATGGATTTCCGCAGTGCCGAGGTTTCACCACCCAAAGGCACTCAGTGCTTTAAACACAAGCAAAGTTGTTGATTGTTCACATCTGCGCCAGATTGTACTTATTCCACAATTGGGTTGGGGTTAGAATTTCAATCACTGATAAGATATTTCAAATATAAGTATATAAATATAAGATATTTGGTGTCCAATGGTAACTTGTGCATTTCCTATTTCGTTAAATAAATGGCACTATTTAAATGTTCCCCTTAATTTGTGCTTATTTGCTAAAAACACACCCAAAATATGCCTTAAAGGACTTCATCCCGATGCATCTGGAGTGTATCCTCGATAGCCTTCATCTCCAGATTCAGCTGGCCTAACCTGTTTCATCACCTTCACTACGTGTCTTTGACCAGGTGTACAAGGCCTGTCGTCGCGTTCCAAGTCAAATCAATCAGACAACACGTTTACAGGCACTTTGAAGAACCAACATGTAGAGTCTTGTAATGAATTACAGTATTTTAACATGAGTATTTTACAACAGCACCGAGTCTGAAATGTTTTTTTTGTTGTTGTTTTTTTTCTGGTGAACATGCGGGGGTTTAAAAATGTTCTGTTGAGAGTGGATCCTACAGGAAACAACAACCCACGCTGCTGTAGATCCCCTTTGACCCAAGTGAGCAGACATCGACTCTGAGGCCACATCTGATTCCAGTTTATGGACAATTATTATCATTTCAAAGAGCAGAAGAAAAAACGAAGAAGAAGAAGAAAAAAAACAAGCTCATGCAAATTTGAAGATTGAACCCTGCAACCAAATCGAGCAGTTTTTTTTTTTAATCTCCTCTACATTTCCGAGGGATGTGAGCAATCATTTAGTCTGGAGCCAATTTTATGTAAATCTCCACAGCAAACGCTGCTCCGCTACACGTTTTCTACAATTGTTTCTGGACCACTCGATGCATTTTGAGGCAGCGGAAGGTGGGAATTTAATGAGAACCAGATATGTGAGAGGGGAACTGACGGAGAGAGGCTGTGCATGCATAAGGGGGTGTGGACAGTAACATGCCGGAGGGGATCAGCAGCAAGGTGTGTGTGTGTGTGTGTGTGTGTGTGCGTGTGTGTGTGTGTGTGTGTGTGTGTGCGCACATGTTTGGGACAGTCAGTCTCTCATTCAGTCAGTCAGTCAGTCGGACTGCTGCTGCCTCGCCATGGCTGTTCTCTCCACAGATGTCCTCCGCTGGCATGTAAGTCAAACATTTCTTTGAGTCTATGTAAACTCTTAAGAGAGCAAATGATGAGTTATTACGTATGAGTAATTGCTGGCAACAAGAGATTTTTGCTGGATCAAAGGCAGCACGGGTCGCCCTGAATGGTTACTTTCGTCAGAGTCCGAGGCGTCCGGTGCTTTTGGAGGTTTTACGCGGCGTGTAGACGACAGGCGGCTTTCACCGCCGTCAGTGAGCCGCGGGCGGCCCCCAGGCTACGCGCCATGTCAGACACAACTTCCTGACACCGAGACAACGATAGAAACCGAAGATAACACCGAACATGACACAACACGGCAGGCTGCGGCCGTGCAGGGGAAGGGGGCAATAAATTTTTATCAGCAGCAGAAAACACAGGGTTGGCAGGAGATGAGTGCAGCAGAAATGTGCTGTGAGTGATTTATGTTTGCAAAAGCATTTTGATTGTTTATGGTGGAGAGGGGGGGGAGGGGGCACTTCAGGTTCACTTAGTTTGAAAGAATACCTCTGGACTGAAAGTATTTATCAATTAGAATTATTTTTTACCATTGATTGTACAATACAGTTATGTGTTGTAAGTAGAACTGCAACGTCTTCTGTGTTGAGTTCAAGTTAGTAATTGTTACCTTTGTAACATTATACCTTATCATCATTGTTAAACCTTGACATTTTTGTACTTTATCATAATTAATGACGCATAACATCTTTATATTGTAGGTTTGTACATACAAAAACACCATTAAATTGATCAGTCCACTTGACCAGAGCAGGATCTTTTGCATCTTGGTTGACGCAATGGCAAGAAGGAACAGAAAGAGCAGTGACCTTAGAGAAGCAACTGTTGCTATTGGTCAATCTGAGAAGGGCTATGAGGCCAGTTCTAAACAATCTGAAGTTTCATTTTTCTAAAAAGGGAAACATTGTTCACAAGTCGGAGACTCTTTTCCCAGGAATAGACGATCCAAACTCATCCCAAGAACAGGCAATGTGCAAAAAAAAAAAAAAATCCAAGAGCTCCATCTTGGACTCTACAGGCCTCAGTGATCGCATTAGATTTTAATCAGTCAATCAAATTTATTTGCATAGTACATTTCAGCAACAAGGCAGTTCAAAGTGCTTTACATTGTAAAAACACAAAACCAGCAACAAGCTTTACATTTTGTTGAGTGTCATCGTCAAAATCATCGATGCACATCAAATATGTTTGCTAATGTTCCATTTATCATGATTCAGAACCAACTCTAACATGTGGGTCCTGATTTAAAGGAAGTCGGTGTTCCAGCTGTTTTGCAGTTTTCTGGAAGTTTGACCGAGATTTGTGGTGCACAGAAGTTGAATCTTCTCCATGTTTGGTTCTGGGAGGCATTGAACTAAACATTCAGCTTGGTGATAAAATATTTAGTTTGCAACTATGTAAATGAATAAATAACATGGTGGAAATAAGACTCTGGAAAATAAACACCCTTTTTTTTCTCGCAGCAATTATAAATGGCTAAAATAATTGCTGTTAATTTTTAACGATGTAACTTTACAAACAGCACCCCATAGTGGTCAACATGGGTAATCACGATAAGCTCATTTAGTCTGATACAAACTAACCATTGATGTTCTTGACATGACAGTCTCTCTTAGTTCTCTTCTATTCTTTCATTTTCTTCTGCCGGACTCGTTTTCATGCTGAGCAGTGTGCTTTAATGCTAGGCTAACGTTAGCATGTCTTCTATGTTTTTATATGACTTGTTGATATACTTCAGTACGGTTCTAGTTCTGTGCAGACAAACTAAAAAATATTAATTTAGATGCCTTATTGGTTTTGATTGGCAGTGCATTTAATGTTCACTCACCGCATTATTCATCCCAGGACAAAAGTTGTAAAATTTCTCATTTTTATTATTTTTTTTATTGCATTGTTTTCAGTGGATATTGTTGCTTTTAATGACTTAAAAGGCTTGTAAATTAAATTGATGCCTGAGGGTTAAAAATCCATCTATCAGGATCAGAAGCTGATGGCTGGGATTTCTTCAGCTGTTTATGATCTCTGGTTGTGTTTTTTTGTTTTTTTTTACTCTTATCTGCTCTGTAATTAACCTCGACTCGCCGTGGCTCTGACTTTTAGCCAGGGTTGTAAAATGTAAACGAAAAATATAAAAAAAAAATCTCCAGCCAAATTCCTCAAATGTCAGACAAATGGCATCGGTGCTTTTTGGTCTCGCTGACCAAACGCAGCTCGGCCAGTCCGGGGTCAAGCTGAAGATAATCACTGGTGGCTGCAGGACATTCTTGCTCTAAATTAGTACCTGAGGAAAAGACAAAAAAAAAAGCCAGAGGCGTGCCAAATCTCTGGAGAAAGCAAAGGGCACGAATCGGGACCAACCGCACGGAAGTGCTGGCCTGAAATAGCGACACTTTTTTTTTCTGCTGTTGTAATGACATAGTCTATAGTTGGAGCACGTTGTAATGTTCTTGTCATATTTTACAGTTGAGTGAAAGCAGGTTTTTTGCTTCTCGCTCATGGAAATGATTCTTCCGTGTGTCTCTTTAGGCCCGCATCGAGGAGCTGGAGGAGGAGCTGGAAGCAGAACGGGCCATGAGAGCGAAGGTAGAAGATAAAAACTGTCAGGTTCTCTATTCCTGCTTTCTCCTCAATAAATGATACAAACGCAGATCGGCTGGAGAGGCGATAAGCCGAACGGCTCTGTGATCAGATTAACTCTGATCACGCTCATGAGGTGGACAACAGGCTAGTAGATTAGAGACTCTAGCTAATGAAGAGCCCAATGCACTGAACCCCATTCAAAACCTCCTGGTTATTCCACCAAATATTGATTTCTGATAAAAAACATTAATATTGTTGTTCCTAAATGAACATTAACTTGTTTTCTTTGCATTATTTGAGGTCTAAAAGCACTGCATCTTTTTCATTAATTTGACCATTTCTCATTTTTTGCAAATAAATACTAAATATTTGCTTGGAATTTCAGAGACATGTTGTCAGTAGTTCATAGAATAAAAGAACAATGTTCATTTTACTCAAAACATATACCTATAAGGAGTAAAATCAGAGAAATGCTTTCTTCCAGAGCTGAATATATGATATATAAATACGTAAAAAGTTTTTTGAGCTAGGATGAGGGTTTTTTTTGTCTGTATGGAAATCAGTGTATTTCGTGAAACTACAATGGAAACACTTTTTTCACATCACCACGAGTCATGGGATCAACAACTGGACATTCCCACTGACCGAAAAGACAGAAGGCAACAGGAATTGGGGAGGATTGATGGAGTGCCGAGTTTTTTAGACTTATCGTGTGAAGAAACGTTTTCACATCAGATTTTAATCGTGGTTTCATATACAGTGGCCACGCAGCAATTGCAAAGTCGTGTGTGTTTTTATCGACATTAGCGGAAAGTCGCAGGTGTTTTGTAATGGAAACTCATCTACTGTAAGAAAGAAGGGAAGGAAAAGCTTTAGCAGGTTGACTTGCTACCGCTCCGCTCTGGTCAGCCCAAACCATCTGCACCTGTGATAACAATCCGGTTTGGGTCAGTCCTTGTGTTTCTGATTAGCACACAGGGGCAACCCCCGGAGCACAGACGGGCTTTTTCCTCTGTCTGATGTTTCCCATCACACACCACTGAGTGTTCCTAGGAATCCCCAAACCTTGACCCTGCAGGCAAAATAAACACCGAGACCTTCTGCCTCTCCACCACAAGCAGTCCAACACATCCTCGCTGCTACGTGAAGCTTTCTGAAAAAACCAACGTCTGCTTCATATAAAGCTAATCTGCTGAGGAGCTTCAAGTGTATGTTAGTTCAAACAAGTCCCCTCTTAAAGCCTATGTGCGTTTAAGCCCTCATACAGAAGGTACTTCACCCGGAGTGTTGAACGGAGTGACAACGGGCCCGAGGGCGTGTTGTCCACACCTCTCTCCACTCTGGGTGGTATTCTGTTAACGGCGCTAGCCGGGAGCCCCTCCGGCCCCCAAAAAGCCACGGAGCGGAGCCAGAGGCACGCGGAGGCTTGCAGGTCTTTATCTGTTCGGCAGCCTCGGTCTTCGGAGCGGCTCAATTACAACATACCTCGGCTCCAGACAGGCTCGCCATTGTTAGGCTCTGCTCCTCAGGTCGCACTCGGCCTGATAGCATCATGAGAGGCAGAGCGACAGACGGCGCTCTTTTTTTTCCAGTGGATCCTCTCCTGGGTGGAATGCCAGGCAGCCAGACACAGACACACACACACGGTTTCTTACAGAGGCAAATATGCTCTAAGGATGCGCTGACACCAACCCTGTTTAGTTCTTAACTCTGGTCCGCCTAAAAACCTCGGTATCAATTCGGTTGAAGTGAACTCTGGCGCAGTTCGAATGCACATGTGGATTCAAGCAGACTGGACTCCGCTCCAAAAGCAGGAACTGGACTATAGTGCAGGGCATTCTGGGTAAATACAACCAAAACAAGTCTGAAGTGCCCAGTTTGGTCAGACCAAGTCAAACTGTTCACCAGCTGAAAATGGAACAAATGCTGGAACTTTGGCCCCTAAAATCTACTGGACTGTGAGGTGTGAAAACATCCCAACACTCATAGCTCACACAAACATGTAAATCTGTGAGCAACATTCAGCTAATGTTGTAAATACATTTATATCCAGCGTTATTTTATGGAAATGCAGATTATAAATTGACGCACAATCAACAGATCCCTGCATTATTTTGTGGCAATGCATAATTGTCGCTTTATCGCAAACCTTCCACAAAAAACGGTATTTAATCGACTGCTGACTCCCACCTGCAGGTGGCAGTATTTGTTTTACGTCTGCCGCACTGCTGATTCGGCTTTACTTGATTACAAATTCGTAGTCCATGATCGATGTGGCGAGTAACAAGAATCGAGCTATTTAAGTTCTTGAAAGAGTAAAAATGTTTTCGTGTAGAATCTGTTTGCTTTATAGCTTTATATGTTAGTCAAGGTTGAACTCAGATGAGCAAACATCCATCAAATCTGTGCTTTACAGAAGATATGAAACTCTAAAAGAAGGTCAGACGGGAGTACAGTCTCAGATTTCTGAGACGTGTGGTCCATTCTAGTTTTCAACTTCTACGTCTTGTTTGCTACTGACGAACATCCGACGAAATTACACTTTTGCTTTTGCTGATTGATTCACTCCAAACCAGTAGATGAAAATTAGTTTCCTGAGTGGATTGTCCCACTCTGCTCCTGCAGACTAGCCAGCAGCAATCAGCAAACACCTGGTGGAGGTGTGCATCTAATGAGCTCGTTAAAGGAGCCACTTCACAGTGAAATGCTGGTAAAAACTTGTTAATAGAGTTAATAGAGGAGCCATGTTATGATGACTTCCTGAAGGCGGAGTTTTAGAAAGAGCAGGAGTTTCTTAAAGGGACAGAGGCCCAATTTAAAGACGTTAAATTACAAAGTCAGATTTCTTTTAAGTCATATTTGATTTATATACCAACTGAAGGTAACATAGTTATTTGATATAAAATGGCACTATGTGCCTGGAAAACACATTTAAAATCGATTTGTATTTACACAAAACGAAGATGTTAGGAAACAGCAGGAGAGATATTATACTCATGATTTCTCAGCAGAACCCCACTTGGGGAAAAATTTTTACTTTGTTTATCTCTGCTAGACTTTAAGCCGTGCTCGGGATTTGTTTTGTTTCTTTTTTATGTAGCTTAGCCTAGCGAGGCTTGTGCTGTTTTAATCCAGAAAGGTATAAAGGAACGGAACATTGGACATCTTTAAAGTTTCTTTAGCGGGATGGATGAGCACCGCAAAGCTTTTCTGCAAACGCGCCTTTGTGTGTGCGTGTTCGTGTATGCGTGTGTGTGCATGGAGACAAACAACTCCTCCACGCTCTTGTGCAAACGGAGGGATGACTCCGCCGTCTGCAGCAGCGGCAGGGCGCTCAGTGGGGGGTCCTTCCAGCTCATGAATGGAGGGAGCGGTGTCGGGTGGTGTTGACTCAGCCAGCGGAGCGGTCCAGGCCGATGAGTGAACCCAGTGTTCGGCGTTAGAGGGGGCGGGGCTTCACGGGACAGGTGGACGGTAGGGAGCGTGGGGGGGTTTATAACGAAGGCCTCCGGTGTGAGGCAGCTGTTTTCCGTTGCCCGGCCAGAGGTGTGCAGGCGGCTGCGGCTCAGTGTTGCGGTCCGGGGGGCTGAAACTCACGGTGAACTAGTCTCAACATCTACGCCTGCCTTTAAACCAGCTGTTAAAAAAAAAAACAGGGGCGCCGTAAAAACAACAAGTAGGTCTGCTTCGCTCATAAAGAAAAGAGTTTTACCTCAACAGCGCTTTAGAGAGTTTAAAACAAAAAAGCCTTACATTTTTTTATTTAATAATTCTTGCAACGTGAAGTTCAAAATGTCAGAGTATTAACTTTCCTTGTTATTAGTGTTGGTTGTTTTGCCTTCGCCTCGGCGGAATCATTCAGTGGTGTTGTTGTTATTTGGTATTTTTGTGCCTGAAACTAAAGAAACACAAATTAATAAGGTTGCGTCATCAGACCGTGAAATGTAATAATTTTGAGCTTGTGTACTGAATTGTATAAGGTTGCCACGTCTCCAACATTTAAGATAATAACAAAACTCCTGCAGCATTTTAAGGACCTTTTGAAAATAACTTTACTTAAGCAGGTATTAAAATTAACAACGGCTCTTTGCTCAAGAATGTTAACGAAGAACATCAGCAGTAAAACAAAGAGTATCAGTTAGCCTCAACAGGAAACAGGAGCTCCACGCCTGCGTCGTTCTGATTGGATGCCACTCTACTGACCTCTGACCTCAGCAGAGGCTACTGTCAGTCATGCTGGACCCCTGCAGGTTAAAGATCCTGCCCCATCAGGTGGTGACTGATTCAGATTTACTTTGTGAATTCCAGCAGATGTTTCTTTTCTCTCTGTTCGTTAAAACGAGCGCTCGCTCCTCACCCTGAAGATGCTTTCTGACCGGAGTGCGTTTGGCAGGTGGAGAAGCAGAGAGTCGACCTCACCAGAGAACTCGATGAACTCACCGACCGGCTGGAGGAGGCAGGAGGCGTCACGGCTTCACAGGTTCGCCAGAGCAGGACCCTCTGAAAAAGGATGGAAATAAAAAAGTTTCTCTATAACACTACATCCTTTACGTATTCTGTATTTCGTTGGGATTTGATAAGGAAAAAAATGACATACAAAGCAACAGACAACCTCGGAGTGAAAGGGAGGAATTTATGCCTCGTTTCATTTGACACACCAAAATGAAATCATCTGCAGCCATTTGACATTTTGGTTAAATAGCAGTAGAAATCCAGCTGGTCTATCAAGGCCTCAAATTTATTTTAGAGAACATTAGGGAACAGCAAACAAATCCATTGTGGAGAAGTTTAAACAGGGAGTCCATTAAAAAGCCTTAAATTCATGCATTTTAAAATAAGACCTTAAACGTCTTAGATTCACTTAAAAATGTACATTGGCATTAAATACAGTAATCACAGGTCTTAACATTTGTTGTGGCAGGACGATTTAATCTCATACGTCGTGTTTTTTGTTTTGGTCTCAGGATTTTTCTGTCAGGCAAAATATTTGAGGCTACCGATTTGTAGCTGTCAATACATGCTAGCTAGCCAGCATAAATCATGGATGAGTCCAAATATATTCCCAGTTGGCTGGGCGTAGTTCATTTTTACCATGCGCTCATTTCTGTTGCTAACGCATGCTAGGCTAGGTGCGATCTGTGCAGAAAAGCTTTTAAGCTAGGCACAAAACCACTGCGCCACGCAGCAGAACACCAACCAAATTTAATTTGTTTATGTATTTATTTTAAGAGGATAATTACAATTCAGTCTGTAGAAGTGGAAAGATAATAGAGAAATATCCCAAAAGTGTTTTTAGTCTAAAAAAAAAAAAAAAAAAAAAAGGTCCCAATAATATAAAAGAAACACACCTCAGTTTGGGACGATTGGAGCCAAACTTTCACAATGAGTTTGTGTCACAAACAGATGGAGGCGAACAAGAAGCGGGAGGCTGAACTCCAGCGTCTGAGGAGAGAGCTGGACGAGTCGTCGCTCCAGTCCGAGGCGCTGGCCGCGTCCCTGCGGAAGCGGCACGGCGAGGCCGTGGCGGAGCTGAGCGAGCAGTGCGAGGCTCTGCAGCGGACCAGAGCCAAGCTGGAGAAGGACAAACAGAACCTGAGGCTGGAGGTGGACGACCTGGCCGCGTCGGTGGACAGCCTGCAGAAAGCCAAGGTCGGGACATTAGCAGGGGTGTCTGGTTGGTGCGGTTTAAAGCAGGCGGGTGATTTTCGGCGCTTTGGTCTCACGTTCGTGTTGCGATGCAGATGTCGTCAGACGGCCAGGTGAAGAAGCTGGAGGAGCAGCTGTCTGAGGCCAACAGGAGGGGAGACGAGCTGCAGAGGACGCTGTCCGAGCTCAGTGTGGCCAAGAACAGGCTGTCAGGTACACCGACTGCAAGTCAGAGTCAGAGTCAGTCAGTCAGTCAATCCGGTGAGAATAAAGGCCTTATTCTGAGTCCCCCTCAAAGGTCATAGAGCAGTTAGAAGATCTCTACAAGGAAACGGCAGCAGCTTCTAACAAGCACCAACTCAGAAAACAATTATTTTAGTAATCGATTAATCTATTTGTTCTGACAATTAATCGCTTTATCATGATAATAAAGTTGGCACATTCTGCAGATTTTTCATTTAACCATTTAAGCCTTTTTATACAATATTACAAATGTATTATCAGATGCAAATAGTCAAATAATTGGATTGCTTTTATAGATAAGAACACAATTTTGCCGATTATTCTAGTAATTAATCGATTATTCTCATGATTAATCGGTTAACTGGATTAAATAAATTGGCACATTCTGCAGATTTTTTATTTAACCACTTAACCCTTTTTCATACAATAATACATGAAAATAGCCATATAATTGGACAAAATAAGAAAACAAATATTGTATGTGTTCTAGTAATCTATTAATCTAACGTTCTGACAAATAATTGGATAGAAAAAGTCTTCTTCATGCAATATTAGAAATGAATTCATTGATGCAAATACCTACATAATTCAATTCCATTTTAAAATAAGAAAACAAATGGAACATGTTCATATTTCTGCACCGTTTTGGCTTCGTTACTGTTCTGACTGGGACGTTCTTTCAGAAAATGGCATGTTGATGAGCCTGAATGCTCCAGTTAATGATTAATCGATTACTAAACTAGTTGACGATTATTTCCATAATCGATTTAAGCCCTACAACAAACATTAAAGTTTTAAGTACTGGAATATAATGTCCACTAATTTAGTTCCAAACACAAACTCAGACCCGTGTGTTTGGACGCTCTTGGACCTTCTTCACAGTCAGATCATCTCACTGTATTCTTGTTTTGTGCGTCCAGGTTGAACTAACCTTGCTTAGTTGTCAATAATCACGTCTTCTGCTTCCCGCCAGCCGATAACGTTGACGTAAGCCGACAAGTGGAGGAGGCGGAGAGCAGGGCGAGCCAGCTGACCCGCTGCAAGTCTCTGCTCCAGTCGCAGCTGGAGGAGCTGAAGAAGCAGCTGGACGAGGAGGTCAAGGTCCGTGTGTCTCAGAAAACACCCGGACGGGTTGGCAGCAAACGTCCGATGACCGTCCGCGTCTCTGTCGCCAGTCTAAGCAGGCGGTCGGCGGCAGCCTGAGCTCGGCGCGGCAGCAGTGTGAGGTGCTGAGGGAGCAGCTGGAGGAGGAGCAGGAGAGCAAGCAGGAGATGCAGCGCCTCGTCTCCAAGCTCAACGGCGAGTTGACGCACTGGAGGACCAAGCACGAGGCAGACGCCATCCAGCACGCCGACGAGCTGGAGGAGACCAAGTGTGTGCTGCTGCCGTCGGCTAGCGCGCTGCGTGGGGTGGGTTCTGTAACGTACGACTCAGCAGTAACGTGGGATTTATCGCAGGAAGAAGCTCGCAGCCAGGCTTCAGGACGCCGAGGAAGTGGTGGAGGCCACCCAGGCGAAATGCTCCTCACTAGAGAAGACTAAGCAGAGGCTGCAGGGAGAAGTGGAGGAGCTCTGCATGGACCTGGAGAAGGTAAAAAAAAAAAAACGACCCACATTAAGGCCCAGTTTCCACAGAACCACCCTTCAGTTAAACCGTAACATTTCTGTTGTGTTCCAGCCGCTCGTTTACCGAGTCTCTGGCTGCGTCTCCGTTACAAATGTGCAGAAAACTTAGTCCGCCAATGTCGACTTAGAAACTGTGTTGTTTCCATTAGTTAAGAAATGCAATTAAAATCACACACAAGTCTGTTTACATCATAAGTCATAAAAAACATGATGCGCCATCATCCCCCTGCCACTTCCTGTCGCCTTCTTCGTCTGTGCCGTGTAAACATGGAAGTTTTTCCAAAATCAGTTTCCAGGCCGTGATCTCGTGTAAACTTAGCCTAAAAGTTGCAGCAGCAAACCTTTTCAGTGCAGTCACAGCATGCCACCTGACCTCAGGCCAGCAGCTGCGGTCAGGCGCTGGACAAGAAGCAGCGTGTCCTGGAGAAGCAGCTCGGCGACTGGAAGCAGAAGTGTGAGGAGCTGGTGGCCGAGGTGGAGGGCTGCCAGAAGGAGAGCAGGCAGCACGCCGCCGAGCTCTTCAAGGTCAAGACGGCTCACGAAGAGTGTCTGGAGCAGCTGGAGGCTGTACGCAGGGAGAACAAGGCCTTCCAGGGTAAGAATGACACGCATTAATGTTAACGTATTGTCAATATTTTCGTCATAGAACTTAGATTTACTATCTACCGTGCAGGTTGAAGCAGAATCGGTTGCAATGCACACGTCTTCCATCCAGAATATCAGATGCTCACAAAGCTTTAATCCAGCAGGAAATTTTTAAGCTCATTGTAACGACATCTGAGTTTTTGTTGTTGTCCATTGCACAGAGGAGATAGCTGACCTAACAGACCAGCTGTCAGATGGAGGAAAGAGTGTCCATGAGCTCCAGAAATCCAAGAAGAAGATTGAAATGGAGAAAGAAGAGCTGCAGGCCTCGCTTGAGGAATTGGAGGCAGCTTTGGAGGTTTGGCACGACATTGGAAATGACATTTTTGAAGCAAAATGTGCGATTGTTGTCATGGTAAACCATGTTTTTTTTTCCTTTTGTCTTCCCCAGGCAGAGGAGACCAAGGTGTTGAGACTTCAGTTGGAGTTGTCCCAGGCTAAAGGAGACTTGGAGCGCCGACTGCAGGAGAAGGAGGAGGAGGCTGAAACGGCGAGGTGAGTTTCTCCTCCTTGTTGACTTTAAGAATCTATGTAGAGAATGACGGCTGAATCAGGGTGTCTGCACATCCTTTAAAAATCTTTAATTCATGGATCTGAAAAGAGGCCTTGGACTCATTTAAAAAGGCGTGTTGTCCTTAAATATGTTAATCATAGGTTTTATATATTTATTTAATCCCGTACATTCTTGTACATATTGTGTTTTCTTTATTTGTTGCGAGACTTTTCTGTCAGGCAAAGGTTTCAGTCACCCATCGCGTTCTATGATTCGAGGCGGTTGAGGAAACTACCTGCAAGCTAGCGAGAATAAATTAACTAGGTAGCTAGCTAGCTAGTTGTTCTTAAGTTTGACTCGAACTGTGTCTTATTATTATGTATTAATATTTAATGCTGCGGGCCAATAACGTCACTGTGCGAACTCTAGAGGTAAGTAAACCTGAGGCCGTTTCGACTTTCTGAACGAGCTTTACTGCCCGTTTTGAGCTGCACTCTGAAAAACGAGTGTCTTCTCAGAAAAGGCCACCAGAGGGCGCTGGAGTCCCTGCAGGCCAGTCTGGACGTGGAGGTGAAGGGCAGAACGGAGGCGCTGAAGCTGAGGAAGAAGCTGGAGGCGGACATAAACGAGCTGGAGGTGCAGCTGGACCTGCTCACCAAGAGCAACGCGGAGCTCAACAAGAACAGCAAGAAGACGCAGCAGCAAATCAAGGTCCGCTCACTTTTTCTTTGTTTTTTTTTAACGTCTTGTTAAAAAAAAAAAAAAAAAAAAAAAAAAAATATATATATATATATATATATATATATATATATATATATATATATGCTGGATAATATATGTTATCCAGCAACAAAAACGTCTTTGTTTTCGACTTGGGTTTTACGTGATGGAACAACACAAAGTATTGCGCAGCTGTGTAATTAAGGAATATTGTTTAGTTGTTTTTAAGATTTTTGGCTAACTCAAAAAGCTGTCCACCTTGACCGGGCAAAAAATATAAAACTAAAAGATTTTGGATATTCAGCACTGATACAGGATATTGTGTTTTTTCTTTGTATTCCAACATTCACAATTTTCTGAGGAATAGAAAAAATTCAGTCGCTCCGTTGCATAGAGTTGGTGTATTTATGTCCACCCATTCCAAAGTTCCTCCTGCTTGTTCCTCCCTTAACCATTTTTTTTGCTATGACTTTTTTGCTAGCTGCCTGTGGTATTTGTAACAGTTGTCTGTCTGTCTGTCTTGTCTTGTCTTCAGTCTGGTTAGGATACGGTGAGGTTCTCCTTCTGTCCAGTAGGGGGAGACATTAAATAATGGAAACATTTCCTGCATGTTTGCCTTTTTTTTTTTTCTTCGGAAATCATCTAGGTAGGAGTAATAAAAATCCTCACAACATTTTTTCAACTAAATTTCCTACATAAATCAGAACTTGAAGTGGTTACTGCGGTTTTACAAATGTTTGATAAATATTCTAGGCTGGTCACAATGAGACTTTTTTTTGTTGTCCCAGAACGATAATATTGTTTTGAGATCATTTTAATTCAATATAATGTTGATTACATAATAATGCAAGAACACATTCTTAAATATCAATTTTAAATTCTAATGATTATTTAACTCTGGAACTGGAAGACATTTTAAATATCCAAAATAAATGAACAAAACAACCCAAAAAAAACAAATAAAATTTATTATAAAGTTTCTGTAAACTAAAATGGGTCTATTTGAGACCAGAGCACCAGACTGAAGACTTTTATCATCCAATTTTAGGTAAGAAAAAGAGAAAAAAGAATCTTGCAGATGGAAATTATTGAGCTTTGTTATAATTTATCATACATTAATTGAATTATTCCTCATTGCGACAACCCAAGACACCTGCTAGGACCTTCATAAGACTTGTCCGGAGCCCGGTAATCAGTTTAGGGTGACTACCCCAAACCTACAGCCAGACGTTCTCCGTCCAGTCTGACTGAACCTGGGTCATTTAGCTTAGCTTGTGGAAATGTGCAAACTCAGAGAACCTGCAAACCGTGCAGGCTTATGAAACTCTCCAAGGTCGGGGTCGGTGTACGGACGCTCGTTGCTCTGTTTCCGCCGCAGGAGCTGCAGGCTCAGCTGGAGGAGGAGGTGCGGAGCCACGAGGAGCAGCGGGAGGAGCAGGCGGCCCTGGAGCGCCGCTGCGCCCTGCTGGTCAGCGAAGGCGAGGAGACGCGCGCGGCCCTGGAGAGCTCCGACAGGGCCCGGAAAGTCCTGGAGACGGAGCTGCAGGAGGCCAACGAGAAGCTCAGCGACCTCAGCGGACAGGTCGACATGGCTTTCTGTTCCCGTAACACCCATTTGACATCAATCAGACATTTTGAACCTTTTTTTTTTTTTTTTTTGGTGCGTACAGTTTCAGTCTGCTCTGACCGGGCGGAGGAAGCTGGAGGTGGATCTGCAGGCTCTGCAGCAGGAACATGAAGAGCTGCAGGCGGAGATGAGAGGCTGCGCCGACAAGGTCAAGAAGGCCGGCTGCGAGGTAAGACTCAGGACGGCGCCGCCGCACGCCGCTCACGTTTAACCACATCCGCACGCCACAAAACGCTCTGCTCCGTCAGCTGGCGCGAGTCGGAGAGGAGCTGCGGCTGGAGCAGGAGCACACGCTTCATCTGGAGAGGGTGAAGAAAAGTCTGGAAGGCCAGGTCAAAGACATGAGCGGCAGGCTGGACGAGGCCGAACAGATGGCTCTGAAAGGAGGGAAGAAGATCATCCAGAAGCTGGAGGGGAAGGTCAGTTACTAAACACTGGTGATCCACAGGACAGGCGGGCCGGGCGGCACCGAGTCCATGTCGGTACTTAAAGAAATTTCAGGTGTAACGGTAACAGAATAAAGACGCAATTATAGAAGAATGTTTTAAAATTAAGAGAAAAAAGTTGTTTTAAGAAGAAAGAAATCTAGTGTCATTAAATTTGTTGTTTTTTTTATGTCTGACTTTGCATAAAATTACTTCATTTTCCTAATATTACGGCTGATTATGTCTGACTTTGTTCTCGTATCATTTTGACTTTGTCAGATGACTTTATGGCATGTCTTCTTATGACTGTATTTATTGTTAAAATGAAAGAAGAAGAAAAATCTTAGCTGGATCTTTTATATTTTGTCACACAGTTGAATTATATTCAAAGTCCAAATAAAGAGAAACAAGATGGCGGGCCTCGCACCATGCTGAAAGTCCAGATTTTTTCAAAAACATGTAATTTCCAATAACCATAAATTCGACAGCCCTGCCTGTCCTCTCTTCATGTATATCTGCGTAGCCCACGCTCAGGCCGAAAATGTGACTCTGTGCAGGTCAAGGAGCTGGAGCTGGAGCTGGACTCGGAGCAGAAGCGTCACGCCGAGACGGTGAAGACGCTGCGGAAGAACGAGCGGCGCCTGAAGGAGCTGCTGTTCCAGTCCGAGGAGGACCAGAAGAACCAGCAGCGGATGCAGGAGCTGGTGGAGCGGCTGCAGAACAAGATGAAGGCCTACAAGAGACAAGTGGAGGAGGCGGTACGCCGCGCCGCCGCCGCCGCTCTGGATTCTCTGGGTGGCTTTGTGCTTGTCTGCATCTCACCATGTGCTGTCGCCCCACCAGGAGGAGCAGGCCAACATGAACCTGGCGAAGTACAGGAAGACTGTCCACGAGCTGGACGACGCGGAGGAGCGGGCCGACATCGCAGAGTCAGCGCTGACTAAGATCAGGACCAAGAACAGGGGCAGCTTCGGCAAGGGATACTCCTCTGTAAGGAGAACAGAAACCATCTGTTTCTGACAAACATGGAACTCCATTTGTTTCACTGGGATTTTATGTGACAAACCAACAAAAGGTTTTGCATAATTGAGAAGTGGAAGAAATGGAGTTTTTCTAAAACTGTCTTACACATGAAAATAGTAAAAAAAACTGTCGCGTAAATTCACATTTAACCCTCCTTTACGCAGGAAAAAAACCCTAAAAGTAAACATCTCGAGCTTCAGTAGTTTATATCAAAGCTTATTCATGTGTTAGACTGGCCTAGTCAAAGTCCAGATCTAAATTCTACTGAGAATCTAAATCAATAGCAATATATATCGCGATACACACCTGATCGATATCAGTAACTAAAACATCTGATAGAAAGTTCAACATTCAATATATAGAATATTCAATGAACTCCGATGTTGAACCGCACAGCATTCTGGGAGATGTAGGCAGAGGATAGGCTTTAGCTGCTCAACCTCTCACGGCCAGCTGAGTGAGGTTGGGGGCACCAACTAACTTGCTTACTCTTTGGCTACCTAGCAACAAGCTGTTGAGTAACTTGTGGTTACCTAGCAACAAGCTGTTGAGTAACTTGTGGTTACCTAGCAACAACCTGTTGAGTAACATGCGCAGCAGCGGTTTCATGTTTCCCCTCTGTTCCTCATAACTTTAAAAATTAAAAACAACGGCGTAGAGGGAAAGCTGTGGATAAAACAGCAATTTAGCTGAATTTCAGATATTTAAAAAAATAAATAAAATTGTTGATATTGATATGAAAGGCTTTTATTGTGATCAGTTTTACCGCCTTATTGTTCCATCCCAGCTATTGTTGCTATGAAGAATTGAGGAAGCAGAGGCACAAACCCCAGAAGTCTTCCTGCTGGTATTTGATCCTGCAAACTCAGGAATACAAATAGAACCACACTTTAATGTTATTTTTCTTCATTTCTTTGTTGGGCTGTCGCATAATATTTCATTAAAACTCATTGAAGTTTACGGCGGTAATATGGCAAAACGCAACAACGTTCAAGCTACTTTAACACTGTTTAATGTTTAAGGGAAAGTTTATGGATTGACCCTGTAGGTGTGTTTCTGTTCTGAAAGCAGAGTGTTCTCTCCGGCAGGGTTACAGCACTCCGTACCCGGGCCTGGTCCGGTCGCCCAGCTCTGTGGGCTCTGAGGGGAGAGGGGAGAAGATCCTGAACGACGACAACGAGTCGGTCAGCTCCCTCATTCCGGCTTACCTCAACTCCCTGAAGAAGCTCATGATCGATTAGCCGGACTTTACATTCGAACGTCCTCTGCGGAAACAACGCAGCGCTGCAGCGTCAGCGTGGGAACATCAGCAATACATTACCAGAACTTTATGTTCTTCATATGTAATGGAACCTTCCTGTTGTCCGTCTCCACCACTGACATGTTCCAGCTTTAATCATTTCTGCTTTAAAACACAACAGAGCTGATTTTTCTTGATGCAAATGCTTACTTCCTGTTCTCTGCTAAACTCTTTTAAAAAAACAAGTCGTCTGTCTTTCCAACAAGTTAGTTCTGATTTGAAATGCTTTCAGGGAGCTTTGGTTGCTTGAGTTGGTAACTCAGACGCTGATATGGGAATGGTTTCAAGATCAACAAGCGATAATTCAAATCAATAATCAATGCCCTGTTTTCTATCAATGTTAAGTGTGTTTTCAGTGTATTTTATCTAAAAGTGTAACTGTCCAAACTGTACCCAAAGCTTTTTATCTAATGATGAGACCTGACCAAATCATTTACCATTTTAATGTGAAAGTGGCTTCTTTTATAAAATACTTTTTTCATTTTTCTTGTCTTTTCCTTTTATTTCCAATATAAAACAAATGTTTTGACATTAGATGTAGTTTTAATTATCCATAGCAAACTGACCAACCCTTAATTACCCATTAAAAAATAGATATTTAATTTCTTCCTAAGGGATAAAGTAAAAAACGGTAATGCTGTCAGGGTTTAGAAATAATAAAAGTTGTACTACTTTCATCTTGGACAACAAATCCATCCAAAGGAACTTCATTTTTTTTGAAGGAAGTGTATTTTACGTAAAACTTTTATACATCTTTAAATCCTAATAGTGTCTATTTCACATTCTTCAGTGACTTAAATGGAAAGTGCAATTTAATAGTTACAAGGGGCACCAGAACATTATTAAAATAGATTTTGATAAGTAACTGACTTTAATCTTTCAGCTCTAATTGTGCAACTTCCTGACTGTAAGCCTGCGTGGGGAAATCTCATCAGTACATCCTGTAACCATAAATGTAGAATTTATATTATAGATTTTATATATCACACAAATCCTGACCGGCTCTCGCATTGCACTCTCTTTCATGTGGGAAATTATCGAGATTATTTTTTTATTTTTTATTACAGCCGATTGTGACACAGTGTGGCAATATCTAACATTGCACCAGTCAAACGCAATATGATAAAGAACTCTGGTAGAGTTAGCCTTCCTGTGTTTACTCTGTAGACTCCGGTACAGAACGGACCTGATGACGTCATCAACTCGTCGGTGAAAAAATGGCGACCTCCGTGGGTGAAAAATATAACAAAAGATGAACATTTTTGAAGTAATTGAGTTTTGGCGTATCACCAGGTAATAGGAAAATTTCAACATATTTAAGCCAACATGTTCAACTAGTCGTAGATCCTTTAACAGAGCTAACTGGCATTAGCTCATGTCATTTTCCTCGGTCCCTTCTGTTCTCTACAAATGACTGTTAGCCAGAGTCTTTAACCGTGTAGTCTTTTTTGAGTAAATTTATTAGTTTCATTACCATCTTTTCATATAAACAAACTGTAAACATAAAGTTGGCAAATCCAAGCTTTAACGTTAGCTAGGTCTCCTTTAATAGATTACAACATTTTCTCCCAGAAATATATTTACCAGCCCATTCGTGATTAATTTTCAGTAAAAGAGGCATGTTTATTGTTTTATTTTAGAAGTCAATTCATTTTCAATCATACATTAATAATTCCAGAGGGAAATCACATGTTGTTGTAACTCATTATCCAAGGTTCTTCAAAGAGTTCGTAGATGCTGATGGCTGTGGGGAAGAAAGATCTCCTGTAGCAGTCTTTATTACAGCAGTTCTGCAGAAGCCTCTGACTGAAGACTCTCTCTTGTAGTACAACAGTCTCATGAAGAGAATGCTCAGGGTTGTCCATAATTTTCTTGATTTTTTGAAGAATCCTTTGCAAAATAATCACCAGATAATCGCCTTCTCCATCAGGTTGTTCAGCCATTTTAAGATGGTAAATCTATCATTTGTTGAAATTCAACAAGCCATGAGCTTCAACAGAACATTATAGCAACAGTAAAAATCGCAGTCACATAGATGTTACCATTACTGAATTAGAACCTCATCGGGCTTCGGAGTATCATAGCAACACTCTTAGCCTTAACTGCATTTAGTTTTAGCAGCATCTGTTAAATCATGGCAGTTGTCATGAATTAGCATTACACTGTTGCACGACGTAAAGGCTTCTCAACATTTACAAAATGTACAAGTCGGTGCTACTTCATCATTCACCTCACCTGAGTATCCTTTAGGAAACAAATTCCCACTCACAGTTGCTATTTTCCCGTTCAAAGAATCAGTGTAAGTTAAAACAAAACTCTGCCACCGCATCTCAAACGCCTCGGCGTTGTTCGGGACTTTTCACTCGAATATGGACGTCGTCTTCGTCGGTGGTGGGGGGAGAGGATCGGCGAGTTCGTCCTCGGTCTGCTTGCTGCGACGTGTGAATGAGTGGGAAAAAAAGAGGTACAGATCCCATCTCAGAGCTCCCAGTCATGTCCTCAGGCAGAGAGCTGTCCTCACCGAGTTCAGATCTCTATGTCGACAGGCCTGATTTCCCCCGTCTTATTCTCCCGCACCCACACCTCTCTGTCCTTGGTGGGGTCCACACACTGCAGGAGCTTGTCCACCGGCTCCATAGTCTGCAAAGAAAGCAGCTGTTAACTGAGAACGGGGAATACGAAGCTCCTCTGTGAGGAGATGGCTTAGAATTTTTTTTTTGTCAAGTACTGCGAATGGCTCTTTGTTCCCTCTGCTGGAGATAATTATAAAACACAGGGAGTCACTTCCATAAAAGTTTAAAAATCAGCATTCTTTAATTCTGTCTTTGCTTAAAGGTAACCGGTGGTGCCATCTTCTGGAGTAAACTCTTGGCAGATGTTACTAGTTAATCGAATAAAACCAATTTTAATCTAATAAACCATCAAACTTATGTTAATGAATTGTCTGCAGTTTTGCGGGCTGCTGTGCTCTGCACTCACACTTTGGTTGAACATGTCCGTCTCGTGGCGTAGAGTTGTGTACTGACAGAGGTGCTGCCTGATCATCTCCACCCGCTCCACCTCCAGTCTCTCCAGCTCCTGATGAGGACGGGACAAAAACACCTGAACCTCTATTTCAAACAGCCCCGCTTCACACGCACACGCACACACTCTCTCATCCCAAACTGGTGTGTTCTTACCAGGCTGGTGGTGACCATCTCCTCAAACCACTTGGACTGAGACTGGTTATACAGGTCGACACAGCGCATCAGATCATCCCCTGTTGGAGGATGAGGAAAAAAAAAATCGATCATTCAAGAAATACTACTGGGAGTGGTCTATGTAACACAAAACATCCAGCAGGTGGAGTCACAAGACAGGTTATCCCTCCAGGTGTCTGTCACACTTGCAGACTGTTGCACAGAACCTGCAGCTCAAACTGTTATTCCAACGCAGGGCAGAGAATCTGGGCTGATAATGGATTTCATTACGATAGAGTATAAAAAGGGGTGATGACACATTCTGCATCCCGTTGACAACAGATGAAACAAACACTCATCGTGAGGAAGACAAGATCAGGGAGGAAGTGATGCTGGTCAGTATCTTCTGTCTTCAGCGTTAGCTTGTGTTGCCTATAAATGAAAGCTTGCTAAAAACAAATACAGTGAGGGCACCATGGTAACTGACTTCAAACACGTTGACAACAAGCTGCTTCTCAGAATGCTTTTAAATCTCAATACAGATCTTATTTAACTTGCTGTAAGAAGGTTTGTGTAGCCATTTGAGTTTTAATGGTGTTCGGATCATGAATTAGAAGGAAAAAAGTCAGATAAGCAACAAAACGTAACGTGTTACACACAGAAATCGATGGAGGCACCATGCATAAACACTAGGAGGTCATTGGCAACGACAATCTTCAGTGTGGACGCTGTTACTGATAGAAGATGACTCAAATGGTACTTTTTCGGTAGTACCTAGCAACGACTCGGCTCAACTTTACACATGTTGAGGAGTGGGTGGGGTCATCATGTAGTTGGGCTTCCTCAGAGTCCGAAAAGTAGAGTGACGAATCCCGAACGAACACAATTCAACAACGCAGGACATAGAAGCCATATTGGACGTTCTGCCCAGTCTGTGGCTTTTTGTCCGAACTCAGTCGCTGTTGTGAATTCCTACAGATGGCGGGTTGTGACTCCAGCTGTGACTCCTCCCACTAGCACAGGAAAATAGTATTTCATGGCCCAGTCAAAGTCCAGAGACAAAGCAGATTGAAAGACTGTTCAAACAGATGCCAGCAAAGCAGGACAGAGTAATGTTCTAAAGGTTCTTGGTTCTGTCTTTTTCAAGTTTGTGTTCTGGTTCCTGGAACATAATAGTTTGCAGTCAACAAGATCTTCTGACAGCTTAGCTAAGAATCTTCTCGTGTTAAAAGACACAAAATCAATAAACTCAAAGAAGCTACTAACATTTGTTTATCCACTTACCGTTAATACAATGGTAAGATAATGTAATAAAGCATGAAAATCTAAGTGCAAATGACTTTATTATGAGAGAACAGATGCCATGATTTAGTTGTTTTGGTCGGAGTCTCCTCTCTGGTTTCTATATTCTGTTTTCTCCATGTTGCATAAGGAGCAGGCAGCAGGGCTGGCGCTGTGTGAGACTGCGCTGGGATGGAGCGTTCCTTCTTCCATGTGACAGCATGTGGTTGTGCCTGCTTGACTCATAACGTCACCGTCTGCCTGAGAGTTTGCCTCTTAACCATGGACATTCCTGAGGTATCGCACCTATTAAACATGAACAACCATGAGGCCGTCTAGGCTTTTACTTTTGTCATGTCATAAAATACTCAGATAACTCAATTTCCGCACAGAGTCCAGCTGAAATCACCGTTTATCTAAAGGGCAGACAAGTTTCCAGCCGTCGTTATTTTGCTTCACAATGACAGGTACAATGAGGAAGGTTTCAGGAAGTCTCCAGCTGTCCAGGTTCTGACGTGGTTAGGTACCGTTTTATTTTCTGCTTTACTCTCAGGCTCTGTGGTGCTCAGTAGGTTGTAAGGGCAAGGCGTGACCCGGGATCTCCTAAGCAGCATCAGGCAATGCGTATAAAGGATCTGGGAGGAACATGCCGTCACTGCCAGTTGGTCAACAAGATATGGTATATCTAAACGCTTTTCTTATAAATTGGTGCCCATTGAGTCTCCTATGCATTTCCTTGGCTTTCAGTGATTCCTGAGTTTGCTCTACCTTGAGAAGATTGCTGAATCACTGCGAAAACAGAGAGACTGCAAATATCTAGAGAACACCTTCTCGATGAGTATTTTCTGTACAGATCGCTTCTGTCTTGCCCGTTCTCCCATCTAAAGCCTTCAGACATGACAGACATAATCCACCAGTCACTGACTAGAGGGGGCACTGGGGATCCTTCAGCCATCTCCAAATTCTCCAGCAAGCTACTGCAACCTTTCATCTCATTCAACTTGATAACATCTCACTAATTCATGGTCTTCATAGAACTTCAACCGATTGCAATCTAAATCTGCAAAATCATGATTTTCTGCATTGCACAATAAAACTGTTATGCCTGATTTTGCTTTCTCATGGTGTATTCGTATGTGGGCTAAAAACCTTAACCCAAACATGACACCAAAAGCTCCAGTGTGTTGCCACCAGTCCAGAACTTGCGCTGGTGGCAGGTGGCTCCACGTGCATTTTCATGCAAATAAAGGGAAAGACTTTTGGACAATGGCCTTCTGACAAGAAGGGTATCAAATACGTTGCCATGTCCAAGATCACTTGTTGATTGAACTGTGTCAGGCAGCGTCGCAAAGGCTTTAAAGGGTGAAACACATCGTTTTGTCTGGAACATAAAACTGGTAACTGTTTCCATTAGGTAATACGATTCAGAAATCTCTCTCCTTGTGTAACGGCTTAACCCTTAAGAAAATCCCTCGTCACTTCATTACAGTATCAGGTTGCAAAGGTTCCTTTATATACCACAATAAGTAATACTGTCTGATAGCAATAATCAGGTTGCATTGTTGCTTATTCATTGCGCCTACACTGACGGTTCACTCATGACGACTGCTTGAAGTGGCTCACAGTGAGGGAGATCTCTTTGGAGTAATTCATGTAATAATTACGTCGCCACGAGAGGGAGCTCAAACACTAAGTGGAAAGAATTCAACTTTTATCCCCAAAAACGCCCTAACGCAGTGGTTCACTGTACAGTTAACGCTTTATTCCGAAACCCACGAAGCCATGAATTAACTTAGTGGGCGCGATGTTTTTGGCCATCAGATAATTAATGGTTGTGTATTTGTGCAGCATGTGGGAGTGCACCTCCCCCCTTTCCCTTCCTCTCCTGGGATAATAAAGCCAGTTTGCACCCACACCTCTCAGTCTGGTGCGAACAGAATGATGGAGCAGGAAATGTTTCTGTTTCTAGCCTTCATCTTGCCTCTGTAACACTCCGGCTTTAAAAATAAGTTTTTTTAAATCCCATTGTGGCTCTCAGCCCTGATAAAGTGCATGACTGGTTCAAAAACGGACCAACACAGCAAGTCGGTTCACAGACAGCCTCAAGTGGCCGATCCAATGAAGGGCCTGAAAGAACAGCGGAGGAGGATTCAGATGTAATTTCCTTTAAGATAATTATTAACAGGGATTAACTGGGACTTTAGGAGATTTTATATGGATGACTTCACTGTGATTCGGTTTACAATTATAGGAAGATCCAAGAGGAGAGAAAACATTCAAAATAATGAGTGTACTCTGTAAAACTAATTATTGGAGATGCACCTTTAGCTGGACCAGCCATGACAGCAAATGTAAACACATCATGCTACCATCAACACTCTTCAGTGTGGAAGTTCTATCAGCGGGGTGTAGAAAACGAAGTTAGAAGGCAGGAGAAGGTATTCACAAGGCAACTATTTATTACACACACATATCTGCTGTTCTGTTGTTAAAGATGAAGGCTTCTGCAGACAGGAAGTCACTCTTCTATCCCATAGCCAGCGTGTCCCCAGAACAACACCAGTCAGTCAGGATTAACCAGCCTCAGTGATCACAGCAGACGTGCGGCATAAATAAGCAGGAGGCGCTCTGGCCGAGCTAAAACAACAAACACAGACGTGGGACCCCCAGCCCCAGGATGACCTCTGCTCTGACCTGCTTGTGTGGATTTCCTGCGAGCCTTCTTGATCTCCTCCTCAGTCTTGCTGGTGAGCTTGCTCTCCAGCTGCTGGGTCTTTAACTCCAGCTCCTTCTGTCTGTCGGCCAGAGCTTTACGGGCCTGAACGAGATAAAAAAGCTCCAATATGAAACGGATAAAACAAAAAACGCTTACTTTGAGAGAACCAAGTCCTGTTGACTAGGTCTTTCCTCATACTGATGAAAAAAGATGCTTCTCATGGAAGATGTGTGGAGTTCTTTTTTTATCAGTAGGCTAAAAATGAGCGAACCAAGTCTGGTCTCACCTTCTCCACGGCTGCGTAACGGCCAACGAGCTGCTTCCGCAGGTCGGCGATGTGGTGGTCGAACCTCTTCATGTCCTTCTTGAAGTTCTCTCTGAATGTCAGGAAAGGTTTCTCCACTTCGCTCTGGAGCTGCTCACAAAACAAACCAGAGATCAGCACATCCAAAGGACAAACAAAAGAATGTTTACCCAGTTTCTTCAGAAAGGGCAGAGCAGGAGAACCGTCACATGTGGACCAGTCAAACCTGGACTGAATTGTTCTACACTTAAGTTTTACTTCAATCTAAAAACACTGTTCACTGATAGACTTGCATGTTTTCAGCCTTTATTTAACGTGGGAACGAGTTTCCATCACTAGTTTTTATCTGGATTAAATTGATGCATCACTATTTGACATTCTTATCTGCTGATGCTTTTCCTGAGAGAATTATAAGCTTAGGCTTTGAATCACAAGAGGATACGATTTCAACCCGTTTGCATACGAATATAAACCAAAAGCCTTAATTAGCTCTTGCTCTTGAGTAGCTTTCCACATTATGTCATCATCCTCTCTCTCACCGAGCTTGTGAGGATGATAAATCCGAAACTACGGACTTATCCAAACCACTCGGCTTCCTTTTCCTGATTCCCGAGCGTGTGGAGAGTTTAAGTAAACAGAGGCGCTTCCAGCAAAACGAATGTGACAAGATCATGTCGGTTTTTAGTGTTTTGCAGCAAGCGCGTCGCCGGTTTAATGATCCTAATAAGCGACGTGGCGTTCTGCCCCAGCTGTCAGCCGTGAATAAGGAGTGCAGCTCCTTCCTGTAGTCGACGGCGCAGCCCATCACTCAAAGATCATTCCCACTCCAATGCTTCCTATCTCTCCTCTGAGAATCTGGAAGAATGCTGCACATCTGTGCATCTCTGGAGCATAACATCACCGAGGACGGGTTTCTGCCTCGCTCTCCTCTCCCCTGCTTCATCTTCAACTAATCAAACGTGAAAAGTTAATTGGGACGTGTGTTTCTCCCTTTCAACTGACTGTTGGTGGCATGTTTTATGAGATGATCGCCTCTTATTTGCAGAGCTGCGTGTTCAAATGTTGAAAAGTTGGCCCGAATTGAAAACGGAAACAAAACACAAACACAATCTGGACTCATTTGCACAGTCAGCAATAAGTCCGTTTCCATGGTCACAGACAAAGGAGGACGTCGCGCCACCAGACAATAGAGACGGTGACGAGCGGGTGGGTTAGCGTGCGTCTTCTAACGAGGGAATGTGATTCGATGATTGCAGGACAGGTTGTATTTTTTTTCTCTAAATGTACAGTATTTAAGATTTTATGTGACGGACCAACACAAAGTAGTGCAGCCATTGTGACATGGACATAAATGGTTTTCATAAATGGTTTATTTTTTACAGATAAAAATCTAAAAAGTGGGGTGTAAATTAATATTCAGCCACATTTTATGTAGTATTCTGAAAACAAATCCAACTGCCTTCAAAATCTGCCTAATCAGTAACTAGACTCCACCTGAGTCTGACACAACCTCAGTGTGAGTACAGCTCATTAGTGAAAGATGCAATAGTTTGGTCTCATGTTTTTAAAGGTGCACTATTATGTGTTTTCTGGTCGCATGGTGCCACTTTATAGCACAATAAAGTAACTATGTTACCTTCAGTTATAAAAATGCTGTATGAAAACTACTAAAAAGACATTTTAAATCCTTGAAATTGGGCGCCTGTGTCTTTAAGAAACTCCTGCTCTTTCTGAAACTCCACCTTCAGGAAGTTATCGCAACAGGCCTCCTCTATTAACCTTTTAATGTTTTTACCAGCATTTCACTGAGAAGTGGCTCGTATAATGAGCTCAGCAGATCCACCAGGTGTTTGCTACTTGCTGCTGGCTAGTCTGAAGGAGCTGAGTGGAGGAGAGATGCTCTGTGAGGTGAAAGCTTTGAAACTGCAGCTCCAGGGAGGAGGAGCTTCATCGTCGAAGGTGGAGCTCGAGCTTGAGTGATCTAATCAAGGGAACAGGTGGTGTGTTTTGGATGAGTGAATAGCATTACGTCATGCAGTGGCAATGCTCTTCGAAATAACTGGTAATCCTAGAAAAAGAACCGAAGACTTGAGATTGGAGGAGACCCTTCAAATACAGGCAGAGCTGCTGCTTGAAATGAAAACATATCAAGTTGTTTGAATGCCCTGGTCAAAGTCCAAATCTAAATCTATCGAGTATCTGTTGCAAATTTTGGGCACTCTTCGTCAAATCTGACAGATCAGAATAAAAGAATAAAAACGTAACTCCGTAGCTTTAGATTTTCAAAGTTAGTAGAGTATTCTGGCCTTACGCAAAAATAATACAGTTCTACAAAGTACGGACTCAGGTGAGGACCCCCACACTTCCTGTTCAGAGCACTGATCCGTCGGAAACGAAACCTGCAGGCAACAGAATCAGTGATGCTGCCTTAGCTCATTCTTAGCCTCAGATCTAAACATCGTGAAGTGAAGCGGATTACCTTTGAAGAGAACTTCAGATGAACTTCGGCTTCGTCTGCCAGGCTCTTCTTCAGCTGGGCCCATGCCTCTCCCAGAGTCCTGGGAACAGATAAGACGGGCAGAGTTAGGAGACCACAAGCTGCACATACCTTCATCAAAACGACGCCACGTGATTTATTAGATGAGATGAAACGGGGGAGATCTGCCATGACGATAGGTGCAGGTATGAGGAGACAAGCTCGTGACGCACGCACACACACACACACACGTGCACACACACACGCGCAGACTGTCAACTGCACACAGATGGGGTCCAGGAGCCGCCAGTGCAAAAGTTCATTCACACACAAGCAGCCGATGAATCAAGCGAGCTAAGCCGCAGCGAGTTCAACGGGCCATTAGGACGTAGGAGACATCAGATATCCGAGTCTCCTCTCAGCCATGAGCTCAACACAGTCGGGAGACACTCATCGTTTGTCTCTTTAATAATCCAGACGGGTTTGCCTGAGAGAAAGAGAAAACACGGGTCGGCTGGATGACCCTTTTGTTTTTCATTAAACTGAGGACTGTAAAAGCATCAGCCAGCGGGCAGATAGTCAAGAGGCACGACACGAGGCCACTGGGATCCAGGACCGACGGTCTTTACGGGCGAGCGGCTCGCTTCAAAGCCTCGCTGTGAATGGAAGACATGCGCGGAATTCCCTCTCTCTGGCATCCAACGCATTCCTGACGCAGGCTGGGGGAAAGCCTGGCACCTGCGGAGCCGTGGCCTCCAACACGTCCAGAGCTGCAAAAAACCCATTTCACAGCGAATGCTTTCGAGTTGTTACAGAAAAAAAAAAAAAGAAGCAATGACTGGATTTGTGTCTTAAAATTAAGGCAACTCTCCATAACAAAAGCCAACCAACAATCAACTCATAAAGAGGTGGAATTATAAAAATACTTCATAATCTTCTAGGTCCAACCAAATCTTATAAAGATTTCCAGCAGCATGGAAAACCCACAAGAAATAGTAATCATGATCAAAGATGAGCAATTTTTTTATTTATTTAAATACATTTAAACCTCTAAATCTGGAAATCACAATATAAATTCTACAATTTGGAGTTTTGGTTCTCCCTCCTGTAGGGATGCACAGAAATGAAAATTTGAGGCAATATCCACATCTGATATTAGGACTGGACGACATGACTGAAAAACGCATCATATAAGATATAAGCGCTTCATGTCAGTCAATATTGATAATTGCAGATTTTTTTTGGGGGGGGGATTGCTTTATATATCTGAAATACAGCCAAGCTGGTGGTGTGACATTTCCAGTTTGCAGTTTTCTTTTACTTTAAGCATTTATGAGGCTTGGTGGCGAAACCTTAAACCGCTGCTGCGCAAGTTACTCAACAAGTTGTTGCTAGGCAACCACAAGTTATGCAACGAGTTGTTGCTAAGCAACCACAAGTTACTCAACAAGTTGTTGCTAAGCAACCACAAGTTACTCAACAAGTTGTTGCTAGGTAACCAAAAAGCAAGTGAGTTAGTTGATGCCACCAACCTTGCATAGCTGGCTGTGAGAGGTTGAGCGGCTAAAGCATTTCCTCTGCCCACATCTCCCAGAATGCTGTGCAGTTCTGGATAGAAGTTCAATGAAATTATTGACTATTCTATCAGAAGTATTATCCACTAATATTGACCATATAAGTTTCCATATTGACCATATCATGAGATATATTGTTATTGAGTCTCTCTCTCTCTCTCTCTCTCTCTCTCTCTCTCTCTCTCTCTCTCTCTCTCTCTCTCTCTCTCTCTCTCTCTCTCTCTCTCTCTCTCTCTCTCTCTCTCTCTCTCTCTCTCTCTCTCTCTCTCTCTCTCTCTCTCTCTCTCTCTCTCTCTCTCTCTCTCTCTCTCTCTCTCTCTCTCTCTCTCTCTCTGCTGACTGTGTGGCTTTGTGTAGATAAAAATACGGTGAATCTGACAGAACGCAGAGAAGATGTACAAAAACTGAGCTATTACCACCGGAATGTCGACCCAGGAATCCCACTCCCACCACTGTTATGATCCATGTTTACACAGCATAATATTTACAGTCAGATGAACATTTGGTTGTATAAACAGCAAGCTACAAGTGAAAGATGATACGGCTTAAAGTGATGATTTTTACAGTGGTTTGCTTTAAACCAAAACAGCATGTTTTGGTTTAAAGCAAAACATGCTTTAAACCATGTTTAATTGGTCATGTTCATGGTGGAACAATGAACATGACCAAAGGAACCTTTTTTGTGAACAAGCAACACTCTGAAACTTTCTCAACAAATCTTCAAATAACTCAAAGCTGGTGAAAGGAAGAGTGGGAAGGATTAAACAAGATGTAGGATTACTTCATTAGTCTCTGAAAATATGGCAAAAAGACCCAATTAGAGTCTAGAGAAGGCGTCAACGATTCACTTTGAATCTACCACTGCATGAGATCCTCCATTGTGGCTTAATAATTACTAATCAATTCTGATATGATAAAGAACTGAGCAATCCTGGGAGCAGCATTTCTTTGTGTTTTCACAGAAACGGACAGAAACTAGAATGTTTCTTTTCATGAACAGTTTTAAACAGTACATTGCAAATTATGTGCTTTTTGACGTGTTATGTTAAATTATTCTGTACTCTATAACCTTCTAGAAATAAAACAAAAATGTCCTGATGTTCTGCTTTTTACAGCTCTGAACTAACAATCTTTAACTTTTTGGATGGTAAGGTTTATTGACCTTGTTGTAGAGTCTCCAGTGTAATTATGTACAACTCCTTTTTTACTGATGTTTCTGTGGGGGTCAACAACCACACTGCTAAAATCTTTTTGCATTAAACCAATGAGTAAAACAGAATCTTTAGCATTCATTAATTTCAGTATTCTATAGCTGCAGCCTTTTTGCCAATTTTGTGTCCTAAAATTATAATTCATCAATGATGTCCCGGAGAAAACATTTTTTACAGCTTGAAATCTGATCTTGAATGCAAGATCAGATTGCATTCAAGGGTTAACAAGGGTTAATAAGATCAGATATTGACCCTTGTTAATAATGTTATCAACAAGGGTTTGTTAATAATAGATCTCATTAACAAACCCTCTTCAGAGTGAATGTTGTTACTGAGCAAAGACTCAGTTAGCTATGATGCCATTTGAGTGGGATGGTTAAGATTGAAGTCTGAGCAATCTTAAAAAGCTATTCAACAGGAAAGTGTCAAATTCTTTCAGGCTAAATACTTTAACAAGACATGGTGAAAATGAGTGAAAAGACAGTTTAAAGAAATGACAAAGCCATTTAAAAAGTGATAGGGATCTGAGGTTTTGCTCCAGTTTTTATTCAAAATTTTAAAACTTCATTTATATTGCATGTCATGGCTGTGAAGAGACCATTTTATTTACTGAAGCAAGTCCAGGGTTTACGAATAAATGTGCTGGAGTTGACAAGAAAATGATGGAGAAGAATACAAAGAAACTAACAGAAAAACACATAATTTTTGTGTCTTCTGATTCAAAGCTGTAGAAGCTTAGTGCCACTTCAAATATTATTCGGACTCGGTAAAGTGGATCCGTCAAACGTCCGCAGCCTTACATGCCCCTCTGACAGGCAATCGTTCCCAACAACATATTGGATTTCGGAGGGAAAGTGATCTCCCGCTGTAGACCCCCTTTTATTTGGCAAATCTGATACGGAGTAGAATCTGCAGCTTAAGAAAAAATGTCACATGCCTCACAGCCGCATCTCGACCAAACAAATGGTAAATTCAGGAATAAACAGACGGCTGGTTCTGGTCGGATCGGAGGAACCGAGCAACAAAACGCTGATTGTCCCGTCCAACAACAGAACCAGCCTGAGGCGAAGCATAATGAAAGTATTGTGCTGCACTTTTGTGGGTGTGGGCAGACCGAGCAGGCTGGCATAATCTGGATTCTGTCAAGGACGGCTCCAACCCACTCTCTGTCACCATGTTAATATGATGGAGCTAGCTTACATGTATGTTCGCTAAACCCTGCAGGGGAGGGTTGGCCTCATTAAACATTGCTAAATTAAGCACTCACCTCCAATTCCTCTCATTTCCTCTGACACCACGCTAAGAATGTAAAATTAAATCTATAAATTCAGCAAGTACGAACAAAAACAACAAGACATCTGTAAAATTCACTGACTAGCAGTTAGCAAGCTAGCTACCTGTTGGCAACACTAGCCAGTAGCCAGCAAGTCTATTTCACTGGGTAAGTTTTCCTTTATCATGACTTTAAATAATTTGCGTCTAAGAAATCAAAACATGAACCAAAAAGACAACTGGCTTACTGGAAACAAATTAGCATCACTTTACTAAATACGTATTGTAAGAGTTCAGACAGAGTAGCCTTTGATTTGATCAAACAGTAATCTGGGAAAAAATGCGGATAAGACACTCAACAGAAATACTGTGAAATATTAAACATTCACAATTAATGTAGAGAAACATAAATAACTACATTTACTTATGTAGTGCCACTATATAACAAATATCCCGAAAAAAAAGTAAGTGCGTAAATATGCATTAGTAAAAGCATACAAGAACATTTGCATGGTTGGCCTACGTTCATAACAGCAATATATATTGCTGAATGTGGCTATATTGATCACCGTTTTCTGACTCTTTAACTTCAACACAATGTTCCCACCACTCTTTGTGAGCTTAAGCATCTCTGACAAATATACAATACAAACATCAAGGGCAAAAATATTAATACCATGCTGATTTTTCCAGAATATCACTTGAAATATCATATCCTACCAAAAACTGCACCCAACACTGAACACATTTTTTTTTTGTTATAATTTTTGACTCAGCAGCCAAAGTGTCTGAATTACAAATTTTCCCAGCTGCCCTAGAACCATAAAACACAAAAAATGACATTTATGAGTTGTTCAGTTAACAGAGGCTGGTTTTTCACTTGTGCATCTGCAAAACATACACACACACACACACACACACACACAAAAACAAGTTGTCATGTTGCTATGCAGGGTCACCGTTTCCTTCTGGAATTTCTTAATAAGACGAGCTAAATAGCAAGTGTCACAGTCAGAGTCCACAGCTTCTCATCTTCTGCGAGCCGTGTCTCACTCGGCTTCCTGTTACTTTTCCATTTTCCGTGCTCCTTTAGCAGACCGGACAAAGAGCTGCTCTCAGCGCGAACCCGCCCACCCCTCTGCTGTCAGACGGCGGAGAAGAAGAGCGGCTGAAAACTTTCTTACACTCTGCAGGAGCCTCACGGAGGCCCCCCCATCGCCACCGCATCACACCTCCTTCCCTCACTCCCCCCTTCCCATTCGTGGGTTTTTGCCCTTCTCTCCTCTGCTCATCTGTAACAGCCGTCACAGGTTGCAGTTCTGCTCTGTAGAGGCACCAAAATGTTCTCCGCACCCCGACTCACAACGGGACGCCTCGACTGGTCGGTTATTTGCCGTGAAGCAGCCTGAATGTCTGATTAATTTAACCTTACTGCCAATCTACACCAAACAGAACTACTTGAAGCTGATGTGAAACATCGGTTGACCTCTTAAATGTTTTTTTAACAGTGATGGGGGGAAAAAATCATTAATTTAACTTTAAATGCTAAAAATATGCACATGATGCCTTATTAAAAATATAAGCTATTTTACAAAATAACATGTTTCACAATATCAAATAAAACTTGAAGCACAATAAGTAAAGACAATAGAATACTCAAAAAGGAGTGAGAAGAAGCAAAGTTAAACAAACTAAATGCATCTTTCTTTGACCTGCCTGAATATCGTTTCTTGATTTATAAATATATTAGGAAAATATTCTGACCTACTCTAACTATTCCTTTCTTTCGACGCAGTAAAATATTAAAATTTTACTGCAAAATACTGATCCTAAAAGAATGGACTTAAAAATCTGCGCATGCTTAAAGCGGCAACAAACTAAGCAGGCCAGGCAGGCGTACCGTTCCTTCAGTGCTGACATGTGTTTCTTTAGAAAATATTCATTTATGCAGCCATGTGTGCGACAGCCTCCTCTGAGACCGATAGGTGGGTGTAGAGATTTAGATTTTTTTATTTTTTTTCCCACTGTCACTCACCCTTCTTCCTGGCTTGCTAGAGGGATCTGCGAGAGCTTCGAGAGATTCTTGGCGTACTCTTCTTCTATCTTTATCCTGAGAGGGACGTAGAGAACTCGATTACAACACAGCTTTTATGAAACTTGGTTTCCATCTGCGTTTCCTCTGTTGTGCAATAAACGGAGTGATGTGCATAAATGAGCAGAAGAAGGGGGAAAAAAAGGCAAAACAAAACAGGAGGAAATGGTTTTGTTTAATGACAGCTGCTTGGTTTTCATGGTAACGTGATAAAAAAAAAAACAACAACAACCCAGTGCCGAACGATGACGGAAGATCATAAAAGCAGATACCTTTCTCGTATGAACTCGGCCATCTCTTTCTGCATCTGTTTACCCTTGAGCTGTTTCTGCAACAGAACCTCGAATCCAGTGATGCAACCGTTACCCTGGGGATCCTTCCTGTCAGCCTGTGAGATAAACACAGCAAGTGCACAAGAAATGCATTGAGGAAAAAGAACCAATGAGATCAGAACTACATTAAAATGCAGCCGAGGTACGTCTCCGACGGTTTTGCACACCGACAGATTGACATTTCCGCCTGTTCTTCTCAGCAGAGGTGGACAGCAGATGTTAGTCGTTTCCAGCAGGGATGCACAGATTGCAGTTTTCCAAACAATCACCAATCTCTATAAAGCTTGACCTGCCAATTTTGATTTTGACCAATGCCGATCAATTATTTTCATCTCAAAAAGTTGCTAAGTAGGCAAAAGTGGGGGGGGGGACTGTTGCTAACCGCGCACGTACAGATTTTGTGTGCGAGTATCGACCGGCCACGAATCTCACAAATTTAAGGAAATCTGGGACGATTTATCGGTGCAAGTCATCTGGATTGAAAAATAAGCACAAAATTAAGGCTGCAGAAGGGAAACATCCTCACTTCCGTCAGAACAGACAATTTAAACTCGTGTTCTGGACACAAAACGCAGGAAGTGGGGTGAATATCTGTGAGCAAACTGCAGAAAATCATCTGAAAGAAATGGGATTAACGTCTAGAAAAGCTAAACTAGAACTACCAGAAGGGAACGAGGACTATGGCTCAGTGGAACAAAGGTGGATGTGTCGAGGAACTCTTTGACTGCGTCATCGGTTAGAGACGATGTGGTTCCAGCACAATAAAACACATGGAGGTTCTTCTTGCACATCTTTACAGTCAGTGATGATATGTGGGTACATGCCAGGTGAAGGAGGAGGGTAAATGGAAGCCTTTATCTCAACAAGTTTGCACAGGTTGGCAATCCGGGGTGCATCATTCACACCAGTCCTGCTTGGTGCGCTTTAAGTGAACTCTAGTTTATTTGCCAAGAAAATCCGGTTGGTTAAGGAAGGTGTGAATGCGTCATCTAACTATGAGGGGGACCAAAAATAGAGAACTCTGGTCCACCTAAACACCCTGGTCTAGTTTTGGTTGAAGTGAATTCTGGTGCAGTTTGAATGCCCATGTGAATGGCAATCAGACCAGAGGCCACCCCAAAAGCAGGAAGTGTATTATAGTGCAGGGCACTATAATACAACAACAAAAACAAACACCTGTGCCTAGTGATAGTGGGAGAAATGGCTCATGTCTTTTTTTTTATTTTCGTTTTTTTACCAAAAACAAAATCCTTCAACTGCTAAAATCTGACACGACTATTTTTTGTTCACATTTTGTGAATAAGGAAGTTGTGCTCAGAGCTTTTCATATTCATATACAATATTTCATATCGTTTCATTCAGTGGTTCTTGGAAAAGGTTTTCCGAAAGGTTTGGTTTGTTTGACGGAGTGCGACGTGAAATCGAACCGAAATTTTGGTCCGAGTCTACCAAGCTTTCCTAACTCCAATATTCATTCAGAGAAGAAGCAATTTTAAGGATCATGATGATGCATCTTGTGACACAAAAATAAATTCTACTAATTCTCAAAAGCATTTTGCTTTTCCTTTCACAGAGAGAAATCTTTTTCCGAAACATTCAATAAGAACATCCCCCCCTCTGGAAGTGACTGCAGCGTGTCAGAGTGCTGCAGGCGCGGCGTGCACCTGGTAGAGATTACACTGCAGGGGTGGGAGATGTCCAAACAGAGCAACAAAGGCCCGCTGGCTCGCTGTGTTCCAGGCCGTTACTTGGTACCGTGTCATCCCACTGTGCAGTGTTCTGTATCACGGAACAGCCCGGCGCTGACTCTCTGCAGAGTGGACTCGCGTCGAAAGATGTAAAGGATCCGGTGTTATTTTTGTTTACCCTCGTAGAGTATCTCCAACTTCACTCCATCATTTTCTCTCTAGTTCAAAATTTAAAAATATGTTTAGAGAAATAATCCAGAGATGGAAACAAATGGAAGGGAAACCAACGTGTTTGGCCGTGAAGCCTTTTTATTCACTTTAAAGGTTCAGATGGTGATTTGATGATGGCTTTTTAAACATGTCTCTGCAAAACCTCATGCAGCCGAGTCCAAAATGATTAAACTTTAAAGCTTCTATTTTCTGCAGATTGACTAATTGTGGATTTTAAGAGTTTCTTATTTCTTTTTAAAGCTTGTAATAGCGTTGTTGTTTATCTGAGTTACTGAGATTTTCTATTCAACATTTACTTACAGTTGCACAGACAACCAAGATTTTTCTCTGGCCGCACCTCAACTGAAATCAGACCTTCGATCTTGTCCTTTTTAAGTCAAGACTTTTCTTTCTTATTATTCAGGCTTTTATTGCCTAAAAATGTGATGACACTTTTGATTTTATCTACCTTGTTTGTTTCGTTTTGTTTCCTCTGCTATTTAAAATTGTACTTTTTATATTGATTTTGTGGCACAGTTTGGTCACCAACGTGTAAAGGGCTACATGAAGAAACAAATTAATGAATGTAACCTATTTATATAGTTATATTAGCAGTTATGCAGTAATTCTTTACTAAAAATAAGTCTGTATATATTTCAAAGACTGTACATCCTTACATTTTTTTTCAAAAGACAGCCAATATTCTCTTTTGTAGAGCATCAACTTACATCTAGAAGTGATGCAACTCTGCATCCACACAGTGAGAGCGTATGACCAAGAGCTTGTGTCCTAAATAACATGACAGTGGATCACGGAGGGGTAACTCTTGCACGTTTTATGGCATGTTTGAAGGAAGAACAGCAAAGTAGAACAGCGGAGAGCTGTAACCATCCCCATTTTGTTCAGAATGCCATGAATACTGAAATACAGAAAATGAACGTGCAGAACATTGAGGAAAACGTACCCAGAAGTAGTCACAGTAGCTCCACTCGTCGGGTTTCAGCAGCTGCTGTTCGGCCATAAAGATTGGAGACGGAAACGTCACACAGTTGATCTGCGGGATGAAGACAGAGATGATGGATCCATACTGGAGTGTTGAAGCTATTAAGAATAGCGACACTATGGTCATTAGAGAAGGTATTGGAAAATGAAATCTGCGTCTCCATAAAGCTCGTCAGCAGAGGCGCATTCCTCAAGCAGCTCAGATGTTTTCACCACACATTTGTTTTATTATACAACACTTTGTTGGTTTTTGACCAATGACCTCTGACATGTAGATAAAGTTTAATTATTTACTCACTTAATAAACTTTACATTAACATGCCTGTATGCAGCACTCTGCAAAAAGCCAGTTTCTTTAAACTCGTCTTTCAGCAGGAGAACTGTCAAGTCAGCAGTTTCCACATGATTATGGTCAAAACACAGCAGTCTATAACTTCATAAAAATATTTCCTTTTTAATGTGGAGGTTATACAGGGAAACTGAATTTTGAGTTTTTATGAGCTGTAAACCCAAATTCTAAACACTAATAGAAATAAATACCTGGAAAATACGACTTTAAGTATTATTAATCTATACAACATTTTAACTTCACTTTTTTAAAGTTTAATTTCAGAAAAAAAGTTACTTTTTGAAGACATTCTGACTGACTGAGATGAATGTATTTACATGCATACATGCGTCTTTAGTTTTCACTCTTTTTCTGCAGCCAGGACACAGCAAACCAAAGAGAATGATTTAAATACAACACAGTTCACTTCTGCTTCCTGTTCTGATTAATCTTAGGGAAGGTATTTTCAGCACGTGTTCTGACACAACACTGCGAATTTATCAACCAACATCCTGGATTACCTAATATTGCTTTTAAATTGTCCTGCAAAAGTTAACAGCACTTTGTCTGTTTTCTTCCCCAGAGTCACCAGCGCTATACTTCTGATCAAAATGTGATTGCAATTATTCGCTCTATTACACGCAAAAAGCATAAATAACTGCTTTTAATTAAACCACGTTTAAGAAGAAATAAGTTTCAGTGAGCTGCAAGGATACCAAAAGTATCCCTAAGGTTGTTTTTCTCTTTACATCTTTTTACGTCGGAGGCGTCCAACGAAATATCCCCCGGAAAAAAAAAAATGCATCTTCATAATCACATCTTCCGTCTTCCTCAGCCTGCAGAGAAGATGCACAGCTTTGTTTCAACAAAACGTCAGTGGCAGTCCGTTGGCACAGCCTCTCTTTGCAGAGGAAGCTGGTAAGCAGCAGAGGTCTGCTGATGACTTTTCCAGAAGCAATATTCAAACTGCCATGGGAAGAAAAGTAGTAAAAGGCCTCTTTTCCAAGTTTACTTTGGAATAAGTGTTATAATTTCTCAGAGGGAAGCGCCTCCTCAGTAGAGGTAAAGGGTTAGGGGGGCTTTAAACAAAACCCCTGCTTCCTTTTGTAAAGATCTCCAATGACATAAGGAGATGGGCTACATTTGTTTGACACACATTCCTTGATAGACGAAGCGTGAGAGTCATAGATATGAATTATCCTCAAATTTCTAACATACCATTCAGCATCCATTTCTGCTGTGACAATTGAACTACAAACTTAAATGCACCTTATTGATATTTTATAAGACTTTTGTATATATATATATATATATATATATATATATATATATATATATAACCCTAACCCCAACCCTAAAACTTTTTTCATATATAAGGCGCACCGTATTATAAGGCGCATAGAATAGACGCTTCAGCTTCGGTTGCCAATTTGTTCCATACTCTATTATCACACATCCAGATTTATAAAGAAGTGGTCCCCGAGTATTTTATATAGTAGGCTGCCCCAGTCATTGCTTCACTCACGGTGTTGGTGTTGCGATATTGTGCCCAACTGCTTTCTGGGTAACACAGACCAACCGATACGCTGCCGCTGCAGTCTCCGTCTCTCTTCCCCCCCCCCTGGCTTTAAATGCATTATCAAACCGGCGTTCTGACAACTATCCCAGCATGCACCGCGTACTTCTTCTTCTGCGGGGGAAAATGAAGTCGCCGGCTGCTTACCGTAGTTGCTAGACCTGTTGTGGCTCAATATTGGTCCATATATAAGGCGCACTGGATTATAAGGCGCACTGTCGGCTTTTGAGGAAATTGAAGGTTTTTAGGTGCGCCTTATAGTGCGGAAAATACGGTAAATAGTTCAACTATTTAAGTTTAGCTACAGTGGATGAACAATTATTTCTTTCAATTTCACCAAGAAACAAAACTAGCATCAATACAAAAAACACAAACAATAATTGTCTAATAATATAGGTTACATCCAGCAATAATCATATGTCTATATGATCATTTGAACAGTTTTATGGTCAATATTCAAATGATTCCACATTCTGACTCCACTTACTGATACGCAAAGTAAGTGGAGACTATGCTCAACAAAATACCAGCATCTTGCAGAATTAGCCCAAACAGGTTTATAATTACAGCAGGTCACCAGACTCATTCTTCACTTCTTGTAAACAACAATAAGAAACAGCCAAAATCACAAAGCTGCTGCTATCGTTTGCACTTTGTGAGATGTGTTATGCTGATTGCGCCTCTCAGATATATTTAGAACTTAAAGTCTTACAATGAACATGTTCTAAAGCCGATGTGAAGAACTGTAATTACCACTTCATGATTAAACTGTTAAATAAGCATCCACTGTGAAAAGTGTGATTGTCAGTCATTTTCCACAGTCACGTGTTGCTAGAGTTGGGCCTTGGTTATTAACAGGATAATTGGCAGTGATTTTCCAACTGCATGCTTGTTTAAAATGCCCGTCCCCTCCGTCTTAGGCCTGCAGCGGCTGCATGTTCCTGTTGTCCACATGGGAAAATTTCAGAAAGCCACCACCAGTTTCTCACCAGACGCTTCGCTGAACCAGCTGTGTGTGTATCGACAGCTGTGCGGCTACCTTTTCTTCTGTTTTGTGTATTTGCAATTGGCACAAACAGAAGTGGCCTAAGATGTTTTATGGCTCATAAAAATACAATACAGTGAGACTTTCATCCTTTTGGTCTTGTTGGAAAGAGCTTTCCTTTGCACCTACCTCACATGTGAAAAACAAACTAGACGTGGGTGAAGCACGGCTTCAGCCAAGGCTGCTGTGTGTACGTTACAGAAGCTGGTGCTAATTCGCTAACACAGAAGATCAAAATGAAAAAGACAACATTCCATAGAAAATGCATGTGTCGTGGCAGCAGAGTGACTCTCATCACTCCAAACAGAACTCCCAAGGAGTTCTTTTAAAATGGCTAAATGAACCTTGTTGCTGAAATCCCAAACTAATTTGGTAATGTTAGTAATTTTTATCAGCCCACATGCCCAGACAGAATTTGGCAGGGGGAATCAGACATCTCGAACGGACTAAAACGTTGTCAGCTGTTAAGCGGTATGTGCGAACTGACTGCTGCCAAGGGTCATGCAATGACTGTGAGATTCACACAGCTGGGCCGTTTCAGCATAGCACATGTTGATGTTTAAAGGTTCCAAACAGAGTCGGAAAGCTGACAGCTCAAGTGTGAAAAAAAAATGTGAAGTGCTCAAAATGTTCTGTTAAAACAACAAACTGTTGCCTAGACAAAGCAAATGTGCCACCACGAAGCGAGGCTTTACAAGGCAATGGGGGACATGAACATTTAAACTCAAGGTGCATTCACACCAGCCCCGTTTACTCCGCTTTAATCGAACTCTAGTTTGTTTGCCTAGAAAGTCTAGTTTGTTTGAGGTGTGAATACGCAATCGAAGTCTGATGTGGATCAAAAAAGCCTAAAAATCTAGGTCTCGGTTCAGTTGAAGTGAACCCTGGTGTGGTTCGACCGGAGATCGCTCTGAAAGCAGGAAGCGAACCATAGGGCATTCTGGGTTCTGGGACTCTTTCCGAAGAGAAGAAGAAAAAATCTACAAATGCTAAAATCTTTCACTACTTCATTTTTGTTTGTATTTTATGGAGATGGAAGTTGCACTCATGCTTCTTCAGTAGTTCTTGGTGCATCATCGCCACAGGCTATGGGAGGAACACGCTTTGGTTTGTTTGAGACAATGCAGTTTGAAAATGAACTGCACCAGATGAAAATGTAACAAATGTTGCACTTTTCATCTCCAATCGAACCGGCTCTACCGGACTACAAGGTGTGAAAACACCATTACACTATTTTGTCAACACTATTGGGTCACCTTTCAAATTATGGAATTTGGGTAATCCAATCACTTTCATTGCCACATATGTAATAAATCAAGCACCTAGGCATGCCAGATTCTCCAACCATTTCATGGGTTGTTCTCAGGAGATCAGTGTACTCCAGCGTTGTACTGTGATAGGATGCCACCTGTAGAGCAAGTCCAGTTCACTACTAAATACTCTACAGTCAACTGTTAGAGATATAATAGCAAGGTGGAACTCAGGTAAGATGTGTAACATCATGGAGAATGCCCAGATTCATTATTTGCAAATATTACCAACTTTCTGCAGTCAATAGCTACAGGCTTCCAACTTCATGTGGCCTTGAAATTAGCTGAAAAACAATCCATAAACAGCTTCATTGAATCAGTTACCATGACCAGGTAGCTGCACATAAGCCTTACATCGCCAAAGTGTTGGATGCAGACATGTTTATCTGACTGATTAACTATCCTACTTTGTCTTACAAACCAATAGATGAGTTTGGGTTTGGCAGTTTCCAGGAAAAAAGTGATTGACTGACTCCATTGTGCCAAATGTAAAGTTTGGTACAACGGGGATAATGGTGCAGAGCTGCTTTTCAGGAGTTGCTCAGTTAGCCATTTCTTCCCAACCATTAAAACTCACCGTAACCGTTGTCTCCTTGTTCTGTTTCCTGGTCGGTGAGGTTGATCCCGGGCTCTGCAGAGAGAAGAGGAACACTCCGTCAACGCTCCGGTCCTCTGCGTCAGACATGACCGTGCAACACCAACACTCTGTCACTCCCAACAAACACGCAATGTGATCAAAGTTGTTTTCTATGCGCTGGCCGAATGAGTCCGACTAGTGCATTCTGTTCTTGTGCTGCCGATGTTTGTGTGTGTGTGTGGAGATAGTTCTGCAGAGCAAAGCAAAGAATGATTGCTCTCTCTCGCTCTCTCTTTTGTGCAGGAGTGTGCAAATCTGTGTGTATGTGTGTGTCATTTCAATCACTTTGGTAGAGAACTGAAATAAAGAATCTAGGTGCGAGTTCAAATGCAACAGAGATGTATTTTTATAAGGGCATATTCCAATATCTAGTTTGTAATACCACAAAAAGCTGTCCGACATAAACCCCTGATTTGCCAACATAGTGAACCGTGGTAAATGGGTGCTGCTGAAATAAATTGTGGATATTAAAGCAATAAAATGTGGACTTTGAGGTTCTTCTCAAACCAGCTGATACAGTTTTTAGGTTGGCAAAAGATGGAGAAAGTTGAGATGGACAGACCCATCACTGGTGGCGAGTCAGTGTGACTTCATTAGAAAACCCCATGGTGAAAGACCCTGGGGATCCATAAAGCACATTAACAACTCTGGAGGTGCTGGGCTTTCTGCAAGGATTCCCATGGCAGCTGAATCTTTAATTTCAGGACTTGGAAAGGACTTGAGGATATCTTGCAGGATATTTTGGGAGTAGCATTTGGTTTACATTGGCCATCTAAGCCAGACTTGTTCAAACTTGGTCCAAATTCTGGTAATGGACAGAATTTCCAGGCGAAGACACTGAAGCAAGTCTCAGACTTCGGATCTTTGTTTTTTTTTAAATGATAAGGTCCTGCTGGTCTTCCTGACTTTTATTTGTAACAATGAGTGGATTCTCCTGGTTGAGGATTAGCACCTCCAAATCTAAAGGCGTAGTTTTAAATTAGAAAAAGGTGAATTACTGCCTCTGCTTCCGGATTAGGTTACTGCCTCATGTGGAGGAGGTTAAGTTTGTTTTGGTAGTACTGAGTGAGAGCCTAACATCGAAAAGCTACCAGGAAGTCTAACTTGAAACTAACAGCTACAGGCATGAGCTTTGTGGAGTGACGCTGCAGCTTTTCCAAATATTACAGGAGTCACTTTTGGTCGGGACGCTCTCTTGATGGGTTATTAAGAAAGTGTCTTAAACATCTCCTTGAGAGGCAGACCCAGGACTCACTGGAGAGATCTTTTTAGATCCGCTCCCTGTAATTGAATGCATGACTATAAAGTAAGAACGGTATGGAGACATTGACTGTAAGTGGTGGGTGGATGGTGTGTAATATCTCCATGACTACTCAGCTAATTATGATCAAGGGAAAAAATACTGTAGGAGGGTTTAATCAGCTTCTACGGCCATCAGCTTATTTATTTAATGAGGGGAAAGAGAGAGGCGGCTTAATCCCGACCAAAAAGAAAATCAAAGATTTAACGTGAGTGGACTTACAGAAAAGATTGCTGGACATAGTGGGTTTTAATTGCTATGACAGATTTCAAGGAAGTAGCTTAAAATGATTCAGATCTGTCTTGAATTGCTACCGAATTGAAAAAAATAAAACAAAACAAAGAAATGCCAAACACAAAATAACAAAAGCGGTGAGGGTTTACCTGGGGCTCTGTGCTGCTCTTCCTAACCAGGCTGTTGTGGGGATGGTCACCGTGATGCATGGGGCTGCCGCCTGAGTGGAAACCATTCACTGCACGAATAAATGAGACAGAAAGAGACGTTTTCCACACTGAAGTCGAGTGGGTAAGTTTTAGTTATCAAGGTGCAACCTTAAAGATAATGACTGTGAAATTCCAACTCTCACAGTCAGAATTAAATCTGACTTGTGGTTGTTTGTGATGTTTCAATGCAGAGTTAAGCTGAAACCACAGATACCTGCTACATACACAATTATGGACAAGCAAAACATTTACAAGCTACTGCAATGTAGCTGTTTAGCTACAAGCTAACATAGCCATAACCAAAAAACCCATAAGAATATTAGCTACATTTCCAAAAGCAAATGCATTAAGTGTGCTGAAACAGCATGAACATTTATGAAGTCATTTCTGCCTACATCCCCCAGAATGCTGTGCAGTTCTGGATCGGAGTGGTCAAATATTCTATCAGATGTGTTAATATCGATCACATCTCTATCAATATATGTTATTGATTTATTGTCCTACTTCTTCGTGGGGTCAAATTCGATCTTTCACTCGTCACACTGTCCTTCTCTAAGCATTAGTCCAGAAAGTACATCTTCGAAACTTTACCGTTCAGACTGTGGCGCTCTGGCTATTTCTTCCCAACAAGGGAGCTGAATGAGTGAATTAAGTTTGTTTCCGTATGTGGAAACATCCAGAGAACCTTCCTGCCTCTTTCTGCCCGTTCGCCTTTCGGAGCAGGGCCAAAGCGGGAGACAGAGGACTCCTCAGTTCCTCAGTTCGCGGCTACAGATAAAGTTAGTCACAGGAAGCGTCTGTGTGTGGCAAGCATGAGCCGAGGCTTTGTGCCACCGTGGAATCTTAGGAGAATTCCCAGCCCCGGGGCACTGACACTTGAGGAAGTTGAAGTGAAAGAAACGGAGTAGAAGAGAGCGCAGTTAAAGCACCTGCTGGCAGAGAGTTCTTGTGTCGGATGGAGCTCTTGGGGGTCCCGGGGACGCTGGACGGCCTCTCCCATGTGGTCTCTGAGGGAAGGAGGTGGGGAGGGGGAGAGAGCATAGGAAGCATTATTAAACAGTTGCAACTATTTGTGGGAAGGAATAAGAAGAAGTGATTCCATCTACAGATGCAAAGTTGGCATTTCTTGCACACGGTAAAAAAAACAAACAAAAAAACACTCAGACTTTTCTTTCCAGCCTTTACATAATCACTTAGGAGTAATAACTGATTTCTAAATTCAATTCAATTCACTTCAAACATTCTTTAGTAATACCAGAGGAAAATTAACTCTTCTAACTTGTATTATCCAAGTTTCTTCAGAGATGGTATGAGCTGAAAGGAGCTCCTGTAGCAGTCAGCATTACAGTGTATTTTAAGAAGCCTCTGACTGAAGACGCTTGTTATTGTTGTTCATCCTCTCATTAAGAGGATGTTCAGAGTTTCATGTTCGTCATAAAATTACGAACACAAAACTTCAGTTTACTGGGACTGTCATTTATGTGACAGACGAACACAACAAGTGTAACATTTTAGGGTGTTTTCACACCCGATAATGTGATAGACTCGGTCCGAGTGGGGAAAAAATAGAAACATTTGTTTCAGCTGGTGCGTTTCGCTTTCACATTGCGAAATGTCAAACAATCCAAACTCTTTGAGAAACAAGTTCACCCCCTCGCCTGTGATAGCGCTGCACCAAGAACCACTGAAGGAAACACCATGAAAGCCTCTGAAGAAGACTTGAGCGCAACATCCTTCATTATGAAACGTATTTCCTGTTTATTCTGACCTGCTCCACCGGCCACACTAAAAGAAAAGCCTGGTGCATAATGTATATTACCATGCATGTTTATGGTGATATACAGAATTTTTTTTGTTTTTGGCCACACACGCCATGTTGAATTTAAGCCAAATTGTTTTGTTTCATTTGCAGAACAGCCACCTCCAACATGTCTGTTGTGTGTCAAACATGTTCTCTTCTAGCAAGTCTTCTGCTGCTCTGACTAACTCTCTTAATAAACCACCTGTCAACTTAGGTTTACAGCCAAGTAAGCTGGAACGGTGCCAGTAGAGATATTCATAACATAACCTATAACTTAAGTCTGCTTCAGAAATGCAAGCATGACATTTTTAGATTTGGATTTGTGGGGAAAATATTTCTTTTTTCCCTCCTCTGCTTCACATTTTTGACCAACTCTTGTGTTCACGTGACACGTGAGTGGCTTTAAAAAGAAAGCGAAAAAGACAAAGTATGAATGTGATGAGAGCTCTATACCTGCTCTCATCAGGTATACAGATGAGAGCAGATATACAAATTGCTGATAAATAAAGAGAAGAACGAGATAAGTTACTGGACTACCTTTGCAGAAATGGAAACCCTAAATAGCTCCAAGTCTTAAATAAACAGACTAGATCATAATGAAACTCCTGCCATTACAGGAAGCTGGACATATGTCGTTTTTAGTGCAAGATCTAATTTCTTTGGATCTATTTCACCTCCCAATTAATCAGCCGAAGCTTGTGAAGCCATTTGTGGGTACTGTAACTCAAATCTGTGCTTTGTGTCAAAGTTCTAGGTGCAAAAGACTCATAAAAGACAAGAGCTCTCTTTTATTTACTTCTTTCTGGCTATTCTTGCTTTGACTAGGGCTGGGGAAGACATGCGAGGAGCTTTTATTGAATTAGAGCCTTTCGGCTACTCTGCTCTATTTATCCCCGCTTAGCAGAGAAAGGAAGCAGCCGAGCCAAGCCTATCAGCTCAAATGACACGGGCGGAGAGGGTATAACCGGCAGTAGGCTGTGACTTCAGGCGGGATGTACAGCATTAGGCCGGAGCCTCTCCTCACTGGTCACATACGTATCAGTTACTCCTCTCTCTTCTCATAAACCCTGATCGATACTGAAGAAAACACCAGATAATACTGCTGAAATATATTGCATCTTATTGGATAAAGGGAATTGCTTTATTAAAATATTTTCCCTGTACACTGGATACAGATGGTGGGACTTCATGAAGAGCCTGTCTGAATGGAAGATTTCATTCTAGAGGCTTTGCATTCAAATTTGTCGGCCTGTTGCAATAAGTAATAAATCAATTAATTGCATAATAAATTAAAACGACATTGATCATTTCCATTTGTGTGATTTATCGGTTTTTTCTTTCCTCTCTCTCTTGCCATTAAAAATGATTTGGATGATGAGACGGACTCTCTGCTCGCTTATGAAACGTTCTCTGCTTGCTGATGGAACAAAAATTAACCGTCACCTAACAACCTCTCAGCCAATAGAATGAACGCGTTGCACTGGGTGCGCTTGTTTCCTTCTAGCGGGTGTGCCTGTGCGACTACCATCGATTGTATCAACCTGCGCCACCCACTGGATGTAGGGAGAAACAGCGGCCTGAGCTTTCTGCTCCGTGTTACACCAAACATCTGCTAGCAGTGCCACTGATCGCCAACAGCTACTGAACTTAGTCAGGAGTTTGTTCACCCAACCTATACCCTACATCCAGTTGGTGGCGCAGCTTGCTACAATTGATAGTAGCCACAGAGGCACTAGAAGGAAACAAACGCACCCAGTACAACACTTTCATTCTATTGGCTGAGAGGTTGCCAGGTGATGGCGCATTTTTGTTCCAGAAGCAAGCAGAGAATATTTCGTAGTTTGAGCAGAGTGTGAGCGCGAGGAGAAGTTTTGAGTACAAGCATTACAAGTTTTGAGAAGAAAGACATGAAATCCTGCTTTCAAAATAAAAATGTAAGCAAACGTATTAAAAATTTTGAGAACTAAAGACATGAAATCCTCATTTCAGACTGAAAACATGTGCTTTTGGATTATGGCAGAAAGATTCCCCCAGACTCTTATGAAGAAATTCCTGAAAAGTCGTATGAATAAAGGAAATCTAAGCCAGAATATACATATTATATGTGACTTAAATGATTTGAATTCATAGTAAAGATAATAAAATTTGAATTTTGAATTAGCTTTTTACTCTTTAGAGGCACGGATTTATTTTCTAAGTCCAAAATTTCCTCATTTTGCAAACATGATCTTTTTACACCAAACGACCGACCGAAGAAGACTCGATTCACCTACCGCATCGACTTATTGTCCACGGCGCAGCCCGAGTAATGGGAGGCATCCCTTATTTAGGATTCAAGAAGCAGGGGGAAAAAATGACCCAGTTAGCTCTAACTGAGCTATATTTTATTCATAACCATATGACAGAGGTCTCTGATGCTGCCTCCTGTTGCTCGTAGTGACAGAAACCCATCCACTGTAACAAGGAAACAGGAAAAAGACTCAAATTTACGCTTTGGGTTTTTAATATACATATACCTCAACGCCTTTCCTGACCAGTTTGTCAAAAATACACCATGAAAGACTGCCCAAGTTTTTGAATAAACATGAAATTGGATGGATTTGGTAAGGTGTGCGCATACCGCACTCCCACCCACACACCATCACAATCAGACTGGGACAAGCGGAGACTGTTGGCAAACCGCAGCACCCTGCAACACAGGAAGGAAAAAGTCAAAGAAAGAAAGACAAGGACACGCAACCCTCACCCACCCACGCTGCTTTGTTACCATGGCACTGTCATAACACAACACACTAATAAAACTGAACTTTAGAGTAACAATGGCAAAGACAGGTAAAAATAAAAAAAATATTACAGTTGCTATAAATATCAATTGTTTGAGGGAAAAGGTTATCAGCGCGGCGCGGCTTTGCTAAAATAAGCATTCTGAATGTACTTGAGCTCAGCTCACCATCTTGCAATGGTGACAGAAGGAGAGAGAAAAAGCTTCGCTCCATCTTTCTGACAGAACCTCGGAGCCACCTAACCATATCCTTAAATATGAGGAGGAAGACAAGGAGGGAGTCCCCCTCGCTCTCGTGCCTGGGTGGAGCGCTGAGCCAATTTTAAACCTCCTCTCTCATCTTTCAAGGCCGCAACCCCGACCGCTGCCACCACGAAGAGAGATGTACAAGATGCGAACATCCCCGACGGGGAAATGGTTACGGTCTTTAAAGAGCCCTTTGCCACAATCCCAGCTAAAGGGGGTGGACAGGTGCAATGAGATGCTGCGTAAACAAGCCACACTGGTCCCTTTTTCATTGCTCCTGAGAGACAAGGAGTCAGTCGGAAAAGAGACCAATGCACTTCCTCTACATTTCTAAATTCAAATTAAACAGAAACAGGCTGACTGGGAAAGTGTTGACGTGAAAATTGGTGACTTTAGGACACCGAGTATGAAGCCCTTAAAAGTGAGTCAGATGCAGCGTCCTGCAAAAGCACTTTGCCTTTCTCTGAGACCTCGTCAAAAACTGTTTAGTCCATGATCAAAAAATGCATTAAAACTGCACCTTCTGTTATTTCTAACCAGTAAAATAAAGGATGACGCCTTCGCAGAACAGCTTTAAAGAATTAGCAGTTTTGTGAAGGACACTTCCTTCCTGCAGACTTTGAAACAGAGTTGCTCCAAGTTAAGGCCACACACACACACACACCCACACACACACACACACACACACACACAAAAAAAACACTGAAATGAGAAATTATCACACCAATTTCAAAACATTGTTCTTTGGTGACCTTCAAAACAAAAATCCGATTCATTTAGATTTAGGTTCCGTTAAATGATCTAAATGTTTGAAGAGCTTTCCTAGTGATACCAAAGAGTCAAAGTAGTTGACCCACATCCCACTCAAACATTCATTCAAACATTCAGAATATTAATGAACAAACGATGTTATGAGGACCAACAAACACAGGACACAGGTTGGAATTTTTATCAGTTGTACACTTTACAAATCTGTCTTTCGTGGGTGATTAGTATGAAAAACACCATAAAAAGTTCAATTTCATGTTCACCACATGAGCTATAAAGGAGATAGGAACTATGTGGAAAAAGTTGCTCTATTCAGATCAGACCTACTTCAAACATAGTGGTGGTCAAATGGTAACGTGACGGCAAATCTAGGAGCTTTGACATGGAGGGGCGATAACGGAGTGGCAAGAGGTCTTGGTAGGGTGAAGTATCCTCAGTGAAGGATGGGAAAGTATGTGGAAATGATCCACAAATCACAAAATTTGGAAGAAAACAAAGACAAGTTTTAGGTATAAAAATCATTTATCATTTAGTTAATTTGTGACTGTGACATTTATTTGCATTATTTCAGTCTTTAAATAACCAGAATTTGCACTTAAATTTCTGCTTTTGTCAGTTTGATGACATCATTTCTAAATGTCACATCAGGTGTTATGACTGTACAGTTACTTAGTACTTAAAGGAATTTATTGGATAGCTACTATTTAATGCTACTTGAGTATAAAAAATATGTTTAAGTATTGCTACTTTTACCTAAGAAAATGTTGGGGTGAATTAATATTTACTCTGAAGGCTATAAGAGACTTCTAGACATAAGTATGTTCTTAAGGATGTGAAATTTGAGGGGGCAGTTGCCCCCTTCTTGCCTCCCTTTAGCGCCGCTCCTGGCGGTGATGCTTGTTATCAGCAGGAATGGAAAATATGGTTGATAGGAAGATGGATAGAGGTTTGGGCAAAATCCAAAGAAAACCTTTTATAGGTTCTAAAAGACCAAAGACAGATGTTCACTTTTCAGCAGGCCAGTGACCCCAAACATAAATTCAGATCTACCGCAGAACGGTTCAGATCAAAGCATATTTAGTCAATGACAGCTTTCTGTCTGATCTGACCACGATTGGGGAGGAAAAAAAAAAAGATTTGCAATAATTCACTTTCTAGAGAAAGAAAGGTGGTAGATTTCTATCAAGGGTTTTCCCACAACGAAACGTGGTATTTCATTAGCAAAAGAGTCGCTGAAAATAAGATATTCTTAGCTTCCTCCTCTGCAGTCATGCACTACTTGGTGACAGTTAATCAGATAAAATCCCAATACAGCACATTGAAGTTTGTGGTTGTTATATGAGAAAAGGTGTAAAAGGGGAGGAAATATTTTTACAGTCCACTGAAGGGCCATCATTCTACAACTCTCTTTTTTAGGAGGTGGCCTGTTGTCACCTTGAGACTGGTAACACTGCATTCTCGCTCGTTCTAACAAGAGCTGCCAAGTCAAGAAATGACTGCCATCAGTCAGCTTTTACAACACGGCCACGCAAGGATAGTAAAGGCAGACAATAAAGCAGGGAATTCTGCAATGGCAGTGGACTGAGGAGGGAATTAAACCGTCTCCTTGCTAATATGTCTGTGAATGTTGCGTTCAGGGACACAATGACTGCTGATCATGGAGAAAGAAACAAGCAGCAGTACTGGCAGTCCGACAGACAGAGAGCAAACAACCTAAATGCAGAAAATATATTGCAGTAATCACAATATAGCAGTCAGTAGAAGATAAAACTCAAAGGGTGGAGGTGAACTATTTAAATGAATCGGTTCATTTTAATATGACTGAACGTCATCGAGTTCAGAACAAGCTCTTGTTAAGGATGGACTGGAACAGAAACGTTGACAACATTTTTAAGAGCTGTGACTTGAACTGGGGAGAAATTGTTCTAAAGTGATGAGATTTAATACAAAATTTGTGATTTTTGAAATTCTTACTCTCTTATTTTTAAAACAAATTCAGAATAAAACCCAATATACCTTGAAAACGATGTGCTTTGAGAGTCGAAACACAGAATGCCATCCCACTATTACTGATTTTGCTTGGGTTAGAAAAGTATGCGCTTGTTGATTTAATCAGCTGATCTTTGGTATGCAGGTACGATGTGGATAAGATCAAAACCCAGAGTTCTGATCATAACATTTGTAGTGTTTACACCCTGAGACTGAATTAAAAACCCTCCAAAGTCAAATGAGAAAGTTTATCACATGTTGTGTTTCCGTTGACCTTAAAACTCCACAAAAAATTAAATCTGCTTAATGGAAACACGTCATTTTCTAAAAAACTCAGGCGTGTTGTTGAGAAAGATCATCAGCACCCGTGCTGGTTTTCTAATCAGTCCCCCTGATCTCGATCAGTGGCAGTGTGCTGAAGCCTTAGGGGAGCGCGACAAAACTCGTGTTGTTCACATCTCGACACCACAGTCACACACTAATCTATAATAGTCAGAGGGCCTCAAACCACACAACATGCACAGAGCAACAGAGGCAGAACCTCATCTTTAGCAAATAAACTAATCACAATGGTTGTAGTTTAAAACACTGCAATCCATTCACTGAGGGATTTACTGCCTGATCTTACAGGCTAATCTAAAAAAAAAGAAAAAAAAAAGGGAATTTTGTTGACATTTTTTAATTGTGAGGGGAGATGGGGAGAGAGATGTTTCCAGGAAGCTTTGGGATAGAGATGTGATGTTTTACAATGTAATGTTTCCTTTCTAAGATAATAAAAATTGTGTTGCAAAAAAGTGAATTTTGTAAAAAAAAATAAAAAAAAAAGAGTTTGAAATTTTTGGGCACTCATTTCAGAAAGTAAAGCTCATATAACACGCAGAGTCTTTACACACATAGCAAAAATATTTCAAGCCTTTGTTTCATATAATTTTGATGAGGGATTATTTGTACTGAAGCTAATGAATTGAGTGACAAAATATGTTGAACGTTTTCATGATATTTAGTTAGTTTTAGCTGCAACTGGAGTATTTACCCTGGTTAGAGGCAGTGGGAGGCAATCATTGCCCCATGAAAGCTGCCCTGGTGCACCCACTTTGTCCAAATGCATTTTGAGGTTTGTAGTTTTAGTAATGCATGCAATGTATAGCAACACTACTTATAGTGTCTCCTTCCTAGAATAACGGCTAGGCGTTTTTTGCCATAAGTGATTTTTTTTTTTTTTTTTACTTAAATCATCTTTTGGCAACAAGTAAAAGAAAAATTGAAAGAAAGGCAACAATTTTAGGAAGGTGACGATATGTGAAAAATACGTTTAAGCACAACTATGAGGCTGACTAAACGCAGTGTAGTATGAGTTTCTCTCACCATTGTTTGCGGTGTTGACATAGTACTTTTTCCCTTGCGGAGACATGTAGCATTTCCAGTGAGGAGGCAGAGGCTCTCTGATGTCCTCGACAGGCAGCTGACTCAGAGACGCTGTTCTCTGTTGACAGAGAGAAGCAATAAATGTTAATAATCAGGAAAAGGGCTCATCAGCAGCGTGCTAGCTGGGAGACAAACATTTATTTCCCAAGTGTGTTTCATCGCTGACATGAACCGCCGAAGACAGCGATGTGAAAGAAATGAAAGAAACAAACGTCGGTTAAGATGCTGCAAAATGTGCAGCGCTGAGTTCAGCCAGCATTTCATTTCCTCAAGTATTTCTAAACTAAAATGACATCATGGTGCAGCGGGCTCTGCCACAAAAAGAACAACAAGCTGCAGGCGGGAGGACTGAGACCCGCCGCGGCGGAGTCAGCATATGTGCACACGGTGAGCAGCTGAGCGCAACATGAGAGCGTGTATAGGCAAACTACGCACATCTGCTGCTGATTAGCAGGAAAACAATGGGTTGGAACCGAGGAACGCAGCGAGGGGATGCTGTTTGGAGGCCTGAGAGAGTCAGGATAACTTCCAGGTTCTGTCCAGCGCGCAGTGTTCATATCTGGTGCGACAGGGTTAGTTTTAGGAGGTGCAAGTAAAATTTAAGCAGCCGTTTAAATATAGATGGTGCTTCCCAATGTAGCACTTGGAGAAATACTCTTTTTCTCATTACTATGAGAAACCTACTTTGTGGAATGTGTTGCAGGAATAATAAGCAGGTTGGTACCGACCATGTGGCAATTCTTACACACATGGGTTATGTTTTGTACTCAGCTGTTGATTTAAAGTCATAATCAAGTCAGTCTCGTGAAATGAACAACAGAATGAAAGCAAAAAGGTTTCATCACCCACGGTGAAACTAGTCCTGTACCACATGAGTTGAAGTGCCACTGAGCAAAGAAGAAGTCATGACTCCAAAAGCAACATAGTTGAATAATTTTCTGCATTTTTTGTGTTTGTTTTGCAATTTTTGGAGAGATGTCCTGTGCTACACTTTTTCACGGATCCAATATTGTTCAACGTTGATCTATTGCTAACAATACCAACGTTAGCCCAGTTTCTGTTTGGTTGCAAAAAACAAAGGATTTTGATTAAAATCTTGATTTTTCTAGACTTTTTTAAAAAACTAACATCGGTTTAAGCTAATAAACATTGGAAGAAATGGGGGATGCTGGGTTTTTTTTTAACCGTTTCCACTGAAATGAGCAACTTTTCTCGAGAGAAACTTTCACCAACCAGTTGAATTTTTTTTTAACAATACAAGAAAAACACAGGGAGGTATGAACAAAAGTCTATATAGCTGTAGCATTTAGACAGGACAAAAAAATGGGACAACATGTCTGAAACTTAATCTCCTATTGTCACTGTTAACAGATAAGTTAGGTTTAGCACTGCAAACAGCTAGCCTCTTGACAAAGTTAGAAAAATAGCTAGCTAGCTGCTAGTATTAATTTGAGAAATTATAGAGCTGAATGTGTCCATAGCCTTGCTCATTGACTTAAATGAAGTAAAATTTTCTAAGTTACCTGTGAGAAACACAACAAAATCCTTTGGAGCCAGATTTCAAGTTGGTAAAGTCCAAGCTTGTCGAGCAGCTCCAAAATTAGCATTCAATATGGCTGCTTCTAGTGAAAGATGCCTGTATGAACTGTTGAGCACTTCTCGTTTCTTATTAAAACATTGCAACGTTCTGTAAAATATCTATTGGTAAACATGTCCCTTTTTGTGCTTGAATATATACAATGGAGACACCTGTATAGATCTCCTTGTATTGCCATTAGTACTTATTGACAAAAAGCCAGGAAATGTCTTTGCTAATTTTGCTAAAAGTTATAAGCTGAAACTTGGAATGAGACGTCATCAAACATCCAAGATTTTACTTTCAAAACAAAGAAAGAAGTACTTTTTTTTGGTGTTCACAAAAAAAACAGATTAGAACCGAGTAGAATAAGCAAACCCGTTCTCAGGGTAAATTACAGCTTCAGACGACCTTTCCTGTAACATGGGGTCATTGAAACAGCACAGCAACTTAATTTCATTAGATAACACAGCCCTTAGCCGTTGAACACATATTATTTCATCATCGTGTTTCTGTTGTAACCAAATACCATTATGTGCTGAGTTCAACTCAATCTGTCCCTGAGAAAGAGCTTTTAGAACCACAGAGACTGAAGCCACAACATGCTGTTGAGGCCAAGATGATACCCAACCCTCTCTGGACCCACAGGATGAGAGAGCAAGAAGATGTGTGGGCTAAGACTGCGTGTAATTACACAGCATCCAACAACATCGCAGCAATGTTTCCTCTTTGATGGTCCCGGGGGCTGATGTTATATTTGTCAGTGGTCTGTTTTGGAAAAGAGGAACTACTCAAACCATCCACTAACGTCCCTCCGCTGAAAACAATGGCTACGAATGAAACAATGAACAAACAACAAGCCGTTAAAATAAATAAAAGAAAAGCCATTTTCACTCAGGGAAGGTCACTGGATGAAATGAATGTGCTCTGGAAAAAAAACAAAAGGATGAAACAAGGTTTTTGTAACTTTCAAACCAGTTACAAGACTTTTATTTGCAACATTTGTAATTCAGACACTTCTAAGAATGCATGCAGAGAGTCAGCTGGAGACCAGAATAGACTGGCAAATCTGGATAATGTGGATATTGAAAATTGATTGCCAGACAGAAGAACAATATAAATAAGGTGCTGAACACTAATCTCAGAAGGACATTGTATATTCTAACAAAAATACACTTCTGTTCATTAACATAGAACAAAAGCAGAGATGAAAACGTGGAGGAAGCACTGTTTTTAAAAAGTTGGGTAGTACTTAATAATTTTCTGAATTATACCATGTTGGGGAACTGAAAAAACCTTGTAAGTTTGTTTGAGTGAAAAACTAAATGCTCTTACAGAAAACAATTTTAAAAAACATGTTTTTAGAGGGGAGGCAGCTAGAAATTTATGGAATCTCATTATTTTTCCTTGAGAGCTGATCAGAGACCAGGCTGTTGGAAACTACAAAAACTTAACTTTTCCTGGTCAGTGAACACATCACAGCTACTTTGTACCAGAATGAAGTGAAAACGCTCTTCTCTGCGGATGCTGCTGCTGAGTGAAGTGAAGGAAAGCAAAGAGTCATAATAAGTTCTCTGGAAAATAAATTTTACATTCTTCTGACATGTTGAGACATGTCTCAGATTAATTTAGGCTGAGAAAGAGTGTCAGATGTTTTACATCAAAGTCGTGAGATTTCAACACCTGTTATGGAACCAGCTGATTTGAAAATGATGACGGATATCTAAACTTGGATATGAGGATTGTAAAGGATATAATGGATTATGTTATTGAGCCATTTACATATATCTGTAATTTATCATTTCAAAATGGTGTATTTCCAGACGGCATGAAGATAGCCAAGGTAATCCCCATCTACAAAAATGGAGAAAAAAATTTGTTTGCAAATTATCGGCCAATTTCTGTTACCACAGTTCTCAAAGATTTTGGAAAAATTATTTGTAAATAGATTATATTTATTTATTGATAAACACAATATATTAAGTAGCAGTCAATATGGGTTTAAGTCTGGAAATTCTACATCAATGGCTATCATGGACTTGATTGAACAAATAACAGAAGCTGTTGATCAAAAACAGTATTGTATTAGTGTTTTTGTTGATTTGAAGAAGGCCTTTGACACCATTAACCACACCATTCTTCTGGAAAAGTTAAATAGATATGGCATAAGAGGTACAGCTTTACAGTGGGTATCTAGTTATCTGGATAATAGGAAGCAGTTTGTGCAGGTGAATGATGCAAGATCTGAACTCTGCAACATTACATGTGGGGTTCCTCAGGGTTCTGTACTTGGGCCAAAGTTGTTTCTTTTATATCTGAATGATTTAGTAAATGTGTCAGGGCTTCTTAAATGTGTGTTATTTGCAGATGATACTACCTTTTTCTGTTTAGGAAAAGACATAGAACAAATAATGGAGATGATACAAACAGAATTTATTAAGATACAAACTTGGTTTAAACTAAATAAATTATCATTAAATTTGAATAAGACGAATTATATGATATTTAGTAAAAGAAATAAAGCTATCGATCTTCCTTTTGAAGTCGATGATGTTGAGCTCTGTAGGGTCAATGAGGTTAAGTTCTTGGGTGTTATCATTGATGAAAAGCTGACATGGAAACCCCATGTAAATTACTTAAAAACAAAAATAGCCAAATCCATGGCAGTATTGTACAAAGTAAGGGATTTATTTAATGACAAAGCTATATTTATGTTATATAATGCAATAATTGCTCCACACCTGACTTACTGTATTGAAGTCTGGGGGAAAGCATGTAAAACAATTACAAATCCCATTTATATTTTACAGAAACGAGCAATAAGATCCACCAGAAAACATTATAATCACCCATCAAATGCTTTATTTTGTCAGTTGAAATTATTGAAATTTTATGAGTTGGTTGATTACAATATTTTGCAGGTTATGTATAAAGCTCATAAAAGCTTATTACCTCTTAATATGCAATTATACTTCGTTAAGAGAGTAAGTAATTACAATCTTAAGGGTATAGAAATGTTTGTAAAGCCCAAGATTCGAACAAATTTGAAGGACCAATGTACATCAGTACAAGGTATAAGATTGTGGAATAATCTGGAAAGTGATTATAAAAATGCTGGCTCGATAGATATATTTAAGAGAATGATAAAAGTTAAGTTGTTGAAGACATATACAATTGTATAATGTGCAATCATAACAATTGTTGTACAAGAAGGAGTTGATGTTTTTTGTTGTTTTTTTTTGTTATGTTTTATTAATTGAAAACTATCATTGTTTGAAATTGTTTATTTTGGAAAAAAGGGGCAGATATTAATAAGAATTTTATTCTTCTTCTGCTACCTTTCATTTTATTTGTGTTTCGTATATTCTTTTTTGTATGTATAGCATCTGTTTTGTTTTAAATGAAATGAATAAATTCTATAATATCTAAACTTCTCAGAGTGAAGATGAAGATATACATTCTCTATAGAAGGTAGATAGACGGTGCTGCTTTAGTAACGCTAGCTCTGCTAATCGCTAACATAAAGCTAGGTAAAAAAGTCTATTCATTTTGACCGTTTAAAAAAGACCATTTCTTTCAATGCCATGTCTCTCACATACAGTGTGACGTTGCCTGAGCTGAAAATAAAAATACATAGTGACCGCTAAGAACAGGAGGGTTAAAAAATATTTTTAATGCTGTTCTTTATACCTTCATATATTATGTCGAAATAAGGTCAAATTCGACTATAATCGGCACATCTCTGAATCAAAGATTTTGCTTCAAGTATTTCTTTAAATACGTATTCATTTTACGTCACTTTCAGAAGATACATTGCCAGGATCTAGACTAGTTCTTTCATATCTTTGTGAAATGAAATGTAAAGCTGACTGGCTGAAACCTCTTACCCACTGAAAGTAGGAGGAAGAGCCGACTTGACAAGGAATTCCAGAAAAATACATGCAGTTATTTATATCTTATACAATATAGCACATAAAGACGAATTGAAATGTCATGATGATACATTGTTGGTGATACATTCAGCTAATGAGTGGTTTTTGATTCAGAAGGGAAACAGGAAACGGGAAGATTATGTCACTACAAAATGATGATCAAATAAATTCCACTTCTCCAAACCCCCTTTCCAGACATCTTCACCAAACAAGTGGTGCATTTATGTGTAATTTAGTATGAGAGGGCATTATGTAATAGGATGCTGCATTCACACTGAGGAACCTTCTTCAAGTCCTAACTTTGTTTTGTGTGTTTTGTCCTTTTTTTTCTGGTGGAATGTATGAAATAAGTTCATTGATTGATTCCTACATTGATTTTGTGAGCTCTGGCAACTTTCAGACTGATCTCTGGAGATCCTCCATCACTGGCTCCAGTGACCTCTGAGCTGACCTCTGACATAGTTCATGTGGCCTACAGGCAAGCCTCACAAACTCTGTGCTTCTTGGACAGTATTTGTTGGACTTTGGTTTTATGAACTCCTTCCAAACTGTCCAAGAAGAACAAAGTTTTCTTCTTGGACAGTTTGGAAGGAGTTCTTATTTTATTTTTGAACTTTTTAAGAACTCCCTCCAAGGCCCTCACTGGGTTCAGGACGTTTTAAGTGTTATGCACTGATTCAAGAGATCTGAAGTCTACCCTTTGGGAAACGGGGTCTGTCATGTCCCATGGTACTTCGAGTTTGTGTTGAAACTATTTTGGATTGCAAGGCATTGGGGTTCCATAGGTATCTCATTTCTCCATTTGAAACAAAGTTTTCTGGTCACTTAGGGGTTTTCACACTGGATTATCTGGTATACTCGGTTTGATTGGGGACTGGAATCACAATCTGCTGGTGGTTTTAGCGGTTGTAGAATTTCTCTCGTCTATGGAAAAAAGATCATGGGCCATTTCTCCAGTTAATGTTAGAGTCTTGCGTTTGTTTTGGTTGTATATATTTACCCAGCGCTACATAGTCCAATTCCTCTAAAAGCAGGAAGGCTTGCATCCGCATATGCATTCGAACCACACCAGAGTTAATGTCAAAAGAACCAAGACCAGAATTCGCTCTTTTGGTCCACATCAGCATTCGATTGCGTATTCAGACAACCAAACCAGACTTTCTAGGCAAACAGACTAAACAGGGCTGGTGTGAATGTAGCCTTAGCGTTTCCCTGATCTTCAGATTCAGTGTTCTGTTATCTTTTGATCACCATTTATTCTAATGTTGTGTTGTGTTCTGTGTGTACTATTCACTGTCCCTCAGTCGTCTATCCCTGCTTCCCACCCAGGTGCCATTAATTCAACTCACCTTGATGAGAATTACTGTCTACATTTGGGTAATCAAATAGCAGAAATCATGACATGGGGCTGACTAAGAGTTTTTACCAGTCCATTTCTTTGTAAAGAAATAGGAAGAACTAAACAATGGGGTGGAGAAGAAAATGTTCAGGATCAAGGCAATAAAAGACTCCTGATTGTCTTTCTCTTCTTGGCCATTTCCCAGCTGGCGTGTTTCTGGGCACTTGTTTGTCATCAGTGAACTGATACCAAAGTATTTTTTTTTCTCTGAGCTGAGCAGAAGCAGGCGGAGGCAGATGGGAGTGGGCTGCTTGAGTTCAGCATTGCTGGAGAACATAAAGAAAATCTAGGACATGGAGGCAGTTCATAATTACTTCTGCACTGCAACGGCAGCAACAACAACAAAAAAAGAGTAATCCGAAATGAAACCCTCCTCAACATAATCAAAACCTGCGCCTGGCATGAGTGAGAGAATGGGAACACCTTGCGGTGTGAAGTGAGAGGGAACTTGCAGGCACTTCTTTTCCCGACATATGCGACAGTAAATAATGCACCATTCCAGATGGTTCGCATTCCGGACCGCAGACTGTCTTCTGCTGCATATTCGCAGCCCGGCTGAATCGCCGCTGGCACGGAACGCGCCGACTCACGTCAACCGCAACAAACGCTGCTGTCGCGCCAACGCGTCCACTTTACCGTTCAACGGATGAACTTTTAATTGAACACGCATCAGTCATTACTGCTGTCAACTTAAAGACAGGACAACGTGAAACCTAAGAAGCCTTTTATCTGAGCAAGAAGATTACAAGCTGTTTTAATTAAATTATTTCCAGACATAGCAAATGAGCAGTTATTTTCTCTTCGTTAGTCAATAGTCATCTGCTGGAGGTAATACTTTCCTTTATTGTTTTTCCTCTGAAGACTTTTTAGGTCACCATAGTAACACAGTGAAGCTTTACATTTGGAACAAGGTTCCATGGTCAATTTTATGACGGAATATAAAGGTCGTTCTAAGAAAAATGAATGAAAAAATAAAATTACCAGAATAAAATCATGAAATTACAAGAATAAAGCCAAATATTACGATAATAAACTCTGATTATCATCAAATATTATTATCAAGAACAATTTTCAAATCAGTTCTGTTATTATCACAGTAATATTCTCATAATATTATGAGAATAAAGTCATAATATTACAAGACGACGTACAAAAATAAAATCATAGTATCTTGAGAATGAGGTCATATGAGAATAAAGTTGAAACAATATAAACAAAAATAAAGTCGTAATATTACAAAATTGAAGATTACAGGAATAAAGTTATACGAGAACAAAGTTGAAATAATACAAGAATAAAGTCATAGTATTTTGAGATTACAGTCGTAGCATTATAACTTTATTCTCATATTATTTCTGCTTTATTCTCGTAATTTTATCACTTTATTTTCTTAGCGTGCTCCTAAAACTCCGATGACCAAAGTTAATGCTGATGAATTTTTGGTTACAAAATTTGCTCTCTAGAAGTGCAAAGTTGATAAAAACACACCCCAAAATTCCTGCAGCTTTTACTTCTACAAAAGAATTACTAAATACAAATACACGCCAGATTGTTTTCCTATGTCCAACTGTAAAAAATTCAAAACTCCTGTACAATTTTCCTTCTGCAGCACAATTAGGTGCTACTTTGGCTTGATCCGTCAGATAAAAATCCAACACGACACACTGACGTTTGTTTGCAATGTGACAGAGGCTGAAGGGACACAAATACTTCTGTGTGTCAACAGTAATAAAAGGCAGTGAAAGGGATCATTAGTGCCTCGTTTTGTGGACATGCTTGAAAGCCTTTATTAGAGCGTCTGAAGTCAAAAGGCGAGGAAACGCTTGCTTCCACGCGTCAACCGGTCCAGTCTGACGGAGTCATGATGAATTCCTACATGCAGACCCAGACCTTTCTGACTCAGACCACTTTTGTTCTTCTGTTAGTTTCAAAAACATCTCATCCAGATATTCTCATGTGTGAAGCAAAAAATAATCTCTGTTGTACTTCTTCTTCTTACCTTTGATTTTTTTTTGTATATGCAGTCATGTTCAATAAATTTGAGTATCATTAAAGAGCTCAAGAACTCAATGCACTAAGTAACAAACTATATCAATTCATAAACTCATGATTTGAAACCATTTACAATGATTTTTAAAGTTTTAAACTGGTGAATAAAACAATAAAGATTAGAATGTGATATCAGAGTAATACATTTTTTTTAATATGTGGCCTTAAGTGTTTTTAATACCTGCTTAAAGATGATTTTCAAATGGTACATCCACACTCTGACAAGTGAGCCCATTTGGATTGTATATTGTAATTTATTGAACTCAACCGGATATTAACAAGAATTTACTGTAAATTATAAACAACGTCAAAACTATTTTGATGTTATTTGCAATATTGCACATTTTTCTTCTACATTAACAACAGTAAAAAGTGAAAATTCATTTAGGACAGCTTTGCTAGAAAAAAAACAACCTCAAAATGATATTAATATTTTTCTCTCAAACTAAAAGTTGAAAATTTCAGACTTTCTACTATAAACTGAATGCAGCATTAACAACAGGTGCCGCAAGATGCACCTGTATAAACCTTGAAATAATTTCTACCAGACTCGCATACTGATCTGCAGCTGAAGAGTATCTGTAATATTCACGATGCCTAACAGAAGCAGCCCAATGCATTCCTCATCGTCCTGGGATTGTAAACAGAGGCGGGGACTTTCTTCCCTAAATAACAGACATTTCCCACACGTTTAAAAAAAAAAAAAAAAGGAAAAAAAACATGCAACATCGCTTATTATGGAAAACAAAATATCTCGTGGTCTGTCTGTTTCAGTGACGCTGGCTCTCCGCCTGGAAAACCGAGCGCAATTTGTTAAATTCCCTCAGAATATGGATTCAAGCAGACAGCTGGCCTCGTGCTGAGGCTGGAGGAGGAAGGAGCCGGTGTTGAACTAAAGCACCCACTTCACCTTTTACCTGGACTCTGACACTCAGCTGCAGCCTACAAGAAGTACTCTGCTTGTTCCCACTTCACAGTCATTAAAGGGAAGTTAAAAACTAATGAGCTACACTGCAACCCCATTACCAAAGCGTCAAAAAAAGAAGCGTTTGACTGCAGATTGTCTATTTGACGAATCCAGGCGGTGGGGTTTCATTGGGCTGAACGCTGGACGGGCTGAAACGGTGACTCACGGTCGCCATGGACGCCGTCTGAGATCACATGGTTGTTGTAATTCGCCCACTTACTTTCTTGCATAGGGGCGGCCAGAGTTTCATCAGGATTACTGGACAGGATTTAGGACCCGAGTGACTCAGTGCCTCCTGACTCTTGGCGAAATGAGTGCATCATTCATGATGGGAACTTGTGAAAAAGGAGGGGGTTTTTTTGTTTTCATTTCTCGCAACAGGTGAATGACACAGAGAGACAATGAAAAGTCAGAAATTTAAACACTGCAAAATATGTACCAAAAGAAAACAAAAAAACAAAAAGGTTCAATTGTTTTCTGTATTATCTCATATTGGCACACACAGCCAGCTGAGGCACCAACTCAAAAAAGGCTTTTATTATTTGCAAGTGGAGCACAAAACTAAAGCGAGGGTGTCAAAAGTGCAGCGTGAGGAGCATTCGCGGCCCCTGGACTGATTTAGTCCGCTCCTCCAACTACAATTCAGCACAGGCAGTTGATACAAATGGAGACTTGGAGTAAAATTGTGCTCAGAAGCTGATAAAAAAAGGAGAAGCTTTATCTTATGCTGCACATTGGTCCTGGAATAATTTGCAATAAGTCACAAACACTCCAACAAATTGAAATCTGAAACTCTTCTTGGAAAGCTGTTAAACTGAAGAGTGTAAATAAAATATTTTATGAGGTATTAATATATTTAGCAGTTTTTATTTTGTGTGCATTTGTAGTGGATTGTATGATACTTTAATTGTCTGCACCTTTTAATTATTGTTTCGTGTACTGAACCAGCACTTGCCTCTTATGCAGGTCGCCCTCGAAAGAGAGACTTCATCTCAAACAAACTACCTGGTAAAATAATGATTAAGTAGATAAAAATGAAAAACACTCAATGTAGTCTCTTCTCCATTAATCCCATAGTGAATAAGACCTGAGTTTTTAAATGAAAAGCTACCCAACTCCTTTTCTTATTGTTGCAAAAACAAAAGACTATTTTTCAATCAAGACCAAAAGGATTTGCAAACTGGATGTCTTTCTTTTAATAAGGAAAGGAAAAACATTTTTATGTTTTGGATCAACATTGATTTACACATCCATGGTGAAACGCAGTGACGGATGCAGCACTACTAAACCTGGTCAAAAGTAGACGAATGGAGGTATAAATAGAAACATCCTAAAGAAACAGCCGGCGATCAGACTGTTCGATCGAAATCAAACAGTCTGAGTCAAGAGTTGAAGGCTGATGTTCGCAGCCAAGTGATGTTTTATTGTTCTCCACCAACGACAACAGATAAAGTTCCAGAGAAGGCAACAAAAGATGCAAACCTGATACCATACACTGCCACAACAATAGTTGGATGACATGTTGCTCGCTGTGAGTTTGAACAGAATCTCTGGCTGTGCAGTTTGCTACAGAGATCAGAGGTCTTACGCTGTAAACTGAGGGGCAGATCCTGAGGAAAAGGCAAACAAACGTCCAGCTGTATACATACTGGAGTGGAGCTGTAAACACCCGCAAGCAAGCGCACAGAAGCCTGTTCCACGGTGAGACGTAAACAGAGGGTGGGAGGGCATCTGTAGTTGGGGGTTTTGAAAGAAACAGCAGCAGAACACCAGGTGGCTCCTTCTCCCGGTTTAACGTGTCAGAGGGTTCTGGAAACAGAGGTATGACAGACACAGGAAGTGTCTGTTTCCTATTATTCTCCAGTAAATACCTCCACCTTCCCTTTCTGGGACACGCGGTGTCACGTCCTGGGTTACTGGATGCTCACACGCATGCTGCTTATGCTGCACAAATGTTGATTCGACACAATCACCCAAAGGTTAGGGCCGGGTCACAGCTTACAGAGCTCTGATGGATGGGTTACTTGATCAGAAGATACCCTTTAAATCTAGAATGCCAAATGAAGTTCTTGAAGAAAAAAGTCAATCAGTTCAAGCAATGAAGACTCTCCATTACGTCTCTTTCAGAAAGGAAATGCGTTTTGTATTGGCAAAATTATCAATCCATTAGGAGATGGCATTCAAAGAATGACCCCCAGGAGATCCTCCAGAATATTTAAGCAATCATGAACCTCAAAAATGTAATCTTTGTCCAATCAGTGAACACACCATCTTGCACTTATGCAAAGCCAGGGCAGCCTAAAAACAGCTTTACTTTGCAGCCATATTTAAGAACCGTCTCATTTGAATCATATCCATCACTTTAACATCGCTGTTTCTATGCAAGTAGCAAAATGTAGCATGGCAAGGCATGAGAAAGCAGCCAAGATTAAAAGAACCACGCTCTGACAGGGTCAAGAGCATTTGCTTCATACCACCTAAAAAGAAAACAAGACATTGGGAACTTCCAATCAAAAAACAAAACGTGGCACAACAGATTCTTCTTTTACATCTCCAAGAGTTGTAAAAGTCATAAGAAATGTCCTCATAGAGTCCCTAAAATGAGACAAAATGTCTCATTTTGTGACATTTCTTCATATTTCCAGAGCTTTATTAAACTTTTCTTTAACTCCCACTGGAAAAAAATGCACCGGTATCAGCAGAAAACGTGTTAAATCTCTCGATAAACAAAAGATGTGCTCACACAAGGATTTGCCAACAAATTCTTTGGACCAAAGCTTCGTTTCGCTGCTGTTATCAATCTTCCTCAGGGCGAGACTGTAACACTGACCTCCTAACCCCACTCTGAGGGGAGAAGTTTCTCACAAGTACTGTTGGAGCTCGGTGGAAAAATGCGCCTGGGATACGGCCGGAGCGACAAGCGGAGGAGGAGTGAGAGAACGAGACATTCCTCAAGTGAAGGACGGAGTCAGGCAGAGGGACAAGGAGCGTATCTTTATCAAGATGTTGTTTTGGTTCAGGGGCAGATGTGAGAGCCTGAACCAGAGCTGCATTCTCCAGACCTAGACACTTCAGGCACTCACAGAGCAGAAGGGATGCACATGCGTGTTCAGGCATGCACTCAGCCACACATGGATACTGTACATATGCTCGCACAAACTGTCATTGTTGACTATGAGTGTGTGTGTGTGTTTAGATGTTTGACTGCAGTTAACAAAGCTTGCTCTGTCTCATCCCGCCCCCTCGGAGTTTATGTGAATCTCACAAGCCTTGCCAGTCTCTCTGAGACTCCTCTGCGCGTTCGCCGTACATAACGTGACCGGCGCTGACCTATGGCTGCAAAGGGTCGCACGCACACAAGGCGCTCTCCTGAGAACGAAACCTTATCTGGATCAGATATGTTCCCAGGATCAGATATGGTAGCATGTCAGCCCAGTTCTCCTTTCCACTGGAATTGTGGAACCTCATCTGCCGCTGCACAGCAAACAACAGATTTCCTAATGGACACAACCATATCCTAAGTGTTTCACATGTCTAGTCAGAAGGAATTTTGCTAATCTAGTTGCTCAGAAGTTTCTATGAGTCAGTTTGACTCTAAGCTACAGGTGTGATTTATTCTTCTCCAAACAGGCCTGATGAAACGGAGGAAAACACATGCCAGTGGTTGGGACTGTGTATACTCAGTTGGGAAATGTCGGAAGGTAGATTTATACCACTTTACAAAGAACAATACGACTGATTGTGTTTTTTTATTCCCAACTAACTTGGAGTTCCCCAACCTAAATCAATTGGTCTCTTGCTATTAAGCTTGTGGAAAGTTCTGAAGTTTTTGTAGAGATCAAATGTTCCATCAATAGGAGGCAGTTTGGCAGATGAATGTCAGCATCCGGAGCAAAAAAGGGTCAGCTACTAAAATAATGATATGCAGAAGTTTTAAAAGGTTACTAGCCTGGTAAAAGCCAACTCTTTGTTCTAAGTTTTTAATTACTTTTGGGAGATGAGGACTCTGTGGAAGTTTTAAACAGTTGGATTTAATTTTACCCAATCACTAATGCTTGCCCGTGATGTATGTAATTGACCTGGTCAGTTGCGAAGGAAGCTATGCGCTACAAACAATCATCCCCCACTGCGAAGAGAGAAGTGCCAGCTAAACAATATGTTTGTCAGCAATAAAATGTTCCTCCTGCTCCATATTTAATTGCTCAATATTTGGAAGCGTGACCAACACGGATTACATGGCTTTATTCGCTTCCTACGCTACCATTGCCAATCTACGACCACAGGCAGACTACCGTTCAAAAACATCACAATGTCATCATTCACAACTCCTCCTTCTTTTTGCTGACAGGCCAGGTTGAAATTCGTTGTGAGAAATCAAGCTCAAAAGGAGAAATCCCAGGTGAAGAAATGAGGTTAGATGAGAATTGAGCGGAATTGCGAAGGAAGGCAAAGCCAAGCTGAAAAATTATAGCTGAGACGCACAGAGCAATCACCACCACCTCCCCAAAAACACAGAGAGTCAGCATGTGGAAACTAAAGGAGTGCCACCAATCGGTCTAAATAAGATAGCTCTGTTTGAAAACCTTACTTTGCAAGCTATTGGCTGACCTCCAAAGTAACTAACCACAGATTACCTGAGACAACAAGGGTTCTGTCTGTAGCATTAACAGGGAATTAACAGATTATGACCAAATCGTGTTTAAATTTCTTTCCCACTTCAGTCATAAAAACAAACATGAACTTCCTTTGCCAACACCCCAGCAGGTTAGGCATATGGTCTCCCTTCCAGAGGCTGATTCTGTGGCGGTGTTTAAAAGGGAGTTGGACTCTCCACTATCATCTGGAGTCCCATGACTCTTCAAGACAGAGTCTTTTCTCAAAGTGAGCAGCTGATGCAACCTTTCTGAACAAGACATGGACTTCACAAACTGGCATTTTATAAATGATGACCTACTGTCTCTGAGTCTTGTTCTCTTGTGAGACTAAGACAGCATGAGATTGATGAACCGGAGCATCATCTGCAGGATTGTGGGTGCTGCCTTCAACCGTCTTGGTGAAAAAACACCCGAGTCGAACGCCAGAGCTCTCAATTCACCAGTGCATCGCAACACTTCACTATTCTTGTGAAAGACATGTCAAAAGGGGCGGGACCCGGAATATACATAGGTAAAGTATAGATGGTTCTAACCCAGGCTCGGGCTTAGAGACGGAGAGTAAAACAAGTTCCTTGAGCACAGTTTTAAGAGAGGAGTCAGCCTTGAAAAGCTTTGGGAGGTTTTCAAGGTAAATCCCATTAGGGGAATACTCTAATGCAGAAAACAAAGCACAGTGGAGATATTAAATTTCCCTTATGATCAAGATACTCTCCTGAATTGTTGGGAGCAATGAGGGAGTGTTGCGGAGGAAAGGGATATTGGGGGAAATGTGTTGTTTATTTTTGCTACAACACATTTTTAATCCTAAATTTCTTCTGCAAAATTCTGAGCAATGTAATAATGCATAGATTAAAAAAGATGAATTCATAACAGAGAAGTCGAGAGGGATGGATGAATAAACTGATGGACGGATGGACAACAGGACAGGGAATGAAGTCTCAAAATACACATACGTATTTCTCTGCATTGTTTTTCATTCTTCCCTATAACTCGAAACTCCCTTTAAATTTTCCATACTTTCCAGATTGTGCTTGAATTCAGGAATCAATATCAGAAACTTTTTCCTTGTTCCTTGAAAATTATTCATATTTTTTCTGTCTGTGTAACATAAGACTTAACTTACATACTTTTAACTGTTGCTGTTCACAGATTTTATTCATGCTTTCCTTCAGCAAAAAAAAAAGAGCTAATCATCTGGATAGGCTTTTGTGGTTTACTCATAATTCAAGTCACTTAATGGACGTTCATAGAAAGAAAAACACTTCTATTTAAAGAACTGAACTTAGCACACAAACATTACAAAAGGACTTAAAAAAGGAACCACAGTATTTTCATTTGGACCTTTCTTATGAATTCCTGCAGACTGCAAGAATCAACAGAGAAGTAATTCAGAGGATTTTGGCTGAACTCTTTCAGTTATGGTGACTAAAACCTGGAAGAAGCCAGAGTTAAAAATAACAGTAATTGCTCTGAATGTATTCCTGTGTACAGTCGAGCTGCAGTGATGAAGGCTTAAATTAGCCTTCAAATTCTGCCTCGTTATCTCAATAGTTTCTTTCTAAACTGCAGGGACAACCAGTGGTCGTGTTGAACAATAAGTCTGTTTTGACCGTTGCTACGTAGCAAAGCTTCATTTCTGCATTACCTGGTGGTTCCATGAATAGATGGAATAGACATGCAAAAATCCACAAATCTATTTTCCCTCGTGAAAACAAACACCAGATTGTGGTTTATCTGGGCCTCGCAGTCAGCACTTCACGACCAGCTGATATTTCACACTTCCACTCTGAATATGTTCCGCGAAACCAAATGACTGTGTTTCTGGATGACATCAGCACGGTGGGATGGTGGTGGTGGTGGTGTTAGTTTTCCAGCACGGAGGGGAAACACCTGACTGTGTGCTGGAGGCTGCGCAGCAGTGATGTGACCTCAGGCGTTCCTCTGCAGGGATGAAACCCAGAGCCATCCAAACCCCCGCTACAAGCCTGCCGCCGCCCGCTGTTTCATAACGGCTGACTCTCCAGCGGGAGAGCCACTAGAGAGACAGAAAGGGCTCGCAAATTTGCCACTTGTTGCAGAGTGCTTATTGTAGTTCCCTTGGCTACAGGTAGCATAATGAGAAAGGAATTCAAAGAGAACAGAAGCAGTGATGCTGCAACAAAAGAGGCCAGTTCAATTTAGAGGCAAACAAAAATCTAGGATGAGATCTAGATTGGAGAAAACAAGATATGCAAAGGTTATGCTTTCAACCCTGCTAAAACATTCTGATACATTATGTTATTGCACTCTGCAATTTTGTTATTTGGGTTTAAAGGTGAAGGAATGAAGTGGGTTTCTGTTCCGAATAATACACGTACACAGAAATCATTGGTGTGGAATTCACAGTGTTCTGCTGAGTCATGACAGGGAACATTACTTTTCATGGCATTTCAATGCTCTATAGTGGAAAAAAAATCTGAATTAATCAGACAGCAAGTGGTGCTGTTAGTATTACTGTGAGTTTTAAGCATCCAGCATCCCAAAGTGAGAATATGCAGTGTTATAGCAGGTCATTACTGCAATATTTCGGTCATGGTGGTGTTGATTCTGTATCTTTAGCGGCTTTTTGGAGGTGCAGTGCTCACAAGGCATGGCTTTTTGAGAAGTCAGAAAATTCTGTGACATCCTGGATTGTCTAGTGACCATATCACGAGTGCTACAGTGTCAAATGTTAGTAAAGAGGTGAGAGGGGGGTTATTTCGCTGTGGAATCATCACTTCCTATGTCACTGAAACAAAAGTCAGATGCCTTAGTGCAAACAAGACAAATTTGGCTGTGATAGACAATCAAGGTGCTTCAAGTTTTTGTGTTACTACTGTGAACATGAAGGAATCTCATCGCAGGCCATGACTGGTTACAACACCAACAAACTGACTTTGAATTCAGAAATGATCGAAACTCCAACTGTAAGAAACAAGCACCAAGACTCTCAGCCAAATGAAGGCATTGCTGTGGTGAAGCGGGGGAGGAAGGATCCCCCTCCAGATGGCTTCCATTACATGTTAACTGCTCATGTTGATACGGCAACAACATTTCTTAGGGAGCCCTGGTTTCTTATGGAAATGTCTTGTTGTGGCCCCAGAGCTCTGAAAGAATGTCATACAGTTGTTAAAGCCAGCGACCCGGTGACAGTCATTTTGCAGATGGCCCCAAACACAGACCTCTGCAGGGCGTCCTGTCACTCCCCTTTTTAAAAAGACACTTCCAAGCCAGAATCTACTGTAGATATGGTCTGCATTCCTTGATAAGTGTTGTGTTCAGACTGTATGACTCTACACTTAATACATTTGCAAAAATTCAATCTTTAATTTGGGTGGCTTTATTCAGGCCTGGGAAACATAACTTATATTATGTTAATTTAAAACATCAGTAAAAAAAAAAAAGTAATGATAATTACATGTCAACCAGTTGATGAAGAAGAAAATTACTTTCTGTGCTACGATCACAAACAAAAATGTGTGGAATTTGATATACATTACTTAACTCATTATAACAATGACTTTTGGTACCAAGTAGCATTCCAGACAATGTGTAAAACAATGGATGAATGGGTCAATTGTCTTACAGGTTTAGCCCTTTAAAGCCTTTTTAGAATGGAGGCCATCACAAATTTTTTAGTTGTTTTAGCATACTGCTGTCACTGGCTGGACCTGCTTCACCCATTAGCACTTACTATGGTGGGACAGCGACTACATATGGTTGAGTGTGCCGTGCCCAAGGCAATTTGTATGCAGATCAAGTCTTTGTATCACCTTACAAACATTTGACTTTTCATGACATCACCAACCCTTTACTTAATCTAAAATCTGTTCACCTAGATACTAGGGCACTATTTTCCCACCTAGACACTGGGAAAATAATCTTACAGCGCTTCAATTAAGTTCAACTTCATTGTTATGATGGGAATGGATTAGTCAAGGTGCCAAAAAAAAAAAAGTCATTCCTAAGAAACTTCTGTCTATAAAGACTTACTGTGTTGTGTTATAAGACAGGTTAAATATGCTCTAGTGAAAACACATCAGACACTGGTAGTAATTTAAGGGTCACCGAAGCAGATTAACATGAAGACAAAACACAGTTATAGGACATCACTCCTGAGGCCGACGCACAAACAACAACACTGTTAGAGTGAGGCTTGAAATAGTCCTGACAGGTCCAATCACTGCAGGGAGGCTGGCAAATTACCTGCAGCAGAGCAGGTTGACTGAGTGATTAAATAAAGAGTGTGTGTTTGCTGATAAAAGCGCTCTCTCCGTTTTGGACGAAACCTTCAGGAAGTTATTGGGCGTAAAAACATAAGTCATCATTACTGTTTCAACTCATTTCGGGGTTTTTTTTTTTCCTTCTTCCTCATTAGATGAGCTGTGGACCGTAATAAGCAAAGCTCTGGAATGAATCACTGTCACATGGCTCTGGATGCTCTCCTTAGAAACCGTCTCCTTAGAAACATAATATCCTCCTGGCCTCCTTCTGACCCTGCTGGTCACACTGGGTTTCATTTCAGGCCTCTTTTATCAAAAAAAAAAAAAAAAAAAAAAGCAAACAAGATCCATGAACTTTGTATCCCTCCTCTGAAATAATATTTTAAAGATTCTAAGATTCTGTCCACATTTGTTAATCTCTTTGCTAATTACATAAAAAAAATACACAACATGGAAAGATATTTTGTGCAGCATGTTTGCCAGATTATGTGATCAACAAAATTTGTTTCTGAACTTTTTCCACCATCAATATTCAGTTTCAACGTTTCGCATTTCGGATCCACACCTGCCATCATTTGTATCCTTCAGCTAAAGCAACAGTTAGCAAATAGGCTACAACAATCTAAATGATTTCAATTTACAAAAGGTATAAGTCAGGAGGAGGGTACAAAAAACACCACACATACATGATGAAAGTAGGCTACTAGCTACTACTACGCCACCAGTAATACTGGATTGAAACCCTTTATTAAAGCAAACATCCAGTGTATTAACATCAAATCATTTGAGCTTGAACCCAATATTAAACGATATCGTAGTATTATACAAGCTCTTCATTACACTGGCAATTAAATGGACAATGGTTTGTTTTGCTTTGAACAATGAAGTTGGTTGTAGGAAACCACAAACCTGAAGGTGACAACTGACACATCACACCCCTCCACCTCCTCTCCCCTCCGCTGGGTGACCCAGCCATGCCAGCCTTCATCTGTGTGAGTGACGCACGTCAAGCCAATGATCAACTGTAATTGTGAAAGTACTACAGAAACCTGAAGCAGCAATAGGGATGAGAAACAAAAATACCCCGCCACGGGGAAAAGCAGAAGTGGCTTTTGGTTCCACCATTAGTCATTTCTCTGTGCCATCCTGCAGTTTCCACAACATGGAACTTTTAGACGCACTCCAGACCGCAAAACTTCTCAACCAACATTGAAATTTATCTCATTTTGATCCACCAAAGTGGCTCTCATTCACCACTGTCCCGGTAAAAAGCAGCTGATATCAATCGTTTCCCCTGCTTCGTGGTTGCATGTTTTGTCCTGTTCACTTCAAACAGAAAGTAGAGCAGGAAACCGCTGAGGTAGAGGTGAGGTTAAGGTTTGCAGCGACAGAACTGTCGACGTCCAGCCTGGCGTGGCTGCATGACTGGACTTTTCATTTGACTCGAATAAAAAATTTAAAAAGTGAAGAAAGTGTGTGATAAGTTCACCACAGATTGAGATACGTGCAACAGTTTTTTAGACTGGCTATAGATAAAAGAAAAATATATATAATACTGTGGCTGTGGAAGAGTAGATTTCTACCATAAAAAACAAAAACATATTCTCTATATTTCTAGGTTAATTTCTCACATTTAGTGGGGTGGGGGGAGATGTACATTTGTAAGAAAAATAAGGTTCATTTTCCACAATTATAGGAATGAAATGTCAAAATTTAGGGTGTTCTCTTACCTAAAAAACCAAAAAAACAAACAAAACAAAAAAACAGATGTTCTCCAAAGTATCAGCAATAAATTCAGGAGAGGAGCACAACTTGCATGTTTTGTAGCAAATGATTGACTTTATAATCTTTGTTAACTTCTGAGTTTTTTTCATGTAATTTATTTGTTTTTTAACTTTACAATGCCAGAAAATATCACGGCTAAACCTTTAAAACATGGAAAATTACTTCTTTTTTTCATGGAAATTTGTGACTTTTTGACAGAGAATATCCAAGTTTTTTTTAACGGTAAATAATGTTTTTGGTCGATACTTTTTTCTTTTTACTTTCATCTACATTTGCCCTAACACTCCCTCATACGTTCGCATGAATGAATCAAGGTTAGGGATGTATGCTTGAATGGATAAAGGCGGATAATCTCATTATTGCTTCATAATTGCAAGACAGTTTTTTTTTTCTTTGTTTAATTAGTGTTAATTAAAATTAATCAAAACGGGAACGGTAAGGTCAGGCTTCGAAGAAAAAAAAAAGAATTTGGCATCATAAGAAAAGTCTAATCAGTGCATCTTTACAAGTAAGAGTTGGTCATAATTTAGCACTAAATTTGGTGAAGATGGATCCAGCTTCCCTCCATAACTCTACTTGCTCGTTACTGTCATTATACGAGCCCCAGATGTCTTCCATTTGCAGCTTTCGCAAACTAAGAGGGAGACTTCAGAAGGTCTGGGTTGACTGGCTTAGACCAACAAATATTTGCTTTTTTTTTTTTTTTTTTTTTTACTCCCAACTTGGACATGCCAGAGCTCCAGCCTGACCACAAAGAGGCACACAACGCCATGAAAGAAAAGTTACCAAGAAAGGCATTCAAAACGCTCCCAGTCAGATGCACATGTGAAACAACGACGACGAGAGCGTTTGTCGTCAACTCGTCGAGTATGGAGTCCAGTTCCTGTAACACCTGGGGCACTTAAGGAACCACTTCAATATGTTCTGTGCAGCTTCTTTTTTCTTCTTCCTCTCTTCCCCGATGCAAGTGCACAGATAATCAGTCAAATTCAGAAATGATCAGAGAACAGAGAACTTGCTCCAAACTTCAAAGCATCAGTCCAGTCGCAGATGAGTTCAAGCTGATCCTGCACAGGTCAGGGAATGCCGTGCATCTTAACACCTTAGCGAACACCCCACCCCTCCACCCCCGTCCCGTTTGGCTCCGTTCCGCAAATGATAAGATAAGGATTTTGTTTTGTCTGCATACGAGCGAGCCCAGGAGAACGGGGTTCTGTGTGGAGCGCTTCCCAGTCAGGCCGGAGAATGTGATAAAGTTATAACAAACTGTCAAAGGGTGGCGTCACTGGCTCCTCCACTGTTATCATCCAAAACAAAAAAAAAAATAAAAAAAACAAAAAAACAAGCCCAAAGTAGCAGTGGTGACCTTGAGGGGGGCTCAGAGGGGGCTATGGCTCCACTGTTAAATTTGTGGTTTTAATGCAGATTAAGCAGAGGACCTGACAAATTTTAATAAGTACAAACATAACTGAATTTATTTATTTTATGTAGTAATTTTGTGTCACAACAAATTTTAATGGACAATAAATTGTCCCCAAAGTTATTACGATAAATGATAATATTGTTTTGTTGAGGTCATTTTCAAGTAATATACTGCAAAAATCATCACGATAATAATAACAAAAGAACAGAAATAACAAATAAAATGAGTTATGAAGTCTCTGTAGACAAAATAAGTCAAGCAAATTAAAATTATTGAGCTTGTTTTCATTTATCACTTGACTTATTGATTTGTTGCTTACTGCGACAGGCCTGCTTGCCATACCCAGCAATGGAGAGCAGTGCAACGCACGTTTACAATTTTCTGACTGCAGACAGAACAGCTGCATCTTCAAAAGCGAAGGCTCACGATCACAAATTTCGTTTTTGGTACTTCTTGTAAGAAAGTGTTTCTACGTCCGTTACGGCTGCAGGAATTATGATTTTCTTCCCAATCCTTTTGAAACACAGAGCAACACGACACTTTTCACCATTGACTGCAAAGTAAGGACAGCGGGTATAGAAGGACAAAGGGACGTTCTACAGACAGAAGAATGTATGCAAGGAAGGAAACAAAATGTAAACAGTGGAATATTGAATACCATATCCACACTGGGAAATTACTGAAATCCAATGTTAGAATTTTCCAGACTGCATCTTTGATTGTAAAGTTCAAACATATTGTTAAAAATAAAAGTCTCCCAACGTTACATGTGATCAAAATTCAGAAAAAGTCCAGTTCTTCAAACTGTCTTCAAGGAACTGAACAAATTATTTAAATGGACTGTGAAGGAATAACATTTCCCTTTATTCTTCTATTTCACTTACTTATATGTCATTTTTTTGCCCCTTAAAGCCAGGTTTTAATATCCCTTTCCCTATGTGAAAAATAATAAATAAAACTTCTAAAATGTTGCTGTGGCTTTTTGGTTTTGGGTTTTACTACTCCGGGATTGGAAGTAGCCCCCCTCTCCCTCCTTCCCTGGGTTGCAGCAGATCCCCACAAAACTTCCTGGGGGATCAGATCTCGGGTGTGAGGGGTGGGGACAGCAGGGGTTATTGGGGGGCATTCAGAGAGAGAAAAGACCTGAGCACATCCCTGGAATGTGTTTGGAATGAGGAAGTGACCCAGCCTGCAGATTGTTGGGAAGGTTGGAGTTAATTTGATAAGAGAGAGAGAGAGAGAGAGAGAGAGAGAGAGAGAGAGAGAGAGAGAGAAAACACCACGGGAAAACAATTTACCAGCGCTTCAGTCTATGAGACAAGTTTTTGTTTCGCTGGATTTGCAATATTGAGCTCGTTTTCATTAATAAGAAAAACACAAATGAAACAAATTCCCAAAAAAAAAAATAAAGTGCTTACCTCCAGAACCTGCACATAACTAGAAGGGAACCATCCCCTGGCTCCATCCTTTTCCCCTTCCCACCATCCTCCGGGCAGAGCCTGGGTCACCTTAATAATCTCTCCGACCTCGAAACTCAGTCCCTGCTGGTGCTGCTCCCCGCTGAACGGGTACAAAGTTTTGCAGAACGAGCCCGACATCTCCGGAGCAAAACTTCCCACTTAGACAGCGGTGCTGTGGCCAGTGATGAACTCTCTCCACCCCTCCAGGTTCGCTCCGAAGAACACAAACTTAAATGCTCAAAAAGACGTGCGGGTGGCTACGCTATCCAACGATGTCCTCGACATGTGAGTGAGGCTGGTGGGAAGAAGGTGAGCAGGGTTTTCTCCTCCAGCTGCTCCTGTCAGAACGCCCCTCGATTATCGCTCTGCTGCTCCAGCTGCCCGTCTGCCAGCTCCGTTAAGACTCGCGCGCGCCGCTGTGAAGCTGCCGGTAGCGTGAAAGCAAACGACCGGAAGTTAGCGTGGTTTGCTTTCAAAATAAAATCTGCAGTCGTTGTTCCGTAGCCCGAAACAGCGAAGTAACCAACTATAAGTTTACCAACGTAGTCGTGAAGTAATATCCATGCACTGTTTATCTAACCTGACCAAATTCAACCGTTCTTCGCGTTTCTTTCTGAAGACAGTGTCCTCTTTCAGGTGTATAGGCTATGCCCCTCCTATACATCTGAAAACGATTCAGAAAAAAGATGTGTATTTCTATTCAGTCCAGGTTACCCTGATACCCCCTAAATAAAAACCCAGCAGACAAGTTAATAAAGGAATGTCAAGAGAAGCTCAGGTTATAAAATATAGTGACTAAACCTTTCAAAAACTCCTAAATTGGCAAGCTGCCTGGCAGAATCAGTAAGAAGAGAAACCAACCGCCCCATGGTAACTCTGGAGGATCCACATCTCCAGAGGAAGAATCTGTCCTCAATTACTGGTCACACATCCAAGAAATCCAACCCTCATGGGATAGATCCAAGAAGTAATGAAAGTAGCCTACTTTCAACAGATTCATGTTTACAGTTTGCTACAACTCGAGTGGACACAGGCTAAATTTCAAACAAGCTTCTTGAGTCAGATAAGAGAAAAAAAAATTAACTTTTTGGATTCAGTGTAAAATGTAGCAACATCATTCTCTGGGTCACTTTTCTTCATTGTGGACAGTAAAACCGATCAGATTTGATATTCTGTCCTTCAGGAAAGGAGGAATTACAAAAGTACCAAATGTCTTGTTTCATCAAACTTCACTGATCCAATCCAATAAACAACACCAAACAAGAGTCAGTAGCAGAAAAAGCTGTTTCACGTTCGCAGAAAGGATTTGACAAGTTTTTCCTGGGCTCTCTGCTACTCAACCCACAAATGCATTGACCTAAGAAAAATACATCCTGGTAAATTTCCTTTTAATGAAGCAGAAATAGCCTTTTACTGTTCACAAAGGATTACCTTATGTGAAATTATATTGCCAGATTTTATTTTGGAAGATGTAACAGGAAATTGTATGGTAAGCTGGATGGTATACACATCCAACTCAATAGATTGTTTTTAACAGATTATCTAAACCCACTTCTGATTTATTTGAATATTTGATTCAATGTATGTATATATTTGTTTTTCTGTATTGCACATTTTGCTGCATATTTACTTCAGTGAAAAAACGAAGGGACTTACCAGTGTCTTATATGGTAAAATGTTAAATATGTTGTAAAAAGGGGAGATTATCAATCAATCAAGTTTATTGCACATTTCACCAACAAGGCACTTCAAAGTTAACCATTTGGACCCCAACTCTGACCTTATATATATAAATGGCTTATGAGAACCTATATATAACACCAATTAGCCTTCATTATATGTCCAGTGATATTCCAGATGCTTGCACAAAATGCTTATTGCTAAAAAGAAACTCTTCTCCATTGTCTGTGGGCATGTCTTAAAATACAGAAATTTTGGAGGGATGTTATCGGGTGTCTATCTGAATTGTTTAATGTGAAAATCCCTTTAGAGACTAAACTCTGTACTTGGACTATACCCAATGGGATTTAAACAATTGGAGAGGAAGACTAAGTTGATAGACTATGCACTTCTTCAAGCCAGGAGATCTATTGGAATCTACTGGAAAAGCTAACATACATCCCAACTTTGAGAACCTCTGGGAGCCATATATAAACGTCATAGGGACTGAAGGCGGAGCTTATTAATGGGCGTCCTGAATGGACGCCTTGACTACAGCTTCTATTTATATTTTGTCTTTTCATTTTCTCTGTCTTGATCTGAAGGGTTTTGCATATTTTTGGAACTAAACATGATGTATGCAAGTTTGAATGGTGGGTGTGTGAGTGTGTATAAGTGCAAGTTTGCAATTTCACGTTTGTTGTGTCCTAAAAAAGAAAATTCTATGAAATATATGGGGGGCTGGGGGGTGGGAAAAAAAAACTATGACCTGATAAAAAAGACTGGTTCTGTTCTTGGGAACTCTGGAGACTATTGTGCCAGGAATGATTTTTCATAAAATGAAGAACATTGCAGACTACACCGAGAATCCTCTTCATGAAGGTGTCACATAACAGCAATGTGTTTTCATTCAGAAGCTTCTTCAGTTATGCTGTAGTATAGACTGCTGCAGGTGATCCGTCCTGCCCACAGCCATCAGCATCTAATAACTCTTTGAAGAACCCAATAATATGAGTTACAACAGCATTGATTTTCCATTTGGATTAAGAAAGTATTTTTGAACTGACTTGAGTTATGTTAAGAGTTATTGTCTGCCTCTGTAAAAACAGACATTTAGCATGAAAAGTCAACAAGTGTGTCTTCAAGTTCCTCATTTGTCTTGTTCCTCCGTGCCACTGTGTGACACATCGCATTTATTTTTAGCCATAAAATAACACACTGGCATATGACGCACAGAGTCAACCATCTGGAGTTTTTTTTTTCTTCTTAATATTATTATTTGTGATGAATGAGCAAAACGTCTGCTAACACAAGGAACAAAAGGTACTCAGAAGCTTGAGTTCTGCTTAAAGCAAGCAGAGCTGATAACAAGATGAAGCCATCAGCTTGACTGCAGTCACTTGAATATTAGAAATGTTAAAGGTAGTTAACTTAAAGTCAGCTCTTCACAGGAAATTGAAGATAACTTAAGTAGAGATAAAATTGTTTAAAAAGGCTCTCTGCTGCACCCTGCTGGCGAGTGAGCAAAAATGCAGGTTGTGAAGAAAGGGAAATTCCATATTTTCGTGATAGAAATTAGTCAATAGACTCGCACCAAATCCACATTAATATTGTGAGGTGCGTTGTTAACATGGGAACTCAAACACCAGGTGCCTTTCCCTGGTGAGCAGCTGGAACTTGTTAGAACTTGTGAGAAAAGAAGGGTGCACCGTGGCCAGATCATCACTGAGCATATTTATTAAAGAAAAACACTCGGAAATATTTATCCTTTCCTTTCTTTCCTACTAAACCCATAACTCCTACTTCTACCGAATATTATTCTACCGAAAAAATGTAAATAAGATGGAGAAGACAGTAAAACAGCGATGTGTAGTTAGTCACGTGTGACTGTTGGTTGTCATGACAACGACAAACTAATAATAAAAAAAAAACACCTCCGTTTTTTTTTTTAAAGCTATAGGTTTCAAGCCTTTCCATCTCCTCTCAGACGTAATAGCTGATTTTGAAGACATCCAGAATAATGTCGGATGAAAGTTCTGAGGAATTCGAGGACGACCGAAATAAACTCGGGGTGAGATAAAGCAATTTGTGTGTTTACTTTGTAGCTGTAAGTTAAAAACAAAAGGCTAACTAGCATAGAGTGTACAGACTGAAATTCGGCTGTTGCCTTGGCTTTCTCTATGTTTTTTTTTTTTTTTTTTTTCGTGTGTGCGTGCGTGCGTGTGTCCGACTGGTGCAGGAATATGACGGAGGGAGAAATGAGATAGGGGAGAGACACGGATTCGGTAAAGCTCTTCTACCCAATGGTGACATCTACCAAGGAACCTATGAGAACGGAAAGCGGCACGGAAGCGTGGGTTGTATATGGATATTGTTGGGGGGGGGGGCATTAAATTGTCATGTGTTGTTTCTGGAAGCTTGTTGACAGTTTTATCCAACAGGGGACATACCGCTTCAGGAACGGGGCAAGGTATATTGGAGATTATGTCCAGAACAAGAAACATGGGCAGGGAACGTTCTACTACCCAGATGGATCCAAATACGAAGGTGAGGCCTTCCTGCTTTCAGAACAGGGGTTGCCAATGAACAGTGTTACAAAGGAGAGCAAGACAAAATAAATTAATAAACAAACAAAAAAAACAACAATGCCACTTTAACTTTTAAAATCTATCTTAAATGAGCAAAGTAGGTATGTGGTGTGTAAGATAAAACAACTCAATTAGTTATTTTATATCATGAGAAAAAAAATCAGAAAGACGTAATAACTATACCATTCTTGAAGTTAAAATGTACTGCTATGTAGATTTTTGGACCATTTTCCTTGATGGAAAATCAATAGACAAAATCTTTAGGACCAGTTTGAATGATTATAATTTTTTTTGCTCTGCTCTTAAAATATAAACTATGAAACGTACCATAGAATATAAGATTTAAATATTGTGGTTTGCAACAGGTATTTCTATATTTATGGGGAGAAACTTATATTTAAACATCAGAATACAAAGAAACATTGTCAAATTGAAATTCACCTTTTTTTTCAGTTCCTACATACCATTGAACAAATCCTAGAAGTTGCTTTATAAAACAACTTAGGTGTATACTATAGGTGTATACAGATAGCCCCAAAACTGATCAAGTTTTTCTGACTTAAAGTAATAATACTGTTTTGGAGTAGCCCAACATTTATTACTGTTAAACTGGTGTTTTGGTTATACGCCATATGACTGCAAGACAGCAACAGTCATGTGGATTTGTGAAAAATTATTGCAGTTTTTCCCTAATCCGCACATCTTATATTACTTATATACTAGGTCATATTTGTCATAGGACACTTCTATCCTAAGACATCATAGGCTGTCTTTTACCTAACAGGAACTTGGGTAGAAGACCAGAGAGAAGGCCATGGTGTTTACACCTACCCCAATGGAGACACTTACAATGGAGAATGGCTGCAGCATATGAGGTATATTTATGCACTCAATAGCCATAACATTATGATTGCCTACCAATAAAGTATTGGCCCTCCTTTTGCTGTGCAAACAGCGCTGCCCTAGTGAGGCTTATAGACTCCTTTAGACCGCTCAAGCTCTACATTGGTATCTGGAACCTAGAGGCTACACGGAGATCCCATAAGTCCGGCATAACTGGGCAAACGCTGCACGACATTTTCAGTGGTATTCTATTCCTGTTCTAATGTTCTCACATCATGCAAAATGACAGCTAAAACCGTAGGTGCGACATGTTGGACTCTTGAATACGGATATGCAAAGAAGGAGAACAGAAACCCAGAAGTGTGGGGACGCTGATCCAAAAATGAGAGAATGGTCAACAAAAACGAATATTCTTCCTTGGAAAACGCTGCCATTCTGTAGAAAGTATAGAAAGTGTGAAAGAAACACTCTTTTCACTTGCATTCCAATGTTAAAATCAGCCAAAAATGACACAGTGTATACCTAGCCTAATGTGCTACCTAGCTCCTTCGTGGATCAGACTAATTTCTCCAGCACATTCTACTGATGCCATTTGTAAAAGAATGGCCCACTGTTTGGGTAATTTTATTTAACCAAGTTTCAACCCTACAAAGTTGTGAGTTTGATGAATGACAATGAACTTGAAACCTCTAAAGTCAGTGCTGTTGTGTGATTCCCAGACATGGTCAGGGCACTTACCTCTACAAGGACACTCGTGCAAAGTACAGGGGCACATGGGAGAACGGCAACATGAATGCATTTGGGGAATACATCTACGCTAAGCACAGATACGAGGGCAACTTTGTCAAGAACTGTGTAAGTTTGGATTCACAAACTGATCAGCCAGTTTCATATGCTTGCATGGTAGATTGAGTATGTTGTTAATGGTGCAGCGATGGACACAGAAGTGCAGCGGTGACCAAATGTTTGGTTTTACAAGTGTGAAAACCACAGTCCATTTTGCAATAGAGAAAACAATATTCTTACTTTAACTGCTGGTTTATCCTGGGTAGATAGTGTTGACTGGTGACATCATTTAATAAATTAGGCATCTTTGCCGATTTATGGAATCTTGTTTTGCAGCCTCAAGGACTTGGAAAGTACGTCTTTGACATTGGCTGTGAGCAACATGGAGAATACCTCAAACCAGATCAGGTAAATCAACACTTATTTTACAAAGACATAATAAACACTTATTTTATAGATATAATAAATGTTTTTCTAATTTAAAAAAAAAATCATTGCCATCAACACAATCCCCCTGCATTTATCTATCAATGAAAACACATGTTGAGTTTATTGGCTGCTGGTAAGGTTGTAAAAATGAATGACTGCACACACAGACACACTGCCACCTGACACAACATTAACTGTGCCGACTCTAAACCTTCAGTGTGTGGACACTGAGCAGAAGGGTGAAAATATTTTCTCTGGGAAGTCAGAGGTCGTGGAGAAGGTGCTGCTTCTTCTTGAGTCAATCCTGTGACTTCTGTCTGTAGCATCGATGATTCAGCAGACACATCTATGGGTTGCATGTTGGCGATATTTTGAAACCTTTTCCAACCTTGGAATCCCTTAGAATATATTTAGTGCTTGATATTTTTCCAACTTACTTATTTTGCTCCAAATAGCATATTTTGCTTCATGGCACTCTTGTGATTTGTTCCATACACACTAATCAGGTATAACATTACAACCACTTAAGTATCTCTTCAACATGGCTCCTGTATATGGGTGGCACACATGACACTTCCAGTATACCATTTTGGTGTTATAATCTTTTCTCCAAAACTGCAGCTCTTGTTTACACCATTGGGAATGTGGTCATAATTTTCTGCCTGATTTATATGTGTAAAATAAGTTGCTGCAAAATCTTACGGATCATTTTCTAGCATTTCTTCTTGATTGGTCTGTGTCTCCCTCTGTTCTTTATAGGATCAACCTGAGGAAACGATGCCCTCTGATGGTGTCCCCAAGTGGTCTCCTGAGTGTATTACTAGCCTGACACCAGTCGTTCCCCTTCCAAAGGAAAATGAAGAGGGACAGCAGTAATCACATTTCCGAAATTGCCATTTCGCAGTAGAAACATACTTTACCAAAAAAAAAACCAACAACAAAAAAACACTTGTAGAACTAATTAAATATTCAGAAATAAAAAGTTTGAATGAAAACTAAAAACAGTATTTTTTTTCTAATACTGGAAGGAAATCTTATTAGTAAATTTATTGTAATAATGCATTAAATGTCCTCTTTTTTAAATGTAAATTACAACCACAGCATTATACTTATTAAACTTTTAAGGGTTAGTAATGCCATTTTACAATGAAATTCAATTATTAGTTTACATGACAACGCTAATAAATAGTGTTGTAACTGAGGCATTTCAACTGTCAAAAGGGACAGTTTTCCAAAATGATTTTATTTTGGATTTCATGGTAATGAATTCCAAGTAATGAATTTTTCTGGATATATTTTTCATATTTTGGAACCTTGGTGTTCATATATGCATTTCCATGGGTATGTGGCTTTTATTTTGAACGATTGCGGCACCGGAAGTAGTTTTATTGTGCCATACCGTAGTACACAGTAACCCCTGGGCGTTAAGTGTGTGCTACCGGTGTCAATAACATGGGATTGATCAGAAAACTGAACGGTATGTAAAGGTAATCCAGGAAGCTGGGTCTCGGGTCAGTGTTGTCGCTCCCTCGGTGGACACAGGAGTCCCGCTCTTTGGCAGAGAAACTCCGGTATGGACCTCTCTCCACGACAACCGGCGCCGCTGTTTACATTCGGCGTAATCGCTGACATTCAGTACGCGGACATTGATGACGGATTCAATTTCTCCCGGACAAGGAAGCGGTACTACCGGAGCAGCCTGAAGCTGCTGCAGAACGCCTTAGAAAGTTGGTCCGACTCGGCTGTCAAGCCCGATTTCATCCTCCAGCTCGGGGACGTGATCGACGGTTTCAACAAGCCCAACGGCGCCTCGCAGCGAGCGCTGGACACCGTGATGCGGGAGTTCGCCTCCTGCCCCGTCAAGGTGCACCACGTGTGGGGCAACCATGAGTTTTATAACTTCAGCAGGAGCCAGCTGATGGGGTCGTCGCTGGACAGCAGCCTGAACGCGGACTGGAGACCGAAGCAGGGTGACATCTACGCCTACAAGTTTAGCCCTTTCCCCGGGTTTGTATTTGTTGTTCTGGATGCCTACGATGTGAGCCTGCTGGGTATACCGGAGTCAAGTGAACGGTATAACAAGGCCATGAATCTGATTAAGCTGCACAACAACAACAAGGATCTCAACTGTCCGCCAGGTATATAGAAATATATAATGTACATTTTTGGACAAATGTACATCAAAAGTGAAAGCAAGACTTTACAAAACTATTTAAAGCTGAACTTTTTTTTTCCACATTAGCGGCGTTTGCATTAACCATAGAACTGCGCAAATTGAAATTACGAAAAATAAATTCGCTTAATGGAAACATGCAAATATGAAATGTATCTTTTTTTCGAGGTGGTGTTTCAAGCATGTCGAAATAGATGTATTTCGCAAAACTGTCGGAAACACTTTTTTTCGCGCCACATGAATCACGTGATCAACTTCCGGATGTTACTACTGGTGAAAACCATGAAGAAGACGATAGGAAATAGTAGGAGGAGGATGTTTTTTTTTTTTTGTTGTTTGTTCCTTGACAATGTGCAGCTGGCTCCACTGGAGCTTTCACAGCATCACACAGTTCATAAAAAGTTGTGTCTTTTGAGTGTATTGAGTCCATAGCGCTTATGTAAAATTGCTGGCTACAGCGTTCCCAAAACGCCTCATAGTAGATGCTCCCGAGTATACGGAAGTAAAGTGGCTTGTTGCTCCTACGCCTTCTCTGATGGCGTTAGCATTAGCGCCGTGGCTGAATTATGGATATATCTCATTTAACCGTTTACATCCATCGCTGCCAGTATTTTTAATGACTCATTGCGTAAACAGGCTTATTCACGTGTGATTTTAATTTCTTAACTCAAAGGAAACAACGCAATTGCGAAATTGTGCTTTTTCGACATTAGCAGAATTTCGACAAGGACTTGCGCATATTTGTAATGGAAACGCAGCTATAGCCACATTACAAAAACCAACTGCAATGTTTTAGATTTTTTTTTATTTGACAGACTCACAAAAAGTAGTGCATAATTATGGCGTGGAAGAAAAAAAAAGATGGCTGATGGATAGTTCCATCCATCTTGACGAAAACCTGTTCCACAGTATTATGCAGCCACCACCATGTTTCGTTGTTAAATTGGTGTACAGGCCGATGTGCGGTGTTGGCTTTCCTCCACCCTCAGCATTTCGCGTTAGAGGTTAAAGTTCAATTTTTATCTCGACATTCTTACGCATGTTTTGCTATATGCTCTACATTTCACCATTTTCCTTCTGTGCTACTTTGTGTGGTATAAAATCCTCAGGAGGTTGTGGTTGTAACGCAACAAAAATGCAAAAACATGAAAAAGTTATCAAATCAGCCTAGCCAAGTGATTCGTGGACTTCAACATTTGCTGTGCCTTTTCGCAGAGTTGCAGTGCCACAGTCGGTTTACGATGTTCAACGGTGGGTTCAGTCAGGAACAGCTGGACTGGCTGGACTCGTTGCTGTCTGTGGCGGATGAGAAACAAGAAAAAGTTACTCTTGTCAGTAAGTGAAACCTGTTTCTAAGCGACACACCCGTACATCCCTGAACTAACAAGCCACTGAGAAGCTCGGGCTTATGCAGCCGGAGGTTATGGTAGTTTTATTGTCACTTTACAGTTTCGCTTATTGTTAGCTTAGTTTGAACCAGGCTTCAGTGGTATTGGTGTAAAGTTGCTTATAAGTAGAGATGGAATGGATAGTTTATGAGAGAAATTATTTAGAGATCATTCTAGATAACAGTTCCACATTTGTCATATTGTTCATAAATATGGAGAAATTCAAATAAAAATAACATGTTGACATATAAGCTAAATGACAAAAAACACTGTTTTTGCTTATGAATAAAGTCAGTTATTGTCAACTGATAAACATTTTATCAAAGCAATACTTTTAAATACTTAGGGTATATAAAAATGTTGGAAGTACTGTAAATGTATTGAACAAAAGTCTTCCTTCTGGAATTCAGAAATTATTTAAATTAACAGAGAGTAAATATAATTTGCGAGGTTTGTTAACATTTTAACATGCTAAAGAGAAAAGTCAAGTAAAATCTACAAGATTTTCAGTTATCAGCATGAAACTGTTTAAAGAATTGAATAATGATTAAATCTTTGTGAGATTCTTTAACAGAGCCTTAAAATGTAAAATGATAAAAGTTTGATGTATGTATTGTGCAAACATGTATGCATGTAATGTTACTATGTGTTGCAGGTATATTCACATATATATATATATATATTAAATATAAATGTGTTTATGCGTACTTATGTATATGGACATTAGGGTTATCTTTCATTACTGTAGGTTGCTGAGTTTATGAATAGGTAAGACACCAATTCATAAACTCAGCAATGTATATTCCTTTTTTGTTAAATTATTGCTTCATAAAGTAGTATTTTGTTTTGTCTTCTTTTTTTGTAATGTTCCTAATTTACCCAAAAATAAAATGAATCTGGGATTTGTACCATCTGCCTACTAAGAAATTAACATTTTTGACTGGGGCACCTTCCCCAACGTTTTATTATTTATTTATTTATTTTTATATACAACAAAAAAAAAATTTAAAAAATCTTTTTTCCTCAGGCAGATTGAAAGGCAGCTAAAATACGGTCACGGAAGACAGAACCAAGTAGCAAGTGATTCCAGATGTTTTATATCTCTTGTTTCCTTACCTAGGTCACATTCCAGTGCACCCCGGTACCACGGATTATGTCTGCCTCGCGTGGAACCACGAGGAACTCCTGGCCATCATTCGCTCCCACAGCTGCGTGGTGTGTTATATGGCTGGCCACGCCCACGACGGCGGCTACTGCCTGGACACAGGCGCACACCACCTGACGCTGGACGGGGTGATCGAGACCCGACCCGACAGCGACGCCTACGCCACAGTCTCCGTCTACCCGGACAGGATGGAGCTGACGGGGAGCGGCAGGGTCATGGACCGGGTGTTTCTGTTTTCCTGATGACTCAGCCTGTATGGGGGGGAACTGTCACGACATTAAAAATGTTCCGCACATTTTCTGGGTCACTTTAATTGACGAGATGTACGTCTCATAGCGGAAGACCGACAAATGAAGTACAAATGAAGCAATGTCTCCCAAAATGTCGTGTACTTGAGTTTGAATCGAAAATAATTATGTTTGCACATTTATTTATATAGGAATATTTTTAAGAAATTCATGATGGTTGCTGCTGTTGGTTTGTATCCCACTGTACAGAACTGAGGTTCTACTAATGAGTTGTTATGCACTGACTTAAACGCAGATCTCTTAGAATTTACTCTGGAAATCCGTGACTATAATAATAATAATAAAAAAAACATTTATATAATAAGTGTTGAATGGAGGCAGTGTGTGATACATTCATAACTTTTTTTAATATGAGTCGGAGGTTGTGGTGTGCATCAACAGTGTGTTTATGTATTTTGTATTTCCTTTCTTTACATTTGTGGGTGTAAAAAGATTGACTTTTTAAATGTAACTTTAAAACATGGATTAATTCACTTTAAGTGGTGGGCTTCAGTAATTTGATGGAGGTAAAACAAATTCACACTATTTGCAGTTTATTACAAGTATGTGCTAGAGTAACTCAAATAACTTTTGCTAAGAAATTTACATTTAAAAAAATATGCATGTTATTTTCACATTTTAGAAGGAAACCTGCGGTGCTTCTACATACTCAAATGTTATAAAGAGTTCTTCCAGACCTTCTAAGTGGCAAAATGAATTGTTTTGGGGTATATATTGTAAAAAAAAAACAAAAAAAAAAGTTCCAACTTTTTTTTTCGTGTGCCATAATGTGCATTTGGAAATGAAAGGGAAATTCTGGTTGTTTTACATAAAGTTAACCCAAACAGACTGATTTAGCGCAGATTTACCACTTGTCGTGACATATCCACCCAGAGAAGACTGAAAGACTCCTGTCTGATAACCCATGCAAGTCTATTCTTGCATTTTGGAGGTCGTGATTCGACTTGCACCGTCTTTTTAAATGCTGACAACCCAACATTAAAAAAAACTATAGTGTATATGTATATCTATAGTGTATTTTAAATAAAGGCATCTACATTTACTCAAAAAGAAGTTAATTTTATACAGAGAGAGTACACGCCTTATATCAAAAAGTATTAATGTTTCAGTATAAGGTGGCGTTAACCAGGATTTTCCACCGTCCTTAAAGGCAGCAACGGCCCAGACGTGGCCGTGATACAGCTGCTGCGTTCAAGTGACGCAGTGTCCCGTCTGGAGGCAGGGCAGCCAGGGGAGGGCGAAGTTTCACTCTGCATTGCAGCCCGAGCGCTGGCTGCCGCCGGAACACAACAATGGCGACTCCCAGTCCGAACGGCAACTCCACGGGCTCCGGCAATATTCTGGGGGCCACGTCGCATCACCTTCACCAACAGACACAGAGCAGCAGCATGCAAGGTAGGCACTGACGGCTACTCTCTCGGTCTTTTACCATATCCAGCGTAGATAGCCAAGTTAGTCGGAAAAGATAGCTTGTGGCTTTCCTGAAGCTAACCCCTCTCCTCACCGTGGTCAAATAGGACTTATGTACATTTGTGTTTCCGGTGATAATGTTCAAAATAAAATAGGTATACGTATCTTGTCATGAGAAATGTAGAGGACTTGTATGACAAATGACATAAAAATGCACAGGGTGGGTGACAGAGCACTGTTACTTTGCAAAATCGCCAAACACCGCAAAATGTAGCATAGATATAAACAGAAGTATTGTAGTCAAAAGTGTTTGAACTGTGAAAACTGCGCAATGTACAATATGCAGAGTGCAAAGACTAATATTCAGTACGCTATATTTCAGATGCTGTCCATTAAAACTCTTTGCAGTGCCATACTTAAAAGTGTCACCACGAATTAGAATGTTACAGCAGTATATCATAACATTCATAAAAATATATCAGAAATGGGTTTTTATCTGTTGAGAATAAAAGCAAGTTGAACATTGTGTATATTGGTGTCTATTTGAGAAATGTTATCAAAGAACGCCCTTAACGGCGGCTTTTATTTTGAATGTCTATTTGCGTAGTTTCCGCTTACGCTCTGGCTGATTGAGTTAGCTTTAAGTGGCTCAAATACTAACACGACTACTGTTTTAGCAACTGATGTTGAAGGGTCAACTGAGTTTTAAAGCAAACAGTCCTGTTCGGATATATTGAAATGTTTCTATACTATAAGATACTAGTCGTTTGTATTCAGAAGTTTTCAGCGTAAAGATGAACTCAGCCCGGTTCTGACGTTAACTCCAATGTTGTTAGCACACTGTTGCTACAACAAGCACAAGGCCCTACTGTGAAATGAATTTCTCTCCCCAGGCAGGCCACCGTGACATTACAGCCCTGACAGTGCCCGAGTCTTGCGTCCAGGCTTGGCAAACACTAAACGTATTGCTCGTAGTTAGTTATTTTTCGCTGAGTCATAACTCTTGTTTAAATGCTACTAGTCACGAACGACCTGAGAGTTTCTGCGTTGCTAACCCAACTCGGGAGTTATCGAAATTAAACTCGCTAACATAAGTCGCATTGTAAATGCTCTCAAACAGTGCGTTCATTGCTGCTTATAAGCGTGTTTTGCTGTTAATTGATGAAACAATGGGTTTAGACGCGGCTAAGCTCACGAGCTAACACAAGTTAGCAAGCAAGTTCCATTATCGGACAGGAAGCATACTATGGGTTGGTAAAAATTGCAACCAGCTAGTCTTATTCATTTGTCGTGGTTGGCTCTTCTTATTCTCCTCCCCCATTCCACCCCGCAAAAGTGAGAAATAGATTTCTATTCAGAAGTTCACATGCATTAATCAACGGGCAGTTATTAATTTCATGCTTAAAATTAATTGGTTTTTAAGCGAGTGTTAAAAAGCACAAGTTTGAAGGCAATTTGGATTTTCCCTGATTCACCCAGGATACAGAGTATACATACGTATGCTATTCTTAGCAAATTCACCTCCATCACACACGTTTTGTAGCTGTCTGCAAACTTTTGGCCTACTTCTGGCTGGATATTTGACCATAAATGAGTTTCTTTGCACCGACTTTGTGACTTTGGGATTTGTTTAGCCTTCCTGTTATCTGCAACTCTCTCTAAGAAGCAGGATTAGCAAAATAAAATCTTTCAAATTAAATGCAGTTTCCAATCTAAAGTCTTCCTTCACCCTTTTTAAATAGCCACTGCCTTTCTATGAATGTGGTAATTGGTAAATCCAAGAAGTCTTTCAATTTGTTTGAAAGATCAGTTCAAATAAATTGTTAAAGGCAGAAAATATTATTGCATCGATGCCCTTGATTAGTTTATGCAAACTTCTGACCATAATTCCATAAAAATAAATTCTGCAAAACCAAAACACATCAGACAAACCCCCTGTCCCATAATGGACACGTTTATGGCAACTACTGATGCAGCCTTGTGATGAACAGATCTAAGTTGCATGTCCTTACTCTGTGACCGATGTCTAGTGTGAAATGTTTTATCTAAACCTTGCAGAAACCAACACCTGCTGGAGATGTCAAAGTGAAACAGGTATTCACTTTTATTTTCCAAGAATTTAGCCTTCTTTTAGAGGATCTGTGTTTGTTATTTTTGTTTTTGTTGGCCATTTGTTGGCCAAGACACTCCTTCAGCTTTTCCTTATCCGTCCTCTGTCATTAATTTTCCCTTTTCTTCCACTTTTTTATTTGTGGAAAATTTCACCTCCATCTTATCATCCTGTCTGCATGTTGCCGAGTTTTATTTATGGATGTTTTTGCGTCCCTTATCCGGAGTTTGAAAAAAAAAAAAAAAAAATTATTATTGTACACGTCAGATAGCAACAATGTCTGCTTCAGAGACACTCTGCATTTTTCTAGTGTCTGTTGGAGAGAATCGTCTCATCCCAGCACACAGACTCCCAGTCTGGTTCCACTGGCACGTGTCATTGCTCACAAATTTTGAACTAGGTTCCTGCAGAGTCTGGAAAAGTCTGAGGAATTTTTATTGTTTTCCAGGTCTGGATAAGTATGGAAAAATAAATTACACCGACTTTTTCCTTTTCACCCTATCTATTGTTTAAAAAATTATGTTCCTCCTTCCTCGTGTTTTTCTCTATTTCTATTATTCTTTTTTGTCCTTCCCTCCTTCCGTCTGTTCTTGTATCCTTCATTTGTGCCTCTCTTCCTTCTTAGTATCCTTCCTTCAATTTTTCTTTTTGTTTCTTTCCTTCCTCACTTTTTTCATTGTATATCTTCTTTCTTTTTTTGTTATTTCCACTCGAAAAGGATGCCAACATCACCAAATACATCATGACCCATAACAGAAGGGTAGAAAACTCATCAGCATAAAATATATTAACGTGTTTTGTAACACATTCAGCATTCTAAACGTAAATATCTCACACCAACCATTTGGAAATATCCTAAAAATATCAGGTTTTCTCACCAAAAACTGACTTTGCTTATGAGTGGGAGATGCAACCAGAATAAAATATTAGTATGTATTAACAAAATATTCCAAAATATATCTGTGTTGATATAGGGAACCTGGGGCAGTTGCCCAGGCCGACAACAGATTAGGGATGCACAAGCACAGATTATGTTAAATTAGCAAAATTCTGTTGCTTTTTTGTTTTTTTTGGAGAAATCTGCTTCCTTTTATTACTTCAGAATAAGAGTCTCAAACATGGACATATGTTAAGCAAACGGGGTCATTTTTAGCAGAAACATTTTATTTAGCAGAAAGTCATCTGCCAGTGGAACGTGACAAATGCTTCATTTTTGGTCTGAAGCTGACAAATAAAAAATTCAAAACCTAGCACCAGTTCTCTGTCCTCTCAGGTCCCACACACACACACACGTATATAGCAGACCCACTGTAACCTGCCCTATGTTCCACTTCCAGCACCCAGATTTGCTGAAAAACAACCCACTTACGCTGATGTAGGCCCTGAGAAAATGTAGTAAAAACACTGCCTTTTTTCCCCCCTTTTACTTCAGGGTTTCAGATAAGCCTGTCCGGAGTGCCCCAAAGTAAGCACTAAGTGTTTCACTCAAAGCACACCGACTTCTACTCTGTTGGAACACGTCAGTAGTCTAAAGTGGTTTCCACCCCGTCCAGTGAGCCAAACTCAGGATTAGATGCTTCTGATACCGACATCCAAACGGATGGTGGAAAACCGGGTTCAGAAGGGACCACTGTATACTACTGAAGGAGCCTGTGTGGTGTTCTGGTAGTCGGGTGGGAAGCTAGTGGGGGGGTGGGAAGTCTGTCCACTGTTGACTCTTAACACGGCCACCAAACATTCCTTTTGCACTGGGGGCTTAAAGGTTAAGGGATCCGTTTGCTCTCCAGCTGGTCGGACACGGCATGGCAAAGAGGACCCAGCACTTAACCGCAGCACCTGAAAGCGACACCTTCATCCCGGTGGTGTTAAATTCACCCGAGTCCAGTCAAAGTGTCGAGTCATCGGTGCTGTTTGAGTGGTGGGAAAGCTTTGGTAGAAGGAAAAAAAAAACCGGGAGCTGTGTGGGGGTTCTTGCATATTTTAATCGAACAGGGATTTCCAATGTCACCCCAGTGTTTTTCCAATAACATGAACACACACTGAATGCCATTTGTTTGAGTTTTCATAGAAGTTTGTGAACATTGGGAACCTCTGTACACAGGGACATTCTGCTTCTGTTCCTTGTTCTTCTGACCTCATGAGGAGCTTCAGATAACCCCAAATATTTGTTTCTTTGTATATTGCTTATTGGGCATTTGGTTATTTGGGCTTATCTCAAGTCAAGACACGCATTATGCTGCACTCTGTACACAAATACATCTCAATACATTAGAATATCCTCAATAGACTTGTCACAATAACAAATTCTGCCTGGCGATAAAGTGCCCCAGAAAATATTGCGATAAACGATAAAATTGTTGATTTGAGACAATTTTCAAGTGATAAAACTGTTAAAGTTTTACAAAGAATACTCCAGATTGGAGTCGGAAAAGATAAAACACAACCAAAAACAATGAATAAAAAGGAAATAAAGTCGACAGACTCCCGAAACCACAACTGTGAATTCTATGTAAACAAAATTGAAAAAATATGAATCATTAGAATGAAAATCTTCATTATATCATGCGATTAATCAGTTGCTTAATCATCAAACATTTCATTTCATTTTAGTAACTTGTGTATTACATCACTTCATTGCACACAGATCAATCATTTCTATTCATTTTCATAATTACAGTTCACAGTTGATGGAAAGCGAAACGTTTTGTTTCTCTGAATACTGCAGAAACCTAAGAAATAATGATTTTTATGACAGACATGTTATCTTAAGACTCACCCAATTCTGAGTAAGGCTAAAGACTAAAGGAGAGCATTGAATTGTATTGTATTGAAAATATATTTTTGTGTAATACAACTGCTACTTTTTATGAGCTGTGAACCTTAATCACCAAAAAGGACAGCAATAAAGTAATTCAGACTGTGTGCAATGAAGAGTTTCATGTTTTATTTTAAATCTCTGGTTCTGCTCTAATGTATTGAGACGTGCCTGTTTCGGTTGTTGGCATCATCTGGGTGACCTCCCTCCCACTCTGTGTGGTGTGCATGTTGTGGCAATCTGGATGTGTTTCTGTCTCTCTCTCTCTGCCAACCAGGCAAACGTAAAGCCCTAAAGTTAAATTTCGCCAACCCTCCGGTGAAGCCGACCTCCAGGCTCCCGCTTCATCCCACGGCTCCATCGTTCCAGAATCCTCACATGTAAGTAAAGGCTGGGAAGCCATGGAGGCTTTAAAAAATAAAAAATAAAAAAATATATATATTGCTTTTCCTTAATTACAGTTTGTTTTAAATATACTGTGACAGAGGGCGCCCTCTAGTGGTAGCTTTTGTGCTAATGCCAATCTCAGCCTGAGAAATTCACTATGAAGAGAGACTTTCTGAAGATAACTCTTTATTCTTTTTCCATTGGCCAAAGCAATGTTAATAATTTGTTAGTTATTGTTTAGCAGTTTTTGCCCACAAAGTATTTTTTTTATTGTTTTACCTAATTGGTAAAACAATTACCAATTAGGTAATTGGTAATTAAATCCTGAACTCACTTAATTCTTCCCGTTTCCATGCCAGTGATAATGTGGCTAAACAAAAGTTCAGAACCAACTTTTTTTTAAAATACAGATATAACAAATGCAAATTTTAGTAGCTTTTTTTTTTTGGCTGTTTAGAACAGAATGATCTGACATATCTATCATGTTTTTTCTCATTATTGTCGTTTTCTTAGTGTTTTTTGTTTCCATAATTTCCCACAAACGTCATAGAAGAAAATGTATCAATCCTCTTTTTTTGTAAATGTTTGATGTTTTTCTTTGTTTCAAAACCTGAAAACAGGAATACGTATAATGGCGTTTTTTTTATTTTTTTGGTTATTTTTAATGACCACAAATTTCCTATGGTAGATAACCATAAAAAATTTTTTAAGTTGTCTTTCCAGTAAAAGTTACGTAACGAGTTTTAATTAGCTGGACTGGGGGTAAAAAAAACAAACAGCTTTTTGCTTTGTAAATGTTGCAGATCCCTGACCTAGACCATACAAGTGGATATTTTAAGGTATTCTCTGCCAGAATGAAAAAAATGTTTTTTAACAGATTCTGATTAAAGTCTTTCAAACTTAAGGTCCCTGCATTTATACCTTAAGATAATAAAAATACAAAGGTTCAACAAAACAAGTTGGTCTCAGTGTTGGATCAATGTTCCACTGGTGTCTTTTTGCTGCTTTCAGCTGAATTTATAAACTCAGTCGGCGGCTTAACATCATAAAAAACTAAAGTCTTTAATCAGGATCTGGTTAAAAAAAAAGCTTCACGTATACAGCAGCTGTTTAAAACAGAGTTTATAAATAAAGTTTGTAACTTTACAATAATGCCGATGACATCGTGATAAGACTCCAAACTGTTAAAACTAAACGAGTTCGACTACGGCAACGGTTTTTCAGTATTTGCTTTTTTTTCTCTTTTTTTTTAAATTCTCCTAATTTGTTCCTCCTTCGTCATCGTCTGGCCTTTGTTTTCTCGTGTTCTGTGCTTGGTGGCTAACCGCACCCGCCTCCGTTCGTGCAGAGAGCGCCTGCGGACACACAGCATCGAGTCGTCCGGGAAGCTGAAGATCTCCCCGGAGCAGCACTGCGACTTCACCGCGGAGGACCTGAGGGACCTCGGGGAGATCGGCCGCGGCGCCTACGGCTCCGTCAACAAGATGGTCCACAAACCGACGGGCCAGATCATGGCAGTCAAGGTGATTCACGCCGACCGCGGGAGTGTGATGTGATCTGGACGTTTTCCGTTCGTATAGCTGACCGCGACTGTGTGACTTTCCCCTCAGAGGATTCGCTCCACTGTGGACGAGAAGGAGCAGAAGCAGCTGCTGATGGACCTGGACGTGGTGATGAGGAGTAGCGACTGTGCCTACATCGTCCAATTCTACGGCGCCCTCTTCAGAGAGGTCTGGGAAATCCACCGTGATCTCACTTAAAGGGGCAGTATTACGTAAAATTGACTATTTTTCTTTAGCTTTACATCATGTTATGTTATTCCCTCATCAAAGACACACCTGGAGTGTTGCCATGATACTTTCATTAATGTTTGAGAAATTCTTTAATCTCCATGGCAACGCCTGAGTGGACCTAGCCCCGCCTTTGAGTCACAGCTCCTCCTCAGAGCTGCAGCTTCCAAGGTGGTTGTGATCTTCCAAGCTTGTTTCCAAGCTTGACATGTTGTGATGACGTCCTGAAGGCGGAGTTTCAGAAAGAGCAGGAGTTCTTAAAGAGACAGAGGCCCAATTTCAAGGCGTTAAATGAGGATGTAAAATTTCTTTCGTCATAGTTGACCCAAAGAGGATTTTTTTAACGTCTTAAGTTAACATAGTTACTTGATTATGTTCTAAAACGGCACTATATTCCTGTAAAACACATAATACTGCCCCTTTAATCTTTAAAATATACTTTGCTAAAAAAGTTAACGTTCATATATTTCCTGCTGTTGTAAAATTTCTTCTCCTCTTGTTTGTTTTTCAGGGGGACTGTTGGATTTGCATGGAGCTTATGTCTACCTCATTAGACAAATTCTACAAATATGTATATTGCGTATTAGATGATGTCATTCCAGAGGAAATATTAGGCAGAATAACATTAGCTGTAAGCAACCGTGTCACGTTTTTCTCCTTACAATTTACACGGAACAATTCATGAGGAAAATGACCTGAATGTTTGATTTATTTATTTTATTTTATTTTTTTACAGACCGTTAAAGCACTGAATCACTTAAAAGAAAACTTGAAAATAATTCACAGAGGTAAGAGTTGTGTTTAGTTTTTAGCTCCAGTAGCTGACGTTCGCTTTAATTTCTATCAAATTGACTCAGTTTGTCCGTCTTGGCAGACATCAAACCTTCCAACATTCTCATGGACAGAAGGGGAAACATCAAACTGTGTGACTTCGGCATCAGCGGCCAGCTGGTGGATTCCATAGCCAAGACTAGAGATGCAGGTTGCAGGCCTTACATGGCAGTAAGTGCCAACCGCTTAACCTTTAACTAAATTTGTGGCTCGTTTAATGTGCGTAAATAAAAGTTGGGCCCGTTTAGTCGACAATAAACACACCTTAGAGATTTTTAGACGAGGAGAAACGAAATTCTTTCAGTTTTTTATTGTGTTTTACTATCAAAACTGAAAGAAAAAATAATAGATTGTAACAGGTGTAATTTGCTTTGGCCTAATTTAATAGTTTCACTGGCTTTAACTAGTGTTTATTTGAAATTAGTCAGTTGTTCTTGTTCAGTGAATTGACTGAAAAACCTTAGAATCTGGAACAAAAATATAAAATCTACATATTTAAACCAGATTCTCTACAAAATGTGATTATTTTCTCTTGTAATTGCAATGCTTTTGAATTCACAACTGATCTAGTTATCGAGTAATTAATCTAAAATAAAGACCTAAAGAAAACCGCCCTATCTAACCTGTTTTGTGTGAATGTTTGCCTTTTTTTCTTTTTTGCCAGCCTGAAAGGATAGACCCCAGTGCTTCCAGGCAGGGCTACGACGTCCGCTCCGACGTTTGGAGCTTGGGAATCACCTTGGTAACCGATAAGATCTCCATATCTGACTTTAAACGAGGCCAGCGAGTGTTGCTCATACTGTTTTTTGTTCTTTCTGTCTTTCTTCCAGTATGAGTTGGCCACAGGGAGATTCCCGTACCCCAAGTGGAATAGTGTTTTTGATCAGCTGACGCAAGTGGTGAAAGGGGAGCCTCCACAGCTCAGCAACTCAGAGGAGAGGCAGTTCTCCCCGAAGTTCACCAACTTCGTTAACCTATGGTGGGTGTCACTGCAGGAAACTGTTTTGCCTCGTTTTATTTTTAGCTTCCCCAGAACAAAAATTGGATGCCGGTGATTTTTGGGTCCGATTTTCCCCCCGGAAACGCCTCCCGCTTTCCTTCCGTGCCTTTTCAGTTTCTGGCATGTAAAATCTGACCTGAGCTCTGCTTACGGTGATGGACAATCAGCTCTTTTGTTTTCTTTTTCTTTTTTTGTGCAGCCTTACTAAAGACGAGTCAAAGAGGCCAAAGTACCGGGAGCTTCTGGTGAGTGCCCTTCCATCAGCTTTGTTAGGTTTGTCCAGGAGCTGGATTGAAAAGAGTTTGGTCATAAATTGAAATATTTTCTGTGGTTGAAGGCTAAACTGACTCGTTTCTTTAGTTCAACTTGTGAACTTGAAGATGTCACAAAATATTTTGTAAAACTTGTGAGCTGAAGAAGTGATAGAAAAGGAAGGCTGTGCAGTGTGAGGGGGGGGAAACATGAACTTCAGTAGTTTTGGGGTCATTTTGAACCCAGCCTAGCACTTCTTCAGCCATTCCCAGGAACTTCTTTTGAATTTAATTTAGGTTATTATTGTTGAATTATCGCCACCTGCTGGTACAATCATGTAGAACAATGGGTTTTTTTTCTTCTCAGAAACAAAGGAATAAATATCCAAAATAGAGAAACTGGGGCACAATTACAAACTCTTACACCTTTAATGACTTTCTGTAGGCATTTAGACCATATTTAACCCAAAATTCGCTCACCAAACCTGGAGCCGTTTTGATCTCGGCCACAGCCAAACGAGCCTGAAGCTTCTTGCCTCTTCTCTCCCAGAAACACCCGTTTATTCTGATGTACGAGGAGCGCTTCGTGGACGTGGCCAGCTACGTGTGTCGCATCCTGGATCAGATCCCTGCCTCGCCCGTCTCCCCTATGTACGTCGACTGATGCCAAGAAGAGCGTTCCCATCGGCGGAGGACGGAGGGGTCCCTTAACGTCCAGCGGGGTGGTACACTAAGCTTTGTGATGCGACGCTTGTCAACTTAACCTTCAGTTATGTAGGGTCACATGTTTGTTCACACGTTCCAAAGAACAAAGGAATTAAATCCAAACTTTCCAGTGCAATGAGATGAAAATTCCCCCCCAAAAGAAGAAACATTTCCCAGTCATTTTAAGATCCCTAAATAATCTCTTCCATGTTAAAGCAGAGAAACTTGAAGCAGCAACTTTGTCTTAGTAAAGCGCAATGCATCGTTTTATGTGACACAAAGAATAGAGTATACATACATGGAATATATACTTGTTCACAAAAATCTACCAAATGAAATTGTGTGTAGCTTATGATGTATGAACAAAACAGCAACCTAACGGATTGTACGTTGTATGCATATTTGTCTTTGCCTAAAATGACGACTTGTATGGATTATTGCTGACAGACCTACTGTCTAAAAATCACACCCGTTTTGCTGTGAGCACCTTCACACACAGTCAATGAATGGGTATGCAAATGTTTCTTTTCTGGAAGCTTATGGTAGCGTGGCTTTACTTTTTTTTTTTTTTTTTTTTTTTTCAATATGCAATCTGTGACAGCTTGTCTTAAATGTTTTATCTTCTTACACCTACTGCAGTGCTGGGCTCTGTGTGAGCTTTGACCTTTTTGTTTAAGTCACTTAACTAGGTATGTGCTATTCCAGAAGAACATTTTCAGTTAGCTACTGATGCTAACCTCTCAAAACAAAGTGCACACAGTCGGGTAAGCTGAATTACTTTGTGAGAGGCAGAAAAGAAACGGCATTGTTGTACAAGAAACTTTACCAAAAAGAGAAGGAGTTTATTATAAAAGACTTTTGTGAAAGATAAACTCAGCTATTGTTGAAATGAGGAGCTTTCTGCTGTGTTAATTCTTTTATACATGTTGCTAAATCCTATTTCTACATAAACTTTTCGTAAAGGCAAGTGCCTAACGGTTGATACATGATTTAAAGTTTAGGTTTGTTACATGTAAAGCTGTTAATCTCTGGATCTTTGATTAATATTTTTATTATATAGGTGACCTGCAATTGTTACTTTTTATCCAAAGAAACTTGCAAAGCATTGAAAACCAAACATTTAACCAAAAAAAACAACAAAAAAAAACAAAGGCCTGTTTTCTCTGAGAACAGGTGCTACTTGTACATTGACATGGAATATATACATTAATTTAAAACTACCAAAAGTTGTTAGCTTACCAGTGTTATATAAATTCCTTTTTAAACAGATTTACTTTTGACTGGCTATCAAAAATACCATAAGTTACAGTTTAAGACATACTTGCGTCATAGAGTACCAGACAAAGAAGGAATTATGTTTACTTTTTTTATATAAATGTAGTTCAAAGGAAAATAATCCATACTAATAGTGCTTTTGTTTATTTTGTCACAGCTAGCTAAAATGCGGCCTAACTAGCTGTAGCAAACAACTAGCTAAAAAGCGACCCAACTACCTGTAGCAAACGGCTAGCTAACAAGAGGTCTAACTAGCTGTAGCAAACGGCTAGCTAACCCAGATGCAAGTTCTAGCTAACAGAAATTTTAGCTAACTGTTAGCTAGCTAAAGCTGTCACACCTAACAGTTAAATACATTATAAACTGATATGTTTTGCTAATCTAGCAAAAATCATAGTTTCCTCCTTAGACCACAAACTCTGTTCTATACATATTAGTGCATTTTTTGGAAATAAATAAGGTTCTACTTGAGAGACATGCTCATCTTCATGAACATAACCACCAGCTGATTTCTGAAACAGGAAGACTCTTAGTTCTGTGACTAAAACAATAAGGCAACACACACAGAGAATCAAACCTGAAGTTAATCCAATGCTACATTGCCTGATGTAAAGTTACATTCGGATGTTGTTTTCACTGATGTAAATAGATATGTATATAGCCACAAAAAACAACTGTTCTTGGCAGGTTCTGCTCAGATCTTCTAAGGTTCGTTCCTAAAACATGGTCATCATGTCAGACAGGAGAGGAGATGTGGCTTCGTACTGAGAAATGTTACCATATAGACTTTTTTTTTTCCCCTCGTCTCCTCAACAGCCTGTCTTAGCACTGTACAGTCAAACTCACCCCTCGTGACCACAGATCCTCCATGCTGCCACAAACAGGCATGCAGTAGTAACTACAGCTCTACATGTTCTGACAGCTTCTTTCTGTCAAATTAAAGGAATAGACGGAACAACGGTAAAATGCTGCTAATCACATGCTACCAACTTCCATACCACAACTGTTGAGAGGAGGAAAGACTCTCCTCGCTTCGTCTCCCGCCCTTTGACCCCTCAGGTCACCCTGGAGCCTGCATGTCCTCCGGTGACTCGGCATGCGTCGGGGCTGAAGCCCATCGTGCCATTTCCTCGCCTATCGATTTGTTTGGCCCAAACGTGTCGTAGCTTCCTAGGACCGGTCCGACTACGAAGACCCGAGAAGAACAGTCAGACTTCAATGAGGTAGATTCTTAACAAAACACTTCACGCAACACTGTAGAGATCCATCATCCAATACATTTAAATGTGTAGGAAAATATATAATAAATAATAGTAAAATTCTCATTGTGTCAAATCTAGAGTGAAATTCGCTGGTTTTATTGCCAAATCGGGTAGTGATTTGGTGATATTGTAAAATATTGTAATACTGCAGTTTCCTAAAAGCTGCCATTGTGGCTCAAATCCAAAAGGAAATTGTATTCTTCATGAGGTTAATTTATTGTTTTGGGAGTTTGTCTGAGTCGCATCTGTTTTTTTTTTTCAGTGTCGTTGAGGCAAAAGAAATGTTTCAAATACTTTAATGGTGCTTTTAATAGTAAGAATGTAGTGGATAAAACCATACCAGCACCTTGTATGACATTAGAAATGGCCATGCTCAGTTAAATGGTTGTACAATTCAACTACAACAGTTTACAAGATTAGTTAAATAGTATCAGTCTGTTGGAGTATCACTGGTATTGTTACATTTGGGATAGTCAAAGAAAATGCATACGTTTGGTTCATTATGGGTTTCTACAGCCGTTAGCTGTGCCATACCTCCCATTGTGCGGGTGTACGTCAGGTCATTTTGTTAGGAACAGTGAACGGTCTTTTTTTTTTTTTTTTTTTTACCTGTCCGGGAAAGCAAAACATTACAACCACCAGATTAAACTCTGTCATAAGGAGTTCTTGTCAGGCCTGTACTTTTCGTCTCCTTCCTGAATGGCAGTAGATGGCGCCGTTTTCCCTGCAGATCTGCGGGGTTCATCGCGGGATGATGCGTTTCCAGGAAGCACGCTTGCCACTGGGGAATATGAGCCTCCAGGGTACATGTTGTACAAATTGCAATTTACCAGAATGTTCATATTAGAATATAAGATGATATTAAGGGCAATGAATATTATAATGTATGTTTATTGAGGGTTACAATAAAAGTTCCCCATGAAAAAGACTGAAAATGTGTCTGTTGTGTGCTGCTTAGGAACACAAATAAAAAAAAAAACAACCTGAAAATACTTAGCTGTGATCATTTTTATTGCTCTTTCAGCTGTATACAGAAATAAATCCACAATACCCTTTTTTTTTTTTCTTTTTTTTTTATAACAATAGACAAAAGGCAAGTTGGTGGCCAAGCAACATGGAAGCTTCTGTCAGATGTGGGGTTTTTTTTTTGCTTTCTGGCCTTGAATAAGGAGAACTATTGCAAATAAGGCCAGATGGGTGAACAGGACTGGAAAACATATTTAAGACAGAAAGTGAGAACAACTTTGAATGTGATGGAATCAAACCGTGTAAACCATTAAACATGTCCATAGGTAAAGAGTAAAACGGTCAAAAATGCTAAAGTCAAACTTGATTTTACAGAATAGACTTGTCATACACATATTTTCACTTTCATTTCCGCTTCGTATTTATGGCAGCAACAGTTCAATATCCGACTCGAGGATAAAGCTATATTCTAATTATTCAACTCTTAGTTTGGATCTAAGGATTAACAGTTTTCAAAAATCAGACAATAAAGGCACATGTTCACAAATACATGTCTGTGAATAATTCAGACAGACATGTCAATAATTCAGACATGTCTGTCTGAATTATTGACACTGAAAGCCATCAGAAAGGCAAACAAACATTTTAAGAGTAAGCAACTTTCTTACTCAGGTCAGCCATATTGGATATGTTTTGGAGTTTCGGGGTTATTACAGTAGAGGTCCGCCCCCACCTCCCCCCAACTTGGAAACTGAAAATTCATCTTTCAGGACGCACCTTTGGCCATCACTCTGATTACATCTGTTGTTAGACTTTCATGAGGCTCTGGAATGGAAAAGAAAAGCAGCTCCAATACCGTTTCTTCATCCATTCACCAAAATATGCATGGAGACCGTGATTCTCGGGTCAGTTGTAACCAGAACTACGTCGAAGTGGCAACGACTGCAGATACAGGATGTTATGGATAACAAAAATAAATCCCGTCAGTTTCTCTCCCAAATTAAAACATCTTAAATAATACACTTTTACTAAAGTTATACCTTTATATTGAGTCATACTTGTTTGGAAAAAAAAATCAAGAATGGGATAGATTTCCTAGCAAAGATAGTTTTAGCAAATAAAACAGAGGGTGATGATGAACTGGATTTAATTTGGAATGTTGAATGGATGAGTGCAAATTAAATTAAATTTAACCCTATCAAAGTCAACATATTTGGGGATTATTTGCTGTCTCTTCTCAAAGAAAAATAAAAGACACCTGTGCTAGCTGCTTTAGGAATGCTAATTCTTAGCTAATTGCTAATTAGCATTCTTAAAGCAGCTAGCACGGGTTTACCTACAAGTCCCAGATCTTTATGTTTTCAAATATACAATATAAATGAGAGCTTAGCTTAGCGGATGTCTAAGTCAAGTTTCAAACCTATAATTTCCATCTATATTTAGCCTTATATTAGCATTTTAATAATGTCAGGTCAAATTAATCCACTCCTGGTTAAAGCTAAGAAGTCATAGATAAAATGTGATAGCAGATTAAGTTCTTGAATATCCAGCCAGCAGTTCTGTCTGGAATTTACGATTCACACTCAATTATTACAATTTTTCCATTCCAAATGCTCTACATGTCTTTTCCATCATCCAAACAACCAAACTTGCCCAAAATTTCCTCTTTGGCTCTAAACCAATGTTTCTCACACATTGATATAACCACAATGTGTCAAATAAAATCGTTAGAATAGTTTATAGAAATTATGACTGGAAATTTGTCAAGCTGCATTTTAATTTCGGTTAGTGCTTTTTTTTTTTGGCCACCTCTCGTGATTTACAGACCTTGGTTATGCCTTCTAGGGGTTTTCATCAGATATACAGTGTTGAAACCAGATATATGCACATTGTATAAAAAGAAAAACAATTCTCTGACATTCAATACAACTGAACCTTTAAGGTAATTTAGGATTATAATTATTTATATTAGCTAAATGCAATAATAATGACTTTTGGGATTTTATTTTATCACTTTCATCAAATTCAGAGGTTTATGCACACCAAGGTTATTATTACCAAGGTTATTATTTTGTTTACTTTAAAAAAGTCCAGATGGTAATGTCAAGGCTTTATGAGCTTCAGATATATTCATATTCAAGTACAATTGAATGCAGTTTAAGCCAATCCCTCAAAGTACATTACTCCCTTGTGTGACATCGTGAAAAAGAAACTAAAGAAATCAAACCAAGATACCTAGAAGAGAGTTATGGACCTCTACAAGAAAGGTTAATTTTTGGGTAACACGAGCCTAACTTTTAACAAAAGTAAAAAAATAAAATAAAATAAAAAAATACATTGTGAAGATGATGTCTGAATCTGGTGAGATATTATTCACATTGAAAGGTCTTGAAAGGCCACTCAGACATTGTTCCAAAAAGGACCTTAAAGAAAAACATTACAATTTGTAAATACCTTAATTTTTGGAGACATACCATGGGCTCAGGAGAAACTAAAATTGAAAAGCTGGCCACAATGATCTTTGTTACATTTGCGGGAAGAAGAAGGAATCGAAAATAAAGTATAAGGTGGACATCTGGTATTTGCAGGGGTTAGGGACCACAGCCGCCTAACCCCTGTAGCTGTAGCTAGACCCCAGGAATATCAGACTCCTTATAAAAAATATCTGCGTATTTTAATAGTTCACACACCAAATATACCATAGTATTCATTACTAGGCACAGAAGTTAATATTTACTCTCCATTATTTCAGCTCTTGTGAGTACAATCAATCAGCACAGAGGAAAAATAAACGCTCCTTCCTGGATTAGCTGCTTTGCAAACAATAGCAATAGCAGCGGTGGGCCGACAGAGCCAATAAAGCCTTCTCACAGGCCTATCAGAATCCCTAAGATGTTTACAACCCAAATTCTAACTTTTGTTCAATTAAATTGTATTAACTTACTTCCAAAAAATGTATAAAATTTATTTAAGTGAGAAGTTTTTGTTTTTTTTTAACAACGTCTCACTTGGCTGTACGGCTTCCCATACATGTCGGCGTGGATTATCGGTGTTGCGTCCAATCAGAATCTGTGCAGCAGGTTTACGTTCAGTAAACGAATGAAACGGTTCTTTTAACCAATCAGCTTTCAGGTTCGCTGATTCACGCTCGAAGTGGTGTCAGAGGTTTTCCGCCCTCTGATTGGACGGTCAGAGTGAAGCTGTAGCAAAATCGTCAAGTTTTGCTAACAAAGCACATCGCCAGGAAACTATGCTGGTCTTGTTAATGTGTGTGAAATTATTTTTTTATTTTGTATCCAATGTCTTAAGAAGATGCAAAAGCTAATTTGCTCTCATGATAAAAAAAAAGAAATAAATTTGCAAGGCAGACTTTTTCTGAACAACTTGATATCGCGAAGACCGGGAAGTCTCAGACGTGAGCGGTACCACTTTATTAAATGGCTAGGATTTGCCAAAAATACAAGGCCATTGATGGAACTGAAACGTGACTGAGGTTTGTCTTCGCAAAGAGAAGAGGATGGATTTTGTCTGTGAAGAAATAATCTGCAACTGAGTGAGTATTATGTGCTTTATTTTGATTCTGTTTTTGGGACAATTGGATGAAGTGCAGATATTTAGAGGTGTCCAAACTAGATTTTTTTTTTGTTATAACAATAGTATTCACTCACAAAAGGTGAACAAATCTCATAATTAATTATTAGGCTAATTGATAAACCTAATAATCAAATTGTGCTGCAAATTATGTCGACCCACTTATCTTTATATCTTCTCTATATTTAATTGGATAGGGCTCAGGTATCTAGAAGTCACATGGTCACTCATGACGCATTTAAATACGTGGTCCGGAATGTTGCATTTAGACCAGGATGCTTGAAATCCGAAAACTCAATACTAACGTTTATGTAAGGACTGAGCAAACCTTTGTAATACCTGACCCTGTTATGTTGCGTTTTTTGTTTACAATAGTGTTGGTGGCGTGTGAACTTGTAAGGCCATAGTGGTGGATTAAATCAGCAAAGTCCCTATGAAGGCCCATGTACCAAATGCATGGCCTGCCGCTGGTGTAAGTGGCATTGCTTCTAGGCATCTCGGCTTCCCCAGCTGAAAAGGTGTGCGCGAGCAAGTTCTGTCAGGAGGAATGGGCCATGATTTCAGCAAACTAGTGTGAGAAACTTGTCAGGACGCCCAAAAATATAAATTCAAGTTTGAAGGCAGTTTAAAGGCAATTCTGTCAAATCCTCTCTCACCCCCCAAACATTATGTAATATTCTGACATAAAAGTAGAATTTGTCAGACAATAGAAATAAAAACGATTGTCTTTTTATACAATCTGTGTAAAAATTTGCTTTCTGCTGCTGCAAGAACTTTGGAATATTATAGGATTGACAATGTTGTATAGTCTAGACATTGCTTTGTGAATGATGCTACATATAGAACACATACAGGTGTCTTCATGTATTTTCTTTCAATACATTCAGAAGATACTATAGAAATTCAAACTCTTACTTTTTAGAGTGTTCAGAACATTACTGATCTGAGTCATGTTGAGCAGACCAATATGTCAATATGTAGGGGGAGTTTTTAGAAGTATTCACAGTTAAGATTGGAATATATTACATTTTTTTTCTATTCACAAGTGCTTACAATGGACGGTCCACACAATCGATAACTGTCATTTGAGATAACGCGGCTTTTTCGGTCGGCTCCTTCGCTTTTCCTCACATTTTGAAACTGCTTAGCCTAAAAGAGTCAGTGGTCCAAAAAATATATATATATAATTTTTGGTTACATCAAGAAAGTATCAAAGGAATGTCAGCATAAATACAACATCAAGTATAAATACAAAATCACAAAATAAATAAATGTGATCGACTTTGAAATAGAGATGTTGCAATTTAAGAGGACAAAAATTACATATAAAATTTTCTTCTTTTTTTTTTTTGAAGTTGACTTTTTGTAACTTTTAAAATGCCTCTTAGCTTTTGTAGAGTCATCAGTATAAAACTGGGAAATTTTATTCATAAGCATGTTTTGCAGGTAAGGCACAGTTTGTCTCTTGGTTTAAACTGATAAGACCAAAGATTCCTCAGACATCACTTTCCCCTTTATGTCTTCCTGTACATAAATATGTCAGATACTGTAGATATGTATAAAAAAACAACAACAACAACAACCATTCCTATATTCAAAGCTCAAGCAAACTGTGACAAATGTGCATTAAGCAAGAGGTGCTCTGTGAGGTTTTATATATATATATATATATATATATATATATATATACCATATTTACATCAAATGTTGAAATGGTTGCATTATACATTTCATTTTTGGGTTGTACTCTCTCCCACACCTTTGACAACAGCATGTAGATGTGAGATTTTCCAAAACTATTGTGATATTTACAATTTGGCCGCTTCTATGAAATCCAGATATTCTTGTTAATCTTTTGGGGGGATTTTTCTTTTCTTTTTTTTTTCCAGTAACACAAATATTCACTCTGTAGGTATGCAGTGATTGGCAAATTCCGTCTTCAAGTCTAGGTGGTGTAACACTGATGGTGCGTACAGAAAGTACTACACATGTCCACTGTCAGTCCTCAACTCAGTGACAGTTGTGCGCATCAATGTTCAAAATGGACACAAATTGTATCAAAAAGCACCTGGGTTTTTTTCTTTTTGGTTACGATGACATTGGTGGAAAATAAGTTCAGTAAAGTTAAGATTCAAGATAAAATGTCACAACATCTCTTTAGGCTGTCAAACTTCAGACGACTAAGCAAAATAATATTCCACTGTACGACAGCAAAGAGGAACTTCTCACACTTAGACTAAAGCCATCTAGGGAAGAATTCAATAGTTCTTTGGTATTAATGTTGGCATTATTGCTTTCACCAATGCTCCAGTTGAAGGTCCATGGCAGAGTTCAAGTTAATGTCCGTCACATCCAAGAACTCTGTGTTAAAGATACTGGGTGCACTGGGCTGAGCAGCGCCGCTGAAAGCAGTCGCGGAACTGGGAGGCGTCAGGTCCAACCACTCCATGGTTTCCCACGGCGTCTCGCTAAAGGCCATGCTGACCATCCCCTGGACCTCAGGGACGGCGAACACCTTACTGCTACCAGGCGACAAAGGCGTGTCTAGCCGATCTCTGTTGGTCTGGAGTTTGTCCTGCTGAGAATGTTGGGGGCGGCAGTGGTGGCTGTGGAGGCTGTCGTACTCCTCGGCGTCTCTGTTCCCTTCGTCTTCCTGGTGTCCGTCCTCGGTGGCCATTTTAAGGAGCCCCATCTCTCCTCCCCGTCCCATAGGGTTACCCAGCAGAGTCTGCAGGTGGCTCTCGGTGGCATGATTGGCAGCATGGTCGTAGGGCATCTGGTTGGGGGACAGGTGCTCGTAGTGCCAGTGGAACCTTGGGATGAGGAGGCCCGGACACCCTGGGGACACAGTAATGTGAGGCACAACTTGTGTTACAGAGGACCTCTCCCTCTCTTCTCTTGCGTTAGCTGGCATCTCTTAAGGAGAAAGGAAAGGATGGATTGTCTTAGCATTTAGAGGAAGTGGATGCCAACAATTCCCATAAAACTCTTTTTTTGTCTGGTGTTTTACATCAGATGTACAAGCTGTTTTTACTCCCAGGACTAATTTTGAGGGGGACTAGACTTTCTAAAAGCTAAACAGACATTCTGCTTACCTCCACTTTCTATGAGCACGTCCAACAGTTCATCCATCTGCTGACTCCGGGTCAGTTGCTGAAAGTGCAATAGAAAGAAATTCTTATCAATCAGCTGTGTGAATCACTCAACTTTGACGTGAGTGCATTCAATAATTTTCCATTATAAGCTCCAGACGTCCCTTAAACCTTCAGAGGGGAAGCATGAAAACTAAGGTAGCATGATATATCAGTATCAACAACGTTATCAACAGATTTTAGTAATTTTTTTAACTTATCGATATCGGCTAAAGCTGAGCCGATATTATCAACCAACTTTTCCTTCTGGTTGATATTTGTGTGTGTATCACTCCAAATTTTTTATATATGTATCCCTAATGAAAATGGTTGTAAATTGGACCTCAGTACAAGTCAAAATAAATTCTAGAAGCAGGTTCTGATGGTTTCCACTGGAAATACTGGCATTAAACAATGTCTCTTTGTGAAGCATGCTACTGGTAACCAATGATCTAGTACTGGAGTCTTCAAATCCAGTGCTCAAGGACTGGTGTGTTCTCTGCTTCAACACATCTGCATCAAATAACCAGGTCATTAGCAGGTCTTTGGAGAACTTGCCTGGATATAAAGGAGGTAAATCTTCCATTTGATTCAGGTGCGTTTGACAAGGGACATCTGTAAAAGTTACATGGCACCGTCTGTTGGCGACTGGGTTTGAAGATCCCTGGTCTACTAGTGCTGGGTGCTGACCAGTGCCTTTCTCCATGGGCAAGAGGCGGGGTACACCCTGGACAGGTCGCCAGTATTTAGTGAACCTAGTGCAAGTAAAATAAATATCCCAAATGTTGTAGGGACATATGTCCACATCTTTCAGTGCCCTGTATAGTGGACCCCCGCCTATTTGCGGATCTGTATCTGATGTCTATGTCTGTGGAATGAAACTCCAAATTATTTGTGGATTTTTTCAGAGAGCTCATCTAAAATATTTAAAATAAAATTCAGCTTGGGAAGCTGAATTACCAAGGTGTGATGTTACTTCAGATGCTATTGGCTGGAGTTTTTCAAAGCAGCCAATCCAGAAGCTCCATTTATTTTCTTTGGCACTCATTCTGGAGTTTGTCTGTCTCATTTACCCCAAGAGTGTAAATGAGCAAGACTTTTTTTTTTAATCTGGATTTTATATTATCTAGTATTTTTGTTAAGACAACTAAAGAGAATTTAGACAAAAACATGAATGTTTCCTGGCAACTTTGGAAACTCAATCTTTAGTAAAAAATCTTGTTTCAGACTTGTCAGAAGGGTTTGAATGTTCATGCAGTGATGGAAGCAATGGTTGGGACAAACAGGTGAGACAAAAGTGATGGATTGTCTGAGACACAAAAACAAGAAAAGAGAGAAGAAAACTGGAATTGGAACCGCACAAGTTTAAATGAATTCCCTGGCCAGCAAACTCCACTAAATTTTTTTTTTTAGCATAGAATTGAGTTTACCTGCTTCACTGCATCCTCATAGCATGGGGGCTGTCTTAAGTCAGATGCATCTGAATCTGAGCTACTGAAGGCAGGGGGGGAGACCTGGCACTTTAGGCCAACATGCCGGGAAGATGGCAATGCTGACATCTATATGAGAAATAAGTGAAAAGTGTCATTAGCATGTGGTAGGGGAGCTCACGAAGTTAGAGATGCAGAAGAAACACCAGAAATTGGGGCTCCACGTCTGAGTAACCTCGTCACAGTTGTGTAAAGATTAATTGGCGTTTCAAATGGGTTTACTTGTGTAAGAGTGTGATAACACGTAACAGATATGAGAAGAGGGACAATGAGCCTCATACCAAGGAGACAATTCAGAGACAGGTCAGAAATGAACACAGAGAAGGAGGAGACGGCATGGATGGGAGGTGATTCAGTTAGATAACACAACCTGACTAATGTTACAACAAGACAAACATTCAGATCTTTCACATGTTTACCTTTGGTTGCATATTCTGACTCTCGGCCTTGATGGGGCCGCTGTGGTTAAGACCACAGTCAGGTGAGCTGGGAAATGCAGCCTGAAGGCTTCTTTGGTCCGAAGGATAAGAGCAGTTTAACGGCTGGCTACCAGTCCTCTGCTGCACCTGCAGCAGGCAGGATGTCACGTCAAACAATTAGATCAATCAAAGATTTAGAGTATATAGAAGAAAGGCTCATAAATGGAAACAACCACTCTGTAAAATTGCTTGTTGAAGTTTAAAAAGTGTATCATTTTCCAGATTTTATCATGTTTCAACAAACTTCCAAGAATTTTGGAGTATTTCATGATAGATTAACACAAAGAAGCACTTCACTGAAGTGAAAGGAAGATTATACATGGTTTCTAAAATGTTTTACAGATAAAAAGCTCTCTTTAGGTCCCCCTTCACGTTGTGCGAATTATTTTCTCATGGCAATCACTAAATGAGCCATTCTGATTCATGAATGTGCTTTGAGTACTAGCTTTATGTTTACAGTGTACTTTGTACCTGCATGTTGTGACCTCTGCCTTGTCCATGTGGGTGTCCACAGCTGTCTCTCCCCAACAGAGGAGACAGCAGGTAGGGGCTATTAGGCGACGGAGGCTGGGAGCTGCTGGTGGGTTTTCCGACAGGAGAATCTTGCGGAGAACACTGGGGACTCAGAAAGGCTGACATGGTGGAGGGGCTGGCAGAGGAAGGGTCTGTGTCCATGCATTGTGGCCCACCAGGACCACCGCTCAGATTTGGAATGGGATTGTTGCAGCACCCCATATCGTCCATGCAGCTGGCAGGAGGGCTCTTGAGCTGCTTGGAGGAAGACAGGGGGCAACTAGAGGACAAGGACATAGGCTCTTGCTTGATTGTCACCCCCAGAAAATGCTGGCCCATCATAGGTGTGGCCTGCTGTTGGTGGAGCATTGAGGAGTGAGGCAGTGGAGGGATAGCATTCTCAGTCGCTCCATAGCAGCGTTTCCTCTTGTGAAGTTGCATTTTCAGTTCTTCAACCTAACAAGTATGATCAGAGGTGAATTGGTCAAAGTGCGACTGGCTAATATCGGTATTGGTAAAGTACAACATCTCATTAGGGAGTTCCTCACCTGTCTTTGCTCCTGGTGCAATTTCCACGTCAGCTCCTCAATGACCCTCTGCTTCTCCACCAGCATCTTATCTTTTTCGGCTTCCAAACTTCCATCATTCCTTTCGTCCTCTCCCACTCTCTGGTTCCCTCCACACGCCCTGGCACCTCCTCCTCCTGCACCCAGGCCATCCTCTATGGCAGTTTGGGTTGGGGATGGCTGCAGGTTAAACTGGTTTGGAGAGGACATTGGCACATCGCTGAAGCTGTCCGGGAGGGAGCCGCTGAGAGAGAGATCAGAGGAGGCCGGAGAGATGGGTGGCGTGGAAGAGGTACTTGGGAAGGGAAAGTATCCTCCCTGCGACAGATTGCTGGAAGAAGATGGGGATTGGTAGGAAGACAGGGAACCAGTGGGTGTGACCGGAAAAGTTAAAGTTGTGATGTCGGAGGACCCTGATGGTGAGGAGTCCGCGTTGGAGTCCTTAAAAGGCCGGAGTCGTTCGATGAGAGCCTGTTTGGTCCCTGAAACAGGCATGCCGCGAATGCGCAAGTGTTGCCTGAGCTCGGAAACCTTAAAAGGACAAAATATAGACACAATATAAATACAGAATAACTGTTAAAATTAAAGCATGTAACTTTTTTTAGAAAAAAAAAAGTTTTGTTTTCTTTACATATAAAACTATCATTATGTCCTGACTGTAAAATAATAAAGCTCAGGCTAGTTAGAATGACAAGCGATGATGGTGGATAAACAGTTTTCCTATAACAGTAAGTTGTTTCTCCACCATTTAACAGCACATACACGAGCATGACTAACAATGCTAAGACACTCCTGCTGACTCTGATTGGTTGTTTTTGACCAGGAGCGGTGCATTTTTGCATATGGCAATAGGAGCACTGGAAGGAGGTGGAGGAGCTCCATCTTATTTAAAGATGGAATACATCTATATGTACCGTCACGACATGGTGACATTTTTAACAAATATGTAAAAACCATATTTTTGTCAAAGTTACATACTGCACCAACACTTTGACTTTTAATTGCTATTAAGACTTACTTTAAGGTCATCCAGATTAGCAGGTAGTGGACCAACTTTGACAGGTGAAACGTTGTTTTGATTGGGAAATGTGTTCTTGACGGGAGAAGAGGAGTTGCTGTTCGAGTTGCTGGCAGGACCACTAGAGGCGCAAGATGGTATCTGCTCACTGTGGCCCCTGGAAACGGAACATTGAAACAGATTAATCTCTGGGAAAAACATAAGGTTACCTTATGAACAACAAAGTAGCCAGTTTTCTATAGCTAGTCTTTATTGGACATCATCTCTAATCTAACGTCTTTCAATGGCAGAGGTCAATTTTGTAAGTGCTGTGACTTACTTCTGGGTGCTGACTGGCAGCTGAGGCTGGTAGCTGAAGGTGGGCTGTCTCTGCTGGGCATGGGCCTGCATGGAGTGTATGTGCTGCTTTTGAGGCTGCTGCATCTGTGAATGAGTGTGAGTATGTTTCTGTTGGCTGAGGATCTGAAGCTGCAGGAACAGCTGCTGCTGCTGCAGGAGTCGGGCGTAGGCTGAGTCCATGGGCGGAGGAGACTTCTCCACCTTTTGGTCTGGAGGAATGTACTGGTGGTACTTGAGCTTCTTTACTTTTGGCTTCACATCTTTGGGCTTCTTATGTCGGTTCTTGTCCGACGTCTTGGACTGTTCAGAAAAGGGAAGCGAAACTGGTTGGTTGGCACGTCAAAAAGAAGATGACAGCAAGATTCAAAGATTGCTAACCTTGACTATTGCAGGGACCGGTATTGGTGGAGCTACCTGGTTGGTGTTAGGGGAAGACAGGCCTTCTTCCTGGCTTTGGTCTGGTGGGCCTCTGGTTGCACTACCCTGTGAAAATACCAAACCCATCTATATGTATTGATATTGTAATGACAAATTAAATATGACGCATTGTGCAGCTCTACTCTTTGAATTAATAAAATTCCTCCATGAACCATTTTTTTTGTAGAAAACACATAAAGCTAGACATGGGACTAAGATAAACTTAGAAATCATTCATTTATATTTCATCAAAGACATTTAGACGTTTGGAATAATCAGTCGGGCTTTTATTGAGTATTTAGGAGACGGGAATTAAGTGAAAAAACCCCCAACAACAAGCGGCAGAAATCTACTGAGCAGAACTAATGACACTAATATATATTTTGGGAAAAGGTCACTAGTCAGCACCTGTTTTTATACACCTTTGCTTCTATGCAAGCCCTCCAAAAGTATTCAGAACTGATTGTGCAAGCCATATTTTTCAGCATGGATCAGCCATAAGTCCTTGATTGCAAGTTTCACATGAAGTATCCTAGACAGCTACATTTCTTATTTCTTGTTACCATTGTTGGCATCAACAAATCCAGTTTAACAGTTAGGGTAGTGGACTTCACTCTGCCACCACAGGAGGGCAGTAGAGGCACGGATGTGAGAAGGTACAGGGAAGAGACTGACGGAGGGACGGAAAAAGACAGGCAAAGCAATGGGTTGTACCTGTCGTGGGCTGGTGAGGGCAGGTGAGGAGGAGGAGGAGGCCGTACTGCCAACGGCGTCAGATGAAGGGCAGGCTGAGCCCTGTGACTCGTCACTGTGGTTCTGCTCCGGAGAGAGACTCTCGCTGCTGCTGTCTTCCTCAAAGGCATACGAGTCCTCCTGCTTGGGGAACTTGCCATGGTTCACTGTGGGAGGAACAAAAAGAGAGTGATCAGTTAGCACGTGAAGATTACATCTGCATCCATGACACAACATTCTTGGTCAGGGTTAAACAATGCCGGTACTAACTCACCAGGGAGAAAAGAAATTGCTTGACTCTGGGATCAGATTAATTGTAAATGACCACATTATCAGAAGTGAGACGGACCACAGGAATCCTCCACAGATCTGAGCTATAAAATTTGTCTAACCCTTAACATTTGTTTTCTCTGTCAAGTGAGCCGGAAACTAGAGCAACTCTATTGGCAACAGCTCCAATAATGAGAGGAGAGCCAGTTAATTTCAGTTTAACTCTGAACAGGTGGAGAGGTAAAGGTCCTCCAAGGGCTGAGGGGAGTGTAATTGTCACAAAGTAATTATGGCAGAATGTTTATTTGTACTTTATACTGCTCTAGAGCACAAAAGAAACTGAAATGATAGCTGTACAAAGGCAACTACTGAGATTTTTTAAAAACTGCTTCCATTATACTTAAATGATACAATTACTCTTACACTAGCTGTAAATCTGGCATCTGGAGAAAAGTAAACAAAGGTTGTCGTGGTTTAAGTATTGTTTTTGAAGCTTTTTATACATTTATGAACCATAACAGTAAGCATTCTGGCTTAAACATAGATGTATTAAATGTAATAGAGCAGTTTTCAGCAGCGTACAAACGTCTTTTAGGTTAAGGAAAAGTGTAGGAAATTTCTTTCAAATAACTAATTAGAAGTGTACAACAATGGCAGTTGGGGGCTCAGTGAAACATTAAGGGCCCAGCATAGTCAGACTCAGGTCCAGCTGTATATATAAACAAACACACCCAAGAAATTCTGACCAATCACCATTAAGTTTCATATGGACCAGGGGGCAACCTTTTCAGCCTGCTGGCTGAAAAGATTGCCAGGGGGAGAGAGCGGATTGATGGACCAAATATGTATTGCTTTAACTTCCTGGTTAGTCTTAACAAGCTGCTCTTTGGTACCCTTAAAGTTACAACCTTCAAAACTGTTTTTGGTTTGAGACTCTAAGCTAGCATGCAGTGTCAAATCCATACCTCAACCCTGTTGTCTTAAATCAACCCAGCAAAGTAAGAGTGCAACAGTTACCTTAAGATGTTAATGATTTGGGTGTAAAATAAGAATTGTAGCACAGCCAATATTTTCCTCAAGCATGTAATCGAGAGTGTATTTTAGGGAAAACAAGATGGATCTACGGTCTTCCAGCACAGGGGCCCAGTATTCTAATCGTTCTACATCACAACCAGCATATCTGGCTGTTTTAAGTCTGTCACTGACACCTACTACCACACGTCAGACTAGAGGTGTTACGTTGCCCGGATGTGGGATCAACACAACCTACTTTAGTTCTGCCATGAAGCTGATTGGCCCATCAGATAAGAAGCAGAGCTTTGATTGGAGCTGGCAGCAGCTATCGGACAGAGCTGAAGGCACAAAGCCAGAAGGAGGGAAATGGTACAGGTTGTCCTGTAGGCGTATGTGTGTGTGAGTGTCTGTGTAAAGGGGTACAAGATTGTCTTTTTGTATCCAAACATGTGACAGGCTGGAACAGACCCTGGTTTCAGTCACAGCACCAGGCCCACTCTGTGCAACTCGATGACCTTGTAGTAGACACACACCAATACACACAAAGCTGAATACACTGCTCGGTACACAGCATTGTACTTAGGGCTATTTCCTCCCACCTGTTCACGTTTAACTCTCAGCACTCAGACACACTGTTGTCCCCGCCTCTGTGACTGTTTAACGTAATTTTCATGTCACCGGGAGATTGAGTTGGCAGAATTACAGGAAACCGGTACACTGCTGACACTTCCACTTTTTAAGTGACCGGCTTAGAGCTCGCGCCGTTTCTAACACTGTTGGACAGAGGTCAAACCAATCGGTGGGAGTGTTGGGTATGAAGACAGAGAGCTTTTAGGTGAAAGGTTCATCCTGCGGGTACAACAGCCCGTCTCTGTCATGTGCCTTAATTGTAGGTGCATTTCTGGAACCAGAGAAAGCTGAAGTTTGGCTGAGGCCGTGCGTAAACACACACGCAGGTATGTCGGCACAAGTACGCACTCAAGCTTGAGAACACTTCTTCAGAAAAAGTCTGGAAGCAAATACAGCTGCTGCCCGTCTTAGTAAAGGCAGCTCTCCTCCTCCTCCACTGTCCTCCAGCTGCCTGCAGCACTTTGGCTCCTTTACACAACGTGCTGTGGTGTTAGGAGGACCAGAGCCAAGCAATGTGATGACTAAGACTCAAGGTTCCGGACAAAACTCAGTGGTGATGCCATTAAAATTTACAGATGGTGTCTTTTTCCTGTGACTGCCTATTTTAATAGTTCAAACACAAATATACCTTAATGTGAATTGATAAACAAGTGGAAGCCATCTTAGCACAAGTACAGAAGTTGACTTCTGTATTTGTAGATGTTAACACAGGTGAATCTGCAAATACCAACGATTTAATCTGAACCGGAAATAATTCCCGTTTTGAACAGTTTTTTCTTTCTTGAAAATAGGGAAAAAAACAGAAATGGGTAAAACCAATAAAGGATGCACTACTGGGCGAATCTTTTGAATATTTTACCCAATAGCTATAACAGATTATACCAGTCATCTAATACGGTATCAAAGGAAAATAAAAGATATCGTTCTTAAATGCTTTATAGTTAATCTAGTGTGCTTCTAAAACCTGCATCTATCTTGTAGTTTGTACACCGACAGCAGTAAGCTGTTAATCCGACAGAGGTCTTTTAAAAAGGGTGATGAACTCGAAAGATGCCCGACACCCAACTGTGGAGTCACAAACATCATAAGTTAGCTCATATGCTAGATCCCACAGCAGTGCTTTTCTCGACTGAAGGTATAATATTTATTTCTGCCTGCTGTGGGGGCCCATGCCCAAAGGCCACTTAGTAATTTCCTCTGCAAACTTAATTTGCTTTAGTCTAACCAGAGTTTCCAGAGAGGAGCTGTCAAAGGGGAGATCAAGATGACGCAGAGTAAGACATTAAGATCATGTGAATGAACATAAAAATGAGTCCACTTCCATTGTCTTCTTTCAATGTCTTCTTCATATCATGGATGCCTGGGACAACAACTCTGGAGTGGCCAATCTGGGTAGTGTTCATGCTTTGAGACTCCTTTGGAAAGTTTGCTTTGAGTTATGACCAGTCCATCTATGGCTGTGAATGAGAAGACCCACAAATTAGCCTTTTATTGTCTTTTTTTTACACCCAAAGCAAGAGCTTCTCATCACAAAGTCCAGTCTATTCCTTCTGTTTGTCTCTAGTCTGGTTTGGTTTGGTTTGGTTTGGCGTTCAAGGATAGGAGCTCAAGGCAGTCAAGGCGAGGTATATGTCTGATCTGGGAACCTCAGCGCCTCCTTTGAGCTCGGGTACAAAAAAGTCATCAATAATTTAAGAAAACATGGGAGAACACCGACAGTACTGAAACTGGAGGAAGAAAAGGCAGAAACCGCTCAACAAGGCTACAAAGAGGATGTCGGCAACACTTCCTAATAAGAGCAAGCATAAATCCAAATCAACATATTGATTGACCGAGCCAACGTTCAGAACTAAATCTGACAGCAAATTTGTGGGGTTGTCTGAAGAGGGCTGTGGACAAGAGATGTTCTCTCAACTCAAAAGGTTTGGGGAACTTTAGAGGGCAGAGTGGGAAGATGTTGTGAAATGCAGATAGACTTCTATCAAAGAAGACTGAATGCTAAAATTAAGCTAATGCAAATTTTTAATAAACATTGTAGTATACTGCAGAATGCCAAACAGAATCCTGAAAATGGTTTGTAATGTACAACAAATTTCATATATTAAAGAAAAGGTCATTTTATGCACTCATCAGTTTACACACTCCACACGTCCAGTCCTTTGATTCCCCCCGACAATCAATGTTCCTGTGCCGGATCAGTTCTAATGTGAGTCCTTCAAACACTTTGAGTGGTAGGAAAATAAATGTAGAAGTGGTAATTAAAGGGTTGAAGTTGGTGAGATTCTGAATCTTCCACAGACTCCCTCTCTCTCTGTTAAATCCAAGGTAAATAATCAGGGCCAGAGAGAACCTGGCATGGCCTCCGTTCAATCTGTGGCATTCGAGTGATTATCCAGCAGAGAGTTGAGAAACTAAATCAGTTTGATTATCCGAGTGCATAAAAGAACAAACGCACTTATTTGGTCAAATATGATTTTAGTTGGAGATTTCAGAGGGATGAGACATGACTGTGGGCCAAGAAGAAATGAAAGATATGGAGCTTCTGGACATCTAAGGTGGAATATTACTGTTTAATGAAAACTTCATCAGGGATGAAATACTTTATTTGAAAGTAACACACAAAAAAATCATCTAAAATAAGAATGGCATGTGATAAGAATTATTAAACTTCAGATAAAGCAAATATTGTACTTTATGTCTCACTCAGATCAGACATTTACAATTTCCAGGACATCAACAGTCTAGGCTTTTTTCCAGGATGCTTGTTTCTCTAAGCACTGGTCTATGGTTGTTTCCAGAGAGTGGAGTGTGAAGTAACCACATCTGGGTTTCAGCAACTAATACCTTTTTTTCCCCCCCAAAGCATTCAACCATTCAACCTCAGTCTAACTGGTGATTTTTAGAAAACCATGGCTAATTTTGTTCTGTTGACCACTTCTCTACAATGCTGTCTATGGGCTATACATGTTAGACCTAATTAATCACAACAAAAAAGCTAATCCCATTTAATAAAAGTATCAAAGTTGGCGACATTGGCTAATAGCGCCAATTTGTGATGTGCAATTAAACCTGCTTTGCATTGCCTTCTACAAAGACAGAGCTAGAAAATAGAATGATGACAGAAATTAATACAGACCTATGGCAAACCAACAGCTATGTGGAGATTTTTTTTTTTCAGATCTAAAACCAGATTTATTATTTGACAGGAAACTATTATATGTCAGGACAGACCATTGAAAAATGTAAAAAGATGCATCAATGATATGAAAGAAGTAGAGACAAGGAAGTGGACATACAAAAATATGAATGTATTGGGAAAGAAAAGGGAAACGATACAAAAGATCATTATACTGTGGAATAATTTGTGAAATGTTAAAAAAAAGCAATATTATTCAAAACAATTTAGAATTCAGTTCAAATCATGAAAGGAGGAAAAACAACACATTTTCTATAACACATAATGGGCTCAAATGGAGCAGAGATGCAAATTTAAATTGCAGACATTAGCAGCAGCATTCAAACATGTAAACTTTTACAATTAAGCAGAAATAATAATTCAAGTTGCTTTGCGAGATGTACAAAAGTCTCCGAAAGTTATAATGCACATCTGCTGACAGAGCTGAATGATATAAAGGTTGAATGGTCAAAACCGAACAAAGTCTGCAGCAGGCATTGGCGACCAAACAATTGATCGAAAGAATGAATGCTTTTTCTTCTGAAATTAATAAGTGAGGCACTGGTTAAAAGTTGATTAATAGTCGTCAGTTTGTGACCTTAAGTTTAGAAAACCCAAAGCACATGAGCAAGGCCACCTCAGAAACTGAGATCAAAAGAAAAAAGAAGAAGTTGGAGAGGTGTAGTCAAAGTCTTTCATTAAATACGACTAAGATGTGGCATGGCATATAACAGGCAGTTAATTCCAGAAAGCCCTTAAACGTGTCCGAGTTAAAAAAATTCTATAACAGAGTGGATCTAAATTCCTCTAGAACTTCTCACTGTTAATCAGAAGTGTCATAAAGGGCCTGGTTTTCCCATAATTATTTATTTATGTTTTTGGTGATCTGAAAAATGTAGTTGTGAGAAACAAAAGCAACAGCAGAAGAAATCTGTGAGGGGGCAAATACATTTTCGCAGCACTGTATGCCTGCTGAATGGCAGTGAGAGGGAAGCTGGATGGGCAAAAAGTGTCTCCATCCAGGTTTAAAGGATCCCCGCCGTGGAGACGAGGATCTTAAGGCACAAGAAGGAAAAAGCACCGTAAACCTGCAGCCAGCTACGGCTCTATTATCTTTATGAGGAAATATTAGATTCGATGTGTGTGTGGAGTCAGACCTGAGGCCAGCAGTGAGACAGTGTGCTTCTATGCAGGCCACACGCCGGTCAGGTTTGAGAGGCTGGGGCGGATTCTTGAATAGTCTAATAAACACCAGATGTTCCCTGGGTAATGTATACACAGACCCTGTGCCGTGTCCATCTTCCCCAGCAGGAATAACACAGCAAGGCCAAGGCAGCCAGCATTTGAAGATTCACATCTACAGAAGCGGCAACAGGAGGAGGACCTTACCGCCGTCGCCTTTCGGAACGTCTTACTTTCGGAACGTCTTACTTTCGGAACGTCTTACTTTCAGTGCTGTTGACAGAATTCTGTAGGAACGGGCGATAAGGAATCTACGGCCTGGGTGAAAGGAAAGTACAAACAAACAGCGCCAACTCAATTCCCTGCAACCAAGAGAGATAAACAGCCAATTGAAATTTCTTTTTTAAAAGAGAGCTCGGGTTCCCGTCGACCAATTGCGTTTCCCCTTGTTGCCTTATCTGTGACAGACTCCTAGAAACTGATAGGGCCTAGCCGGACCTCTGGATTCCGTTCCCCCGCACACTTACTAGGGCTTTATCTGAAGGTTGGAGCCTCTGTGAAATGGCAAACGGTGCCAGAGATATCATTCAACAAATCCCTGGTCTGCTACCCATGTCCCCCAGTCACCTTGTTGATTCTGTATGGGAGGAAAGAAAGGTCTAATGCACTGGCCTTTCTCATCGCTGCTGCCATGTTTGCAAATACAAGATTATGTTGCTTTAGAGTAACATTGACAAATAGAAAACGTCTTTACATTAGCTTGAAAAAGTACCATGAAGTTTGTGTCGCGACAAAATGAGAGACAGTTCAAGAGGCTTGAATTCTGCCTCAAGGCGATAGTACATGCAGTTCTCTGCCGTATCGTGTCTCGGCCTACTTTCTCATGAATATTAAAGAAAAATCCACGTTTTCATTCGTCTGGTTGCTGGCAGTCAAAACTAAACAGAATACCTGCGAACACTGCGGTGTCTCACTGATCTAAGGATTACAAGGCCCCATAAATCGCAGGAACTGCGAGGATTTAGAAGAATACTCGGAGCACGCAGGCCTGCATGTCATCATATCTGGGACTTATGTGACATTAAAAGTACAAAGCCTTCGCCTTGTAAATGGCAGCTCTCTCCGCACGTTGTCGTGCTCGGGCGTGCCTTCTCTTTGATGGCGTGCGGCCCTGTAAACAGGTTCTCTCCTGCTCTCTGAATTGAGCCCCTAACGGTTGCAGCCTCTTCTGAGGCAGAGAGATTCTTCCATCACGAGAGCATTCCTCAGCGGTCACTCACCGACCTGCCTGGTTTCTGCCTGTCAGGATGAATACATCCACCTGCTTTATCTGTAGCCATCAATAGTCCTGCCACCTGATAAATTTTGCTTAAATGTACCAGTTATTCTGAAAATTAACATCAACGTCACTTACCTCCCCTAATTCTGCAGTGAATGTCTTTTGACAAGATCAGCTTTGCTGAGACTCGTGCTACTTGCCTAGTTTTTAGTTTTAATGTATACCAAAGATGTGAGGTATACGATTATCCTGACTTGAAAATTACAGAAGTGCCTCCCATTAAATTTTAAGGGTAACACTGTTGTATACTCATTAGCAACACAAGTACCTGGCCACCAGCATGTATAACTTGGCCAAATCCAATTCACAAGTTGGCTTACTTTTAGTGTTGGTCTGAATCACTTGAGATCAGCTTCCAGATTAGCTGCTTTCTGTAGTGTGATTCAATGGATGGTCGAGACTTAAATTGCCTAAGCCTAAATACAAAAAGAGCTCACCATCCAATCTAAAACTTCAAAGTTTTAGCTCAGATTTTTCTTCAATAAGACTAACCTGTTATTGAAACAGCTGAGTTGCTGCACACAAATTCCTAAACCGTCTATCCACACCAAGCTCCATTCTAACAGGACACCAAGATTCATTCACTTCTTTGTTTGTGGAAGAGACTCCTAGAGAGAGCAGTCCCCCTTGATTTGGTTGACAACAATAGCCTCAGACTCAAAAGGTGCTGACTGTCATCAGGGCTGTCCCACACTTGGGTGCATATGTTCACTGTAGATTATGGCTTAAAGACACCGATGGGACCAAATGCTTGTTTAAAAAGTATATATTCCCAACTAAACTCCACAACCAATTCCATGAAGATAAAGGTCATTCTAGTTCCTCAACTTTCGGATGAAAGCCAAACCGATCATTCCGAATCAAAGGTTAAACAGCCAGGTCCCAAACAATGTTGAGTAAACTTTACCAGAATAGCTGAGTAGCTTTGTCAGCTGAGTAGCTTTGATTTGCCAGTGAACACCCTCTGTATTGGAAATTGAAGAACAATCTCTGGACATCTTTATCTAGACCACCACTGCAGTCTGCCACTTCAGAGATGTCCTGGTACTTAATGTGAGACTGAATATGCATGTCAATCACAACATCTCCTCCCTGGGACATTACCTACCTACCAATCTTATGATCATGAGGAATGGGTTATAAATGAAAGAACAAGGTCTTGGATAGAAAACGGCTGAGATTAACCTTAGACCAGACTCTGTCTTAGAGTTAAGGTAAGGAGCTCCATCAGCCATGTGTTGAAATGGAGCCGCTGCTCCCGTAAAGAGGTTTGGCCATCTGATCAGGGTGCAAACTGCATGCCTCGCTTTGGAGGTCTTCCAGGCACATCTTACTACAAGGAGACTCCAGAGGCAACCCAGAACACACTAGAGAGACTATGTGTGCCTTCTGGTCAGGAATCAAGTAGGAATACATCAGCATGACCTGTGAAGTGTCGTTGAGATTAAGTGTGGGGTGAAGGTTCCCTACAGTTATTCCTTCTTTCTCTGTTACTACTTAGAGACGACAAAAGCATGGGGGCAGAAAGATGTATATGCATGTGTTCATGAGTGCGAGGCAGCTCAGAGTTGGAAAACGTTACTCACGAGGCATGATGCCCTGGTCTGCCAGCTGCTCTCGTGTCCTCCTCTGCTGAAGTCTTAACTGTAGCACTGATGAAAGGAGAACAGAAGGAGCACAGGAAAGAGGAAAAGAGATGTGAGGAGACAAGTGAGGGACAGAGCAAAAATCCAAAGAAGAAGCCGTTTCAGAATAGCTTGCGTTTAATTAACCTGCAGGTGGCTAGTCAGAAGTAGGACGTGCACGTCAAGAAAAAGAAAATACAACTTTACAAGTCAATTTTAAATAAATCCCTCATAAATATTTCAAATTCCTGACTGAACTCTACAGTGTACTGTGCACACCACTGATAACCAAAATGAAAACAGATTGAAAGCCATTCACTCTTCATTTTGCCACTCGGCTATAGAAGACTATTCATTACAGCTTAAAAACGCTGGAGATGGCCACCAGACCATTTTCTGACCTTGTAAGGACAAGCAGGTATAGAATTATAATGAACTGAACTTGTCAATATGATCAAGAAGATTGGTGTCCATTCATACCCTCCCTTATAGAGGAGATGTTTGGGTAGACAGGTATGCTGTTGCTACCTGTCTACAGCATACCTGTTTGGGTAGACAGGTATGCTGTTGCTACTTCTTAGTCATGGCTGCTTGTGTTTATTTTCTAATAGTCCAAAAGATCAATGTGGACAGATGAGACAATAAGACAACTGCATTTGTTGCATTTGGAGTCCTGACTGTATTATTTGACAGTATAAGTCGAGAAACACTTATACCCCTGGGAGATTTAGATTTAATTGTTTTCATTCAACTAAATTGGCTTCTGATAACGCTCTTTGCCGTCACCCTAATCTTTAGGTTTCTTTCTTCAGGAAACCTGACTGGGTCATTTAAAAATATTTTTAAAATATTATTTTCAGTCAGCGGAAACATGGCATGGATGTTAAAAGTTCCAAATAAATATACTCTTCTTAAATGTACATTTTCAAACTTATGGTGATGTTTTCTGTAGAATTAAACTGTTTGTACATGTACTGTCTTTTCAGGGCAGATATGCTGGTTTTACCTAAAATGGTGTCCACTGGATCTTGGCTTTAGTTCCACACAGAACTTGACAAAATGCTTTGTTCAAAGCCAAGACGAGGCCAGAGTTCCCAGGTTTCCAAATTTCCAAATTGGAAAATTCAATTGGAGCAAAATGAAGCCAGCCACACTGGATTTTGTGGTGAATGTAGTGATGGTAAAAAGCTGCTCCTCTGCACTTCTGACTGTTTGCACCTCATTACTGCAGTTAATGAGCCTGTTGCTACGACTTTATCGGCCATTCTGATGCCGACATGGACACTGTGCAACAACAATCATTACGTCCGTCTCACTGGTTTTCCGTGCTACAACCGAAACACCTTGTGCTTTGTTTTCTGTCTCAAAGAGTTAAAACCACAGTGCTGTATCGTATAGATTCTTTTTTTTTCTTTTTTTACTTTTGAAAACTGTAGCATAGCTCAAGTGGGGTGTGATATCCTTTCCAGATTGGAGTTCTAACTTCAGAGACCAGCTGGATGCAAAAATTCGTCTTGTGTTAAAGGTGTCCTCTTCGTCAGGGCCAACAGCAGGAGCAAAATATTTCAGCCCGTTCCTGAAATAATGCTCCAACTGTTTTCTTTTCCTTCTTCTCCTTCTACTTGGCACCGCTTTTAAGTTTGCAGCAACTCATTACATTTAGCTGGTAAATAAAAGAAATATTACCAGCGCACTTGGCTTGAACTGATCAGATTCAAGAACTCGAGTCTGTCTGCAATCGCAGGGTGTCGTACAACATGATGCAATAGTTCATGAATAGCTCTTCATTCTTTTGATATTGTAATAGTGCAATTCTGTGACATGTCAAGGCTAAAAATATACATCAGTTCAAGTGTGAAACCACGCTCAGTTTTTACTCATTAAGGTGAACCTGTTTGGCATCAGAAAAGTTTTTAGAGCTTGAATGAAGAGTAATTTAGCAAATAAGATGATGTGAACTGAATATACAGTATGGGTATTGTCTGAATTATATTGTTTAAAATGTACTCACAAGGCTGATTCTAAGACCTAATTTCCTAAAAAATATCTAAGCACTAACTCTGACTGAATTTCAGCTGCATCCTGGTCAAGGAAGTGCACAGACAGTCACTAGGTGGTGCTAGAGCACCTGCCCTTTTTGCTTTTTGGTGATTGGAGAAGTGCCCATTTAAAGTAAATAAATATTTTAAAACAGTGTAGTGTGTGGCTCAAGGTAGCATTTCTGGAATTAAAAGCTTATAAGCCGACCCTGTAGTGCCCAGAAGACGTCTGCAGGTATGCTGTATGCGTCGCATATTCTGTTTCAAATTCATCAAATCGTTCACATCAGTTTATTTAGACAATCTATTTTTTAAAATGATAGATAAAATCAAAGACAAAGGTAAGTATTTTTTGTGTACGTAAATTTTGCTCTGAGATATTGAAAATTATGCAGGAAAAAATCTACTAATATTGTTGCACAAGGTTCTCCTTCCCCCCACCACCCAACTTGAGCACCTGACCCCCAAAATATCTATGCACGCCATTGACCCAGGTTCTTGTGAACCTTATCAGTATTATGCATGTCCACATATGCATAAGAAAAAAAAAACACACGCACACACACGCATACAAAACAACACTGCTTTCTTGCAAATATTTCTGCGAGCAGGATGTAGGGAAAGATAAACACAGCTCCTGGCTTTTAAACAGATCTGCTAGGCAGTGTGTGGTCCACGGCATGTGTGTGATTCTCCCCGCTGTGTCCGTGTGTGTGCGTGTGCGCGCAGTAGTGGCCTAGGTGGGACTAGGTCATAAACATGAACCTCCTCTGCGTCTGTTGGTCTGCTCGCGTCCGTTCCTTTCGTCTCTTTTGTCTGCGTGTGCTTTTCCTCCTCTCTGTTATCTGGAGGGTCTCCTGGTCTGATCCTGGATCTGACACACAAGTATGAAATGTTCCCGCTCCGCCTGGTCACATTCTGTTCGTCTCTCCGATTGTTTATCATCTCACTCAGGTGGTTTCAATTCGCTCTCCTCTGGCCACAACCGTGTGCGTCAAGAACAGAATAGAACCTGCAATGACCTTTCTCGATGCTCATCTGCCACACCGGCCCTCTCTATCGCTGCGGAGCACCTACGTTACGTAACGCCGGGCCGTTCCCCTTCTCCTGCCTTCATGTGACATCTGCTTTCGTTTACAGCAAGAGGAAGGGTCACGACCCCGTAGCTCGCTACATCACAGAGCAAAGGCAGGCATTAGTGACTGACTGGAAGCTGACCAAAACATGCAACTGATACAACCACTGTCAAGGATATTTTTTTTTTTTTATGCACGCCTTTTTGGTGTACAGTTGTACATAAGTGTTTTGGTAAAAGCCAGGTGACAAACTGCAATATAAATATTGTAGGAAGCTAATTCTGTTCAGCTTTTTTTTTTTCTTTTCATTCCTCAAAGGGATAGTTTGAGATTTTTGAAGCGAGGTTCTGGAACATGTTTATGAGCAGTTTATAGCCGTAGATGACAGTTTTCATTTAGCATGAATCCACATCAGCTGAACCTGGTTGCTGAAGCTAACAGCTACTTTGTGATCAGCCAGGACCAAAACAGACATCTTAAAGTTTAACAGCTATATCTAAAATAATAAATTGGTATTTTATAACTCTTTAAGCCAGGCATCTCATGTCATGACCCAGTTCTTGAGGCTGCAACTTTTAGATGCGTGAATCCAAAGCTCAAGTTCTACAGAAACCAGTGAATCACATGATCATTTAATTTAGGCATGTTGATGCTATGTGAAGCACATGCTGAGAGCTGAGCACAGAACATTGTTAAACAGATATAAAAGTAAAGATTATGTTATGATAGTCTACAATATAAGCTTTTTATGCCACTTTACTTTGTCAGGCACACACAGAAAGAACATTGTTGGCGCACTGCCTCCCTTACTCCATTTACTGTTTAAATTTTTTTTTTCTAAACAAACGAAAAAAATAATTGTACATTATATTTGCCAGAAACAACAATGTCCACAATATTCCAAACATTCAGAATGTTGTGGCGCTACGAGCCTCTTCTTGGGAACTTCTAAAGGACGTCGTCTTGGTCCAGTCACTAACGTGACTCTATTAGACATCTGCTTTCAATCCGTGTTAGGACTCTATTATTATTGTGGTCGTCCAGTTGAATATAAGCACACCACTGGCTATGGTGGCGGTTGGCTAATCTGGCAACAAATGGAAACAAGGAAACTATTTGGGTTAAAACTTAAGTTAGCATTGCTAGCTGCTAGCTTTTGCTAGTGGACACTTAGGCAGGTGTTAGCTGCCTAGCTCTTGACTAGCTTTTACTAGGCAGCTAACACCTGCCATATATTTATCTACGACCAGTGAATCTTTTAGCCCTATTGTATTAGGTATATTAAGTTGAGGGGAAAAGAGGAGCACAAAGATGATTTGTGTATGTAAAAGCATAGAAGTCTGCCATATAGATGATGCTACAATCTCTAATCTTTGGCCAATTGTCAGCACATCATAATGACTCAGAATCTAATATTGTTGTATTGTCTGCTCGTGCTTGATGTGGACTTTGGGGGGAAAAAAGAAAAAGAATTTGTCACAATCTCTGAAACCAAGAAAGTTCTCTTCTGCGAGTAAGAAAATAAATTCTTGTTGCTTCAGCAGATACTTTAAGGAATCTTAACTACAACTTCAAGATGCAGATCTCGAGTGTCACAGTTCGGTTGACAAAGATAACGGTAAATTCAACAGTGTACTCCCACATGTTCTCGAGCCAAATCCTGAATACTGAGCCCTTCTTTCTGATCACTTCGGTGCTGCCTGCAAGCTGATAAAACAAGTTCATATTTCAGCCAGGTGACAGGCTTAATCTCACCCATACATGCAGGTTTTATGTCTTATTTTCTTGGCGAAGGCAACGGTTGAAGTCAGGCCGCACTGCTCTGTGCTGAGCGTACTGACAGGTTATCAATAACTGTGCCTAAGAAAGCACAGCAGCTGCCATACAGTCTGCTCTTTCTCCAAAGCGTTGCCTTGTCCTGCCTGCGGAGCCGAGTCGAGTCGAGCCGAGCTGAGCCGCGTAATCACAGATAGCTGAAACACACTGTTGACTTTGAAACCAAAGACATTTGTTTCAGCCTGGGGTGCCTTGACAACAAAGGACATACAAATCGACAGCCGCATTTACAAGTGCTCAGATTTATAATGTAAATAAACCGCGTTTCGAGGCGGTTTTGTGTGACTGAAGTGGAGATAATTAAACAAGCCAGCCGAGAGATTTCGCTATTTATCATCCATTTGTGTGCCTCGCACAGGAGAACAGTACTAACATCACACTTTTGCACCAGAACTCCAACAATCTAAGGAGAGGACGCATTCGTCACCCGAATCTCCCCCTAAACTTTCATCGACACGGACAGGAATGTGTTGGCGACAGATGTATGAGCGTCGCTGTCTACCATCTCGTAAACAGGTGTTCCCAAATGAAGCATAAGGTTTATTTTTACTCTAATACCCTAGTATGAAGCGAAAATCCACCTTAAAACAGAACGCACATATGTTACTCCCAACGCTTTTGGCCACTTAAGAGTCAGACTTATGAACGAGAGAGAGCCAGAGCCTGACTGCAGGGGAGACGACGCTCCACCATAAATGTTTCTGGAGAGGTTCCACTGCCTGTGACTTATGGTCAACAGTGGTAGGCTGAAAACAAGTGGAAAGGAAAAAAAATGAAGGAAACTGTACATTTTTTTATGTGCAGCCAGAATGCCATTCCCTGTCAGAACGTTGGAGTATACTTTCCCTGGTCTCGCAAACTATTTCAGTCCAGTTAGTGTAAAATTATTGAGGCTGCATCAAAGAAATATAAACCAATTTACTGCCGCAATAAGCTGAATTATTTGACATTGTTTCTTACAGAGTGCCTCCCAAACCTTTTCTAAGTGAGCAGCTGACACAACCACATTAAAGGGAAAGGGAAGTAAATCATATCCATATGAAAGGGAATCATTTCGTCATTTTACGCCGCCTTTGTTTTTTTTCCCACCAGTATAAACTAGCTGGTGGAACCAATATCTGGTTTTACGGATATTTGTTGAGAAAAATCATCTTGAGTTTAGCTGGCATTCACTTTTCAGAAAAAAACTTGAGTTTCTAGGAGATTTGGTTTGATTTTGGCACAGTTGGTCCCTGTGGAGACCAGTGATAAGTATGTAGATGATTAGATTTACAAGGAACTGCTATGTCTAGATTAGGCACCAGGGGGCGTAGGCAGCGGAGTTACAAATAAAATGAAGGACTTATCAGTCGGTTACCGAAGCATTTGATTTTCAGTTACACTCATACTTGTTAGACGTTGAGGAAGCTTCTATTGGCTCCACATCAAGTCAAGTGGAAATACCAGGCAACTGTTCAGCAATGTCGAGGATGAATACCCACTGGGTTCAACCTCTGTGATATCCGTGGATCCCTACACCTCATTTCCACCCGGTCGCATTCATGATCCACACAGAACTCTCTCAAAAGTTGATTCTGCTGCTTACTGCATCTAAAAGGCATGAAGCCGTCACAAACTATTGTAACTGCCTGGTCTCTTTGACTCAGTGTCCCACCTGTTGTATCCCCCTATGCCAGTTCTTGACGTGCTCGTTCCTTGCCAATCAAATCATTCACACACCCAACATGAGCATAAGCACTGGGTATCAAATTATGTCCAAATTGGGAGTAATTTCTCCTCAGGGCCTACATTTTTTTGTTAGTACGAGTAGAATCTGTAATTCTACTCGTACCATAACTGATGAAATGTACTTCTTGGGGGGGAGGGGAGAGGAAAACAAAATTTATGTTTAAGATTTAGTTTTCTGGGTTTTTTTTTAAATTATTGTTTAAATTTGTCTGCATGTTGGTGCCAATTAAACCAATATTTGCATCTTTTTAGTAGATATAAATACTGTGGTTTCGTATGAAGACATGCTCATTTGCTATTCTGTATACAGCAGACCCCTCAAGATCTGGCATTTACCTCAAGTTGGACCCCTCGTTCACACCGCAATGTCACAGTGAGCATCTCAAGAACGTCGTCCACTACTGTTTGAGCCATTATTCAAATCAACATGAGCATTAGTGGGTGACACACTTGAAGAACATTGTGTAGTCTCTGGGGAGCTCATAAATGAGATCTTTATCTTTCCCTTTAGCCTCCACAAAGCGGAGGCAGTTCCCATGGCTTCAGCAGCGCAGCCGCAGCGTGTTGTATGCAGAAGAGGCAACGACTGGCAGTGTTCACATAGAGCTAAATGCTCCCTTAGGCTACGGGCGAGCAGCAGCGGTTCCCATGGCTGGGATCTTGTAGTTCAAGCGTGGTGGAAAAGTATCAACAATTGTTGGTTTTCACAGGCCGCTGAATGTCACTCAGAGTGCTGCAGCTTAAAGAAAACTGTAAATTCTCCACAGGCTGAATTGTCTCAGACTCCCTCCTGTCTTCAGCAGTTAGCACATAGAGATTTACAGGCTGTCTTCCTTCTGTAGGCTCACCCAGGCACTCGTAAATTAGTTCCAACAGTCACGTCGGTTGTTATATGTTTCACCCAGTATTAACTCCTCTGACTGTAACATCAAGTGGACTCAAGCTTAGAGTCGGTATCTCTACATCTGTGCCGCATTATCCTTTCAGAGCGCTCGGGTTAGAGCAACACAGTCCTTCTAGCAGAAAGGATTTGTTACTGGAATCCTTAAAAATTCCCCACAGCACAGAAGTTTCATCGCCATTTGGAGCACAGGAGCTCCGAACGGCTCAAAGGAAAAGGGACATTTGGCCCGCAATCTCTGGAATGCAATCACAGCTGACCGGCAGAGCGGACGCATGGACGAGAGAAACCGCTCACCGAAATTCACCTGCTCACCGCTCAGTGACCTGCATGGAGCCTCACAGCTGATTCTCACCCCAACCAATTACATTTTCCTCAGGGAGGTGGCAGTGTTGGTCAGATAACACACACTACAGTGGTACTGCGCAAACACACACACACACACAGGATCACAGATGGTACCTTTAAAACTAGAACAAGTGTCTGAATAAGAAATGCACTGTTTTGGAATGACCTGCCAGGGGTGTACACCACCTCTTGTCTACTGACCGCTGAAGATGGGCACCGTCTGCTGTGACTCTGTGTTGCAAATGGATGGACAGAGATATTAATGGAACTGAATGTGTGCATACAGGAGGAGGGAAGAATAAAAGGTACACAGAGTCTTGTGCCCCATGAGCCATATTTAGTTGACCTCTGACACCTCTTCAACATCTAATCACTCTTATCAGACAGGGGAAACCTGGACAAGCTCCCTCAGCAGCACCACCACCACCAGGGAACAAGTGCACCAACCTGCATGAGGCATCACAAGCACGTGGGTACATCTACAAGGAAGCAGACAGACCTTGAGGAATCCTTCCAGCTGTAAATTCATCATGGTGTGACGAGGCATGCCGCTAGTCTCAGCTCTCTGGAGGCAGACTGTGGTGTCAACTGTACCTACACAAGACAGCAGTACAGCTGCGCACACCTGTTGCCGGGCTGCCGTGACAACGCCTCAATGCAGAAGGGAGTTAAATGCAATGATGCGTAAGAGATTTCAAGCAAGTCCCAAGTGTTGGCCGGCAAGGTGTTGCAGGATAACCGAGCAAAAGAGTTTGCTAGTAAACAGAGAGCATACAGTCAGAAGCAATCCAAAAATGAACTTACCTGATCTAAACTTGCTTCGTATCAGTATGGAGTGCTCGGAGCCCAGAAGAGTCATAATGATTTCAGTACAGTTCCAGCGTTCAAAGGTTTCAAAAACAAGCCGCAAACTTTCAAGAAGTCGTACACACTTCGAGCCCTCGGGCGACCTCTGGACCACAGACTCATGGGAGACAGAGTTGGCTCTGGCCACCTCATCAACAGCTTAAGAAGAAGCACTAACTGGCAAAAGTGTGTGACAACAAACTAAATCGTTCTAGTTTTGTGCTGCTCAGCTGGTGTGGAATCTAGCTCTCCTCCGTCTGCCGCTGCTCTTCTCTCCTCCGCTCTCACCCCACAGCAGCTGATGTGGGAGTGTGTGATTTTTGCGGGCCGACGAGGCTTTGGTCCCTTCTGGCTGAGAGCTCTGAGCTGGGGCCGGGGACAACACGCAGAGATATGCCCTGCTCAGGGAGGGGCCGAGCTGGGGCCAGGGTTTCCTCCAAGCCCCGCCTGCTGCAACCCAGAGGCACAACAGGGTTTGGCTGATGACTTCTTCCTCCCTTGCCACCAGTGTAAATATATCTGCCTATCAGCCCAGCTGACTGTCATTAGCAGGGAGAAAGGCAGATCGAGATAGAGACTCAGAGGAAGACAGTGGAGCCGTGACACAGGCAGAACGGAAGATGTGCAGTTTCACTTCTTTGCTGAGTCCAAAAGTCTGAGTAGAGGTAAAACATTGGCCAAAAAGTCTGATCCTACAGTTCTTTACTCCAAAGTGAAATAGTACTAGATTTTAGAATGGGGTGGGAGGTTGCTTTTACAAAAGTTTGGAGAATCCAAGAGATTTGAACTCTCTGATAAGCTTGTTAAGGAAGGAAAATCCAAACCGTTGTCTGACGTCAAAATACCATCAGCAAGATTTAACAGATGCTGAAGAAGCAGAGCCCTAAAGGAACCAAAGGCCAGTTTCTCGCAGAAAACAATGCAACGAAGATGAGTTTGGAACCTTTGGTCCGTTTGACAGTCGCCGCGTTGTTGCAAAGCAAAGAAGGTCCGACACATAAAATCTTCAAAATCTTCATACTGTGAAACATGCTTGTCTTTTTGTTGTTGCCCAGCATAACAACAGAACAGAATGTTGTCCTGCAGCCAGATCAGACGGTAAATGTCATCTACCCATATTTGGTGGACCCCTCCTCCAGTTTCCACACACCAACTAGATATTTGTCCAAAGGAACTAAGCTCTGAACTTTGTTTCTTGAGTGTAATATTTTCCAGCTCCTCCACCTAATCTGATAGGGACTTTTTGTTATGAACCAACAATTGGAAAAAAAAAGAAAAAAAAAGGGGTACATTGTTTTAAAATTTCTACCACAAATTTCCTCTTTACGTTGATACCCCCTAAAGAAAAACTACTTTCATGAACCATGAAAGTAGTTGAGGTGAACTACTTTCATAGTTCACCTCAACACAGCAGTGGCGGAAGGAGAGCTATAGGTTGTGAAAGTTATTGTTTATAGAAAGTCGACCTCAAGCCATTTGGGGCAAACATGGGGGGGAATTCTCTTGTCAAGAGACCAAAGTGTTACTTTCTGACCTACCTGTAAAATGTAATGTGTATCAAAAGAACCATGACAGAACATCACTCTGAAAACACCATTTCCACACTGAAACAAAAGATGCTGAGAGGTTTGTACTGTGGGAACAAGGAAGCTGGTCAGATTTGGTGGGATGGAGATAAATACAGTTCTCTGACATTCAGCCTGAGCTACATTGGAATGATTTAGGTCAGAGCATAATAATATGTTTGAATGGTCCAGTCAAAGTCCAGACCTAATTTCAATGCAAATCTATGGTAAGAGTTGAAAACTGACAGTCAATTCAGTCTGAGTGAGTTGCAGCTATCAAATAGGCAAAAATCTTTAGATGTGCTAAGCTCATAGACCTACTCTACTTCATTAAAGACTTGCAGCTAAAGGAGTCTCTACAAAATATTTTAAACCACATATTTCCTTTCCTCTGTACAGTTATAGATTATTTTTTCTTGGTTTGTCATATTATAAAAAATACTTAAAAAGATCATTACTTTTGGGTGGTACTTTATTCCAAGGGTCAATTCTCTGACCGATAAATCTACAAAAACCCGTTGAGCAAATAAACAAATTAATTACATTCATAAAATGCTTAAATATTGCTGATTTCTTTCATATTTTCGCACTACTATTAACTATCTATCTACTACTATCGCACTTTGAGATATTCACTTCAAGTCAATGAAAGTCATTAGATTTTATCCTTTAAAGTTGAAAACTTGTAATACAACTAAACCTCACCACAGAACATACATGATCAACAAAGATAATGTAGTTTTATAATAACATCCTTATAGTTGTCTGAAGATGATTTCAAATAAAATAAGGCATCTTCATTTGTGTGATGACACCGTTTATTTTTTATTGTTTATTTAAAAAATTTTTTTGGATTGCACATTTACTAGTGTGATTGATTCCATATGCATTCATTGACATAATGTTCACATATATATCTCATGTCTGGTATTGTTTAGACATCAGCAGCAACGACTGAGATTTTAGTAACAAGATTGCTGCAGCTATAAACTCTTTATATGTTAACTGTTAAACAGCCAAATAGATATGATGTGAAACAGACTAAAATAATGGGAGTATTTACCAAACCATCAGCAAACAAAGATTTTCACCGCAGTAAAACAGCCGACGGCTCACTCGCACGGCATTGTGATGCGTAAAAATGGGAGAACTTTTCACTTATAAAGAGATTTTGTTGCAGGTTCAAAACTGTTCAAAAGATGCTGGAAAAAAATAAACTTCATATAACAAATGCAGGTACTAATACAGCATTTTAAAATTCATTGCTCAACATAATTCTGGCAGTATTTCAGGAAGTAAAATCTTTACCTGAACAAAATATAAAAATAAAAATAAAGCACCTTTTTCTACAAACTCCGGTGTTTCCTTCAGGGGCTTCTGACAAACTGGAAACATGGCTTTTCCTGGCTTTCCTCAAAGGACACATTTTTGAAAAGCGTGAAAGGCTTCATTCCTTGGTCTTCATGTTTTATTCACCAATGTTCTCTAACAAACCTCCAAGGCCTTCAAGGAACAGCAGCATTTATACAGGTGGACATTTGAAGGAGGCAATACAAATGACAGTTTAATTAGTCAAAAACAGATTATGACAGTTGTATAATGTGGATCTACAATACATAAAAACAAATCGGTCCTTTGGAGCTTCGATCGGCACCAACCGACTTCGCAGCTGTCCGCTGTCCGTTTCAATCCCTTCACACCGTAAGACACGGCGCCGCTTTTGGAGCAGATGATCTCCTCCACGCGCCACTGAGATGCTCGCACCGAAACGTGGAATATTTTAACGTAACAAATGACATGCCTTATCTGTTTGCCGTAAGTCTGTGCCGAGTCTGACGTGTGCTGGAGCGAGCTCCAAGAAGCCGCACAATACTCCAGTCAAATATTTACATTAAAGCTTCTCGGTCTGCAAATCTGTCCTTGACATTTGCAAGTGAATTTGTCTCTGCGCATAAACACACACGCACACACAGATGCGCACGCACACAAATCACACAGGTGCACACACGCATGCACACACATGCCACTCCGGTGTCTTAATTAGCAGGTGAAAGTGCTTAAAGGGAAGGTTTGACAGTGTACACACAGTGTCTCGAACAGATTCCTGAGGAGGTCACCCAGCCCCGGCTTAATCCTCCCCTTTAATTGGGCCCCATGTCAACGAATGTGACATGTCTCATCTGAACTGTTTGGAGCCACATGTGCGTGTGTGTCTTTCAGCATGCGTCTGCGATAAAACCACAGAAGAGACTCAAAGATCACACTCGTATACCAATTAGACAGATCTGACTGCACAGCTTTAGACACCATATTTACAGCTTAGCACGCAGATGTGCGACCCGTGACGGTCAGGCAGTTGTTGATTGGCCGACGATGCAAATGGCTTAATCGTTTTCGTCTAGACCGCCGTGTTCAAACCTCGTGTTGCGTAACGCAACCGTGCGTGTTTATTGGCAAACCGTGCGGGCTTGTAAATCAAAACATGACTGTATAATTTCTTTTGTTTTAGATGGAACAGATGTGTGAAGCTAAAAGTAGCTAAACTACAGAAAATTTCATAAAAATGATGTCCGAGCTCAGCAGGAGATGTATACAGTTGAATATACTGTGGCGAGATGTTTTATCGTCCTATTTTCTTGACAAGACTAGTATGTTGCTGTTGCTATCAGTTCCAGTAAAAGATGGCTCAGCACAACATGGAAGCTTTTGCTACTGACTTGAACAGTCACATATTGTAAATGCCTCAAATAGTGTACCTCATCCATGGACTCCAGCTGTCCTTCAGCCATTTGATGAGGTTTACTGGCTCACACTGCTGGGTGTTGAAGTAAGGGTACAGTCACTGGACCCCTTCATCGAGCCATGAATGATAATGATAAACTTTGAAATAGTGGTGTAGCAATACGTAAATGTCATGAGACAGTGGTCTCATGACATGATACTGACTTCACGAGAAGAAGACGGGGCGAGATTTTATTACTTTAAAGAAAACTTCAAAGATCAACTTATGCTTAAAAAAAGGACTTTATTTTGAAACTTTATAGAGTTTACCACAGAAATCAACAAACTGATCTTTCATTTTTCAATTTGTTTTCATCTCCTCAGACTTCAGACCTCAGTTCTTTCACTATGCATGGTCTATGACCTTTCCCAATTGCTATTGATAAAGTGGGCTGTGATTGTTGTGTAGCTTAACATACCCTTAGACCTGGTGGCAGAGTAGGTCTTTTTTGACTTAGTAAATTTGAGTATCGTATTCTTATTTTTTATCTTTGTTTTACTTTTGTGTGGATATGCATGTTCTTGCTTATATCAACTTGAAAAGTAAAGACTATTTCTATTCTATGGGATGCAAACAATTAGAGGTCCTACCTCACATCTTACGGAACTTGAAAGCTCTGCTGATAACTGCTTGGTGCCATTTCACCTTTGAAGGTCAAATGGAGGGATGCAGTAAAATGGGGACCAAAGAACGATTAGGCTGTTCTTCATAATGTTATGCCTGATCATTGTACATTAAAGGAGTTATGCATCTTCTAATAAGCAGGTGCAACATTTTGACAGTAGTACTAAGCACAAATCAAATCTCAGTTTTAAAGTGAGTTGTGTCATAATGTGCCTTTAGGATCTGTTTTATGTGGTCTGAACTCACAGACGGCTCATCTTCGCCTTAACTGTTCTGAGGTAAACGACGCATGTTGTGAGTTTAGATTTTTCAATCCCAAAAGCAGGCCGACCATGGGGTTGGTTATTGAGTCAGTAGTGAAAGCGCTTTTGTGGTTAAATAAAACACTGTTCTCTGCCAGACTCGGAAATCTTATCTCAAATAATGAGAAGTGCTGACAACGTTGATTAATTATGAGGTGATCAATTTCAACTGATCGCTCAGTCACTACATTACTCTCAACTTATTTCTTATGTCGACTTCAGCCTTTGGATGCACCCATGACTCTTGAGATGCATTTTTGTTTCTTTTTGGTCTCCTTGTGGTATTTAGTGCTATTAAATCTACAACACTGCATATCCTCTGTTGCAATTACTTCAATATTTTAAGCTTAGCTTCACTGTGATCCAGTTGTGAATCTGGTTGAAGCTGTTTGCGCCACTGGAGCAACTCAGTTAGTCTCTAGATATACAGATTTCTAATATCCCCTGCTTAAATTGACCATCTTGCATCCCAAAGATCCAATGCTTGTACTGAAACAAAAGCTTGTGCCAAATGACCTCCCATAGCCTCCACTCAATTCTTTGAGGATAAAGATCTAGTCCCATTTTCCATGGGCAGGAAAGAAGATAGACTGCTAGCCTGCAGGTTCGACAATTGGTTGGACCCTCCGTACCAAACCTACTGAACACTTTGCTGTTCCAAGGATATTGAAAAGTTTGATCCCTCAATGGCTGGATGAGAAATCAGTATTACTGAGGTCTGGTATCTATTTAATGACACAGTATATAACATCTTTTTTTGTCATCAATAGAAATTGTGTGCAGTTATTTACTTGCAGCTGAAGTTCTAGCTTCATCCTGACATTTTTTGCACATTACAAATGTGCAAAAAATGTCAATATTCAGATAATGTGGGGGGGGGGTAACGCAATTTTGCAATTGAGAGTTTCTGTTTAAATAAGAGCAATTAAAATCACACGTGATCAATTTGTTGAAGTGATAAGCCATTAAAAACATGGCTTATCACTTATCGCGCCATCATCCTCTCAACTTCCTGTTGTCTTCTTCATGATTTGCACCAATGGCAAGATCTGGTTGAGGATCATGTGACATGTGTGATGCAGAAAAAGTGTTTCCATTGCAGTTTTGTGAAATAATCCAATTTCGATAAAACCAAAATAAACAAACACCTACAAAAAGGCGCCTCATCATAGAGCCAAAACTTTTTATGGGAAAATTAGAGCTTTTTCCAAATTGGCATTGTTATAAATTAATTTTGAAATGTTGATTTGCGCAGTTATAGGGTCAATGGAAACGCAGCTACTGTTGGTGTTGCCTTTGGTAATTATGTGAATACCTCAGTACTACATAAAAAAATAATAAAAAGGTCTCTCATACAGTGCCTCATGTGGATATGATAACCAACATGGTGATATGAACTACATAAGGATGGGGCTGAAGTTTAAGAACGGTGTGCTCAACTCAGGATACATCAGAACAACATTTAATCTGCTACATTAATGGCCTGATCCTTAACGTATACAACACTGTAAAAAACTGGACTTGAAGGCTGATAGTCTTCTGATGAGGGATCTCAGATAAAGACCCTGGTAGGGAAGATGAACGGGAGATAAGACTGACGATGAAGAGCTTCTTTGAGGACGAGATGAGGCCGTCAGGAGTAGACAGGATATGGGTTGGGGGTGAGGGGTGTTTAGGAGGGTACATTGTGTGGATGTTTGTTAAGGCAGCAGACGTAGTGGCCTCTGTGGCCCCCGCTGAAACAGCTGTGTTGTATCAGTCTAAGTGTTCGTACTGCTGCTCTGTCTCAGAGAGCCGCTCCAGTCTCAGGTAAACACCGGCCTTTAATTCTGTTGCCTTTGTGGGATTACAAGTATTTATTTAAGTTTTTCTACAATATTAGTATTAGAATACATTATGTGTCTATGTTGTGAAGATTTTTTTTTTTTAGGGAAATGTGTTGATATGAGGTCGGGTAATGGCACTTGGATTAACAGAGAGACTTTTATCAACGCCCAATCAGCCTTATCAGTAAACTAAGGGTTTTCTCACGACACAAGTTGGCTGAAAACAAAAATGTGTCAGAGAAAATTGGAGGCTATGGAATGCAAACGGAGTGAGTAAATTCTGAAGAACAAAAAAAAAAAGAAAAAGGCCATGGTCACAAAAAGAGTTTGGAGGGGACCGACTTGCTTTGTTGCAGAAGAAGAGGTGAGGGAGGGTGGGAAATGAAGAATGAAAAGCGGACGGAGCCAGACGCGGAGTCAGGTTCAGCTTTTCTCCCTCAAGTTTCTGAGCCGCGGTTTATAATGAAGACGTTCCAGTGGGAGCATGTTGAATCCAAACCAGAAGTGACAGAAAGACGAGCCCGAGCCAGCAGCCCCTTCTTCTTGTTTCCACCCCCCTCCAAACCTAGTCTATCTACGTCTGCTCCGAGGCTCGGTAACCTTCACTCTGCATCCCCCGCCTCAGACCCCGGCGGCGTCTGAGCCGCGCATGTCTGCCGCCAGGTTGGAAACGTCAACATGCTCGGGAGACTCTGCTGCTGGAATCAATCTGGGAAGAATCCCAAAGCACAACAAGAGTGCATGGGAGCTGTGCAGTCTCTATAACATGAAACGCCAAAGGGAGATAGTATTTGGTGTTTTTGTGGCTGTTTGGATGATCGGCTTTGCCTCTGGTGCAGTCTGCAGGCGCTGGCAGGCGGCCACAGGAGCGTGGACAGGGAGGAAAAGGAGGAAGAGGAGGTGGAGGGTGCATCTCTGTGAGGCTTGAGCTCAGAGCCGGGCCTGCATCGCCACAGCTTAACTCTTAACTCCTGCCTTTTAACAAGAGCTATACCCTGGCTTTATGTGGTATTCCTAAACCCTCACTATCAGAAATTTAATAACTCGGAGTCGGCCTTGTTTTTGTTAATGTCTGTCTTTGTGCTGAACAGTTAAAAAGGAGATATCACAAAGAAACCTGCATCAGTGCCAAGTTTCACCTTACTTGAGTGAGTTCAAAACAGACAAAATAAAGTGCATTGTCTGATTTAGGTCACCGATTCCAGACACAGGAGTGAATATATTCCGTCAGCCCTTTCAGTCTTCATTTTATTTTATGTTCATTTCAAGTGGATTTTGTAACCAGATATTTGCATTCACTGTATAAAAGGCTTAGTCCCTTTAGACAATTATATGCAACTATCAAATACCAAGGGAATGTTCCGAGACAGGATCCGTCACCCAGAAATCAACATGATTTGGTTCAAAATTTGTCGCAAAAGCAAGAGAGCTTGTGAAGATTCAATTCACCTTTTTGTAAAGTGCCTTGAGATATGCGTTGTGAATTGGCGTTATATAATATAAATTGAAGAGGCCATTGAGTGTCACGACACAGTATAAATCGAGTCCTGTACAGGTCATGAGCTCAAGTTATGACAAATGAAGTTAGATCACAGTTTGCAAATGCGCTCATAGACAAAGGTCTTTGTTTTTGGAGACATGTCTTTGATCTGATTAAATTAACTTGATACGTCTTCCCATAATGACAATTGTCACCTTTGGAGGATGACTCAAGTGGTACAGTACTACCTACATGAAGTACGGGCCTGGTAGATTCATGTTTTGGTGACACCCAAAACAACTAACTGGTGCACTTCATAAAACAGAAGAAAGGACATAAAAGTATTGCAGCAAAATAGAAACATTGCACCAGCATCTCAAGATATCAGCCAAGAAGTTAAATCTCAGGCACAAATGGGGTGTCCAAAATTGTCAATGACCCTGAGTTACATTGCTTTGGTTCCATTCAAGTTGAAGAATGCATCAGTTCTGAAACTTTTTCCAGTGGTTCAGTTTCTTTTTCTCTAAAAAAAACAAACATCATGTAAACCAAAACCTGCCACTGCAAACCGCGCAAGAACGTTCAGACAGTTTATTGATCAGATGTGTTTGACTCCCAAATTCAGAAAGCACATCCTGTGTCCCAAGCTGATTGAACCATGGTAAAGATGTAATCATCTTATCAGTAGTTATTTTTCCCGGGTACTATTGCAGACCAAGTTATCCGACAAGTATATCAAATGGATTATGCTACATGCTAGGCTATGTGCTAGCAATCAGTGTACAATTAAGCAAGCCAGTGTTTTTCTAATCATGCTTGACTGCACTTCAGAAAAAAGGCATTGACATATTTGACCCGATCATGAACTGAAAGCAGAGCTGTGACTGTGGTCATTTTAGCCTTTATTGTTTAAATTGCAAAAAAAAACCCTGAGAACTTTCAAGAACATATGACCTGCCGTAAACACCAGGAAGGTTATGGTTAGAGATGACCATGAAATTGCCTGATTGTTTTTACATGAATTATTATGATTTGAGCCAAGGATATATAAAGATTTCATCTGATGTCCTATTTATTTGTTGAATTATGTACATTTATGTGCTTGCAACATTTTTAAAACTTTCACATAATCAGTGTGACTGACACATATTTACTCAAGCATTTTTTTTAAAACAAAAACATTCTAACAATGTTTTGTCTCATTTCAAGAATCTCTTACGTATTCAGCCTCTGTGGGGAGAATTTGAGTCTCTCTAGCACTTCCTAAATGACCCCATTCCAACGGTTTTGTCGTCCCCACAACCCTGCCAGCCATCACTTCCCCTACTGACGTCTGTTTGACAATGTAAAACATGTTTGCAAACATACGGACACAAGGTCATATTTCTGTTCTCGCACAAAAACATAAAACAAACACAAGTGAAATTTAGCTGCTGTGTGAGCTGATCTGGGAACAGCAGTTGAGGTCGCTGGCAGATGGAGAGCAGAAACAGGCTGCCGCAGGCCACAGACTAATCCATGAGTACAGAGCTGGTATCTGCTGGTCTGGACTCCACTTGACCCTTCAGAATTTGAGATTTATTTTTAGAACTTCATCTGTGTGTGTGCGCGTGCACATTTATCTGCCCATGTGTGCACGTCATGTCTGCATGTTCTCTCAAAGGGGGGTACGCCTTATCAGCGCTACGGAGCATTCATCAGGGGTGACATTTTCTGCCACTCTACGTTCAAACCAAACACACGGCTGTGTGTTCCATCGTCTCTCCGCGGGATGCGGAGAGGCCTGACTTATGCGAGTTGTCAGTGAGACATTATGCTATCGTCACTCTGCCCCATTGATTTGGTGCTTTGCCCATTTTTATTATTTTTCCCGTGATTGGTAATTCTTTTGGACAAACGCTCCTTTCTTCCTTGCCCCAGACCAAAAGCTGAATCAACAAAGGGGCACCAACAGCTACGAGGTTCTGCTTGCTTTTAACGCTACAGGGAACCTCAGTGGGTCATGATCAAATGTTGTTCCAGGATTCTGAAAGGAGCTACATGTATGTTTTTGTTGTCCTTTTCCTAGCTTGTGTGTGTGTGTGCGTGCGTGCGCTTCAGCTCCATTGAGAATCTTATGATTTGCCACGCTTGGATACTGCCACGATTGATTGATTAATCACATAAAGCGAGGCTGATGCTGTTGAGCCGTTTAACAGAAGTGTGAACTGTGGAACACCATTGTCTTTACATCACTGGTTATGGCAATTTTTCAGGCAGGGGAAGCACCCTTAGAGGAAAATAAGGTGGGTGGTCTTCACGGAGGGCCAGCCGGTAAATGGAAGGCACAACTAAAACACTGTGATGGTAGATACAACAATTGCTGACAGTTGGCCACCTTTGTAAAGTGAATTATGAACTGAAGTTAGGATCAACGCCATAACAATCCGACGTACAGGTTCCGATCTGGCTTGTCTTAAGCGATCGGGCAAGAAAAGCAACTTCTTTGGAAGACAGACAAGTCGTTGGGACATTGAGTTCAAAAGTAAAATGAAACAAAACAGCATTTTTAAAAACCATCTGAAGAGGAAAAGTTAAATGCCACCATTGGTATATGCCCTCTGATGGACGGGCAAGTCATCCATGTTGTCCCCGTGACCGTTTGAAATGGGCAATATATCCTAACAGGTGTAGACAGTGGATGGATTGATGGAGACCATTTCCTTGTTTAATACCGATTAGGAAGCATCGACCATTTATGTGTGAGGTTTCTGCACTGACAGTTTTAGCTAAAAGCACAGCTGTAAGTGGAGCAAGATGAAAAAAAAATGAAAGGATAACTTTGCCACAATGATCCAGAAACATTTTGGTTCTGAACGTGTAGGACCATGTCTAAAGGCAAAAGGGATGGCTTATCAGAAAAACATCAAAATGTTGGATATGTAGCCCAGATTCTGTACTGTACCTGGTGAAAATTACATCACAACATTGCAAGAGCACACAATCTTACCAAGTATTGTTGGTCTACTTTCTCAGTACACTTGAAATGAAACAAAACTAACTTATAAGTAACCTTTCAGCAAGATGTAGGAGCTTGCTAATGTTTGATGAAAAGGTACGTTAGGCAGATTATTTCATAATGTGGGAAAATGTCTTGTTATAAGTGAAATAATCTGCCAATGTTAAGTACTTTCTCATCAAAAATAAAGAATTATTTTCTTAAAGCTCCTACCTCTTGCTGAATTGTTACTTCTAAGTTAGTTTTGTTTTATTTCAAGTGTACTAAGACATTTGCAGTAGAAATACTTGGTAATATTTTATATTTTTGCAGTTAAAGAAGTGTCTCAGGGGCTGAGATTCGCGCTAGAGATCTTGTTGCTGTGAGGCAATAGTGCAGAAAACAAAATTCCAGAGGCTGCATCCACGGTTATTCTATGCATATTAGAGTAACAAAACCAAAATCTTGCAAGCCAGTTTAACTGAGGCTGAAATGAGCCCCCTTTATTCCAGTGTAATCACCATGAAAATTGTTTGACAGGCGTAGTAAAAGTAACAAAGTTGCTTTGGAAGAGGCACAAAGAACCTGAACTTCTCCAATAATTTACTGGTGTCACCATGAACAGCAAAAGCACCGTTTGCACCTAGCTTTGGCAGGTATTTTTATGGGATCAGAAATTATTGTTTGAGATTGTACGCTGACATGAATAAATAATGTTGCTGTTTGCCATTATGATCACAGTGTGTTCGGTCACAGCGTCCACAGTGCCTGAAGAGATAGCTGTCTATGGATATCTTGTGTTGAAAAAGCTGTAAATTATTGAACTGCAACTTTAACATCCGCATTTTACCATGCTCAATGATTAAGATCTGTAATTATGACAATTATACTTTCACCATTAGCTAAGTGAGTCTGGACCAGTCTTTCTCAAACTGTGGTCCCTGGACCAACAAGGTACTGAACGTAAACAACGGTTTATTAGCCGTGATGTGAGCCGGGTTACTAAAAAGAAAGCCTGAAAGTTTCTCAGGGTGAGTTACAAAACGTTTGTTTTTGAACACTATGACAATACATACCAGAGATCGTCACGTTAAGATGCAGCTGACTAACTGCATCTTAACACTTAAAATATAATTATTTTTGTTGGTCTGAAAGAAATGTTTGCTTTTGCCAGCACAACTTTTCTTTTATTATCCTTCTAAATTACAAATAGCCCTAAAATATTTAGTGCACTTGTAGTAAAAAAGATTTTTGATTTCCATCATTGGAAAGCTTAGTATCCACACTTTCAGAATCCATAAATAACTTAAAACTCCCCGAGTTGACTTGTTCATGGTCTTATTGTGGCCGGTCACATTTAAAAACAGCTCCACCCTTCATATTCGGAGGAACAAAGGTACAAAGATAACGAGTAAAGAAACTAATATTTTCATTTCAGGTTGTACATATTAAGATGTGTTATTGCAGGGGTAAGTTCAAGTTGCTTGGTGAGTGTTTGTTAAATGTGGTAAGTGTTCCTCGACCTGAGAAAGTTTGGGAAACACTGGTCTAGACCTATAGAAATTGTCGATAAAAATCATGGAAACCTTCAAGGTCTTGCCACTCTCTTTGGGATACCAACAGAAACACCACACTCACGACTACAATTAGATCTGAGTCGGAGTGTGAACTTAAGTGGGTGAGACATCTATTGTGTCACGGCGACCAAATGTGTCACTTTCTGTCTCCCACATATCCATGATGAAACATGATGTCACTGGTTGGCCATCCATTGAGTTGTGGATCAGCGCCACAAGCGCAGGCGCAAAGACTCAATGGCTCCACGCGAGCCGGAAGCAAGGCAGGGATGTGAGGCTGAAGAAGGGAGGAGTAAACAGTAGGAAAAGGAGGAAAACCACTCCAAAAGTGTTGATTACACAGAAATGATTCATCTGTCTGAGAGACTGCAAGCGATTTATTGGTAGCATGCTGTTGGATATCTTGTCCAGGCCCTGTATCATCTAGATATGTATACACTGTAAGGCGCCAGAAAATGGAGATTTTCTTTCCTTATCGTTTGAACGCCTTTTAAATTATCTTAGAAAACAAATTCTTTCATAAAGATGGTTGTTGTCAATAATTCAAGTCATGACTGTCAAAAATACTCCTTGCAGATTTAGTAAATTTTTTTTTTTTGAAAATCAGAGAGGCATTAGTCAACATCTAGTAATGTAATAACTGAGATTATGTAGGGCCATAAAAGGCTAGTAGCCACAGTCGGGAACCGGTGCCTTTGTTGCGTCATTATCAAATACTGAAAAGTCCTGTTCCAGTCATCGGTCTGCTGGAATATTTCTCAAGTATATTTCCAAGGTTAGCTTAGTCATGTTATGTTATGATATTTATTGCTGACCTCAGTCGCTTCAGATCCATCCAAGCAAAACATCCTTACTTTCCCCAATCCACATCCTACACACACAATCTGGAATTATGCAAAATCTACTTCCCCTTCATTCTATCAATCTGGTTCATCGTTTCAGAATTCACATCAGTCCCAGGCTTGATGTACAATTCATATTTTTGCTGAAATCCAATTTTTATTTTATTTTTTACATGATTGTTCATATTACTAATCAAACCAGATCACAAATTTACTTTTGTGTGAATGGTTTACGTCCACTAACGACTCGCATGCGCAGAAGAAGAACTTTGAAGTCAAACCGAAGCGCATCGTTTACGGAAGAAATAATGGATCCTGCCATCTGAAGTTTATTGCTGACAATGAGAGTCGACAGTATTATAACGACATGAAGAAAGCTAATAAAGAAGTGCTACTAATTGCAACGGCTTTTTATGGACTGTAGTTTCTGTCGGGAAGTCGGTTTGGATGTGTGGGCAGAGCCAAGAGTGGTTAGACTGAGCCGTTGACATAATTAGCTATGTTGGTCATAGCTAATCGGTCAAATGAAGACACAGCAAAGTCTTTATTTTGTTTATTTGGGCATTGATGATCCCTGTGAGTTGTATGCATGATAACCTGATTGCCATAGCAACATTCAAACATTAATTCGACAACCGTCACTTATGGTCGGTTGTGTGGCTGTCTGTCCTCTGAGTGTTGGCTTGTTGATGGTTTGGAAATTTGTCCCTGGTCTACAATGACAGTTACTCCTAAAGAGCTCAAGATTTTCTGTACTGCAAGTAAGATGTTTTTACAGTTTTCTGATAAGGAAACATTATGGTGATGGATGCAAAAGTGAAATGATAAAAAAAAGACCAGAACATCGTGTCCCGTTCTCTGATAGTGTAGTTATTGGAAGGAGTTAGTAGAAGAGCCTCTGTTCAAGGGACAAACACACCGAAACTATGACATGAACACAAGTCTCTTCCTGCCGTTCACTGAGACTCACACACAGACAAATTGCCAGACATGCCGAACCTCATCAGGGATAGGAGACACCTTGTTGCCCTGCTGACAAGGAGGACTTTCACTCTGTGTACTTCACACAGGCCTGTAAACTGTCCACTTAAAGTCTCCGTCAGGTTGACTGACAGTTAGGAAATGTCTGGGCTTCTCGGCACGTCCGAGGGCGCGATTTGTCAAATAAACATCCTCTCAGAACCAGACAGCAGCAGGCGCGTTGAGCAACAAGGAGTAACCCCGGAAAGCGGAGACGGGTGGCTGGTTTGGTCTGCGTCAGCGGGTCAAGCCTCTTCACTTTTCCTTTCCTATGGGCAAAGCGGCGCCCCCAATCAAAGCCGGCCTTACAGCTTCAGAGTTGAACTTGGAGGAGTGCTGGACACACTAAGTGTTCAGCAGGAGAGAAAGGAACAGTCCAAGTATAAACAAAACGTGCGACCTTGCAGAATGCTGTGAGCTCCGAGAATGTGCTGCCTGGTGACTCTTATCACCGCCGTCTGTCAGACACGAGAACATTTGCGGACTTTAGGGGTTGGCTGTCTGAAAATTCCCTGCACAGCTTTTCCGTTAGCTCAGACTCTGCAGGTCAGAGGTCCCACAGGTCACCGCTAGAACGTCTCTGACGCAGCGGGAGTGACGGCAGAGCTTGCGGAACAACTGCTGCGCTACTGTATTTCAGATTGAAGGGAAAGGATGAGCGGTGAGTGTTTAATCAATGCAGATGGATTTTATTGTTTTATATCCAGTAAAAAAAATTAAAAATAAATACAAAGCTTACCCAAATGTTTGCTACTGTGGTCCAGGAATGAGGTTGTGTGAGATTCTTGTGGTACAATTTGAACACTTTCACCAAGAATGTAGACATTTATGAAAAAGGACACAGCTGCTTTCACTCAAATGTTGTCACTGCTGCTTAAATAAAGCATATAAAACAATTATATCTACGCCATTTGTTTTGACTTGAATACACTCAGAAAATTAGAATGTCATAAAAAAATTGATACTTTGTCACTCATTTCAGAAAGTGAAACTCAGATTCTTAACAAAGAGCAAACCGTTTTAAACTTTATTTCTGGACATTTTGAGGATTATGGCTGACAAATAACGAGCATCCAAACTCAGAATATTAGAGTGTCACATATCGGTACAACAGAAATGTTAAGACTTCTGACACGACGGCGATGATGCCAGTCCATCCCGCCTAGCTGAGTTTGAGTAATGTTGCTGCGCGATGAGAAATGTGCTGGTTTGAATCCAGAGTTTCCCAATCACGCGCTGGTTTTCAGCAGGCACCAGGATTTTCTTCTGCAGTCCAAAAAACAGGAAAGTTAGCTCAACTGCAGATTTTCTGTTTCGGCTGTGTAACGGACTGGCAACGTGTCTGGACTCCTACAGGGGGACTTCTAATCCCTCTGTGATCTTGAGCTGCACCGGTACAGCAGATGAGTGAGCACCGGAGCTATTTATTAGCTTATTTCCTCCATTTCAAACCTTTTACATGCAGTTATAATCAGGGACCATTTGGGAAAGTGTATATATCGGTTCTAGCCCAACTAGTACAGGCCTCAAAAAGGAAAGGCCGTCTTTCCCCAAACAGACTCCATAAAAAGGCATAATGTCAGATCAGATATATTTTTACATATCAGAGGATACAGATAAACAACTTTCATGCCACTATTCGCCCTTGTAATCGTTTACAAAATCTCTTTTAGCCTGGTCTTTGCAGGTCATAATTTCACAGTAAAGCCAACTATGACCAGGTTTGATGGAGAAGCTTCTCCATCAAACCAAAGTAAACACCGTGCCCACGGCCTGATCCCACTCCGTTTTAATTAAATTTCTATGCTGTGAAGAACGATTTCCATAAACATAGAATGATCAGAATTAGACCGAACTGTAAAGAACACATGCTTTACCATCTCGGTGTGGTGCGAAAGGTACTGTTCATGATTCAATTCTATAATTTGGTATAAAGTACCAAGAAACAGCAATCATGGATTCAACTATCTTATTTGGAAAACACCTGAAGTGATCTACGGATAAAATATCTACAAAAATGAGACTATTAACCTTTTTTTTTTTTGTTCAAGTTGCAATCTCTTAGTTTCTTCCTTCTTTGAAGCATGTTCATTTATCTGTGCATGTTTTCTATGTAACATGCACACAGTGACTTGTTTTTTCAAAGTAAAAAGGACTAAATGTATTATTTTGTGTTTTTTCTTTTGAAAATTGTAACAAAACTCGAAACTTTACCCGCTCCCTGTTTTCTCTGCCAGATGCCTAACGTGCTGACCTGCTTTATGCACATAGTCCTTTTCAAAAGCATTTGAGGTAGATTTAGCCATTTAAAGGGGCGGCATTATGTGCTTTGCAGGCTCATAGTGCTGTTTTATAGAACAATCAAGTAAGTATGTTAACTGCAGTTGTTATAAAAATGCAATCAAATATGACTTAAAAGAAATTTGACTTTGTAATTTAATGCCTTGAAATTAGACCTCTGTCTCTTTAAGAAGCTCCCGCTCTTTCTGAAACTCCGCCTTCAGGAAGTCATCACAACATGGCTCCTCTATTAACCACTTAACAACGTTTTTACCAGCGTTTCACTGAGAAATGCCTTGTGTAATGAGCTCAGCAGATGCACAGTTCCATCAGATGTTTGCTAATTGCTGCTGGCTAGTCTGCAGGAGCTGAGTGGAGGAGGGGTGCTCTGTGAAGCGGAAGCTTGGAAACTGCACCTCCAGGGCGGGGATTAAAGGATTTCTCAAACATGCGTGAAAGAATCAAGGCAACACTCCAGGTATGTTTTTGATGAGAAAAACATGATGTGTAAAGCTAAAAATGAGTAAATTTTCCATAATATTGCCCATTTAAGAACTAAAATGAGTAACTAGCTAACCGCTGGCATGTTATCAGTGGATTTCATAAACTTGTGTGTTTCTCCTGCTTCATGTCTGTTTTAATGTTTTTCTATACACATACATCTATCTATATATATATATGTATAGAGTGCAAAATGTGTAGAATAGTAGTCTCTAAAATAATGTTGCATAGATCTAGAAAGAGTCCACAAAAAATTGGTTTGTTTCCCTCCACTTTTAATCAGATTCTAGCTCAGAGTTCTTGCTCTCAGGGCATTAAATAAACCTAAGTCACCAGGATTAAACTTTAAAGTCTATGCTGCTTGTGTGCTTTTCTTGTCAAATTTTTTTGAACAATTCAAGATGAGTTTTGGAATAGTAAAGCGGTGTCCACATCCAACACTGGCATGCACAAGCCAAACGCATTACTGCAGAGTAATTTACCATGGCAGAGGCCTTTCTTAGAGCCTCCTTTGTTTTTTTATGAAGTTAGTTTGCTTGATCACTTAAGAAATTATTTATCATTTCTATTCATCTCCGCCAAGAACATTTTTCCGGACAATTTGTGGCTTTGTTGTCCTTCAACCTTAATTTATTGCCGTAGTCGTGCTTCTTCACCGCATTGTTTAGACTCGCAGAATAAGTCTTGGTAGAAAGCTGACGACAAAATACCGTTTCTCCAAGTTTTATTTCTAACACCTGTTTGAGATTTGACTAGGAAAGAGAAAAAAAAACAAAACAACACCTGAGAGTCGAGAAAGAACTCTCCGTTCGAACGAGCCCACATACTGAGAGGGAAGCAGTAAAGCAAATTGCAGACTAATTTGTAGAACTTGAGCTTTTTATCTGGAGATTCTAGGACCTGATCGCAGCTTTATGAGCTCTCAGTAAGTCTGTCAATCAGTCGATTTCAAGCGAAGCCTCAAGATATCTTTGTTTTTATTATTATTATTATTCGAATACGCTCGTTGTAGACTGCACTGCGATCTCCAAGAATGCGGCTCGGTGTGTGTTTCTGTCATCCAGCCGTAATAACAACCAGGTGCCTCCGATTCAAATTAACATATGGTTCTAACTTTCTTCCTACTTTGACAAATGCATACCTGGGTTGCTGACTAGTAAAAACCATAAAATGAATTCTTCAGTTTTTCTCTTTTTTTATTTACAACATGAGGATGTAAGGGAGGGCGAGGCGGGGCAGAGCTGAGAATGATTTCACCTTGCATGCAACCCTCGTCTTGCTCGCGTTGCACACCTTGACACACGACTGCTATCGCAGTTATTAGAAGCAGGACTTGTTGCACTCGCTCTTTTTTGTTCATGTGTTCATTATTTGGGTTATTGGTGAGTTTGCAGAGGGCAATAAAAACCAAAAAGAAAGGCTTTAATGTGATATTTTCAGGATCTGACGTTTTTGTGCCTGAAAGAAATGTAAGAGAGAAAATCTGCCCTCTGCAGTTTCGCATATTTCCATTTATAAACATTACGGCAGGTTAAAAAAATGCTGCAAGGAAACAGAGAAATGGTACGAGACCATATCTATGGTTAGATATCCATCTTGGATATCTAACCATAGCGATTAAATCGGAATAATCGTGATGAATCTATTATCGTAATAATCTAATTCAGTAATCGGTTAATTAACTGGAGTGCATCGATACTGACTAAAAAAATAAAATAAAAATAGGCCAATCGCTATTCACAGCTATAATTTCACCAAAATTGCCCAAAGACTGCAGACTTTTTTTATGTAAGATGGAAAAAAAAAAAACTAAATATGTTCTACCCAGAACTCCTCAAGAGGCATAGCTTAGCTTCACCTCGTTCAAATTTCTTAAAAAAAAAAAAAAATCTATTAATCGCCTTCTGATATCCAATTATTAATTTATTAATCCGCAAAAATAACCAAAATCTGTACTGATGTTGGGTCAGAAATGATAACGCGCTCACAAAAGGAATGCATAGACATATGGAGTAATTTTAAATTTCCGCTAGGCTGTCACTCCCAGATAGAGGCTGGTGAAAAAACTGCAATAACACAAAATCTTACCAAGTACGTCTGTCTAGTTTATAAAAATCTCTTTACACACTTGAAATATGACAAAACTACCAGGTTTTGTCATATTGCTATTAGCTTGTTAGCAAGACACAGGAGCTTGTTTTAAGTAAGTATTTCTTGAATATAGATCAAATATTACTAGTTCTACTGGCAGATTTTTTCCCCACTTATAACAAGCATTTTTCTGTGTAATAAGTGGAAAAAATCTGCAAGTGGAATAAGAACTTTTATCAATATTCTGGAATGACTGATACAAAATAAGCTGCTATATATTGCATAAAATTTACTCGCAAGCTAATTTGGTCTTGTTTCAAGTGTACTACAATATTTGCACTAGAAATTAGGCAAAAATACTTGGTAAAATTTTGTGTTTTTGCAGTGAAGGGGCACAACAGTGGTTTAAAAAATAAATCAAGCAAGGAAAGCTCTGGGTCCTGTAATAGGGATTTATATCCCCATTACATCAGGGATGTAATAGGGATCTATGCAAATGCACAAAACTGCATTGGCATAGATCCGGGAATAATCTGCACATCTTGACCAATGTGAAATTACCAGACTTTTTGCTTGATAAACACACATTTTATGAAAAGTAGAGGTAAATAAACCCTAGTGTAATTCTCTTTGCCTCTTAAAATGCAACTTATTGGATGAATGGACGCTCAAACAGACTGATGATACTGATCCTGGTATAAATGATCTAGATCATCTTTTGCATTGTGTAAAAAAAAAAAAAAATCTGGTATTTTAATTTCCATTTTATTACATTAGCGTCACACTGCTTCAATAAATTGGATTATTGAAAAATTCCACTCATTTCACAAAGCGAAACATTATATGGATTAACCACGCACAGATGGCTGTTTGAAAGCCTTTATTTCTGTCAATTATGACCGTTTTCTGCTTACAGTTAATGAAAACATGACATTTCAAGTAGAATATTATATCAGAGCAATAAAATCCAATTTTAACAACAGAAATCTGGACGTAATGAAAAAGTATGTTTAATACCTGCTTAAAGGTTACTTTCAAAATGCACTTTTAATCTGACAAATGATACTCATGGAGAAGCTCAAAATGGAATCAGTGCGCACTGGACTTTATTAATATCAACTATAAATATATGAAACTGTAGAAACGGTTTATATGTTGGGCACATTGTGTTCCAAGATGTTCTTTCATAGTTCTAACAATAAAGAATATGAGTGCCGAGGAGCGAAGACAGAAGTAAAACGTCGAACAGTGCGAGGTTGTAGGAAGACAATTGGAATGACAAACATTACGGAAAAGTCGTACTTTAAGGCAGTTATTTAAAAATTAGTAAAGGAGGGGAAAAAAATAAGGCTGCAAAGTTCGTTGTCAAATCTCGTTAAAGGTAGTTTTGGTTTAAGTGCAACGTCAAGACAGCTGAAGAGAAAGTTAATTCCCAAAATTAAATATACAGCTTATTGTCTGGCCAGAGGTGCTTTTTAGCCATAACTACTTTGGTTTGAGTTACCCAGGTTTGGAAATCTGGAGCTTAAATGTCTAACTGCTCCCCAAAAACAACAAACTGAGACGGTGCGTGGGTTATGAGCTGAGCTGCAGCAGAGGAAAATATATATTTAATATTTTATAGACTTATAATCAAGATTTCGACTGTTGTCGTCTAATTTATTTATATTTATTCATCTATTTACTTATCTGAAACCCTAACCAGATTACTCCTTAAGATCTTTCTCAACCAATTCTTTATGCTCATGAAATGCAATCAAAAGCTAAAAGTGCAGTATGTAACTTATTAAAAGATATTCATCACAACAAAATTATCATTATGTTATGACAGTATAACATAAGGTGGATGGATGACCTGTGGAAAAAAAAAGAAACAAAATAAAATCCTCTACCTTCTCTCTGTGCTCCCAGCAACAACTACAGAAACAACCAATCAGAAGCAATGGGAGGGTCTTAGCGCTGTCAATCACCCTCTCACTTGCTCTTTGCCAAGCTACAGCTAGTTGGATTGAACTGAATTGTAAACATTTTGATATTAGTCATCTTATTTTTAAAGTGAACAAGTGCGCTTTGTGGTTACACAAATACACCAAACTAAAAATGAATAATGGAAAATTTATCAAAGCTGACCGCGATGCCAAAACCTCAGCTGTAAAGGTTTAGGGGTTTGCAGTAATTTCTTTTGCAATGGCACATTTTTGTTGCTGTCCAAAAGCGAAGCCGACACATTTTGTGTTTTACTCCTAATCTAAAACCCATGTTGCAGCTTCGGACCGGGCCAACGAAAGCAATAGAACATGACAAACAGTCTCAAGAAGTGCCGAAAACGATAGAACAATATGTAAAAAACGACAGAATGGATTAAGGTGGGCCTTTTACTCATATTTATTTTCATCAGGGTGTTAGATAGCGGAATTACAAGGCTGGAAAGGGATGTGAAAACTTTGGAGATGTTCCTCGTTCTCCCGTTCCAGAGACCCGGACAGAAGTGTGCGGCGTGTGATTGATATCCGAGAATGATCCCGACCTGTCTCTCCTGCTCTTCTTTTAGGCCTGGAATGTGCTCGCATCTAAGCCACGGCCTGGATCAGGTCTGTGTTACTGTTTTCATTTCTACTGTGAAGAAGAAGAAGAAGAAGAAGAAGAAAAAAAATAGCCCGCTGCCCAAAAAGCTCTTGTATCCACAATACAACACCTGGAAAAAGAAACTCTTCATTAATCCCGGCAGCCCCTGAGAATCTGTGGTTCTAAGCGCAGCTCTTCCCCCAAACCACATGTGAGGCGGCACGGTGGCTGGCCGGCAGAGCCTTTGTTTTAGAGTAACTCCGGGTTATTGTCGGGTCACTGTGGCTGAGTGGTTCCTTAATTGAATTTCGAAGCGTTTTGTTTTAGTACGCCACCGTCAGAGCTCCCCGGCCCCCTAAAAATATCCAAGTGGATGCAATGACCTCATCTTTTCCGGAGTTTTGGAGAAAGATAATCCGACATGGTCTTTATCACTCTGACTAACAGCTGATGAAGGAATAATTACAGGCGACCGCAGATTAGACCGCCGTCCGTGTAACTTTAGAGTGCTAAATCGCACGGCGATGACCTGATTCGCTGATCTCTCTGAGGAGAGATAGCGCCGCTGTTTTCTTTCCCACCCTTTCTTTTAACGGTTTAAATTATTCAAGTTTTTTTTTTTTTGCACCTTATAGCCTAATAATTCAATGTATTTTGGGGGGATTTTAGTAGAGCATTGTTGTGGAGTAGTTTTAAAAAAATACGTTTTTTTCTTGCAAATAAAAATTTGTAAAGTTTGCATCTATTGCAAGCCCCTTTAGTCATATTTCCCTAAATAAAACCCAATTCAACGACTTACATTCAGAGGTCACCAAATCAGTACACAGAATCCATCTGTGTGTTATTTAATCTCAGGATAAATCCAAGTTTGTTAGAGGTTAGTGAACAAACAGCATACGGATATTGGCAGTGATGTTTTGCAAAAGTTTAAAGGAAAGTTAGGATACAAACCAGTTAGTTTTACAAAAGTTAGGTTAGTAGATCCATAGGAAGGTAGTGTTGGGTCTTATAATAAGACTGTAGGTATTCCAAACATCCTCTGCTCCCCTACTATCACAAAAAAAACATTGCTCTTTTATGACAGATTATTAAGGCCACACTAAGAAAATGAAAATAAAATTACGAGAAGCTGTGCAAGAATAAAGTCAAATAAAGTCATAACATTCCGATTTTATTCTCGTACAGCTTCTCGTAACTTTACGACTTCTCGTAAGATTATGACTTAATTCTCATACGACTTCTCATAATGTTACAACTTTATTCTCGTACGACTTCTCGTAATATTCCGACTTAATTCTCATGCGACTTCTCGCAACGTTATGACTTTATTCTTGAACAACTTCTTGGGACTTTATTCTTTATCTCATGATATTATGGCTACTCTCGTAATAAGTTTTCATATATTTTTATTATTTCCTAGTATTACTGCAATAGTTTGTCGTACACTTCTGCCATACATTTTTTTAAAATAAAATGTTGATTAGACACTTGATTAATACTGACACTCAAGTCATTCCATCCTTAAACCTGAATTTCCCAACAGAGGAACAAGTATTTAAATTTAAAACAATTTATTTTTCCATTCCAGTGGTGTCTAAAGTGAGCATTTTTAACGTTTGGGGCACACATGCCGTCGCTGATCGTGATACACTCCTGCAGGTGACTTCATCTTTTTAATCACTTGTCGGTAATGGAGGACAGCAGCAGAATATGCAAACCCAGGAATGTATCAACACAACACGAGCGTGTTTTTACTTCCCTGGATGAAGCAGTGACTAAGACCTGCTCTCCTGCTGCAACAGTCCTGTTCTGTATTTATATTAGCTGCAAAGCAATTTTTAACTGTACATTCCAGTTAGGTGAACAGCTCTTGGCCGGTGCAGACGGATTTTTCAAAGCTTTGAGAGGGGGAAAAAAAGAAGTAAAAATTAAAATAAAAGAATAAAAAAAAAAAAAAAGAAACGATGTCCAGTCAGTTGGCAGGAGCAGCTGCGCAGCATTTTTGCAGCAAAGGCAACAGAATCATTTATTTGTCTGACTTTGCAGTACCCCTGTATAGCTGTCAGTAGGTTTTTACTGTAGCAAACCTAAATATGAAACCAATTACAATCTTGGGTCGGCACTCCAAACACAGCTCGCATATTTTTTTTGTTGTTGTTCTCCTCTGAAATACAAGCAACTATTTCATGCCTTACCACCCCGTCCACCCCACCTTTCTTTACGTTTTTCATCACCTTACGCGGTGTGGTTCGGATAAATAATAAATCTGTTTACCGCTCGTGCGCGCTGAGGTAATAATCGCCTTCAGAAACGTCCTATCTATCAACTGGATCTGGTCCGTGTGTCTACCGCTTTCGGCTTTGCTCGGGTGATGAATGAACATCTGAGTAATTTCATGGATGAATTAGGAGCTAAAAACAACAGCGGACTGGTTAAAAAAAAAAAAAAAGCATCGGCACCTGTTGCCTAAGACTAACAGAATAGTACGATTTTTCTTTGTTATGGCGTTGATGCTTCAGGCAGATAGTGGTTCAGACAGAACTCCTGGCAGCTCTGTTGAAAATGCTTTTTTGGTCATTTAGACGGCAAAGCAAACAAGAACATGCAGCACTTATCGTATCTGGAGTAATATCTGTTCATTACATTCATTTCAGTCCTTTTTCATGCTGTTCTCAAAGTCTGAATCTTAACTGCAGCCATGAAAGCCATTACACTGACACACAATCTCTAATAAGAGAGCAAAGTTAATTATCTCTGATGGGGATACATCAGTCAGCTTAAGGACACAGCGCTACATAAACAACAAGACTGGAGAGGTTGATGTTAAACTACATGAAAAGATCAAGCGTTGGGGCTGATCACGTCCATCAGCGTCGCTGGCTAATATCCTCCAGATGAGCGTAGTCTTCCTCCCTCCCGCTCCCCGTACGTCCAATCAGCACGGAATCCACCCAGCTGGTGCAGGAAAGAGTCCAGGCTCTTTTAACGCTTTGTGTTGGAGAGCCGTCAGCTGCCAAGCAGGCATCGCGTTCGTCTCGCTGAGCGAAAGAGCGCCGCTGAGTTTTATGTCAGGTGAATGTGGGTTGCAACGCTGAAGTCAGTGAAAGTTTAGCAAGAGACATCTCTGGTTCCTGGCTGCTTATTTATGACCTGAAGAGTCATTTGAAGCTTTTTTTAATTTTTTTACTGAAATGTGCTAGCTGGTCAATCCCCTACTCAGCCCAGAAAAAAAGATGGAAAAAAAGATGCAAGTGCTGTCCATTCACACACCCCTTTAACTTTTACACGTTTTATCAACCTACAACCGTAAACTTAAGTGAGTTTTACTAAGATTTAGAAAGACAGACTCAATGTTTTCTTTATAAAATCATCTTGAAACGTGTAGCATGCATTTGTATTCAGCTCTTTACTCCAATACCCCAATCTTGTCCATTTCCTCTAGAGATGGAGTGAATAAACAGCTTTAAAAAGACAAAGGAACACAGCAGACCAGTCAGGGAGAACGTTGTGGAGAAGCTTAAAGCAGGGTTAGGCTGTAGTAAAATACTTCAAAACAAAAGCCTTGAACAACTCACCAAGATGTCCATCTAACTGAAAGGACAGGACAAGGATTGAGGTTATTAATCAGAAGCGGGCAGCCAAGAGGCCCATGATAACTCTGGAGGAGCTGCAGAGATTCACAGCTCATGTGTGAGAAACGGTCAATAGAAGAAGTGTTTGAGGTCCACTGAAAAAAAGCTGGAGTAGTGGCAAGAGAAAGGTCTTGGAACACGTATTGTTTGCAAGTGGTCCCTTTTTCAAAAAGCCTTTAATAGCTTACCTAGTATGACTAATTCACACATCTGGTGTCAGTTCAAATGTGTGGCTAAGCCAGGCGAAGTTAAGCTAAGCTAACATAGTTTTCCTCAAACCACACAATAAGCACATGCAGGCAGGAGTTCTGGTTAGATGGTAATACTTTTTTTCCTTCCAGATTTTTGGGCTACATGTAAAACTACTAAACACATCGGACACATTGGGAAGCAACACACGTTATGGAGATGCATTTCTTAAGCTGGGAGAGGGAGATGATGGCAAGATGAAAGGAACAAAACATGGTCAAAAAAGCCTGATAAAGTCCTAAGAGGTCATTGTGCTGTTGGATGATTCTTAAGTATATCGCCACAGGTACGATGGAATGGTTTACATAAATATAAGTATGTGTTAGGATGACATAATTCCATAACTTAATTTTACCGAAAAGGTTTTTCTCCAGCTTTGTGATGGACTGGCAGCCTTTCCAGGGTTTACCACGCCTCTTGCCCAATGACGGCTGGAGAAAGAAATCAGCCTTCCCATGACTTTGCAAGGATAAACAAGTGGATGGATTTTTATCCAGTCACACTGAGCTTCTGCAATTTTGCAAAGAATTAATAAAATTTTGTCTCTAAATGGCCAAAACTGTTAGATATAATCCAAAGATTTACAGCTGTAATTGCAGCAAAAAGTGTTTCTAGACACTATTCCACTCCTGAGTTTTGACTCGGCATAAGAGAGGTAATGGAAGTACACTAAAATTTGTAATTATTGTGTGTAAAAATGGGAAAAATTTTAATGGGCATGAATTCCTTTGTGAGGCATTGGACAGGGCAGAACTGACTAATCATTGCCATCAAGACTTAACTTGATGCTGGAGAAAAATCTTAACCCTCCTACACGGCACATCAATGTAAAACCATAAACTAGAAAGTAGCAGATTTATTAGAAACCCGTCTCCACTCCACAAAAAAGGCTAAGTGGGCAGCGATTCAGCAGTAACACCTCTGATGGCAAAATTGTGTTAATGATGCCATCGTGTGGTCTCTCTCAACGGAGACGCTTTCTTCTAATGTGCATTCGCAATTCAAGAAGTTGATCCAAAAGAGAGAAAAAAAAAGTATTTTTCAGTTTTATATGAAGCCGTTTATTATCAGACTATGGTAACCACGGAGATTTCTGAAGAACGAGCGGGAGGAAACATCATCACCTTGGTGGGATCCCGGGTACTGACGTTGGGCTTTAGGCCAAACCTGCCACTCCTCTGCATTGCCCAGACTGTAAACCAGCGTTAGATGGATTGTGGTCTTAAGCGTCTCAAGCTGAACGGCGATGCAAACACACAGAGTTGTGTTGTGGAAATAAATCCACACTGGAACACTTTTTGAAAGCCGCTGTTCATCATGGCACTAACAAATGTTGTATAGAAAAAAACTCTTCCAAATAAAGAAACACCTGACAACTGTCCAGCGGCGTGACAAATCAAATCTTCAGAACACCTTCGCGCCACATGCAGGAAGCCATGTGCAACATTTTTATTTCTCCTCATCTACTAAAAGTACTTCGCTTTTTGCACCAAGATTCTAAAATAATAATAAAATAAAACTATACGCTTGGTTCTACGTGGAGGAAGAACCCAAAGAGTGGGGGATGAGGACACTCTACAGTTCATGCCTTAATGACGATAGATCGTTCAATCAGACACATCATGGAGGTGACAGACTGTAGTGTTTGTGAGCATAAAGTTACCCAAATTTTAAAATGCACCATTTTAGCTTGATTTTTGCCTTTTAATTATCTTTGTCACTGCAAAACATCCACTGATGTCTAAAGAGGTAAAGTTCTAATTCCTACAGATGTTTATAGACAATTTACCAAAAGATAACCCATTTCTTTCTCAGGCTCTGACATTAAATCAAATTTTTGTGTTTTAGCTCAGTCAAGATTACCAAAATAATTTTTCTTTGCAAAATACCAGAATAATCCAAGATAATCTTTTTAGACATTTTTTATTACTTTCTTTAAATTTAGTTTGCATGCACTGAGAATACTTTGCCTCTAAACAATTTGGGAAAGCTGTGATTATGATTTAAACACTGCAAGCTTTAGTGTCTCACAAACCCAACAAAAAAGTATGATATAATATCTGAATAACTTACTACCCACTGCAAACACTTCTACTTTGATCGTTTACTTGCCTTGCTGCATTTGGGTCTTCACAATTCATATTATTTGAAACCTCAAACCTTCAGTGAATACGACTCTTAATTTGAAAAAAACAAACGATTGTGTTTGTTCTGAAATGTAACAAATACAAATGTTGTTGGCAATAATCACGTGAGCTAAAGCAGGAAAAATTTAGAACTACTTAATACCAGACAAAAATGTTGTATTGGTTATATAGTGTATGCAAACATCTGGTTTTTAACTATATATGTATGATATGTATAGTATAGCTGAAATTTGGATTAGCTTAAAGTTTGTCGGGTCAAACAGAATACTAACTGTTAGTATTTTAATTTTAAAAATATTTTTGATAACTACCACACAATTTTTCAGGTAAACCTTCTCAAATAAAACTTGTGATTTTGTGCAAAAAAAAAAGTGAGACTTCCAACTGCTTCCATTCACCAATGTAATGTTTAGCATAACATAAGCCAGCTATACTTTAGAAGGGGGAAACAATACAATTCCTCTTTCTGGTTTTAGATTTTTCTCTTTAAAGATAGATATTAGATTCTAAACTTAATATCTTCTTGTTCCTTAAAACAAAAAATATTTGCATTAGAAAACATAAGCATCAACCGTGTAGTGGATTTGAATTTTAATAATTTACACAGTAAGAAAAAGCAAAACTCCCCCAGGAGTTGTCACAAATATCTTTTTTATATTATATTTACTTAGTTTAAATTGAGAATCACAGGATGTATAGCCTTCCGTTATCGACTTATAAAAAACACATTACTGTGTGAAATCCCTCAGGCTCTGGTGGACAGCTACGAGATGACGACATTAAACCGGATAATGACCATTAGGTTTGCTCAAAATGTTGCATTCTGCAACTAATGATGAGGAGGTCACCGCGTCAGTAAGAGTTATCTCATTTACTGCTGTTTGAAAACTGTTGTGTTGTCATGCAACCCTTCTCTTGTTTGTTTCTCTTACGCCCTCCCACCTCCAAACCACTGGATAAAACGACAGGATGAAATTGAGGAGATTACACTTTATGTCCATCGCTGTCTTCTGTTACCCTTACTCCCTCGCCACACATGACATCATGGAAAACTTTGTAGGGCTTCAGCTGCAGTAAAGAAACCCTCTGTTGTTTCAGCTATTTTGAGAGCCCGTGTGCATACATGGGACTAAAAATATCGATTCAAAACACAGGATTCCGCAAATGTTTCCACCTCCGGCGCTGTCATGCGAGTGGCATTTGAGTCAGGTTGAATTGGGCTGTGATGCTGAAAAGGAGATATTTCAGCGTGGATTAGTCTTCAGAGGGATTCGATGGAGAAAAAAAAAAAAAGTTTGAGGTACGTAAACGGGATTTGGAAAACGAGCGAGACTTAAATCCTTTCTGCACTAATTGCGGCGCTCCGACTCTTTCATTCATTTTCAAAGGTAAACAGGCAGATGTTGTTGAATCAAACTGAGAAATCTTCAGCCTCAATATGCTTTGGGTAGGAATTTTTGATTTTACAAGGTACATGAACTCAACACTTAACGGCTTCCTCTTAACGAGGCAATGTAAGGTGACGGCGTTCTGCACGCATCCTACTGTTGTAAACCTGTTGACCTATGTATACTCAGTAGAAGTGGTGCAATATGAACACTGTCTGATTATTCAACTCTGTCTCATTTTAGAAAATGTAATTACGTATTTGTCAAGAGTGAGAAACTCCTCAGGTTTGGGTTTAAGTTCAGGTTTTCAACTAAGTAACACAAGACTCAGGCAACCATCACGTCTGCCTCATATTGTACCAAGGTATATGCTATTGTCGGTTGTCATGTGGTATTCCTACTGGATAGGTTCCTCTAATTGTTTTCTAAGATAAGATTTTATTTTGCAGTAGCAATATGTTTGAACTTATTTGTCTTTGTTTGGGGCTAACTAGCATTAGCGCGGTAAGTGGCTCGTGTTGAGCCACTAAACTCCACTCCATTTTTGTTTCCATTTCGTGAAGAAGGAAGTTGCGCTCATGTCTTCTTCACAGGTTTTTATGTAGTTTCCTTCTTAGTGCAGCGCCTCCACAGGAGAGGAGGTGAACAGCTTGCTCAAAGGGTTTGGCTTGCCTGACACAGTGCAGTGTGAAAGCGAAACACAGCAGCTGAAAATGCAACAAACGTTGCAATTTTTCTCCCCAATCAAACTGAGTCTACCAGACACGAAAACACCCTTTGAAGAAGCAAGTTAGTCAAAGTGGAGTTATCTTCTACTCTGCCCAACTTCATGTTAGCATATCTCAGAAAAGCTAAAAAAAATATTTTAAAAAATCCATCACAAATTTTGTATTTGCTTGAACTTCGGAAAATTTTGAAATATAATTGAACTCACCATTTTTGCCTTCGCTTGTCTGTTTCCTGGGTCTGTGGCTTGGCCTGTCCGTCTGCCGTCCAGCTTCTCTGCCAGCATGTGTGGCCCTCTGTGGGAGACCGGGATGCCGTCTGTCCCGTGGAGTGTCGTTGCAGACCTCTGAGCATTTCACAGTGTTCATGGCTCCCCCTTCACTCCCCAGCGGATGACATTTCTTCTTGGGTCACCTCCCTTCAGCAGAGAGAAAGATACCGTGAAAGCGAACGCTCGGCAGACCGGGGGCCACGTACAAGCGACTCTTAACCACGGCCTCGGTTAGCTGTTACAGTTAAACAACAAGTTTAAATAAGCGCAAAAACATCACAAGCACGTGAATGGGGAAATGTGAAAACTCTTTCATTGACACTAAAAGCTGGAATAAAGCCAAGTCAGTGTTTACAGAACACAACATGTTTTCCACATTTCATGTTTCGGAGGCCCGTCTCGGCTCAGGCAGACGCCGGCGTGTGGCTGGATGTTTATGATCCTATTTCAAACTCACATTCAGCCATATGTGTGCATCTCTTAACCAGCTGGAGTTAAGAGAGCAAACATTTTGGGCACAAGCATTACAAGTTTTAAGTCCTGAAGTCCTGCTTTAAAAATAAAAATGTAAGCACAAGTATTAAAAGTTTTGAGAATAAAAGACTGAAAATGTGTGCTCTCAAATTATGGCACAAAAAAAATGTAACTTTATACTCTGCGAACCAGACCCTAAACTCACTTAAAGTCTGGGTTGAGATTTTTTCCCCCCTTCATTAATGACACACTTTTATTACATTCATTATATCTATCATGGTAATTCAGGGTGAGTTATTTTAAATTCTAAATGAATATCCTTGTTGGACTTTTATTTAAGTGTTATTTTCCTTTAAGATACATTTACCTAACGCCAGAATAAATGAAATGTACATTATGCAGCAAAGGAAATTAGAAGATCGGACATATATCCATTATGGAGATGATCGGTGTTGGACGGGCGATGTGCCCCTATTGCATAAGCGATACTGAAGAATGACTGATATCATTAACGATACAGGGAAGAAGCTTTTAGTTATCTTGCTTTGCTAGCAAAGTCGTTAGCTATCAGCTAGCTAATAGCGCAACAACAACAGCCTAATGTCTGTATGATAAAAATACTGAATCGATAGATAAGAACAGTTTCTCCTCACCTGGCTGTCTCCTCCCGCTCCGTGGTTCTTCAGAGAAAGGCAGACGCAGAGGCCTGTTAGTGTCTGTTGTATTTCATTACCTCTCTGCTTAAACCGCTACTCTGTGCTGAAGCAGAAACGATACGTTCAACGTTTTCCGTCATCTGACAAGTAGCAAGTCTACTCCACTTTATTCACCAAAAACGTTTGTTTTGTTTTTTTTTCACCAAAAGCTGTTCTGTAATCTGGAACGCTCGCTACGTTGAGCTCCAGTTAGCCGCCTCATCTCACTGCGCGAGAGGCAACTGCGTCGTGCGTCACGGGCAAAAGGTCAAAGGTAACAAGGTGACCAGAGGGCTTATTATGTTGTACAAAAAAATAAAAAATAAAATAATAATAATAATAATTTTAGTACATGTTATGTGTCACAAGAGGGCTTAGAAAAATAATAATACAAAAAAAATAAAACAAATTGACTAAAAGGGCACTTGGGGGCAAGGAGCAAAAAGGGCAGGTGCTCAAGCACATTTTTTTTAGAGCTTTAAACCTGACTTATTAAATGTTGCTTCTCAGAAGATCATGTCCCGGTTAGTCTTGTGGGATTGGACTCACATCTTCGAGGAAACGTCCCTGAATGCACTGCGTCTACTCACACGATATCTTGACACATAGATTACATGCTGTGTGCCTGAAAGAACAAAACCGGGTTCCACAGCATACTGTACATAAACACTGGCCTTGGCGAAAAATAACAAACCCATGCATTTACCTCCGAATGCAGACAACAGTTACAGTAAATCAGCCTGTTAAAAGGCCAGAAACGACTGGGACTCTTCCTCGTCGCATCAGGAGGAACCTCTTTACTGAAGCCTTAACTGATGGGCCGGCTTTGAAAGCCCACCCAGAGGCAGATAGGGTTCGCTCTGACAATTTATACCACAGGGGACTTGAAATAGGCAAAGAGATAGGCGAAGGAAAACATTGCCTCAAAGACACCCAAGTTCAGCTTGGTGTTTCACATTAGCTCAGAGCACAACAAGTTATCAGTGAATCTCCTTTTTTTTTTATGTGACACTAGACTGACTGAGGGGGAATAAAAAAAAAAAAGCTGCTTCGTTGTGTGACTCAGAGGCAGAAGCGTGCATCTGAGGAGGGAGGGAAAAAAAAGACAGGAAAAAGTAACCTAGCCTGTCTTCAAAAGAGTCAGGTTTATAATCTGATGCTATCTTGTGAATGGTGCTCTGCGTTTCAGAGTCAACACAATGCGAGCCAAGACACGTGGACACATGGCATTAGGAGCTCCATCAAGATGAGCTGATAGCAGATTCCTATAAAGAGTTGTCCTCCCGTTGATTCTCTCCGATTGGCCTGAATGCTTTCTGCATTATCTGCCTGCGTCTTTAATGACTCGCAGATTAAGGGGTGGCTGGGAGAACAGGCAGTCGCTTATCTGCTTGAGTTCACAGCCTGCCCTATATTTTCTTGATGATGGGGATGTTAATCTTTATTACGCGGTAGAGTTTAAATAATTGCTCCCAGATCTTACTAGTGGAATGTCACAAAAGCATGAATTTTGGCACGTCGGTCATGGTGGTACTTTAATCCATGGCAATGGTGCCTCCTTTTTGTATTTCTGATGATGTTTCTGTGAATAACATGGAATTAACACTTTAAGTTATCGCATTTTTTATTTTTATTTTTTTACATGCAAAAGACCTGAGCAGGAACCTCCACACTACGTTTCTGGTACGTCTGTAAATTTGACACACAAGCAACATCCGCAAACAACAGCGATGGACAACAGAACAGCTTCTCTCAGCCCGTTGGGGGTTAATTTTTGTTTTGTTTTGTTGGGACGCTGGAAAAGATGAGTGTTGCATTCAAGTTGTACTAAAAGTTTGTATATCATCAAAACTATTCAGGCCAAAAATAGCACGTTAACATAAAAAGTGTTGCAGCAGCACAGACGTCCCCAATGCGAATGCTAGCGTTCATAGTTGTGAAAAGGTATTTTTCAAAATAAGTTGCATGGATGATCAGGAGTTCCTGAAACACTTGAAAGATGAAGATGTGTAATAGCACTTTGTTTCAATCTGATGACTGAGTAACTTAAATATCAATAAATATCTTTGTTCGCTAATGCTAGCATCCACAGTGGAGAATGACCAGGGTTTCCTGAAACACTTGAAAGGTGAATAAGCATAATTGCACTTTGGACATAACTTTTTGTTGAAATATGATTAATGAACCCTGTGGTTAAACATTTTAGCCGTGTCCCACCACTAATTCAAATACAGCTTTTTAATTCTCCCTGCTTATAGACTTTTTGACTTTGACTTTTCCACAGAAATGAGGCCATTATTTTGTCTGCTTGCCACCGGCCTACAGACATCCCAGAGTTCGTCACTAGCATCACACGGACGTGAGGCGCTATGGAAAGGTCAGTCGGACTCTTCCGCCACGTAATTAAAGAACAAAATGAGATTAAAAGCATTTCTGGAGCCATAAACAACGAGGTTATCTCATCGTATTCTTCTGACAGTTACATACTGGTTGAAATATGCAAGAAGTGCTTTTAAATTACAAAGTCCCAGAGGCGGGCTGTAGTAGTCTACTTCCTATTATAGAAGGCTTGTGTGTTCACAGTGGCATTACATAATTCATAAGCAGGATACTTTAATCTAGATTTTTGTTTCATGTCGCGACTAGTGAAGGCTATATTTCACACTGAATGACAAAGCGCTGTCTGTTTGTAGTTTTGAACGTTTAGCCTTTAGCTGATCCCTTCATCTGCCCTGCGCTCTTTCATTGACAAATTATTCATTTGAGGAGTCACATCTGGTATGTTTTCTTTCCGTTTTGTGTCTTTCCCTCTGCCCTCACACTTTTCAGCTGTGTGTTTTTTTTTTTTTTTATCATTCGAAAGCGGCCACCAGCTGAGTTGACACTAAGCCAAAGGTACAAGGCCTGTAATATTTAACTTGGGGTTGGTCCAGGATTTCCAACGGAAGATTGTGAATTTATGTTGCAATCAGTCCGGTAAAGTAAAGCCTCCAGCTGAGCTAATTATGATAACTCCTTCTTGTTTTCTGCTTAATAACATTTGATTTTACACATCTGACTGAAATCGTCGTAGCAGGTTGTTTTTAACAGTTTGCGCACCTTCAAAAAGTATTCACGTCTCTTGCACTTTTTTACATTTTGTGACTTTACAGCCACAGTGTTTTTATTAGGTGTTTATGAGCTAGACCAACATGAATGACCACAATATTGTGTCAGATTTTTCACTTATAAAAATAAAAATGTGAAAAGTGTGGTTTGCATATTAATACAGCTTCCATTTACTTTGCAATCCCTAAATAAAACCAGCCCCATCCAGGTTCTAATGTTAAATATTTATTTGAAGTTAAAGTTCATTAATTTTTGAGACGGTGTACTTACATTATTCTGCTGTTACCAATATATTACTGGAAAATGGTCTCCAGAAAACATCGTCATGATTTATTGCAATAACTTTTGGGGTAATTTAAAGTCTAGCACAATTTGTTATTGTGACAGGTCTACATATTGTACCCTTATGTAAATGCATCTACAATAGTGTAGAACATGCAGTAGCTGATGAAAACAGTCTGCGCGTTACACAAAACTGAAAATGCTCAACTGAGTCTCAAGGAAAAGGCCATTTCATGCCGTCTCTCATTTGTCCTCGCTCATATCTACAGTTCACATTACCGACAATAATGGAAAGCTTAATGAACTCCCAGATCAGTTTCCATTTCCAGCGGATGATAGCGTCAGATCTCGAAATTCTTCCCACAACAGAACCAGCCAACAAATCCCATGTGAGCCGGTCCCTGTGAGGTTCTACAGTGTCACTTCTCCCGTTTCCCGAATCAGATGGGGTTATTAAATTGGACGGGGCAGATCTCACACCATGCCGTTCAGTTTATTATCTGAAAATGAGAAGATTATGACTCCTGTAAGACACGGCTATCAACATAAACTAAATTCCCGGGCAAGGAGAGCATTAGTTGTCAAATCGGGTGTCTGTCAACAAGCCTGCTGTTGCTTTTACACTTAACAAGTCTGGCTTTAGAAGGAGAGTGACAAGGCAAAAAACACTTTATTAATTAACTTCACACACAAGGAGAAGCAGCATTCAGCTTCTATGCAGCACAAATCTGGAACAAACTTCCAGAAAACTGCAAAACAGCTTAAACACAGTGACAGTTTAGAGTTCTTTTTGATTCCTAATAACTGGAACATTGATTGAAATATTTGATTTGCTTGGTGATTTTGATGGTGGCATTTGACAAAATGTAATGTTGGTTACTTTATTAGTTTTTTATGACATAAAGCAGGTCTAACTGCCTTGATGCTGAAATGTGCTACGCAAATAAATTTGACAAATTTATCACGACTCACTCTTTTGGTCCATTGCATAAAAACCTAAAAAATACATATAGTTTTGTGGCTGTAATGTTACATAATGCAAAAAAAAAAAACAACAGGTCCACTCATGTATTACTACTTGAGGTTTAACTGACCGATACTCTTTACTGGAATGCTTTTATCTCAGGGGCTTTTCCCCAAGACTGAACCCGCCTTCACACCATTATGGTGGTAATCTCTAGTAATTTCAGCATCCAACATCGGCCGCTGCATCCTCGCATCTCATGCTGCTTTAATCCAGCGGCGTGATAATACTTAGCAGAGGGGAATGTGAGGCTGCAGCTGTAATAGATGACATGGTGTTTGTTTTTCCCAAGAAGACAATGTGCCTGTTATGGTCTTTTGATTTTTAGATTAAGTCTTTACTCACTTTGATGTTTATGGATTTGTTTAAAATGACTTGCAAATCAGGCAGCTTTTTGTGACTTTACAGCCATTCAGGTGACTACTTTAGTACATTTAGTTATTTAAGAACCGCCATCTCTAGTTTTATGTTTTTTAAGGGTGACTAAACAGCAAAACAAAATCATGCTTTTCAGCTTCCTGCAAAATGGCACGAATCATACTCTGAGACGAAAAGGACCTCATGACATCAAATCATATTCAGGTGGTCCAGTCAAAGTCCTGGCCAAAAGTCAGAATCTGAGAATCTGCGCTATGATTCTGCGTATTGTAACTGCAGCAAAATGTGGCTCAGCCAAATCTTATGGAGTTTCAACATACCTCAAAAATCACACTTTTCAAATATGTACTTTAAATAACTTTTACATTTTTATTTTCCTTTTATAGTTGAAAATAGTAAACTACTTCCTGTCGGTTTAGAAAATCCCACTAAAATCTATTGCAGCTTGGAGTTTTAACGTAACAGAATGTATGAATAGTTGTGCGTCCTCTTGCATTCCCTATACTCCCTCTCAAGTTTCTATGAATTTTTTTTTTTTTTTAAACAAGGATCTAGCAAGATCTCAAAGTTTTGCCATTCTATAATAAACAATGACATGACTATCAGGAAAATATTTACTTCAATCTTTAAAGTGACTTATGGCAACGTTGGCCGCTAAACAGAGTGTCATGAGTGTTATGCTGTCAGGTGGCACGGTCTGTATAAATACTCTCTGTGCACTTGTTTATAGGAAATCCCCCATCTGGTTTCAGCAGAACACAGTCCGGCACACTGGTGACCCCTTGAGTTTTTTTTTCTTTTTCTTTTTTTTCTAATGGAAAATATAACGGTGCTGGAATTACTGGTCTCAAGTGACAGACAAGACAACAATTTAAAAGAGTGCAGGCTCCACATCCCTGAGTCCAGCCCTTTCCCGACTTGTAAACACAGAGCCCGGCTTTTGAAGAACTATCCAGAAAAGCCCAGTGGCCTTTATGTCATCCCGCTTTTATGGGATATAAAGGATAACACTGTTGTCATGCCTCGCAAACTTCAAAGTACGAATGAAGAGTTTAGCAGATATATCTGGAAAAAAATTACACAGCAACGGTGAAGATGTGATAAAACACGCCGACAGAATTCTGAAGAACTTAAACAGAACCATTAGGAGCATGAAGAGGAACGGGATTATAAGATTTCCACACCTTCACAGCTTCACCTCATTCTGGGATTTATTGTGATCCGCGTTCATTTGAAACCGCCTAAAGCAAGTCTATATTTTTTTTGTTACTTTTACCTATTTTATGGCCAATTTGGTTTAGTCTAGAAGGCCCCTAAAAGCAGATGGTGACGGCTGATGCTTACACAAAGCTGCTGTGACGTACGGCTGAAAAAGCGTTGAACAAAGTCAAAAGGACAATTGTTTTGAAAAATGCAAAAGAGAGGTTACAACAACTGGCTTTGTGGAAAAAATCCATAAAGATACAAGTTATTTGGTTTAGGTTTTGTATTTGTCAGAACTTATTTTTATCTCAGCTGGGATGAACCAACAGAAATAAGTGCATATGGAAGCCCAGGAGTGCCAATATTTCACTATATGCTTCAAAGATTTGTTTATTTTTAGTTTTAGGGGCTGTCAGAATCAGAATATTATTTTTAGGATCAGACTTATAAGCAAAGTAAACTCAAATCCATCTGTGTATGACCCAATAAAGTTTTTATAAGGCATTAAAGGGCAAAAAAGGAATTTTGTGGTCCTTAATTGGTTACACATGGGATGTTTTGCAAATGAACCCCTCAGAAAAGAGCTATCTGTGATAAGCAAATGTAATAAGGGACAAACAAATGACAATAATATATAATATTCTGTAAAGTTTAAGCCCATATGAAGACATACAATCACTAAAGTCAAAGAAAACAGTTCAACGCCAGTTCTTCATTAGAATGGATGGTTTATATCCAATCCATTCTTTTTGGACAGTAAATCCTTTAAGCGTGATGAAGGATGTTTAACTCTTTTCTTTGACTTTTGTCAAACAAAAGTTAGAATTCAGCCAAACGACCAGACGTTTTAGACAAGTTGAAAAATGTTGTAGTAGGTGTTGGACCGTAAAATTACATGTTTACCACACAAATACGCTGTTGCTACAAGATTTATGCTAATAAATTCAACTCCTGCCACGATGACTCAAAAATGTTGCTTTATAAGTCCCTGCTACGTTTTAGCAAAACCTGGGTTTGGATAGTGACCTAAGTTAGGGCCACCTGGGTGGCCGGGTATGGATTGGCCTTCATGCCAATGGTAACATGAAGACCCTCCATGCAACCAGCTTAGGTTGGTCTCATGGAGGTCTGTCTTTCCTCGGACCTCCTGCCGACCCACTCCCTTTGCTCCCTGACTCGGCGCAAAGGCCGCGTCAGGCTATGGAGCCAGGCATGGAGACCCTTGATTGATTGGAGGTCGGTCAAAGCCTGGTCCTAATATGATGGACTCTGTGCTTTGGGTCAGGGGTAATGTTTAGAGCAGTAGTGCCCAAAGTCGGTCCTCGAGGGCTGGCATGCTGCATGTTTTAGGTCTGTCCTGGTTTAATGCACCTGGATTCAGTGATAACTCAATAGGAGGCATAAGAAGAACACTGACATGCTGTGGAGGTTGTTTCTACCACCAGGGAGAGAACTAAAACGTGCAGGATGCCGGCCCTCGAGGACTGACTTTGGGTACCCCTGGTTTAGAGGTAAGAATGTTAGGGTTAGGAATAGACTAGTATTGGGTAGGGTTAGGGAAAATGTCTGGGTTAGGCAAAATCGCAGCTACTAAAATGAAGGGAAATCAATGCATAGTTCTAATATGGGTCAAATTAGTTTTGACAAACCTGTATAGCATTTTGTTTTCTAAATCATTCTATAAATAATGATGATATAATGTTAGGTTGTTTTTCGGCCCAATTGCATAGTTGCAGTACACTAGTAGTCTAAAGTGTCGACGCATTAGAAACCAATCAGAACCAAAAGGCAAACATACACAGGGCCACACTCGAGAATCAACTAAAACTCAGTTTCACACAAATACAAGGATGCTAGCATAAATGTTTGGCTGTTGACCTTCAAGGGACCTTCAAGGGACCTTCAAGGTCGCTATCAAGCTAATTTTCTTTTAGCTAGTTTTCTTGTCTCTTCCACCAAGACACATGCAAACATATCTTTATCTTGGCTTTGTTCTATTCTTCCTCTTTTTCTTTGTCCCTGAAGAAGTTATTTTTTGCAACATTGTTTTGTTTGCTATGGAAGCCCGTTTCCGCCACACTGTTAAAAATATATAAATAAATAAATAATCTCTAAATAATGAGATGGTATCAAAATAATGAGATTGCATCTCATTATTTTTGAGATACTATCTCAAGAATAATAAGATAGTATTTCATTATAATGAGATAGTATCTCAAAATAATGAGAGAGTTTACATAGGCTCAGGACTTTTGTAGACTGTGGAGGTTGAACCCGCGTTTCGAATGGGTTCAGTCCACCTGTACTGGTTTGATTTTACTGTCGGTCGCGTCTGCCACCTGCAAGCACCAACATAGCTGTGTACAACGGTAAGAAATGTGGTTTTGTTCATTTAAGCCAAGTCTGTAATATAAGCTAGCATAGTATACAGTAATCAATTTGGCATACTGACGACAGTAGCTAATCTTGAAGATGGCTTAAAAAGATGCATTCATATCTTTGAAGCTAACGTTTTCTGTTTCTTTACTTTGTCAGTCCACAACTGACTTTTCGGTAACTGTAGTTAATATCTGAGGATTACGTGATACTTTTATTTGCTGTAATGACACATGTTCAGTTAACCGCAAAACTGTGGTGTAATAACTGGTGAGTAGTACGTAGATGCTGCCTCTCGCTCCCAAACCACTGCGACACCAAAACAATACCTCTAAGCCGGTGTATTTTTAAAAGAAGTTAAATTAAAATATGTCATGGCATTTTATGTCAAGTACTCTCTCTCTCTATCTTCACATAGGAAAAATGGATGAAGGCGAGTACAAGGGAATACTAGAGTAAAATCTGTTGGTGTGCAAAATCCATGAGACTGAGCAAAATTTTAACTTCCAGGAGGACAGCAGTCACAAATCCACAATGTAATAGTTTAGATCAGCACACATTCATGTCTTAGAATGGTCTGGTCAAAGTCCAAACATAAATCCACTTGAAATTTGGTGGTCATAGTCACTCAGTTTGACTGAGCTTGAGGCAGACGTATGACCCTGTCTGCAAAGTTCAGTGTGTCTATTTTTATGAACAGTAAGCTTGCGTAATGTGACTTCAAAACACCCTTCAAACTTGTGGAAGGGAAAGGGTAAATGAGAAGGATTCGGCACAGCACAATTGAACTGTTACCAACGCAGCTGGGCTCCTAATATTCCCCCTTCAAACTGTTTAGGCTTATAGCATTTATCCACATTACTCACATAAAGATGCCTTGGGCGTATCATCAACAGTTTGCACAGGGAAACTGTGGAAGACGTCCCAAGCCCCACTTACGCACACATACAACAGGAATTAACTGAACTAGCGAGGCAGCAGAAGGGGCTTAGACCGCGTCTCCTCTGCTTTCACATGCCAAGAAACAATAAGATATTCCAGAGAAGCCAATCTGCTTATGCATTTCAGTTCACCAGATGGACATAGTGTTATGAAAAACATGCTTTCTATGAATCCATCATCAGGTACAAGTTTCTGGACCTTGCAACTCAACAAATTTGTTAGAAGCAACAGCACGTGGTGCGTCTAACAACATAAGATCTACTTGAGTCTCTGGTTTCTCCGTTGCCCAAAGCCTAGTGACTTGCCGAGCAGCTGTAGAACCCAAACTATCCTAGATGACAGTTTTAACCAGGCACCTAAACAAACATCCTGGGAAATTAAAGGGCCTGTGTTAGGCCTCTGCTGCTGTACGTGGTAATTTGCAGGATTTTCCACGGCTTGACGACAATCAGGTCTCATCTCGCTGCCCATCTTAAGAGGATTTACTACCAAAAGGAGTAAGAGTTCACATTTTTTTATGGTACCACTTAAAAAAATGAAGGAAATAAAAGATAATTCTTGTAACATTCCTCATTACAAATAAAAGCTAACCGAAGGCCACACAATGGAAAACACTGAGACGCACAAATCGGTAGTGACCATGACTTCTCCTGAACTGGGCTAAAACTCATCCAACTCATAGGAACACGGAGGCCCAATTTAAAGAGCTTTGGGTTTTTTTTGAGGAAGTAAACACAAGAAAAAAAAAAGGTTTCTTAGTGAGACTGCAATTATTCAAGGTAATTGGAATGTTAAGCAGAAACTGGAACTTGTCATTAATAAAATTTATTGTCCAATTAATATGGTGGTCTGCTGTCTGCACTGCTCAGGATAAATATTAGGACTTTTTTGTTGACCGCACACGTGGCCTTGCAGAGGGTCAACACTACTTAATGGACTGGTTTGTCTTTTACCTCACAGGATAGTGCAATAGCACAGTTTATTCCATTGCTTTGGATATGTTCAGATGGTTAACAGGCTATAATGGTCTTCAATGTTTGACTCTCTGGCTCATGACAGTTTGCTCTGTGCCTGAAGTGCACTTTTATTTGAAAATTAAAAAACAACATACCCTACAACATTAAACATTTCTACAGTTATTGGTTAGGTCCTTACTAGAATAATACCTCACTTAACAGGGAAAAAAATTAAATTTCTACGACTGTCAATGCGTTTTGTGAGAAGATCAAGCAAACCCCAACATTCAGGAGCTTTTAGAATCACCTTTTTCAAAACAATAACCCAGTGATTCTTGAGAATAGGGACAAAACAAGTCCTATGGATAAAGCACAAAATTTGAATAAAATATACACAAAATATAATTTTTTCAAATATCTCACTAAGCTAACCTCATGTGAGCAACAATGTATATTTTCCAGGTATTTGCTGAATATTTTTTTTTATTTTAAACATTGTAGTCGGTGGATGATGCCTGTAAAATCCCTTGCCCGGGAGCAGAACTCAACACATTATAATAGTTTAAAACAATTAAAGAAATACTAAAATTATATATTATGACAATAAATAATTATAAAAGTATCAACAAATTGAATTAAAAATCATTTTATATATTTTCCAATTCCATTGAAATTTGTCCCTAGTTTTTGTCAACACCGTCAGAAATGAAAAGAGTGTAAAAAAATCAGGCATTATTGGGGGGCACTAGAACTTCTGAGGACCCCATGGCCACTTCCTTTCTCTTCCTTTGCTGAGAGGGCTCGTTAGCTCTGGTTAGCTTATGTTATTCTTTAGTTTTTTCTTCTTTTTATTCCTAAGTTGTTTGTCACAACCATGATGTGTCAACACCATAACTGACAATTTACAAAACTTTGATGAAATTTTGTAAAATAAAAGCTTAATTTTGGTAAAATTAAAAGATTTCATGGACCTGATGAGCTACAATATGACCTCCTTAGGAATAACATCATATGAATTGAGGTTGTTTGGCTTTTCGTCAACTCCGTCAGATGTCAACTCCATCAGTTTTTGTGACTCTTTCAGTGAAATTGTTATCAAATCTCACTTAAATGTGCAATCAATTCATTTTAATGTATTTTACATAAATTGCATTACGTCACATGTACCAAGTTTTTCATTTTACTGACTAGTTTGTCACCACCTTCAGTTCTGCCAACTCTGTCATGCAGTTTCAACTCCGTCAGAGGGACTTTTTGTTGTTTTTTGTTTTAAATAATATTTATTTAGTTTCTTGAGAAGCATTTGTCTGTAAAATGAGTAGAAATATCACTAATAGGGTAATTAAAAATTATTTTTTATTTATTTTTGTCAGATGGTGATGACAACGTTCTGGGTCAGGTCGATTAAAAATGTAATTAAAAAAAAAAAGTTGCAACTGGGAGCCTGCACCTTAGCATCTTTACATTTCCAAAACATTATTTGTCATATTTGCATACATAAGGTTGAGAAATAACAAAAAAAAATTATGGGAAAATTAAAACCCATTTTGTCCCTATTCTCAAGAATTACTGAACCTCAAGACATCATTGTGGAAGCGATCATCTCTTCTTTATAACATTACTTCAATTCAAGTCGACTTGCATTTTGCCCAGATCCTGTAGCTTGAAAGCTGGTTTGAGGTGTTGGTGTCGTTGCTCTGTGTTGGGTTTTGCTTGCTATTGTGCATCGTGTTCGAAGATCTCTCCTCTGGTCTCGTCTGTCTGAAAGACGTGCTTGAAATATGTATTGTGGTTTAACCTGGCAGAGAGACTTTTGGTTTAGAGCAGTGGTTCTTAACCTGGGTTCGATCGAACCCCAGGGGTTCGGTGAGTCGGTCTCAGGGGTTCGGCGGAGCCTCTGCCGCGGAGGTAAAGACAAACTTGTGTAAAGTCGTGATGACGCCCCGCTTTGCCATCACTTGCTGCAGAGGATCAAGTTACATTGCTTAGCTAATCAGTGCTGCGGAGGAGCCCTGATTGAAGGAGTTCCACTCTCAGCATGGATTTGAACTTGTGTCTTTAATTACTTCAGCAAAGCTCACAGTTTTTACCAAATTCTGTAGCTTTCGGTGTACTTCTAAATCTGCTCCTTAGTCGCATCTTTTCGGGGTTGCTACTGCCTCTAGTGGCGTGAGGGTGGTAACACAACTAATATAATTACATTACTAAATCAGAATACTGCTAAGTCTTTATTATTTATTATGAATTTTTCATTCTCTTAAGAATGTAGAGCTAATTAAATAATCTAAACAAGACCTTAAAGTGCTTCCAGTTTCTCTCGATGGCCAAAATGTTGAAACTGTGGCAAATTTTAAATACCTTGGGTCGTTCCTGGACAGTCAGCTCAACTTTGCTGAAAACACTGACTATATTTTGAAGAACTGTTGTCAGAGACTCTACCTTTTAAGAAGACTTGGTGATCTATGTTTTGAATTTGGGGGGAAAAAAATCATATTTTATTTATCACTACAGAAGGGTTCAGTGAATGCGCATATGAAACTGGTGGGTTCTGTACCTCAAAAAAGGTTAAGAACCACTGTTTTAGAGTCAATTCTCTTTCAGTATTTAGACTGTTGCAGCAATTCTTGAGTTTTATTGGAACAATGCTTTATCTGACCTTAGTGGAAATGGGTTGGGACATCAGTACTGGGACGATTTGGCCACTGTGTCTCCCATTGGGAACTGTTCTAACCATGAATAATCTTTTTCTCTGATGAATGATAGACTTCATTTCTTTGGAAATGGTCTTAAAACGATTTTCAGTTTGAGAGGTACCAACATTTACCTCTTTCAGGTCATTGATAAAGTCTTATTTCCAAGGGAATTTGTGGAAATACACCAGATTAATCTTTTTAGCATAGAAGTGGCCACTCCTGATGATGATCAGTTAATCAAATGGATTTGCAAAACCCACAGTTGCTGCTACCTTCCTTTTTAAATCCCACTGAAGCAGCAAAGATGTACATAGTTTTTCCACATCACTGACAGTTATGGAAACTTTATTTTACTCATGACTTTACTTATCTTGGGAAGAAAATAATTTTTAGCGCTTACTCATGAGTGGCTGTTGAGCTGCAGTCCAAAATAATTTCATTTTACAGCTTATACAGTTCAACTATGCAAATGTGAAAATTTTTTTATTTGATTGCTCCATCTGACCCCATTTGAATGAACTCGTATAACAGATAAAAAGAATGTTTCCTCATTGGTAAAGCTTATGTGAAGTAGTTTCAGCCCCCTCTGTAAAACGTAAAGGGATTAATACTAGCAATGCTTATTCCAAAACTGAAGCGGTGTGTCTGAGATAAAGTGATAAAGCAATGCCTTGGATAAACCTTGTCTGCTGGATAACCCCTGCTTCATTATTTAACGTCATCTTATTAGAAAAACTCTAACCTACAGAAACAGTATGATTGTAAAATGTGCAGTTTTGAAAGTAACATTTTGGGAAATAGATGATCGTCAAACTTCAGCTATAGAATAAAGAAACTGGTTTAGACTAAATTAGTGATCATTTTATATTTACATGACTTGTTAAATCTGTTGTTCTGTATCTATCCAGTGAGGTTACTAAACATAAGGTTAATGAATGAAAGCTTGTTGTTCCTGTAGTACTCAGCTGAGATTAGATATTTATATCAGCTGTATAAAATGACAGATCATCTTTTTATTTTCACTGTATTAGAATTCAGACAAAATGTTTCTTGTTTTAGGTTAGGATTATTCAAATTCTCTATTAGGTAAATGTCATAATAATGGGAGATGATTTTATTAGTAGATTTTATTTTATTTACTAAGACATGAAGTAACTTAACACTTTAGAGGAAGAGAGAGATTTAATTCTAAACAGTTAAATAAAAGTTGTTTTTTTTTACAATGGTTATATGCATATGTTTGACAACATTGGTGATTGGATGAGGGAAAACACATTAATAATTAGCTTCTGAAGTACCTCTCAAGTCTAAAAAAGCATTTTTTGTTAACTACTGAGCAGAAATATACATAGTTTTTATCTGCATCACTATTTGTTTACAGCGCTGAAGGAAGAGCAGTGGGGATTGTTGGTGAGTGAATGGCTGTAAGCTGATAAGTCTGCTACTACTCTACCTGTCCTGCACTAACCCCTCTGACGTCACGGCGCTTTGGCCCAGCAGCCTTTGCGCATCAGGACAGACTCCTTGCTGGCAACAAGAATGATGACTTGTGTGTTTATCTTGCTCAATACAAAGAGGCCATGTAATCTAAATACATAAGGTAATATAAATACAAAGGTACCATATAATGGCATTCATTGTGGCCGCGGCCACAGGAGTGTGTGCGGACGGGGACATCTTGGCTATGCCTCCTGGCCCCGGCTCTGGTCGGGTAGGCTGGCACTCTTTGTGTTTAAAAAAACTCCCGGAAAGTTTACAGTGAGTGTACTTCTGCTGCGCTTTGTGTGACAAGATTTAACGCACCATACCCATCAGCGGCAAAACAGCCACAGACCTCCCCGGAATCCACTCTGCCACTTTCCATTCATGCATTTCCACGCATTCCCCGGCTTCCTTCAACTGTCCCATCGCAGCAAACCTCTGTTGACAATTAATATCGGCTCTGTTTGTCAGGCTCAGAGCTCAGAGGCTACTGTGTGTTTACTGCACTTTTGTTCTGTCGTGTGTCAATGCAAGTTGGAGAAGCGCACAATTTCCAATACATCTGCTGAAGAAAGGCATGGCACTGAATAACAATTGAGTGGAGCAGTGCTACCTCAGGCTCTCTTTTTTTAGACAATTACTTAATTTAAAGCGATACATTATACTAAACACATTTTTATTGTATAGCTGCACAAAATGATGAGCTACAGTATCACCAGTAAGTGTTTATACCTCGGCGTTTGGTTATGTTCGAGACTTACAAAAGGGATTTTGTGCAAATGTTTTAAAGGCATTCTATGCAAAATAACCCATAGTAGCCAAAAGTTTTCTGATTTATTTTTAATCCATACAAAATGTAAACATATAAAGGTCTTAACACCCATAGCTTAATATTTTGTTGAAGCACCCTTAGCCATAGTTTCAGGGGGTATGACTCTAAAAACATGGTCCACCTGATTTTTTTTGTGTTTTTCTTACTTTTCTCTTCAGACCGTCTCAAGCTGAGTAAGTCTGGTGCTGCATTACCAGTAGAGAAACATTTCCGGGCCACTTCCAGAAATATTTCATTCGATTTAAATCCAGATCTGTCTGTGTCACTATAAGACAGGTCCTACAGTCACTCTCTGGATCATTGTCATTCTGGAAGATGAAGCGTCATCTTAGTTTGGAGCTCTAAAGCACTATGAGCTACATTTTCTGAAAGAATATCTCCACGTTCAGTTGCTATCGCTTCAATTTCTAAAGCAGAGCTCTGCAACTCCAGTCCTCACATGCCACTGACCTACAGCTTTTGGATCCCAGCTCCAACACACCTGAATCGTAGGGATGGTGTTAAGCCAGGTCATGACCGGTGCTTATTTATTAGAATTCAGGGCAAAAACTTTTGTTGTTTCATCTGACCAGAGAATCTTGCTTCTCCTTGTCTGGCGATCGGGTTTTTGCCGTATTGATACAGGCTGCAATCTTTATATTATAAAACAAAGGTCTCATTGGTGAATAGCTGATCTTTGAGACACTTTTCTAATTCCCACCAGTGAAGTACTAAAACTACTTCTAAGTAACCATTGGTGGCCTCTCTGACCCTTCCTTTCTGACCTTTACTTTAGTCGTGACTGCAGAAATAGGGAGGGTTCTGGTCGTTGTTCTATTTCCAATTATTAGAGACAACATTGCTTTTACAGGCCACTCAATGCAGCCAAAACCATTTTTTGTGCGTTTCCCCAGATTTTTCATTTTACATAATCTTGGGCTTTCCACAAATACTCTGACTTGATTGCTTAGTTTCTGCTCTGACATGTACTGCCAACAGTGAAACTTTGTGTATACAACAGTGTTCCATTGAAAATCACGTTTAATCAACTAAATTTATCACAGATGGACTGCGATCAGGTTGCAGGAGCTTCTCAAAGATGATCCGTGGAAATCCAATGTATCCACAGTAAAATTTTTAGCATCAAAGCAAAAAGTGTAAATATGTACAATGCTCCCCCCCACTTTTTTTTTTTTTTTTTTTTTTACACTTTTACAAAATGTCTCACTTTGTCCTGCCAAAGAAAAGCATCCCCACACCTATCACACACAAAATCAGCATAAAATACATTTAAAATGTTGCTTTAATGTGACAAAATGGGAGGAAGTTTAAGGTATGAGGTAATAAAAGCACTTTGACATTGGAAGCAGATCCACGCCTGGTCCCAGCTTTATTGTAAATGTTATATTAAAGCTACTCCCTGGTTTATCTATGCTATCTGTTTTGTTATTGTAACTGAAACAACTGCAACTGTAAAACAGAATGACTAAAAAGCTCGGCATTATATATGTCAAACAACTTACATTATAATCCAACAGCAGCGCCTAGAACATTCCTCTCAGGACTCTTGTTTTTCTTTAGCGTGTGCGTGCTCCCGTTGCTCAAACACTAGAAACGTGTGACGAAGAAACGCTCCAACTGTGAGAGATGGAAAGACGAGGTAGAACATCATTGATCTGTTATTGTAACCTGCAGCAGATATTGCTAATAATAACACGCCTCCATGATGTCAGCATTCCTGCGGAGTGAAATTTACACCGTGTTTTGTGCTTAGCAATCAAACGGTAGTCGGGGTAATGCTGGCAGCAGGAGAGACATGGAAATCTCACTGCATCAATCTTATCCACGAGGAAACGTTGATTCAAATAACATTTTTCATAAAAATAAAACGAAATGTGCAACCGCTCTTACTACTGGAGCTTTTTTTTTTCCTTCTGACTCTAATTTTTTTGGGGGGAAGAAGGTGCGTTTTGGAGAAATGTGCGGTGACCTCTTCCATGGCGAGCTCAGATGCGGCCTTTATGTATGGAAAGAAATGAAAAGCCTTGAAATCCCAGACATAATGTAAACATCTGCTTTATTTCAGCCATAGTCTTTAACAGACTCTCCACTAAATGCGCATACCAAACATGACAGCAGGGGGGTTATGAGGAAGAGGGATCCTCTCTTTCATGATGACTGCTGATATCCATTGCAAATATGAATTGTCACCCTGACCTTTTCTGCTTTTATCCAATCTTTTCACCGAAATGAAAGGCAGGTTTCTTTTGGTACTCCTCTGAAATGCTTTGACTCCAGCAAGCAAACCAAGGTGTTGCACAACGTGCCATCATCAGGGTGATAGTAATTGCGAGTGGCAGCAGGCACACTTACTGCCTGCGTAGATCGCCTCAAATTAGGACCCAGCTCCGTTGTGAGCTCAGGAATCAGAGTTGGCAACTTCATGGAAGCTCCCCTGCTATTACCACACTGCTCTCTGACGTCCCAGCGAAGACAGTCCTGTAGTCATAACATTCATGTTGGGGTTGGTCCGCTCTCAGATTGCTGACCTCGACTTAAACCCACAACAGCAACACTGTGACTGTGATTTTTAATAATGTTTGAGATTTGAGAGAGTCTTGCTAATGCTGCTGTGCCCTGCAAATAATGTGTCCATGGACCCCTTGAACTTTTTGCTTTTTTCTGCCACTGTACAACCACAAACCTCATTGGGGTTGTACAGAATAGAACCATGGTCCATAATAGTAAAATAAGCGTGATTTGTGGTTGATCAAAATGGGGGTTCTCCCATATTATCATCGTCTATATCCGCCTATCCTTGCAGGGGCGATGTCACCTGTTTCCAGCAGTTATGGGATGTGAGGTGTGGCACACCTTGGATCATTACAGGCAACACAGAACAAACTATCATGCAGAGACACACATTCATACCCAAGAGAGCAGTTTAGAGTAACCAATTAACCTAAAAGCCATGTTTTTGCGACGCAGGAGGAAGCCAGAGTACCTGGAGAGAAGCCATGCCTTGTTTATTAAAGTTTTTCATTCTTTTTCATGCATAGACCTCAATATGGAAGAGATTGCTCCTTGTTCTTTAAAATTGCTGATTTTTCAGCTGAAAATAATGTAGCTCTAGTGCTAGAAGTGCTACCCCATTTCTTGTTTTATTGTGCAAACTACATGAAAGTGTGGATGTATTAAAAGTATCTCGTGGAATGAGCACTGAAAAAAGCAAATGGAAAGAGTTTGCAAGTGTTTGCTGTAGACTGAGTGAAGAAAAGATTTCAAAGGCTTTTGTTCCTACATTGCAATTCAAGCAAAACCAGTTCTGACTATTGCACCCAAGTTTGCACATTATTATTGGATTGCAGGATTATTGTCTATTCTGGCAGACATTCATGATCTGTGTAAAACAATGTTTCCTGTCTTGATGTGTCCTGCTGTTGTTTTAAAAGAGGAATCCTATATAGGTCTAAACATCTGTAAACGAAGGGGATTTTATGAAACATCAAATCCTGACACATCTTTGAAGTGTTGCATAGTTTTGACTATGCAACACTTTTCTGTGATGTCAAAGTCTTTTATTTGTAATGAACGATCACCTCACCATTTGGGGATAACATTCCAGTTGTCTCAGGGCCCAAAGTGGTCAGATAATTGTCAAATCACACAGTCAATGATTACATAGGTGTCACTTTCGTTTTCAAGAATCCAGCATCCTGAAGTGAGTGAAATGTGTCTGTAGAGGCTTTACACAAGACGAAATGATGTTGTGCGTGAATCTTTGAAGATTATTCATCAAACGTGTGGAGGAAGGTGTGATGGTCAGGTCAGAAGAAAGTGTAACCTTTTTGGCCTTTATGTAAGGCAAAGAAAAACACAAAACTGAAAAATGGTGGTGGTGGAATCATGCTAAAGGTTATTCTTCTCCTAAGAAAGGGTAGTACTTCAGCTTACCCTGAATGGTAAGAAGTAAAGAAAAAAATGCTAACATTGTGCAAATCCTCAGAGGGATTCTGCAAGATGAATTCAAGTGTAGCAGTGCCCAGACTTAAGGTTGGCTGGTGAATTAGCAGAATCACCAGATTAGCCAGGACAATGTAAGCATTGATGATGATGATGATGATGATGATGATGATGATGATGATGATGATGATGATGAGTACATTAAGGTCCAAATGGGAGATTCGTGAAAACCAAAACTGGGGTGGGCCATTGAGAACACCAGAAACATTTCTCGACACTATTGAGAAGCATTTCTTGAGTGAAAAACATCTCTGCCTCTGTTTACAAGCTTAGCTCACAATTTCCAGTATTCTGCTCAGCCTTTGCGGTGGCCAACCAAAGGACTAAAAAACCTTCCATCCATCCTCTACAGCGACATCCTCAGCTGCTCCAAAAGATGCTGTTACATGACAGAGCTTCTCATCAGCGAATCGGTAGACAGACAGAAGACTGGAGACACACAGCAGCACCTCCCTCCACCCAGACATCAGAACGTGACATGCTGCAGGTGCGTCTCGCTCTGACACGACTTCAAGACGAGGTCCATGTGTGGAATTTTTTCCTTTTTTTCTGCCAAGTGTCCATTTTTCCAGGAGGCTATGAATAGCTGTATATCTGCAGAAGGTAAAGAATTGATGGGTGTGTTTGTTTCCAGCGAGCAGCACGTCTCGAGATCTGAGCTTCTGCCGGCCTCTTCAGACACAGAGAGCGCTGCAGATACTCGCAAGATGCAGCTCTTGTTTAATAAATGTCGCTTCGTCTTTAAAACACTAAAAACAGACAGCCAAAGCTTTTCTTTTTTTCCACTCCCGAGGCCTCAGATCAATGCGGCCTGCGTACTTTCACAGTTTCATAAAAGCACACGGAATACAGCCAATGTCTTTGGTTAAAGATGAGGCGTTTGAGTGTTTCTAAATCTCTGGCCATTTAGTGTTTACTGCATGTGCTCCCAGATCCAAGAAAATGTTCAAACTCTCTGATTTTCTTTGTTATATTTATTCATGCCGATGAATAATTCAGCATTTTGAGTGTTTAGAGAAATCCGCTGCAGATAAGTGCAAAAGAAATTTTGAATGCATGATGTCATCTAAATTGAAGTCTGCTGTATGTTATAACTGTTATAAATAAAAGTGCTTTGGACAGAGTAGAAATGATACACTTGTGCAATGAGTGGAGATGTTAGTGGACTAATATGGTGGTTATGTTTTGTCTAATTGGAAAGTTTGAAAGATTTGCAAATCTGCTTGTTTTGACTCTGCTGGCCACTCCAGAAAAATTTTTACTATCTGGTTGGAGGATACCCACCAATCAGTTTGTGATGCTAAGCTAGGTTATGCAGAGGAACAATGATCCAAATTAATCCAACAAAAAATATTTCTGGGAAAATCTGATTAAGATTTTGTGGCAAGATCTGAAATAAAACGGTCTTCCACCATTAAAGACTACCAACGTTGACAAATTAGGTTGAGGAGGCAATTTGCCACATTTTATATCTACTCGGGTTAAGGTTTGTTTGATTATTTCAAACATCCGAATGTCACAAAAAAGCAACGACGGAAGAAATGTGCTACAGCATTCCTTGTCCTACAAAATCTTACTGTATAGAAAGCATGTTCGGATGCATCTACCGTAACACCGTATCGTTTCTGCATTTTTTTTTTCTTTTTTCTTTTTGGTGATGCATGTTATTTTTCCAAGACGAGCAAAGTAAATGCCAGCAGTTTTTGAGGGCCAGATGAAGCCTCAGAGGTTGAGGTGGCAGGAGTCTCGCTTTGAAAGGGGAGGGAGACAAGAGAGAAGAAAGGAAGGGAGTAGTGATGAAATGTGGTGATGATATTTGGGTTGAGAGAAGGTAATTTTCCTGTGCGAGAGGGGAAAAATACATGCTTTAATAAGAGACCAAAGCTCTTTCAGCACAAATGACAAATTACCATCTTACACTTCAAAAAATGAAGCCGGTAGTTCAGAAAATATTCGCTTTTTATGGTCCGAAAGTGTAAAAGTAGACAGCATGTCTCTTTTAGGAAATAAAAGAAAACAGTCTTTTTTTTTATTATTAATTATAACCCTAGGTTGTAAATTGTTGCTTGTTGGGCCTCTTTTTGCATGATCTGCTACAACAATGTGATGTGACAAATGGACAATCAACCTGAAGGTTGCTTTGCTGGGTCTGGAGCGTCACCTTCCTCTTGACAATACTCCATAGTTTCTCTGGCAGATTCAAGTCAGACCAGTTTTCTGGCCAATCAGAACCAGCTTTCGGTTCTTTGACAAGTTCTGCTGGAACTTGTCAAGGAACAAGGTTTCTTGTTGTTGGAACACTTTTATCTAGCACACATTTTCCTTTAACTGAACTGTCTATGACTATGCCCGAGTGTGGCAACGTGAGTTTCAAATTTTGTTTTTGTTTTTTTTCCCTTAAAACACTGAATTTTAGGTTTTCGGTATATAAGAAATAAAGGCTTGACGTATTTCACTTTGTTCATGAGTATATAATTGATTCTTTTTTCATTTTTAACAATTTATTTTGTGGCAAAGTGGCAATATGTCTCATGATGTAGCTTCAAATGTGTAAAGCTGCAGATACAGACAAATTGGTACAAGTCGCTGAAAAAAAAAGTACTTAACTGATAGTGACTATATTTTTTAGTCTCATTCAGCTTCCATGTGAAATAATCAAATTATGGACAGAAAAACATAATGGAATCTGTTGAATCTAAGCTTTTGTGTTGGATTCCCACTTGAAGCCAGTGGGAATCCACTGGCTTCAAGTGGCTTAAGGACACATAGAAATCCTTAAGCTACATTAAGGACTTTTGTGTGTGTGTGTGTCATGTGAAGGCCATGTGTGTGTTTACAGGGCCGGTGAGCAGCGATCCGCATCATAACCATGGAGGCTGTCACAGGGTCAGCTCTGTGCCGCGCTCTCCCCAGTGGGAAACAAACACTGGCGCTTCACGCTGAAACCTCAGCTTTCTAATTGGCTGCTAATTAGAAATGAGAGTGACCCGCAGGTTTTTATTCACAGCCCTGAGTACCTGAAATGTAAGTATCAAAGTGCAGGAGGAGCTGGACTAAGTCAGCGGATTAGGGATGAAATCTCTGATTACTGAAGTGAAAAAAATCTGCCTTTAAAGAAGCATGAAAATAAATCCCTGCAGTGTACCGCACGCTTCTGCTTACATTTTATAGTGCTAAGGTTCTCAAACAGTGGTACGAGTAATGTTACAATTGATATGATATTTTATGCATTTATTTTTTCTTTTTGCTTCATTTTTGTAAAAGAGAAACTGAAGAACTGAAAGAACTCGACTACAGGGTTAATTCATCCCATGCAATTTATGACTAGTTATCCACTGGTACGGTTTAGTATGATTTCTAAAAGACATAGTGTTAAAATATAGGAGCAATATTTAAAAATGATTGAAAAATAAAATCTATAAATTTTGGAAAACGTATTTGAAGACTTTCCAGTGGCTGATTTGTATTGGAATAGCTAGTTAAACAAATCATTTTTTCTTTATATTAATTAACATTATTCTGTGTAACCTGTCGTGGAGCAGGTTACTGCTGTAGGTTCTGGGACAGTGGAAGGAAAAAGAAACTGTTCTGTCTTTGATTAATGTGCTGTTTAAATGTTTGTTTTCTCTTTCTCTTTGCCTCATGAGAACCGTGTAATTTTATAGCAAAAAATAAACCGGGTCATCACAAACAAGAGGCTTGATTTATTATGTGTCGTTCACAAATTACTAGCTTCTTATCAGATCACACATCAGATTTGTGTAAGGAAATGTTGATGTGCGCATAGGTCAGTTCAGATAAATAGATAAATAGATAAATTAGATAGATAGATACCACTAATTATGTCCTGTTTTTTGAGTCCAACAGTAAATGTCCAACACTGGTCTACAGCACTTTGTAGACCAGAATCTAAACAAACAGAATAAGGATTTTTAGCGGTTGTCTCTTTCGTCTTTGGCAAGAGACCATGTGCCATTTCTCCCACAATCACCAGACTTGCGCCTTTGTTTTGGTTATATTTACCCAGAATGCCCGGTGCTACAGTCTGCTTCCTGCTTTTGGTCCACTTGCATCCACATACCCATTCGAACCACGCCAGAGTTCACTTCAACCAAACCAAAACCAAGGTTTGTAGGCGGACCGGAGTTCCCATCTTTTGGTCCGCATCAGACCAATTGCACATTCACTCTTAACCAAACAAACTGGACTTTCTAGGCAAACGTACCAGAGTAAACAGAGCTGGTGTGAATGCACCTTTAGTGTATACCTAAAAAATTAGCAATGCTATAAAGTTTGACACAGTACTTTGTTATATTTCGGTGGAAACTAAGTTAGTATTGCTTTGACTAAATCTGTGACTTCTGTCTCGACTGTACACAGTGCATTGTGTGTGTGCCTGTTTATTTTCCTCAGGCATTTTACACAGTTTCTGTTCCGTTATTGAAAAATGATCGCGACATTTGTGTTTTGACAAAGCACACCGAACCCCACTGCCTCCATAATCCCACACTTCCTACGACACGGTGCCCATCTTACAGCCCAGGGCTTCACTAATAACTTTCTTTTCAAATGATCGCTTTGCTACACGACTTCAGAAGAAGGCAGCGAGCATGAAATTCAATTACGGCGCACACGCTCCGCGGCGCTGTCCAGAGCTGTCTGTTTTAATCTCTTCTTTGCCCCTCAAAGATTCTCTTGAGTCTTTTAGCTAGACCTCTGCTTTCTGCTGTCTCTTTTTAGGTTGTTTCTCAATTTTACAGGCTTATTGTAGACTGTCAATCTGACCTCTTTTTCCCTCTGTACATAAGTAATAATTCTCTAAAGAAGACTGGATCAGAAGCAGCGTGGCGCATGTTTTATCTGTGCTTTCTTACAGCATGCTGCCTCTGCTGAGTTACAGTCATGACGTAGTTATTTGAGAGCCGAGTTGATGTCCAACTGGGCCGACTCTCCCCTACAGTCTGATGGTGATTTAGCTTTGAAACTGCTGCTGTCAGCCTAGGAAAGTAAAAACACTTTCCATCTTTGTCAATGCTGTCCACTGAATGACTCCTGTTCAGCTGAGGAATCCGTCCATAATATCCTCGGTATGAGCAGAAATCATATCAATCCCGTTATTATGTTCTAAAAGACAGTACAGACCCCATTCAATAAATTAGGCGATTGCTGATAAGCCCATTTATTTCAGGAACTTTATCACTAAGGGAAACACATTATACAGATTAATTACGCAGATGGATGTTTGAAACCCTTTGTGTTGATTGTGATGATTTTTCTCCTACAGGTAATGAAAACATGACATTTAGAATTAGAATATTACATCAGACCAATAAAGAAAAGCAATTTTGTAAACAGAAATGTGGACTTAATGTAACATATGTTTAGTTTAAAATGTTATTTCAAAAGGTAATGCAATGTTTTGCGGAAGTATTCACACCATTGCACTTTGGATTTTTCCGTTGGACCATTCAAACACATCTGATGCGATTGCTATTGTTCTGCAACACAAATCGTTTTGCACATAGACCAAAAAGGTCAATTTTTTACCTTATTTGAACAGACCACCATCTTGCCATGCTTTCATAAAGACCAGATCTAAATGTTGGTGTGCTGTTGTCTCCTACCTCTGATTTGTCCGTCTGAACTGTGGACGCCTGAGACTCCTTCATGGACCTCTTTTTTTTGTCAAATTAAGTGGATGGACATGTATTGGTAGGTTTGCAGTTGTGCCATATTCTTCAATTTTGGAATCATAGGTTGAACAGAGCTCTGAGGTAAGTTTAAAACTTGGGACACCTTCCTGCTGTGCTCCTTGTTCTTGTACTGAATTTTATTTATGGACATCAGATTAATAGAAGGGCACAAAGTGATGCAGATGCTGCACTTTTTGGAACGGAAACACGTAAAATTTTCATTACACTTAATGCATGGATTTGTATTGGTCTACGTTGAAGTTTGTGGTTTCCCACTGTCTTTCTTTTCCTTTAAGGCAAAGCAATAACAATGCCTTCATTGACTCATCATACCAGATTAGCTTAGCCACCAACAAGCATTTATTACTCAGTAAATTCTCCCATTGAACTTTCTTCGTTTTCCTGTCCTGCTCTTGGGTTCGTTTGTATTTATTTCTCTTACTATCAGTAAAGGTCAGCTGCTCAATAGCGAAGACAAGACAGGCTGTGGTGTCTAGGTCTGGGGACTGTGGGAGTGGCTTGTGGTTCCAAGGAACGCCAATTCCAGACACACTCGCTGTGTGGCAGGAACCGCCAAGAAACGCAGGGGAGGTTTCCTGCCCCGGATCCTGGGCTGGGAACATAGTATACTGTATCCCACTCCCATCACCAGACCCCCTAGGGGTCCAAAGACGGAGGGGAGAATCACGTTCTGTTCCTATACTAAAAATACTTCCAATTGGCTCTGCTGGCATCCCTCCTGAACCTGGGAGCTGCATGATTTCATGTCTTCTCGTTCTGGCTCTGCTCCTTAGTCACTGCCTTGGACTTTCACTCTGACTTCAGCTCTTCCTTCTGCCTTGTCCTCATTACGTTCCCTTGCTGTGAGTCTGTTTCTCTGGTCCTCTGTGTGTGGTTGTGAGAAAATAAATATCAGGAGGGGTCGACTGGAAGCGAAGCTGTGGTCTGGCCTGTGGTCAGGCACTGATTCACAGATTTGCAGATCTCTGTGACATCGTGTTATGATTTCTTTTACAAATTGTTATATGGCAATACTTGCACGCTTGAGAGACTTTAATTCTGATATATGTCACAGTGTGAGATCCAGAGTCATCACACAACACGTTTTAGCCAAAGACTTGACACAGGAACGGAATCGGTTTGTGGTCTAATAAAAGTCAACGGGAACCAACATACGTAGTGCTCTGTGCCAAAATCTGGGCATCATCAATCCTTGTCCAGAGTTGTGCACACTGTTGTTTTTGAAAGAAAGTTAAAGATAGTTTTCACAGGTTTCCATAAGAATCTGAAGAGTGTGTTATATTTATATGAAACTCTCCTTCATACTTGGTCGAACTACCTTTCACTGCAAATTACAACGCCAAGTCTTGGAGGGTATGTCTCTATCTGCTTTAAACATCCTCAGTTAAACTAATTTGTTTTGGACGGTCGCATAAAATTCAGTGGAATAGATAAAAATCCTGATGAAGGCTGTTCACGCACAAAATAAAAAAAAAAAAAGATTAAAAAAATAATTAAACAGACACTTTAGAGTGAATAAGATGATGATTCCTAAATTTGGTTGGCTGCTAACATAGCTAACGAAGAATCTATGGGAAATAATTTCATTCTTCAGACAGTGATTGTGTCAAGGGGCCAAGAGGCTGGGGACCCACAAATCACAGACGGCGAGTATCATGCTTCTAAACCCAATATAATGTTCAACAGCTCCACGTAACCTACTGCACTGTCTGTTTACTTGGCTGGAGAAGTTCTGCGTTCATCCAATTATCTTGTTAAAGTGAAGACTTTAAAAAAAAACAGAAAAGGAGGAGGAAGAGGAGCCTTCACAAAATGGCTCTGGGCTTTTGCCAAGACGAAGGGGTCTCCCATGGGGACCGCTAGTGTGCCGTTTAGAGGAGAGCGGACAAAAATAGGTCCCCGGATCGCAGGGAAAGCCCCTGTAAAATTCTGGGATAGTGACCACAGGCCCGCCTGCTGGACAGCCAGCTGTAGTCACAGCAGTTGTTGCTGAGGAGTGACGTTAAGTGATGGTCCTTTCTGGCCGTGTTGCTCAACATATTTTGTCTGATTCTGTTTGTGTTCCTTGCAGATGGGAAACAAGCCGGGTCCCTGTTCTCGAGAGTTCCTGGGGGAGCGCAGGACTAGAGGGAGGCGACGCTGCCAAAATTCCATGTAAGCCTGGCATTACCACGGTGACGACACTAAATGGGAATGGCAGCAGGAGGGACATGAAGTATTTAATCCTGAAGGCTTGTTCACACAATTACGCACTTTTGAGTTCAAAGTTCAAATAAATAACTCGCATATCTTAGTGGAAAACAAAGTAGTTTACTGCAATTAAATGGCTCATTTACTCTAAACATTTAACCAGAAGATATCTCTTCCTAGTTATCGGATCTGGGTATTTACAACATTTGCGTTTATATCAGTTGTGCTGGCAGTTTGTTTTTGAACACAGTGTTTAAGCTAACGCTGTCGAATGTTCTTGGTCTGCCATGTTGGCCTTCAACCAGTTGCTTGTGATATTTATTTATTCTACTTCATTTTGTGGGAGCAGGTGAATTATGATGCATTTTTAAGTATTTGATGCAGAGAGGGATTATCTTAGACCATTGGTTTCAAACATAGTTTTAGACTTCGGTAATAAAGCCCTGAAAACAACTCGACTGTTCATTTTCGTCAGACCAAGATTAATTTCTCAAATCCCAGATATAAATGTCAAATCAAATTCAAATTACGCATTTTATTTGTGGTGGTATTTTGTGTTTGGAAAACAGTATATCTGGAAGAAAACATTACAAACTTAAATTCACAAATGTGAATATAAATATGCAAAAACAGATGTTGTGGTTATCTTATAAATGCTGCATCACATTGGTGTACAAATTGAGCCTGGCCCTCAGAGGACTTTGTAAAAATCGAAATGGGTGACGAGAGAGAGAGAGAGAGGCAGAGTTCCCCATTCCTGACCGAGAAGGTTCAGGTCACCTAGACAGGCCACACTGAAAAGATAGCATCATTGTTTTCTAGTCATAAAAGATCCACATGAACTGTGTCTGGCATCCAGCACAGGCATCGAACCAATTCTACGTGTCAGACTACACCCTGTCTCAATGGTTGCAGTAAAGTCACATGACCTTTCAGTGCACTCAGTTTGTTTCTATTTCTGTCACTCTGAGTGCTTCATTCTTTAGTCAATGAACGTACCATAAACTGCTACTTACGATAATAAGGGTTCATTCTGATAACATCTTAAAAACAAGCCAAATTTAAAAGTTAAACCCAAGGGACTTGCAAGTCCTAGCTAGCCGCAATGCTAACCATGGCGCCATCATCAATGTATGTCAGCTTGTTAATAAAGCAGTTCTCATTATGATTGTTGGATTTCCACATCATGGTAACAACATATAAAGTAGTGGTCTTTTCATAACAAGACCATGTTATTTGATCATTCCCACTGTGTCTTATATGCAGTTCAGTCTATAGAGAGCATCTGTAGAGCAAAACTAACATTCATGACTGATGGAAAACAATTTTCTGACCCCCAACTATGGAGAACCTAAAGAGAATTGAAGCGTCTTCATCATTTTGAGACGGACGGGGGATAAAAGAAGAGGCTGACCGATCAGTTTGAGCAGCCTTCATGGTGGATATCATGTGCGGCCGGCAGCAGCATAAGCAAACATGGTGCCCTTGTTCACGGGGGCATGAATCATAAGCAGGAGGGAAGTTCGCAGACAGTGGCCCTTGTGAACGTGATGGTGTGGATATAGCTCCGGTCATGTCAGACTGTGTGGGAAACACAAAGAGGGGCCGGCCGAGTCACATGGGTCGTCCTGCTCCCAAAGACACAACTCTCTCCCCGTCCCTTCAGCCCTTCACTCATTCCTTCTCCCCGCTCGACAAGCCCACCCTTGTGCTTCTCTCAAACGCATTAGTGCGTTTCTCTGTTTATTGCAGTAGTCAACATGCTGTTTATTCAGACCACATCTTCCTTATATGTTTATCCCATCGGCTCAGATTTTTATGGAGGCTTGGCATTCTGATTGTTTTGTTGGCTTAAAAAATGTTAGGTAAGAAACTGGTGGGAGTTTTTTTCACATCATTTCAGAAGAAGGAACTACGTCATGCTATTTTTTACTGATATGGTCTTAGAGGTATTGGAAAAAATATCTGGATGATACATGGTGTGATCAGTTGAATACTGACACCATGTTTGCATAACGGCAAAGCGACATTCAACATGACTGCTACTGCAATCTGTACTGTCTATATCTATAGAAGCGCCAATGTTTAAAAAGCACATGAAAGACATTCATGACATTAGATTATCTGCCTAAAGGGTTGCTGGACAAAATGTATTACATTTAAAGCAATGTTATGTTGTTTCATCAAAAACACACGGGCTTACCCGTAGTGTAAGTGTAGTGCTCCTTCACACTAGCCAGGAGCAATTAGTAAACATCTGGTGGAACTGGGAATCTGGTGAGCTCATTATGCGGGCCACTTCTCAGTGCAACGCTGGTAAAAATGTTGTTAAAGGGTTAATAAAAGAGAAGTGATGTTGTGATAACTTCCTGAAGGCAGAGTTTAACGGCGCGTTCACACCAAATGCGTTTCATATGTCAGATTCATCTGGCTTACATTAAAAATCTATGTGTATAGGCGCATTTTGCGGGCCTGGCTTGGCACGATTCGAAGCGTGTGACGCGTCAAGCGAGTCCGGGTCGCCAGGCCAGGAATCAAACCTGCGACTGCCACTTCAAGGACTAGGGCCTCCACATGTGCTCAACCCCCTCGCCACCCCACTGCCCCGTAGAATTTCTTTTAAGTCATATTTGACACACATAGCATTTTTATAACACCTGAAGGTAACATAGTTACTTGATTATGCTGTAAAATGGCGCTATGTGCTTGGAAAACACATAATACTGTACCTTTAAGCTAACATGCGTGATTTTGGTCTAAGGGAACAAGCCGAAACGCCTGTCCTGAATCCATGCAGCCAGCATACCACACCTGCTATACAGTTGATGGAAAGAAGTGTTGAAATTGAAAGATTGATGAAAGTCCTGTAAAATCCCTACATGTGAATAAATCTTTTTTTCATTGAGAAAACGTCAGAACCGCCATCCTCGGTGCTACACGCACCACCGAAAACCCAAACAAACAGAGGGTTATTTTAAGCTCCTGGGTAAAAACAAAGCTATTTAAAAAATTCTGCAAGTCTCATATTGCACCTGTTAACAAACTGCTGCCGCTGTTTACTGAGGGCGACAGGAAAAAAGGTCTGGAAATAACTTTCCCATGAGCCCCTGGTCCAAAATAAAATAAAGGGGGCTGGCAGGAACCGCCCATTGATCTGCTGCAACCCAGCCATGGGAACCGTGCAGAACTGTCTGTGGAGATTTGAGCTGAATAAATGAGTAAAACAGCCGACCCAGAGTGCGTCTCTCTATTTGCATCTCCGATTCGGTCGCTCATTTATCATTAGCAAATGTGGGTGCAAACTGCGTGAGTTCCTGTATTCCTTACAGATGTTCAGGGCATTTGTCCTGAAGACGCCTTACTGATATCCACGAAACACAATGAGCGGAATGAGGGATAAGTAAATGGCAGCTGAAGTGTGGTAGTGAAGAGCCAATAATACTTGTAAACAAAAAAAAAAAATGAAGTAGCACGCTAGCCACTACGGCCAAAGTAAACACACTCACACGCAGCACGACTCAGTGAAAACATTTACATTCAACATCTCACAAAAGGCCGTTTATTAAAAGAAAACAGTAATTCCTCAACGACTCGCAAAGCCGCAGCGTCTTTCAGAACCCGGACCGGCTTTATCCACCAAAGACGAGTCCGGATTTCAGCGGGATGAATCACTGAATATTTTGGGGGCAGAGGCGGCTTAACCGTGGCACACCAACCGGCGCGGTTCACCTTTCCGTGCTCCATTCTCAGACTGCTCTGCTATTTTAGGGACCTCTGATGATGACTCCGTCTTGGCCACATCTCGCTTTTTCCACTGAAGAAGAAGAAGAAGAAAAAAACCAAAACTTATTCATAATCCTCCCAATAACTCAATGCTGTTTGTCCAGCGTCGATAAAAGCGAAGGGAGCTCTTTTAATCTACATTTTGCATTCTTTAGAAGTGAACGGCTTTGTCGGCGAGGGCGACTCTGTTGGCTGCAGGGAGGCTGTTTACATGGGGCGGTGGGGGGAGGGGGGGAGGGGGGGGAGTGCGCTGCAGAGATCCAGCGACCAGACAAGACAATAAAAAGGTCTCTGTGGGTGGGCAGCGGTCGCTCCCCAGATCATCAGCACGATGCATAAAGCTCTCAGAAAAATGTACATATTTTGTGCCAAACAGTTCGTTTTATGACATATTTATGGCAGCGGCACTATCTGGACTTTAAAGCGCGTCGCTTTAAAAGGAAAAAGGCTGAGGAGCACGCAAAGATTGCTGTCAGAGTAACAACAAGGAAGGAACTGATCCAGGGAATCCCCTAAATCCAACCTGTCCAGCTTTAGGATGCTCAGGGGTGAAGGTGGGACTGAGAGGTCAAAGGTCGTAGGTGATGCAAAGCTTTTGTGGCTTACAGGGTGACGTTGTAGTGCTTTTTTGTTTTTAAAAGGCTGGAAATGTAGAAATTGACATCATAAATGTTTGAGTGTCAGGTTAGATTCGAATTCACTTTGTAAAAGATAAAAATGGAAACAACAAAGGGATTTTTTAAATTTGTTTAGTTGATCTTTATTTTTTATTTGGAATGTCACAACTTAAGTTTGTTCCCAGTCCTCGGATCATTTTGTGTTTTTGAGTTACAAACAGATAAAACAGACACTGATTCAAAAGTCAGAAAAAGGGACATTCCACAGTTTTATTGGTCTCTAGATATTTTTACTTTTGCGTTTAAAGCTGGAGGCGGTTATTGAACCAGGTTTGGTTTAGTACTGAAATTCCTGTTTTTCTTTTTTTTATTTTGTGAAGTAAAGAGGAATAGTAATCGCAAACTGTGGCTTAACCCTTGCGTGTGTGCGAGGACTGAGGCAAACAGAGGACTATGGCAAATAATACAAGTTTTACGTCTGTGGTGTCGGTTGGACCCCATTTCTACACACAAGGCTTAAAATGTCTATTTTTAATCAAAAACATGTAACCCAAGTTAGATTTTCAGAATTAATGTAATTAAGCTCAAAAGGCCAAACCAATGGAGAAATAACCCTTTACTACACTGTTAAATCAGGAAAATGTGTAGTGTTATAACTTGTAGGAAAAAAAAACCCCAACTAAATTCTAAAAATAATTTGCATTGAAATTTCAATAATGTCACAAATAAAGCGACAAAGAAATTTAGTGTAGAAAAATTTGCAATCTTCAAATATAATCCTTGGCTTTCAATCTAAAACATCTCATCAAGCGTTATTATTTAGTTTAGTTTTTGCATTTTTCTTTTATTTCTTTGCTGGGTTTCACATTCACATCTTGATTGAAGACATGAATCAAACACAGTGAACCAAATTATGCAACATAGATCTTCGGTGTAGAGAAAAAAACCTTTTTTACCGTCAACAACCGGCTGAATCAGAGAAACGGCCTTTAAAACAGACTCCTGTAAATTTCAGTGATCTCTCCGATTTTTTTCCTTTTTCCGCTGATGTTTTACAGCGTAATCTGAGATTTACCCCAACAGACGGACAGTTTCTGACTTTCCCTGCCATCAATCCAGGACAGCAGAAGGTTAACAGCTCCGCTGGCTCTAAGTGCGATGTCAGACAACCTGACATCGCACCGCTCCTCAACTTCGACTAACTTGCACCGCACAGCGTCTTCTTTCAGCAGGAAATTTATGAGCGTCAAAGTGAAACAGTTTGTTGGAGAAAGCAAATGGAAAGCACGGAGATAGAAACTGGTGGCACCTGCAGCTCATTACCCTGCTGCTGTCTGACTAGCTGCTTTTTTTCGCTCTCGTCTTTTTCTGTTTAGCTAACTCATGGATCGGAGAGTGGACGCGAACACACGCTTCCTGCAAGACTCTGTCTCACTCTGGTTCCGTTTTAGTTTGCAGGGAAAAATACATTTCAGCAGTACATTTGTGACTCCATTAGCGTGAGTCATCATCAAACGTGTCTGGGACTTTCTTTGATAATGAGAAAATTGTGTAAACTTTAATTGATTCTGACCCAACATCTTTACGGTTTAAGTAACTTTACTCAAAGCTCCAGTTGTTTGTTCTTCTACCATTTTGCTTTCCAAAACAAAATAAAATTCCGGCAAGTGATATGGACTTGTCCACATCACTTGTGGACAAGTCCATAAGTGATGGACTTATTACCTCAGAGTAAAGAGGTAATATCCCCTCTTTACTCTGACTCCCCTAAATATAAACCTCTGCTAACTAGTTGGCTCCAGGATT